>NC_134660.1:980000-2305000 GCF_030463565.1 Pelecanus crispus | reverse complement strand
CAAGAAAGAAAGAAAGAAAAAGGAAAACGGGGGGGGAAAAAAAATTAAAAGGGAGAAGAAAAGGAAAAACAAAGCGCGGGGCAGGGCAGGAACAGCGGCGTTGGGAGGGGAAACTTTGGGGAAGAGCCGGGGCCGGGGCTGCAGGTGGGTGCAGGTGGGTGCAGGTGGGTGCGGACCCCCCCCCATCTCCCCCCATCTCCCCCCTTTTTCCCTCTGATGACAAACTTTTTTTTTTTTTTTTCCCAGTGCCAAATTCCAACACATTAATTAATTGTTGTAGCCAATTAACTGTAGTTGTGCAAATGAGTTTAGCACTAATTACCATGCAGTGCCTGTAATCACATAAAAAACTTGCTGAGAGGTGGAGGGAGCGGGGGGAGAGGGGGCTCTGCCGGGGCGCGGTGGCGGGGGGACGGGGGGCAGGATCCGGCCGCCCTGGTGGGGCGCGGTGCTTGGCCGGGGCTGGGGGACAGGCGGCGGGGACGCGTCACCCGCTCGGTGACACCGGTGTCCCCAGGGCTGGCAGGGGCCGTGGCGAGGGTCACGCCGGGGCAGGTGGTCGCAGCCGGCTGGTTCCTGCACTCGGTGGTGCCGGCAGCCCCATGTGCTGTGCCGAGCTGTGCCATGCTGCGCCGTGCCGTGCTGTGGTGAGCGGTGCCATGCTGTGCTGTGCCATGCTGTGCCGTGCCACGCTGTGCCATGCTGAGCCCTGCCATGGTGAGCTGTACTGTGCTGCGCCATGCTGTGCCATGCTGTGCCGTGCTGAGCAGTGCCATGCTGTGCCGTGCTGCGCCGTGCCGTGCCATGCCACACTGTGTCACGCCATGCTGTGCCATGCTGTGCCGTGCCATGCTGTGCTGTGCCATACCATGCCATGCCGAGCTGTGCCGTGCCACGCTGCACCACGCCATGGCAGGAGAAAGCAGGGGGACGCGTGGCACCAGGTGGACGCCCAGGGTGAGACCCCCCCGCCCCATCCTGCCCGGCCCCCGTGGGCAGGGCCCTCGCAGCCCCTCAGTGCCCGGCGTCTCCCCCGGCTATGGCTCCTCTGCCCGCCTAATCGCACCCTGGTACAAGGTGGGGACCCCCCTGTCCCCCTGGCCAGAGGTTTTGGCAGGGTTGGGGCGGCCAGGCCAGAGCTGAGCCCCCCCGGTGCTGGGCTGGCACCTCCCAGAGAGGGGCAGCCGGGGCAGGGGGCAGCCGGGGCTGCTCCCCCTCCGGCAGCCGTGCCGAGCGGCAGGCGGGCACCAGGGATGGGCTGGCAACCTGCCTGGCCGCAGGATTAGCCGTGCCATGGATACAGACTCTCTGGGGGCTGCTGCGCTGCCAGGCTGGGGCTCCAGGCGGCATGGCACGGCACAGCATGGCACGGCACAGCGTGGCACGGTATAAGCACAGCATGGCACAGAATGGCACAGCACAGCATGGTATGGCACAGCATGACATGGCACAGCACGACATGGCACAGCACAGCACGATATGGCACAACACAGCATGGTATGGCACAGCACGGCATGGTATGGCACAGCACGGTATGGTATGGCATGGCATGGCACAGCATGACATGGCACAGCACAACAAGGCACAGCACAGCATGGTATGGCATGGCATGACATGGCACAGAATGACACAGTACAGCACAGCATGGCATGGCACAGCATGGCACGGCACAGCATGGAATGGCATGGCATGGCACTGCTCAGCATGGCCCAGCTCGGCCCAGCGCTGCACGGCATGGCACAGCATGGCATGGTGCAGCATGGCATAGCATGGCATGGCATGGCATGGCACAGCACGGCGTGGCTCAGCATGGCACGGCGCAGCACGGCGCAGCATGGCGTGCCATCGCACGATGTGGCTCAGCACCGCGCGGCATCGCCCCGCCGCCCCGGCCGGCTCTCCTGGGCAGCCCCGTGGCCTGGGCCCCCCCCCGCCGCCCCCCGCCCGGGAGGCAGAGAGTTAAAGCGGGACCGGCCGCGCTATAAATTTTGCATCGTGCAGGGGGGGGAGCTGGGCGGGAGCCAGGGGCTGTCTCTAGGTAACAATAAACACCCGGGCAGGAGCAGCTGGTGCACCGACTCTCTCTGCATCACAATGCCGGAATCACGCTAATAAACCCACCCGCGCCCGTGCCGCCCGGCCGGGGCCAGGGTCTGACCATGGCGAGGGTCCAGCCACAGTGAGGGTCTGGCCAGGGCAAGGGTCCAGCCATGACGAGGGTCTGGCCATGACAAGGGTCCAGCCATGGTAAGGTCTGGCCGTGGTGAGGGTCTGGCTGTGGTGAGGGTCTGGCCGTGGTGAGGGTCTGGCCATGACGAGGGTCTGGCTGTGGTGAGGGTCTGGCTGTGGTGAGGGTCTGGCCGTGGTGAGGGTCTGGCTGTGGTGAGGGTCTGGCCATGACGAGGGTCTGGCTGTGGTGAGGGTCTGGCTGTGGTGAGGGTCTGGCCGTGGTGAGGGTCTGGCCATGACGAGGGTCTGGCTGTGGTGAGGGTCTGGCTGTGGTGAGGGTCTGGCCATGGTGAGGGTCTGGCCATGACGAGGGTCTGGCTGTGGTGAGGGTCTGGCCATGGTGAGGGTCTGGCCAGGGCAAGGGTTCAGCCATGATGAGGGTCTGGCCGTGGTGAGGGTCTAGCCATGGTGAGGGTCTGGACATGGTGAGGGTCTGGACATGGTGAGGGTCCGACCATGGCGAGGGTCCAGCCACGGTGAGGGTCTGGCCAGGGCAAGGGTCCAGCCATGACGAGGGTCTGGCCATGACAAGGGTCCAGCCATGGTAAGGTCTGGCCGTGGTGAGGGTCTGGCTGTGGTGAGGGTCTGGCCGTGGTGAGGGTCTGGCCATGACGAGGGTCTGGCTGTGGTGAGGGTCTGGCCATGGTGAGGGTCTGGCCAGGGCAAGGGTTCAGCCATGATGAGGGTCTGGCCGTGGTGAGGGTCTAGCCATGGTGAGGGTCTGGACATGGTGAGGGTCTGGACATGGTGAGGGTCCGACCATGGCGAGGGTCCAGCCACGGTGAGGGTCTGGCCAGGGCAAGGGTCCAGCCATGACGAGGGTCTGGCCATGACAAGGGTCCAGCCATGGTAAGGTCTGGCCGTGGTGAGGGTCTGGCTGTGGTGAGGGTCTGGCCGTGGTGAGGGTCTGGCCATGACGAGGGTCTGGCTGTGGTGAGGGTCTGGCCATGGTGAGGGTCTGGCCAGGGCAAGGGTTCAGCCATGATGAGGGTCTGGCCGTGGTGAGGGTCTAGCCATGGTGAGGGTCTGGCCATGGTGAGGGTCTGGACATGGTGAGGGTCTGGCCAGGGCGAGGGTTCAGCCATGATGACGGTCTGGCCGTGGTGAGGGTCCAGCCATGGTGAGGGGCCGGCCATGGTGAGGGTCTGGCCATGGTAAGGGTCTGGCCATGGTAAGGGTCTGGCCATGGCGAGGGTCTGGCCGCGGTGAGGGTCCAGCCATGGTGCAGGTCTGGCCACGATCAGGGTCCGGCCATGGTGAGGGTCCGGCCATGGTGAGGGTCTGGCCATGGTGAGGGTCCGGCCATGGCGAGGGTCCAGCCACAGGATGAAGGTGCGGCCATGGCGAGGGTCCAGCCACGGGCACAGCACCCCGCTGCCACTCAGAAGGGAGAAGGGACGGCAGCGCAGGCCCCCGGCTGCTCCCGGCGAAGCATCCCGGGATGCCGGAACAAAAGGGTGCGACACCTCCGGCCATCGCCACCGTCACCGGGCGGCAAAGGGCCGGGGTGTGATGATGCCGCGTTTCCCTGCGAAACGGCAAAACCAGCACACGGCGGCCGCTCCCCACGCCTGACGTGCCGCCGGCTGTCCCCATGGCCCTGCCGCAGCGGTGGCATCGCGGCCGGTGGCCCAAGCGCCGGGGAGCCAGCCCAGCGCCGGGCTGGGAACCCCCCAGGACCTTCCCGTCCCCGCACAAGTGGCCGATGGCTTCAAGGGGCTGGGGCTTGGCCACCACCGCATTTCACACCTCCCACGTGCCCGCAGCCGGGACCGGTTACCCGGGGCTGTGCCCCCTGCCGCAGCGTGCCCCCCGCTTCGCCGGGCAGGTGCGCGGGGGCCGTGGGGGTCCGGCGGCGGCGGCCGTCCCCGCAAGCCGCAGTTCGCATTCCAGCGCAGGAGGCAGCTGTGCCACCACCCCGGCGCGGCCCCCCCGCACCCCCCCCAGCGCCACTAAATATTAATGCCTGCCCTACATTGCGCCGCGGCACCTGCCACGGGCGAAACCCACCCCCCCCAGGCCCCTCGCAGGGCTGGGCAGCTGCCCCGGCACCGCCGCACCGGCCGGGCCCCCCCGGGGCTGTGCCAGAAGGTGGGGGGGGGGATGTGCCTGAACCAGCTGTGCCCCCCCACCCCCGCCTCGCCGGGCTGGGAAATAGGAACAAAGCGAGGGTGGGGGCGCGGGGGGCGGCGGGCGGCGAGAGCGTCCGTGGGGCAGAAGCGGGGGGCTGAGGGGCTGCTGCTGTGGGAGGGGGCTGGGGGGCTCCCCTGAGGGTCCAGGAGCCCCCCCAGGCTCCCACCCTGACCTGGGCGTCCCAGCAAAAGCAGCCAGGCAGCACGTTTGGAGCGGGGTTTGCCGGCGAACGCCGCGGCGAGAGCTGGCACGCTCCCCCCGGCATCGCCACCCCCAGCAAAATGCCCTCCCCCCCCCCCGCCCCCGGCATTGCCGCCGCCGCCAACGGCAGCTGAGGCCGTGCCGCTCATCACACGTGTGCCAGGCGGCGGCAGGGGGGGGGCCGCGGCCCCAGCGCCCGCCTTGAGCCCCAGCCAAAAGTCCAGAGCCGAAAAGTAGGGGGTGATTGATGGCAGCGTTTGGCGCGTAAGCGCACCCCGCGGCCCAATCCTCCCACCTTCCCCAATTCCTCCCCTGCCCCTATTCAGAGATCATGTTGTCTCATGTTGGTCCCAGAGGCACCATTAATTAAAAATACATCCAATTAAATGGCAGGTGAAAGCGTGCAGGCGCAGGCCCTCCCCCAGCAGCCCCCCTCGCCTCGGCTCAGCTGCGCCGGCGGCGGCAGGGCCGGCGATGCGCCGGGTCGGGGTGCGGTGCCGGGCCCCGTGCCCGCGGCCACCGGCGGCACCCGAGTGCCCCGTCCCCGTACGGGCGCCTGCCGCGGTCCCCGGGGTGCTGGGGTGCGGCGGGGCGCGGGGGTCACCCTGCCCGTGCCCCCCTTCCGCAGGCCGGGCAGCACGTGGGGAGCGCGGCGGTGGGCATGATGGCCGGGAGGGGAGTGTCCCCAAAAATGAAAGGTGCTCAGCGCCGGCTTGGCGGAGCGGCACGGGAGCGCTGGCACGGCCACCGCCGCAGCCGTGGGGACACGGGGACACGGGCCGGAGCAAGCCCGGGTGGCCGCCAGCCACGGCCCAGCCTGGCCGCGGCGTCCCCGGGAGGTGACACCGGGGGGTACGCGGGGGCCGGGGAACCCCCCGGGCTGCGGCGGCTTCGCTTTCCCGCTAATTGGAGATGTTAATCGCGGGCGCCTTTCCGCTCGGGGTGCTGGCAGGAGGCACCAGCTGTGCCGCGCCGCCCGCGCCGCCTTTTTAATCAAGCTGCCGCCGCGGCAGGGCGGGGGGGCTCGCCAGGCCAGGCGGCCCCGTGGCACGGGGACAACGTCCCCCCACTGTCGTTCCCCCCGCTCCGGGAGCGGGGACGGGGCAGGACCCTTCCCAAAGAGCCCCCCAAGCCGCCCGTGCCCGGCAAAGCCCACCCGTGCTGTGCCACCGCAAAGGGCACGGGGGGCACGGCCCGGCGACGCCATCTGCAATGGCACCGCTGCCCTCCAAACACCTTCGCAGCGCGGCAGCCCGGTCCCGTGGCACGGAAGGCGCTGGATGGCACGGGATGGAAAGCGCCGGGGCTCACGGAAGGCGCTGGATGGCACGGGATGGAAAGCGCCGGGGCTCACGGAAGGCGCTGGATGCCACGGGATGGAAAGTGCCAGGATTCATGGAAGGCGCTGGATGCCACGGGATGGAAAGTGCCGGGGCTCATGGAAGGCGCTGGATGCCACGGGATGGAAAGCGCCAGGGCTCATGGAAAGCACTGGATCCCAAGGGATGGAAAGCGCCGGGGCTCACGGAAAGTGCTGGATGCCACGGGATGGAAAGCGCCGGGGCTCACGGAAAGTGCTGGATGCCACGGGATGGAAAGCACCGGGGCTCACGGAAGGTGCTGGATCCCACGGGATGGAAAGCGCCGGGGCTCACGGAAGGCGCTGGATGCCACGGGATGGAAAGCGCCGGGGCTCATGGAAGGCGCTGGATGCCACGGGATGGAAAGTGCCGGGATTCACGGAAGGCGCTGGATGGCACGGGATGGAAAGCGCCGGGGCTCATGGAAAGCGCTGGATGCCACGGGATGGAAAGCGCCGGGGCTCACGGAAGGCGCTGGATGGCACGGGATGGAAAGCGCCGGGGCTCACGGAAGGCGCTGGATGCCACGGGATGGAAAGTGCCGGGATTCACGGAAGGCGCTGGATGCCACGGGATGGAAAGTGCCGGGGCTCATGGAAGGCGCTGGATGCCACGGGATGGAAAGCGCCAGGGCTCATGGAAAGCACTGGATCCCAAGGGATGGAAAGTGCCGGGGCTCACGGAAAGTGCTGGATGCCACGGGATGGAAAGCGCCGGGGCTCACGGAAAGTGCTGGATGCCACGGGATGGAAAGCGCCGGGGCTCACGGAAGGTGCTGGATCCCACGGGATGGAAAGCGCCGGGGCTCACGGAAGGCGCTGGATGCCACGGGATGGAAAGCGCCGGGGCTCATGGAAGGCGCTGGATGCCACGGGATGGAAAGTGCCGGGATTCACGGAAGGCGCTGGATGGCACGGGATGGAAAGCGCCGGGGCTCATGGAAAGCGCTGGATCCCACGGGATGGAAAGCGCCGGGGCTCACGGAAGGCGCTGGATGGCACGGGATGGAAAGCGCCGGGGCTCACGGAAGGCGCTGGATGCCACGGGATGGAAAGTGCCAGGATTCACGGAAGGCGCTGGATGCCACGGGATGGAAAGTGCCGGGGCTCATGGAAGGCGCTGGATGCCACGGGATGGAAAGCGCCAGGGCTCATGGAAAGCACTGGATCCCAAGGGATGGAAAGCGCCGGGGCTCACGGAAAGTGCTGGATGCCACGGGATGGAAAGCGCCGGGGCTCACGGAAAGTGCTGGATGCCACGGGATGGAAAGCGCCGGGGCTCACGGAAGGTGCTGGATCCCACGGGATGGAAAGCGCCGGGGCTCATGGAAGGCGCTGGATGCCACGGGATGGAAAGCGCCGGGGCTCATGGAAGGCGCTGGATGCCACGGGATGGAAAGCGCCGGGGCTCACGGAAGGCGCTGGATCCAACGGGATGGAAAGTGCTGGGGCTCACGGAAGGTGCTGAATCCCACGGGATGGAAAGCGCCGGGGCTCATGGAAGGCGCTGGATGGCACGGGATGGAAAGCGCCGGGGCTCATGGAAGGCGCTGGATGCCACGGGATGGAAAGTGCCGGGATTCACGGAAGGCGCTGGATGGCACGGGATGGAAAGCGCCGGGGCTCATGGAAAGCGCTGGATGCCACGGGATGGAAAGTACGGGGGCTCACGGAAGGCGCTGGATACCACGGGATGGAAAGTGCCGGGGCTCACGGAAGGCGCTGGATGCCACGGGATGGAAAGCGCCGGGGCTCACGGAAGGCGCTGGATCCCACGGGATGGAAAGCGCCGGGGCTCACGGAAAGCGCTGGATGCCACGGGATGGAAAGTACGGGGGCTCATGGAAGGCGCTGGATACCACGGGATGGAAAGCGCCGGGGCTCACGGAAGGCGCTGGATGGCACGGGATGGAAAGCGCCGGGGCTCACGGAAAGTGCTGGATCCCACGGGATGGAAAGCGCCGGGGCTCACGGAAAGTGCTGGATGCCACGGGATGGAAAGCGCCGGGGCTCACAGAAGGCGCTGGATCCCACGGGATGGAAAGCGCCGGGGCTCACAGAAGGCGCTGGATGGCACGGGATGGAAAGCGCCGGGGCTCACGGAAAGTGCTGGATGGCACGGGATGGAAAGTGCTGGGGCTCACGGAAAGCGCTGGATGCCACGGGATGGAAAGCGCCAGGGCTCATGGAAAGCACTGGATCCCAAGGGATGGAAAGCGCCGGGGCTCACGGAAAGTGCTGGATGCCACGGGATGGAAAGCGCCGGGGCTCACGGAAAGTGCTGGATGCCACGGGATGGAAAGCGCCGGGGCTCACGGAAGGTGCTGGATCCCACGGGATGGAAAGCGCCGGGGCTCACGGAAGGCGCTGGATGCCACGGGATGGAAAGCGCCGGGGCTCATGGAAGGCGCTGGATGCCACGGGATGGAAAGTGCCGGGATTCACGGAAGGCGCTGGATGGCACGGGATGGAAAGCGCCGGGGCTCATGGAAAGCGCTGGATGCCACGGGATGGAAAGCGCCGGGGCTCACGGAAGGCGCTGGATGGCACGGGATGGAAAGCGCCGGGGCTCACGGAAGGCGCTGGATGCCACGGGATGGAAAGTGCCAGGATTCACGGAAGGCGCTGGATGCCACGGGATGGAAAGTGCCGGGGCTCATGGAAGGCGCTGGATGCCACGGGATGGAAAGCGCCAGGGCTCATGGAAAGCACTGGATCCCAAGGGATGGAAAGCGCCGGGGCTCACGGAAAGTGCTGGATGCCACGGGATGGAAAGCGCCGGGGCTCACGGAAAGTGCTGGATGCCACGGGATGGAAAGCGCCGGGGCTCACGGAAGGTGCTGGATCCCACGGGATGGAAAGCGCCGGGGCTCATGGAAGGCGCTGGATGCCACGGGATGGAAAGCGCCGGGGCTCATGGAAGGCGCTGGATGCCACGGGATGGAAAGCGCCGGGGCTCACGGAAGGCGCTGGATCCAACGGGATGGAAAGTGCTGGGGCTCACGGAAGGTGCTGAATCCCACGGGATGGAAAGCGCCGGGGCTCATGGAAGGCGCTGGATGGCACGGGATGGAAAGCGCCGGGGCTCACGGAAGGCGCTGGATGCCACGGGATGGAAAGCGCCGGGGCTCACGGAAGGCGCTGGATCCCACGGGATGGAAAGCGCCGGGGCTCACGGAAAGCGCTGGATGCCACGGGATGGAAAGTACGGGGGCTCATGGAAGGCGCTGGATACCACGGGATGGAAAGCGCCGGGGCTCACGGAAGGCGCTGGATGGCACGGGATGGAAAGCGCCGGGGCTCACGGAAAGTGCTGGATCCCACGGGATGGAAAGCGCCGGGGCTCACGGAAAGTGCTGGATGCCACGGGATGGAAAGCGCCGGGGCTCACAGAAGGCGCTGGATCCCACGGGATGGAAAGCGCCGGGGCTCACAGAAGGCGCTGGATGGCACGGGATGGAAAGCGCCGGGGCTCACGGAAAGTGCTGGATGGCACGGGATGGAAAGTGCTGGGGCTCACGGAAAGCGCTGGATGGCACGGGATGGAAAGCGCCGGGGCTCACGGAAGGCGCTGGATGCCACGGGATGGAAAGCGCCGGGGCTCACGGAAGGCGCTGGATGGCACGGGATGGAAAGCGCCGGGGCTCACGGAAGGCGCTGGATCCAACGGGATGGAAAGTGCTGGGGCTCATGGAAGGTGCTGGATCCCACGGGATGGAAAGCACCGGGGCTCACACACCCATCCTTCACTCCCCCAAAAAAAACCAGCCCCAACACCCGCCTCCATCCCCGGCACATCGTGGCCTCCAACACCTCCACATTTTTTTAGTGGTTTTATCCCACCCCCTCCTTTCCAATCCTTTAATTTCCCCCCTCCCCAAATGCCAAGGAAAGGTGTGAAAGGATTTTTTGGAAGGAAATGTCTAAATTGCAAGAAAAACCTTTAATACCGACAGCCGGAGCAGCTGGAAGGACAAATATAGCCGGGGAGGAGGATGGGGACGCGGTGGGAGGTGGTGGCCGTGCCGAGAGCGACACCTGGTGACTGGCGTCCACGCACACGCGTGAACACGCATGTGCGTGCGCCCCAGGGGCGCGCACACGCGTGTCCATGCATGTGCGCGCACCTGGGGCGCACGGACACGCGTGAGCGGGCGGATGTACGCGCTCGCACAGCGGTTGCAAGAGCTGGTTTTGCAGGTGGGGAAACTGAGGCAGGGGAAGAGCAGCCGGCACGCTCGCTTTGGTTTGCAGAGAGCAACCGATGCCTTGGGATCACCGAACGGCAACGGCGAGCCGTGCTGCGCCGCTGCGCGGGTTTCACCGTGCTCCGATGCGGCTCATCCCCACCGCCTGGATCCGTGGAGCGACGGCTGCGCCCGCTCCAGGTGGAAAAGTCCAGCGGCACCGGACTCTCCAGGCGGGCAGCACCTCGGCGGGGTGAGGCTGCTCCACGGTGATCGGCAGCGCCGAGCTCTCGCAGCCTTCGCGGGAAGGCCCCTGCTCCTCTTCCTCCTCCTCCGCAAGCCCTTGCCGGTCCATCTCCACCACCATGCCCGGACGAGCACCGAGCACGTGCCGGGCTCACCGTGCTACCGAGGGCGACGTCCGCGGTGCCGGGATGTGCCGGCGGCCGCTGCCCACGGGCACGCGTGGAGCCCAACCACGCCACCACCGCGCCGCCCGTGCCGGGATGAGTGGGAGAGCTGCCCGGGGGACGCGGGAGCACGAGGGCTGTGCCGGATCCCCCGGCTCGGGCCAGGCGACGGCACCGTGAGGAGGCAGGATTTGGTGGGATCCAGCAGCCGTGAGAGCTGTGGCTCTGCCGAGCGTAACCCAACGGGGAAGAGGCGAGCGCCGGAGATTTACAGCGTCGGCTCCGCGAGCGCCACGCAGCCCCCGGCCATTTGGCACGGCAGCTGCTGCCAGGGAAGTTCAATGCAAAAATAAATTAAATAGAATAAAACGCCTTGGTCACCGCGGGACAGGGTGGAGGCGGCGAGCGGGATGCCGCGGGAGCGGGGCCGGCGCGGGGCCGGCCGTGGCTACCCAGAGGCTTTGTCTGCCCGCAGCGGGGAGGTGGGCCACGGCGGAACGTCGTGGGCCATGGCGGAATGTCGTGAGCCGGCGTCGTGCCTGGGCTGGGTCCCTTCTGCCGTGCCAGGGCCAGGCCCCAGAGCCGAGCGGAGCAGCCCGGCCGCCTCCCGCCCCGGGCAGGGACCAGGAGGATGGATTAGCTACCCAGCCGACTGCACGGCTCCCAGCTGCCCCGCTAATAAATCAGGAGGAGGGCGGCCGGGCGGCCAGGTTGGGCTGCTCGCAGGCTCGCTCCTGCTTTCAAAGGCAGAGTAAAGCACCCGGCGCTGCGGCCGCCTCCGCCCCCCCCACCATCTGCACAGGGATATATTTTAAGATGTGTCAGCGGCAGGGATGCCAAACCAGGCGAAAGGAGAGCAAGAAAGCCGGGGCTGGAACGGGAGACGACGGCTGGGCTCTACGGGAGGCACAGCCACGGTGCGGGGACCCCCATCGCGCGGGGAGCCCCGCACCGAGACCCGCAGCCCCCCCCCCGCAACCGGCACCCCCCTCGCCGTGCCCTGCCCGGTGCTCTCTGCTCGCCCACCGCCGGCACGGGGGTGGCTGGAGCTGCCCACCCGCCCCTGGCAGGGTCACCAAAAGAAGCGAGCGAGGGTCTGCCCGCGCCTCGCCCCATCGGAGGGTGATGCTGGGGAGCAAACGGAGCCCGACCGGCCGCCGCCTGCCCCCTCCACATCTGCCCCGGCCACGGATCCTGCCCCTTCCCGTGCCCGAGGGCTGGGGCAAAGCCTCCTCCAGCCCCCCAAGGAGCCAGGCTGGAGCCGGGACCAGCCTGGAGAAACAGCCGAGGAAGGGAGATGGATGGAGGCCACAGACCCCCGCCACGGCCACGGCTCCCTCCTCGTGCCCTCGCCGCTCAGGGCTGGAGCAGGATCTGTCCCCCAAAGCACCCCGGGGGCTTCTGCAGAGCCCGAGGGGCTGCCAGGAGCTGGGGGAAGGCTTGGAGATGAACCTTAACCGTACCTCTTCCCTTTCTGGCCCCCACCTCTTCCCTTTCTGGCCCCCACCTCTTCCCTTTCTGACCCCCACCTCTTCCCTTTCTGGCTCCCAGCTCTTCCCTTTCTGGCCCCCAGGGCACCGTCTCCTGGCTTTCCTTCAGCTCCAAGCTTTCACCCTTCCTACTCCCACCGGAAACGAAGCAGCCCCCACGCTCCAGCTCTGGCATCGCCCACCCGGCCGGACACCGGCACCCATCAGAGCCGGGCGGCACCCCAGGGGCTAACGAGGGCTTGGCCCTGCTCCCACGTCGCAGAGGGGAATTCGGGGGCTTACAGACGGCTGCAGCCTCGCAGGGCAGAGGGCTGGCGGTGCCAAATCCCGGCCACCCTCACCGGTCCGGCACCAGGGCCGAGCTCGCTTTACCGGCACCACCGGGCACCAAGCGACAGCACCGGGGAGGGCAGGACGAGGAGGGAAAAAAGAACACGCAGTTACCGTGTAATTTGCAAAGGCTACAGCAAGCAGCGCAATAATTCAGTGCAATGGAGCAAAAGGCAATACAGTAACAGGAAATATTTAATTTTCCAATCTCCACTTTTCCATTTTTATAAACTGAAAAGAAAAAATTTAATATATTACAAAATATCTGTACAGAGACAAAGGTACAACCAAAAAAAGGCGCGCTCAGTCTCAAAACGAAACTCAGGAGAGGTACAGTAAGAGTCTTACCAGACGCTTCTCTGCTGGGTAACTGGCTACAGCGTGTTAGACATTGGCATTAAACCCAAAACCGATCCGTGTGGAGGAAGAAAGGAGGGGCGAATTGCCATCTAATGACTTGCCTGTAACCTGCACCACATTTTACATCCTTTTAACGCATACGTTCCCCCCCCCCCCCCCCCCCAGTAAATCCTTTTGTCTTCTTTGTACAGAGACCCTTTAAAAAAAAGGAAAAAAAAAAAAAAAAAGGAAACGAAGAGCTGCTGGCAGGGATGGGGGGGACGCGAGCGGCCCCGCAGCCCCCAGCCCTGCGACGGGGGGCCGTGGCCTGGCCAGGCTGGTCCCCCCCGGCCCCCGCGTGCTCCCTTTGCCTGTGCAGGCATTGGAAGCCTCCTTACTGGGACCAGTTAAGAAAAGCCACTGGAGATGGCGCAGCGGCCCCTGCCAGCGCCGCGGCTCTGCCCAAAGCTCGCCGGGGTGGTCGGCGGGCTCGGACAAGGGAAGGGTGAAACCAGCTTCTGCAGGAGCCACATCCTGGCGTGGCAGATGCCATCGGCCACCCAGGGCAAGGGACAGAAGCCCCGTCCGTCTGTCCTTTGCTTGAGCTGGGACAGAGGGACGGGCGCCCACCCTCGCGGTCGCCGTTACCTCCGAGGTCCTCAGCGTTATTTTCAGCCCCTGCCGCAAAAGGAACCGGTGCCAGAGAAGCGTGGCCGCGGGGCCGGCTGGAGAGACCCAGAGCCCCGCGGGGCCGGCGGGGACCCGGCGGCACCGGCACCGCGCCGACGGACGCCGGCACCGGCTTTGCTTTTGCGAAAGCTGGGACAGGCAACCCCAGACTGCGCCGACGAGTGGGACCCCAAAACCGGGGGGGCAGCGGCACGAGGAGCGGGCAGAGCCTGCGAGGTCAGGGCTGCGGTGCCGGTTTAAGGACCGCTCGCTCCCGGGCAGGCTTTTCCAGGGATTTGCCAATTTGGAAAGACAATAAATAGGCATCGGCCTCCTAAGAGGATTCAGCACTGGAACATGACTTTTCCTTCCAAATTGGATGGGCTCAGGAAGAAAAGCCAGAACAACAACAACAACAACAAAAGCTCCACCACGGCCCAGAGCTGGCAGCTGCATGGTGGAAAGAAAAAAAAAAAAAAAAATAGAAATTAAAAAACCCCTCAAGAGGTGACTGGTTTATTTAGTGCACTCTGCATCTTACAGAACTTCTCTTTTTTTTTTTTTTCTGCACACCAGGCATGAACTGGCAATTTAAAAAAAAACCAAAAACCAAACCCAAACAGAACAAAACCCATCAAATTTACACTTGGAATTTTGCAAACAGTGTCACTCCTCGGTGCTGACTCAACGCTACGAGAGCCGCTGCTCCCTGCTCACGCAGGGGCCTTGCACATTACCAGCAGTGTGTGTATATATATATATATATGTATTTATTTTCTCTCCCCTCCTTCCTCCCACAGCAAAGCTGCTGGGTACAGCCACGGGTCTGGCTGCATAAGGCAGGTTTTCCCCAGTTAGAGAAGCACCACTTCTTCAGGTGCTTTTTTTTTTTTTTTTAAATTTATCTCTCTGTATAAAAAGAAATGAAATCAAATCCTGTTAGTAGCAAGAAGGTCTCTCGGCTCCCCGGCCTCCCACCCGTTTAACACTTCAGAACACCGTCATCTCTAAAATTAAAAGAAGAACTCTATGTTTTCCATAGGAAAGGCCTACTCAGGAAAAAAAGCTCGTAAGTATGTACCTTTGTTTTATTCATCTCTTTTGTTTAACTCATTGAAATGGACAACATCGCAACTTTCTACGGGAGGAGAAAATTCATCGTAAATACTTCCTTGACAACAACAAAAATATATATGCTTATAGAAATGATACATTAACGCCTGATAAGCCTCAAAGTACTGAGATGCTGCTTGGGGAGCCCGACCGACCCCCGGCAGGACACGCAACGCCAGCCCAGAAGGATGCCAGGTACAAAAGACGCTCCTACCTGGTGGCAATTCCCCACCACAAGTTGATTTTTTTTTTTTTTTTCCCTTTTTTCTTTAATTCTTAAAGTGTTTTGGAAGTTACGAATTACAAAGAAATACATATTTTTAAGTGAGGTGTTCTCTTCGGCTCTTTTAAAAAAAAAAAAAAAAAAAAAAAGAGGGGAAGAAAAAAAAAAGACGATTCCCACTGCAAAGTTCTGGCAGGAGAGATACAAAACCCAAAGAGACCCTTCACAAAAGCCAATTTACTAAGGCTACCCTCAAAAGAGACAGGACCTGGCCCCGGAGCCGCCCAGGCAGGGCTCACAGCCCCGGAGCGGAGCCGGAGGAGAGGGACAGCTGGATGCTTCATGGAAAGAAAGTGATTTCGGATAAATTGAGGACAAGCCAGTGCCACATCCTGGGTCTCCACAGCCAGGAAAACTGATTCAGGTGCCTCTGCATCAATATATTCCCCATTTCTTTCTTTCTCCTTTTTTTAATTTTTATTTTTCAAAGGGGATTGGGGGGGGGGGGCAGAAAAAAACCCAAAGAAATTGCTTTGGGAACCAGACTCTCCCCCAGCCCTACCTGAACACTTCCCGGTGCTTCCCCCACTGAGAAGCACCGGTGCCCAGCTTGTGAAACATATTTTATTTTTATTTCCTTCTTCCCACATGGTTGGGTTTGTTTCATTCCTCCTATTTTTAAACAATTCCCCCCCCAGTCTGCTGGCTCAGGGCAGAAAGCTCACCGCCGTTTGCTGTGGGGTTGGTTTTTTTTTTTGTTGTTTTTTTTTTTTTTTTTTTTTTTTTTTTGTCACTAACCAAGCGCAAGAGGTTTTGGCCAGCGAGACACCCAAGTGGGGACCCTACAGTAAGTCACGGGGCGCCCGCCGGCAGCCTTAGCAAGGAATACAACAGGGAGCTTTGCAGCAGCTGAAATGCAGACAAGACCTTGCTCTGGCGGAAAAAAAAAAAAAAAAAAAAAAAAAAGAAGTCATGTCGCTAAAGGTGGAGAGACGAGGGAGGGGAGGACCGGCACGAAAGGCGCATCTCTCAGTAAGGAACCCCTCTGCCCCGTCCGCCCCGCGGAGGCACTCTGCCAGGCCCACGGTACGTCTTCCCGTAAGAAGAAGTCGCCTGGGTTGGGGCACCCCAGCTGTGACCTGTTCCTGCCCCACTGGAACCGGCGCTCCCCGGTCCCAGCTCGCCGTAGTTTTGTATTTTGGCCTCTGGATGTACCAGCGTGTTGTTGCTCCCCTCGGCTTTTGTAAAAGATTGCCCAACCGAGTGTATGGCGACGGGGACTCTGGCGAAGCGGAGGTCCTGGTCCCCTGGAAACTGGACAGATCCTGTGCCCTGGTAATTGCTCGTCTCCCCGAGGTGGCTCACGGAGCCCAAGAAGGTCCTGCTTTTCCCCAGAGGCTGGGCAGAGGGTTCTAGTAGCGTCTGGCCCGAATTCAGCTCCTCGGCACCAAATCCCCCCTCTGAGCCCTCAGCGCTGTAAGTCCTGGAGGAGTGGGACCTGCCGTAGTCCGCGGCTCTCGAGGCTTGGTGTTCGTGTGTCGCGTGGCCGAGCGACTCCGCTTCTTGCTGGGAAAAGAGCTGCAGCAGCGCAGCCGTGACGGCCGGGTTCAACTCTTGGGCTGCGCTGGAGAGATCGCCTTCGGAGAGAGGCGGCGGCGGCGGTGGTGGTCCGGGGGGCTCGGGGGGTCTCTTCTCTGGTGGGAGAATGCGAGGAGGACATGCTGTGGAAGGGTTACTTCTTTTAAACACCGTCTTAAAACATCACGCAAACAGATATAAATACATATATGAAAAAAAAAAAAGAAACCCAACCAGCCTACCGGGACAGTCCGCTCTCTAGGATGCACTGGCAAAGAGGCGGAGAGTTTTAAAAGCTGGCATTCGTTGCAAGATCAATGCAGATGTTCATTAACGTTTCCCCCGCACTCGCCCCGTCCCCCACGCTCCCAACTAGTCGGCAACAGCTGTCCTAACACATGGGCACCCGTGGAGGGAATTCCTGCTCTTGGATCAAAGGCTAACGCCGAGCGGGAGACAGATGTGGAGCCACATGACGGCACGTGCTCCCCGAAAGCGGGGTCTCCCGCTGCGGAGGGACGCCGTGCCTTACTGTGCCGGTGCCCGGCTCGCCGGCAGCCGGGCGGCTGTGTACCGACGGAGCGTGGCCCTGATGTATTGGTTTAGAAAAAAAAAAAACAAGCCCGCAAAACCAAAACCCAACCCCAAACCCAGACGTACCAGACCCTGACTGCACCCACAACAGGCGGAAGGGAGTGGGTACACCCTCTCGTGTCCCCTCTGTGCTTCTTACCAGAGCCAGCCCTGCTTCACCTGGTTTGTGACCTTTTTTTTTTTTTGTTTTTTACATTTCCAGCATACAGTCCAAAACAATCTCAACCCACAAATATGTGCATGCAACATACGGACTCTCCTGGAGCATGAGGGAATAATTTCCCCCCCCCCCCCCCCCCCCCGCCCCAGCTCCATCCCTTCTCCCCCAGCCCCCCCCAAATCAGACCTAAAGTCACAAGGATTTCTGTTTCAAAGGGACCCCTCCTAGCAGCAAGAACAAAAGCACCCTCCACGCACCCCCACCGTCACCACGCTCGCTCGTACTACTTTGTATTACTGCTTTTGAGGCAGTAGGAAGAACAAAGCAGCCTGGTTAGGCAGTGGGAAAGGCAAGAGCGGAGCTCTGGCCCTCCCCCTGCTAAGGCAGAGCCGCGGCTAGAAGTGACGCTGCAGAAGGGAGGACGCAGCTTCCCGAAAGACACGATCTGCTCCCGGTGCCTCGCGTGCCGACTGCGCTCACAAAACCAGTCCTGACTCCTGCAGAGCAACCCAGCTGAACTGACTCGGTCTCGTTCATCGACAAAAGGATCGGCTACACGGTGATTAAGGTTATTACTGGCGATGACGTAAGAGGCCACGAACGCCTTGTTTGAATCAGATCCTCAAATCATTTGCAAAACTGGTTATTAAAAAGGTCAAACTTTATTGTGAAAACCAGTAGTCTTCCAGGACCACCCCTCCACCCGTATCAGTCAGTCCACTTTAAAACTAGATTGTATTTAAATCCAGAAAACAATCTTCAGGAAATTTTAAAGCCAAGCTGATTTGGGGACAGCATATCATTTAAAATAATTATAAACAGAGAACAATGTTATTTGATTGAATCTGCTCTACAATAACCTAGTTATCTTCCAGTACTAGGGCAAAAAAGAAAAAAAAAAAAAAAGAAAAAAAAAAGCACGATCACAACTGGCTTGTGGTGGGCGGGTGTGTTGAAGGCACGAGAACACAGCACGTTCAGCTACATTGCAGAGGAGTTGTGTATCGGGCCAAAAGAGGCTCCCTGGAGAGTCTGAGACATACTCAGGAGGCGCTTCTAGAATTTGGTGAGGTCGTCACAGGATGTTGCTAATAATTCAAAAGATCAACAGAAACAAAAGACATGGAGACATTTACACTCACCTTTGAAAAGGAAATCCAAGAGTTCACTGATACAATCAGGTCTTTTAAACATGCCTCTTACTTGCTCTACAAGAACCAGCCGTTTGGCTCAACTTCAGCAGTCACTGAATTTCAGGACTCGTGAAAGTCAACTCTACGTATAACCAGGCACACCGAAGCTGGCTGCACAAGTTTCTTATGTACACAACTGCCACGATCCCTCCCTTCCAGCACTCTCCAGTAAGTATTTGACTTCTCATGTTCTTTAAAATCACCTCTGCACATTTTTCCCTCTCTCTTTTTTCTTTTTTTTTTTTTAAAATTTTTTGAGAGGGATGGAAGGGAATGGTGAAAAAGAGAGTTGGGAGAAACAATAACATTGGAAAATCTGCAGAGATCCCTGCACAAAAAAATCTACCTGAATGTGTAAACTGACTACTAAGGGTATTAGAGGAAGAACTGACCCTCCAAGTTTCCCTTTCATTTTTGGGCAAAACCCAAACCCTTTAATCTTCACTGACCCATTCACAGTGGAGCACTAATGGATTTTATATGCTTTGGAGATGTGAAGCAGAGTAGTATTTTTGTGTTCTGGCTTTTTGCAGTTGTTAAAACCTCCTGAGCAGTCCAGCACTTAGCGCAGGGAGTGGGTCAGCGTCCGTCTCAGTCCTGAAATCTGAGGCTTGACCACATTCTAGCACCCAGCGCCTCTCCTCCTCCCACCCACACCCCCTGCCGCCCTCTGTCACAACACTCAAACGTCTCGGTTCCTCCTGGACTAGAGGCACTCACATGGAATACTTTAATTGTCCAAATAAGTGCATGGCATCCGAGATGCACAAGCAAGGGTCATGATTATTTACCTGTACTTTCCTCCGGATGCATTGTAGGGGTTTTCCTTGGCCCCCGTTGCTCACTGCTCTTCTCCCCGTTGCTCTCCTCCAGGGTTATAACAGGCTCCTGGCTCTTCATCAGCTGACTCAGCAGAACGGCCAGCACGTTCTGCATATCTCCCTGAGCGCTGGCTGCTTCTGGAGTCGCCTGCTCCTCTGGTAGCTGGGTCTCCGCAGGTGGCTCTTCTATGGCTTCCTCTGCTGCTGCTGCCTGAGACTCCTGCTGCTGAGTTGTGGCTTCTGTCAGAGCGTTGATGGACTGGTTGAGAGCCTCCAGCTGCTGCTGCATCTCTGGGTTAGAGTGTACATTCAACAGCTGGGCCATCTGTGGGACACTCAGATCAGTCTGGCTCTGCAGCAAGTTCAGTAACACAGCTAGTTCGCTCTGATTCAGCTGCTGGGTGATCTCTCCAAGGCCTGCAGGAAACACAAGAAGCATCACAGGAAGGTTAGGCGAAGCTACATGGCGTTGGTTTGTAATCGTGACGCTGCACGTACCAATGAACACCTCTCCTCCTTGTCCCCGGGCCGGGGGAAGGCACGGAGGCTCCAGGAGGAGGATTCCAGGATAGTTTGCTCAGATTTCCACCATCAGCTTGCCCCCTCCAGACTGCGATCAGCTCTGAACAGCACTGCAGCAGCACCCCGTGGTACCGCGCACACACTGCACTCACCCAAGGCTACAGCTGGGTACTGTTAGCCGCAGAAGGAAGCTTCTTCACTGCCCCCTCAAATTACCAACTTAACCGCTTGTTAAAATCAGCTCAGTTGAGCCAAACCTCCCCATTCCTCAGTTAGCTAGCCGAGGGCATCCCAAGGACCAGACCGCTGAGCAACTACACCACCCGTGATGGCAGCGAGCCCGAGGATGTGTGATGGAGACTGAAAACCCATAGCCCGCTTCAGCAGTAATCAGAGCAGCAAGTCTGACAGCAGCCCAGCCCCTCCCAAGGTCTCTACAGCACTCTGCGGATCAAAAGCACTCCCTCCTGCACTGGAAAGCAGGTTTCCTGGGATGGAGCTAAGCTGCTGTTTGGGACAGAGGAAGGGTGTGTTCCACTGATGCAGCGAAAGAAATTAGGTCAAGCAAAAGGCAATTCCTTGCTGAAAGCTGGCCTGGGATCACAGAGGACTCTGTCCTGACCTGCAAGTATCCAGGTTAGTCTAAAATACAACCCTTGAGCGGCATCACCTCCCTTTGCACCACGCTGGAGCAGAGCCTCCTGAGTGACAAGTGACAAGGGTGTCCCTTCACGCTGACTTTGTAAGGCAAACTTTTTGGGAAGAAGGGTGCAAAGGTTTGGGTTTAGAAGCTTAAAATTAAGCTCTTCTTGCTGGTAGGCAACTAAGAACATGACACTCACTTTTCTCAGCTGTTTGTTAATCCAACCATCACCTTTGGTCCATCTGCCATGTTTCATTGAACACATGGATTGCGCATTCCCCGGAGCAAGAGCTGTCTTCCCTGTTACTTGTCAGGACAACATTTGACACAAAGGAAGCTTTAGCCCAAATCTGCGTTTTTATAAGGCTTCTACAGAACAATCAGCATGGTCTGGGCAGCTTTGTATCTCTTTACATTCCCAGGAATCAAAATACCTCCCCTCCAACTATTTTCTAGAAACAGGCAGGCTGGTCACAGTTTTGGAAACACTGCACAAGTCCTGGTCCTGCAAGTCTTTATGACCAAGTGATCTTTTCTGCAACAAGCAGAGTGCAATAATGCACACTTTTGCCCACCAGCCACCAGTCTGTTACATCCCATGCCTAAGCTCATTTGCACCACCCTTTACATGGCTGCACCTTCCAGCCTATTATCTGTTACTTCGCTGGCTTAAGTGACTCAGTGACTCCTTCCATTATTCTCTGTGAAAGCATACTTCGGAACCAATAATATAACTCATAGAACAAATTCAGTCAGCTCATCAGTGAGTGACTTCTGAAGACCAGCCAGAATGCTCTGCAGTCAATAGTTTTCACAGCAGAGGAAAGGGGGCGGGGGGGGAAATCAGGATAGGAAGATTCTGGAATGCCCTTTCTGTAGAAATAGAGGTGAAAGAACCAGACTGGCTTAACAGATATAAGCTTCCCGCACCCAGACCAGAGAGGTAACATCAGGAGGAGCCTTTTACAGACCAAACTGGGCACTGACCTACTGCATCTCCAGCACCAGACTCTGTTTTGAGCTGGGCAGGCTGTGGGTGCACAGGACTGCTGTTGTTTTTGACAGTGTCTGTGCTTGTAACAGAGGTAGTTTCTTTCCGAGAAACTTTTGATAATGGTGGCTCCTCCACTGCAATCCCACTTTGCCGCTGCCGTCGGCGTTTCTTGCTCCACAGCTCGTGGCAATCCTGCCAGTGGGGAAGGCTGGAAGAGAACAACACTTCCCAGTTAAGAAGCATAGCAAGAAAACCCATTTAATCCTCAAATACCACAGAAAATTATTAGCGCCGTAAGAGAAGCACAGATGTTCCTCTGACTGCAACCATACTATTAAACCAAGAAGGGGCAAGTTCTAGAAAAGCAGCATAATTGCATGTGAATCATTTAATTTGCACCGGGATCTCACTCCTGAATGGACTGGGCTAGCTACAATGCACGCAAGCCCCAGTGAGTGCAAGTCTGCCAAGCTTTGAGAGTCTGGTGGCTTTAAGGAAGCAGCTGCCTTTAGTAACTCTGAAGGAAACAGGAATCTCAAAAGCTACTGCCGTACTTGCACACAAAGCAGCTAGAGCAGAGTTTTATAATCTGCTTGATTGGAGTGGGAGAAGGGAGCTGCAGTGTGACACTGCTCAACAGCCACTCTTCTATGAGTGTTCACTCTTCGATGAACAAGCAGCATAAACAAGGCCTGGCCAGTCCTCCATGGCACAGAGGACAGGGATATGCTACTCTTACATATCTTCCAACAGAGTTTTAGAGCACCTTACAAGCATTAAACTGAGCTTTAAAATAAAACCAGCCTGTTACCAGGCAGAAAACCAACAGCAGAGGAAAAGCTATTTACTCAGCCATATGACAAAACACAAGGGCAGAGTTGAGAAAAGAACACAAAAATCGTTAACTTAATTCTGACTAAAAAAACCCAAGGCCAAGCCAGTGGCTCCTTCCCAAAGCTCATTAGCAGAGAGCCCACTGCAGTGGAGGATGCCAGCTGGAACTTACTCTGGAGGTGCCATTTTGCTGAGGTCAACATCCTTAAGGAAGTCACTCTGCAGGGCCTGTTCTGCTGTGCAGCGCTTGCCAGGGTCTAGCGTCAGCATGTGGTCCAGCAGGTCGAGAGCAGACGAAGGAATGCTGCGCAGAGAGTTGGAAATATGGCTGAGTTAAGGGGTTGTTCTGAACAAGCCCACTTTCAGAGAGACACCTCAGGCCTAAGAGAAATCCACGCAGTCAAAATTTATTACTACGTGACGCAACAGCTCAAAGACATCAACAGAACAGGCATCAGGTATGCAGTATTTTCAGTCTAATTTTTGCCATTTATGAAGAGCAATTCTGCTGCAAATCCCACAAGATTATCACACAACTATACTCTCCCCCCCAAAGAGCATGTCTCCGAAGTCAGATAGCCTCAGCACTGTGAGAATGCCATGCTGTCAAGCGTGCTTTCCAGCGCAGACCCTAGCTAGAAGCTTCACAAGCGTGCAGAGGCAGGGAACCCCTCTGGCAGGCACCTGTGGCAAATCAGATATTTAGAAAGGGGACAGTGACCCCATTCCAGCCTTCCCCAGATGGGAGAAGCCCTCCTGGAGAGGGCTGCCCGAGG
Organism: Pelecanus crispus; assembly: GCF_030463565.1. Taxonomy (NCBI): domain Eukaryota; kingdom Metazoa; phylum Chordata; class Aves; order Pelecaniformes; family Pelecanidae; genus Pelecanus; species Pelecanus crispus. The sequence goes on along the minus strand of NC_134660.1, from coordinate 2,282,201 downwards.
GTAGAAGGCAAGAAGGGGAAGCGCTGCTTTATCCTGCCAGGTAGCCTAGAGCCAAAGGCTAGCAGATGAGTCGCACAACGTAACAGAAGGCCATAATCCTCACGCAGCCACTTATCCTCTCTTCTAACAAAACTCACAAGGAGAACTCCTCACGCAGGCGCCTTCGGTATTGCTTCTTCGGTTTCATAGTGTTGAAGTAGGGCAACTTGATGACATCTGGCCACACCGCTGGACAGGGGCTCCCACAGAGCCGGCTGAGAACCAGAAAAGCAGAGTACGATCAGCAGGTGGAACGCAGCTAGGAGAAGAGTCACCAACCTGAGTGAAAACGTTTCCTTTCTAAGCAACTTACTGTACCAATAAGCTAGGTTTGGGCACACTTCAACAAAGATTAGATAACCCTCAGGTTAAAAAGGAGGTATCAGGAAGAGGACAAAAGCTCACCTTGAGTTTATAAACCATCCAACACAATGAATTTTCAGTGCGAGATGTAATTTAGGTTCATGATTTTTGCACTCAACTAACGACAGCCAAGTTTACGGAGCGTGCATACATTAGCAGCCACACACTTGATGGTAGGCATGGACACCTAAATGCCTAACTATTCACATTTGCAGTTACAGTCATTTGCTGGTCCTATTTTGCAGGCAGGTTACAGAAAAAGGGCTCTTATAACACAGAGACTGTGTGCATGAGCAGTTTCTGCAGTACCTCTTCTCATAGGCATGCATGTGCAATGCTTTACCTGATTAATTCAAGCTGAGCCAGTTCCAGATTGGCTTGAAAAATAGGCTTCTTTGTAAACAGTTCCCCGAGGATACAGCTGGAAAGAGGAAAAGCAAGAGGTCATGACAGCAAACCCTTGGGATGATCGTTTGAACACTGCAGCATTTCTGTTCAGAAGCAGGTTTGCCTGAGGAGAGTTATTTGCATCAGGGCTTGTAGTTGAGAACTGACAAACTAACCTATGTGTACAGTCACCAATTCTACGCAGCTGGGAAATAGCATTCACTAGTAGGCTGGTTAACATGTCACGGGCTTCACGATTTAACTCTTTGCAGGGAAAGGAGGATGTGTCAGTAGCATGACAAGAAAGACAGATTCAGCCCATTTATCTTTTTAATTTTACTGCCACAATTTGGGGGATATCTGCTGGCCCAAATTATCCTCAGCTGTCAGCAGTGTATTGCTTGTCATTGAGCACAGGCTTTATGAGGAGCAGCTGAGGGAGCTGGGGTTGTTTAGTCTGGAGAAGAGGAGGCTGAGGGGAGACCTTATCGCTCTCTACAACTGCCTGAAAGGAGGTTGTAGTGAGGTGGGTGTTGGGCTCTTCTCCCAAGTAGTTAGCAATAGGACGAGAGGAAATGGGCTCAAGCTGCGCCAGGGGAGGTTTAGACTGGATATTAGGAAAAATTTCTTCACGGAAATGGTAGTCAAGCATTGGAACAGGCTGCCCAGAGAGGCGGTGGAGTCCCCATCCCTGGAAGCGATCAGAAAACGGGCAGACGTGGCACTTTGGGGCATGGTTTAGTCTAGTCTACCCTTGAATGGTTTAGTGTGGACGTGGTAGTGTAGGTTAATGGCTGGACTGGATGATCTTAAAGGTCTTTTCCAACCTAAACGATTCGATGATTCTATGATTACTAAGCGCGGGATAGTGCCTTGTACACACAATGTTCGTACGTGCACACATTTGTACAGCTGGAAGGAAAAGAAGAGAAGGAGGGAGGGGACAACTCTGACTTGTTCAGTCCTTAACATCTACCCTTAAGCCTTCTGACAGGAACGGCAATCAGTGCCAAATATAGCTGCGGTCCGATACAGGCACCTGTCCGGGCTAACCCCACTCATTTGGCACAGGACACTGAACAGCAACTGGACCTCATGGCCGGAGTTTCCAGAAGCAATTATCAGAGCCTGACTTTTACAAACCTTTGTTGTTTGTGTACTAAGCTCTGCTGAAAGTTTACCTGTGAATATCACAGTGGGAAGTATGCACTTTGGGAAATCCAGCACCACTTCGGAATGCTGAATCTGAGTCTCTGGTTCTGAATCCCTTGGAAAATGTTCCATCTTTGTGGCTGAACTGCCCAGACTCCTCCTGTTCATGAGGCTCCCTATACTACTAGAAACCTGAAATCTCTAAAATGTTTTCTAGATTTAGCTGAAAAAATTAGGTGACAAACAGACCAATTTGAAGAGGTTACAAAAAACCTCTCTATTAGGTCATTCAAACCTATGACCAGCACAGAGCAGGTTTGTCACCCCTTCTGATCTTAGTGGTACATCATTATCAAAGGTTGGTTGCTTTGTTTTTTAAATAGTGAGACCTTTTATGGTCTCGCATGTCAGTACCAACAAAAGTCTAATTCTAGGAGGTTTTACTAAATGGTATAGCTTTAGCCAGGTGACACACACCTATTTCCTCAGAGCACAGAATTTTGGAAGTATTCCTACACTATCACAACACACTTTGCCTAGCTGGAGCAGATACAGTTTCAGAAATTAGCACAAATCAAAGACTACCTTCTATTAAAACTATTCTATTCATGTGCTGACGTTTACAGCCCAAACAGGACAAAAGATACAAACCAGGCACTTACCCACAGCTCCACACATCTATGGCTGGTGTGTAACGCTCCTCACCTAGCAGCAATTCTGGAGGTCGATACCATAACGTAATGACTTTATTTGTGTATGGACGGCTGGAATGCAAGGTACAAATATAAACTGATGACAAGAACCACAAAACCCTTGCAAACTGTAATTATTACTTCCAAACCGCAGTTAGGCATGTAAGTAGAAGCAGTGGGCTTTCAAGTGTCTAGACTTCCATAGCACGAGTTAAATAAAGCTAATATCACAGATTTTATAGCTCTGCCTGTGTGCACAAGACAGTAAGTTGTAGATACCCAAGTCTGAAAAATCCTGACCTGCAACAGGCAGCAGCAGGCTGCCGTGACTGAACAGTGACTGATCTCAGAGCAAAACGTGGTCCATGGCAGGTCCATGGCAAGCAGAGAAGATGTTTTGGTTCCTTATCGGCTGGTTTGTCTAATGACAGGCTATTAACACCAGCCAGGAGTATATTTTTTCTGACAGCGGGAGCTGTGTTATACCACTTAAGCCATACTGGAAATCATTTCCCAGGCAATACGAGGACTTCCAAGTGAAGGGACTATGTGGACATTAAGAAGAAAGAAGCCCAATCCACCTATGTAAACCATTTCCCCATTCCTCCACGCTGCTATGCCTCACCTCTCCTCTGAGCTGTAGAGTCGGGCGAGTCCAAAATCTGCAAGTTTGATTTGCCCACTGAAAGACAAAAAAACAAGTCGCTGGTTTGAATCACAGCTGGGCTCACGTGCTGCAAGCAGTAAAAGGTAAGGAAATCCCCCCGTGTAGTAGAAAGGCCTAACAAAGCAGTCTGCATTTTGGATATGCCAGTCTTAATTTTTCAAACCCTATTTAATGCTTCAAAGAAACAAACAAAAAAAAGCAGTAATTCAGTCTCATCTCTATCACAAACCCTTCCCAACAGACCAATGTCCCAGAGGAACTTTTCAGATGGATATCCAGACATGTGGATGCAATTATGCGCAGTATTATTCTCACAGGCTCGAAGCCTTCTTATGGGTATCCAGATAAAGACTTGAGAATTAACAGCAAATGAGTAATTGTTATGTATTCTGTGATGAACTACGTTATTGCCAAACACTGCTATCTAGAGAAGAGAAATCCATTCCATTTCCATTCCTGGAAAAGTGCTACTTCCGACCTTAACCCTCAGTGGTTTCTCTGCATACAAGCACTTGCAATAAACACTATTTTTGCCAAAATACCATGGAGACCAAGTGTACACAGAGACCCATTTACTTCAAGTCAACAGGAAAGAAAGTTAACTGGAAGGAGCTGCAAAACGGTGAGCAGAGGGCCTCACGTGGAGAGACTGCTACTAACAACAAGTTAAGTAGAAGGTTGTTAGGGTTGTTCACCCTGGCAGCAGGAACTGAACACCCTGAACAGCACCCAGGAAAGCCACTGCTTAATTACAACCACCCGTCACACTGCTGGTGGAAACATGCAGGGTTGTATTCCTCCAGTGGACCAACACCTCCTGTCCCTAAGCATACTCAAGGTGAAGACAACTGCGGGCTCTCAGCTGAACCCAGGGAGAGCACAGGGAAGAGCTCGGACAGAACTGCATCTACTCCCAGGTTACCTGTTGTTCAATAAGATGTTGGAGCACTTAATATCTCGATGAAGGAAATTCTTTTTGTGACAATAGTCCAGACCCTCCATTAACTGTTTCATGAAAGACTTGATATGGTCCTCTGAGAAATGTACCAAGCCAGATTCTAGCAGCCCCATTAGGTCATGGTCCATGTACTCAAACACAAGGTAAAAGGCACCTGGTATAATGAAGAGAGAAATGATTTAAGACAAGAGAGGAGAGACAAAGAAAAAGGAGGAATGAAGGCAGATTCAGTTGTTGAAATATTCTTTTTTGGGGCACTGTTGAATGTGTTCTGTTGGCATTTTCTTTAGCACAGTCTTGTGATATTTAGGGCTTACTGGGCATCCTAGAAGAGACTTTTTCCTCAAGGCAAGAAAAAAACCAAAACAGCTAAGTAGCCCCCTCTAACACATCAAGCTGACATCTGAAATCAAAATATGCCCCCAAAATAAATTCCTTTGAAATCCTGGTCACGTTTATCTATCTGTTTTGTTTTTTCTTTCAAGCTAGTTTGCTGAAGAGACTACTGCTATGCATGGCTTGAGCTGATGTTTGTGTCACGGAAGAGAAGGCCCCAAACAAAAGCTAGTGGGATGCTAGAACACCCTTCTTCCACAGTGACAGAGGACACACAACTTTTCACACTACCACTAAGTTTGTTGCCACTAATCAGCGTTAAAAGTGACCCTGTGAAGGCTTCTTTTTGGTTGTGGGTTTTTTGTTTTTCTTTTTTTTTTTTTAAATTTTTAAAGACTGCTCTTTTGTGACTCTACAGAAACGCAACGCATCCTTTTAAGCCCGTGTCTACCTCTGCTCTGCAGTGCGACAACTCATTTTAACTGGAATCTATGCTTTGATGTAAGGCCAAATCCAGATGCCAAACCTGCTGGAACTACATATCAAGGAGGAATGCAAAAAAAAAAAAAAAAAAAAAAAAAGATCTACACCAGAGTTCAGACTATTAGTGTTACACTAAGAATAAACAAATGGAGTTGCATCACCTCTTTGGCTAATCAAAACCACACCCTGCAGCAAATACTACCTTTGTCCTTCTTGAAATCCAGTGCATCTTGTTTGTCCGTAACAATTTCCTTCATGTTAACAACACTGCGGTGGATCAGCTGCCGAAGGATTTTGATCTCACGGATGGCCGTGATGGGGAAGCCTTCCTTTTCATTGTCCAGCCGCACCTTCTTGAGAGCCACCAATTCACCTGCCAGCACAAGCCAGTGTCAAAGCCTCTGCACACATCAGCGCTAACAACTCCGTGGGTTTCCAGGGGGAAGTGGAAAGCAGCTATGAGCACAGTCAACATCCACCAAGAAACAGCAAAGCCAGCTTTAGTTACCACCCAACTAATTTTTGTTACATTGCTCTGTCAGAAGTTATCACACCAATGACTCAAGACAGACGACACCAGTGCTCCTCCTAATCTGCTTCAGAGGAAAGTCACAGAGGTGGACTTAAATTTACCCCGGAAACCACTCCAGTCCTTTTCACAAGCTCTGCTACAATAGAGTCTGACAAAGGCACGTTTAAAAAGCAGGGCTTCACGTGGCACCTACGGCTGCCATAGGTATACCTACCGCGACCATCTGACCACGTGTCAAATCGTACACACAGGGCACACGATTTCACAAGCAGAGAGGGCAGCTGGGCACTTAACTCACAGTTACCAAGACTTCAGAGCTTCTGTTCTTTTGCCCCTTTTGAAAATATCTGATGTAAATGCTTATTCTGGGGCTGGAGCCATTTCTAGTTCTACAGGTATTTGTCATTAACTGGCAACACCGCTAACACTGGAATGGGATTTAAGCCCAGCCACAGTAACAAGGCCTTGAAGAAGTGGAGTCAATCTGAAGCCACTTGGCATCCTTACCTGTGTCCTTGTCCTTGGCTTTGTACACCTGCCCATACGTCCCTTCTCCGATAATCCCAATGATATCAAACTTGTCCACACAACGCTTCCCCCAGTCGCTTTCTGTCTGTCTCCTTTCCCCATACCGAGGACAACAGATTCTGAAAGAGGGAAGAGGACTGTTAGGCACCCGAGCGCTCCGCCTCACCCGCCATCCCACCAACAAATGCCCATTTGACTGTTTTGAGCTGTACCCTAAGAACAAAAAGCAAAGGTCAGGCACCCTGGCTTTACACTCCTGGCAACTGAGCGTTCAGTAGATTTTAACGAATTATGCTATATAATCTCAACTACTCCAGATACAGGCGCTGCTGTGCAGGAATATTATCCTTCTATTTCATTCAGATACTAAAGTGCGCCAGCCAGAACACTTTCGCTATCAGATCTTTTCACTTCAGTTACGTATTTATCAGCTGCATACAGCTAACGAGCAATACACTGTTCCTCCTGGAGAAATAGGGAGTGCAGAGTGTGGAAGAAGCAAAATGGATATTATGCCACTTCAATTCAACAGACTTCGAGGTAGCAGAACCATTTTGCTATAGCCTACCTGGGGCACGCAGTTAGCTACACAGATTTCTACAAAGATCTCATTATATGCTTTTAACTGAGAGTAGCTTGAAGGGGAACCAAACCAGTATCTTTATCTAAAAAAATACCAAAGAACTATGCTACAGCAGGACAAAGACCAGTGTTTGGAATCTTTTGCAGAAACAACAGACATTTGATTTTTATTTAAAACAAAGTGCAGCTAGCACTCTGCGTACAAAACGCCAAGGGAGCTTGCTTCCTTGACAATTGCATAAATTTTGTTATCGGGAAAGTTGTATATACCGTGCAACATGACTAATACTTCAATCGTGCATGAAGAAAAGGTGTCTGTCTCCTGTTTGGAATAACCAATTCCTAGAAGCACCACAAACTTTATATAGGGATACTCATCAGGAGGGTTTTTTGGCCTGCAGGCTATAGGCTAAATCAAAAGATGAGACAGCTTTCAGGGTAGATGTGGCTGGAGATCGAATACGACACACTCCAGCGACTTCTACCACTGAAAGGGTCAAAGGGGAAGACAACAGAATCTGTCACAGCTTCGGTATAACGCCTAAACCATAGTCTCCATTTGGTGCACAATTTACACCACCTCTTCTTCCCAAACTGCTATACTGTTAAATTCTCAAATAGATGGGGCAAGTGGCCTTCAACTGTGAGTGGTCCAAATACGAAACAACCCACAGGAAAATTAATATACCATAAGAAAAAACAGGAATACAAACTTGTTTTCTCCATAGTTCACTTCCCTCAAAGACAGCACTCAAACGACTCTGGGCACAAAAGAATTTATAAAACTGAACTAAATCTGGCTAAAAATTTATAAGTGAGCACACGTTAATTGTTCTCCCTATCAACTAAATGGCGGGGAGGCTGCCGAGAGCTGGCAAAGCAGCTGCCGGATTCAATTTAAGAAATGGCTGCACTTTCAGCAGCGCTGTCTCCACACAGAGCATAGGGCACGCAGTCAGCTCTTCTAGGAGTGCTGCTGTATACACCGAAACTCAAAGGTTTGGAAACTTCGACTGACATCTGTGTGAAGAAACAGAAAACCTAACAACTCAAAAAAGCTGAAGAAAAAAAAAAAAAAAAAAGAAAGCCAGCCTTACTTTGGTCTCTTTTTGAACGGTTGCTGAGGTGGTGTGGCTGCCTTTGGTTCCGGGGAGTCAGGAGGAGATGGATCCCCTCCAGGGAGCTCTGGAGGGAGCGGGAGGTCCGTGAGTAAGTGTCGTGGTCTCTGCTCTCTATCTTTCTTCACAGGTTTTGGAGGAAGAATCTCTTTTGGACTAAACTCCGAAAAGTTAATACAATACAGAAGTCAGACTTAACAGCCAATTAACAGACAAAAAAGCCTACTCTAGGAAAAACAGCTCTCTATTTGAGAATGTAAAGTTAGGGCCCAAGTTTAAGTGCCAAAATTAACATCGCCAAGTATAAAACAAAACAGCCTTAAATTTTACAACGATAATACATCAGGAGAGAAAAGTATTAGGTTTGAACGCATCGTCTTCAAATAAACACACAGCTCTCTGCAACTAGATCTCACTCAATTTGCACAAAAAAGTAGTTATTCTGAGTTCCCTGTAAAGGTTATCAGCCAGCACCCACTTTCCGACCCTTACTTCCTCTATTTAGTCCATTTATCATAATGAAATTAAATGCATGACTTGTTAAGGACCACTATAAATACGAACCCAGAATTCAATCTCTCTGCGTAAGTAAATTTTAGCTTCTTAGCAAGGACTGAAACGCAGCTCTAACTTGTCAATACTGCTGAGAAACCAAAAGTTGACTTTTTTTAAAAAAAAAAAAAAAAATCAAATTACTAATGGCATCAGAAGCTTGGTTTAGACTGGCAAGCGCCTCATAAGCAGAACCTAATTTCTCTCTCACGTATACAGCCGGGAGAATTCCTAGGTCAAAATAGTCAAGTCAGGAATTCTTCTCCACACAAATCTCCACTTCACCAGGAAAAGAAAAAGATTAAGAGATAGGAACAACCTTCCAAGGTTCATTTTTAGGGCAGCCAGCAGGAGGTTTGCTGTTTGTCAGCATCGCCAGGTCTAACGCTTCAACGCAGAGAACTCCGCATAAATGAACTGATGGAAGTAGGTCATTCTCCCAATTTTTTTTATTAGCCGCTGCCTAATCTGTACGAAAATCTCTTGTGAAATATAGTTAAGAAACAAGCAAGATGAAGACGGATATGATTCTGGCACTGAGCTCTGACATCTTCTGTAAAGACGGGGGAGCAAGAAGTCACCACGCAGCTGCAGAACTAATTGCACGTCCCACCAGCCTAGACCTCTGGAGGAAAGCACTGACTGCCGGGCACCATTACCAGCGGTACACAGCCTAGAAATAACCAGAAGCGGGAGAGCTGCACGGGCTGAAGCTCACCCCCCATTAACTGCGAATTCTCAACGTGCAGAATGATACCCAGCCGGGTCACTTCACCAGGGCAGAATCCACATTACGCCTCAGAAGACGTTCTTCAAAGCAGGATCTACGCAGCCAGGACCTACAACCACGTGTAGGAGGCAAGAGACTTTGTTCCAACAGAGCAGATCAACTACGTTTTGCTTTCTGTACGGCTTTCAGACGCGTATTTGAAGCACTGATCTAATGTCCAGTTCTTACAGATTGAACAAAAAAAGCACTTGTTTATTTGACTTTGTGTTTAACCCACTTCTCATGGGCAATTCATTTGCTCCCGACAGTATTTAAACATCTAATAGTATATGCTAAGCTTAGGCCCTCTGACCCTGTCAAAAAGATTCAGCCTTTTTCCAGACACATCAAAAGCCAACTTCTTTGCAAGACTTCTTGGGAAGGGCGAAGGTGTGTTTGCAGGTTTAACCTGCAGGTGCCCAGCCTTCCAGGAGGTCCTTTCTCGCCCTCTTACCAAATAGTTACCATTTTCTTGCTGACACACTGTTATCTGTGCTTAGTTAATCTATTTGCATATCAGCACCAGTGCTGCTAGATGGTTACTGTAACTTTAATTACCCCCAGAATATTTGGATATTTCACCAGGAATTTCTTTCTAAGTGAGAAAGCTAAACAGACCCTTCAGAGCTGCCCAAGCAGAAAAATAACAAAGTGCGAACGCCAGCTGCCTAACAAAGACTCCTAGAAGTTGCCTCCCCTTCCTCCCCTCCCCTGAAATAGCACGAATGCCATCAGCCAGGTCTGCATTTTTAACTATGGTAGTGCTGTGAACGCTCAAACGGATGTTTCCAGGAACCTGCGCAAGCCACGCAGTTTCTGAGCGCAACATCAAACACCTACAAAGTTTGTACCCCTCGCTTCCAAACAGCTTTTCCCCTCCTGCTACACCTCCTGCTAGGTGAAGCGACCCACGGTGCACCTTGACTGCTGTGAAGTCCAGAAGCGTTACAGATAGATGCTAAGTCTCGAGAGCTCAGCAAGCATCAAGAAAGGTTAAAGAGTCTCTAATTGAATGAGGTGTGCTTTGTACTTGGACACTTCAAAGCACATTTCCAAATCCTATGCTTACCCCGGTCTCCGAGCTGGAGCGTTCTCCCAGTCTCAGCACATGAAAACAAAAGCCGATCTAAGGAAAGTTTTGTTCATAAATACGAAAGCAGTTGATTAAGAGTGAGCTGCACACAGTCAGTGCCATATGCAACTGCCACCAGACTCAGCAAAATGAAGTGGGATTTCCTGTCCTTTTATTGGCAAAAAGTCACTGTAAATCCATTTACTAAGCTTAGCAACCAGCTGTATTATCACCCACACTCCTAAGTTCATAGTGTTGGCAGAGATAAAACGCACTTTTACAAAACTAAGCCACACCTGGGTGGTAAAAAAAAAAAAAAAAAAAAAGAGCTCTAGGTGTAAGTGGCTAAAAAAAATAAAATACAGTATTTGCAGGACAACTTCTGTGTTTGGAAATACGGGAACACAGCAGCGGAATCTTGCTTAGACTGGCATTTGAGTTGGGAAAAATCTGCAATCTGTTAAAAGCTACTGCTCATCACAGATACATTTAAACTAAATAGATATTTGTTGAACAAAATTATACAGCTTACGAAGGGCAACATAAACATGCACAAGCCTAACTTTTACGTTGATCGCAGTGACATTACCCTAACTTATGTCAATACCAGGACAAACCATGAAAATCAATTAAATTAATCAGAATACGTAACATACTGCGTTCACTTCAACCACAGGGTAATTTTAGCAAGTCATAACTATTGTGTAACACGCTCTTCATTAAAAAGCATGCTTTACTAACCAATGAGATACCTAGTACATCTCTAGCGATGGTTGGAAAGATACAGAAGTTCTTAGGGAACTACAGGCTAAGCAGATCAAGTAGAAAAAAAAAAGTATCAGTGATGACCTTATGTTAACAGCACTGTAACATACTAACAGCTACAAAAGGAAAAGAAAAAGATTTGTTTTTCTTCTTCTCCATCTGCATTCTGGATATTCTGTTCCTTTCCACTCTTCCCCCCACCAAAAGAAAACCCCCACAGTAAGGTTTTTCAGACAAGTTCATATTCTAATATGCCAAGACCCAGAGCAGCGAGAGCTACAATTACAGGACAGAATTAAGTCTGCATGTTTTGATTAGAAATCAGAGGAAACGGAAAGTTGAAGTAGGTGCAGTTTCACTCTCTTATTTTTAAACTCTTTTTCAATCAAACAACACCTACTTCTTAAGCAATAAGGACTGTATTAATTACTCAATAATTAAGACAATACTTAAGTTAAACCAATGCCATTTTTTTGCACGCGGGCATGGCCTGCATGTTTGATGAATTTGGAACAGAAATAGCTCTGGTTTGTGTTCTTGTTTTGGAATTGTTAAGCTCCTTCCTCTTACTTAAGTCCAGGTTTTGGAGGACTTAAACACAAAAGCAATTTCAAAACAAGCCTATGCAAATGGCTGCAACACAAAGGGGTGCATAATTCCATGTATTCCACGATCCATGTTTCATTACTGTAATAAACATAAACAAAGAGCGATGTGAAACCTTTACTAGCCGGCATTAAAACAGCAGCCAAACCTCTCTTCCTCACCGAGATAAGACATAACTACCTGCACAGGACCATAAAACTCTCCACATAAACCTGACAAGGCCAAAGCCAGGAATGGCCGTGCAATAACGCATTTACACCAGCGGCACAGTCCTCAGTGTACTCTGCAGGATAAGCTAGCAGCTGTCAAACTAACCGAAATAATCTGTTTATTTCAAGGTTTCGCTTTTAAACGCAAACAGGATGCTCTTGTGTGACCTTACCTATCCAAGTCATCTTCCCCAACTAAAATAGGGGGGAGCGGAAGCGGAGGCAACGTTGACGTTTTCAGGTGTGGGATAGCAGCCGTCACAGACACTTGTGTTTTTGTAGCGACTTGGACAGAGGACTGAGAGTTCACCTGAGAGGATAAAGTAGACGTCCTTGGGTGGGAAGAAGATGGCAAAGACGTTGGGGCTGAAGTAGGGACCTGAACGGGAGTCAGTTGGGATGGTGGCAAAGGTGGAACAGCAGGTGATGGAGGCAAAGGCGGCAACGGCGGAGTTGGAGGTGGTGGTGTGGTTGTCGGCAGGGGCGGAGGAGGTGATTTTAGTGAGGGTAGTGGGGGTGGAATCTCCTTCTCTGCTGCGTCTGTCTCTTTTGGAGATAGGAGGTCCTCTACCACTGCTACAGGCTTCAAGTCTTTTGTTCCCGTCTGTTTTGAATCTCTAACCGGAACAGGATGTTTCCTCTCAGAGTTCTCCTCTGCCTTGATTTTTGTTGTCTCTGCAGGGGCTTTAGTCTCAGCATTTGTATAGAGTAAATTAACTAATTCTGTATCTGAAGATGATTTTTCAGATTTAACAGTTTTGATGACTTTTTTAGATTCTGTTCCAGCCTCCTTAAGTTCAGCTAAGCTGTTCTCCTTCCTAGACAGGAAAACAGGAGAGCCCTTTGCCTCCTTCCCATCCACCTTGGCTGCAGCTGCTGCCGCTGCCGCTCGCTCCTTTTTCTTCCTGCTGAGTTCTGCGCCCAGGCTGGAGTTCAGCGGTAGCCTTGTCGGTGATATACTGGAATGGCGACTGCGTGACCCAGACCTCTGCTTTTTACTGTGAGATGATGAGTGTCTTGAGTACCCAGGACTTCGGCTTCGGGACTTCACAGACTTCCTGTGGAGAGAGCAGGGAGAAGATAAATGAAACGAAGCATCTCCCAACCTCCGAGCTACTCACCGACATCAACAGCTCTCTTTGAGAACAATCTGAATCCATTATTTGTCAACTAAATTCAGACAGTCCGTAACACCTGTCAGGAGAGGCTAAAGCTACCGAAACGAGCTTATCGACTAAAGCAGTACAAGTTTCAGGTCATCATCCAGTCTTCCAATGTCAGGACTAGCCTCGCAATCACACTGTCAAGACAGAAACGAAGGATCAAGATTGGACAAGCCTCGAGGTAAAGACGAGATCACAGATGCACGCACTAAACAGAAGACTTCAGTCGAGAGGATGAGCTGGCAGTTTACGAATCTTTCACAGTAATTATGTACAACTTTAAAGGAAACAACAGATAAAATATGACTGCCCTCACGGGAATGCCGCCTCAGGAAACATCTCACTTCAAGCTAATTTTTCCCCCTGGTTCTTCTACTATCATCAGAACTCAAATTTGCATATTGTGATTCAGGAGAAGGGAAAAAAAAACCCCACAACCCAGGGATTTTAATTCTGTTTAAGGTATGTCCAGAGGGTCTCAGTCTTCCTCTACAATAAATGGGCTCAAAATATATGCAGAAATAAAAAAAAAACCCACGCACTGAAAGTCTGTGTTGTGATACAAGCAACAGCCAAGGCAGGAAACGCCTCACACCATCGGGGTACGCACCATGAGCACGGGGTGAACCTAGTCAGAAGACGTCAGTAACCACAAGCTCACCGGAGACTGATGTGGAAACAAGATAAAAAATAAAATGGAACTGGTACTTCCAGCGTCCATGTCAAAATTACTGACAAGACAGAACTGTTTCCTCCACTTCAGGAGGAACTAGGATTTTGCAGGTGATGAGACAGCATACTTTAACTGTACACACAGTAGGCTCTGATGGGTTTAGAAGCTGTGTGAGCCAACAGGAAAATGAGAAGTTTTGAGATCAGACCCTATGAATACTATAGCAGAAACTACGCTCAAAGTTTATTTTTATTCCGTGATTTATTACAGAACATATCTAGTTTTGAAAATACGGAATTCTCTCAAAATATAGTTCCACAGGAGTTACAAAAAACACCTAATAGCAAGCAGGTTTAAACACAGTAGATGCTGGCTTGCTTGTAACCATACTGGGAACGTAATTAACAACAAGATCTGAACTGTTTACAGTGCTACACAGTATTATCCTGAGACAACAAACATTTGGAAAACAAACTGGAGAAATGAGACAGACTCATGCAAAGTTCCTCACTAGACACCACCAGCACCTTCAAGGATGGGCACAGTTGTGATTGCGCAGGAGGGGAAGGGTCTCGCACGGTGGCGTGGAGTTTAACAGAACCCTCGTCCCTTGCTTCTCCAAGCACGAGCGTTCTGCCCTCTCACTAGTGAGTACAACCCCAAACCTCGTGCTAACAGTGGTCAAAGAACACGACGACTGTAGGTAGTCCTTACCTTTAGACTTACAAAATAAATATATAACCAGAAGGAGGGGGCAAAAAAAAAAAAAAAAAAGTGTCACCTGAAGTCACTCAACTATTTTCCTCTTCAACACACTGTTCTGTAATGGGAATGCTGCCTCGGGATCGCCTCCTTTTCCAAGGTTTCTGCTTAACGAATTAACGGTCTCAGACGCAGTTTACGGTTTGGATAGCAGTTCACCTGACGCATCCCAGTGCAAAGCTGCCAGGAGCTGAAAAGGCCGTTACATTTTCACTATGCTCAAAGACATTCGCAGGCTAGGGAAAACATTCTTAATGAATCCTGTAGGATGTCGTTTACTGCAACCACAAACAGTTTTGGGGTTAGCATTCCCTGTGACGGTTCTTTCAGGATAGATTGTTTAAGACGCTGCAGTATCAGCCTCCTGCTCCCCGTCTCCCATCCTTCCCCATGGTTACCCCCCAACAGTTATTCCAATTCAGCTGGTTACAGAGCAACATTCTCAACCAGATCCCTCAGCAGATCTGACGTAAGCTTCTCCGAAAGCGCAGTTTTACCTTGTTTTTAAGTGCTACATTAGAAAAGCAGCCACCGAAGACACCTGCACGGACACAAGCAAGGGAAAGGTAACGCCGGGGGAAGCGGTGGGGCTTGCAGACGGAGCATGCGGCTCGGGGTAGGACCCTCTTACGCAAGGGCTGCTGCGGAAGGAGCTGCACCGCAGAACCAGCCCTTCCAACCTGACAAGGGCTGGCGATGACTCCCTGACCTTCCAGCAGCAAATCCACACGCTCCCCTCTTCCACCAGGACTAAATCCACTTATTCCCTTCCAGTAGTCTTCTCCGCTCCTCAGGCACCACTCATGCTTTTCCTCTTCGGTTGTCTAATGATAATTACCTATAGTTATTATACAAAGAGCTGTTGTCTCTAAGCCTATTTTCCAGCTTGATGTTTACGGCTTCTTTGTTAGATCTGAAAAAGGCACCGCATCCAGAAGCTTGTCTGCTTTCCCAGCTCCATCAACGCAACCAGTAATAGGCCACTCTACAACAAATCTTACCTCATATCATTAATGCTCATATCAGCGCTTGCTGAGGGGCGGTCTTCCACAGCAACACTTGCTTTTATCACTGCTGGATATCTCAAAAAAGATGCAATAAGGCAGAAGACGCACAGGTGGATTTTGCTTTTTAAAGACACTCTTCCCATCTTCTGGAATGATCTTTTCATGGCTTTACCTGCAGCCAGTTAGCGCTTTTACCCCTTTCACCCCTAACAAGTGTTAAAGCAACGCTTGCTTTGCTAAGATTATCAGAGATGGGCGGGGGGCAATTCAGTCTCACACAAAGTTCTTTTTCTGGATAAAAATGCTCTGGGGTTAAAAACCACCTTGTTGTCTCTCTAGCACTGGAAACTAGAAAAACAAGATACTAACCGTGGTGACTGTGAATTAGCATAAAGAAGTCAGAGATGATGGCTCATCTAAAAATCCAAATTAAAAAAACATTATTAGATTAACTTAACTGATACAATCAGAAGATTGGAATGGTCTTTGGAGGAGGGAATGCTAGAACCCTCCAGACTTCCTCATGCTGAAAACAACCACGGCTAATAGCCATTAGCAGAGGGGACCCCGAATCAGTTGGCAGAGCAACAAAGGCCCACATCTACATACTTCCATGTTATCCACTATACAAACTCCTAGGAACATCTACAGACATTAAAATATTTTACCTGCTCCAAGCCACAACAGAAGACTAAAGTGCAAACTAGTATCTGGGAAGCCTGACCGCATGCCCCGTGCTCTAATGGCTCAGGAAACAAGCTCAAACAGAAGCTTAACGTTTCTTATTTATGAATGTGCGATGCCCTTGTGCCGTGGCAAGGATCTGCATGACGGTGGCCACTACTGCAGCACGTGCACACGCTCACACTTTGCTGCTATACTTAGTCCAGAGCACAACCCACCTTCAGCAAGCTGAAGGACTCTGGAATTTCTTCTTCTAGTTTTAGCTGCAATGACAACAGTTGCTACAAGGAATGGCAAGCCACATCTGTTATTTTCCCTACTGACCAAATCATCCTCATTTCCTCCTAAACTGAAAGCAAGTTGTTTTGCACAGCCATTTGAAATGCAAACATTCTGTATTTTCTCCGATCAGCACAGCACATTGATTCAGTTTCCTAACACTGTATTTTCGACGTGGAGATTAAAGAAAACACGGAATGCACTAAAAAAAACCCCATGTTGTCAGTCAGTGGAAATAATTCAGTGTCCCAGAAAAGCCTGCGTTACCTCCTCTGAAGAATTTAAGCCATAGTCAGATGTTCACGGCCTAAGTGAGTGTGCCAATTAAAGACGTTTTCTTTCCCAAACTGTTCCTGCCCCTCTGCAGGAGCCAACAGAAGAGATCACGCAGTCACTCCCCAGCTACTCTGGTGCAAGGTCAGCTGCCTCCATTTACACACTCATCTGCAGCAGATCAACCGAAGCTGGCTTCAGTGAAGCTGGCAAGGAAGGCTCGGCCCATCCACTCCTTCAGGTGAGCTCCTGAACAGGCTCATGAACAGCCATCAGCAGAGGGGCAGCCCCACCTTTGGCTCCTGAAGAGCCCAATGTGACCATAAACTTACACCAACCACCTCACCGTACAGGCTGCGAGCTCAGTGAAGCAAAACCAACAATGAATTACAACTTACAATTTGCCTAACGTATGGAAAACACATTAAATTCCCTCTGTCCCTTTACTAGAATCGCTTCAAGGTGGATGTTTTCCGAAGGAGTAATCCATATTTTTTGTTCTGCTTTAAAAAGAATATATCACACAGTCAGTAAGTTACCTGCCCAGAAAAGAAAGAAGAGTAGTAGGTTATCAATTGAAGTCAGAGATTCAAAGAACTCAGTACCAGCTGAGCGTAAACAGTAAGTAACCTTTGGAATCTATTTTGGTTTGGGGTCTAGCATTTTGTTAGCGAGTCAAAGATGCCCTTAAAAAGTTTCTTATTTATGCAGGTATGTAAGTGCAGGGAAGAAGCACAAAGTGCTTCAAAGTTGCTCCCATAATTAAGAGCAGGAAAAGATAATTGCTTGATTTCTCAAGTCAGAAGCAACTTGCCATTTACAGAAAGAGTAAGCTTCAGGTTTGCCTGGGAAGTGGAGTAACCTGGGGGGGAAAAACGCCTCTTCGTATACCAGTCCAGTTCCCACATGGCTTCTCCCTGGTTAGGGCTGAACATGGACATTTAACAGGCGCCATAATACACAATTATATCATGAACTATATGTATGTTTTCTACTACTGTATTCTTACTCTTCCAAAAGTATTAGCAAATAACGCGCAAGAGCAGTGCCACCAGGGCAAAAAGGATTGAGGGGAGGGAGAAGACAGACATGGAGGACTATCCCTCAGAACCTCTCAGGTGCACACAGAGAAAACAGGGCAGAGGAGAAACAGCCTGAAGGAAATTTTCACTATATAAAATCACAGCAGAGTAAGTAGATTTTATGTAACAGCTTCCAGGGTGCTAAAACCAATACACCTCTCTCACAACAAGGACAAAGGCACTATTTCAAGCCCACTATGGAAGACAGTATTCCTGAAGGTAAGAGAAGAGCTCTAGTAACAAAGGCCGAATTCCAAAAGCCCCGAGTTCTTTGGGAACTGCTGATCACATAAACGCGCTCTGGAGGCAGCCTCTTCGCTCGCAGCTCCTGTTTGGACCAGAGGATGCAGTACAGCTAACATAGCGCAGAGCATTTCTATAGCGATTACATTCCAGGTCACATCTTAATTGCCATGGAGCTACAACCAAAGCTTCACAGCACCCATGGTGACAACTGGAAACTCACTTAACATAAGCTGAAGCTAGGGGGAAAAAAAAAAAAAAAAAAAAAAAAAAAAAAAAAGAGTCAACATTAGACTATGTATTCGTGCAAGTAACAGGATGATTAACAAACATCTGAAATAAAACACACAGAACTACCTTCAAATAATAGTTTCCTTCTGTAGCAAGGTTACTGACTAAAGAAAAAAAAAAAAAGAGAAAATTATAGTTAAGCCAAAATACAGCTGGTTCCTACTTGCCCTTCCAGAATGCCCCAATTTCAGAACGGAAACAAGAAACTCTAGCACGGAGAAAAGAAAGTTCAGGCTAGAAAGATGGAGCTTACACGTGGTCATCTCAATTCGAGGGAGAAGACAAGTCAGCTCATAAACAGCAAAATACACTCAAAACAAGCCACCCTCCTGAAAAGCGTGATCAAGTTTCCACACATAGTAAACAGCTAAAGGCTTCCAGAAATAGGTGAAAACATTCTCCGTGGCCGAACTTCTCGCCAGGGAAGCGCGTTAGATCCCACATCAGGAGCTGAATGGCTCCGTCTCCCCGCAGAGCTCGAGCCTGGGCCCTTCTGCGGGGGCCACCTCCAGAGGTGGGTGTAATTTAACCCCAGGAGCTCATTCAGCCCTGGGCCTCTCTGCTGAGAGCCAACATGGACGCTGCCTGCCGCCAGTCAGGAAGGTGTTTTCCAAAGTGTGAACACCATTTTAAAGGGAATTGCCACCAACCCGACCAAAGCAATTCCACACAGACCACTCCACAGCCAAATTAGGCAGGCAGTGACCCAGACCCCACCGAGATGAGGAAGGGAGTTAACCCCTCCCGTCCCCAGAGCCACCCCGACCACCCCCAGCCACTTCCCCATTCCCCAGGGCATGGAAGCCAACGCAGAGAGCACGCACCTGGCGATGGGGCTTCGGCTCACAGACCGCTTCGCGGCGAAAGGGCTGCTCGAGCGCCGTCGGCTGTAAGG
The DNA here is from genome assembly GCF_030463565.1 of Pelecanus crispus. NCBI lineage: Eukaryota > Metazoa > Chordata > Aves > Pelecaniformes > Pelecanidae > Pelecanus > Pelecanus crispus. The sequence continues at coordinate 2,263,039 of NC_134660.1, read as the reverse complement.
GCTGGGTGACCTCCCGCTGTACGACCCGCTGCCTCTCTCGTAGCTCGAGGAGCGTCTCCTGTTGTAGGGGCTTATGGACCTCTGCCGCCGGCTGTAAGGGCTGGGAGAGCGAGTGTTCGACTGGTAAGCCACGGGCTCCTTGTAGGGCGGGCTGATGGACTGCCGGCGCGAGGAGCCGCCGGGGCTCTTCCTGTAGGGATCATAGTTACTGGATGTGTGAGAGCGGGGAGGGCTGAGATCGTACTCCTGGATGTAGGAGGCTCCTGAGGGGCTGTCGTCCAATTTAGGGCTGTCAGACCATTTTCTGTGAGGACTTCGGGATTTCCGCTTCGGACTGTCAATTGTTTTGTAACTTTTTGGAGCATCCCTTTTCCGATGGCTTTTACTACGCTCTTTGTGGCTGGACTTGAGCTCCCGATCCTTCCTGGATTTCTCCTTGTGCGCTTTGGCTGACCGAGACTCCTTGTTGCTACTCTTTGAGGACAGTGACTTCGGATGCTCCTCGCTTTCAAGGAGTCTCTTGGAGGAGCCCGATATTCTCTCCTTGGTGGACCCGGACCTGCTGGATGCCTCCAGGCTCTTTTCTAACTTCCTCTCTTTTTCCGCCTGTTTGCTCTTCATCAGCTCACGAATGCGCTTGTGCTGGTGGTGCCGGTGCTTCTGTATCCTCTCGCTCCTGTCCGCTTTCCTTTCCTCGTTCTCCCTCCTGTCCAGCTTGAGGGCCACATCATCCGAGAAGGTATCCGAATCCGAACTGATGTCATCATACTCCACCAGCGGCTTGATCATCGCGCCCAAGGGTGCCGCTGTCTCCTGGGCTGCCAGCGGTGACTCCTTGGAGTGCCTGGACTTATGCCTCTTGTGCCTGGAGGCCAGCCGGTGCCTCTCCTTGCTGTTCGAACTCCCGCTGCCAGGCGTGTGCTGCGAGGACCCCCCGCCGCCCCCATCCTTCTTGCCCCCATGTCTCTCCGGATTTGGCATTCCTCCTCCACTGTGCTCCAGAGAGGGGAGGGGGGGGAAGCCTCCAAAACCCCCAAAACTTCAAACTTCCTCAGCGCCCGGCTCCTCGCACCATTCACCCCGGCCTCAGCCCCCCCTGCCGCCAACACCCCCTCCTACATGGGGAGCGGGGCAGGGAGCGCGGCCCCGCGGCGCCTCGAGGCCCCGGAGGAGGCGGAAGGGGCCGGGGGGGGGGGGGGAAGGGGGGGGAAGAACCGGGAGGGGAAGGGGGAAAGGCACCGGCCTCACCGCCTCATCCGAGGGGCCCAGGCCCGGAGGGCAGCGCCGCCGCGGGGGCGCCCCGGGAAGGCGGGGCCTGGGCCCGCGATCCCTCCCCACCCCCTCAGCACCGGGCGCCCGGGCCCCGTGGGCCGCCGCGCGGGTCCCTTAGCCGGAAGGCCCCCGCCCGGCCTCACGCCGCCGCCCGCGGCCCCCGGCCCGGCCCGGCCCGCCCCGCCGCCGCCCCCCGCTCACTTCCCAAAGCGAAACGGCTCCGCGTCCAAGGGGGGCACCCGCCAAACTCTCGCGAGACCCGGCCGCCTCTCGCGAGATCACCGCCGCCCTCCGCCCCACCGGCTGGCCCGCCGATCCCGCGAGACTTGGCGGCGGGGAAAAGGGGGGGGGGGGGGCCTCGTCCTCTCGCGAGAGTTGAGACCGCCTCTCCGCGCGCGCACCAGCTCCCGGTCAAACTTTATTGGGGCACCGGGCGGGGACAGCGCCCGCCCCTCCCCTCAACAAATACTTTATGGAGGCGCCGCCGGTAGACAGCCGGCCTCTCCACCCCTCCGGTCAGGCCGGGCCCCGCCTGCCGCCGCTCATCCTCCAGACCGGGCTTTAAGGGTTGTTTGACCGCTTCGCGGCTCGGCCTGCCCGGGGTGGAGCAGCGCGGCGCTGGGGTTCTTCCCCGCGGGCGGGGAAGGCGGGGCCGTTCTGCGCCTCACGCCGCCACCGCGGCCTCACACGGCGGCTACGGCGGCGCGCCCCGCCCACCCCTGCGCGCGGCGCTCCCGACCTCTCGCGAGAGGCTGCGCCTCTCGCGAGAGGTCGGGAGCGCCGCGCGCCCCCGCAGCGCAGCCGCGGCCGGAGCGATGGCGGCGGCGGCGGCCGCCGCCGTGTGAGGCTGGTGCTGCGGCCTGGCCGCGGCTCCCGCCCCGTTCCCGGCCTGGCCAGGCCCGGCCCGACGCGACGCCGGCGCTGCGGCCCCCCGCGGGCCCCCCGTCCCCACCCGCGGCATGAAGGCGGCGCCGGGCGGTGCCGAGGGTGAGTGCCGGCGGAGGGGCGCGGCTGGCGCTAAGCCTTCCCGCCGGCCCCGGGAGGAGACGGGCGGGCCCCGGCGTCTCCGAGGCAGCGGCTCCGTGTCGGGCTGGGGTTGAGGTGTCTCCCCGAGAGGCGGCAACGGGGCTGCGGCCCGGCGGGAGGGCGAGGAGCCGGGGGCACCGTGCCGGCCTTTCTCCGGCGCCGCGACTCGCTCCTCTTGCTCTTGGTGCTGGCTGCGGGGGTGGTTCCGTTTTTGAAGGAAATAAAGGCGAATGTTCGCGTGAGGCTCTAACTTCGCTGCCATCTGGCAGAACTCTCCCTGTCCCTGGCCTTAACGGGGCCTTATCCCCCGTACGTAAATACCTGGAGGGAGAGCGCGAAGCCGAGGGAGCCCGGCTCATTTCGGGTGTGAACCAGAGGCCCTGGGCCCAAACGGAGAGGCGGGAGGCTCCTCGTGAGCATCACGAAACGCTTTTTCCCCTCAGAGGGTTCCCCCTTATCCCCCGTACGTAAATACCTGGAGGGAGAGCGCGAAGCCGAGGGAGCCCGGCTCATTTCGGGTGTGAACCAGAGGCCCTGGGCCCAAACGGAGAGGCGGGAGGCTCCTCGTGAGCATCACGAAACGCTTTTTCCCCTCAGAGGGTTCCCCCTTATCCCCCGTACGTAAATACCTGGAGGGAGAGCGCGAAGCCGAGGGAGCCCGGCTCATTTCGGGTGTGAACCAGAGGCCCTGGGCCCAAACGGAGAGGCGGGAGGCTCCTCGTGAGCATCACGAAACGCTTTTTCCCCTCAGAGGGTTCCCCCTTATCCCCCGTACGTAAATACCTGGAGGGAGAGCGCGAAGCCGAGGGAGCCCGGCTCATTTCGGGTGTGAACCAGAGGCCCTGGGCCCAAACGGAGAGGCGGGAGGCTCCTCGTGAGCATCACGAAACGCTTTTTCCCCTCAGAGGGTGCCCCCTTATCCCCCGTACGTAAATACCTGGAGGGAGAGCGCGAAGCCGAGGGAGCCTGGCTCATTTCGGGTGTGAACCAGAGGCCCTGGGCCCAAACGGAGAGGCGGGAGGCTCCTCGTGAGCATCACGAAACGCTTTTTCCCCTCAGAGGGTTCCCCCTTATCCCCCGTACGTAAATACCTGGAGGGAGAGCGCGAAGCCGAGGGAGCCCGGCTCATTTCGGGTGTGAACCAGAGGCCCTGGGCCCAAACAGAGAGGCGGGAGGCTCCTCGTGAGCATCACGAAACGCTTTTTCCCCTCAGAGGGTGCCCCCTTATCCCCCGTACGTAAATACCTGGAGGGAGAGCGCGAAGCCGAGGGAGCCCGGCTCATTTCGGGTGTGAACCAGAGGCCCTGGGCCCAAACGGAGAGGCGGGAGGCTCCTCGTGAGCATCACAAAACGCTTTTTCCCCTCAGAGGGTGCCCGGGGAGGTGGTGGAGCCTCCATCCTTGGAGAGGTTCAAAAGTGGCCCTGGGCAACCTGCTGTAGGTGGCCCGGCTTGGGCAGGGGGCTTGGAGCGGGTGACCCGCAGAGCTTCCTTGCAACCTCAGCCGCTCTGTGATTCTAACGTAGCCGAGAGGTATAAAGTGCTTAGCAAATGTTTATTTGTTACGCTTGGATTTGGTAGGGTCAGCGTTAGGTCTGTGAACTGTACGTGCAAGCAAGAATGAAAACAAACCCTTGAAATTTTGCAGGTGAGGGCCTACAGGGTTGCACGCCGTGGCAGTTAAAATGTCGTAGACATCTGTTTGCCTTGGACCCGCCTGTGCCAGTGGCAGGGTTTATCTTGGCAGCGATGTCCGCTGGGATTTTTTGACAAATGCAAGTGTAGAAAAAACTGCCTCTCAGCAAAAAAAAAAGGCAAAATTGTTGTACTCTGGAAACCTGCGTTCTCTTTGTGCATGTATCCGACTAGATAGATAGTAGGGAAAAAATGAACCATTTCATCTCGGAACTTTTTTAGCTAAACTGTCCAACACCAGTTTTTTGCTTAGTCACTGATCCTGTATCCCTCCTTTTCTCTCATCAGGGAGGTATTAATTGTAACAGTGGAACTTTCTAAATTATACAGAAATGAGCTCGTAAAACCACAGGTAGTAGATGGAAGTCTGTGGGATACGAGAGGTGTTTTGTAAAGGCTGCGTAGGTTCCAGGCTGGTAGAGATCCAGTCGTCCACTGCTTTGTTATCTCACAGTGTACGGAGCCGGGCCCCGGTTCTAGAACAGCGCCGAGGAGGCGCCAGCCCTCGGGTTTCAAGCTAGCGTGAGGTGGGAGTGTGATCAGAGAACCTGTAACAACTGGCCATCGGACCGATTTGGTTGAGGTATTTGGTGATGGAAGGGCCTGGGAAGATCTTTACTGTACAAGAAGTTGGAGAGTTGGAAGAGAGAATGGTGGAGGGGAATCCAAGAAACAAAGCTTAACCTCGCTTCTTTAATACAATGTTTTCTACACTCTCCGTTTCCTGTCCCGGAGACACTTCATCTTTAGACCATGCCATTGTATCTTCAAACAGTGCCCCGATATATTCCTGTCGTACCAGAACTTAACCTGATGGGGCCATGTCATTCAGAGTCTGTGCAGAATAGGAGCTGGGCTTTTCCCAACAGGCCCGTAGGCATTTTATGGTCCTTTAGGTTTTGATAGCTTGTGATGTATCCTTAACATTTACTTAACCTTATGCAGGGATAAATCGGCAGTAAATAAATTTTTTGAAATCATGTTTAGCTTAAAGGTAGAAAGTGTTTTCAAGCTTAAAGGTGGAAAGTGTTTTCATTACAACTGCCAAACTGTTTTGTTTCTAAAACTGCAAATATTGTCTCATCCTCTTTTCTGAATATTCCCCTGTCTTACAGAAACGGAGAAGCTGAATAAGATGAGTACCCTCTTAGAAAGACTTCACGCAAAGTACAACCAAAACAGACCTTGGACAGAAACCATGAAGTTAGTCCGTCAAGTCATGGTGAGAATTGTTGGGATCCGAGCAGGAGGGTTTCTGAAGTTTCTTTAGTAATAATTTGATTGTTGGTTTGTTAGATCTCTTCAGAGTGCTTTACGTTTTGTTCAAACCTTGACTTCCTCCTGGGCCAGCGTGGTTGAGGCGTGCCGGTTCTCACACCCCGCAGCATGCAGGGGAGGGGGAGATGTCCGTACCCTTTCGGTGTGGCATGCCTTTGCCTTCCCTAATTACAGCATCCCCCTCTACAGCCTAATTGACATGGGGCACCTGTCAGCTCCGTGCCCAGAAAAGGGGCAAACTTGTGGCTTCAGCCAGTGCTGAGAAGCCCGAACCATTCTGCCACTTGCTGTTTCAGGATGTTGCGTTTTGTAAAGCGATTTACTCCCTGTTCAGTGATACTCGGGACTCGGTGTTGGCTTAGTCAAACGTGGGTTTGAAATACTACTCTCTGGATGGGGGGAAGGAGGAGCAGAAGGCAAGGGAGAGCTACATCAAAGGCTTCTGCATATGTTTTGGTGTTAAAAGTTTGCCTGTCTTGTTATTTCTCTGTTGTCTCTTATATAACCCTTAGCTTATACCTACTAAAAAGTTGCTACAGTCTGTTCTTCCAGACAAGCAAGTCGCTTAAAAGAAAATAAATCAATTCCAGACCTGCCTTTGTTACCTGCTTCCAAAATGGATAGTGTTCTCCTACAGGAATCAAAATGGGGATGTAATTTGGGAATGAAATCTAATCTGCTTCTAATTACCTAAATAAACCTCACTTGACTGATCAAAAGTTGCAGTAATTCCCTCTTACTGAGTGATACACAAAAAGGATGTTTTTCTTCTTTGTTTCTGACTAAGGAAAAGCGAGTTGTGATGAACTCTGGGGGGCACCAACATCTGGTGAGCTGTTTGGAGACTTTGCAGAAGGCATTAAAAGGTTGGTGCATTCTGGTGCGTGCGCTTTACAAACTGCTTAAACAGTGATATGCTATGGAAATACTCCAAACCATAAAAGCGAGCAAGGTTGTTGCTAGCACGTTTCGCTGTGTTCCTAGTGCACGTGTGCTCGCGTTTACATAAGCACGCTTATCTCGGTGCCAGTCAGTACCAGTCAAGATTGCCTGTGTTAGTTTTATTCTAAATGCCCCTACCTGAATTCCACTTGCAGAAGAAATTCCGTTCTCTCTCTGCGGTTCTGAGAACATTTGGTTTTCTCGATGCAAATTGTTCTGCCTGTATTTTGAGTACAGATCGTGTATATAGTTGCACGTGCACAGGTGTGAGCAGACCTGGGAGGGAGTAACTAGTTGAGATTGATTTTAATGCCGATTCCTGGGGTTTGCTAAGCCTTGTTTTTTGCTCTCTCCATCCAGTATCTTCTCTGCCTGCCATGACAGATCGCTTAGAGTCTATAGCTAGACAAAATGGGTACGTCTTCTCCTTCATTTTATGGCAAAGGCTTTTCCTGTTTATCTGTACACATCGTAATCTCGCTGCTGGTTTGATTGTTTTTTGTGTGCGTCTCATAGCAATTTTTGTTTTGTTTTGTATGTAAGCCTTGGATCTCACCTTAGTGCAAATGGCACTGAATGTTACATCACTTCAGACATGTTCTATGTGGAAGTCCAGTTAGATCCTACAGGGCTGCTGTGTGATGTCAAGGTGGCTCACCATGGAGAAAACCCTGTGGTATGTATTACTGACAAAGCCGAGGGTGATACCTTTGTGGTTTTGGAACTGCCATTTTGGCTCCTGTTTGTTTGAGCAGAGGAAATGGATTATATTTAATGTTCCGCTAGACCTAGCGTTACACCTTTGCTGCTTGTTCTCATGGAAGGTAAAAGCCTCTGTGGAGTAGTCCGTTCTTGTGGGTTAATCCGATCGATGTAGTGTACGTGTGCAAGGACCGTTTTACTGATGGTCTCTCTTTTTCTCTGAGTGGTTTTGTAACTGGCAACATTATTTGAGGAAGTTATTGCTGTGTTTCTGAGAATTTTAATTCTGGAGGAAGGATAGGGAAGTTGATCTTATAAAACTGAGATCTGTGAATGAAAATACTAAAACGTGGAATGCTGAAAGAAAATGGCTTTTCTTCCCTTCTGCACATGTGTGAGAGCTTGAACTTGCTATTTACATCGGCCTAGCCATTCTTCTGAAAAGAGACCATTTTTAATATCTCTATATAAGATCATAGGTTTTCAACCTAAGGCTTCACAATTTTAAAAGTTTATTTCAAATCAGTCGTTTAAGAGGAAATAGTATTGCTTGAATTTTTCTGGGAGGGGGTTGCTGAGCAGAACTAGGACCAGAGCAATGTGTAGTTGTGAGCATTGTGTTGCTTCTCATGAAAAGCTGATGCTCAGAAATTTTACTGTCCTAATATTTTACAGTTGCTGTGCTGCACAGACTGAAATTGCTGCATTCGACATTGATATCGTTGTATGTTTTTTCCTTTTCAGAGTTGTCCAGAGTTGGTGCAACATCTGAGGTGAGCAGCAAGAGTTGTTTGTAGCATTTTCTGGCAGGCTTCTCTTTGCAGTATTGATCTGATGCTATTTTATGTCTGGAAACGCAAAATGTTTCATTACTTGCCTTTCCCAGAAATTCTCTCTGCTTCTCCAGGGCATTTTTCTGGCTTTGGTTCAGATACTTCTGATTCTGACTGCTGTGCATGGTATCTTGGAAGCTGCAGCACAACATTCATCAGAATCATTAAAGCTGGATCATTTAAAAAACACGTTTTGTAGCTTTCATGTAGCAAAAGTCTTTTCTTAAGTGACTTAGTGTCTGTGTTAATAGAATTTTTTAAACCAAAACCTAATCTGCTACGAGTTTGAATACATCTTACTTTTTCTCCCTCTTCCTTTCAGAGAGAAAAATTTTGATGAATTTTCTAAGCATCTAAGGGGGCTTGTGAACCTATATAAGTTGCCAGGAGATAAGTAAGTATAGAATATGTATTATATTTATTTACAAGCACATATATAAAATTAAACAAGCCTACAAGCTTTTCGTTCTGTGCTTAAATTTTCATTGTGTGTGACCCTACTGACTTCATCACCACGGCTTGCATGTGCATACAGTGGGTAGGGAGGATTTAATGTGAAGTGGGAATGTGGAATGAAAAGTTACCATTTCTAAATGCTCAGTCTGATGGCAAGTACTGCAGCTTGTCAGCTAGCAGTTCTGTGAGTTAGATTTTATTGCGCAGTTCCTTTCAATTTTTCTTATGTTGTTTTTTTTTTTTTTTTTTTTATCCCCCAGCAAACTTAAAACTAAAATGTACTTAGCTCTGCAGTCCTTAGAGTTGGATCTCTCAAAAATGGCAGGGATGTACTGGTAAGGACACCTATATGGTTTGTTGGTTTTTGTTGTTGGTTGTTTTTTTCTTAATTACACTGCATCATGTTGGCTGATTCTGGTCATGCCAAGTGCTGTATATCCAGGAAGTGTCCCGTTGGTGCCGGTATAGTCTGACATTAGTGCTAAGAAGTGCAATGCTGAAGCTATAGAAGGCCTGTGGTAGCAGGGGAATGATATGCATATAGAGAAAAAATGCTCAGACTTTTCTGAGCAATTCCTTTTTAACTGCAGAATTCAACTGAAAGAAAGTCTAAAAGGCCAAAAAAAAAAAAGCTTGTAACTAGGTGGATTAGTGGTAACGTGTTCTACAGTAAGAAACTGAGAAACATTTGACCATCTTTCACTGCTGTAGATTCAGTAGATAAACCATCCATGCTGTAGAGAGTAAAGTGGCTTTTGTTTTGCCTATAACAGTGTGAAGTTTAAGATCTCTATCTCTGTGTGACTGAGAAGTGTGTATATTGAACTAAAATCTTAGACAGCCATCAGCACGTGAATTTTGGCTTCAGGTATGACTCTGGCTTGTTACAGAGCTGTGATTGCCTCTCTTGCAGGCAAGCCACCAATGCAAATCCCCTCGACAAGATTCTTCATGGCAGTGTTGGCTATCTCACCCCCAGGAGCGGAGGTATCTTTGGTTAACACTTTGGTTAACCCTTTGGTTAGCACACACAGAAAAGAATAAAAATTACTGTGTTTGGGGTCCCCTCTATGGACATTAGTTTCACATTCACTGATGGCAGTAATAGAAAATGCTGATCAAACTAAAAGAGGGACAAGGTGGTTGGGTATTTGTAAGTCCCACATGATCCAGAAAGCCAGCTTCTCTTCACAAAGCCACACGCGGTGATTTTATGGCAGATGGCCATGTCTGTGTCTTTAGCAGCAGCGAGCAACTCTTTCAAGATGCACTAGCAGCTCTGCATAGTGTGTGCTGTGTTACAGTGCAAATATTATGTGGTTACAGGTGTTAATAATGATGGGGTTAACTTGTATCGTCAGGATGCCTGTTCAAAAGCTTCTCTCCCACAGGTCTCCTGATGAATCTCAAGTATTATGTCTCGCCCTATGATTTATTTGAAGATGGCACTGGAGCACCCGTTATCTTGCATGAGAACAATGGTAGGTCAGCTTTAGAAGGCTGGTGCGGACTACTACTGCTTGAAGGGAAGAAGAAAGCAGAATTCCAACAGTCTTAACTCCCCTTTGCTGTCACCCTGTAGTACAGGAAAATCATAGCTTGACTTAGAGAGGACACAGGTTTAATAAGCCCGTGTGTAAATGCTGGCTCAGTTGACCATCTTCTTGAACCTTGTGGCTGTTCTGGAGTTTGAACTGGACCAAGGGTGATGGGGTGACAGTCTGCAGAGAGAGCCTTTTTCCTTAGGGTGAATTTCATTGTTAACGTGGTATTTATTTTACTGTGGGTATACTTGTGTCTCTGCCGTCTTACCGGAAGATTATTTTTTATGCGTGTGCATGGACATCTGTCTCACTAAAATGACAAAACCAAGCACCAATTAAAATTGAGGCTGGTCTCAGGAAAGAAGAGGGTGAAATTGTCCAAAATCATTATTTGCTTTGCTTTGTAAAGAGCGTACTACAAACTTGCAAATGTATTTGGAATGTATTTTAGGAATTCTGCAATTGGTCTACCTTGCGAGAGAAAAATAGAGCATTAGGTAGCGTAACTAGTTTGGCTGTAGTCCATTTAGTGATAAAGGTGAACGCTGAAAACTGTGCCTTGTGGAGGAAGTCAGATATTTCCACCATAGCGATATGTAATTCCTAAAGCTTGCGTTAGGGTTTTTTTTTCCATCAGCTTATGTTGTTTGTTTTTTTTTCTTGCCTCCTCTTGCAGTTCCTCGGTCTTTGGGTATGAATGTGTCAGTAACAGTTGAGGGAACCATGGCTATGTACAAACTTCCAATTGCACCACTGATTATGGGCTCTCATCCAGTTGACAGCAAAGGGTAAGCAAAGGATGTGTCTGCCAGGCCTTTCTCAGCAGCCTTGTTTAGATGCAAATTCAACATTCAGTCCTCTGTTGAAGTCAGAGCGGGGAGATGACTGCATGATGTCATAGCATTATATAAAGCATACATGCTGTCTTTAAGCCAAGAAATATGTTTCAGGCATGTGACATGCTTTTGAGGAGTGTCTAAATTTTTAAGAAGGTATAACGATCTGCTTGTATTTGAGCAAACAGTAAATTGGATGTCTGGCGTGCTCATAGCAGAAGCCAGAGTCGTGCCCTGCGGTCTAATAAGATCTTGTATTAATCCAATATTTCAGAACTCCGTCTTTCTCGTCAATCACCAGTGCCAACAGTGTGGACTTACCAGCTTGTTTCTTCCTGAAATTCCCACGTCCCATTCCAGTGTCTCGAGCTTTCATTCAGAAACTTCAGGGCTGCACAGGTGGGTTGCAGATCTGTCAGACAGATACTCCCTAGGTTTTTATTAATAAACTGCTGCTCATTTTTAACGTGTGCCAGAAAAGTTGCTCAAGGTTTTGGGCTCTGTTTTCAGTAAAACCTGGACAGGTTTCCTTTACTAGATGGTAGCGCCTTCCCTGGCCCACCACCTCTTTCTGGCTCCCAGGTGCTATCATTCCGTGCCGTCTTGTTCCCTCAGGTATTCCACTGTTCGACACGCCGCCGACGTTTGTACCCTTGTATGAGTTGATCACACAGTTTGAATTATCCAAGGAGGCTGATCCTCTACCTTTAAACCACAATATGCGCTTCTATGCAGTAAGTATGTTGTTACAACCAGGGCGTTATACTTGTAGATGAGCAGCTTGGGGTTTTTCATCTGTTTCTGGTATCTTTCAAGTAGGATAAAGGAAATCGGCACAGTATTTATTCATAGGCAAAACCTATGCTATCCAAGCATTAGAATTCAGCTACAGACCTGGCCACAGTAATTAGGAAAATTAGGTAATGAAAAATCCATTGCTGTTGAAGTGCAGCTGCAGGAATGACAGCAGAGGTATGGGACTGAGCCTTCCCAGGTTCTGTCCCTTCCTCTTGTTCAGACTGTAATGTGTGGCTGAATGAATCGCGTCACTTCGGGAGAAATCCTGGTTCTTAAATTTGTCAGTGACAGATCTCCTGTTAACTTCAGAGGATTTCTGTTTTCCTCAGGAGGGATGCCATACCGTATGAAACTTTTAGTGGGGACAGTGAATACTGTTTGGCCAGTACTACTTCCGAGGAGCCAAAATCATATTTTGCTTGTTCAGATTGGAAGGAGAGTGTTGTCTTCGTTTGTGATTTTCAGCCAGAAAGGTGGCTTGGCGTCACTTGGATCTGGGGCCTGCTCTTTCCTTCCTAGATGTCTGTTGTTGCCTTATATCCAGCAGTAGTTGGAGTAAAGCAGAAATTGTTTGTCAGGCTCTTCCAGGACAGCAGCACTGTTACTTTCTGAACAAAGATGCTCCTCTCCCAGATGGAAGAAGCCTTCAAGGAACTCTGATTAGTAAGATCGCCTTCCAGCACCCTGGACGGGTTCCTCTCATCCTCAATTTGATCAGACATCAGGTGGCGTACAACACACTGATTGGCAGCTGTGTCAAGCGAACAGTTTTAAAAGAAGGTGGGTACCACATCAAGTGGAATATAATGTGTGGATAATAAACCCTGGGTAATTTTCCCATGTAGGAATACGAAATGTGGCCTATGCTGCTTTCCTTTTTTGTTTTCTTTTTTTTCTTTTTTTAAATTTTTTTTTCTTCTATATGAGGGTTTTGAGCTGGTGCCTCTGGTTCATCTCCCGCATTCCCTAATTTAACAGTTCCCATGTCTTTCAGATTCTCCTGGGATCCTGCAGTTTGAAGTTTGTCCTCTCTCTGACTCCTGTTTTAGTGTATCCTTTCAGCATCCTGTGAATGACTCCCTAGTGTGTGGTAAGTGGACTCAGTAAAAGTTTATGGGAAGGATGGCAGGGTTTTCTTCCACTGTAACCAGTTTTTTGATCTCTTCCAAATGCCTTCTCTCTTTTAGTGGTAATGGATGTGCAAGACTCTACTCATGTGAACTGTAAGCTGTACAAAGGGCTGTCCGATGCTCTTATCTGTACAGATGATTTCATTGCCAAAGTTGTTCAAAGGTAAGCTGGATTTTTTTGTGCCACTGTGCACTCCAAATCATACAGATGAACTCTGTGTCTATCTCATATTTATCCTTGCGGTTTTGGAGCCTTTCTGTCTGTGAGTGAGTTTTGGTAGTGGTTGTTTGGAAGAGAGGAAAGCTTGGAGCCCTATTGAAAATTCTGTTCCAGACGCTGAACCATAGCTACTTATTTTTGGGTGCATGTCCCAGGTGTCTGCCTGTTTATGACTTCTCCTGTAGTTGGTTGCTTTCTAAGTCTTGTAAAACGTGGAAGAGCTCCCCTGCGGTTTGTCATTTACACAGGCCTTTTATCAAGGTTCCTCCACCCCGGCCACCATTCAGAGCGCAGCAGAATGTTAACAGTGCATGACACAGACCTCTGCAGTGAGAAAAGCTGTCTTTTCTTTCAGAACATTATAGGCTTGTCGTCCTTCAGTAGAATGTGGCGTTATCATTGATTTTTACAGGGTTGCAAGAAATTAGTTTGCGAAGCTTGGACAAAGGTGTTTTTTGGCAGACTCAGAGTAACAACCCAGATTGCATCCTGTGCTTTAACTACGAGATCACGATCTGTCAGATATTAGTTATTAGAGTTAATTGATTGATTAATTCTCCCTTTGTGACTGCAAGGCAATGCATAAAGGCACAGTTGCCTCGTGGCTAGATAAGTGTGATGGGATTAAGTGTAAATACAAGCAGAACAGCAGGGCATTTACAGTGCCTGGACCTGTTGCCCTGTTGTGCCCAAGAGCCTTAGTGCTTGCTTTATGTCTGATGAAGTTGTTAAAACTTCTTCAGTGAACATTGCTGTAGGGCAGCAAAATGCCTGCTAAACCCTTTGTCTTGTGCCTTGCAGATGTATGTCCATTCCTGTCACCATGAGAGCAATTCGTAGAAAAGCAGAAACGATTCAAGCAGACACACCAGCCTTGTCCCTCATTGCAGAGACAGTAGAAGACATGGTGAAGAAAAATCTTCCCCCAGCCAGCAGCCCAGGGTATGGCATGACCACAGGCAGCAACCCAATGAGTGGTACCACTACCCCAACAAACACTTTTCCTGGGGGGCCCATCACTACTTTGTTTAACATGAGCATAAGCATGAAAGAGAGGCATGACTCGGTGGGCCATGGGGAGGACTTCAGCAAAGTGTCTCAGAACCCTATTCTCACTAGTTTGTTGCAGATCACAGGGAATGTGGGGTCTACCATTGGCTCAAGTCCAACCCCCCCCCATCACACACCACCACCAGTATCCTCACCAGCAAGCAACACCAAGAACCACCCCATGCTCATGAACCTTCTTAAAGAGAATCCCCCTCAGGATTTCTCCACTCTGTATGGGAGCAGCCCTCTCGAAAGGCAGAACTCTTCCTCTGGCTCCCCCAGAATGGAAATGGGCCCTGGGGGGAATAAGCAAAAGAAAAAAAAATCCCGCATGCCGGCCGACAAGCCCAAGCATCAGACTGAGGATGATTTCCAGAGGGAGCTCTTTTCAATGGATGTTGACTCCCAGAATCCCATTTTTGATGTCAACATGACTGCAGATACCCTGGACACCCCTCATATTACTCCAGCACCCAGCCAATGCAGCACTCCTCCTACTACATACCCACAGCCTATACCTCACTCGCAGCCCAGTATTCAGAGAATGGTTCGACTTTCTAGTTCGGACAGCATTGGAGCTGATGTTACTGATATCCTTTCGGATATAGCAGAGGAGGCTTCCAAACTGCCCACCACTAATGAGGACTGTCCACCCATTGGTACTCCAGTAAGAGACTCTTCTAGTTCAGGACATTCACAAAGTGCCCTCTTTGACCCAGATGTTTTTCAGACGAACAATAGTGAGAACCCATACACAGATCCAGCAGACCTGATAGCAGACGCTGCTGTGAGCCCCAACAGCGATTCTTCAAACCATTTTTTTCCCGATGGAGTAGATTTCAATCCTGACTTGCTGAACAGTCAGAGTCAAAGTGGCTTTGGGGAGGAGTACTTTGATGAGAGTAGTCAGAGTGGAGACACTGACGACTTCAAGGGCTATGCGTCCCAGGCTCTAACTACTTTGGGGGTGCAAGTCTTGGGGGCTGATGGGGGGGAAAATAAATTTAAGGGGAGCAATCAGTCCGATACGGTAGATTTTAGTATTATTGCAGCTGCAAGCAAAGCACTGGGGTCCTCTGACATCATGGAGCATCACAGTGGAGGTCAGAGCCCCTTACTGAATACAGGGGATTTAGGAAAAGAAAAGTCTCAGAAACGGGTAAAGGAAGGCAATGGTTCTGGAAGTAACATGGCAGGTCCTGGGATAGACGGGAAGCCAGGGAAGCGCAGCCGGACGCCATCCAGTGATGGTAAAAGTAAAGAGAAACTTCCAAAGCGGAAAAAGCAGGAGACAGATGGGAAGTCTCCGTCTCACAGTTCATCAAACAGGCCTTTCACGCCACCAGCAAGCACAGGTGGGTCCAAATCTCCTGGGAGTTCAGGCAGATCTCAGACTCCTCCTGGTGTAGCTACTCCTCCTATTCCAAAAATAACCATTCAGATCCCAAAAGGAACAGTGACTGTTGGCAAACCATCTTCACATGGCCAGTATACAAGTAGTGGCTCTGTCACCTCCTCCAGCAGCAAAAGCCATCATAGCCATTCTTCCTCCTCCTCCTCTTCTTCCTCCTCTTCAACCTCAGGCAAAATTAAAAGCAGCAAATCGGAAGGGTCTTCTGGCTCAAAGATGAGCAGCAGCCTCTACTCCAGCCAAGGCGGCTCAAGTTCAGGTCAGTCCAAAAGCTCGGCTCAGTCGGTGGGAAAGCCTGGATCCTCCCCCATCACCAAACATGGCCTCAGCAGCGGTTCTGGAAGTACCAAGATGAAACCTCAAGGAAAGCCATCGTCACTTATGAACCCTTCCATGAGTAAACCAAACATCTCTCCATCTCATTCTAGACCCTCGGGTGGTTCTGACAAGCTTGCTTCTCCCATGAAACCTGTCCCAGGTACTCCCCCATCATCTAAAGCAAAGTCACCTATCAGTTCAGGTTCCGGGGGTTCCCATATGTCTGGGACGGGATCAAGCTCAAGTATGAAATCGTCTTCAGGAATGGGATCCTCTGGGTCCATGTCACAGAAACCACCTCCTTCATCAAATTCTTCGACAGCATCCTCATCTTCCTTCTCATCTAGTGGGTCTTCCATGTCTTCATCTCAAAACCAGCATGGAAGTTCCAAAGGCAAGTCTCCAAGCAGAAACAAGAAGCCATCTCTGACTGCAGTCATAGACAAACTTAAACATGGGGTTGTCACTAGCGGGCCTGGTGGGGATGACCCAATGGATGGACAAATGGGGCCAAGTTCCAATTCCTCAAGCCATACTATGTCCTCCAAACATAATATGTCTGGAGGTGAGTTCCAGGGCAAACGTGAGAAGAGTGACAAAGAGAAATCTAAAGTCTCTGTTTCCGGAGGATCTGTTGACTCTTCCAAGAAGACTTCAGATTCCAAAAACGTTGGAAGCACTGGAGTCGCCAAAATTATCATCAGTAAACACGATGGTGGTTCCCCTAGCATTAAAGCCAAAGTAACTTTGCAGAAACCTGGGGAAGGAGGTGGGGATAGCCTAAGGCCTCAGATGGCTTCTTCCAAAAGCTATGGGTCCCCTCTAATCAGCGGATCTACTCCAAAACATGAACGCTGCTCTCCCAGCCACAGTAAGTCACCAGCGTACACTCCCCAAAACATAGACAGTGAGAGTGAGTCAGGCTCTTCCATAGCAGAGAAATCTTATCAGAACAGCCCCAGCTCTGACGATGGCATTAGGCCTTTGCCTGAATATAGCTCAGAAAAACACAAAAAGCACAAAAAAGAGAAGAAAAAAGTGAAAGACAAAGACCGGGACAGAGATCGGGATCGAGATAAAGACAGAGACAAGAAGAAATCTCACAGCATGAAGCCAGAGAGCTGGTCCAAGTCCCCAATTTCAGCTGACCAGTCTCTCTCCATGACAAGCAGCGCTATCCTTTCGGCTGAGCGACCATCCCGGGCTAGCCCCGAGTTCTTGATCGGGGAAGAAGATGACGACCTCATGGATGTTGCTCTAATTGGCAATTAATTTTCTTAGCGTCTTTGGAAGATGAGCTGTACGCAGGACCTGCGGGTTCTAGAGATTGGAAGAAAGGAACCATTCCTTGCAAACCTGCCACACTGATTTTTACAGGGTGTGTCTGAAGAGGAAAAAAGTATTTCCAAGGATCTCCAAAGTCAGTGGAGAAAGAAAGCGTGAGTGCCAGCAGCTCACTGGGCAAGCCAGGTTCCTGACTATGGCCTTCATCCTGCGGACGCTTATGCTCATTTTTAATTTCTAAGTATTAATAGCCCCATCAGACTTAATGGGTGTAAAGCTAAGTGTGTGTGTGTGTGTGTAAGTGTGGAAGCAACCCCCAAACTGGTGCAAACAGAAACATAGGCTATTCTGGGAGAGTCCCAGTTCCTCTGCCCCTCTTCCCATTCAGAATAAGTTGCTTTTGTTTTTAGGAAGTTTGAAACTAATTATTTTAGGACATGTTTTAGGGTTGGGTTTTATTCTTTTTAAAAGGTTGGAAGGAAAAAAAGATGTTTTTAAATTTATTTTATTTTTGTGGCATTTCTTCATTCAACGCCTGATGCAATGCGGTGCTGAGGAACTTCATTTTCTTCTGATACAAGCTGCTCTGCAGAATCGGGCACTGTGTTCTGACGGATATCAGGATTTTATTCCAGGTCACAGTGATGAAGGATTGCTGTCTTATGTTTGACTTCCCTTTCATTTTAGCTATTTATTTATGGCCATATCTGAATGCCTTGCGCTGCTTGTTTTCACGCAATCTCTGGTTTAATTGTATGATGCAGAGCCCAAAGGGACTTGGGAATTTGGGCAGAGCCCATGGATTTGGACAGCTCTGCGCACGTGCAGCAGCTGTAGCTTTGGTGAAGTCGGTGAAATTCTGGCACGCATTGGAGTGAATCTGAATTGGAAAGAGACTCCACTCTCTTCATCGGAGCGTTGCTTCCTTGTAAGCCTAGCAAACAGAGCTTCCCCAGAATCCCCTGATGCTGCACTTGCAAAGCGATAGACTGTAAGCCGCACACATCCCGGTCCTGGGAACACTTTAGAGCCACGCTTGATTTATCCACTGCGAATACTTCCATTAATGGCGATAGAACAGCTAGTGTGCATTCGCGGTTAAAAAACAGGCCTTGGTTTTTTTGCAGTCTGTTTCTGTTGCTGAAGCCCTGCAGGGTTTCATTTGGGTTTTTGTTTTTTTAACTTGCAGCGCGCTTCTCGGATAGTAATTCTGGTGATGCACATGAGCATTGCCTTCTCTCTCTGGGAGGTGTTAGCCTGGCAGTGTGAGTCAGCTGTCCTCTGGTGTTAGCACTGACACTGCTGGAAAAACAGACCCTAACTGGTTCATCTGGGGTAAGAGTTGTGGCAGAAGCAGCGATTGCCTTAAAAGATGGATTTTCCCCTTTTGGCTGGAATTAAGAGCGTGACTCGGGCATCCTCTATGGTGTTATCTTGTGGTCCCTGAAAGGAAAAGAGACGCAGGAGAGCGTTTTATTTTTAAAAGCAGTTAAATCTGACTCACTGAAGAGGAATGTGGGAAATCAAGAGTTCTGCGAACACATCTCCTTCTGAATTATGTACTGAACAGAATCCTGCTCCCGTTGGATGTTGCTGTTGATTCCTGGAGGCCCGGATTTCCCCTGTGGGAATGAGATTACACTCGCATTTGGGGATGCGGTCTGAAAAGCTGTCAAGGATTTAAGTTTCTTTTAAACCACAGAGATTTCCCGTCCTGCTTACGGTCTGACCCCAATGATACCCCAGGCAAGCTATTTCTTTTCCAGCTCATTCAAAGCCATAGCAAGGCCGGTGTCTTTTCAGTAGGGTGGCAACTATTCAGTTAATTGTAGGGATTTTTCACCTCTTCCTCCTGCCTTCAGCTTAATTCCAGGGCTCCTGCAGAACGCGGGAGCCTGAATTTCTCCAAAGCCCCCCGCCCCGGGCTCTGGAGAGCTCTCCCTTCTTGTATTTTCCACCATTCATCCTTTGCTCCTTGGGGTCTGTGTACGGTAGCTTCCCCCTCACCAATGCTCCCATCTTCATGTGCTGAGATGATAGGAAAAAGTAAATAAAGTCTAAAGCTGGAGCAAATGACGTTATCTTACGCAGCATCAGAATCGTATGACTGTGGGGTGTCTCTGAAGAGGATGTAAGGAACACAACACCAGATGAATTTATCTTGAGACCCTGCTGCAGCGGCTGCATCTCGGGAGTGATGTTCAGACTCCGGCAGGTCGTCATCTGTTTTCATGCTGCCCCTCTCGTTTGTTGTTGGGTTTTTTTTTAAAAGTTGTTTTCGTTTTACAAAAGGCCTTTGATCCCTTCTGGCTTGCGTGAAGGCAAAACCAGCCTTCAAAAAGAAGTGCTGTTCAAGTCGAATCAGGGCTGGGGATTTCACGGGGCCGTTTACTGGACTTGTCGTTAATAGGAGTCACGTTTTACTGGTATGAAACCCAGTAGAAGTTGGAAGGAAATTAACGGTTCAGCTTGATAACCGACGCAAAAATGCGTTTTAAAGGAAAAGAGGTGCACATGTTTTCTTCTCCGCTCACGCAAGACCAAAGTTCAGTATCCTAAATGTCTCCTGCGGAAGGCGGGCATCGCCGTCGCCTGCGGAAATAGAGGGAACAAAGTCTCCTCCCGGCATCCCTGACACCGCTGCCGCGAGAGGCGCACGGCCCGGGCCGCAGGGGCAGCAGTTTAAGGTTTTTCGCCTCATTTCGGTGCCCTGTCCCCTTCCCCGTCGTGTGTGATAAATCCCGTGAGAGAGAGAGAAAAACCAGATCCGGGCGCCGGCTGCACGACGCTCCTGCCGCCGCGATGAGAGATGAGGTATGCGACTACACGGACGTTTTGACCTGTAAATGCTTGGTCTCTGACACAATGTTTTATTTTTAAAGTATTTTTGCTTATTCACGAGAATGATTTTACGTCTTTCAGTATTGGAAAGATGAAAGGTGTAAACAAAATAAAAGCCAAACCTTTTAATCTCAGGTGGTGAAGTGTACATGGAGATTAAAAGAAAATGGTTCTTTCCTAAATGGCCGTAATGTAAATACCTGTCTGGAAATTGGCTTTTTTTTGTAAATACCCCCGGCTCCTTTTGCATTCTTTTTGGACGTAGAGTGTACTTTCAACTTTTTTGGAAATATTGCAGAGAACATGTTTATTTACATGCAAATAAATCTCTTTGGTACAAAGAGGTCTCGGGTTTCTGCAACCGGCGGGGAGGGCGCGGGCAGGGATCCCCCGCCACGCTTGATTTTCCCGCGGGAA
This sequence comes from Pelecanus crispus, assembly GCF_030463565.1. Lineage (NCBI taxonomy): Eukaryota > Metazoa > Chordata > Aves > Pelecaniformes > Pelecanidae > Pelecanus > Pelecanus crispus. Next base: position 2,242,988 of record NC_134660.1, on the reverse strand, counting down.
TGACATCACCATGACGCCACGCCAAGCCCGGCCTGTGATTGGCCGAGCTCCGCGGCCTCTCCGCTCCTCCCGGAAGGGAGCGGAGGGGCGGGAGACACCGCCCCCCCCCCCCCCCCGATCCCCGCGGCGGGGGGGGTCCCGGCAGCCCCGGGATATCACGGGGGGGGGGGGGGGGGTCTTGCAGCCCGCGGTGTCGCGGGGGGGGCGGGGCCGCCCCTCGCACCCCCGCCTCCCTCCCCCCAACATCCTCCGGTCGCACCGGGGGGCGGGCGGACCCCGGCGGCGGCGCGATGGGGGCGGCGGCGGCCTGCGGGGTAGGTGGGCAGCCGCCGTGTCCCGTCCCGGTGCCCGTGCCCGTGCCCCCGCCCCCCACCCCGAGGCGTCCCCCGCCGCAGCGCGCGCTGCGCCCTCCCCTCCCCTCCCGCCGCCGCCGCCGCCGCGCGCCGCGCCCGGCGCTGGCCAATGAGCGCGCGCGTTGCTGGCAGGTGCGGAGTGTTTTTGTTTTGGGTTGAAGTTGAGGCCGGAGGAGACGCGGCGGCGGCGGCGGCCACGGGCGGAGGCCGCGGAGCCCCGGCACCCCCTGCCCCGCTCCCTCCGCCGGCCTTCCGCCTTCCCTGCCGCCCCGCCCGGCCCCGCCATGCGGAGGGAGATGAACGGGGTCACAAAGAGCCGCTTTGAGGTGAGGCCCCGGGGGTGAGGCCGCCCGGCCCGGCTGAGGAAACGGGGGCGGGGCCAGGCCGCAGTGTGTGTCCCCGCGGCCTTAGGGTGTGGGGCGAGGTCCCCCGTGCCCCCCTCCCCACGCGGGACAACCGCTCATGGCGGCCCTGTGGCAAAGCCGGCGGGGGGTGGGCTGCATGAACGGGGCTGGGGGGGGGGCCCTGCCGCCACGCGTGTCTGTGGGTGCGCAGGGCGGGGGCTCGGGCCTGTGCGGCCCCCCGCGGTGCGTGTGTGTGTGTGGGGGGGGTGTTGGTGTGAAACTTCTCCCCCCTCCCCGCCCCGTTGGGGGTGTGTTTGCCTTCCCCCGTCAGGTCTAAGCTCCCACCCGGGGTGCGTGGGGGGGGGTGCGGGCTGCTGCCAACGTGTTGCTGCGGGTGGGAGCGCTGGCAGCGGGGCTGGTGATGGAGCAGGGGACGTGGGAGATGGAGCCGGGCAAAGAAAACAGCCTGGGCCGGGCCGGGAGGGGCTGGGGGGGGGGCGGCTCGGGGAGGGGAAAGTGGCCCTGGCGGGTCTGGTTTGGGCAGTAGCCGGGAAAAAATTTGATTATGGGGAGGTGGGGGCTGGAGAGGACGGAAGGGGCAGAGGGTAAACAATAAGATCTATTCAAAGAATATGGCGCAAAGCAGGCTATGGAGCCAGGGCCGCTTCCAGCTCTGCATTGTTGTAACAGCTGGCTTCCCCGGGTGGGGGAGGAAGCTGGTATCGGGAGCGAGAGCAGCAGCAGCAGGGTTTACTTTTCATCGCTGTAAGAGGCTGTTGTGGAGGATGAAAATACCTGCCCGTTCCTTCTCTCAACCGCCCGGCTCGTGTTGTGTACGAAGACAACATGGGAGGAAAAGAGCCCGGAATGGTAAAGATGTGGCTGTGTCCCCCCTTCGTAGAGAGGGGATGTGGCTGCTGTCAAGGGAAAATAACTCTTTAATGGTAAACTGAAGAGTGTCTGGCTCACGGCGTTGACTTCCCCAGGAAACTGGCTCTGGAGTTGAGAAAGGTGCAAAAAATAAATGGTTTTGTAATGTGTTTTCTTCCTCTATCAGATCCCTATCAGCCACTGTAAATAAGTAGCAGCATGACTATTTAGAATGGTCTCAGTTTAAATAGTGTTATAACATCCGTGTTTCTGTAGCATCCAAACGTTGAACTAAACCTGGGTACTCAGAAAGAGAAGGCTGCATGCATAATGTGTTTAATCTGGGGTTATTGTTTTTACCCTTCTAGTCTGTTCTTGGCTGCACAGATTTTTTTTTTTTTTTTTTTTTTTTCCTGAGAGCTTTTTTTATTACTGCAGAGTGGCTGGTTACAGAGCAAAGAATAAAAACACGCTGGTAGCAGTCTTCTGCGGGGAAATGTCGTCTTATATGGCACCAACCTTTTTTTGGTTTTTGCTTACTTAGCTGTTGTCTTGAAATACTAGAATTCATTCCAGTATTGAGAGCACTTTTCATCAGGGTTGTACCAAAACGAGATTAACCCAATGCACTGTGGAAGAAGAGTGGGGAAGAATTTTGTTTGGTTTGTTTTGGGTGGGGTTTTTTTGCTGGAATTGTCTGTTACTTTCTTCCTATAGTCAAAAGTGGACAGGTCAAAAGTAAGCAAAATGCTCAAAGAGTATTTGAGGTCTAGATTAATTTTTTGTTTGTTTGTTATTTGTACAGGAAGAGTTAGTGTTAATAGAGAGGCTTGCTTTTGAGCTACAAGAAATGCCTTTAAACATTATTGCATTTCTTGGATATGTTTTGGTTAGTAATTCGAGGGCATGGTTTTCTTAGCCCTAGCATTGATTATCTCTGACCCACTCACCTATATATCCTGGCAGGGACAAGTTTAGAACTCTTTTGCTTTCAATATGTGGTGTTCTAGCGAGGGTGTTTTGGTCTGCAAAGCTTCTAAAATGTTAGTGTGTTCATGCTTCTAGATAGATTTATTTTTCAGAGAGGAAGTATGGGTAGAAATTCAGCCATGCTTTCTAGAAAACAGTTTGTAAGGCTTCTGCTTTAAAAGTCCTATTCACTGACAAGAGCCTGCCTTTTAGTGTAATAGTTCATATTTAACGTGACATAAGGACAATTATGCAAAACTGTGTTGAGACTGGAAGCTGCTATTCAAAGTTGTTGAATATTGTTAAGATCAACGAAGACAGCCCGGGGTTGAATGCTTGGTGATTAGTCCTCCTCCTACATAGCCCTCTGCCTTCCCGCCGGATTAGACACAGAGCTGGCTGCCGGGGTAGCTTCCCTGACTGAGGAGTGGCAAGTAGGGCCTTTGAATGTCTGGAGTCTTATCTTGGGGGAAAAAATAGCTTGATGCAGAGTTGTGACTAATGAATATTGTGTCGTTTCAGGCTTTAAATAACTAGTGAATTACTGAGGGGGAGTTTGCTTTGGGTTTTCAGACTTAGTTTATTGTCTTTTGTTAAGCCACGTAGACAGATTCCTGAACTATTGTGGTTGGGTAATTTTAAAATCCAATCTAGATCGGATTTAATAATCATTCAATAATCATTTCTTACTTTAGTAGTAATATATGGTAATGGAATATGGGATAAGCTTCTTAAATTTGTCTTGCATATGGGTTTCTGGTATGTATGTGTAGCCAGCCGTCTGTTCCAGGAAGAATGGAACTCTTTCTTTTTGTTTAAAAGAATGAACCCTGGCATGCCCAGCCAAACAAGCATATTCTAAATAAGTCCCTTTATAGGAGGTGTGGCCACCACAGAGAAAATAACCACTTACTGTAGCAAAGCAAACAAAAAGGGAAAACATTAACCAGATTGACTCCTGATTTTCTGTGGTGTCAGTTTAATGTGGAACATGCCCTGACAGATCACAATCCTGGCTTATATTTGGGGTTTCGCTGCTTCCTGTCATACCTAATACGCGATGCCTGATGCGCTACAGCTAAATAATAGCAAAGAGGAGGGGATGTCACCTGGTGCTTCTGATTGACTGGTACTCTACTCTTTGAGAGCTTGTTTACCTTCCAAAGGCCCCAGTTCTCGTCACTTCTTTAATTTGTTTCGTCCTTACTCTTCTGGCCTGGGATGTCATCTGGAGACCGAGTGTCTTAGGCTCGCTTTCACTAACTCATCGTCAACAAATAAACAACGTCTTCTAGGGCAGAGCGCTCCTCTCAGCTTTCCGGTTTCCAGAGTGGAGTGGATGTGGTCGGGTGGCACAGCTCGTGAGATGGTTAGCACTTGCGTAGATGCATGCACGGAGCTGGAAGAGGTGATCTGGCACAAAACTACCTGCCTGCGATCAGGAGGAGCGTTTTATATCAACAGGGGTTTCTTTGGTATTAGGCCACCTGTGGGACGAGTTGCAGGCACCTTCAGCACAGACTCCTGGCTTTTAAGCTTTCCCCGTGCAGGGATCTCTTGCTCTGCAAAGTCTTGTGTTCCATTGAGCTGCGATGTCAGGCTTAAATAATTATAGTTGCTTTTTTTTTTTTTCCAGACTGTGAGCAATACATGTAGTCTCCTCTACATCCTCAAACAAAAACAGCATCAGAAAAAAAAAAAAAAAAACCACCATCCTTTCCAGCTTCCTCAGGGAGTCTTCAAAACCTCCAATTAGCAGGAGTTGGTTCTAGCTGTGAAACGTTTCTTTATGGGGCAGTTTGTCCTATTAAAAAAAAAATAAAATGTGAACACCAGGGATGTATCTGAGGAACGAGCATCTGTACGAGCGTTGCGAGCACCTTCAGCAGGAGAAGTGCAGCAGTCCAGTCCTTTCACAGCGTTTCTTTCCTAGGATGCGGGATCCTAAGAGTGAGGGAATTCTAACTCTTCTGAGCTGTGCTAGTGGCCTCTGTAGTTCCTAGGTCTCACTTGAATTTTGATCTGCCGTGAAATGAGGTAAGCTGAAAGCAAAATGAGAAACTTAAAATGCTTCAAAATCGAGTTGCCTTCTAATAATTAATCCTGTCTGTGTCCAGAGAGCTGAACTGAATAAGCTCAATTACCCTAATCCCGTTTTTTAATCTGCTGGGTTCCTAGCTCTTAAATGCTGTTTCCATATTTCAGGGTTGCTTGGCTTTACAGTTTAGAGCTGATCCTTTTGGGACTGTCTTTGTTCCCTTTGCTGGGCTGCTTCCATGCTTCTTTCTATCCTTCTGGTTAGGGCTTTGTTATTTCAAGCCATGGAGGTTGTGTAAACAGACAGACACAAACAAAGCGGGCAGGGAGTATCCATAACTCTTTGCATCCCACGGTGTCTCTCCTCGCTTTTTACTAGCAGAAACTTGCAAAAACTGATGTTACGCGTACCACGGCGTTTCATTCTATATGGCAGGAGAAACTGTTGCTGATGTAACACAGTGAAGACGTGAGGTAGTGCAGTTGAAACGGTTTTGTTTTGGCAGGTATCTAATAATGTGGCTCATAAGTAATGAGAAACTGTCAAAATAAAAAATACGGATTTGGGGGGGGTGTCAAAGCTGAGGGCTTTTCCATACTCTTGTTCACTCCTCCCACCCCCTTTATTTTTTTATTTTGGTGTTATCTCATGCCATGCTTATGTGTAATACTTTTTAAGCCAGCACTTCTTTTTTGGCAGATGAATAATAAAATGTTACTTCATTGTGTACAAAGTGGCTGTTTAAACTTTAAGAGATGTAAACTGTAACTCGTGTTTCACACCCCCACTGTGGCTGTGCTCCCTACTCTAGTAGAGGAAGGAGGAATTCGGCAAGATTTGGAAGCAGAAGTCAAATTGGTTGCGCAAAAGATACTTGACCCAGGCTACAGGGAGACTGGGAAGGATTAAACAGGAAGGTGGCTTCTTGTGGGAGGCAGAGGGAATGGAGGGAAGTTTTACTTGCTCTGAATTTCTGCTTTGCAATCTACGTGCTGTATTTTGCCGTACAGGTGCCACATAGACAAGTTGCCAAAAGCCAAAGAAGGTGTAGTGTGGGGGAACAAGTTAGTTATAAAATTGATGGATAAAGAAAAGGTATTTCAGAAACCAATTCCGATGGCTTTCCTTTTGCATCTTTTTGTTACATTGGCGCTGGGGGAGGTTTCAGTCTCCCAGCTCTTTCACCTTGTCGTCTTTGCACTGGGCAGCCACAAGCACATCGCTGCCGTAATTAGGTAGAGCAACAGCTTCACAAGTGTTGGATTACGTGTGCGTGCTTTGACCTTAGCCCACGTCATCTGAGAGACCAAGCTTGTGCCGCAAATTTTTATTTTTTTTCCACATGGGATTGTCTTCTTACTTCTTCCTCTGCAAGAAGTTGTGCTTGCAAGTTGGGCAACAGTGGAAACGTTGGCCCTGGCAAACAGTAGTTTCAGCGGGAAATATAAGTAGAAATGCCAGAAAACCTGTATTTCCTCCCCTGTCCCTTGCTGACACTTGTGCAGTAAAGAATGCTGGGGCAGCACCCGATAAGGACTCGTCCCTAATTTGGCCTGACCTACGTGAAGAGCAATGCATTATGTTTGGGTTGTTTGTGTACGGCAACAGTGAGGGCTTTTCTTGCAGGTTACGGAGGTGAACGCCGCCTCGGTGCCGAAACAGGGGTTCCCCAGGGTGGTTTCGCTTGGAGCAGCCACTGCAAATGACAGTGCAGGGGCTGTGCATGTTCCCAAGGAGAGGTGCTCGACTGCTTGGGCTGTGTCGGTCTTGCATCGCAGCTTGCGTAACAGGAAGGGAGTCAGAGAGCCTGTATGCAAGGGTATGGCTCATTTTATTTTAGATACCATTAATAATTGGGGCCGGGATAGATCAGGTAATTATTGTTTTCTCTGTTGGATTACCTTGCTATGTATTTTGTTTGACTCATACCATTATGAAAGCCAACCCGATGAATGTTTTAGCTTTATTGATATGGTATGAAATACTTAACTGCAAGCTGTGTGGAGGGGCCCGAGCCTTTGTGTGGCTGGTGGTTGTATACGCCCGGCTGATCCGTCAGTTGTGCTTTCAGATCGAGCATCCTCTTACGTGTGGCAAACGCACCCGATGCCCTTCACACCTCATCTCAGGCAGGGGTTTTTTGAGACACCGTCACTTGACTTTATTTCCAAGTAATACCAATAATACCATCACCATCTCTTTGGTAATAGCTGAATACAAACCCGATAGTGAAAAAAACTTACTACCGCTAACGTAGAACCGTAGGCTTTGGAGAGAGGCAGAACTAGAAGAAATTTGTTTATCAAAGCAGCTTATTTGAATTGTGATGAGCTTTGGTACATACTTGGAGAGCTAGAGGAATCTCACTTCTGGCCTGAAAATATTGAAGCATATCAGTTTGTGGGGTCTTTAAATAAATTTTTAAAAATCCAGTCAAAGGGTATTTGTAGTAAACCACTACCCTGCTAAAATGAGCTTCTAAAAAGGCTAAAGAAAAAAATGAGTAGTGATAGTGGGTGTTTTACAGCACGGTCCGTGGCCATAGGCTGTGTGAAGTCAGGAAGTCTTTGTCTTATTTATATTCTTCTCTTGGTCTTGGATGTTGTTTTTATGGGCAACAGTGTGTATTTAAAACTTTGAAGGGTGTGTGTGAGAAAGTAGCATCGTTTTAAGTCAAATATCTGTAATAGGTCATAAAATACCCAGATGACGGCTTGTGGGATGTTGAGGTTTTTAATGGAGCTAAAAAAAGTACATGCGGAAAACCAGCTTTGATGGCAGGGTATGTGGTATTTTTGCTTCTCACTGCTTGCCCCCTCTATTTAACGCGTAATGCCAACTAACTTTGACCTCCGCAGTTCTTGGACGTGCGAGCTCTCGCTGACATTTTCGGGGAGCGTTTTTCATTCAGCACCAGATACAACTTCTGGTAAAGACAAAGCTGATTAACTGCAAGCTTCTGCCTCCCCAATCTGTCACCAGGCTGCTTCAGGTCCTGCCCTGCATCCCTGCCAGGACTGTCCAGTGGAAACTACTCGGATGTGTATCTCCTGCAGCCTGTGTCAGCCGGGAGAAGTCGGGTAACTAACATGCTGAGAATGGCTAGCGCTGGTGGGGTCTTTTAAATTGCAATTTAAAAATGAACACAGTGAGCTTTTAGGTGTAGTTGTGGGATGCTTTGTTTGTGGAAAACTGTCTTGCAGCCAAGACCGGGATAGAAGAATAAAACAGATGAACAAAAAGCATATGAGCGTGCCCTTTTGGTATCTGACAGCAGTTTCTAGTTTTTTAAAAAAAAAAACAGGATGTAGCACATGTGGTACTTCCAGTTGAAATGGTATTTCTTAAATCGGAAATAGTCTTCTGGTATCTCACCTGCACTGCATATCTGACTTTGAAGTTTTACTTTTTGAATGCAACAATGTGACCTTGTGTATTTGCACATTAATCACCTGATGAATATCTTCTCCGTGCCGGTTTCTGCGTTACACTGCTACGTCAGAGGTGCGTGCAACAGGCATTTCTTTATCCTGGGCTTGATTTCTGTAGGGCTTTACTAATTTTTTGTTCAGCCTCATGCTTTTAGCGTTGCTGATTCAAAAAAAAAAAAAATTAAAAAGGCTATTCATTTAACTTTGTTACTGAATGCAGAATAGAGTCAGGCTGCGCGGAACGGTAGCTCATCCATACCCCGGCTATTTATCGCCAGCAGAAATTGAAGCTTTTCCAAAGCAGCAACAAGCACATGAGGAAGAAGTGATCCGATGGTGTATGTCGAGTAAATTGCCTATTGAGCTATTTTTAGGAATATTAAGCCTATTAATAGGCCTTTTCGGCCAGGGTCTCCTTGGTCTCGGTTTTGTTTGAGCGGAGCCCTGGTTTGGGAGCCAGGCTGGGCGAGGGCGCCGGCGGCACGGTGCGTGGCAGGAGAGCGGCCGGCCGCTTCGCGTTCCCTGGTTCTGCTGACACAAATGCGGCGGGAGGACGTCGGAGCATCACGACTGCTAACGATGGAGCTTGTCACAGCAGCGGCTTTTTTTCGACAGCCAGCCATTTTCCTTGAAGATTTAACACAGATTAAACTGGACGGGGTTTTTTGCGGGGAGGAAAGTCCTTGTGTAACTAAAGGCTAGAAGGAAAAGTCGCCAAATCTGAAGTGCTTGTGGATGTAAACAATTTATGCTTTGTATCGTGTCCTCCGAAGAGCCTTGTATTTCACTTGTCGCTTCTGCGTGACTACCTCTGCAGTGTAATTTTTTCGTTGCCTCCAGTAAGGCAGCTCAGCCTGCTTAAACTCCTGCTCCTCTTAAATCTTGTACAGAAGGAGCGCTTCTGAACCAATACTCAGTGCATGTTGTTTATGTTTCAGTTATCTGAGCCCTGTAGCAGTAGTAGAATTTTTTTTTTTCCCCCAAAATGAACAGAACTAGAGGCAAGGTGTTAGTATATATTGACAGTGTTTGTAAGAAGTCACTTCAAAGCTTCACTGAGCTCTTCCAAAGGAAATACAGAGTGAATTCCACTTTTTTTTTTTTTTTTGTCTTGTGTTTTATGCTCAACTTCTTTTACTAGATTGGAGGTGTGTGCTATGAGCTAGGTTTGGCATGTGTCTTGTCTTGTTTCGATGACTCTCTACTGGGCTCGTTCATCTCCTCCATATGGATCGTAGCAGATAAAAGTGGTATAAATACTACCAGTAATACTAGATTTTTGGATGTCAGCCAGCAGCTGTAGAGCTGAAGAACACCTTACAGGGCATCTCTGACTCGTCAGGATTTAAACTCTTTGAATAAATTTGCACAGATGTTTTCATTTCTTTCACCTCAGAATAGCAAAAGATTCTTTATAGCTCTGAAGGTTAATCTCCAAAGCGTCTCGATGATACAGATTGGGTGGGGTTGTAAACTGACAAAAATATGCCAGCTACATATGTAATCCTTAATTTATGATGGCAACTCTTGATTCCCCACCTTTCCTAGTTTAAAACCAGTTTCCAGAATGCATTATTTACTCTCTAGTAATTGCAGTCTGTTTTCTGTCTTGGTTTTAATTGCTTAATTTCCTGTGGTTATGAGCAGTTCTGGAGGGTCTGGCCAGCATTTGCTTGTGGACCAAGGATAGTGAGCTCTAGGTCTAAACAACAGCTAAAATTTCATCCTCGGCGCATGGTTACCCTTTTCTTCTGTCTTTGTAAGGCTACTGTAAGAATTTTTTCTTACACCGTTTCCGTTACACAAGTAAACAAGCTGCACTATTTTAAAATTATATTTACTAATATTTAATAGATTTTTTTTTAAGAGGGTCTGCTTTTAAACTCTGTATTTGTTTTGCATGAAGTTTGCTTAATATAGAGACAAGAAACACTTCGTTGGTTGTGTTTGTACTTACTCTCAGAAACGTTTATAGTTTTCATTTCCTGCTGCCCACCTGTATGGATGTGTCTCGGTTGGTTGGGCTTTGTACTGAAAACGGACGTCCGTTGTCTGTCTTCCCCTCTCTGCATCAACCTGATCGTGTCCTCGGCCACGGCAGCGCGTGCTGCGTTTTGCTAGTGCTTCTTGGGCTGTTTGGGATTTTCAGTCTGCGTTGTCAAGGGGTTGGGTGTGCCAGACCCATGTTCTTTTTCATTTGAGTAAACATTAAGGTGGATAACTGTGAGTCTCGGTGTCACAACTGATTCATTCGAGTGCCTTTGGTAGCCTTGTAGCCACTAATTCCGTAAATCTCCAAATAAGCTTCATCCCTTCTTCTCCCTTGAGCTTTGATATTTTCCGCTTTAGAAGAAAAGTGTTCAAGTTCAAAGTCCGCATCTAGGCTAACACTGTGTGCTCAGTTGTTGGCTTTGGCGCTGCTGCTTCTGAAGTTAAGCCTCGTGTGATTTTTTTTTTTTTTATATATATATATTTTTAAGACCAACCATCCCCCTCCCTGTGCCGATGCCAGATGCAGTCTCAGTTGAAAACCAGCTGTGTTTGTCGACAGCGCAGTAAGTGCTTCCACCCTAGCTGATGTCTGCAGCAGCTGTATTACACCGCTGGCTCGCCGGTGTTTAGCTTGCATCAAGTACTAACACGGACAATTACTTGGTATCCTGTTAATGTTGATGGTAGCGTGTTTTTTCTGCGACTGAACATACTCCTATGAAGTTCTTCAGTACTTTTCAGGACGATACAGGCCTCGAATACCCCTGCCTCTGTGCACGGCCGTGTTTGTGCCTGGGTAAAAGAGCACAGGGAGGGGTGGTGCTCCTTTCCTCCTCGGTGACTGTAACAACATGCATTTTTATGCAGAAACAAGTTTTGCAGTCAAATTGAAAGTGAATGAGTCCTTGTGATCACCCTTGAAACTTTTTATGCCAGTAAATTCCCTCGTGTTTGTTGGCAAAGTAGCATTTTGGTAGTGCTGGGACACAGCACCATATGTTGGTCCGTTCAGGTTCAAAGTTCCAGCATCAGAGCTGCTTGGAGTGTGTAAGTGTTCATATATCTTAGAGATGCGCCTTAATCGTAGACCACCCGTGTTATGCTGCAAATCAACTCGGTCCTTTTTCTGCTCCTTGTCTCTTTAGTGGGCAAAATTCTGCGTAACAAAATGTTGGGAAAATTGATGGTGTTTTTCAGTGTCTGCTGTCGTAGAAGTGAGGCAGTCTGGTTTTATGTCTAAACTGCACTTTATTGAAAAAAGCCCCTGCTGCTGTTTTAGTGGAAAGTCTTTTTGGTATGTCAGACGAGTAAACTGTTGTTCTCTTAAATGCAGCCAGTAACTTAAGAATTGCTTACAGAGAGTGGTTCTGAGCATTTAGGGTAATGTAAAATAAGTGTGCTTTGTATTCTGTACGTTAATATTCCTAATTACTTCCAGTAAACTGCAAATGTTGAAATAACTCATTTGGAAACTTCTCAAGTGTATTTTTCCAAACACAAAAAAGTGAAAAACAAAACTTTTGTTCCTCACAGGATCACCCCTCCAGCCCTTCCCCAACAATAAAATCAAAACCATTGCCAGATGTGACATTTACAGGAAGGCATTGCCCCCTCCCTCTGCCAGCCCCGACCGCAGAAGAGCTCTGCAGCCAAGAGCCTGCTCCGAGCCGGGGTCCGCAGCAGCTCTCGTGGAGTTCTTCCGTCTCTCTGTGAGCCGGGAAAGACAGCTTTGTGCCGGTGTGTGTCTGGAGACTTTCTGGGGGTACGGGGAGCGTGGCTGGTCAGGAGGCAAAGATTTAAATTTTGCAGAAACTGTTGAGTAAATGCTCTTGGAGCAGCTTTTACTTGCTCCTGTGGCATAAGTCTTATCAGCCTGATATTGAGAGCTCTGTATTAATACAGCAACTTTTTCTCAGATGGAAGCTTCTAAAATATAACAAAATTTATATTATGGATTTCCTGAGAGGAGCTGTAGGTGTTGGCTGTACCGCCTTCTGTATTAGCATTTGCCAGCGTGGCATACGTTTGTGTCGTGTAATAGGGAGAAGTTGTGCGATCTCTCCATGAGCCCAGCAGCTGAAGCAGTCCAGCTTGTGGACACCTCACTTAAATGCTAAATATTGACCGTATCGGTTCAGCCTGGGCAGGACGGGTAGCGTGGCACCAGCTGATGTACGGACCTGAAGGAGAGAGCCAAGGCGAGTCTCTGTGCTTGTATGGCTTTTGGAGCCTGGGCCATGACAATGCAAGCCTTGCTCGAAGGCTAAATGAATGGCTGCAATAATGACGCAATACTCTACTTCATATTTTAACTCAAATAATGCGTGCCTGCGAAGAGTTGCTTCACTTGCAGAGCTTGCATCAACTGTTGTTCACGTCCCTCTTTGCATGTGTGATGAGTACAGTACATATGTAGGTGTTTCTTGTGCAGGGACACTCATAATTATACGCTGTCATCCGCTGCGCGCTCAGCTGCAAAGTGCTGTCATCTCGATCCCGTGTTGATGTCATACAGATGACCCAGTTTGGATTGCCGTGGCCTGTAATGAATGGCTGACTCGACCAATGCCTGAATAGCAACTCTGTCTTCTACGCTGTTAGCAGTGCCTTGCAGCAGATAAATCTGTTTATGAGCCCCGCGCAGAGTGCTCGCAGGCTGCTGCGGGACTGGGCAGCCAGATGAATTGAGCCAGTGTGCAAAACTTTTAATATTCTGAAAGGCAAGGAAAGAGTTATTAAAACAAATGGACAATTACACGTTGCGCTAAGCGACTTCAGCGTATGGCTGTAAGAACTGTATCTTCTGATTGCTTTTGTCCATTTGTTTTCATAAATTTGCTTGGTTTGAATGCTTCTGGGTGACAGTGCTCTGGAGAGAAGGACAGCAGCGCCCATAAATACATCCTGGGAAGTGAAGTTTTCTGTCTTCTGGGTTATAATCTCTGGGCTTTCAGTTAGTGTGGGAGAGTGCTGGAATTCGGGGGCACCTGGCAAGTTCCTGTGGATGACTGAAGGTTGGGTGATCCTTGTCCTTGCTGCTAGCTCCTCTGGCCATCTACTCTTTAAAAAAAAAAAAACAAAAAAAACCCCAAAACAAAACAACAAAACAAAAAAAAAAACCCAAAACCAAACCAAAACAAACAAAAAACCCAACAAAACAAACCCCCACCCCCCCCAAAAAAAAACCCAATATGGCAAACCAGGCCCTTCTGGATGCATCTGTCAAATGCTGAATGCACCAGACTCTTCTAAACTGGGAGCCAAATAGAAGCATAGAACCGTTTAGGTTGGAAAAGACCTTGAAGATCATCCAGTCCAACCAGTAACCTAACACTACCAAGTCCACCACTAAACCAATTAAGGGGAGAGTCATAATTTCATATTTCCTGGCTTGGTGGCTGGATTATTTTTTAATGGAAGTAAAAACTAGGAATCACTAAGGTTGGAAAGGACCTCTAAGATCATCAGTCCAACATCAACCCAACACCCCCATGCCCACTAAACCATGTCCCCAAGTGCCACCTCTGCCTGTTTTTTGAATCCCTCCAGGGGTGGGGACTCCACCACCTCTCTGGGCAGCCTGTTCCAATGCTTGACCACTCCTTCCGTGAAGAAATTTTTCCTAATGTCCAGTCTAAACCTCCCCCTGACGCAGCTTGAGGCCATTTCCTCTCGCCCTAAATAGCAACAGTTCTCTTTTTATTGAATAGTAAACGTAAACGGTGTATTAACATTTTAATTGGTTTGCGAGATAAAGGATTGATTTATGGATTAAGTCCCCCCGTTGTGTCGTTTCTTTGGGTTTGCAAAGTTGGTGCTGACCGCCGGGGCTGCAATTGGATGCATCCTGTTTGTTCTCCCTTTTGAGCCCTTGTTGGAACAGGGGACGTATTTCCAGGTGCAGCGCTGTTGAAGTCTGTATTTGCAAAATATCTCATGGATTGTAAAATGTCTTTCTGTGTGGAGTATAAAACTGCTAGCCGACATACGCCCTGGAAAACTGTGCGGGTTCTGCCCATTTCCTAGCTTTGGTAGAAGAGCTGGGCAATACAGTATTTGTAGGAAAATTGCATCGTCCTAACTGAGCGACGACCAAATCCTGTGTGTGCTGTGGCATCACGTAGCTCCAGCTGCCCAGGGCAGCGAAGTCATCGCTTCCACTGTCTGTGGATGTTGCTCTGAAGACCACTAAGAGATTTATAGTAACGTAACTGGGAAATGCAGCACTCTCTTATAAAGTCTGCCCAGCTCTGGTGTTTTGGCAGGACGTGTTTTCCTTTGCCTTGTAGCAGATTATAGCAACCTACACTAATTTAATACAAGTTTTGAAGTCTAGTATCTGCTTCCATGGTGTGTGTTCTAGATTTATCCCTTCTGTTCTAGCTAGAAAAGGCCGCTTCAGAAGAGAGTAGCGCACCGCTGGCCTGCCTTCGCCTCGATGGGTGGAAGAGCAAGAGGCATTTCATCCTCTTCCCCCTTCTGGTTCTTCTTTGTAAGGGATGTGGCTTCACAGAGCAGCAAACTTGATGCTTTGTGGAAGGTTGTGGAAGATTCTGTGTTTTATACAGACTGCAAAATTTACATGCAAGAGAGAGGTGTTTTTTCTGTATCCTGTCAAGAATGACTTACTCTACTGAATAACACCTGGTATCAAAGGATGTTAAGAGATGTGTTAGGAAAAGCAAACTTAGGTCACTTAGTTTTTATCCCTAGAAGTAATTTCAAAAGCCTGGAAGTCTAGAATAACCTCCAACGGGTTTTTTTCAGACTAGTTTTATTCTCGTATGGACTTGCCAGAAAGTCAAAATGCCTGTTGGTATACTTACCTAGCTACACATGCTGCCATGACTTAGCCATATATCCCAACTCCAGCCTGTTTTCACCCAGCCTCTGTCATCTGAGCACCAAGTTTTGAAGGCAGGCTTGAGAAAATAGGTCTGGTGATGTACCCTGGCACTTCACAGCCTTCCAGTGGAGGGGGAATTCCAGAGCTGAGGTTCTCCCATGGAGCACGTCCTGCCTTGGCCCTATCATGTTTAAGTCCAAGGACTTTTTTAGTAAGACAAAACCCAAGCGTTTCTTTAGTATGGTACTTGTCAAAGGATAGCTTCCTCGGAAGAACAATTTTAAGGCTTTGATCTACACTGAAATCAAGGTAAGCTTTTTCTACTGAGCAATGTAATGGGCAGAAGTCAAGAAGTTACCCGTGTTTTGCACAAAGCTGTTTGTCAGTGTCCTTGATGTACAGTCGCAATTAACAACAGGCAGTGACTATTGCCTGCGTTCTCACAGAAAATTTGAATTCAGACAAAGCCTTGTTGCCAATACAGATGAGACAGAAAAGGCTGGCTGGCTGCTTCTGGAATCTCTATTTTAATACTTCCTGCCCCTTGCTTGTTCTCTTCTAGTCTGGTTCCTTTTCGGAAGTCTCCTACTGCTATCTGATTTGCTCCTTTAATTTCTCTCACCCTTTTTTTGTGAGGGGGGTGGAAGGTGCTGATTCAGATGTAAAATTCTGGCCTGGACAACAATGGGAAAGGGGACAGACCTGCCTGTTTACTATTGTTCATGTAACTGGGGGACAGAAAAATCACAGTCTCATTTTCCCATGAATAATTCCTCTGCATTTCCCCTTCATTAGAGCTTTCTCCAGAATTTCCTTAATTTTCCAACTGCTCAGCTAAGCCACCTAATTAGATGATCCAGTCCCAGAACGCGCCCGTGCGTTAGCGCCTTTCGCAGCCTCGCCAGCGTCTGCCCGCACGCGCTGAGGCACTGCAGTCACCTGCCAGCCGTCAGGTAGCGTTCGTGACCGGTCTGAACGTGGTCCTCGACTTGAGGAGACGCTCTTCTGCCCCAGCCTCTGAGGGAACAGACTTGACAGAATTTGTGTTAGCTGGGGAAATGGCAAAACTTCCATTTTAATTATCTGCAAAATGGGCTGAGTAGTTGCCTGTCTAGTGGACCGTTTAGGACTTGCTAACTTGTGATATCTTCTGGTGGGAAGTGATAAAAGCATCTGTGGGGGGGAAAACAACACTTTTCTTCTGTGTGACATTTTGGGAAAGAATGCTGGAGAGTTCGTGTCCCACTTCAGCATCGTGCTTCAGTATCTTGAGATAATTAAAAAGCAAACTGTGATTTAGAAACACAGCTTTTAACTTTGCCTGTAGAAGCGTTGTTTTCGGTGTTCTCTTGTAACGATGGCATTATTCTGCTGTCTGTTATCACTGGTTGGAGCGTATTGAAAAGCTACTTGGCGGCAGCACGTTAGCTTTTCATGTTAAGCTATGATGGCTTCTTTGATGGGTGATGGGGCTGGATTGATGCTCGGGTACAGAATATTTGCTGCTTGGAGGAGCTGTTGTCTGTCAGCGAGGCCTAGCGTACAGCTTCATAAGCCACTAAGACCTTACTTTCCTTTTTTAACTCTTAATCTGATCCTCTGCCACTTAAGTGACCTAGCTGATGCTGGTTTTATTTGCTTTTGCATACATACAACTCAATTGATTCAGACCACTTAATCAACCGATAAGAATCGGTTGATTTTTCGGACTGTAATTTCAGCAGCAGTTTTTATCAGGTATGTAGCTCAGGAAGATCAGCTCTCAGTTGTTCCAGGAGATTAAAGAAAAAATTTATTAATGAAATTAAAGCTCATTCTCCTTGTTCCCTCCTTTGCTTTTGGAAATGCTGAAAGCATGCTTCTAAATGGAATGAGGCATCGCTGCTCAGCAGTCTGAGTTCACAGATCACTCTAATCATTCCTCCCACAGGCATAAGTGTGTGGAGGTTGTTTGTTTGTTTGTTTTTTCACCATGGCAAGACAATACGAAGTCTTTTAAATATATGCAAATATTCCTCAAGAAGCACATGAGGCTTTGCCGTCTGTTTTCCTTAGGCCTCCTTAGGAAAGAGAAGCTTCTCTCACTCTTACAGCTAGTGGGATTATTTTAGCAGGTCCAAAAGTCCATTTCAGATTTGTAAATTGTTGGCCACTATGATAATGCTTTGCATGAAAAAGCTTATGGGATGCGACAAACAGCTCTGGCTTCGTTGCCTTGGAAGAGCACAGTGTTTTCCCAGAATCATCCCTCCTCCTGATGCAGCACTGAAGATCACGTCTCCCTTTAAACCATGCTTCGTGATTTATAAAAAAAATACTGTTTGCGCCTAAGCTCCTAAGGGCTGCTCTCAAACAATTTGCTGTGAGAAGGATACGGGCACTGTAATACTTTTTTTTTTTTAGGCTCCTGTCCACTGGCACTCTGCGCCCTTTTCTGTTACGGAAACCAGTCCTGCTACGCCTGCATCTTTAACCTCCATTTGCTGGACGTTAGGGCTGCTTGATCATTCTTACCATAGCCCTTCCCTCCAGCCCGTTTGCCATATGCTTGTTTGATGTGTAGTTACGCTTTACGATTTTAAAGTGCCTCTGCTTTAGTGTACCTTCACACAACTGTGACACAGATGGAAGCCCGTAGTAATGCTGTAGGTGGTACCTTCCTATAGTCAGTGGCAGCCCACAAGTACCCCCTAATTATCATTTACTTTGATAGATAAATTAAAAATCTCAGTTTATATTAAATCCATCAAGCCACAAAGCAGTCTTGGACCATTTTTTAAACTATATTGGATGTAATAGTCTATCCAACTAGGGTCCAATCGAGGAGTTTGAAAGCTTGAGCACAAAGTTTGTCTTTTGAGAATTTATTGGGCCAGATGTCTCTCTTGAAATGGCCTTGTTAACCAGCAGCTTCTTTCCTAGAGTAAAGTAGGTTTTGTTTCCTTAATGAAAATATATGGCTAAAATGTTTAAATTGTTTTTGTTTACAGATGTTCTCAAACAATGATGAAGCTGTGATCAACAAAAAACTTCCAAAAGAGCTGCTGCTTCGGTAAGCCTTCTTTCAGTTTGTAAGCTTGGAGTCTGCGTTGTGTATTGTTATTTGCAGCCAGTAGCTGATTTTGCTGGTACGCTCATAAATCATGAGCTCGGATTGGGTCACTTATAAAGCCACAGACAAACTGAAGCAGATCAAAGGTCTGCATCGGCAGCAGTTTATGCTAAATATTATTAGGTTTTGGTTTTTAAAATGTGAAATTGATTTGCTGGTTGCCTGTTTTGTAGATGGAAGAACTGTAGGACTGAAGTCCTTAATGAGAATAAATGGTAAGTATAGGCTAGTGCGTAGAGTAGGATTCTACCTCTCTCTAAAGCGTTCCATTTTAAAAAAAGTTAGTTCCTCCGCTCCGCTTACGCTTGAGCAGACTGTCCTGTTCCTCGTCAATAAGAGCCAGATGTTCAGCACCTGGCAGGATGATCCTGTTGGCAAAGATCAAACAGATCAGACTTTGGGGATCTCGATAGGCAGCTCTGCCCTCTCCCTGTGCTGCCCTTCCACACGCACACAACATACGTACCTTTTAAGTTTGCCTTCCCCAGCGCAGGAGTAGCGCGATGATGTGCGTGTGATCGTACCTCAGTTGTCGCAGTTCAGCATCTTGAAGTAAAGTCGTGTTCCTCGGTGCTTTAAGCTGAGATGCTAGATGGCAAATGGTGAAGGCAATTGCAGGTGACAGCTTGAATTATTAACACGAACAAAATTCTTACACTGCAAGAAACTGTGTAGTACTGTCAACGTTTAATGGCAATAAAAAGTCTGGGGAGAGGAGCTCTGGCACAGGAAACTGCTTCTAGCTCACTTGTGAAATAAAATGAATAGAAAAAAAGTCTGACTCTCTTTTTTCTTTTGACTGTACTGTCTCCTCTGTTCTCTGTAATGGTATCTTCAGTCTGATCGGTTTCTTTTATTCCAGTATTATTCATCCAAAACCAAGTTGTATGGCTTCTAAAGCCTTCCTTGCTAATAATGTGGGTATTTGGTTTTTGAGCCTGGTGTACAGGCAAATCATTGTCCATGCCGTACAGAGATCGCTGTGTAAAAACCACCATCAGGTAGCTGGGAGAGACGAGCAGCGTGTGGGAGGAGTGGGGTGGAACAACAAACGATGGGATGCCCTCTCCCAGATGAGTTTGTGCAGTTTTTTGCAGGTGGCGGCAGTTGTCTTCACCCAGCACTTGCTCTGAGCTATTGGCATGGATGTGTTGCAGCAAAAGGGGAATTTGAAGAGTGAGAAAAATACCTCTCTGGATTTCCTGAGTGAGGATTCTTTTTCTGATGGGAGCAAGTAGGTTACTGGTATTGCAGGTGCAACAGAAACAGGATTTGCCTTTGTGGTAAGGTGACAAGACACAGGTAGGCTGGGGGGCAGGTGCTGAAGAGCCCTGACATGCGAGGCAAGGAGTTAATGTAGCATAGGGAAAGCAGGGAATCTGATCGGGAGGAAAAGTTTGGGGGGTGGAATTTAATTGGAATGATCCTGAGTGGGACCAGTAAGCACGTCTTGGGCCGTAGGAGGTAGCTGGTGTTGAGGAACGTTACAAGACAATTGGAGAAGGATTCGTGGCAAGTAGGAGCGAAGGTCCTGCACCAAGCGGGGAACTTCGTCAGTACAAGCCACAGTGTGGCCGAGCTCTCAGCAGTACGCATGCTTCTGCCCTGTGGAAATGTTTTTTGTCTTTTGTGTCTCGATATCACTAATCATCCTGACCTGCTGTAGAACAGAGCAAGTGTTCAGGATTGTGTGGAACCTAGAAGAAATTGAGAGACGAAGTTTATAAATGTTAAAGTTCATAAGTAATGGTTTGGAGAGTTGGAATTCACTGTTAGCATACTGTGAAAATTAATTAGTGTGGATTGACAGTGCAGCCTTTGAAAGAGAAACTTGGATGGATTTATCTGCAGGAATCTCCTGTAAATGAGTGTCACTGTCTACAAGACAAAGACTTATGTGTTTAAGCAGCGCTACTGTGTAATGTCTTGTTCTCTGGTTTGTTCATTCTGCAGATGGCATTGATGTCTCATGTATGTGGCTGCAAAGTGGAAAGCTGTACTTAAGCAAAATAAAGAGTAGGAGGGTATGGAAGGGGTGAACAGCAGCCTTTGTCACACTCCAAGATACAGAAATGTGCAGCTCCAGTAACGCTTTTGTCTGGGAGGATGGGGTGGAGGTGTAAAGCGCTCTGGAGGGCTGTCCTCAGAAATATCTCCTTTAAACATGTCCGAGCTTCAGCTGTCATGTTCTGCCCTACCACGATGCTGGTAGCAGTGATGTTTGTCCTGCATTTCTCCGGGAGCAGATAAACACAGCTGTCCTGCAGCACGTGGGTAGAGAAATCAGCTGATGGGTCACAAATCCTTGTCCCGATACTGCTGTGTACCTGCTTCAGCTTTGCCTCCTGCCAGCTGAGTTTCTAGGAGCTTACACCTTTATACGTGAATATACCTTTACACAGTTAAAAATGAGCCAAACCAGCAAAAAGTGGAATTCTGGTCACCGTCCTCGTTCCTTTGCTGCTCTCAGCTCCTCTTTGGGCAGCATCTGGCTCGGTGACTCTGAACGGTGAATTGTGGTCCACGTCGGCTCTGGCTGCGGTCGTTTCCCCAAAGGGGCATCGTGTCCCTGGTTCCCGGTGCTGGCGTTCGTGACGCCCTGTTGAAAAGGTGCATTCATTCTTTGAGGGCTGCCTGCCAGGCGCTTCTTGTCTGGAAGCCAAACCCCAACCACGAGCCTGGATTTTCTGTGGCAGTGGTGGTCTCTGCTGGTTTCCTGAAGAAGGTTTACTCTCGGCGTGACGCGGGGCTGCTAAACAGCTTACGCTTGGCAGGGTGAAGGGGACCGGGCTGCGGGAATTCGTCTTTTCCTTATTGGTTCATGGGCAGGTCAAGTGGTTTTCAGTTCTCTCCTGGTGTAAGCGGCTTTTACTCCGTGCCGCCTCCTGCTGCCTGCTAGCCCATTTCCAGCACATCCAGTCACTGGCACTGGCTTTGCTGCCTGACCTTCAAGCCCCGTGTTGATTTATTCCTCGGGAGCTTGAGTTCTGCTTGGGACAAGGAAGTGACAGAGCACGTGAGGTGCTGGTGAGTTGGCAGCAAAGTTGTCGTTTCTCTCCTCCTGGCCTGCCTATCGGCATAAAATGAGCGTGGAGCGAAATTTAACTTGAATGGTGGGTCACTGACATGAATTGGTGTTGATAATTTTAGAAGGCTAAAGGTCTAAGCTAGCTCACCTCAAAGCTCGAAGCATCCAGGGATTTCAGTAGAGTCTTGACCCTAATCTAATTAGAGTGGCAGTGGGAAAGTGAGGAGTCCTAGAAAACCCTGAGTGGATTAAGAGGTTGAAACCTGAAAAATGCTCTAACTGCAGTGTGTTTTAGCTAAATTGTCTGGTGCTGGACTGTTCAGGCAAAGCCCTAAACATAGTGAGTTAATTTGCAGGGAAATAATTTAATCTGCTGCAATGCCAGACTTGTTTTAATTCCTGTTTGGAATACTCAGTCTGCCTTCACCTGTGATCACTGTTTGATGATAAAGTTCTTGGTGTGGATTATTTTCTTACTGTCAACTCTGAAGAGTAAAAAGACCAATGTAAGAGTATAGCAGTCAGCTGTGAGCAAAGCAGAAATCCTGTGTGTTGGATGTAAAAATAAACATCCCAGCTATATGTGCCTTTTGATCTATTCAGGCAGGATGAGGAAAGCCATTATTCAAGTAATACGGTTCAGCCTGCTGCTACTTACTCTTCTCTGCTTTCTTTCACCAGATGAGCTGAATCTGACCAGAGCAGCAGGTATTTTCTAAGGATTTGGTGCTTTGGGACAATTCCAGGAGGAATTGTCCCTCTTACTGAGAGACGGGCTGGAGCTGACGAGCTAAGTCGCATCCAAATTTCCTGTCAGCCCAGTATGTTTCCTCATTGTCAATTCCAGTTTTAATTGAGCCGTAGGGTAATAACAAGAATGCATATTATTTCAAGTGAACATATAGATTACCTTTGCTTTATTTTATATTGTGCAGACTGCTGAAAAGAGACCCAGCATTTATGACCTGTACTGTATTCCTGTTGGAAGACAATGTCTGCTCAATCATTGCTTAGCCATGTGGGAAGCTTGTGGGTTTCTGGTTTTGTTTTTTTTAAATGTTCCCCAACAGCCCCTTGGAGAAGAAAAAGCCTGGCCCTCAGGGCTGCATTGGAAAACTTAGCTTGGGTCATTGTGCCTGCAAGATTTTAACTGTGCTCCTGCGGTTCTCTCCGGTTCATGCGAAGGGTTGCAGTTGGAGCCAATTCTGAAATGACCAAAATGCACGACGCAGTAGTACCGGCTGCTGAAAGAGTAATTTTTGCAGGCTGATTCTGCTGAGTCACTGGCTAATATTCCTGAACAAACGCAAGAGCGGTTCAGAAAACACTGGAAAATGGCTCTTAAGCTTTTGGGAGCCAAAGTCCCTGAGTTAGACAGCAAGGGAACTCGTGGCGAAGCTCAGCAATGTTAACCTCAGAGGTGAGAGGGGCAAGCGTGTTTGCCGTGTTGACAACCCTTTTACTGTGTGGGTAGACTGGGAAGGGAGGAGCAGGAAGTAGAAAAGAATTTGGCCAAGACCTAATAGCCCTGATAGGGGGATGAGGTGGTTATTAATAGCCTGGGATTTCGACGGAGAAAGCAATTTTAATGAAAATATAGAAAGCTTGCGTAGTTATTGACCTAGCCGCTGTTCCCATGGAGTTTGATATCTTTTTGCTCCTATGATGGGGATCTAGGGGAAAAGGAAGAATTTTCCCTAGCTTTTATCATTTCCCTAGGCTTTCCTTGTATTGTTGTAGCACATTGACATTGTGCTAAAATAAATCCTCAGTGCTCACATGCATGCGTGAATAAATGACATTGAATTCAAGGGGAGGACTTGTCTATAAGCAGATGAAGGCGAGTATGGAACTGCTTCTGAAATCCAGAGTGGGTTCCCAAAACAATGTTACGGTAAAGTGCATATTAGCTCTTTTCCGGACCTCTTAACTGCATATATCTCAGCACGTCACTGTAAATTTTGTCTCGTGATGAGGTGCATAAGGAACAGATGAGAAGTATCTTGAACCAAACGCCTTGAATCTGTGAGTATCTTTGGGCAGTATAGACAGGAGAGCGTGTGGCTGTTTATTCTGCTATATCCTGACTTAATTGAATGTTTGACTGTTAAGCTATGTGATACCTGTAAGCATCTGTGTTTTGATAAATAAACTGCATTCATCCTCTGTCAGTAACATCCTTTTCTCTTCTTCCACCAACACTGATGTTTCTAAAGTGCTTTTCAAATACCTGCTAGTGAAGAAAGCTTGGTCATGCAGTGGTTGTATCATATCATCTCGGTCTTGCTTGTGCCCTCTCCTAAAGTTTGAAAATCCGGGATTAGCTGCTTGTATATAACAGTGTACAAATACATGGGTGTCCGCGAAGGTGTGCGGTGCGTATTGACGTGCGTACAAAACCGGGTGTCAGTAGCAAAAGCCTGGATAACCCCTCACCGTTTATCTCTAGGACAGAGTGCAGTCTGTGATGCACATGTTTGTTCGTTCAGCCCTCTTCCCCCAGCTTTATCGGTATCTGTGCTATTTATTCAAATGTATTCTTTGTACTTATCTGGGGAGATGAGCACATCACACAGCTTTCTCGGTTTTATGAGAGTTTCAGTAACAAGTTAGTACAGGGTGTTTGTTAAGTTTCTAAGTCACACAAAAAGAACACGCTGCCAGCAACATCTTCTCATTTCTGAGTCTCTTCCAGCACAGGCAGGTCTGCTGAGAATATAGGAAAGCTTACATACGGCCCCCTCCAAGCCCACAGTCTTGTGGGGAGATGACTCAAGTGTTGCAGGTATCCAAACAATTGCTAATCTGGGCATACGCTGTTCTCTTGAGAAAGTCTGGAGAGTTTTGGAGCAGTGGAGTTTTGTTTTGTTCTCCGAATTTCTCCTGGACAACCGTACTTGATCTGACAAGAGTATTTTATAAAATAGTGTATAGCTTGGAACAAAATTGCGTGCCCCGTACCTTTAACACTTGCGTCTGATAACATTTGCCTTCTCTTTCTGGTGGTCTTCAAATTTAAAATATTAAAGCATATGTGCAAGCGTTCTCTTGTAGTCAAACACTTGTGTTAACTTTGCAAAAACATTTCATCCTACGGTTTTATAATCGCTATCAAAGAGAATGAGACCTTATTATCCTTCTGCTGTCCACTTGACCCTCTCTGGTTTTGTGGCGTGCGATTGTTTGAATAACCATAAACCATAAAATAACCATATTGATATACCGGTACAGGTTTGGGAGCTTTAAATGGGCTTGGTACTTCCTGCATTCACAGGCAGGGGTGTATATGCCTGAGATAAAAGCATGGATGTCTTAGCCCAGTATAGCATTGCAAAGTGTTACTGTCTAATTCCTTTATCCCAACAAACAGGACAGCAACACCAGGGTGTTGGCCTGAACACTTGGGTGTGCCCTGGCAGACGAATGACATACCACAGAGGAGTGACCGCATCGGCTTAATCCTAAATGAGTCTCTCCTAGACACTGTACCGACACCATCGGAACAAATCATCTGGCTGTGCAAGTTGCTTTGCAGTATTGCAGAGCAAAATACTCCTCCGGCCTCTGCGCTAACAACACTTCGTATTTAGCACAGCTGTGTAAAAAGAAAAGAAATAATCCACGCGCTGAAATCAGGCTGTCGTGTTGCTTTGATCTATTAACTGTTAATTATTACACTCCCGCTTTTGGAGAGCTGTTGCTAAAGATGTTGTTTTTGTTGAACGGAGGCGCTGGGCACAGCGATGCTCCTGCGTCGAGTAGGAGCCAAACCAGCCCAGCGTGACTGTTCTGCCATGTCCTGACTTAGCTGAATAGCTGACTGTTAAGCTACGTGATATCTGTAAGCGTCTGTTTTGATAAATAATCGTTCGGTTTACTGTCAGTAAATACTACGAGGTGTGAGATTAATATTTCACAGTGGCTCAGTATCTGTGTTTTGCTTTCACTTGTTAACTGCTAGGTCTGCGCTTCTTTTCACAGTTCAGCTTTCAACTGAATTACAAAGAAGTTTTGCTGTCTCCAGTCTTTTTTTTTTTTTTTTTTTTTCTTCCTCCCTTTGTTTTCCATGTTCTCTTTGTTTTAAATGTAGATAACCAATAAGGTGTCTTTTATTCCTGTTACAGAATTTTCTCTTTCCTGGATGTGGTCACTCTGTGTCGTTGTGCTCAAGTTTCCAGGGTAAGAACCTTCCTCCTTGCTGGTGGATTTTAACAGTTGATTGGATTTGGGTGACAATCCACTCGCTCCAGCCTTCCCTAGCATGTCAAACCGGGAGGATTTGTACCAGGGAGCTTTGTGCAACTCAACTATTGTTATTTAGCGTCCCGTATTAACGCCGTGATACCAGAAACTTCTGACGGCACCAGTGAAGGGGGGCTCAAAGCCTGAATACCGCTTTGCCAGTGTCCCGGGCCCTGTTGCTGACTTTTTGCCCAAGAACTCTCCAGCCAGCCTGGGTTTGTACAGGAGGCCTGTGCTGATGAAAATACTAAGCTTGGATGAGTCTAAAATGGCATCTTGGGGGTTTTGGTGGGGATATAGAAGTTTTGATTCACAAAGATGCAGCGCAATCAATGAAAGTTTACTTTCCTACTTGGATGTAGTTGAAGTAAGCGTAAGTAGCTCATAGTTTTTGTGGGCTTCAGCTAATGAAATCCAGCTTGGATTATTCGCTTGGAAAAATCCTCCAACTGCAGGACCAGTTATTAGAGCTACCAGATTTGTTCAGATACTTTATCCTGCCGGTATCTAAGACACACGGAGGAAGCGTTACTACAGCAGGAGAGGGAAGTGGGTTACACGGGACGGTGTTTGTAGTGGTGCGTTCACCGTACTGGCTGAGCTGGTGCTGAGTGGCACCCGTAGAAAACCGATCAATCCTGGGTTCAAACTTGAGCCATAACTTGTTTCATTATTCAGAGTACATAAGAATAAAAAAGACCATGCTTAAACATTTTTAATTGCATTGAAAATATCCTGTGTGATGCCTAGGCATTACGGTTATCATCCCAAGTTTTCTGAATGACATAGGTCTTCTAGTGAAAGATCTTCCAGCTGAAATTCACTTCTCCAGCAGAACAATATTGACCAAAATGGGCTGTCAAAAGAAGATACTTGCCAATGTCAAGGTGTACTTCCATTTTTGTCCCTTGCTCCTGTACACAGTCCGCGGGGCATCAGAGAACATATTATTCATTATGTGACACAGCACGTATTGTAAAGGACTGAAGTATCTGCATGGAGCTACAGAAAGGCAATGTAATGTTGCCTACATTGCACATTAAAATATGCTGTGTTTATAACTTGCATCTACTGATGCATTTCTTTTCCACTGGAGCTATTACTTTTATCATGGCGATAACTAGACCTTAAAACAGATATCAGCGATGAGATTTAAAATGCAGAACATCGATTAATGCCACAGTTCTGTCAGCTGTTCTAAGTCTATACGTGGCTTGCACAAGAACTAGGATATTGGGATGGAGATGTAGGTTAGTGCATGTAATAGATGTAGTATAAAAATATGCCTGCATACATATACATGCACTCTTTCATAATGATGGACTCATGGTTATTATGAGATCTGGTTGTTTACTTTGATTATGTAATTAAAGCTTCAAGTATAGTACTGTGTTGACAACCTTTTTCATTCATTAAGGGCAGAATTGCTAACTTTCAGTTCCTGGTTCTCATTTGTAGCATGAACCACATGAGATTTTGTTGGTTTGTTTAAAAAAACCAAACCAAACACTTAAGTCAGTGGTAGTAAACACTGTCCCTCTGGCAGTGGTGCATAGTTCTCAGGTAAGAGCTGGATGCTTTATCTGGACAGCTTGCAAAGCTTTGAATTTCTCCATCGGTGGGATGCAGCACCCCCTTGAACATCTCTTTCTGCTGGAGGCAAGAGAGAGGGGTGTGCAAGGTGATGGCCTCTCCCACCACGTATGGGATCTCGCCGCATAGTCCTCCACGCCCTCAGGCAAGCTGCGCTTCTCTTGTCAGCGTAGATGCCTGGTGTAGGGTCTCCCCTGGGGCTCGCCCGTGTCCTGGTATCCTTCATGTTGGTCCCGCTAGCGTCCTCCAAAGGCGTTGGTTTAGCCGGTGATGCTGCGGAGGGGACTGAGATTCCAGCCAGGACTGCGAAGACGCCCACGCTCCAGCGCTGCCTGGTGCCGTGGGCTCAGCACCCGTGCCTCCCGTGGGAGCAGAAGTGGCTGGGCACCGCGGGCTTGCCCGCTTTGGGGGCTTGCCCGCTTTGGGGGCTTGCCCGCTTTGGGGGCTTGCCCGGAGCGGGCCGTGTAGCTGAGGGCACTCCTCTCCGAGCAGGCGATTCTGGTAACTGCACGGTTGGCTGTAATTACTTGTTGCTTTTACATCTGAGACGGAATGTTGTTTCTGAAAGGACCAAATTGTAACTAGGTCCTCACTGGCATGTGGGGGGTTTTTTTTTGGTTTTGGTTGGTGGTTTGTTGTTTTTTTTTTTTTTCTTCATATTAACAACACATTTACATTTTTTTCCCCAATAAAGGCATGGAATGTTCTGGCCCTGGATGGCAGTAACTGGCAGCGAATTGACCTGTTTAATTTCCAGACGGATATTCAGGTATAATTAAATGACATACAAACCCATTTTTCTTGTTAAAAATGTAATTACAGCCTAGAATGGCTTAATACTCCCAGCGTAACCCTTTTTACCTTCCCTAGAGATAGGAACCATTAATTTCAGTTCTTCTTAGCTTCAGGGAGTCTTTAAAGCCTTGGCAATCCATTCAGCTTTTGAAAATGGACAGAATTAGATATCTGTATCAGTACTTAAAGGTAGTAATAGAAGGAAAGTATTTTTGTGTGTGTTCTGAAAACAAAAATAAGTAGAATAGGTATGTTCTTGTGGAAGACTGCTGCTTCTGTATAGCAGAATTTAGGCTACTTTTTCCTTTCGCTGAAATGTTAACACAGCACTGACTTACGCCATTAAGACTGACTGTCTTTTGAAACATGGCCTGCAATATGTCTGTCCTTTCCTGTCTGTCTTTTCATATCAAAAATTGAAACGTAAGTGAAGATGACTCAGGGGGGCAAGGTCAAAATTGTTCCTAAAAGATGCAGCTTTGGAAATGCTTCATTGTAGCTGTTCTAAATCTGTTAGATGCGGGCTACTCGGCGCTGATAGGAACGGATGCTGTTGTCGTGCTGTTCTTAAAATTGCATTAATCAGGAAAAGGGACGAGGGAAAAAAACAACCCTTAAGTTTCTTATCAGGATGTTATATCCTCTTTAAAACATGTTGGAGGAGGGAGCTAGGGAGTTGTATCATTTTAACTCATTGTAGACGGAGGCATAAGCCGGATGATGACTGCAGACTCACACCTTGCGGGAACTGGTGGGAAATACACACGTTGTGGAGGAAAGAGTTAAAATAATCTCCTTCTGCCAGCTGTGTAGCTAAGCAGCTGAGACGCGCAGATAAAGGAACAGGCCTGTGATACTGTGACTCTGCGTGCTTGCAGCGGTCCAAGTGGCCTGAGACTTGAAGGAAGTAAATGGTGTGATTTTTGTTCTTGATAATAAATATTTTATCTCTTAACGTGCCTTGAAAGTTCTGGGCCCGTGTAATTATTTACTTTCACGGAGGTAGAGCAAAGTTATCCGTGGTGCCTGGTCTGTGGAGGTAGCGGGAAACGTGGACAGAGCTGCTCAGCCTTGCTGCTGTCGCTGGTCTGTGGAGGAGGGAGGGAGGCAGGAGTGCTGTGAATACAAACTAGGCTCTTTGCATTCTTGAGTGGTTTTTGCATGGTTTTAATGTCTCTTTGTTCTCTAGCACCGCTCTATACATCAAATACATGTTCTTGCATAAGCACGGACTTCCCCTTTTAAAACAAAATGCTTGAATATGTTGCACCTCACCTGAAAGTACCTGCTAGACTTTCTGATGTCCTAAACGTTGTTTGCTTTAAAGGAATGTAAATCCATCAGTTGATGTCAATTCTATATACAAACGTGTTTGAATCCTCTAATTCAAGCATATGAATTCATCGGCTTGCTAGGGGAGTTTCAAAAACGGACTTTTCAGATTTTCTAGCCCTTCCACGCGGCTGCGCGGGTTGAGCCGCAGTCTCTGTGGGCCTGCGGCCAGGGCAGCGTTGAGCAGCACGCTGCCGCTCCAGAGCTGCTCCTGTGGCCCCGAAAGCAAGTGGCCAGATGTCACCAGAAGCTCGTGCAGAGATCTAGCTAAGCTGGTGTCCCTTTTTTGATTGCAGTATTGTGGTTGTACTGAGCTGGATAATTGATTTTTTTTTTTTTTTTTCCCCCCACTGGAAAAGGACCATAGAAGAATATCTTCATCATTATAGAGCTCTTAAATGCCAACTAGTACTTGAAGAACCGAGTGAAGTTCCTGTTCCGTCATGAACAACCACGTAGACTAAAGTAGAGGGGCAGGTTTTTGAATTTCTGGACACTGATACAAATATTCTCTCAATGGTTTTTGCACCTTGTTCGCAGTGAGGAATAGCTGGGTAAATGCTAGCTTATAGTGGGGTCTCTGGAGGCTTCCATTAGTTACAAATTTGAAATTTAAAAAGCATTTTCTAGATCTCTTGAACACAAATGCTTAAATCCCTTTTTCTGTGAGAATAAAACTCGTGGGCTGGTTCTGCCTCATCTCTGTTTTGAATAGAAATCTAAGCATATCCATTTATAGTACATTGACTGTACGTATTTGTAAATCTTACTGCTCATGTTGTAGCAATGGCATTGGTGCTTTCATCTTTCTTGGGTAGTCTGTATCGATGTGTGGGAGCTCTGAACTGGCCGAAATTCCTCAGTCATGAGCCTGAATGGCTTTCAGTAATTGTTCCCTGTCTCTCCATCTTCAGAAGCTGAATAATTCTCCCTCTCCCTGCCTTAGATTATTATCAAGGTGTTTTTGTTTTCCTAGCACTCTTGTACCTAGAATAACAGACTGTTGTTAATCTGCAAAACTTGAATTCAACTTTTTGAATGATCAGGTGACTTTTGGATTTTAATGTAATTCTTTCTGTCTCCGACAGGGCCGGGTAGTTGAGAATATTTCTAAAAGATGTGGGGGTTTCTTGCGGCAGTTAAGCCTGCGTGGCTGTCAAGAAGTGGGAGACAATGCATTAAGGTAGTGGTACGGCTTCTTTCTGCTCTTAAATGTGGTGTAAAGAACGATTCGGTTTCTACAACCACAGAGGATTGGAATAATTTATGAACGCTTCGGAAACAAGTTCTTTAGCCTGTGTGTCTAACTTAAAACATCGAAAGCGGTAACATACAAGCCTTTTTAATTTACCATTTTTTAACTTCATGCAGTAGCCATTTTTCTCAATTCTTGTTAAAATAATGCCAGCTGTTGCTACAGGCTAAGTAGTAATTGGCACTGAATTAGAAGCTTTTGCCTTTAGGCTGGGAAATCCCAAGGCAAGATACGGAACAACATAAATAATGTATTTTATTTATTTATTTACTCATTATTTATTTATGTATTCATTTTGTTTGAGACAATGTTGTAAAATTGTATCTGATGTGTTATGGTTAAAACAAATGCTGTTAAAAAAACCCAAACAAACTGGAAGTTAAATATTGCCTGAAAAATACTGCTTTCCTTTTCCTTTAATAAAGGACATTTGCCCAGAACTGCAGAAATATTGAAGTATTGAACCTAAATGGCTGTACCAAGATCACAGATGCGTGAGTAACGTTCTCATCTCCGTTTGCCCTGTCTTCCCCTTTTCTGTGTGCACCGTGTTACATTCTCCATCCCTTTTTTTTTTTTTTTCTTTTTAAGGGAAGGCCAGGCTTGTGCGTGCGGTAGATAATACAGTGCATGTCATATGAAATGTATATGACTTTGAATAAATCTGTTGCATGAGTGTGTCTTGTATGTTCTCTTTCAGTACGTGTACCAGCCTCGGTAAGTTCTGCTCTAAACTCAGGCACCTTGATTTGGCTTCCTGCATTTCCATAACCAACCTGTCTCTGAAAGCACTGAGGTAGGAGTCAACAACATTGACTTTTGCCAGTTGTTTCCAGATAGTCTGATCCACCATTGCCCCATGTGTCTCTTGTGCCTTGGAGGAGACTGATGTAGGCTGACATAGGCTGAGGTGTAACTGTGATTAGAATTCAGGCCTTCCCCAGCAGAGCTCAGCATTCGCACGTTGTGCCTCCTCGTTTGCCGAGGCAGAGGAGGACGACTCGGTTAAAAGCTGCACTTGACCTTTTTTGTATCTGTCCTAATAGTTATTAGCAGTAGAAGAAGAATTATATTCTATTAAAAGTCTTGGAGGAGGGATTTCTGGGGAGACTAAAGTCTTAGTCTGCCTTTTTAAAATGCTCATTTACTAACAGTCAACTTCTTTATTGTAAGTGTACCATTGCGTATTTAGCAGTTGTTTACGTAGCTAGAAGGTGAACACCAGCATGTGACTTATTTGTCTTTTTAAACTGCTTAGGAGACATATAACTGCTTAAATGTGCTAAGTGGAATTTCCAAGTAATCTAGAAAAGGAAGGGATAGACAGACATTGGTGGGAAGATATTGGGACAGAGAAAAGGAGGCAAAAAAACCCACTAAAGGTAACAGTAGAGGCCACGCTATTAAAAAAAAAATTCAAGCGATATACCAGTGGAATAAAAGAAAATACAGGAAAGCTGTATCACAGGGGGAAAGAATACTGGAGGGTGAATCTAAACACCAGAAGAAAACACAGATTTGAAAGAACAAATGAATGATTAAATTATTTCTGTAGCTACATGAAAATACTTTGAGCCTGGTTTTTCCTTCCCTTGAGGGTCTTCATCCTTGTCTCTAATTTCACGTGGTCAAATTTGTGCTGCAGCTATCTTAAATACATGATAGCATGTATCTCTCTTCCTAATTACAAATTACGCTTGAGTGTTACTCCTGCTGGCAGCTATTTGCAAATGCAAAGTTACACCTGGAAAGATAGAAGCAGCATGGCAGGAATCAGCCCTATCTGTGGTTTTTGTTGAGGGTGGTTTGGCTGTATTTAGATCCAGAAAGCCCATAGTGTCTGTCCTTGTTTAGGAGCGGGGAGGCGTCCAAAATGGGATAAATCGGTGGTCTTCTACCCTACTAACACCCTGCTTTAGAGCTCCTGATACTGCCTCTGGAGAGCTCTTCGCATCTGGAGATGGTGTTTGACAAACGTGTCCCCCGCGGGTGTGTGGGGCGGTGCGGGTGTACATCTGCGCTCACGTGGGTTCCAGAAATGGGAATTTCCTAGATTCTGGCTTGAAGCAGGATTTCTTTCCAAAACAAAACCAAGCTTCCCACGCTTTTCCTTTCACCTCCAAAGCGAGGGATGCCCACTGCTGGAACAGCTGAATATCTCCTGGTGCGACCAAGTGACTAAGGATGGCATCCAGGCTCTGGTGAGAGGCTGTGGTGGACTCAAAGCCCTGTCTCTGAAAGGCTGCACGCAGGTATGGCTCTATGGAGAGTGCTCAAATTAAATAATAACAGCTGGCTTATTTCTGCTGTAACTGAAAGTAGGGGGATGAAGTATCGTGGATTTTTCTGTTTCCAGAAATGTTACGTTACTGGAATTACTCACAATGTGTCTGTTGGAGATTAACTGCTTTTATTGAAATTCTTTAATAGCTTTGAGCTCAGCATGAATAGTGGGACAGTGAACAAATTGCATATCTAGCTGTAGAATCATTCTTCTTTTTTCCCCGTCGGGAACACATTGAGCAAACTTTCTTAAAGAGGAGATAACTTTGTTATTCATGGCTAGACCCATCAGTTTCTGAAGGCTCGGAAAATTATAGAAAGCACGACTGTACTTTCGTCAGCGCTGGTGATAGAATTTCCTCTACGTGTCGTTTGGATCTTCTAGTTAGTCAAAGAGAGTCACCGTGTATGTGACTCCTTGACAAGATCTCTGCAGCCAGGCAGGAGCACAGCACTATTCCCTCAAGTATATCATACAGCTCTTGAGCTATAACAGTATATTTTGAAGAGGCTGCAGAGACTGCGATGCTTGTACTTTGGAATATATAAATGGTGCACTAACTCTTACAGCCGAAAGGGGTTTTTTTGCCCCCTTGTTATACTTTTTGTTATTTAGACTAACTCCCTTCAATCTTTCTTTACTGTCTTACCTGGTGAATCCTTGAAAAGTTGAATGTGTTAAATACTTCACTGTATTACAACTTTACTAAGGAGTTACATCAATTATGAACCAGGGTATGGGGAACATCAGCCTTGAGCATTACTCTTTTAATGAACAAGAGCTCCTTGCAAAGCTATTTCACAAAGAATGTTGGGACTAAGTAGAAAAAAAAAAAAAAAAAAGGAGTTAAGTGGGCTGGGGTCTTTCTAATGCAGACAGATAGGCTAGAAAGGAGCAAATGCGTATCTCGGAATCTTGTCCTTGAAAAAGGAGAGTAAAACTGAACCTGCAGGATTTGAAACCTGTGACCCAGAGACTCCTGAGAGTTTTAAGAGCCTCGAGGTAGACCTGGAAATGATCTCTGATCTGTTAGGTCCTTGTACCCGAACGCTGACAGTGCTTATTTGTTTTGGATTTGGTTTTTTTCCTTGGGCATAGGGATTCCTTAAGTATGAGTCAATAAGTGCCATTTTTGTCTACTGTGTATAGATAAACAGCTATATGTTTTTATTTTGCAAAAAGCATATTTCTCCTGTGCATGGACACAGAAAGTCCTGAGAGCTTGTTATGGTAAGCGAAGCAATAATACACTGGTTATGTGCACAAAGCAGTGATACCCTTGTGCGCGCAAGCAAGCCCAGCTGTAAGGGCTATAGTCAGTAGTTTTTCTAAATTTATACTGCTGTTGGATTTTTAATATGTGAGATGGGTTTACATGGCTGTAAAAATGGCTTGATTAAAGATAGAACAATCTCAGCCTATTTTGAGAATTCGGGTCACAGAAACAGCTTGAGTTTCTAGTAATTTATGGAGTCTTGAGTAATATTGATGGCAATACATCCTTGTTATCAATTACTTGCCATCTGTTCTTACAGATTTAAGAATAGTGGACTTTTTTGTCATCAGAAAGCAACCTGGATATGTTTGTGCTCCTCACATTGAAATAAGACCTTTTTTGAGTTCCAGTATTGCAATATAAAACGGTGTTACTTACAGGTCCTCACTAGTGAAGCATTTCCTTAATTCCTGTAAATAGTTTCTGATTTCACTACTTGCTTTGTTAATTATGTATGTTTGATCAGATCAGCTTTTCTTTAAATCAGTAACTCAGTGTTGTGGGTCTTTGAACTCTGTTCCTGAGACTGGGTTAAAAAAAAAAAAAAAGGCAAAAAAAAAAAAGGCATGCAGTTATTGCTGTGTATTTTGAGATTGCAGTGCATTGCCCTCCTCCCCCATAGCTATCCAAACCACAGATGCTTTATTGTTCTCAAAGCTTTATTTTGAAGACTGCTTCAAGTATTAACAGGTTGCTTCTGTCTCTAAATTTTTTCTTTCCGTCTTGAGGATGAAGCTCTGAAATACATTGGTGCACACTGTCCTGAACTGGTGACTTTAAACCTCCAAACATGCTTAGTAAGTAAAGCTTCCTATGATTTCCTAACTCAGCCATTGTTGTGCATTTAGAGGCCGTCCCTAAGCAGAACCATGCAGAACGTACTCCATCCCAGAAACGTCATCATCTGTGCAGACAGGGCAATTGTAAATTTACGAGACTTTTAAAAATAGTTGATGAAAAACAGCTTTTTGGTAGCATTCAGTAATGTTGAATAAGCCCCCAAAACGGCGTCATAGCATTCACTTTATCAGAATTGTTTGTCTCTTTGCCCTGCCCATGGGGCTTCTAAACTCATTTCCAGGACTAGTTGGAAAAATTCTTTCCGTCAGGCTGGAGTGTTTGTGTGGTGATCTAGCCAGGCGGTTCCTCCGGTCTCTTTATGAAATTGAACCAAGAAGTGCAGTTTCCCTGCACAGAAGGGCTGTAAACCCATTATTCTGCAGTGCCAAAAATGTATATTTATGCCAAAAGAGAAATTGGAACGGGCTCTTTGTACATACCTTCGTGCAGTGAGTCTGATGCAGTCGGGAACTGGGCAGTCTCTTCCACAGAAGTGGGCAAGGCCTTTGGGGGCTGCAGGGCTGTCCTTTCCCGGTCCCGTTTGAGGAGTGGCTTTACCAGTTACTGGACTGGCTAGGGACTGGTGCCCATCCATCCGAGACTGGGTGCTTGCAAAGGAGGAGCTGGACTGTTAGCAAGTTCCAGACCTGCGTCTGGCGTCTAGGGGAGAGGCAGGAAGGGGAGAGGCAAGCAGGTGGAAGGGAGAAGAAAACTGATAAGGTTCTTGATCTCCTGAACTGAAAATACCAAGTTCTCCTCAGTTTCTGTTTCATCTCACTCCAGCGCTGGGGCTTACCAGCCCACAGACTTGCTGTTTGCTATTTTAAAAGCAGCAGTGCCAGTCCCTAGGTTGGTGCTTTTCTGTGGCAATTGAGCCTGGCTGCCTCTGAAAAATCCAGAACCGAAGAACTGAGGGAGGCTTAACCTGCTCCTCCAGCATGCACACGGCCTCTGCCACTTGTTGTCCTTTTTCCCTCATCCCGCTGCGTGCGCTGCTCTTGATCCCGTGCGGCTCCTCGACGCGGCCACGCCGCGTCCCAGCCCTTTGTGCTCATGCGGGGAAGCATCTGGAGCAGATTTGTGCGCTGTTGCCAGCCCAGATTTGTGAGCAGAGCACGCGGGGCTGGACGGACCCTGTGTGTCCGGGGACGCAGCGGGTTGATGGAGCTGGGGTGCCACGGGGTGAATTTAACGTGATCTGGGCTGTAAGCCCGTCTCTCGCAGCTTAGGTTTTGGTCCCAAACCACCAAAGTGTTATTTTTAAAAGGCTGTTTGTGAAAACAACCTGCTGCTTATTTTGTGGGTAACTCTGACTGTTAGGCACTTTTTCCCCTGAGCTTCAGCCAAGAAAGTCTTAACAAGCGAGGGCTGCAGAGGAAGGCAGGGGACTGAGTCTAGGCCTGCAGCTACCGTGCCTTCCCCCGTCGCTCACGTGGCCCAAGCTCAGAAACATTTCCGTGCATGTGGAATCACTTTCCGAATGTTTACAAGTCACTTCAGTGTGGCTTATCCTGTTTCGGCTGCTCCAGTGAAATATTTGAGCGCATTTTTGGGTTGAAAGAAGCATAACTTGGCCTCAGTGAAGTGCCCGGTTGGAAGTCTGAGAAGGAAAATATGCAGTGCCTTGCACCTCCACCTACGTTGTTATGGCTTGTGATGGTGTTATTGTTTTTCTTGTAGCAAATAACAGATGATGGTCTCATTACAATATGCAGAGGATGCCACAAGTTACAATCCTTGTGTGCTTCAGGCTGCTCTAACATTACAGATGCCGTCTTGAACGCCCTGGGACAGAACTGCCCACGGCTTAGGTAAGTTTTCATGCAGAGTTACCTGAGCTCCAGTGACCCACTGCATGTTGACCAAAGGCTCTTGGTGACACGGTCGTGTAATATTTGAGCCATTTTAGACTCTAATGTCTTTCTGAAAGTGCGCTTTTTATCACTGAGCTTTTTCCAGGCGTTTGCTGGGGGAAGGTCGTCGTTTTACCCAAACTTCTGGTTTCTAAACTTGTGCGAGTGAAACAGTGGTAAAAGAGCTCCGTGCCGTGGTGGTGTGCACTGCCAATAGACTCGCTTAGTAGCAGTTCTGTTCTTCTATTTCTGTTCTTCTATGAAAAACAGTTAAGGTTAGGTTCATTTTGTATTGGGAACTGAAAACACATTTAAACAACATTGTTTCCTCTTGACATGTGACATTAACAGGGTTTTCATGATGATTTTGTAGCAGACAAAATTTGTGCTAACTTTCACTCTGCTTGACAGAGTGGGCTTCCAGTGACATCTCTGCAGGTGTTTCCTTTATTTTTTTAAGACCTTTTTTTTTATTAGGACAAGTTTCTTCAGGAAGACTTCACTATAATTCAGAAAATGGCCAGGTGCAGAAAGAAGAGACAGTTTCATTATCTGATATCTGTAACAGCTGAGTGGCCTGTTTTAAATGGCATAAAATACATGCCTTCGGGGGGGGGGGGGGGAACCCACAACTGTTTTCTGTGAGAAGCTCATTTAAAGAATTATGGGTACAAAGTGCAGCATACAAGTGTATGGAAACCAGTTGTGAAAGAGGAAGGTAAAACATGGTTTTGGTTCCAAATGGCTCCTGTGTTTATGTTCAGCTGCAGCTTTACAGTATTAAGCTCCATACGGTAAAATGCATAACGCGCTTTAGGCAAGTTGGCTTTCTTTTCTGTAAAGGTGGATAAATACGTTAATGTTGCGAAGCAAACCCCTGTAGAGCTGCGGTAACTGTCTGCCAGCAAGTTTATCTGTTATCACAGAAGCAAGCAGTTCGCCTCTTAGAAGACTTCAGACGCTTCTGTCGTGGCATTAAATATTTATTCTTTTCATGCCCATCTGCCAGGTTGTCGTGTATTACACCCTTTTTCACAACAGGATCTGTATTTTGGGTGGAAGGCAGAGGAGATTGCTTGGGGAGGTTGTGGAGTGTCCAGCAGTGAAGGTTTTTAAGAGCACCTTAGTCCAACATGTGTCAGATTAGACCTCCCTGCCTCGTAGCAGGGCACGGGCTGGATGACCCTTGGAGTTCCCTTTTAGCCTGACTTCTTTTTTTCTTTCCCTGTGACCTACACTCAGGTATAGAGGGGTGGATACTCTGTGCAAATTATCCTCTCAGAGAACACAGCCTAAACCAGGTCAAACTTTTCTGGGTTGCTGGAAGCTTTTAATGAAATACTCTGAAAAGCAAAATGACTCCACCATGGTTATTATAAATTCTTTCTGTGCAGAATATTAGAAGTTGCAAGGTGTTCTCAACTAACAGATGTGGGCTTTACCACTCTAGCTAGGGTAAGTGCTCGTTTCCACTTTTTCATCAAGTATCTTTGCTTTCCTTTCATGATAGATATGAACAAACAGTGGCTTTCTCTTGAATGTAGATTTTTGTAATGCTTTGGATGTCGACGTTTGAGTGGGAGCTAAGTTACAAAAATTAAGTTGTATGTAATTTTTGGCATTGTCCTGACCCACACATCTAGGAGAATGTGCATCCAAACTACTTGAAATGTTAAGTACTTGAGAGTTATGAACTTTACCGTTTGTTTTTTCTAGATTAATCTGTGTTCTATACAACTGACCCTAAATTTAACCTCCTTTACTTTCTATGAATAAAAAACCTCGGTGCCTTTAAATGAGTGAAATTGCTAGATTGCCTTTACTATATTTGGTAGCGTTCGTAAAGAAGCAGCAAACTTCCCTTTCCCTCATGATGTTTCATGGAAGAAAAACCTTCATTTTTAAAAAGGACTGGCTTATTGTAGTTGTGTTTATATTTGCTGTCTGAACTTTGAACGCACAAACTAAGTGCAATCTTTTGTTTGTTCCTAGAACTGCCACGAGCTTGAAAAAATGGACCTGGAAGAGTGCGTCCAGGTAGGAGGTGCCACCTCTGGCTGTTACTTTTTTTAGCACAGTCACAGCAGCGTGGAAAGATTGTGAAAAAGTAGATTGTCTCTAAATCAGAACTTGATTTAGAATCCTGAGCAAGAAGATCGGGTGTATTTGGATAAGAAAACATTACTTTTGCGGTTTGGTCCTTTGTTCATATTTCATAGTAATGAATGCTACTGTAAATAATAAAAGAAATCTTTCATAAGAATAGATGTGTCCTGAAGGTCATGTAATAGATGTGTGAATTGTGACCCTTGACACAAGATAAAGTCCCAGAGTGAGATCTCTGTGTGTAAGGCAAGGGAAGGTTTGTGAGAGATAGATAGATATATATATATATATATGTATCTATATATATCTCTTGCTAGAAATAATGGAAGTTAGCTCTGTTTTGAAAAAACATAGCCAGATTGTTTGAACAGCAATGATTTTATAAAGGACACGGCAACAACTTGAAATAAAGCTGGGGTGCCCGTGCTACCCTGAGCCTTCCTCAAAGGCAGTGGGATGTAATGAGGCTGTTATTGTTGAGTCTCTTATAACCCTGTGCTGCAGCTGTCTTCGTTAGTTTTAAGGAGGTCTCTTATATGTGACTACGCACTGTTCTGTAGGGTATGTGCCATAAGGTGATAACCATTTCAAGGTAGCATTTACAGGGGAAAATAGTTGAATTTACTCAAGAGTCCATGAAAAATCTCTAACCCAAAGGATAGATTTGAAATCGATTCAGATACAGACAGTGGAGATAATAGGATTTTGCTTCCTGCCAAGAGAACAGCGTGACCCCAGTATTCTGTACTTCCTGATGTTTACAGGGCAGAAATTCAGGAGATCACAAGCGGAAATTACGGTAGTCCAGACAGGAAGTGATTTAAAGTTAACCCAAAAAAGGAAGAAGAAAAATTGGGCTGTGTCCTTGGACTGACTGCATTGAACAAAGACAGCCCAGCAAGTTCCCTTCTGAATGCTTTTAGATTAGAAAGCCATTGTGTTGAGTCTCTTTCTTCCTGAAGAATAAAGAGGAACGATTCAGCAGTCCACCAAGCTGTTGGAAGGGGATTTGGACACCTCTTGTACTTTCAGAGACAAACATTTAGGAGACATTGGGGTGTTGAAGAGGTCTTCTCACTTGCTTCTATTAACTGGGAGCTTATTTCATGAGAGCTACTTAAGGAAGCTCAAAAAACCCAATACCTGTGTCTTAGCAGTCCTTTAAGGACATGAGTTGATTTCTGTAAGGGAGTGGAAGAATCTGTACATCTGAAACTTGGTCACACAGGAGATGAGTTCCTGTGGGGAACGCTGTCAGGGATTAGGCAAAAGTTTGCAGTTTTTCCTTTGTAGGGGGGAAAAAAAGTCCTTGTGCAGAGCACCCAGCATGAAAGGGCTTTTTCTTTTTTTCTTTTTCAGATAACAGACAGTACACTAATCCAGCTTTCCATACACTGTCCACGGCTTCAGGCTCTGGTGAGTATTACAAGTGAGACCTTTCAGCATTTTCTTTTTATAAACAAAGGGATTTTAAGCACTGCCCATGGGGATTTGTGTCTCTGACTTCATAGACGTGTTGCGAAGGCTTGGAAGAATTCGGCTAGAAACTTGACCCTGAAGAACCTATTGTCCCTCCCCTACTGCTAGCATTAATCATATGCCAGGCACCCACAGCTGCCTGAAAATTAATTATAGGACACTGGATTCTCCTGGTACCAGCCTCTGGCTGTCCTCAGCAAACCTAGCAGAATCTGTCTACAGACTGGGCTGTCAGTCCATCCATGGGAGAGGAGACCGCAGCTCTTCTCACCTGTAGTATGGAGCTGGGCAGCTGAGACCTGGAAAGCCTTGCTGGCTCTGGAAAGCAATGCTCCTCTTGGTCTAAATTTCTGGGAATTTAGTCTCGGCCTCCTCTGCGTCCCTGTGTGTATTGCTCCGTCGTCATCATGAGAAAACCTGTCCTGGGAGGTGGGGGGATACAGTCAGTGGGTTCTCCTGTGCAGCCATCTGTTCTGCACGCTGTGCCTGTCAACACAGCAACAGGCTGATGCTGTCTCCTAATTCAAGCCCCACTTCCTTCTCGAGAACTTTTAAGATGCAGCCCCTCCAAAAAATGCACCAAGTAGGTGACATTGTATTTCTGCTGGTTCTTAGACCCAGTGACAAGGTCCTTCCTGTGATGTGTAAAGCCACAGATTTTACAAATGTAGTTTCTTCGATAGCAGAGGTATTTGCTCCATTTCTGTGCCGTCCTGGCCCCGTTGGTCTCCGTTCAGCAGCTGCCTTTCCCATTGTGCTTTGGCTATGGGTTTTCCCCTTGCAGGCACATTGGTCGTTGGAGGCCCCCAGAGCCCGGCGCCTGGAGCGCAGCAGTGGCTCCGGTGCAAGGAGGGAGTATAGACCCGTCCAAAAAACCAGTGTGGCAAACCAGTCCAAACCTGTGAAATGTGGGCCATCTTCTCTCTCATCCCACAGTGTCCCCCGGCAGGGTGTTGGCTTCTGTGTGCCGATAGCAGAGGCTGCTAACTTGCTGTGTTTTGGATGTAGAGTTTGTCCCACTGTGAGCTGATCACGGACGACGGGATTCGTCACTTGGGAAACGGCGCCTGCGCACACGATCGCTTGGAGGTGATCGAGCTGGACAACTGCCCTTTGATCACGGATGCCTCCCTGGAGCACCTGAAAAGCTGCCACAGCTTGAAGAGGATAGAACTGTACGACTGTCAGCAAATCACGCGGGCAGGGATCAAGAGACTCAAGGTAAAAAAAAAAAAAAAACCAACACTGCTAAGGCTATGACTTGAACGCTTTATCCGGTGGGAGGAGGGGGGGGGCTGAGGTTTCAGATTCCTCACAATCTGGTGCTTATTCTTAAAAGTATTGTGAGAACCATCATCTATGAAATTAATAGCTGTCCTGCACTCAGCAGATTGGATGGGGATGAATGGTAGCTGGTAGGGAAGAGAGATAATTGCTGTGTTCACTGAGTAGTAGCAGAAAGGAACAGAGGAGACCCAGCGTGCAAGCGCTCATTTTACAAGCACTCGTACACGACGGCGCTCTCCTAAACGTGGGACCGCGAGTTAGTGCCACAGCAAAGGTGTAGAATGGCACCTCCTCTCGACGACTTTATATGCTCGGCGTAGATTGCAGTGCACTTTATACTGACACCTCCCATATAAATAACTCCAGCTAATCCTGTAATAAAGCCAGGCTGTTGTAGGGAGGCTGCGTGTCCCTGCGAGTGCGACAGAGCCGGGGCTGCTCTGTCGCTGGCTGCTGGGCGTCTGAGGCACTCCGTGTCCCAGTGATTTCCCTCCTGCGTCTATTCCTCCATTTGTAAAAGAGGTGTAATGATAACATTTTATTTGCAAAGAGAACACAGATCCGTACAGTTAAATGTTCTGTTTCCTCATGGCTGCCACAGGCTTAATGGCGAGGAAAGAGCATCGTTTTTTCCTGCTGCCTGTAACTGTTTTCTGGTAACAAAGAACTTGCTAATCCAGTCTGTGGGGAAATCATGCTGGTGAACTGAAAGTTCAGCTCTAGTTTTTATGCGTGTGTTAGTTTGTAGTCTGAAAACGAGTAAGCCAGGCCTATTTCAACTGCTCTTTGACTCTTGCGCTGCCACTACCCTTGTCACTTTACACATTGTGTTTGTCTTTTCAGACCCATTTACCCAATATTAAAATCCTTGCCTACTTCGCGCCTGTGACTCCACCTCCTTCGGTCGGGGGCAGCAGACAACGCTTCTGCAGATGTTGCATCATCCTATGACACTGGAAGTGGTCATCCTTGCAAACTGAGTATTTAATTACCCTTGTAGAATTACGGTGGACACCAGTATCTTCAAGGAAAGCGATACCAGTGTCATTTGCAAGGGCCAGTGAGCAGGGCTGTGGTGCCAGGCCCCTGTAGCCACCCATACACATACATATACACACCCCACCTGTTCCAGCAAACTGATGAACTCTGCAGTATGGGAGCTGGAGCTGTGTTGGCGTTTTCTGTAGGTGGATTGGTATAATTCTGAACCATTCCTACTGGGCATGCTCAGATGAAATCGTTGCGGTAAGGAGGGGAGGCTTTTGCGAACCCAGAATGACTGTCGCTGCTGATGAGGTTGGAATAGTAACTGAAATCCTTTGAAATGGGGAGAGGGGGAGAGGAAAGGAACATGCTTTAACCCTGCATCTGTTGTCCAGAAGACAAAAAGGAAAAAAAAAAAAACCACACACGAAAAAAACCCCCAACAAAACCAAACCTGAAAATCCCAACAAGTTTCGCGTCCATTTTTCAGTGAGGGAATGAAACAGCAGCTGTTGTGAGACATGATTTACTTGTGCTTCTCTACTTCCCATTCCCTGCTGACCACCCTGAGCATGCTCACATTGAAGGTTCATCTGTTTCTTCTGTGTTCTGTAGCGTCCAGCTCAGAGGCTTCCTAGATTGTTGTGATATAGCTTGAAATCTGTAATGTCAGGCTCATTTTCTTTACCCTCCCTACATCCTGCTTTTTTTTTTACAGATTTCTTAGTTCAGTAATTTGTTGAGATTTACCAAACAAAAGCTACGAATCAATAATTTAAATTTAAAAAAAAAAAAAAAAAAAGGACTTTATACCATTAGAAGCCTGATGAGCCTGTAACGACCTGTTTGGAAGTTTTTAAAATGACAAGTGAGCTGCACTACAGGCTAGGCTCCTGTAGGCTTCTTGGTCTGTTTTTGTCGGCGACTGGGTGTCTGAATTTGTTTTGCGTTTCAGGTTTTATCCCAGCGACAAGAATATAATTCTTGATATAGGGAAAAAGTTACAGTCTCTGTTCCAGCGACTGTAAGTTCC
Source organism: Pelecanus crispus (assembly GCF_030463565.1). Taxonomy (NCBI): domain Eukaryota; kingdom Metazoa; phylum Chordata; class Aves; order Pelecaniformes; family Pelecanidae; genus Pelecanus; species Pelecanus crispus. The sequence goes on along the minus strand of NC_134660.1, from coordinate 2,199,646 downwards.
CTACTCCTGCTGTCCTTTCTCTCCAACCTTTCATCCTGCCCCCAAGGAAAAGCAAAGTAGAATCTTCTTGCTTGTTGCCCTGATCAAGGAATAATGACTTGCTAATGGAAGCGGGAGGAACAGCAGGCCTGAAATACGCCCTCGATTATTGTCAATTTTTTTTTTTGTACGCTGAGGTGCGAGCGCTGGGTGATTTTGCTGACTCTTGCATCTTCTGCAGGTAAGTGGCTTGCCCTGGAGAAGGAACCATCTGAATGAAGTGGGGGTTTGCTATGTGCCAGTCCTTCCCAGCTTGTCAGGGTACGTGTTCGTAGCAGCTGGTTTTGAGGAATTTCAGGCAAGATTAGCCCAGGTCCTTCAGAGGAGCGTAGACAGCCCCGGCCAGCTCTGAACTCCCAGTTCCTTGACGCTGGCAGTTCCAGATGCCCAGTATGAAACATGGGAACAGATGGGCAGATGCCACATGTTTAATGGGGCAGAACTTGGTCAAACTCTAACAGGTTTGTGGAAGACGAGCTGACGTGTAAGTAATTGCGCTCTTCCTGCTGTCTGCACCCCGGGGTGGAAGGGAGCGCACGTGTTTATGGATGGCTCCCAGCTGACCGAGACGGAGAGGAGCAAGTCTCTTTAATCATCCTGGCTGCCAGCAGCCAAGGAAGTGCTGCCTCACCTTGATGCTGAAGAATCTTATGATGGGGGAAGAGCGGGATGCAGCACGAGGAATCGCTGTTTTAGGGTTCCAGGGGCTTCTTTTTTCACTGTGGGTTTGCTTTGAGGACAGTGTGTTGCTTCCCAACCCTCTTATCACCGTCTGAGCTATTCAGGCAGGCAGAAGGGTCGCTTAGTACCACCGAAGCTGTTAATCGCCTTCATCTACAACTTAGATTTCCCTGACCCATCTGTATATGCTTAACAAAGTCTCGCAGATGCACAGTCTGCTGGGAGGAAATCCAGTATGCTGTGTTTAAAAGGATACTGTCAATTCCTTTCCTGTAGATCGCTTTTAATCCGTTATATTTATTCAAATCCTCTTTAGCGCTGTGGATTCTCTCTCTCTCTCTCTCTCCTCGACGAGCATGTTCCTATACTTCATTTGCAGAGCTCCTTTCTCCGATTTTCAGGGTGGCAGAAGATAATGGCGCTTCCCAGGGTCGCAGACTGACTCTGGACGGGCGGGTGTGCCTGGGGCAGCACCCAGCAATCACAGTATTTGCACAGCTCTGGGAAGAACACTTGGCTTAGTTTATACTGTGGCAAGGGAGAGCTAAAATGGATTTGCAAGCCAGAGCGTAGTTGGCTGACTGATTTCTTTGTAACAGAGCAGAGTTTTCAAGGGAAAACTCGAGAATACAGAACCCAAAGCGTTTTTTTTTTTTTTTTTTTCCCCTCCAAACAGGGTGACAGCATTAAGGTAGCTCAAACTACTTGACAGTGTCCTTTTAAGTCAATTATCCGTCTTCAAATGGACTCTTTATGTTTGTATTTATAAATACCAATAAACACCATTTTCCAAGCTGTGTCTTGCTAGAGGAATACCTTTGTAGAAGAAAAAAAAAAAAAAAAAAAGAACCACCAAAAAAAAACCCGTCCTGCACGTGACAGCATACCGGACGTGGGCTGTGTTTGGGAATGCTGTTTCTGCTCTGCATGCGTCTTGTCTCTGCCGGGCTGGTGGCGAGCTGAGCTGGAGGAGCGCTGGGTGCTGGCCCTGGCTTTGACGGGGTGCAGAGGGCACCCAGCGCTGCCGTTCGGGGCCCAGCGCTGGGAGGAATGTCTTTGTTTTGAGGGGTAAGTGATGCAAAATGGTGGCTCTACTGGGAAGGCTCAGGGAGGAGCGAGCCCTGACTGAAAAGCAAATCAGTTTGCAAGCTCCCTACTTGCGCCAAGCGCGTCTTTTCCAGCCTCTGCGCTAGACGAGCAGGACAAGGCAGAGCCTTGATTCGAGACCGTGGGCTGTTCGCTATACATTGGCGAACATATATATACACACACATATACTTTCCTTGCCCTCCCTTGAAAACCGGAGTGTGCCCCCGAACCCTAAGATGCTTCTGTCGAAGCTGCGTCCCGCGGACGTAGAGCGGAGGCTGGACTCCGCGTTACCCCCTGGAAAAGCAGCGTTTTGCTGTAACCCGGGTCTCCCTTTCGGCGCCGCGCCCCGGCCACGTAGCGCAGCCCCGGGGGAGCTGCCCTGGCCTCGCGCGCTCAGAGGGCGCGAGCAGGCGGGTGGAGAGGGATCCTCCGGGGAGGTGGTGTGAGGAGATCTAATGCAACCAAAAATGAGGCTTTTCTGGACTTTCAAGACACACAGCAGCGCTTTTTATCTCAATTCTGTGCCCGTTCCCCATGAGGATGCGGCAAGTGTAACATGCTGTCGCAATGGTTATTTAAAACAAAACCTTTAACAAATTCCTATTTTCTAAATGTCATTGTAATTTCCTTTTCTTTTTTCTTTTCTTTTTTTTTTTTTTTTTTTTTTTTTTTTAATTTTACTCTGAATGTGGTGTTCATGGCTGGCCCATGGTGTCATGGTTTTGGGTTTGGGTTGGGGTTTTGGGGGGGGGGGGGGTGTCAGTATGACAAGGTTCTTAGCTCCAGTGTCCTGGGGGTATGCCCCAAAAATGAGGTTTAAAACATCCTGTCCCCTTCTGTTGAAGGATTGCGTGGTTGGGGGGAGGTTGTTTTGGGTTTGGTTGGGTGGGTTGTTTTTTTTTTTTTTTTCCCCCTCTTTTGCTTTCTTTTCTGGCGTCCAAGCAAGCTGGCCAAGGTTTCTGTGCTCTCTCCGTGCTGAAGCCTGGCAGAGGCACCCAGCTCCCCCGATGGGTCCCGAGGTCCCTGTGCTGCAGCTTAGGGAGTTGCATGGGGCCAAAAAAAAACCCAAAAAAAGGAGGTTGGAGGGGAGAAGCCACTTTCCTCTTTCATTCAAAGCTTCAGTCCATGCTCGGGCAGCCTGGGCTGTGCCTTCCCAGCCCCTCGCACCCTGGGGACCCTTCCTGGGTGGCCGGGTGCTGGGCAGCGCCGGTGCTGCTGTCCCCGGGGCTCCCGTACAGCGGGGACATCGCGGATCCCACCATGGGTGACGCCTGGTCTGGCCCCCGCTCCCCTGGCACTGCCCTGCGGCTCCGGCCGTCGCGGTGACATGCGGTGCGTGCTCTCCGTGCCAGCAGCTGCCACTTAACCGGCTGCCTGGCTTAACTTGCGTGGAGTTTGGAGATTTTTTTAAATTTTTTTTTTTTTAAGAGACGAGGAAACGCATCTCATCATCTGGTGACACGGTGGGGCCGGCCAGGCTGTGCCAGCCCCTGCCCTGGGAGGGCACCCAGGCTGCTGGGGGGGGCGTCCTGGAAATGCCCCCCTCCGCCAGCAATCCCGCACCCCCAGCACCCGCCTTCCCCCGGGGCTCTGCGTGCTGCGGCCGCAAACCTCCCTCGCCCCAAAGGTGCATCGGAGCTCACCTTGGTTTTGGAGCTCGCCTCGGCTTTCCCCGCTGGCCAGAGGCCCCCACTTTTATCTCCGAGTCCGCTCAAACGGGATTATTCCCCCTCCTCTATGCAAACCCCCGCCTCGGCGCGCTCATCCGCCAGCTCCCTTCCCCTCGCTGCTTGGCCCGGGCTCGGCGGGGGGCTGCGGAGCCCACGGACCCCCGGGCCGGGGGGCCTCCTCGGTGTTTTTAACGCGTTTTTAAACTCGGGTGGGCTCACGGTGTCTGTTCAGTCCGATGTGCTGGACGCGCGAGCTGGAACCTTGTCATACGCTCCCTTGATTATATATATATATTATAGAGAGATCTGTAAAATATTATTTTAATTATATTGTAATCTGTGCTTTCCTTGACACTGTGTGGATATAATAATGCCATTAACTAAAAGTAAAACTAAAGTAAAATATATATATGTAGCGAGGTCGTCCCTTGTCTGTGACGCGCTGTACGCCAGCCCCGCGGGGGCAGCGAGGGCTGGGTATTTTGGGGAGGGTCGCGGGTGTTTCCTCCTCCCCACCCTGCACCCACCACGGTCCCTGGGCCCGTGTCGGTCTCTGCCCCCGCGCTCGCTGCCCTCCCCTCTCTCCGTGTTTGCCCGCACCCCCATCGCCCACCCCCGTGTCCCGGCTGCGCTGCCCCGGTGCCCTCCTTGCTCCTTGGCCCGCGTCCTCCGGCTCCGCCGGCTCTCCATCCTTCCTCCCCGGGGAAACCGCCGCCGCCTTCTTCATCCCAAACCCATCCTTTGCCCTGCGAGTCGCTTCCTCCCGAAGGCCTCCCCCGTCTCGCTCCACCACCCAGCTCTGCCCTCCGTGCCGGCAGCAGCCGCGCCGGACGGTGCTCGCGGGGAAGGACTCGGTGTTAAAAACAACCCGTTCTCCCAGCCCAAACGCAGAAATATGGCGTTTACTGGGTTTTGCCAGCTCAGGCTGCCCCGGGCTCTGCGCCGTGGCCGGCTCCGTCCCCGCGGCGTGGCACAGGACCCGCTCTGCCCGGGCTTCCTCGGCGCTGACCCCGCGGCTGCCGGGGGCTCGCCGGGGAAGAGGGGCTACCCCCGGGCTGCCCCGCACCGGCCCCGCTCCCCAACCTGGCCCAGGGGCTCCCCGAGGCCACGGGGCTGCTCCCAGCCCGCGGCGGGTGCGGGACCCCCGGGGACCCCCTCGCCCAAACCCCAGCCGGCGCCGTGAGGACGATGCCAGGCTCGGGGCCGGCTGGTTCCATTCTTTAATACAAAACAAGGACGAGGCGAAGGCAACGCGGTGGGCGCGAGGATGCAGCCGCCATCAGCGCGGGGAGGAAGGGCCGGCACCCCTGCCTCTCGCCCCTCTGGTGAGGGGTCCGTCGAGCCCGGCGGGGATGGAGGGAGGGCGAACCGTGCTTGCAGGGTGGGCTTTGGGGCCTGAGCCAGCCCCGGGCTTCCTCTCTCCATCCCCGCACACCTCGCTCCGGTGGGAGATGTCCCTTCCCGGGGGGGATGCAGCTCCGGGGGCCGGGTCCTACCGCAGCACCAGCTGGTAGCCCTCCGGACCGGGCGCTGCCGGAGACACGGCTCAGCCGGGGGCCATCGCCCCCCGCCCAGCTCTGCCTGCCCGTGGCCGCCGCGTTACCTTTGCCGATGGCCACTGTGAAGCACGTCTCGTCCAGGAGGTTCCTGATCATCTGCGGGGCGAGGTGAGGGGGTCGGGCCGGGGCTGTGTCCCCTCCCCGCGCCCCCATCCCGCTGCAGCGAGGGGCACCCACAGGGGCCGAGCCTCGCTGGGAGCAGGTTGGGGACCCCGAGGGGTGGGGGTGGCTGCAGGGTCCAGGACCGCCCGGGTGTCCCTGCCCGCTCCTTACGGGATCGCTGATGAGGATGTGGATGCCGGAGGGTCCCTGCCGGGACACTCGCTGGATCTGGCCCGCGGGCAGCCCCAGCAGCTCGGCCAGCTTCCCCGTCAGCTCGGCCGCCGTCAGCTCCTCCAGCTGCACCTCCTGGTACGGCCCTGGGGACGGGACGAGGACGGGGAGGGGGCCATCAGCACGGACCCTCCGTCCCCACGCCACCCCACGCCACCCGCCCCGCACCTGAGCATCCATCCTCCGCGCCCTCGGCCCCGCCGGCGGGCTCCCGTGACACATAGAGGGTCAGCCGGGGACGGGGGCACCTGCGGGGGCAGAGAGGGGTCTGGCGGGGGGTGCAGGGATCCGGCCAGGCACCGCGGAGGCTCCCGGGGGTCCCCGAAAAGAGGCCCCAGGGTGGCCCGCGGGATGCGGGAGCCCACCTGCCCGTCAGCGCGTTGCAGAGGCGGATGCCATCAGGGGCTCCGCAGATCTGGATGAGGTCCCTGCGGGAGAGCTTCAGCAGGTCGGCGCCTGCGGACAGGGGGGCTCAGGGCGGGGGTCACAGCCACGGGGGGTGGCTCTGTCCCCCCCGCCCTGGCCCCAAGCTGCCCGCGGCCTCACCTGTGAAGTTGGCGAAGACGCGGGCGTAGGCGGAGAAGCGACGCTTGTGCAGCCACTGCTGCGTCTCCAGGGGGGATGCGCAGGGGCTCAGCGCCTGCCAGCAGCAGCAGCGGAGCCTCAGCCGGGGCATGAACCGAGCGGGCGCGTTCTCAGCCCCGCCGGCCTCTCGGGGGGGCCATGGCGGGGCTATAGGGGTGCCCAAGGCTGCACCCGTGGCACCCTCACCTCGCCAGGACCCTCCGCGGGGCTCTCGGCAGCGCAGGCGGGCGACACGCACACCCTGCGGGGAGAGGGGCTGGGGCTGAGCGGGGGACCCCGGCGGGCGCTGGGGGTCCGGGGGGTTTCCGCTTACCTCTCCGGGCTCAGCAGCTTGAAGGGGTGAGGAGACGGCAGCCCCGGGGTGCCGGGGGGGCTGTGGGGTGCACCCAGCGTGTCCAGCCACGGGGCGCACTGAGGATGGAGGGAGGGGGTCAGGGCGCAGGGTCCCGGGGGGGGCACCCCGGCCCCCAGGGAGGGGTGCCAGGGCCGGGTCCCACCTCGGCCAGCACGGTGCTCTCGTAGGCTGGCTGGAATTTCTCCCGCTCTGGTGCCGGCTGCTTCTCCACCTTCTCCCGGTCCGTCTTCTGCTTCCTGTCTGCTCCCTTGGGCTGCACCGGGGGCCGTGAGCGTGGCCCTGGGACCACCGCCATGGTGGCCAGCGGGGACCCCGGACCCCCAGGAGCCCAGAGTCCCGTGCACCCAGATCCCTGCGGCACCCAGACCCCTGGGGTGCTCAGACCCCCATGCACCCACCCCCATGCACCCACACCCCATGCACCCAGATCCCTGAGGCACCCAGACCCCTGGGGTGCTCAGATCCCCATGCATCCCCCCATGCACACACACACACACACCCCCGCCCCATGCACCCAGATCCTTGAGACACCCAGACCCCCTGGGGTGCTCAGACCCCCATGCACCCACCCCCCATGCACCCCCACCCTGTGCACCCACATCCCTGAGGCACCCAGACCCCCTGGGGTGCTCAGACCCCCATGCACCCACCCCCCTGGGGTGCTCAGACCCCTGGGGTGCTCAGACCCCCATGCACCCACACCCCGTCATGCACCCACACCCCGTGCACCCAAATCCCTGAGGCACCCCTGGGGTGCTCAGACCCCCATACACCCACCCTGCCATGCACCCACACCCCGTGCACCCAGACCCTCATGCATCCAGCCCCTCAGGGTGCTGCAGCGGGCGCTGCCCCACGCTCACGGCGGGGTTTGCCAGCAATGGGGGGCACCCTGGGGTCTCTGGTGCCCCCCCCCCAATACCTTGAACACCTTGACGAGGCAGCTGGCGGAGTGGAGGTGCTCGGGGGGGTCCCCCTTGCCCCCCGCCCCGAAGGTGTCGATCTGGATGCGGAAGGGGACGCCTTTCTCCCCCCCGTTCTTCCGCAGCGTGAACTCGGTGCTGATGCAGTGAACCTGGCCGGGGACGGAGGGGTCGGGGGTGGCCGCCGTGACCCCCGCCAGCCCCCCCAGTCCCCCCCCAAGCCCCCCCAAGCCCCCGGCCAGGCCTGGCTCCCACCTGCACGAAGATGGACGTCCGCCTCGAGGGGTCCCAGAGGAACTCCACCGTGTTGAGCAGCGTGGGGTGGATTTGGGGTTCGAGGATGCCGACGGAGAGGGGGATGTCTGCGGGAGGGGGGTGAGCACGGCCCCCCCAGGCCCCCCCAGGCCCTCCCCAGGCCCCGCCAGCCAGCGCTCACCGATGTCGAGGATGCGATCGCCCGGGCGGCTCCACCGCCAGCCCTCCAGCTGCTGCTGCTCCGAGTACTGCAGCCGCCGGTCGTGGAAGACCACCCGCACCACGCTCTGCGTGGCAGGATCAGGCCCGCGCCGCCAGCCACGGCTGTGGGCTGAGCCCACCGCCACGGGCCCTCGACCCGCGGAGAGACGGGGCTGCACCAGGGCTGGACTGGGGCTGCACTGGGGCTTGAACTGGGGCTGGACTGGGGATGAACTGGGGCTGCACTGGGGCTGCACTGGGGCTTGAACTGGGGATGAACTGGGGATGAACTGGGGATGAACTGGGGCTGCACCAGGGCTGGACTGGGGCTGAAATGGGGCTGGACTGGGGATGAACTGGGGCTTGAACTGGGGCTGCACTGGGGCTGCACTGGGGCTTGAACTGGGGCTGGACTGGGGATGAACTGGGGCTGGACTGGGGATGAACTGGGGCTGCACCGGGGCTGGACTGGGGCTGGACTGGGGATGAACTGGGGCTGAGCTGGGGCTTGAACTGGGGCTGAAATGGGGCTGGACTGGGGATGAACTGGGCCTGAGCTGGGTATCAACTGGGGATGAACTGGGGCTACACCAGGGCTGAGCTGGAGCTGAACTGGGACTGAATGGGGCCAAAATGGGCTGAAATGAGGCCGAAATGGGGCTGAGCTGGGGATCAACTGGGGATGAATTGGGGCTAAGCTGAGGCTGAAATTGGGCTGAGCTGGAGCTGCACTGGGGCTGAACTGGGACTGAATGGGGCTGAACTGGTGCTGGACTGGTGCTGGACTGGGGCTGAACTGGGACTGAATGGGGCTGAACTGGTGCTGGACTGGTGCTGGACTGGGGCTGAACTGGGACTGAATGGGGCTGAACTGGTGCTGGACTGGGGCTGAACTGGGGCTGAATGGGGCTGAACTGAGACTGAGCTGGGACTGAATGGGGCTGAATGGGGCTGGACTGGGGCTGAGCTGGGGCTGAACTGGGGCTGAATGGGGCCAAAATGGGCTGAAATGGGGCAGAAATGGGGCTGAGCTGGGGATCAACTGGGGATGAATTGGGGCTAAGCTGGGGCTGAAATTGGGCTGAACTGGGACTGAATGGGGCTGAACTGGGGCTGAGCTGGGGCTGAATGGGGCTGAACTGGGGCTGGACGGGGACTGAATGGGGCTGAACTGGGGCTGGACTGGGGCTGAACTGGGACTGAATGGGGCTGAACTGAGACTGAGCTGGGACTGAATGGGGCTGAACTGGGGCTGGACTGGGGCCGAGCTGGGGCTGAACTGGGGCTGAACTGGTTCTTCAGGTCAGAGCTTTGCCCCGCAGCTTTGCCCCAGGCTTTGCCCCGGGGCTCCACCCCAGTTTTTTGGGGGGGTCCCCCCCATCTCACCTTCAGCATCCTCCGTCCCTCCCCGCCCGGCTCCACCCGGGGGTTCCCCATCATGCGGATCTCGTACGACTGCCCTGGGAGGGGGGGTCAAAAGTGGGTGCTGAGCCCCCGGAGCGGGGGTCCCACCCCCCTGGGGTGCCCCCAGCCCTCCCCAGCTCACCCTGGTTGAGGTAGGTGAGGGTCTCCTCGTGGTGCCGGACGGCGGGCGAAGTCGGGGCGCAGAGCACGTACTGGAAAGCTGGGCAGGGGGGCTGCGAGGTGGAGATGCCGTTGGGTTCCTCTTGCTTCAGGTAAGGCAGCACGGGGGGGTCCCTGTGAGAAACAGACCCCCCCCAAAAAAAAAATAAAAGGTGGGCACTCAGCTGTGCCTCAGTTTCCCCAAAAACAAGGGATGCTTTAGGATTGGGGGGTACCTGAGCAGCGCGGGGCCGGAGATGGGGTACATCTCCCCAGGACTGGACCAGTAATGGTCGGGCTGACCGTGCCAGAAAAGCATGGTGGGGGGGTTTTGGGGGGGTGGGGGGGACACACACAGAAGGTGCCAGCAGGGAGGGACAGCTTGGTCCCCCCCCAGCTTTTATAGGCGCAGGGAGGGGTGGTGACTGCGCCCAGTTGGGCCCAGTTGAGTCCAGTTTGGGGAGGGAGTTGACAGTAAATAGTGGGGTGGGGGTGGGGGGTCCCCACCCTGTGTTTGTTGTTAATACAAAATGGAGGGGGGTACTGGGGGGGGCACGCGTGGGGCTGGTCAAAGTGGCCAGCCGGAGCCCCCCGGGACCAGCCCCACACGCGTCCCCCCTCCCAAAGCCATGCCCTGTCCCCTTGTCCCAGCCAAGGACATCTGTCCCCCCCCCTTGTGTCCGCCCCCCCCCCCCGCCATTCCAGGCCACCCTGTCCAGGGCGAGAAGCCAAGGCCGCCCTGTGCCAGCCCGCGCGGCCCCCGCTGCATTTTAATTCCTTTCATTTCGCCCGGATTTGGTTCATTTTGGGGAGAAAAAAGCGGGGGGGGGGGCGCTCAGGCAGGGCACTGACCCCCCCCCCCCCCCCCCCGGGTGTCAGTGGAGGGGTAGGGGGTGTTAAGGGGAGGGATATGGGTGCTGCCCCCCTCCCCTTGGGTGTTGGGGGGTGGATGGAGTGTCAAAGGGGGGGGCCATGGGTGCTCCCCCCCCCCCCCGCCCCAGGGTGCAAATGGGGGGGTCCATGGGTGCTCCCCCCCGCCCCAGGGTGCAAATGGGGGGGGGGGTCTATGGGTGCTCCTGCCCCCCATGGTGAAAATGGGGGGGGTCTATGGGTGCTGCCCCCCCCAGGGGCGTGAGCACAGACACCCCCCCCCCGCGATATCGGGCGGGGGGAATGGGTGCTGCCCCCCCAGGTGTCAAATGGGGGGGTCTATGGGTGCTCCCCCCCCCCGAGGGTGCAAATGGGGGGTCTATGGGTGCTGCCCCCCCCAGGGGCGTGAGCACAGACCCCCCCACCCCCGCGATATGGGGCAGGGGAATGGGTGCTGCCCCCCAAATGTCAAATAGGGGGGGTGTCTGGGTGCTGCCCCCCCAGGGGCGTGGGCACAGACCCCCCACCCCCGCGATATCGGGCAGGGGAATGGGTGCTGCCCCCCCAAATGCCAAATGGGGGGGTCCTGGGTGCTGCCCCCCCGGGCTGTCAATGGGGGGTACCCCCAGGGCCCCCCCCGTCTGCGACGTCTGGTGATGGGGGGCAAGCCCCGCCCCATGGGGGCCGGCAGCCAATGGGCAGCCAAGGATTAGCATATCTCTCCATTCCCCCCCCGGTGGGAGGGGCCGGCGGCAGCTTGAGCACGGCGCTGTCGCGACCGGGTCGCGGCGCTGTCGCGACAGCGGGGGGGGGAGGGGGGCGTGGCGGGGCGTGGCGGGTGAATGACGGAGCCGCCCGGGGAGAGCGAACCGGTGGGACCCCCCGAGCCGCCCCCCGCCGGGGCCGGGCACGGCAGCAAGGTACGGGGGGGCACGGGGGGGGAGTGTGCAACGGGGGGGGGTGCACCGGGGGGGTGAGTGTGCACCGGGGGGGGCACCGGGGGGGGTGAGTGTGCACCGGGGGGGTGGGTGAGTGTGCACCGGAGGGGGTGCACCGGGGGGTGAGTGTGCACCGGGGGGCTGAGTGTGCACCGGGGGGGTGAGTGTGCACCGGGGGGGGCACCGGGGGGTGAGTGTGCACCGGGGGGTGAGTGTGCACCGGGGGGGGGCACCGGGGGGGTGAGTGTGCACCGGAGGGGGTGCACCGGGGGCGGTGACCGTGCACCCTGTGCCGGGCGCTTGCAGCCGATTTGGGGCGTTGCTGGGGGGGTTCAGCCCCGGAGCGGCCCCGGGCCCCCCCCCAAAGCCCCGCTGAGCCCGATCCCGGCCGGGCTGGGCTGGTGCAGCGCGGGGGGCAGCGGGGGGGGCCCCTCCCGGGGTCCCTGCCGCCCTCTGAGGGGTCTCCCCGTCCCCTCCCGAGGTCTCCGCCACCCCTGGGGGGGGGTCCCTGCCCCCGGCCCCTCCCGGGGTCCCTGGCACCTATGGGAGGGTCCGTGCCACCCTTTGAGGGGTCCCCCCATCCCCTCCCGGGGTCCCTGCCCCCGTCCCCTCCCGGGGTCCCTGGCACCTCTGGGTGTGGGGGTCCCTGCCACCGTTTGAGGGGTCCCCCCATCCCCTCCCGGGGTCCCTGCCATCCCTGGGGTGGGGTCCCTGCCCCCATCCCCTCCCGGGGTCCCTGCCACCGTTTAAGGGGTCTCCCCGTCCCCTCCCGGGGTCCCTGCCACCCCTGGGGGAGTCCCTGCCCCCCGTCCCCTCCTGGGGTCCCTGCCACCCCTGGGGGGTCCCTGCCACCCCTGGGGGGGTCCCTCCGGCAGATGCAGCGGCTGAAGCGGTCTCTGTCCCTCCGGACGCTGCTGCGGAGCAAGAGCGTGGAGAGCCTCTTCCCGCGGGCGGGCGGGGGGGTGCAGAGCCCCGGGACCCCCCCGTCCCCCCCACGCACCCACGGCTTCCAGCAGTACGTCTTCAAGAAGCATTGCCCCTGCGAGCTGTGCCGGCAGCTCATCGCGGGTGGGTTACCCGGGGCTTTGGGGGGGTTGTGTGTACTTGGGGATGGGGGGGCGGGGTGGGGGGCGCAGCCCCTGCCCCTGGCCGTGACCCCCCCCTCCGCCTGCAGGCAACTCGCGGCAGGGCCTGCGGTGCAAGGCGTGCAAGGCCGGCGTGCACCTCTGGTGCTCCGAGGGGATCTCGCACCAGCAGTGCCCCGGCAAGACGGTACGTGCTGCTGGGGGGGGGACACACAGAGCCCTGCCAGCCCCCCCCGAAACCCCCGCCACAGCCCCGGCCCCGGGGGGGGCTGCAGGCACCGGGGCGCGTGGCTGCGCACACGCGTGTGCGCCGGGATGCGTGCCTGCCGGCACATGTGGGCAGAGAGGTGTCAGTGCGTGTGCGAGCGCACCCCCCCCATGCACACGGGGGGCCCAGGGGCACCCTCAGTCCTGGCATCCCCCCCCCCAAGTGCCGCTGGGTGCCCCTTTTCCCCAAATCCCCCGTTTTTTCCCCCAGGCCACCTCTTTCCGCCGCAATTTCAGCTCGCCCTTGCTGCTGCCGGAGCAGGGGGGCTCCACGCAGGGCTCACCCCCCCCAGGTGAGCCCCCGGCCATGGCTGCACCGCGGAACCAGCCTGTGCCCGGCATGGGGTGCACCCCGGCTTTCAGGCCGGGCTGGGGGGGGCCCTGACTCGCCCCGTCCCCCCCGTCCCCCCTCCGCAGAGCCCAGCGCGAGGGTGGACCCCGTGTACGAAGCGCTGCGGTTCGGCACCTCCCTGGCACATGGTGCCGGCCCCACGGAGCTGCCCCCCGGCATCCAGGTACCCCCCGGAACTGGGGAGGGGTGGGGAGCACTGTGGGGGTGTTGGACCCCCCCCCCAAACCCTCCCTGTGCTCTTAGGGTGAGAAGGTGGCGGCCGGGGAGGAGAGCGGGGACGCCCCAAGCAGCGCGGGGAGCCCGAGCGGCAGCGGTAAGGGGGTGGCGCTGGGGTGGGGGTTTGGGGGGGGGTCTCAGGGCTAACTCTGTCCCCCCCATCCGTCTGCCTCGGCAGCTGCCACCCCAGCACAGAGGGACAGCGTGGAGGAGAGGAGCCCCGGGCAGCAGGTGGGGGTCTGGGGGGGCAGGATGGGGGTGAAGGGTGGGACCGGGGGGGCTCGGGTGATGCCCCGGCGCCGTGGGGCTGCAGGACGGGGCTGCAGGGCACAAGGCGTGGGGGGTCGCAGGGGGCTGTGGGGCTGAGGGGTGGGACACGGGGCTGGGGCCATGGGGCAGGGCTGGCTGTGCCCACAGGCTGCCCGGTGGCCGGCGCGGCGGGACGGGGCACCCATGTTCTCCTACGTGGCTCTCTACAAGTTCGTGCCGCAGGAGCACCAGGACCTGGCGCTGCAGTGAGTGGGGTCGGTGGGGCAGGGGCGGGGGGCCCGGACCCACAGGGGCAGCGGAGGGGGGGACGTCCCCACGCTGCCCCACGCCTCCGTCCCCCCAGGCCCGGGGACAGGGTCACGCTGGTGGACGACTCCAACGAGGACTGGTGGAAGGTCAGGGGGGTCCATGGGGTGTGGGGGGGTCCGTGGGGTTGGGGAGGGGGTCCGTGGGGTTGGGGGGGGGGGAACGCGCCGGGGCGACCGGGAGCCGGTGCCCGTTCGCAGCCCCACCGCGTGCTGGGGCGGCCACCGGTGCGGCGAGCGCGGGGGGGTCTCAGCCGCCGCTCGGCCGCGCCGCAGGGGAAGGTGGGCGACCGGCTGGGCTTCTTCCCGGCCAACTTCGTGCAGCGCGTCCGTCCCGGCGAGAGCGTCTGGAGGAGCTGCCGGGCCGTGCAGGGTGACAAGGAGCAGGGGCGCATGAGCCTCAGGGAGAACCAGGTAGGGGGGGGGACCCCGCCGGTGCCAGCACCTTGCTGCCCTGGGGTGCACCGAGTTGGGTCCGTTGTCAGTGGGGCGACGCCAAGGCGGTGCCCCGCTGCCCCTCCGTCCGTCCGTCTGTCTGCCCGTCCCAGATCTGCGTTGGCGTGGGCAGGACCCAGGGCCTCGTCCGGGTGACCAGCGGGAGGAAGCGGGGGCTGGTCCCTGCCGAGGCACTGACCGAAATCTGAGGGGCAGCGTCCAGCCCCCCCACTGAACCCCCCCGGTGTCCCTGTCCCCATCCCGGCGATTCCACCTCCCCTGGATCACCACACCTCAGGAAGCCCCGTCCGGGTGGTACTTGACCCCCCCAGCCGTGCCCGGGGGGCCTGTCCCCAGCATCCCCATCCCTCGGGGTCCGGCCCCAGGCGCGTGCTGGGCTGGCGGGGGACACGGGGGTGGCCCTGGGGTGGCCTTGCCCACAGACGGGGCACCCCCACGGCTGCTCCGAACCACCCCCGGCGTGCGCCGACGCGGCGTTGGCACGGCACAGGGGGGCTGCAAATGGCCGTGCGTACACGAGGGCACCTCTGCCCATGCATGCGCGGCTCCACGCGCTCCAAAGCGAGACACGCCGGTATCTGCGCACCAACACACGCGTGTGCAGCCCCACACACGCGTGTGCCCTGCCTGGCTCGGTTCGCCCAAGCAATAACCACCCCGCCGTGCCCGGGCAGCGCCCGGCCCTATGCCCGGGATGCTCCAGCCCGAGATCCTAAATTAAACGCTGCTGCTGCTGCGGTTTTGGCGCTACCGGGTGATTTTTCTGCACCGGCCGGAGGAGCTTTGGCACTGCCGCGTGTCTGGGCAGAGGGGGTGCGGGTGGCGTGTCCCCCCGCCGAGCGCTGCCGGCGTGCCTGTCCCCTTGTCTCGGTGCCGTCCCCGTGGGGTACCACGTGCCACCCGCTGTCGGCACCGGGGCTCTTTTTTGGCTGCGTGAGTCACACCGCGCCCGGGCGCCGTGAGTCACCGTCGGTGGAGTTGGCAGCAGGGCCAAGGACGGAGCGGGCACCAGGGGGGCATGGGGGGGTGTCCTGGCACGGGGAGGGGACGCGGTGCGTGGGCACGGCACGGGGCGCAGGCCAGGCATCGGGGGCAAGCAGCCCCCTCCAGCCCTGTGCCCAGGTGGTCCCATCACCTGTGTGATGAGGTGGGAGGGTCTCAGCTGTGTTTCCTGTGGCTTATAAAGGCCCAGCTGGTCCCAGGGAGGGTGCAGAGCTTTTGGGGGTCTGTGGGGATGGTGCCCAGTGCAGGGATGGCAGCACCTGTGGGTGTGGGTTTTGTAAAAGAGCTGCTTGGGTGAGTGTGGGGTGTCTGGAGGAGCTGGACCTGGATCTGGGGGGTCCCTGCTGTGAGCTCTGGGCCCAGCTCCCTCATACCGGTGCCTGGGGGTGTGCAGCCCCCCCCCCGTCCTTCCCCTGCATGAGTCCTGCCCTGCTCGGTGCCGCCCCCGGTGCTGCTCCTGGCTGAGCTGTGGGGGCTGCCATGAGGGGCTGCCGGGGCAGCTGCGGGAGCAGAGCCCCCCAGAAAGCTTCCCCTGACAGCCAGCTCTGGCCTGAGCCCGGGTGGGTGGGGGCTGCGGCGTGTCCCCCTGTGCGGGGCTGGGAGCCTGCTCCCCTTCAGGGCCCGCTCCTGAGGGTGCTGGCTCCGGCATGCGTGGTCAGAAGCCCCTCCTGGGGCCGTACCCCAACCCTGGGCATCTTGGCACCATTCCCTCGATGGGCATCAGGGACACCATGGGTGCTGTCAGCTGTCCCCACCTGGGGCCACCGCAACGGGCAACTTCCCCCGTTGAATTGCACCGGGCCACCCCGGGCTTGGCTGTGGGTTTTGGCCACGAGAGGCCAAGGGCTCTGTGCCCACGCCTAGCCCGGCTCTGCCATCGGCCACCTCCCCTCAGGGTGCAGCAGCTTCTTGGGGTGTTTGGGGTCCAGGCGGGCCCTTTCCTGGGGGTTTCGGATGGGCCCGAGGAACTCATCGGCCCCTCACTGCAGCAGGAGCTGAGCAGGGACACGCCTGAGCCCCAGCACCGGCCCGGAGCTGCCGCCCGCCCCAGCCGGGGAGTTGGGGAAGGGCTCCGGGGTGCGGTGGGTGGCAGGGGTGGCCCCCAGACACCTTTTCTCCCACTGGAGACCGGCAGGGCAGCACTGCACTTGCGGGCGGAGGCGTCGCAGCTCCGCTCGGGAGGCTGCGGCTGCGTGGAGGAGCTGCCGGCGCAGGAACGGGGCTCTGGCCGCAGCGCTGCCCGCAGCAGCTGGCCCTGCGGCTGCATGGCCCGGGACGAGGGCCGGTGCCAGCAGGACTCCGAGCCGCGCTCTCCCTCTGCCATCAGCCCTGTGGGCTGCAGCTCACCTTTACCCCAAGAACTGCCCAACCAATGGGTCTGGTTCCCAACAAGCAGGGCACACCCAGCACCAAGGCAGGGAGCGGCCATTCTTTCCCAGCCCTTCCCTCCCTGTTCCAGAAACCCTGGAGAAAGAGAGCGAGCGTGCAAGATTCAGCGGGACGAGTCCTGGATGCGGTGTTTTATTGAACGCTCGTGGATGGAAAACACTATGTACACAAGACAGCCAGCGTTTACTTCTTGGTCTCCTCCTCCTTGGAGAGGGTCTTGATGATTTCCTCCTTCTTGGCTTGCAGGCGTTCCTCACGGCGCTTACGAGCCTCCTTGGTCTTGGACCTGCGTGCTTCGGCCTGGTCACTGCAAGAAGTTAAGAGTTCGTGAATGCAGAGGGATCTCAAGAAAGCCTTTACCACCGGCCCTGCTCTCCTCTTGCTCCACGGGATCCCAGTGAGTGCAGCTGAAGTGAGCGCAGCTTGGCAGGCTTTGCTCCATCCGCAGCTCTAACTCTAACCTGGTCCCGCTCAGCCCCGAGCGAGGACCCCGGGCTCTGCCACCCTCCCTGCCCGGCGCTGCTGGGCGCTTGGTTCTGGCTGAGGAGGAGCCGCGATCCTGGCTCTGGGGGCTGCCCCGTTTGGGCTGGCTGGGGTCACGCACCTCTACTAGAGACCAAAGTTAAGATACAGGCTTTCTTTTTTACCAAGTACACAGCAGGATTTTGAAATCCATTGGCTCTTGTGCCTCCTCACCTCCCCTTGTCAATCATTTACTGATCCAAGTGGCTGGATCAGTAGATCTACCAGTTTAGAGCTGTACGAGCAACTAACATCTGCTCCGCCTGCAGTGGAACGCACAAAGCTCTGCCGGGATTACGTATTTCTCTGCTTCGAGCCAGCCCTACCCAGTTTTGGTTTGATTCTTCACCACGGCTCCAGATAGAGCCACCAGCGACAGAAGCCACCTGGAATTATCTGCCTGCAAAGTTACTTTTAAAAAAAAAAAATCAATTCCACAGCCTGCAAGACTAAAGCTTAAGAGTGAAGCAGCACTTACGCCAAGAGCTTCTTGCGAGCTTTATCTGCCTTGAGCTTGTGGATGTGCTCCATCAGGATCCGCTTGTTCTTGAACACATTACCCTTGACCTTCAGGTACAGGCTGTGATACCTAACAGAGCAGAACAGAACGGACTGTAAACGAGGCTGCCCGGGGAGATCAAACCACCGCGCAGCTTCCAGGCATCCCGCAGCCCTCCCGGTGCAGAGCAGCAACGTGCACAAGCGTGCTGTGCGGAGCAGGGTCACTCTGAAGCTGCCAGGATGACTCCGGAGCAGCTCTCCAGTGCCATGCTTCCTGGAGAGGATTTATTTTCACTGATCTGCACACCAAGGAGCTGGCTGCAGAAGCCGCATACAGCAAGAAAGTGGTATCTAAGTGTGTGGACACACAACCCGAAGTTGGGCATGGTGCGGCAGGCTTACATATGGCGGTCAATCTTCTTGGACTCCCTGTATCTGCGGAGCAGGCGCCTCAGAATTCGCATCCTTCTCATCCAGGTCACCTTCTCAGGCATACGAGCATTTGCCGTACCCTTTCTCTTACCTAGACAGGGAAAACAGGATGAGAATGAGGCCAAATTTCTGCAAGTTGAACAACGTGCTTTTGCTGGAGCATTTAATCCTTTTCTTTACTTCAAGAAGAAAACTACTGACATACAAACTGTGTATTTTTAGACTCTTGGAGATTGTTGCTCAATAGAAGCTTGTAGGTGGACCACGTACCATGGAAAACAGACATTTCTCCCATTCTCAGAGGGAAACCAGCACTTACCGATGCCCATGTGCCTGCCCTTCCGGCGGGCCAAGGTGTTCTTCCTGCATCGGGCACGAGAGTGAACGGTCACAGGTTTGCGGATGATCAGACCATCCTTAATCAGTTTCCTGATCTGCTGACCTACGGGAAGAAACTCTATGTTCAGCATCATATACACAATGAGGGGGCACATTAGGCAAGTACAGACTCCCATCCAGCTTGTATGAAAATGATCCAGCGCAAAGGACAAGCCAGACCTTCCCACAAAGCCCCCTCGTGCTGCTGTAGTTGCTCTTTTCCCCTCCCATTTCTCCCTCACTGGTTATCTCAGAGCACACCACGTACTAAACCCACTACCAAGAACTCGCCACGCACCACATCAGCACACTGGGCAGCTCCGTAAATCCTGCTGACAAGCTTATTTCCACTTTGAAGTGCAAAGCAGTTGCTCAAGTGTCAGAATTTTACCTAAGCCAACCTCATCACTACCGAGCTAGTCAAAAAGCCTCCTCCCGTTTCCCCGACACATCCCTCTTCCGGAGGGCAACCCAAGCGACGCGTAGCACGGCCGGGTCCGTGAGAGACGATCACTTACGGGAGTTGGCATTGGCGATCTCATTAGTTTCGTTGGGATCCAGCCAGACCTTCTTTTTGCCGCAGCGCAGGACGCTGGAGGCCAGCCTCTTCTGGAGCCGGAGCATACTGCGGAGAACCACGCACACGGCTCAGCGCCACGCTCGCTCCCGCAGCCGGACGGTGCTTTCGCAGGGCCCGAAGGCCCGGGGCGGCCCGCAGCCAGGCTGCTGGACGCAGGCCGCAGCACGCCGGGGAAAGACGAGCAGCCAAGGGCCGCGGGGCCCGAGAGCAGCGGGGCCAGCCCCGCTCCGCGGTCCCCTCCCTCCCTCTGCACCCCGAAGGCCCCTCGGTGCGGGCCCCGGCCGCCATTTCGCCCCCTCCCCAGCGCGCGGCCCAACCGCCATTTTCCCCCCCGAGGCCTGAGGAGGCCGCAGCCGCCTCACCGGGCCGGGGGCCTCCCCGCAGCGCGGCTGGGAAGCCCCCGCTAATGAGGCCACCCCGCCGGTCACCCCCCGCTCCCCGTCGCTGCCGGGGCAGGCCCGGGGGAGGCGGCGGAGCGCGGCCCCTCACCTCATGGCGGCGGCGGCCGGGCGGAGAGGAAGAGGCGGCGGGCCTGGCCGCGCCCACAGCCAGCGCCGCGGGGAGCGGCACGTACCACCCCGCGCCCGCCCCGCTCCGTCCCGGCGGCTTCGGAGCGGCCCGAAGCGCGGTCAGAGAACAGCCGCGGTGGGGTTGCGGGTGAGGAGGACAGACGGGGCGCCGGCGCCCACTCGGGACGCGGGGAAAGACACGCGTTTCCCTTCTCGCCCCCCCCCGCCGGGTGGTACAGCCCGCGCCTGCGCCGTGGGCAGGGGTGGGCGGGCTCAGCGCATGCGCGGTGGCGTGGAGGAGGCTGTGGGCGGCACGTGGGTGGTGGGAGCACTGGGGGGGGGGGCACTGGGAGCACTGGGGGGGGGGCACTGGGAGCACTGGGCCTGAGCTGGGAGCCAGGGACACGCCCCGGGGCTGTGCAGGCAGGCCGAGGGGGGCTGCGGGGGTGCCCCCTCGCCGCCGGTGGGCCTGCGTGGGGTGGGCAGCGCAGGGCCGAGGGCCGCAGGGCCCAGCCCTGCCCTCGCTGCGGCCTCTCCTCACACCGGGGGATTGTCCCCAGCCCGGCTGCAGGCTCCTTGTTGGACCTGAGGAAACCTGGGTGCAGGTTGTCCCTCCTCACCCTCCCCACCTGACCGGGAGGTTGTAGGTTAGGAAGAGTTTAACGTCAGCTTTGTCACGTTGCTTTTTGTAGCAAGAAATGGGATGTCTGTTTCTCCAGCGTTCGGCTGCAATCGTTCATTGTTTCCCAAGAAGTCGCCCTAAAGGGCAGTGCGAATGTCCAGAGGTCGGTGCAGGAGAGGGGCGAGCTGGGATCTCAGATCCTGCTTCATTTCCACGTGTGGCTCAAGTTCCCCCTCTTTTGCAGTCACTGGGTTAAGAGTGCTGCTTAGAACAGGGAGGACTTGCGTTTTCCTGTGAAACAACCTCTTGATAGGGCTGGTAACAGGGCTGCAGTGAGGGCTGGCTTTGGCAGAGAGCGTTTTACCTCCCCAGCAATTTGTAGTCGAAGGCATGAGTGAGGTCTGGATGTGTCAGTGGCACCATTTGCAGTTGGGAAACTGAGGCACGGACCGGCTGAGTGGCACCTCCTGCCTCTTCCAGCCAGAAGCACGTCCCCAGAAAATGCCGTAGTGAGGCTTGAAATGGGCCCGGTGGCAACTGGCGTCCTTTGTGTCGGAGAAACGACCCAGAAAAGCACTGGAGCCTCTCCAGGAACAGATTGGTGAAGAGTTCCTGGAAGAAGGGAAAGCTTGCAAAATGATAACGTATAGATTGTAACTGGCCTAAAACCACAGGGGTTTCTCCATGACTGAATTCCCACTGGAAAGCAAACTTGCCCAGCGAAAATATTGCTTTTTAACCACGCTGATGCTCAATAGCGCCCAAATTCATCATTTTGCAGTGTTTCTTTTCCCTCTTTCCTTTCAAGCGCTGAAGGTTGCGAGTGGTTGGAGAGTGAAAGCCCCCAAAGGTGCCTCGTTAAACACCCAAGACAGGATGCTAACGGTTCCTTTTGAATCTGGCGGCCGTAGCACAGTCAACATATGGCATGAGAAGAGGAGCCGATGGCAACAGATTTTTGGTTCATTTTGAGAGAAAAACACAGATAAACACAGGCTTTTGCTGTTTAAAAACTGACTCATCATTTTCATAAAACAAACCGCAAAATCTGGAGGCTCCTGAGACAGGAGAATGACTGGGTTTTCATTACCGGCCCAGGAGTGGCTCTGGGGTTTTGCCGCTGGAAAAATCGATGCTTTTGGCCATTTGTGTGGGCTGGAGGCAGGAGATTGCGTGTGAGACGCGGGGGTGTCTGTGTTCCCCAGCCCACTGGGAGCGTTGCCTTGTGCTCCGTGCTTTCCAGAGGGGCAGGGATGAGGAGGCTGATCTGACCCCAAATTCGAGATGTTTCAGCCCAGGTAGGGATGCTGCTGCTTGTGTACAGGCTCCTCCAGAGAAGTCGGGGAAGATCTGGCCATCCCTCGTCTGCCTGCTCCGTTGCATCCCGCACCGGACGGGCACGTCCGTAGCTCTGTGCCTGGGGAGCTTGCTTGTGCTCGGAGCAGAGGCAGAGCAGGCAGCCCGGCGAGCCCCGGCGAGGGGCCACGCTGGCACCCCGTGCCCCTGGCAGTGCAGGCAGCTGCCGGGGGGGAGCGGAGCAGCTCTGGCAGCGGGAAGGGAGAGATGCTGTAATTGAGTTACGCTCCCACGCAGCTGCCTGGGAATGGTGTGCTCGCCCTCCGCCTTCGGGCAGGCTCCCTGTTGGCAGGGCCCCCGCCGCCTCTGCCCTGGCACCCGGCTCTGCCTCCCCAAAACACCCTTGCCACCACCCTCTGCTCCCCGCCACAGACCCTGCACCGGCCTCAGCCCCTGCGTTGGCCGCGTGGCCCAGGCCTGGGGAAGTTGGGCAAAGCAGGAGACGGGCAGGCTTTGGTGTTGGGGGCCAAGAAAATCCTAATGCCCAGAGCTTGGCCAGGCACAAGATGTAGAGCTGGGTGCGGTCGGGGCTCTGGGGCTGTGTCCCGGGGTCGGTGGTGCCAGCCTGCGTGACCTTGAGCAGCTCGTCCCCCTCCAAACCTCCCTTCCCCACCTGCCCGGCTGCCACGAAGCGTGCGCCGGTGCTGTCATAGGCACCTTACGGTGCCGGTGATGGATGGGGGCTAATAATGGAAAATGTGGCGTCAGCTGTCCCGCTTCCCCGGGCACATTGTCCTGCAGCTGCGGGAGCTGGGACTGGAGCAGGAAAAGACCCGCTGGCGCGGGGCGGGGAGATCCCAAGGAATTTTTAACTTTCCAACAGCCGGCGGCAGCGGCTCCTGCGGTGCAGTTGACGTGAGATGAGTGCGGGAGGTCTCAGCCTGCTCCTGCCTGGGGAGGAGGCGATCGGCCCCAGCGCCGGCCGGGCTCCCTGGGGAGGGGGCAAGGGCAAGCTGCGTCCTGCCTGGCACATGCTGCCTGCAGCCCTCGCCCACCGGCACACGTGGTCTGCCCCTCACGCCCGCTGGCACCAGGGATGGTGCTGGGGTCCCTGCAGGGCAGCTGCAGCCATGGCGGGGGCCGGTGGGTGTCAAGTGCAGCCCCTTCCCCAGCCGCACGTGGGGTCCGCTGGCCCCGGGTGTCCTCCCACTGTTGCTGTGGGGTCCCCGGGGTGCCCTTTCGCTGGGTGCTTCATGTGGGGCGTGCAGATGGCTCTGTGGCCGGGCATGGATGCCCCTGGGGAGCAGGGGGGGGGCATGGGTGGCTCTGAGGATGCGGGGATCCCAGCTGGGGAGAGTCCAGGGGGAGAAGCTGGAGGTTTAGGGGCAGCCTTGTCTTGAGGGAGCCCCGGGTTCCCCAGACCGTGGCACGTCCTGCTCCGGGTGCTGACATTTGGGGACGGGGGCATGGCTGCCCCTGCATGTCCCCCCCGCCCCGAGCCACACAACAGCCTGGGGGCCCTGTGTCCCCCCATCTCTTTTTGGGGTCCCCCCCTCGCAGTAAGCAAGTCTGCTCCAGGCTAAAGGCTGGGCGTGCAAGCTGCGGTGGGCACCACTGTGCCCCCCCATTTGGGGAGGGGGGATCCTCATCACCCCCCCCTCCTCCCCCCCCAGGGGAAGGAGCCGCTTTGGGGGTACCCTACCTGGGAAGGGAGGGGGGGGCCGCATCCCCGCATTCCCCATCCCTCCCGGGAACGCAGTGGGAGCGGCCGAGGCGGAGGCAGCCGCCCGCCATCCCTTGTCCCCCCCTGCCGCCGTCCCCACTCCTCCTTCCTCCTCCTCCTCCTCTTCTCGCTCGCTGCACGCCGGGGCCGCCGTCACCGCGGGGGCCAGTACGGCGGAGGCCAGGCCTGGGCTCCATCGTCATCGTCATCGTCTTGTCCCTGTGTGTGTGTCCCCGCCGACCCCGGCGAGCTCCATGGTGCGGGAAGGCGGCATGGCCCGTACCCCTTACAGCTCCACGCAGGACATCCAGATGGACGTCTTCGACAACGCCGCTCTCCAGGTGACACCCTCGGGAATTTGGGGACGAGGCGGGGGGGGGGACCTGCATCGGTACCATCGTGGACAGCCCCAGGGTGCATGGCGGGGGGGGGTGAGCCCCATCAATTCCCCCATGGGGTTGGGGGGCACCGCCGTGGCTGTGGGGAATCGATGGGGCTCAACCTCCCCCCCATTCCAACCCCTACACCCCATAACGGGGGTGATTTCACCCCCCGGCATGCGAAACAGGGTGCCCCCACCCATAACCAAGCTACCCCAGGAGGGACCCTAAATGCAGTCACCCCCCCCTCCCCATAACACCCAGCATCTTGGGGCAGGGGGTGTCCAGCCCCCAGATTTGGGGAGTGCATGGAGGGGGGGGTCCTGAGCTGCTTGCTGTGTCACCGCTCCCCCCCCCACACCCCCCCGGGGGTTTGCCCACCCGGAGCACCCCAGGGTGGGGCGGTGGGCGCAGGGGGTGTCGTGCACACCGGGAAACTTTTAGGAATTGGGAAAACTCTGCTGAGGTGGTGCCCCCACACCTTGTCCCCTTCGCCCTGGGTGGGGGGGGACGGGGAAGGGATGTGTCCCTGGCTGGTCCCAATGGGGTGGGGGGCACCAGCGGAGCACCTCATCCCCATGGTCCGGCTGGGTGCTGTCCCCACCCCGCACACCCCCATGGGGACAGACACCCCCTCCCCGCCTCCGTGGCAGCCCTGGGGGGCATCAGCCAGTTGGGGTGACAGTCTGGGGAGGGGGACAGGGGACGGAGGCACAGGCCCGGGCCGCATCCAGCTGCTGGCGGGACTGGGTGTCCCGCCCACCTCTGGGCAAGGGTTTGGGGGTATCTTTGGGTGGCTGCAGTGAACCCCACGCCAGCAGCGGGGCCATCGTCCCCACCCCGGGGACCTTCATCGCCGTGTCCATCGCCTGTTGGGAGCGGCGGATGGGGTGGGTGGGTGGGGGGGTCAGGGAGGTGGGGGCGAAAGACCTAAAAATACCCGGTGCGGGGACCACCCATCCCCGGGCTGGGTGGCAGCTGGGCCCAGCTGTCCCTCCGAGACACCGGGGAGGTGACAGCCCCGCTTGCCCAGGCATGTCCCAACCTCTCACCCCCCCAGGACACCCCCCCAGCATGCTCCGGCATCCCCCCCCGCGAGGAGGTGCTAAAGGGGGGCACTGGGGCATCCCCGTCTCCTCCAGTTCATCCCAGCAGGAAGCACTGGAGGAAGCGGGGGGGGGTCACATGGGGGTGCAGGGCTGGCGTGGGTGGGCGCAGGGGTGCACACGCGTGTGCATGCCTTTACACGGAGCGTGCACGGGCAAGGGGACGGTGCCTGGGCCATGGGAGTGGGGTGTGCACACGCGTGTGCGGGGCTCGGGCAGCGGGGTGACGGTGTGGGGGTGCTGGCGTGCGTGGGGTGCCCCCCATAGCAGCCGCCTGCCCGGGCACTGGTTGGGCTCTGGTTTGGCTGGGGGGGCCCGTGGTGTTCGGGGGGCTGTGGCCAGGCTCTCCCCCAAATCCGGTCAGCCCCACCGGCTCCCTCTCCTCTCCAGGGAGGTTGGAGATCCAGCCTCCCCTGGACAAGGCAATGCTGGGTCCCTGGGGAAGGGGCTGCATGGCCCCGGAGCAGCGGAGCAACCCCATCCCCTTCCCTGCCTCAGTTTCCCTTCTCTTGTCCCGCCGGGAGCTGGGTTTGCTTGCAGGGCGGGGGCGGAGGGGGACGGAGCATCCCTGGCAGCTGGGGCTGGGGGGGGGCAGAGCGGCCCCCCGTCTCCTGGGGCTCCAGCGCTCCCCTCCTGCCCCTCCTCTCCTCTCCCCAGGCCAAGTACAGCAAGCGCAAGAGCCGCTTCAAGCGCTCGGACGGCAGCACCTCGTCCGACACCACCTCCAACAGCTTCGTCCGGCAGGTGAGCGCTGAGGGGGGACAGCAGCTGTTTTGGGGGGTCCCAGGGGACCTGCCTGCCTGCGGGGGCCCTTGTCCCCCCTCCAGGGACCGAGGAGGGGGAGTCCAGGTTTGCAACCAACCCCAGCCTAGGAGTGCGGGCATTGCAATGGCTGAGCCAGACCTGGCTTTGCTCCCCGTCCCCGCTCTGCCCTGCGGTGGGGGGGCCTTCCCATATTGGGAGCATTTGGGGTCTTGTACCCCCCTAGGGGTTCCCTGCCCCTCCTGGGGGTGCCGGGCAGTGGCCGCAGCCCTGGCATCGCCCAGCTGGCGTCAAAACCTCCCTCCCTGGCCCCATCCATGCGGTAGGGCTGCTGGCTTGGCAGCGGCCCCTGCGGCCCCCCCCGGCCCCCACCCGCTGCCCGGCACCGGGCTAAATATACCCCGGGGCGGCTGCGACCGTCCCAGGGCTGAAACCTGACACACGGGTGCCCCAGCCCAGCGCCCGCCCGACCCACTCGCCCCCAGCCCTGCCACCATGGAGATAGCCGGCAAAGACCACCCCGCCGCCCCGGTGAGCGTGTGTGTCCCCCCCTCCAGCCCCGCAGCCCCCTGGCACCCGGGACGTGACCCCCGGCACCCTCCCGTCCCGGCTTGCCGGCTCTGCCCTCGGTGCCGGGTCCCCCCCTTGGCTCCGTGGGGGTTGGAGCGGGTGGTCCCTGGAGCTGGTGGGACCCGTGGGGGCTGTGGGGTGAGGGCATGGTGCCCGGACCCCTGAGTGAGCCCCCCCAAAGGCCCCTCCAAGTCTCGCCATGGGGCTGGGGGGCTCAGGAAGGACCAGACCCCCAGCAGCGGCAGGAGGAGATGGGGCAGCTGGTCTCTGCCCCATGGCTTTTGGGGAGGGGGTCCCTTGGGGGGCTGCTGGCCCATGGCCAGGGGTAGGGTCCTGTGCGAAGGAGAGCAGCCCCCACCTCCCCGCTGTTTGGGAAGGATGGGGCAAACTGGGGCTCCTGCAGCCCTGGGGGGCTCTGGTGGGGCTTAGGGGGCTACAGAGGGGCTGGGGGAAGCAGCCCCCCGGGGCGGGTGGTGCCTTCGCTGTCCCCCCACAGCACCCGCTGCCCCCGCTGCTGGGGGACCCCATGGGTCTCCCCGCTGCCTCCGACCTGGGCTCTGGCCCCGGGGGGCTGGGGGGTGAGCAGGGGGTCTGCGATCCCACCCCAGCTCCAGCCTTGTCCTGGGGTGACCCCGAGTCGCCCCACAGCACCCTTTCCCCATCGCCGTGAGACCCCTTGGGGGGGGACAGCGCTGTCCCCGCTGGCCTCCCCTCGGGTGGGCAACAGCCCGGGGGCGGCGGGCAGGTGCGGGGGGTCCTCATGGCCTTCCTGGCTCTGACGAGGGGCCCGGGGAGGCCGGCGGCAGCAGGACGGGAGCAGGCGCCGGCTCCATATCACGTT
Organism: Pelecanus crispus; assembly: GCF_030463565.1. Taxonomy (NCBI): domain Eukaryota; kingdom Metazoa; phylum Chordata; class Aves; order Pelecaniformes; family Pelecanidae; genus Pelecanus; species Pelecanus crispus. The sequence goes on along the minus strand of NC_134660.1, from coordinate 2,173,018 downwards.
CCCGGCCGGAGCGGTGGGAACAGCTGTGCCGGCCCTCGGCCTGCCGTAACCCCGCCGGGATGCCACCGGGCAGGAGGTGCCCCTGCCTGGGGAGGAGGCAGCTTTCGGGGGGGTGGTTTGTCTCCGGCGTGCCCAGAGGCCACGATGATGGGCACCAGCCTCAGAGGGTCCTGGGAGGCGGGGTGGGGGGAGATGGCCATGGGGTTGGACTTGGGGCTGGGTTCCCCACTTTGGGGGCGGCGGGTGCGGGCTGACCCCTCTCCCCGCTCTTCCAGGGCTCGGCGGAGTCCTACACCAGCCGCCCCTCGGACTCGGACGTGTCGCTGGAGGAGGACCGGGAGGCGTTGCGCAAGGAGGCCGAGCGCCAGGCCATGGCGCAGCTGGAGAAAGCCAAGGTGGGATGGCTGGGATGGAGACCCCCCCCCTTGCGTCCCCGGCTGCGGGCAGGTACCCCTGCCACCCCCCCCCGCAGCCCCTCCGCACCCCCTGCCCTGGCAGGATGGGACCTGCGGGGGGAAGGGGCTGACCCCAGGCACAGGGACCCCCCCGGTGCCCTCCACACTGCGCCTGCTCTCCATCCCCACGGCATCCCGTCCCCTGAAGCGGTGGCCCCAGGATCACTGGGTGGCATCGGGACGGCAGTGGGGTCTACTGGGTGGAACTGGGAGCCCCGAACACCTGGGTTCTCACCTTGGCTGAGCGCCCATGGCTGCGGGCGCAGGGCAATTAGCTAACGAGCCCCTCGTTAGCTTCCAGGGTGCTGTGGCCACAGCGTCCCCAGCCCAGGCTCCGGTGAGCGGCTGGCAGTGCCCGTAGGAGCTGAGCCGGCCCCGCTGCCCAGCCGGTTGCACCGGCACCGCCATCGGCACCAGCACCGGCACCTGCCTGGTTCGAGGCGGGACCGGCTCTCACTGCAGGGGGGTCTCTGTGTTTTGGGGTGGGGGAAGATGCTGAGCCATCTCCTGTTGGCAGACGAAGCCGGTGGCGTTTGCCGTGCGGACGAACGTCGGCTACAACCCGTCTGCCAGCGACGACATGCCGGTGCAGGGCATGGCCATCTGCTTCGAGCCCAAAGACTTTCTGCACATCAAGGAGGTGGGGAACGGGCTCGGGGGGGCTGGCAGGGATGCGGGGCTGGGGTCGCTCGGGGGGTGGCAGCCCTGGGGGTGGGTGTTGGGGGGTTTCAGGCGTTTCACCCCCACCTCCTTGGTGCAGAAGTACAACAATGACTGGTGGATCGGGCGGCTGGTGAAGGAGGGCTGCGAGGTGGGCTTCATCCCCAGCCCCGTCAAGCTGGAGAACATGCGGCTGCTGCAGGAGCAGAAGATGAGGCAGAACCGCCTGAGCTCGAGGTGGGGCTCATCCCCGACCCCCCTCCTGCTCCCCCCGACCCCCCCATCCCACCCTCACCCCCGTCCCCCTCTCTGTGCTTCTCCCATCCAGCAAATCGGGGGACAACTCCAGCTCCAGCCTGGGCGATGTGGTGACGGGGACCTGCCGGCCCACCCCCCCGGCCAGCGGTAAGAGTGTCCGGGATCCCCGCAGTCCCCGGCCTGAGCGGGGCAGGTCCAGCCTGGGGGGGTCCTTCCCCCCACGCTGGGTAACCCCCCCCGTGTCCACAGCTCCGGCCCCTCCGCTCCGGGTGCAGGCAGGCGGGTGCCCCCTCCCCTGGGGACCCCCTCTCCTCTGCTTCTCCCCCCTCCCATCCCCACTGCCCTCCCGCTCTTCTCAGCCTCCCCCCACCCCATCTCCATTTTTCCCTTCTTCCATCGCCATTATCGCTCTTCTTCTCTCCCTCCCCTCTCCCCGGCTCCGGCTGCCCCTCCGTCCCCAGGTGCCCTGGACATGCCTAGCTTTGCCTTTGACCTTGATGAGTTAGAGGAGGAGGAGGCCATGGAGACCCACCGCTCCCCTAAGAGTAGCGTGAGCAGTGTCACCACCCCCCCCGCCCACACCAAGCGCATCCCCTTCTTTAGGAAGGTAACGGCACCCACCAGCCCTGCGCTCGCCTGCTGCACCCTGCCTGCCCTAACACTGCCTGGGAGGGCTGGCGGGGGCTGCGGGGGCACCCGCCGGGGGCTGGGGGCCACGCGCTGCCCGAGCACCCTGCCTGCGCCGCCACGGCGTGGCCCCGCGCCACAGCATGGGCATGAGCGTCTGCGGGGGACGGGGCGCCGGGGGTGTCCCCCGTGGGCCGTGGGATGGATCAGCCCGTGGCTGCCTCCCCCCGTGGGCCGTGGGATGGATCAGCCTGTGGCTGCCTCCCCCCGTGGGCCGTGGGATGGATCAGCCCGTGGCTGCCTCCCCCCGTGGGCCGTGGGATGGATCAGCCTGTGGCTGCCTCCCCCCATGGGCCATAGGATGGATCAGTCCATAACTGATCCTCCCCCGTGGGCCGTGGGATGGATCAGCCCGTGGCTGCCTACCCCCGTGGGCCATGGGATGGATCAGCCCGTGGCTGCCTCCCCCCGTGGGCCGTGGGATGGATCAGCCCGTGGCTGCCTCCCCCCGTGGGCAGTGGGATGGATCAGCCCGTGGCTGCCTCCCCCCGTGGGCCGTGGGATGGATCAGCCCGTGGCTGCCTCCCCCCGTGGGCCGTGGGATGGATCAGCCCGTGGCTGCCTCCCCCCGTGAGTTGTGGGATGGATCAGTCCGTGGCTGCCTCCCCCCGTGAGTTGTGGGATGGATCAGTCCGTGGCTGCCCCCCCATGGGCCATGGGATGGATCAGCCCGTGGCTGCTTCCCCCCCTGTGGGCCGTGGGATGGACCAGCCCGTGGCTGCTTCCCCCCCACGGGGCCATGGGATGGATCTGTCCATGGCTGCCTCCTCCCGTGAACTATGGATGGATCAGTCCGTGGCTGCCCCCCCATGGACCGTGGGATGGATCAGTCCGTGGCTGCCCCCCCATGGGCCATGGGATGGATCAGTCCATAACTGATCCCCCCCCTTGGGCCATAGGATGGATCAGTCCATGACTGATCATCCCCCTGTGATCCATGGAATGGATCTGTCCATGGCTGCCTCCCCCCATGAGCTATGGGATGGATCAGTCCATAACTGATTCTCCCCCCCACGATCTGTGGGATGGATCAGTCCGTGGCTGCCCCCCCCCGGGGCCACGGGATGGCTCAGCCCGTGGCTGCCTCCCCCCACGATCCCTGGGATGGCTCAGCCCGTGGCTGCCTCCCCCCACGATCCCTGGAATGGCTCAGCCCGTGGCTGCCCCCCCCCGTGGGCCGTGGGATGGCTCAGCCCGTGCCCCCCGCGTTGCCTGGGGTCCCCCGGTGTGCGCATGGTGTGTGCCAGCACGGCCGCTGTCTTGTCTCCCCCGCGAATGGGAATGGACCGTTCCTGCCCCCCAAACTGCACAGAAGCTGGGGGGCCTTTGGGCACAACCACAGCCCAGGGCGGGGGGGCAGGGGGGTGTGCAAGGGCTTGGGGGGAGTGACCAGGCCGGGGGGATGGGGGCGAGCCGCCCCCCATCCCACTCTCCAAGCCCCTCAGAGCCCCCGCTTGCACCCCAAATCTAACTAAGAGCAGGGCCACGCTTCACGTGAAACACGCTCCCGGGGCAGCGTCCCGAGGGGACACGTGCGTCCCCAGGGGCAGCGCCCCGGGGGGCGCAGGCGCATCCCCGGGCCCCCCCAGCCCAGCTCGGTGCCCCCGCTCCCCGCGCCCGCGGATAACACGCATGCCTTGTTTGTCTTCTCTCGCCCCCCCGGCCTTGCGCGGCCTCTCGGGACGTAGCGAAGCAGAAGCAGAAATCGGTGAGTAGCGTCAGGACCCCCCCGGGAGGGCCCGTGGGGAGGGGATGGGGTGCCCCCCCCCCCCCGCTTGCAGCCCCCCCCCGCCCTGCTCCTTCCCCAAATCCCCAGAGCTGCCCCCGCAGGGGCGAAGCCGAGCGTCCCCTGGCGTCCCCAGCCCCGCTGACGCCCGGCTCTGCTCCGCAGGCCGAGCACGTGCCCCCGTACGACGTGGTGCCCTCCATGCGGCCCATCATCCTGGTGGGGCCGTCGCTGAAGGGCTACGAGGTGAGGAGTGGGGGGCGCGGAGATGGGGAGGGGAATATGGGGGGACACCCCAGCCCCATGCTCTCCCTCCCTGCCTTTCCTCCCTGCCCAGGTCACGGACATGATGCAGAAAGCCCTCTTCGACTTCTTGAAGCATCGCTTTGATGGCAGGTGAGACGGGCGGCTGCGTGGCCGGGGGACCCCTGACACCACAGGGGAACCCTTCACCCCGTAGGGGGGACCCCTCATGCCATGGGGGGACCCCCTAAGCCGGTGGGGGGACCACTAACCCCGTGGAGGACCCCCTAAGCTCATGGGGGGACCACTAACCCTGTGGAGGACCCCTAACACCGCGGGGGGACCCCTAACTCCATGGAGGACTCCTAAGCCCATGGGGGACCCCCTAAGCCTATGGGGGGACCCCTAACCCCGTGGAGGACCCCTAAGTCCACGGGGGGACAGACCCCTAACACCACGGGGGACCCCTAACCCCATGGAGGACTCCTAATCCCACGGGGGGACCATAATCCCATGGGGGGACCCCCTAAGACTATGGGGGACCCCTAACCCCATGGAGGACTCCTTATCCCATGGGAGGACCCCCTAAGGCCACGGGGGGACCCTTAACCTCGTGGAGGACCCCTAATCTTATGGAGGGACCCCTAACCCTGTGAAGGACCCCTAATCCCATGGGGGGACCCCTAATCCCATGGGGGGGACCCCAAAGATCATGGAGGGACTCCTAACCCCAAGGGAGACCCCTAACCCCATGGGGAGACCCCCAGCCCTGCCCCGTGGTTCTCGCTGCTGGGGGGATCACTCCCCCATCCTTGGAGTCGTGTGGCTGCAGCTCCCGGCAGCCTGCGTGTGGGGTGGGAGGAAGGGGGTGGAAGGAGGGTCCCATCCTGCCCCCCGAAGGGGTGGGTGCATACGGGGGGGGGGTTGCCCCCGCTGTTGCTCCCCCACCCGCTCGTGCCCTCTGCATCCCGCAGGATCTCCATCACGCGGGTGACGGCCGACATCTCCCTGGCCAAGCGCTCGGTGCTGAACAACCCCAGCAAGCACACCATCATCGAGCGCTCCAGCACGCGCTCCAGCCTGGGTAAGGCAGCGTCGCCCAGCCGGGCAGCGTGAGCCCCCCCCCCAAGCCTCCATCTGTATCAGCCCAGCAGCTTCCCGCCCGCAGCCCCTCCGTCCCGGGGTGCTCATCCCGCCGGCGCACGGCTCGTGGGGGTGAGGTGTGGGGGTCCGCTGCCATGGGGTGAGCGACACGGGGGGGAACCCAGAGCCCTGCGCTCCCCCCGGCCGCCTTGACTCAGTCTCTGCCCCTCCTCCCCTTTTATCCTCTCTCTCTGTTGTGGTTTTCTTTCCTTTACTTTTTCTCCTTTCCTTTACTTTTTCTCCTTTCCTTGGGTTTCCTCCCCTCCGCGCTGCTTCCTTCCTCCCCTGCTCCTGATACAGATGTCTTGGGTATGTAGCTCGGACCCACCGGGCCCCCCCGCACCCCCTGCCTGGTGGGGGGCAGTGGGGGATGTGTCCCCATGGATCCCCGTCCTCCCTGCCCGGCCGTGACCAGGCTCTGGGACGCCACAGGGTCCAGCCACCTGGGCAGAGTCTGAGGGATGGGGACATCCTGGTCACACAGCCCCATCTGACCCCCTCACCCCAAGCGTGTGTGGGCCGGGGGGCTTTGCCTCTTCCTCACCAGCGCTGGGAGCCCACTGCCACCTCCCTCCCGCAGTGAACCCCCCCGTCCCTGGGGCTGGGGTGACAGTGGAGTGGCCAAGTCCCAGTACAAGACCCCTCCTGGTCCTGTCCCCATCCCATTCCCCTCGTCACATCTCCCAGCAGTTGTCCCCACAGCCCCCACATGCTCTCCCGTCCCCCCCCGCGCCATCCCCCTGACCCTCGCTGTCTCCCTGCGCCGGCAGCTGAGGTCCAGAGCGAAACCGAGCGCATCTTCGAGCTGGCCCGGACGCTGCAGCTGGTGGCCTTGGACGCCGACACCATCAACCACCCAGCCCAGCTGGCCAAGACATCCCTGGCCCCCATCATCGTCTACATCAAAATCACCTCCCCCAAGGTCGGTGCGGGCCCCGGGGCGGGCGGGGGGCAGCCCCAGCTCCCACCCCGCCGCGTTGCGGGGGGCCGGGCAGTGGCGGGCAGGGTCCCTGCGGCCACCCCGGGCTGCCCTCTCCTGCCCCAGGTGCTGCAGCGGCTGGTGAAGTCCCGGGGCAAGTCGCAGGCGAAGCACCTCAACGTGCAGATGGTGGCCTCCGACAAGCTGGCGCAGTGCCCACCCGTGAGTACGCCCCGCGCTGCCCCGCCCTGCCACGCCCTGCCACGCCCTGCCATGCCCCGCCCCATCCTGACCCTGCCCCCAGCCCTGCCCAGCCCTGCCCTGTGGCCATTGGCTCCACCCACCCCTGCCAGAGGCTCCGCCCCTGCCAGAGGCTCCACCCCTGCAGGCCAGAAGCTCCTCCCATCACCTCAGCTCGGTCCAGAAGCCCTGCCCCATCCCATTAGCCCCACCCTGGGTCCATAGGCTCCACCCTGGGCCCATAGGCTTCTCCCTGGTCCAGAAGCCCCGCCCTGTCCCATAGGCCCCGTAGACCCCGCCCTGTCCCATTGGCCCCACCCTGGGTCCAGAAGCCCCGCCCTGTCCCATAGGCCCCGCCCTGTCCTATAGGCCCCACCCTGTCCCATAGGCCCCGCCCCATCCCATTACCCCCACCCTGGGTCCATAGGCTCCACCCTGGGTCCATAGGCCCCACCCTGGGTCCAGAAGCCCCGCCCTGTCCCATTGGCCCCACCCTGTCCCATTGGCCCCGCCCTGGCCCATTGGCCCCACCCTGTCCCATTAGCCCCGCCCCATCCCATTAGCCCCACCCTGGGTCCATAGGCTCCACCCTGGGTCCATAGGCTCCGCCCTGGTCCAGAAGCCCCGCCCTGTCCCATAGGCCCCACCCTGGGTCCAGAAGCCCCGCCCTGTCCCATAGGCCCCACCCTGTCCTATAGGCCCCACCCTGTCCCATAGGCCCCGCCCCATCCCATTACCCCCACCCTGGGTCCATAGGCTCCACCCTGGGTCCATAGGCTCCGCCCTGGTCCAGAAGCCCCGCCCTGGCCCATAGGCCCCGCCCTGGGTCCAGAAGCCCCTCCCTGTCCCATTGGCCCCGCCCTGTCCCATTGGCCCTGCCCTGGGTCCATAAGCCCCGCCCTGTCCCATAGGCCCCGCCCTGTCCTATAGGCCCCGCCCTGGGTCCAGAAGCCCCTCCCTGTCCCATTGGCCCCGCCCCATCCCATTAGCCCCACCCTGGGTCCATAGGCCCCGCCCTGTCCCATAGGCCCCGCCCTGTCCCATAGGCCCCGCCCTATCCCATAGGCCCCGCCCTGTCCTATAGGCCCCGCCCTGGGTTCAGAAGCCCCGCCCTGTCCCATTGGCCCCGCCCTGTCCCATTGGCCCCGCCCTGGGCCCATAGGCTCCACCCTGGGCCCATAGGCCCCGCCCTGTCCCATAGGCCCCGCCCTGTCCCATAGCCTCCCCCATGGGTCCAGAAGCCCCGCCCTGCCCCGCCCTGGCACAGGCTCTCCTCCCGCCCCCAGGAGATGTTCGACATCGTGCTGGATGAGAACCAGCTGGAGGAGGCCTGCGAGCACCTGGCCGAGTACCTGGAGGCCTACTGGAAGGCGACGCACCCCCCCAGCAGCAACCCCCCCAACCCGCTGCTGAACCGCACCATGGCCACGGCCGCCCTGGCCGCCAGCCCCGCGCCCGTCTCCAACCTCCAGGTACAGGTGCTCACCTCCCTGCGCAGGAACCTGGGCCTCTGGGGCCGCGGGGGCGTCGAGACCACCCCCAGCCCCCCCGGCCCCCTCGAGGAGCACGCGCTGTGAGGCGGCAGCGGGGACGCCACCCCCCCCCACACCCCCCTTCCTGGCCCTTGGGGACACCCTTGGGATTGGGGACACCCTTGGGATTGGGGACACCCCGGGGAACTGCGGCCCCCCCAGGAGTGGGACCGTCCTTGGGATCGCCCCCCCTGGGGAACTGTGCCCCCCACAGGGGTACGGCAGCTGCCATGGGTGGGACTGTCCCTGGGATCACCTCCCCTGGAGACCTGCTCCCCGCCCTGGCTTTGGGGCCACCCTGGGGAGCTGCAGCCCCCCCCAAGTTTGGGGTCACCCCTGGATTTGGGGCCACCCTGGGGAGCTGCAGCCCCCCCAAGTTTGGGGTCATCCCTGGGGCTGGGGCCACCCTGGGGAGCTGCAGCCCCCCCAAGTTTGGGGTCACCCCTGGATTTGGGGCCACCCTGGGGAGCTGCAGCCCCCCCAAGTTTGGGGTCATCCCTGGGGCTGGGGCCACCCTGGGGAGCTGCAACCCCCTGGGGTGGGACCATCCCTGGGATCCCCCCCCCGGGGACCTGCTCCCCATCCAGGGTTTGGGGCCACCCCTGGGGATCTGCTCCCCTCCCAGGGTTGGGGCTACCCCTCGGATCCGCCCTGGGGATCCGCTCTCCCCGGATCAGGGCCACCCCAGGGATCTGCTCCCTGCCTGGGACTGGCGCCAAGCCTGGAATCGGGGTCCCCCTGGGGTTCTGTGCCCCCTCCCAGGCCTGAAGCCCCCCTGGGGTGTGGGAACCCCCAGGAATCCACCCCCTCCAACACCCCCTGGGAATTTGGGTCCCCTCTGCGCCTCCCTGGGGCTGCCAGGGTGCGGGAGGCCCCGCTCCCACCCCTCTCTGGGGCTCTGGGGGAGCCGCGGCAGTGACGAGGGCTTAGGGGGGGTCCTGGTGTGGGCGAGGGCTGGCTGGGAGGGGATGCAGAGCCCCGGCCCCCCATGGGCGTCACGGTGCTGAGCCCGGGGTGAGGGGGGGGTCCGCAGCACCCACCCAGGGCAGGAGGCAGAGGAGGGGGCGTCTGTCCTGTGTTGTCTGTCGCTAATTCTTCCAGCGAGCGGGACGCTGCTGGTGCGCCAGCCCCCACCCCGCAGCCCTCCCCATGCTGCTCTCCCCCCCCCCTTCCTCCCTGTCACCCCCTTTCCCACCCTGGCCCTGCCCCGGTGACCCCCCCGGTGCCGTTTGGCAGCGGGCTGAGACCTGCCGCCATCATGTCGCGGGTGAGCGGTGCGGTGCGGGCAGGCCAGGCTGGGCAGGAGCGCATGTACCCCCCCCGCCAGCCCCGTGGCTAACCCACCCCCCCACTAACCCCGCTCCCCGTCCGTCCGTCCGTCCCTCCTTGCACGGTGTGGTTGCTTCTCCTAACCAGGGTCCGTACCTGGTGCCCGGGGAGCCGCTGCGTGAGGGGGAGCACGGCCGCCTCCGGCAGGGCCCGGGCGAGGCAGGGGGCCACGGGCAGGGCCAACCCCTCCCGCCCTCCGCCCGCCCGGCCCCCCGCAGCCTGTCCCGCCAGGACACCTTCGACTCGGAGACCCCGGGCAGCCGGGATTCGGCCGGCACGGAGCCCGGTGATTCCTGCTGCATGGACATCGAGACGGACCCCGGCGAGGAGGAGCCGCCGGGTCCCCCCGCTGCCGGACCCCGCGTCCCCCCCGGCCACCAGCACCCCGGCGCCTGGGACCAGGACGAGCCTGGGCGCGAGAGCCGGGGGCTGCGGGGCCGAGCCAAGGGCCAGGACCGCTACTGCCCCGAGCCCCCCGAGCCCCTCGCCCAGAGCGACGCCGAGGGCTGGGGCCAGGACGTTTACATCCGTTAGGGTGAGGGGGTGCAGGCAGGGGATGGCCCCCCCCCCCCAGCACCAGCTTTGGGGTGGGGGAGAGCCCTGCTGGTTGCCTTTGTGCCCCCCCCAGCCCCAAGCCTGGCCCGCCGTGCCGTGGGGACCCCCTCTTTTGCCCCCGGGGGCTCCCCCTGCCCCACTCCTTGGTGTGTGTGGGGTCTCCCCTCCTGCTGCAGCCCCCCCCCCCCCCAGCATCTCACGGTGCCTCGGGCCCTCCCTGCCTGGCAGGGAGAGCAAGCGACCAAAGGGGACCCCGGGGGGCTCTGCCCGCGGCCGGCACGTCCCCAGCCCCTGGGCACGGGGTGGGGGGGCCGTGCTCCCCACCCAGCCCTTGCCTGTGGCTGCCCCCCCCCCCGGTGCCCCCCGCTTCTCCATGGTGCTGTTTGCCACCTGGCTGCAGGGGGGGGACCCCTGAGCTGCTGGTGGTAGTGAGGGGGGGTGTCCCTGCCAGCTGCACCCCCCCGCCCGTGCCTGCAGCCTGGCACTGCACCCCTGCAAGGCTGCGACCCCCAGCCCCCCCCCCAGCAGCTGGGGGGTGAGGGGGGGTGCATGCGTGTGTGGTGTGTGCAGGGTTTTGGGGTGCTGCAGGCGGTGGAGGGGTCCCTGCTGCCCCCCTGGCCATGCCCCCCCCCACCCCGGGGGTGCTGCCTGTGTTTGCATGTGTTTGCCTTGAGGGGGGCTCTGCCTGAATTTTGTGGGGAGGGGGTGTGTGCAAATCTGAGCCAGTTTGGGGGGGTCTAACACGTGCTAACAGCCACCCAGCCCTGGCCTGCCGCAGCCGCGGCAGCACCCACGGGTCCCTCTGCCCTGGGGGGCCCTGCGCCGCCCCCCCTTTCCCTGGGACCGCCGGGCAGTGCCAGGCCCCTGCCCCCCCAAAACCCCCCTTGTGCCAACCCCCCCCACCGTGCCTGTCCGCTCTCGCCCCATCCGGCTGTGTCCGTCTGTCTGTCCGTCTGTGAGCCTGTCTGTCTGTCCCCCCTGCCCGGCAGGGCTGCCTTCGCCCCCCCCCCAGCACCCCGGGGCACTGCCTTCTCCCACGCCCGCCCCGGAGCGTCCCTCGTCCCCCCCCAACCTCTGCGGGGGGGGGGGAGGGGGTGACCGCACCAGGGTGGGGTGGGGACACCCCACATCCAGCCCTCACCGTGGGGCCGGGCTCACCCCACTTCTGGGGCAGCCCCTTGTGTGTGTGTCCCCGCTCCCCGGGGCGATGCTGGGGGTCCCCGGGGCCACTGCCTTACCCAGACCACCAGCCTAGGTCGGGGGGCTCGGGGGCATCCACTTCTGCCGCTGCCAAGCCGCCTCCGCCAATTGTGTGCCTCAGTTTCCCCCCTTTTCTTTTTTTTTGGGGGGGGGGACACGACACACACTCAGTGTCACTGCCTGCCAAGTGCTTTGAGACCCGCCTGCCCCGACATTAGCCCCCCCACGGCAGCCGGGGTCTGGCAGTGGGGTCCCCCCCGCCCCAGCCCTCCCGCGGGCAGAGGGACTGTCCCGTATTTATGTCTCTCCACAAACTTTATTTAACGACCCGACAAAGTGTATTTTATTTATTTATTCTTGGTGTGTGGGGGGACTCGCCCCGCTCGCTTGGTTCTTTGTAATAAACATTTCGGTGAGACCTGCCCCCGCGGCCGTGCCTGGTGGGGGCTGCGCGGAGCAGGGAGGGGGGGTCCACAGCTGCTGGGGCCAGCGCTGAGACCAGGCACAACTCAGTTCTGCAGTGACCCCCATGCCTCTCCCTGGGGGGGGCCTTCAGCGGCTTCCCCGGGGAGGGGGCACCGCTGGGGCCGGAGCTGGGACCTGCCCGGCTCCCGTGAAGGGGCGAAGACCTGACGCAGGAGTTTTCGGGGCTCCTGCCGCCCCGCTGCCAGGGTGATGGTCACCGGCAGCAGCCGGGCCTAGCGCGGCGCTCGGCCGGATTTATCGGCGCTCGGCCGGCTCTGGACGCGCTATTTACAGGGAATAAATACGGCGCTGCCGGCTCAGGGATGTCGGCACCTCCACTCGCTCTTCTCCGGCCGGTACTCGAACGCCTTCCTGCGGAGAGGACACGGGGACAGCGGTGGCACCTCGGCCCCTGCCCCATTTCCACCCCACACCCAGGGCAGGACCCAGGTGTCCCCCGCTCCCCCTCTCCGCTTTTGGGGGTCCCCGGCAGCCCCCGTACTCACTCTCGCCTGGGCGCGGTGGCCCGGCAGACCAGCCTGGCCTGGCAAGGGCAGACCTGGTTGATACTGAAGGCCAGGCCCCCGGGGGGCACATGGCAGCTCTGGGCCAGCGCCAGCCGCCGCTGGCAAACCCGCTCGCCGTGCTGCCGCGCGCAGCAGCCGCCCTCGCCGCACTCCTCGTCCCGCTGGCACCGGGCTCCTGGCGGGGCAGAAAGCGGGGTTAGGGGACCGACCCCCCGCCATGCCATCCCCAGGCTGGGGGCACGGGGATGGGGCTGCAATGGGGCTGGGTGCCCCCAGCACCCGTCGGCTTTGCGCCGTCGGGGGCTGATGCTGGAGGTTGCCCCACAGCGTCGCGTCCCCCCCCAGCTCGCAGGGTTGAGGTTGGGGGGGCAGGGGGGTCCCTTGCGTGTCCCCCGACCCCATCCCAGAGCCCTGCTCACCCTCCTGCCCGTCGGGCGCGGGCTGCTGGCACTTCCCGAACATGCAGAGCAGGCCGTGGGCGCAGTGGGTGTCCCGGCGGCAGTACTGCCCCGCGGGGCGCGTGGGCAGGCACAGCCCGAAGTGCTCGTCGCAGAAGTGCCCATGGGCGCAGGGGCTGGCCGGGCTGCACGCTGTCACCTGCGTGGGGGGGGGGGACACAGCACATCAGAGGGCCCGGGCCCCATCCCTCACCCCATCTCCAACCCCGGGACAGGTCAGAAACAGCAGCAGGGCGCAAAAAACTGTCTGTTTGCACGTTATGAAGCGAAGCAGGGCTGGGCATGGGTGCGTGGGAGCGTTTTAGGGGTGCGAAGGCCGGGAGCAGCTCAGCAGCGCTCAGCCAGGCTGGGGAACAGTGGGGATGGGAGACCCATCCCTGCGGGAAACCCCCCCGCCGCGGCTCCAGGGTTTTCTCTCGGGAAAAGAAAACCCGGCGGGTTGGGGCGGCGGCGGCGCCGGGGCGGGGGGGGACGGACAGCGAGGTGGCTGCCGGAGCCCGTAAAAGTCCTGCTCCAGGTGAGGCTCGAACTCACAACCTCGGCATTGCTCCGCGTACTGCCCTATAAGTACCGCGCGCTGACCGATTGCGCCACTGGAGCGCCCGGCGCCGCCCGCCGCGACCGCGCCCCCTCCCGGCCCGGCCCGGCCCCGCTCCCAGCCCCCCGGCCCCGCTCCGAGCCCCCCGGCCCCGCTCCCAGCCCCCCGGCCCCGCTCCCAGCCCCCCCACCGCCCCCGGCCCCGCTCCGAGCCCCCCCACCGCCCCCGGCCCCGCTCCCAGCCCCCCCACCGCCCCCGGCCCCGCTCCCAGCCCCCCTACCGCCCCCGGCCCCCCCACCGCCCCCGGCCCCGCTCCGAGCCCCCCGGCCCCGCTCCCAGCCCCCCCACCGCCCCCGGCCCCGCTCCCAGCCCCCCCACCGCCCCCGGCCCCGCTCCCAGCCCCCCGGCCCCGCTCCGAGCCCCCCCTCCCGGCCCGGCCCCGCTCCGAGCCCCCCGGCCCCGCTCCGAGCCCCCCCTCCCGGCCCGGCCCCGCTCCGAGCCCCCCCCACCGCCCCCGGCCCCGCTCCGAGCCCCCCGGCCCCGCTTCGAGCCCGCTCCGAGCCCCCCCGGCCCCCGCTCCGAGCCCCCCCCCGGGCCCCCCGCTCCGAGCCCCCTTCCCAGCCCGAGCTGGGCTCCCGGCTGCGAATTGGCCCCCCCCCAACCCCGCTCCGAGCTCCCACCTGGCCCCCCGCTCCGAGCCCCCTTCCCATCCCAAGTCGGGCTCCCGGCTGCGAATTGGGCTCCCACCCCTGCTCCAACCCCGGCCACAAACCCAGCTCCCACCCTTACATCCACCCCTGCTGCAACCCCAGCAGCAAATTCTGCACCCACTCCTGCTCCCACCCTGTTGCAACCCAGCTCCCGCTCCAGTACCCACCCCTGCTCCCACACCAGCTCCCACCCCGGCTGTAAACTCGGCTTCCACCCCTGCTCCCACCCTGGCTGCAAACTCAGCTCCCACCCTGCTGCCAAACCCAGCTCCCGCTCCTGCACCCACCCCTGCTCCAACCCTGTTGCAACCCAGCTCCCGCTCCGGTTCCCACCCAAGCTCCCACCCCTGCTCCCACCCCTGCTCCCATCCTGGCTGCAAACTCAGCTCCCGCTCCCACTCCTGCACCCACCCCAGCTCCCACCCTGCTTGCAAACCCCGCTCCCACCCCGGCTGTAAACTCGGCTCCCACCCCTGCTCCCACCCTGTTGCAACCCAGCTCCCGCTCCGGTACCCACCCCAGCTCCCACCCTGGCTGCAAACTCAGCTCCCACCCCGTCTCCCACCCCTGCTCCCACCCTGTTGCAACCCAGCTCCCGCTCCGGTACCCACCCCAGCTCCCACCCTGCTGCAAACCCCGCTCCCACCCCGGCTGTAAACTCAGCTCCCACCCCTGCTGCAGCTGCACCCCCTCCTCCTCTCCCCCAGCAACCCCGCACCCCGGGGCGGGGGGCACCCACCACTCACCTCCTCCAGGTTGTCCCCGGGGCCGATGCTTCTGCCCAGCGCGGCTTCGTCGGGCGGCTGCTGGGGCAAGGAGTACATCCAGGCCCAGAGGTAGCCGGAGGCGGCGGGCAGCAGCAAGGCCAGGAGGCAGAGGATGGCTGGGGACACCGGCATGCTGCTGGCGGGTGCCGCTGGGTGCTGGGGCCTGGGGCGCTGGGTATATGTAGCCCCCGGCCTATCTTGGCCCCCGCTGCTCAAACTGTTTGCCCACCTAATGGGGAAGGAGGAGGCAATCAGGAGTTAAGGGATTAACATAATTGCCAGCCTTCCCCTGGCTGGGTGCATCTGCCCCAAAGTAAACGGCCCCCTCGGAGCAGTCTGGCTCCGGCGCCTGCTCGGCTCCAGCCCCGTGCAGCTTTTTGGGTGCAGCTCGGGGCGCGCTGGGTCCCCGCCAGCCCCTCGGGTCCCCCCCCGGCTCGGGGTGGCGGTGGGTGCCAGCGCCCCGCCAAGCGGCTCTGTGCGCCGGGGCGGGGGGCTTCGCTTCCCGGGTTTGTCCCCCGCTTTGCTGGGGCGGTGGGACGCGGCGCGCAGCGGGGGCACGGGAGGCGGAAGGAGAGAGCGGGGGGGGCAAGCGCTGTGACCCCCGGGAAGGGCAGGGGTGGGCACGCCGTTGGCATCCGACCTGTTTCGTGTGTCCCCCTTGCTCCCTGGCACATGCCCCATCTGCCACCCCCCCCTCTTGCGCACCGGTCTCCCGGGGGTGCCGGCCTTCGCGCCTTCCCCGAGAGCTTTGCAAAGGAGGTGTTTGCGTGTCCCAGCCCTTATCTCCCGGCTGAGCTGGCACCGGCGCTGGGCGAACCCGCAAATGGCTTTCCCTGAGCGCATCCCCCAGACAATGCCACCGCCGCGTCCCCAAACACGGGGAGGGGGGCTAAGCCAGGGCCGCCCCGCGCTCCCCCCAGCCTCTCCAATATGCTTTGCAGCGGGAAGAGCCCCCCCGGCGCTGGTTCCCAGTTGGCGGGCTGCGGCACGGGGGCAATGCCCCGGGTGGGATTTGTCCCCAGGGGCGGTCGGGGCACAACAGGAGCTGGCGGCTCGCTGGGAGCGGGATGCACCAGCGGCTCCCCTGCTCCAGGCCCCAGGGATGCATCCCGCTGCGGGGACGGAGATCACCCTCCCTCGGGGTTTCCTCGGGATTCTGCTTCCCTGGGCAATTTCCCCTGCCTTTGTGCCTCAGTTTCCCCGTCTGTATCAAGGAAGGCGGTGAGGCTGATGGGTGACACGGGGAACCGGGGCAGCTCAGCGAGGGGATGCCGCGGATCGCTGGCTGGAAAACCGCCGCGGCTGCCAGCAGCGGGGTGACCCCAAACTTTCGCCCCCCCGAGCTCCGGGAGGTGCGGGTGCCCAGGGCAGGCTGCGGGCCAGGGCGCCCGGATCTGGGCCCGCACGCCGCCCCTGCTCGCCCTGCGCGCGTTTGCACAGCGGCTTAGGGAGCAAATATTGACCTTGCTCCTCGGGCGCAATCACGGCCGCTCCCGCCATCCGGCTCCCGCTGGGCGCTCGCCCCCGACGCTGCCATCTCCGGATAATCCCCCCCAGCGCCGCCGAGGCCCCGCACGGCGGCTCTGCTCCCCCAGACTCGGGGGTCCCCCAGCCCCGGCAGCTCTGGGGGGGTCCCGTGCGCTCCCCCAGCCCCCCGAGCCCCGCGGCGGGCGCGCGGCCTGGACACGGCCTCGCGGAAAACTCCGGCTTTGGCTCCGTCGCGCTCCCTGCGGATGGGGCTTCGCGGCTGCTGGCACCACGGCCCCCCGGCCGCTGAGGCCCGGGATGAGCGCGGGGGCCCCATCCTGCCTCGACGACCCCCCCCGAACCCTCCTGCTGGGTGGGGGGGCCCCCCTGTGGGTGCTGCGGGGGGTGGGCGAGATGGGGGAGCGTGTGCGTGCGCTGCAGCTGTGGGTGCGGGTGCGGAGGGTGTCGGAGGGTGTCTGTGGGTGTGCGTGGGTGTGCACAAGTGTGCACGAGTGGGCGTGGGTGTGCAGAGGCGCGGCCGCGCAGCATTACAGCGGCCCAGGCAGCCCTACTGAGCAGCGGGGGTATAGCTCAGTGGTAGAGCATTTGACTGCAGATCAAGAGGTCCCCGGTTCAAATCCGGGTGCCCCCTTCTTTTCTTTTTTCCATGTTTCCTTCCTTTTTTCCCATGTTTCGTTCCTTTTTTCCATGCTTCCTTTCTTTTTTCCATGTTTCCTTCCTTTTTTCCATTTTTCCTTTCTTTTTAATTTTTCTTTCTTTTTTAATTTTTTAATTTTCTTTTCTTTTTTATTTCTCCTTTCTTTTTTCCATTTTTCTTTTCTTCTTCCATTTTTCTTTGTCCTTTTTTCTTTTTTCATTTTCCTTGCTTTTTTCATTTTCCTTTCTTTTTTCCATTTTTCCTTTCTTTTTTCCATTTTTCCTTTCTTTTTTATTTTTCTTTTATTTTTTCCTTTTTCCTTTCTTTTTTCATGTTTTTATTTTCCTTTCTTTTTTTTCATCTTTCCTTTCTTTTTTATCTTTCCTTTCTTTTTTCATCTTTCCTTTTTTCCATTTTTCCTTTCTTTTTCCATTTTTCCTTTCTTTTTTCATTTTTCCTTTCTTTTTTCATTTTTCCTTTCTTTCTTTTTTTTCATTTTTCTTGGGGGGGGGGGATGATCCCCCTTTTTCCCCACCCCTTTTATTTGCTCCCCAGCCCCCGTGGCAGCACGGGGAGGTCGCGTCCTGCTGCCCCCCGCTCCCCGCAGCCTTGGCCGTTCCCCCCGGGGCCTTTCTCTTGCAGAAGGACAGATCCAGCTCTCCGGCAGGGACCCCCCAGGGCGGTGCCCCCCGCTCCAGCGTTCTCTGCTCGGAGCAGCCGCAGGGCCCCGCACCGCTCCCGCACCCCCCAGCTTTGGCCACGGGCTGGGGCACGGGGCTGGGGGGGCCGGCGTCGCTCCCCAGGCCTCAGCACACGGCGCATCGCTGCGGATTCTGCACCCTCCCCCTGCCCTGGCACCCGCGGTGCCCCGGCCCCCCTCACCCGGGGCTGAGCCCCCTCCCAGGTACCAGGGATGGAGGGGCTGAGGTGCAGCCTGGGGCCCCCCAAAACGCTGCCCCAGTCACGGTGTGGCCAGAAGCCAGCGTGGCCGAGCACGGGGCTGGCGCGTTGGGCTGCTCCTGGGGCTCAGCTGACCCCCATCACCCTGTGACCCCCACCCAGTGACCCCCACCCTGTGACTCCTACCCTGTGACCCCCACCACCCTGTGCCCCCCACCCTGCGACCCCCAGCCCCCCGGTAACAATGCTCCTGCCGCAAAGGGCAAAGACAGGGGAGTGGAAAGGCGACAAACGCTCGTGCTGCGGAGACGCATCCCCTTGCGGGTTTGCTGATGGGGGGACCCGGGTGGGGCGAGGGGTGGGAAGGGGTGCTGGGCCCCCAAACAGGGTGGCTGCGATTGCCCCGCAGCCACTCTGGCAGCTTGTGGGGACATGCACGGCCACGTGCTGGCTTTTGGGTCCACGTACCCCTGTGGGGCTGGGGGGCTCAGCCCGACCCCGGGCTGCCCACGGTGGGCGGCCAGACCCCCCGCCTCGCTGCTCTTCCCCCCGTTGCTGGGGGCCAGGGGGCCCCTGGCTCAGCACATGAGGCGCGATTTCCCTCCAGGGAGGGGAGGGAGAGGGGGCTCGCGGCAGCCGCCAGCCCTGCCCGGGACAGGGGGGACGCTGCCCGAGCCCCGCCAGGTGGGGGGGCCCTGCTGCCGGCTCCGCTGTGCCCCCAGCTCCATCCCCATCCCGGCTCCATCCCCATCCCGGCTCCATCCCCATCCAGGCTCCATCCTCAGCCCCATCCCCATCCCCATCCTGGCTCCATCCTGGCTCCATCCCGGCTTCATCCCCATCTAGGCTCCATCCTCAGCCCCAGCTCCATCCCCATCCCTGTCCATCCCCATCCCGGCTCCATCCTCATCCCCATCCCCATCCCCATCCTGGCTCCATCCCCATCCTCATGCCCATCCTGGCCCCATCCTGGCTCCATCCCCATCCCCATCCCGGCTCCATCCCAGCTCCATCCCCATCTAGGCTCCATCCTCAGCCCCAGCTCCATCTCCATCCCCGTCCATCCCCATCCTGGCTCCATCCCCATCCCCATCCTGGCTCCATCCCCATCCTCATCCCCATCCCGGCCCCATCCCGGCTCCATCCCCCATCCCCATCCCCATCCCCATCCCCATCCCGGCTCCATCCCCATCCCCATCCCCATCCCCATCCCCATCCCCATCCCCATCCCCATCCCGGCTCCATCCCCGTGCCCATCCCCATCCCCATCCCCATCCCCATCCCGGCTCCATCCCCATCCCGGCTCCATCCCCATCCCCATCCCGGCTCCATCCCCATCCCCATCCCCATCCCGGCTCCATCCCCGTGCCCATCCCTCCCCACCCCCGGCCCCACCCCCGGCCCCACCCCCGGCCCCACCCCCGGCTCCCTCCCGGGCTCCGGTTCCCGCTCCCGCTCCGGCTCCGTGCGCGGCTCCCGGGGGTGCCGGCCCATGGCGGGGCGCTGAGCCCCCCCCCCCCCCAAACCCCCCAAGCCCAGCAGAGCCGGGGCCGAGCGGGGCCGCCGCCCCCACCATGCTCTGGGGGGGCCTGATCCTGCTCTGCCTGCTGCGCGGGGCGCTGGGCGCGCCGGGCCCGCGGGGCGCAGGTAGGGGGGGCCGGGGGGCACGGGGGGGGGGCTGCGGGCGGGGAGATCCCGGGGGGAGCCCCGGGAGTGCGGCTCCGGGGCGGGGGGGGCCGGGTGCGCAGCGCCGTGCACAGCCCCGGGGAGCGGTGTGCCCGCCCGGGCCCCGCCGGGGGTGCGGTGGCCGCGGTCCCGCGTGGCCGTGGGCAGCGGGGGGGGGGTCCCGCCTCGCCCGGGGTCGTCTGTGTGCCCCTCTGCTGCCGCGCTCCCCGGGGTGGGCTGCGCTTTGGGGGGGTGGAGGGGGTCTTCGTGTCCCCCTGGGCACGCAGGTGCGTGTCACGCTGCACCCCACGGCCGCCTGCACCCACGGTGCCCACCCGCGGCGCGGGAGCTGCCGTGGGGGTCCCCCTCTCCGCCCCGCGTCCCCCTGCAGCCCTGGTGTCTCTGCACTGGGGGGTGCCCGGACCCCCCCAGCCACGCAGGGCAGCCCTGGGGTGGAGGGGGGGGCTGCAGCCCCGCTGCTGGGGTGCCCCCACCCGGGATTCCCCCACCCGGGGCACCCCGTGGTGCTGGCCTGGCTGTGGGCGCAGCCGTCCGGCGGGATTTTGGGGAAGATGCCGGAGCCTCCGTGGGGGGCTCGGTGGAGCCCTGCCTGCGGGCCAGGCTCCGCTCCCTGGGGCCCCCCAGAGCTCCCAGCAGCAGCGAGGGGCTGGGGCCCCCCCGTGCCCCCGGGGAAGGTGAGCACGACCCCCAACCACAGCCCCCCTCTCCCCGTCTGTCGGCAGCGGGGTGCGTCCCGCCGGCTGCCAGCTCAGCCCCGCTCCCCCCCTGCCTCAGTTTCTCCTCCTGGAGGCGTTTGGGACAGAAACCAGCCCCACAGGACAGCTCAGGGGGGGCCCAGGAGCTCGTTAGGCAGCAATTAGCTCCCTTCTCCCCCGGGGACCCCGGGCTGAAGGCGGGAGCCCCCTCCGAAGGGCGAGGGGAGCAGCCTGCGGCCCCGCTGGCTGTTTTTGCTGTCCCACTCGCTGGGGACAGACGTCCCGGCGCTGTCCCTGCCCGTGGGTGAGCGTGTGCCGTCCGCACCGCCTCCGCCTGTGCCGAGCTGCCAGGAAATCTCATGAATCTCTGCAGATTTGGTCCCAAATGGCTTTTTCATCCCCCCCCCCCCCTCCACTTCCGACGCTGCGCCGTTTCCAGCCTCCACTCCCCAGAGCTGGAGCCGGGCAGGGGGAGTCGCAGCGGGGGGGGGGACGACAAGGGACACCTTTCTTTTGGAGATGGATGCTTGGAGTCCGCCCCGGCACCCGCGTGCCAAACCAGCCCACAGGAAGGGACCGATGGCTGGGGACACCGAGGACGTGGCCACGCTGGTGCCCTGTTGCTGAAGCCGCATCTTCCCCATCCCCGGGGCCTCGCGCTGCTCCCCGCGTGCTGGCGTGTGCGGGGTGCGTGCCGAGCCGGGGGGGCGTAGGTGTTTTGCCTCCTTTCACCCCTCCATCCCAGCTCCTCCCCTGCCCGTGGGTGTCTGTCACCCGTCCCTGCACCCCGTGGCCGTCCCTGACCCGAGAAGCCCTTCCCTGCGTCTCCATCATCGCGGCGATGCTGCTGGGCAGGGCTGAGACCCCCCAAACTCGCGTCACCTACGCAGAAGCTGCCTCGCTGGGGGGAGAGGGCTGATCCCAGCCCGCAGGCGGGTGCCCTCCCAGTGTGCGACCCCACTGACCCATCCCTGTGCCCCCCCAGGACGCCCCCCCGGGAGCCCAGCGGCGGGCGAAGGGCGGCGGAGAGCTCAGGAGACCTCGCCGGGGACCGAGGGGACCCGCATCAGCCAGGACCTGGTGGGGGGCAGCCTGGCCATCGACACGCTGCCGGCCAACGAGACACGGATCGTGGTGAGTCGGGACCCCTGCCGCCACCGCCGGCTGCCCTCCGCCTGCCCCGAGGCAGGATCCGGCCAGCGCCCGACCGCCGAGAGCTATTTGCAGGCTGGGCAGGGAGCTGGTGGAGATGCTGGCTCTGATTTAATGCGTGGAGCCGGATCCCGGCAGCCCGGAGGGTAATTACAGCCCAGCGCGGAGGTGGCCGTGCCCTGGGGATTGCTCGGAGCCCTGCGGCCGTCCCTGCCCGCGAGCCCTGCCAGGTCCCAGGGGCGTGCCAGGGCCATCCCTGGGCCGAAAAGCCGAGGATGCTTCGCTTGCCGCGATGCCACGTGTGCAGCGGGGACGATGCTGCCGAGCTTACGGGGCTGAGCGGGCTCGGGGCCGTGCCGGGGCGAGGGGGCTGTGCGGGAATCGCAGGGGCTCCGGCCGGGGAAGGCAGCAGCCTGCGCCGCTGCTAACGAGCTCCTGTAGCAGCAGTGGCACCTCCTGGGAGATGTCTCTTGGTTCTCCCATCCCGGCTGTGCCTAATTACCTGCCCTCAATTAGCTCCTGGTTATTTGTGGCGGGGCTGTGGGTCCCTTGGCAGCTGGGGGGAGTTTGCCCAGCTCCGAGGTCTCCGGGTTGGGGAAGGGGATGTGTAGCCATGGCTGAGGGTGGTTTCTGGTGGAGGATGCGCTGGCCGTGGTGAGTTGTCCTGGCATTTTTGCCAGCAGCTGGTTGTGGATTCGGTGGAATTAGTGCTCCCATCGCGCGGCGTGCAGGGGAGAAACAGCTGTGGCTCCTTCCACTCCGCTCGAGCTCCAGCTTGGCCTTGCTCGTTGGCCATCGGGGATGGAGAGGGGCCAGAAGCCAGAAAAGTCCCTGATGTGGAAGTGTTTAAAAAAAAAAAAAAACCCCAAACCCCAAACCAGCCCAAAACCACCGATGGCCACCATGGCATTTGGAAATGCCGGGGAGCCACAGGGAGGGTGCGATGGCGCTTGTGGTTCCCAGGAGGAAAAGGCAGCAATTTCCTGGGGCTCGGCGCTGTCGGGGGGCTCGGAGCGTCCCCCCTCCCGGGAGCGGGGCCACGTTCAAGGTCAGGGACGCTGCTCCCCGCTGCGCATCGCTGCATCTCGCCGTGTCCGACCTGCAGAAGGTGTGATCCTACCTCTGCAGCCTGGGGTCCGGAGGGGTTGCCCCTCTCTCCCCCCCAAAACGTTCCAGGTTTTGGAACCTGGGATGAAGAGGGGCGTGATGCTGGGCAGCACCGCTGTCGTCCCCTGCCCCGAGCTCTGCCCCACGGCGGCTGTGCCCTCCGCTTGTTCTTGTGTCCAAAAAATTAAGAGCTTAATTCCCGCTGTAACCAAAGCAAGGTGACGGATTAGGACATCCTAATGAGTCAGCGGTGAGGTCAGGAGCTCGGCAGCCAGCTCCTCCGTGCTCCCAGCCCTGCTTATTCCCCCCCCAGTTTATTTGGAAGACGTTGGGAAGGCATGGGGCGGGGGGACACGAGGGCATGGGAGGTTTTGTCATTTGTCACCCAGCGCTGGCCTGTCCCACATCCCGGGGGGCTTCCGGAGCCTTTGCGTGGGCCCTGCGTGCTGGGGTGCAGCAGGTACTGACACAGCCTTCCCCGTGCCTCAGTTTCCCCATCCGTCGGGAAGGGAGGACTCTGGGCTGCAGCAATCCCTCTGCGCTCCGGGAGAGAGAAGGGGCTAGGACAGCCGTAGGGGAGAGCTAGGAAAGCTTTCCTTGGAGCCGGGGCTTACCCAGGAGGCAGAGGAGCACAGCGGCTCTCCCTGAACTTTGCTGAAGCAGAAAAAATTACGTTACAGGATTTTTCTAATAGCGCTTTATTCCTTGCGACTCCCGCAGACCTGCAGTTGGTCTCTGGGGAATAGCACAGGGCTGGTCAAAGCCGGGGGGCTTTGCTTTCTCTTTTTTACCCCCTCCAACCTGTAAATCCTGGGCTGCTGGCTCCCTCCCTGCCTCCGGTGCCCGGGCTCACGTGCAGGGAGCGGGTCTGGGAGCAGGTCCTGGGATCAGCCGGGGCAGGGGGAGCCGCAGGCAGGGGATTTTGGGGGGAAGGTGCTGGGGGCGAGGGGGAGCCGGGGGTCGGAAGGGGCTGAGCGGCAGAAGCGCAGCAGACGGGGACGAGCAGCGAGCGTGGCGGCACGCCAGGCGCTGGCGCGGAGCAGCGAAGGCGCTTTCCCGAGGAAAATTAAGATGCTTCCCGTCCTCCCCGCTGGCCTCCAGTGACAGGCGACGGCTCCCAGCTGTGTCACCGGCCGGCCGCACACCGGAGCCTGTCGGAGAGGCACGGTGCGGCCGGTGTGTCTGGGGCACGGGCTGTGCAGGGCAGGCTGCGCGGGAAATCGCTCGCTCTGCCGGTGTCCCCAAGGAGCTGCCCCAGCGCCGCGTGCGGGTCGCCAGCCGGGATGTGCATCCTTCGATAGATCCCTGATCGGTTCGAGATGGCTCTTGGCAGAGCTGCCGCATGGACCGCGCTCCGGTCTGCCGGGGAGAGGGGGCTCGGGGAGCCTGGGGTGCTGCTGGCGGCGTGGGAAGGCTGGGGGCTGATGCCCAGGGATCTCCTTGCTCCGTGTGAGAACAGCAAAGGGATCTGATCGCTCCCGCAGAGCCGGGCCCTATCCCGCGCTCCGGGGATGTCACCCAGGAGAGCAGCCCGTGCCCCGCAGAGCCCCAATCCCCCCGCCACGTCCCCCCATCCTCAGCCCCTTGCTCCCGCTCGGCTGGCGGCGGCGGCTCGGCCGCCTTCCCGGAGCTGCCTGTGCCAAGGTTAATCACTTCCTTTGGGCTTCCATGTCTCCAGTTGTTTGCTTCGCTTCTAGTGGTCACTTTAGCTGTAACTTGCAGCCCCTGGCTCTAGAGCAGGATAGTTTCTTTCCGGGAAGGTTGCATCTGCTGAAGGCTCTCGTGAGTCACATCTCTCTCGCGCCAGCCAGCCCGTCCTCTCTGCACTCAATCGGTCCCGTGGGTCTTCTCTGCACCTTCTCCAACCGCTCAGCGTCCTTGGCTGGCTTCGCGCGGGGTTCTTCTGTGCTGCGTTAATTGGTGCTTTGTGCCGAGATGGGATTCAGGCTCCCACCGGCTGTCCCGGCTGCTCTGAGCCGTGCCTGGGGGTTTGCATCTCCACGGAGCAAGCTGGGTAACGCTGTCCCCTGTCACCCTGTCCCTCCCCGGCTGCAGGAGGACAACCACAGCTACTACGTGTCGCGGATCTACGGGCCGGGGGATGCCCGCCTGAGGGGGCTGTGGGTCGACATGGCAGCGGGCAACAGGAACCAAGTGAAGATCCACGGGATCCTCTCCAACACGCACCGGCAGGCCTCGGTGAGCCCGCGGGGCTGTTCCGCAGCCGGGGGTGTCCCCTGGCTCTCCTCTCCCAGTGGGGATTTCCCGACGGTGGCACCTCCCCGTGACAGCCCAAGGGGAAGCGTTTGGTCTCCCCCAGCCCCAGCCCAGCGCTGAAGGGGATGAGCTTTGGGGACCGCGCACCCGCAGGACCCTCGCTCCTGTCCCTCTCCCACCCCTCCGTGCACCGGCCCCAGGAGCTTGCTGCAAGCCAGGGCAGAGCCGGTGGGCACGGACCCGTCCCCCCGCATCCCCAGCAGGCGTTTTTCCAAGGGCTGAGCGCAGTTCTCACCCCATCTCCCTCCCGCAGAGAATCGTCCTCTCCTTTGACTTCCCCTTCTACGGCCACCTCCTGCGGCAGGTCACGATAGCGACGGGCGGTGAGTCGGGATGGGAAGGGGTGCCTCAGTCGGCGTTCCCGCGGTGGGAGGGCTGGACACGGCTCTGGGGCCGGCTCTAACCTCGCCCCGCATCCCAGAGCCCGGGGAGCTCAGACAGAGAGGGGGCTGCAGCCCTTCTGGCTTTCTCCCTCCACCCCAAATCTAACCCCTGCCCTGCTGCTGCTGCTCAGGCAGTCGGGTGCTGCTGGTGCCCCGGTGTCTGCAGCAGTTGAGGAGCTGCAGGGGATGCAGAGGGGTCACACAGCCCTGGA
Organism: Pelecanus crispus; assembly: GCF_030463565.1. Classification (NCBI taxonomy): domain Eukaryota; kingdom Metazoa; phylum Chordata; class Aves; order Pelecaniformes; family Pelecanidae; genus Pelecanus; species Pelecanus crispus. Next base: position 2,148,069 of record NC_134660.1, on the reverse strand, counting down.
GAAAAGCCAGGAGGGGATGCCGAGGGTAAAAAAAAAAAAAAAAAAAAAAAAAAAGGGATGGGTGAGCCAGGGCAGTGTGGTGGGAGGTCAAAAAGAGGGAGGGAGCATCCCGGGGTGGTGGAGGGGAGCGTGCGCTGCTTCATCCCCCTCTGCTCGCTCAGGTTTTATCTTCATGGGGGACGTCATCCACCGGATGCTCACGGCCACGCAGTACGTCGCACCCCTCATGGCCAACTTCAACCCCAGCTACTCCCGCAATTCCACCGTCCAGTACTTGGACAACGGTGAGCCCCGCTCCGGCTGGCCCCCGTGCAAGCCGGGGCGGCTGCCGTACGTGCAGAGCAGCAGCCAGCCCAGCTGCCCGCTCCTTCCTCGTAGAACTGGGCAAAGCTCAGCTCTCTGGAGCAAACGGAGGGGCCGGAGCCAGGTGAGGGTGTGGGGAAGGGGAGCCCAGGGCAGCAGGGGCTGTTCGGCACCTGGGGGGGCTTTGGGTAGGGGTGACCGGGATGTTTGGCAGGAGCTTGTTCGTGGGTCTGCTTAGAGCGGCGTGCTGGAGGTTGCGGGGTGAGATGACTTGCAGCTTCACTGGCAGAAGAGGACTGGTCAGGCTGTTGAGATGTGGGGCCAGGAGAGATGAGAGGACTGATCCACTCTGGTATCTCCCCCAGGGACGGTTTTTGTGGTGCAGTGGGACAAAGTCTACCTTCAGGGGAAGGAGGACATGGGCAGCTTCACCTTCCAGGCGGCCCTGCACAGCACTGGGAGAATCGTCTTTGGGTACAAGGAGGTGAGGGATGTTTCTGCTGGGGAAGGCACGGCCGGAGGTTCCCTGAGGGGGATCTCTGTGGGTCTGGGAGGGGATCTGGTGTTGTAACTGTTCACACAGTGAGTCTGGGAGTTCCCAGTGCCACCAAAGCGCTGGAGAGCTCTGCAGCAGCACCAGGAGCCTGGGCAGGGCTGGGGTCCATCACGCCCTCTCTCCCCGGCTGCAGATCCCCGTGCCGGTCCTACAGATCAGTGCCACCCAGCACCCCGTGAAAGCTGGCCTCTCTGATGCCTTCATGATCCTCAACCCATCTCCCGATGTGCCTGGTGAGTTGCTGCACTTGAGGAACTGGGGGAGGCGGCTGCTGGGGCAGGGGAGCGGCTCATCCCTCCCTTGGGGATGCCAAGGCCCCCCTGGCATCGCGGCTGGGAGAGGGGGCAGACGGGGAAGGAGAGATGAGACGTTCTCATCTTTGGGCACCTCAAGACATGAGGATGCGCTGGTTGGATTCATGGCAAAGGGGCGTGAGGAGGTGTGCGGGGCTTGGCTGCATGGGTGCTCCTCGTGTCCCACATCCCCTGGTGCATCTCTCGCGGGGGGCATCTCTCGCAGGGGGCATCTCTCGCGGGGGGCATCTCTCGCGGGGGGCATCTCTCCATGGCCAAGACCATCGCGCAGCCTTGTGCTCTGGGTGGCCCCTGAAGGTCAGCATGGCCCCCGCCCACAAACACTGTGTGCTTTGGCGATGCGCTGCAGGCAAAAGGGCTTCGTGCTTCTCGCCCAGTGCGTTCAGAATCGCTGTGAGCAGCCAAGTTATTGCTTCCCTGATTTCCAGCTGATGAGGAGGAGGAGGAGGGGAATAACGGTTGCAAACCAGGCTGCAGACAGACGAGAGGCTTGCGGGGTGCGGGGTGCCTCGTTCCTACGGGCGTGGGGGTTTAGGGGAGCCTACGAGCCGCACCGCTGCTGCTCTGGACTGTCCTTGAATGCATAGTGTGGCACAGGCGCTGCATGGCTGCTGCGGGCAGGGCTGGGATCTGCACCTGCAGCGGCAGGACGTGGGGATGGCTACATACATGTCCGCATGTTTATTCCACATGTGCCGTGAGCTGCAGGCATGGGGTGAGCTCGCCAAAAAGGCTTTCCAGCCTCTCCCATCCCCTCTTGTCATGAGGAGCCCAACCTCGCTCCTGCCTCCCCGCGCTGCACCCGGCGCAGTTGCTTTTCCCTGTTATTTATGGAGCCTGCCATCTGGCCCTCATTTATTACCCATTTACAACAGTTTGTGTAAAAAAACCTTGGCCAGGCTGGATGGTGCCTCCCCTCCCCGCCCCGCCAGCCTGCCCCTCGCCAGGCTGGTGCCCTCCATCCCCATGGGCTTGCTGACCCCTGCCTGCACCTCCTGCCTGCCCCGGGGGCGTGAGGGGCAGCGGGTGGAGAAGAAATGCAAGAACCGGGGCATGGAAAAACCTAATGAGGTGAAGATACAAGGTTTGAAGGGAAGGAGAGGAGGGGGTAGGAGGGGAGGGTGCTCCGTCCTGCTCATCTGCTGGTCTCCAGGTGTGGAGCAGAGCAGCGAGGGGCCGCAGCCGTGCTGGAAGGACAGGTTCCATTATCCTCGCAGGGGCACCAAGCCAGAGAAGCATCTTGGCTGGTATCACCACGTCAATGAGCGGCAGATGCTGGGGGAAAATTTGGGAGAAGCCTGAAGCCAGGATAGACCCCTCTGGCCCCCGGGATGAAGGGGAAAGAGAAGGAAGGGGGCAAGGCATGAGGGAGATGGGGGAAGGAGGAGGCTTTGGGGGGAAGGCGGCTGCCAAGCAGGAGCCCGAGGAGCGGTGTGGAGCTCTGGGCGAGAGCTGTGCATGGGGGAGGCTCGCAGCCCCGTGAGTCACTGACGAGCAATGTGTTGTGCAGCTTCGTGTTTGTTTAGAGTGATGCCGGACTGGACCACGTCCATCTTGGGAGTCTCTGGTCAGGGAGAGGGGGACAGAGCTCCAAGCTCCTCCTAGCAAAACAGGGAAGAGGAGATCTGTGCCCAGCACCCCGCCTCCCCCCCAGCACCTCCTGCATTGCTTCTCCTGCAGCCCGACAGCTGCCGTACGCTGTCCTCTCCCACAGGAATGACCCCAAGACCTGGGGCACCTTTGCCTTTCAGCTGGCAGTCAGCAGCAGCCCCACAAGCTTTCCCCGCACAGGCTGGGATTCACGCGCGGGGTAAACCCCTTTGCAGGATGGGGAAGGGCGCGCAAGGCGGGCTTGTGCCCAGTCTAAAGCCCAGGCTCCGTGTTTCAGAGTCCCGCCGTCGGACCATCTACGAATACCATCGCGTGGAGCTGGACACCAGCAAGATCACCAACATGTCAGCCGTGGAGTTCACCCCGCTGCCCAGTAAGTCGGACAGGCTGACGTGGTGCCCCGGAGCGTGGTTCTCCCTCCCGTGGTTTCACCCAACAGCTACAACAGCCTCCTGTTTACAGACAAAGGGGAAGCCAAGGCTGGAGGAGGCAGGTTCAGTGTGTGCTGGAAGGGTGTGTGGCTGCCATCCATCACCCGACGGCTGGGATCCTGCTGGTGCCGTGGATCCGGAGCCACGGAGGGAGGGTGTGCCATCGGCCAGGGTACAGCTCGCCCCTGCTCCGGGGTCCCCCAGTCATTCTGCCTTTGTGAGAAGGTCTGCGCATGGCTGTCGCTGAGCGTCTCGTACGTACAGCCCTGGCTGGGTTTATCAGCGCAGAGTCAACCTCAGCCAGCAGCAAATCCCACACGCGTGCCAGCCTGGCTGCTCCGCAGCCGAGACGGAAGCCTGGGATGCGGCAAAGCTCAGCTGGCAGGGGAGAAGCTGGTAAAGGAGGGATCTGCAGGCGAGGACACCTTACCTGGTTTGCTCAGCCCTCCCCAACTAAGTGACGAGAGCGGTGGTGCCAGCCGCGATGTCCTGGGAGCGATGTGCTGCGGTCCCGAGCTGCGCTCCGTGCTGCTCTGCCAGCGCCTTCCTTGTGCGCAGCTGAGTCGATGGCTCTTGTTGCTCCCCAGTAGATCCCCCCTCACCCCGGTACGTTGATTCCATATTTCCTGCACTGACAGCTCTTCCCACCTGTCCAGCCACTGAAACTCCTTCTCTTTGCTCCATAAGCTGCAGCTAATTTTGCTGGACGCTGGTTCACTTCAGGTCTGTCTATAAGACATTTTTCTACGCCTCCACACTCAGATGAAATTTCTTAAGGATCCTGTTAAATAGATACATTTTTAGTGTTCAGATCCAAGGACACATGTGCACGAGGGAAAGTTGTCATGCAGTCCATAAATACAGAGCAGAGAGTAAATCTGTCACAAAGATACCAAGGTTATGCATTTAAACGGTCTCCCCAGGGTATTTTATGACAATTTTAACAGCAGGCAGGGTTATTGCAAAGCAGATCATAAATAAGCATTCTGCAATATTTTTTTTTCTTTCTCCTTAAGACTTGCTATTTTGTTTTTCCCCAGCAGCTAGGGTAGCTGAGAGCAGTATCTTCAGAGGAGCCACAGAGCTAGAGAGAGCTAGACTACACTTCTTCTTCTGGGGGGTTAATTTTTAGCCTTATTCAGGTCAGAATTGGATGAACTGGGTTAGCCTCTGCCTCTTCTCCAGAGCTCCTCGCTCGCCCGCTGCCTCCACATGGCAGCTCCTCGGGAAAAGCTCCGGACGGGAGAGTGGAGGAGGTGAGGACTGGAGGACACCAGAAGAGCGTAGGCAGCCCAGGCCTGGGGCAGCAGCAGTGGTGGGTTTGCTCAAGTGCGAGGGGCAGAACAGGGAGCCCACGGATGGAGAAGCAATGGAGTGGCTGGGTCAGGATGGAGGTGTGGTGGCGTGCCGGGTGGGCTGGGGATGCTGCTGCCTTTCAGATCCTGTGCACTGATGCAGGATGTGAACCTCTCGTGTTCTGCCTTCATCACTTGGTGTTTCACAGCACCGCATCAGCTCGCGGGCTCTGTCATTGTGGGCTGTCAGGGACTCCCGAGGGGCTTGTTAAAACTGCTGGTTTCCTGGACTTCTTTTGCAGACATCGCTTGGCCATCTTTTCTAGACAGGGTGACAAGCAAACGGTGGTACTCTACAAGCAGCGAGTCCTCTCCAGTGTAGAGATACTCGCAGAACTGCTTAGTATGGACATAGCAACAGAGGGTTAAACTGTTCGTGTTGCTCCCTTCCTTCTGAGAAACACCCTCTGTACAATAAGAAATGGCGTAAGTCTCAGATGCGTTTTAATTCCCAGCTAAACAGAATGGGGAGACGTTTACAGATGGACTGGGAGTCCACGCCTGCTAGAGAGGCGCTGCCTGGTCCTGCAGGTCCATTGCAGAGAGAGGGTGGGCGAGCGACTCAGCTGTGGATGCTGGTTCCACCCGTGCCACCAGCTTTCGGCCCGTGCCCCCTCGTGCCCGCGCAGATGCTGGCGCATCGCTGGTACGTCTCTCCTCTCTCTTTTGCAGCTTGTCTCCAGCATCAGAGCTGTGAAATGTGTGTGACCTCGGAGCTGACCTTCAACTGCAGCTGGTGTCACGTCCTGCAGAGGTAGCTGGGATGAGTTCCCTTCCCACCTCTTCTCTTGCTAATGTTTCTATAGCTGGGAGAGCAAGTGCAACTCCAGGTCCGATGCCTGTATCAGGTTTTATTGTTATTTTCCTGGTTTTGTTGGGGTTGGTTTTTTTTTTTTTGGTTCCTTTTTGGTTTACCTACATGCATAGTCTCATAGCCAAGGTTAAGAGGTGATCTGATCTCCAGTTACAAGCCATTGAAAGGAGACATTTCCCGAGGCAGGGGTTCTTGGTCCTAAAGTTTTGCTGCAGCAGCTGGAACAAGTTGAAACCAGAAGCAAGACTCAGATTTTTGTCAGCGAGATTAAACGCGGGGGAAACTTGTCCTGACTTCGGCTGTGATTTCAGACAGAAGTGCAGGGTGGGGAGGCTGGGACACGCTCAGGTCTGAAGGACAGCAGGGAGGTCACAGAGCCGGGGATGCTGGACAGCTGCAGGGGACCAGGTCCTCTTTGTCGGGGATGAGACACAACGAGGGTGGGGAGCACTTGCTGCTTTTCTAGGGGCAAAGAGAGGATCTGGGGGGCCGGGGCTGGCCCCGCTGCTGTCCCAGCCATGCAGCCATCCTGCTCCGTGCTCTCCTTCAGCTCAAGCAGCGCGATACGGAGCACGAGAGAGTTTAATGAGATTTCGCTGAAATATTTATTTAGAGCTAGCGGCAGGGGAGAGGACCCAATAACACAGATCCTCGCACGCGGCACGGGGACAGCCGCGCTTGGGAAATGGCCGGCTCTGCCAGGAAGGCACGCAGGCTGGCCCCCTTCCCCAGCCGCCTCCTGCAAGGGCAGCCTTGCCTCGCCCCGGCATCGCTCGCAGGGCACCTTTACTCCTCCTTTCTGTAGCCCTTCCCTCGCTACGCTCAAGACTTGCGCCCTTCCCTTACACGCAGCCATTTCAGCAAAGTTATGAGCAGGGCAGCTGGGACAGGGAAAGATCCTGTGACATCAGCAAAGTGACCCTATAAATCAGCGTTGATTCACTGCCTTTCAGTGGGCTGGCACACAACCCGAGCCAGGGGAACATCATTTTTCAATGACAGTTGCTCAGTGGTGGCTTCAGATCAGAGAATATTACGCTCTCGCAGCTGAGAGAGATGCGTGAAACCAGATGTGGCTTTGGTAGCAAAAGCAAGCCCAGGATACAGTGGCTTAGTCTGGATCGTGTTTGGGTTGAAACCCCAGGGTTCAAGGACTTCGTCATTCTGCTTATTCCAAACTCATGGTGTTTGCAAACCCCGTCTTCCAAAATCCAAGTCGCTGTTGCTGACGTTTGCTCTTATCGCTTGTAGTACGGTGACTTCTTGATGTGTTGGCTAAAAGCCGTGCTCCCTGCAGCCGTAACTCCATACCGGCAGCTCGGTCCCGAAGAGCTTAGGTTACAAACGGAAAGTACAAATGGCGAGCGTGGCGGAAAGTACAGGCTAGAGCAAGCCTACCGCTATCTTGTTGGCTTTCAACCAGGTTGGTTTTGCAAAGCCAACATGATCTTTCCCAAGGAAGTTGGTAGGGTGGCTTCCAGGGTTTGAGCTTGTATCCTGAGTCCAGCTCAGTGATTTAACCCCAGAGTCCTCTCACTTGTCTTCTGGACAGTGGAGTTTGTATTTTTGCTTTTGCTGAGCCTGTAATCATTACAGGAACTGTACTTTAAGCAAAGATCTCAGTGACTCAGCAGGACCTGAAGTTCTTCTTGGCTCTTCCTCTTTCACTGGCTGGTAGTTAGGTAATTAGTGCTTGTATGAGCTGAACCCCTGATTCATATTTTGGTAGTCTCCAGAGACTTTCCAAAGGTCAGAGTGCTATTTTATTCCCTCTGTTTCTGTAGAGATCTCTCTAGCTGGTGTTTTCCTGATGCCGTTTGTAATTTCTTTAATGTGTTTTTCCTGTGCAGATGTTGCTGGAAAAAAAAACCCTCATGGAGATCACAGCCTTGCCCTGGCACAGAGTCCAGGGAATGGAAACTCAAACTCAGCCTATATATTTTTCCTATTTCTCTGCTTCTCCGTTACCCTTGGAGAAGCGGTGTTGACCCTTTTCCTCCTCTGTGAAGAGGAACATTTGGGTCCTTCCAGCACAGCTGTACTGGAAACTCCATGTCTTTGGAGACCAACTTGTAGATAATCTTTCCAGTCCTCAGATATTTATTTGTCCAAATATCTGTACACAGCGCCCATCGGGGCAGCATTTGGGACTCTTCGGCAGCTTAGAAATCATTAACAATGCCACCCACACAGAGTGGGCAAATGAGCATTATTGTTGCTGTGTCTTCCAGGAATTCATCTGCCATAGGTTAATACTGCTTTTCTCCGCAGATGTTCCAGCGGCTTTGACCGATACCGTGAGGAGTGGCTGTCCTACGGCTGTGGTCAGAAGGTGAGACTGAGAGAAGAATTGGCTCTTTTAGGTCCTCTGCTAGGAATGATGCTGAACTACAGGAAAAACCATGGCCGTATCCCAGCTCAAAAAATTCACTCCCAGCTCCACTTGGCCCGTGCTGTTCTGGAGCAGGCTGAATAGCCCTTTAGTTATCCCTTTCCCATGACAGCAAGACCACTGATCTACTTAAGAGAGGCTGTCTCTGTTGGAATAGTTAAAAGATGGTCCATCTAATCCAGCGCTACCTGGTTTTGCCTTGCTGGTGGCTTGTTTCTGTGCTGGTCGATGTGGATGTTCAGTAAAGATGCAGAGACCTCCATAAGTTACCAAATGGTGCAATCTGAGTACAGTGGGATATTTTTTCCTTCACTTGCTGAAGCATGACTCTTACTCACTCTCAAGCATGAAGAAAATAGCCCTTGTGATTTTTTTTTTTTGTCCTTGTTAGCACAATTATCTCCACATTGGATAAACTAGTTTCTTTGTCTCAGAAAGATCAGCTCTAACAAAACATCTGTTTCTGCTTTGGGTTTTTTTTGTTGGGTTTTTTCTTCCCCCCACTGAAAACTCAGCTTTGTTCCCTGTTAACCAAGAGGGTTGAGTGAGGGAAAAGGAGGTCATAGGACCTCTCTAAGGTCATCCAGTGATGCAAGAAGGTCAGACTGTAGGACCTTGCCAGATCATCATAATTTGTCCCACTTAAGTGGTTCCCAAACTTCTCCTACTCTTCTCCAGCCTCCAGGTCACCCCTGCCCATACTTCTCCTGGCACTTCTGGACCATGACCCCTGCTTCCACTCCAGTGTTTGAATCCCAAGGGCTCGGCAGCCCTAAGCCTGGGAAGCAGAGTCCTCACCCCTGGTTCCCTGGCACCCTTGCTGGCAGAGAGCTAGGAAAAGTAGCTGTTCTTCATTTTCTTTCCAGTCAGATGAGAAGACCTGCAAGGATTTAGCAGAAGGCGACCGCTATTCAGCACCTCCTGACAGCTCTTTCTCACCGCTGGATGAAGATGTCACCACCTCCACGTCCTCGCTCTTCATCGACAGCCTCACTACGGAAGGTAGGGGCGGGTGGGGCGAGCAACTGTGGCAGGGACTCCCCATCCTCGACGCTTATCCCTGGAGAGGGCTCTCGCTCCGATGCCTCACAGAGCCAATTCATATCCCAATAAATACAATAACAAACCCACCTTTGACGCACAAGGGCAGGGTGAGCGCAGGAGGCAGTGGGAAGGAGAAGGAAGGGCAGCCTAAGAGGTGAGACTCGGAGTGATGTGGTAAGGGGAGAGATGAAAGCCTCTGGTGGGAAGAGTTTTACAGTCGCATCGCAGCCCTTTTAAGCATTTGTGAAGGTCAACAAGCAAGTAGTCCCTGGTGGACAGACTCCCTGGCATCATAACAGAGATTAATGCTGTATATAGGGGCTCACGCTTTTAACGTGCTTGGTTCTAGCTGGTGGCTCAGGGCTGCTGGTACTCTCAGACTGGCAATAATACAGCAGAGGCTTGTGATTGCCCTCTGCTCGGGAATGGTGTTCGTTCCAGCATAGGAAATCTCCAGATAAGGACCTGAGTTTCCCTCGAGACACCCATGTTCTAAAGCTTGATAATCCTATTAACACAGGGCTGGCTCCTCAGATCCTAGCGGCAGGTATCACTTCAATTTTGCTGCTTAATAGTCCCTAACGCAAACTGCTAATTAGAATAAATAGAAAGGAACATTAGTAATTGTCCTTCAGCAACGGGAAGGAGTTGGGGGGAGGAACGGAGCGCCTGGCTGACAGAGTTGACTTTGAAAGGAGCAATTAAAGGAAGGGGGAGTGTAACACCACCACTGAGATTATTTTCCAACTCATCGCCAATTCTTGGAAAAAGAACAAGAGGCTTTCTGTGACATAGTCAAGCATGAAGTTAATTTGTAATCTTGGAAGGAAACAAACAGCCAGCTGCATCAGGCAGTGAACTTTATCTGGAGAAGCACAGCAAAGGAACAAGCAAAGCAAAGGACTGGAGCCACCCCTCTGCATCCTCCCCAGCCAGCCCAGCTCGCTGGCTCTGCTCATGGAGATGTTTGTGAACTGACTCGCTGGTCGTGTGTCAGCGCTGCAGCTAGCAAACGTGTAAGCCAAGCAGTGAGAATTCTAGATCAGGATTTCAGCTGGACTCGTCAGGGTGGTGATGTGGAGCCCATCAAGACATAAAGCCTTGTACAATAAATATATCCTGGTTCTTCCAGAATGAGATGAAGAATGGAATCGGATTTTGGGTCCCCACGGAAGACATCTACAGCGTAACATCCCATTGATTTATTCGGGATGTATTAGCAGCGTGTTGCTGCAAATGCCATAGTCTGAACACAGACACCCGTAAGGGCTGGGGCCCCATCCAGCATTCAGTTATTGTTCTGCTTTGCACATATTTAAAGCCTGGTTTGCTCAGATGTTTGTGCTCCAGGTGCCACCTTTGTGAAGGAAGACAACAAACCATAAGCCGCGTGCTTTCGCTATTGTTGTTTTCTGGGGGCCTTCCTCTTCCACCAAACTCAGAGGTTTAACGCTGTCACTGGCCATGGAAATGCTGTGCAAGAGGTGTGTTCTGTCAGCGTCCCCGTTACAGGGATGAAAGCGGGTGGGAAGCATGCAGAATAGCATGGAAGGCTCCTCCTAACTTTATGGTTTTGCCTTTGTTTTCTTCTTTTAGATGATACGAAGCTCAATCAGTATGCAGGAAGCGAAGGTAAGCCCTTAATCTTCTCTCTGCCTGCTCACAGTCGTGCCAAGTGAAAACATGTTACACTGAAATCAAATGCACCGGGGAGTTGCGATCAGTCAGCGGAGTGGACGGGTGAAACTGAGATTGGAGGGATGTAATCAAGATAAGACGCCTGTTGTCCTTACCCTGATTAATACCATTTCAGGTAGTGGAAAGTGAGAGTCGGGACCAATCTGTTTTACCCTGATGCTGTTTGTCTACTTTTCCCACTTAGTCCTGCTGTGCAAACTAAGATGATGAGTCTTCTCTTTCTGTGTAATTCCGTTTCTTTGCAGTTTTTGCGTAGACACAAAGTCCTTTTTTTTTCTTTTCAATTTCCACAGCTGTGCCAAGGAGCAGTGTAAAATCCAAATTTAAAAAGTGTCCTTAGCCCAGCTCTGCCTTTTTCCTCTCTGTTCCTGTGAATCCTTTCTCAGTCCAAGTTTGTTCAGCAGCCCCAAGGGCAGGGAACCAAACTCTTGCTGTAATGCTTTTATTAATTTCAGAGTATGGGAAGGATCCGAGCCCTCTTCGCCTGATGTCAGATTTGCAAGAACTGCGGTCGTATGCAAACCGCAAGCCCATCCCTCTTACCTGAAAGCAGCTCAGGGAAGTTAAACTGGCTAAACTGGATGCAGGAGCAGTTCCTTTGCAGGCGTAGGGCCTTTGAAATGCACGTTCTTCCCAGTTTTAGCCAAATTGCTCCCCAACTGGCTGGTAACGTCACTGTTAATATATGCCACATCCACCCTCTGTAGCTCTGTGCAATTGCATATTCATAGCGGAGGACTGAGGGCAAGCTGGAGGGCTGTGGGTAAGACACACTGAGGACCCCGCTCAGCATATGGCTAATGGCTTTCTATCAGAGCGAGCAGCCAATATATAAAGAATATGGATTGGAGGGGGGGGTTACTGCATGGTGGTGGTTTAATCTTCTTTCAAACCAGCTACTGCTATCATCCGAAAGGGATGCTGGAGCTCCGACAGCTCCCCGGTGCATCTTCCCCTCTTGTTGAGGCTGACGGTAGCGGGCTAAGTTGCTCGGTCGTACGTGCAGAGCTCTGAAAGGGCTTGCCTTGCTCTTCTTCTCTGTCCTTTCTTTTACCGCCGTCTCAGCACAGTGCAAGACTCAACTGAATCCCTGTTTGCAGGTGTGGGAAGCAGCCTTCCTTCCAAGAAAGCGGGCGCCCCGATTCACACAGGTACTATCGTGGGGATCGTTCTGGCTGTGCTGCTCATTGCAGCCATCATCCTTGCTGGAATTTACATCAACAGCCACCCCACCTCCAACGCTGCCCTGTTCTTCATTGAGGTGAGTGGAGAAACTTATCCCTGGCCGGTTTGCTCTTCCTCTGCTATCAACACAAATCCCAGCCTTCTAGAGGAGAGCAGGGAACAAAGCGAAGAGGAGCGAGGAACTTTGATAGAGTTCACATCTGAGTTTCTTTTCATGGTCCTGCAGTCACAGCTAATCTCCCAACCTCCAGTGGGTGATGTTTTAAACTTAGGCTCTCTCCCTCCCACACTGTTTTATTTTGCTCCCTTTCACACGCTCCCTTTCACACATTGCCTTTTTTTTTTCCCCCATGCAACGTTAGACTCTTCCACCTGCTTGCATGAGCAGTCAACATGCAGCCTGGTTGGAGGGCTCAGTTGGAGCTATGACATAATTGAGATCACTGCCTTTTGAATTGCCCAGCTGGATTTTGTTGACTAAAATTGTCAGACTTTACTGATAGATGTCATGCCATCAGCTACTGTGTAAGTGGTGGTGTGAATGCTCTAAATGGAAGATTTTAATTCTCGGAAAGATAGGGGGTCCGACAATCTCCATCTGCTGTTAAAAGCCAGAAGACCGCTTGGTGTAGGATCCCGAGGCAGTCAGAAGTGGGCTGAATCCTGGCACAGGAGCTGCTGCGGAGGGAGTGAGCAACACTTAGCCCTCAGCCTTTACTTATCACTCGCTGGCTTTTTCCTAGAGCACTTGTCTTTCCTCCATCTGTCCTGTTTGCAGAGCCAGGCTTCAGAGAATTGATCTACATGGCCTCTACCAGTTTAGTACCCGAGCACTTGGCAATGCTTGATGCATTTGTCTTCACCCGGCTGAGGAGGGGCAACGCACTTGTCCCCCTTTTGCAGGTAGAGAGGAGACGCAGAGCGGACGTGTATGTGGTTGCACAGGAAGCCTGTGGCCATCCTTGGCTGCACAGGCCACCCTTGTTCTGAGGATGATGTGGGATTTTACTTAAAATTTCCATTTCCTCCCCTCTCCCCATTTGAACCTTATTAGTGGGTCAGCTCAGTAAGATCGATGCATTGTAATGAACTCTTTTAAGAATGAGGCGATTTTTTTTTTAAATTTATTTTTATTAATAAAAAGTCAAACTTTCACAAAGACAGGATTGTTTTTGTTTCAGGACCGAGTTTCCAATTTCCCTGCAGGCTTAGCGTGAAAGGCTCTGTCATAGCTTCTGATGGGTCTTTGTTTCTGTCCACAGCGAAGACCACATCACTGGCCTGCCATGAAATTCCGAAATCACACCAACCGTGCAACATACTCGGAGGTGGAGCCAGCCAGCCAGGAGAAGGAAGGCTTTGTCGAAGCAGAACAGTGCTGAGCGCTTCTCTCCCTGCGTCTCGAACCTCCCATGTCTCAAGTGTTGGAGTCTTCTGTTATTCTATTGCAAAGTCTTTCCCCTCTTGGAAAAGAAACAGCAAGTAGAGGAAAAAGACCCAATGGAGCATTTGAAAAGAATGAGTCAGGGCGCTGTGAGGCTGGGACTCGCCTGGATTCCTCACGGGACAGCAGAGCCTGCAGCGGTGGCGGTCAGTTGCGACATTGGACTCTGCCTGCAGCTCGGCACCAAAGCCCTGAATGTGGCGGCAGAAAAAAAGTGCAGTCAAAGTTTTGGTTTGGCGTGGGTTTTTTGTTTTGTGGTTGGCTTTTCCCCCCCGCTGTGTGTGGCTGACCTCTTCCCTCCTCCACCAGGAGTCTCAACAGGGGCAGCAAAAGGGGGGGGGCAAACCTCAGTACAGGCAAAATTGTTGCCTCAAGCAGCAGGCTCTTGGGGACAGCAAAACAGTTGATTTTTGCTGCACGCTGGCTCTGCCTGCACTCAGGAAAGTCAGGCTGGTTGCCTCTTGCCCTCTCCAGGGAGAGGCCGGGCGGCTGGGGGTAGGTGCTGTTGGTGGCCCAGGAGAGGTAAGGTTGGCTCTCCAGGGCTCAGCTCCCCTCTCCCTTCCCCCAGCTCTGTCCCTTTCTCCGCTCTCCCCTTCACCTTCTTTTGGGGCGGGCAACATTTAATTTTGTCTTCACGGCCAAGAAGCCTTGTGCCCTTGTCTTTTCATCCTGCAGTTGGTCTTCCACCACCGTGGCTTCAACTCCCTGCCGTCCTCTCCCTTCAAAGCAACAGCTTCCACCCCTGCTCCAGAGAAAGGGAAACCTGATCTATTTTAAGGGCAAAACCCTGTGGAGGATTCACCTTCAGGATGTTTGTGAGCCAATGGCTCTGATGCACTTTTTGGCATCTAATTAGTTTGCTAAATTACTAACTATGACCCTTACCCCAAAGGAGATGGAGTGTGAAAAAAAAAAAATTCTTAGATTCCTTCAAAATACATCCTCGTGGCATGGCCACTAATCCAGCAGGAACAGAGTAGGTTTTGATGGAAGAGGATGGGGACAGAGCACTAGCAAAAGCAGTGTCCTCCCACGGGCTAAATCCTGAAGTAAATCCAAGCTCATTCATGGGCATTTCACAAAAATAAGGAGTGAAGGCATACATGCCTTGATACCATTGAAAATCTACAAATCACCTTATTAACATCATAATTTTTAGAGCCCACTCAAGTCAGTGGAATTGTTTCTATTTTTTTATTTTGTCTGTGATAGGCCCCTTGTCTGGATATATGTACCTATATCGTGATTCCAGAATCTGACCCTAACTAAGGCCTTCAGCGCTAGACCTCTCAGGGTTTTGTACTCCTTCTGTGCAATCAGAATTCAGGACTAATCTGCAGAAATACTCGACCCTACTTCCACAGACACCAGCTGCAGGATTGGGCCCTAAACTGAGGGAAGCTTGTATAAAAACAGAGAGAATCCAAAGTCCAGTGTAAGGCAGAGTTTTCTTTCCCCCACCAAAAAAGGTGTTGGTTGTATGGGGCTTTTTTTCCTTTTTTTTTTTTTTTTTTTACATTTTCTCTTGATCCTCAGTTATTTATTCTGATAATCATGTTTGGTGCATATTTTATCCACTGGCTGGTTCAGCTGTCACTGGCAGTGATTACTGCCAAAGGCAGGGTCTGTCTAATTAATGTTTTCCTTCTCATCTGCTGAATTTATATAGCCATTAAAGATAAATATGGATGCTTTGTGGCATTTAGACCCCAGATTATACTTTCTCATACATAGCCACTAGGGAGACTTTTGCTGCATCTTATTTGCTGCATAAAGGCACCAAAATGCTCAAACAGGGTAAGTCAGACTGAGTCGTGCCAAGTTGTTATGGCCCAGACAGTCTCTCTTTAGACATATTTTGAAGATAAACTTCATTCCCAAATAAAGCTTTCAACTGGAAGGTTGTTTTTTCCCGTTTCCCTGAAGTAGAAAGAATTCAAAGGGATGCTGTCATCTAGTTTTTGCCCAGGATCTGATCTCCTTTTAAATGGTTATGAGCTGGTAAGGAATTTTCTCTGGATTTAACTCTTTTCAAATAATGGCCTTGTTTTTACTGTTTTTCTTAATGCACATACACAGTAACAGCAAGATTTTGGGTACGCCTCTTCCCCTACAGCCCCTAGAAATGCTAGGTAACATCCAAGAGTTCTGAAATGCTGCAAATTTAAAAGAAAAACAGACTTCAAATAGAGTGCAATTGAGCTGTATAAATCACTGCTGCATTACTGCAGCCAGGATCTTAGAAGGATTCAGAAGAGAATCAGATACTCAGGTGGAGAATAACAACATCAAATGCCATAGCACAGAAACAGCTGAGATACGTAAAACACCTATAACTTCGGGGCAGATGCCACGTTCTGAGTGCCTGGAGTCAAAAAAGGCTTCTTTTTTTTTTTTTTTTTCCCCCCCTTTAAGGAAGGAAACAAAACAAACCAGGCTATTCTGTATTCTGGAGCTGTGCAGCAGATGTTTGGTCTACCTTCTTCTACTGAGGAATATGGTTTGGGGTATTGTCAGGTAGAGCGTTAACAGCTCCAATTCATCATCTCTAAGACCTCGTGGTAGAGTAGATGGAGAAATTACTGCCCATTAGTCATGTGCGTGCTCTGAGCTGAAGGTCTGGATTCAACCAGCATCTCCCACTGCCTAGACTGGAAAAGCAAGGCACTTAGATGCTGTGTCTCAAGGAGGAGAAAAAAAAAAAAAGTACTCTGTCCTACCTTTTGACACGAGGTCTAGCTCTGGGCACTTGGAGTTCAGATCTGGGAAGCTCGCAAGTCAGCAGGGAGCAATCTTTTCTGAATATTCTTTGCACATGGCTTTGTAGTGGAGGAGAAGAGGTTGTCTATTAAATTCCAGAAAGCCCAACAGTAATGCTGCCGATGCCTAGAAGAAAGAGAAAATTGTCTTTACTATCAGCAAGTACTGCTTTAATGTTGAAGAGAATAGGAGAGTCTGGGCTTAAGTATAATGCTGGCTGCACCAAGTCAAACGCATCAGGATCAATACTCCCTTCTTATCTGTGTAACTCTGACTTCAAGATGCCGGTTAATCTTGCTAGTCTTGAGTGCCGAAGCAAGAACGTGATGATGGCGACTGTGACATAAAAAGAGTTTGATTTTTCTTTTAATCGTGTGGCTTCTCTAGCCACATCCGGAGGTCTTCCTCTGGATTCTGATGAACCCAGCGTTTGGGCTTGCTTCAAAGCAGACTGCGTAACGTACACGTGTATTGACCTGTATATTTTATAGCTATAAAATGGGCTGGGGCTGTTAGCTGTGCTCAGTCCGTTGCTCGGCTGGTTAAAAGAGGATGCAAAACACAAACAACCGCTACTGCTCCTCATTTGTCTTTCCAAGCACCGTGCCCTGGCAGTTTGTGGCAACTGCTGAGCGTGTCGTTCGGGCATAAGGCAGCTGCCTTTCATCAGGCAGAAAATGACATCACGTATCTGCTCCTTGGCCACTCATCTGCGTTCAGCAGTTGGGAAAACACAGCACAGGGTTTATCAGAGACCAATGCGAGGTTGGTTCTGCTCCTCTGAAAGCTGGGGGCTACCCCCCCCCCCCCCACTTTTTGACATCAACAGGAGCAGATCAAAAAATATTCTCTTAATAACTAAAGGCCTACTTTCCATATACTTGAATTTACAGCACAGTTGGACTATTTTGAGGGACTAAAGGCACTTTAACTGTCTTTTAATGCAATGTATTTACTATGGATTATCTGCATGGAATACAGTCTTAATATTAAAAAAAAATCTTCCTTTTGGACTGCTTTGTTTTCAAAATAAAACATGCAAAGGATTATTGGTCATGTTATTTCAACTTCTAAGCAGGCTGGGAATTATTTTCATCTTGTATTCTTTTAATTGATGCTATATGAATACAAGGTTGTTTTTTTCTTTAAGATATCCTTTTCTGTCTTAGTAATAACCCGTCATTATCAGGAGGTGTTCCCAGGACATATCTAGGCTAAAAACTAATGTAATTGAGGTTTGAATCAAGACTATAATTTTTTTCTAATTTTATTCTGCTCAGCTTATTTAGATTTCTTTTTTTTTTTGCAGGCTTCTCAGCTTGAACAATGAAGTTTGCTTCGCCCATTTGACTTTCTGACAGTAGTCAGAAAGTGTTTCAATCTCTGCACTAGCACCAAATTAGTTCAAAAATGTAAATCCCTTTAAAGGGCATTATCTGAGACCTCTGGGTAGCACCTCCATGCTTAGGCTTCCTTCGCTATTGTACATTAAAAGCATGAACAAATCGGCATGATAACTGAAAGATGATTAACTGTAGGAAGAGACCCACCTTGCAATTAACTATGGATATCAACAGATTAATTCCCATGGGAGCTTTGCTAGCACTGCTTCCACGCATGTTACTCTTTGAGTAGCTGATAAGGGCATAGCCAGAACAAGGACTTACCCATAACCCTTTCCATGCACCTACCTTGCAAACTTCTGTACCATGTAGAAATACCCAAGGCAGCACAGGAATTGGAGCAATTCAGTCCTGCTTCACGTCGCCTACAAGAGGTAAGTATGAGCCTCGTTAGAGACGTACCGAGATAGAAGGATGTTCACAGAGGTAGGACAGAGCGGTGGTTAAGGTACTGGGTTGTGGTCCAGGAGATGCAAGTCTTCGATAATAAAAGCAGCTCCTGGTATCTCAGCTGCTCGTCTGTCGTATGTAAGCAATAACATCGTGTTTTGCTGTGGCTATTTAAACTGTAAACTCAGCAGCCTGGGGCCGTTCCATAGCATGTATACGTACTGTTATTGGCCTTGAGTATGCTCAAGGAGCTAAATGCGTAATTTTCCAAGCATAGCTTTGTCCCTGCTGCTCTTCTGAAGTGAATGTCACCATTTTTTGTACCTCCTTTCAATGGCTATGACCATGTTGCAATATCGGAAAAAGAAGTAATATATCAGTGTCTTCTCATTTTCCCTTTCACCTTCGCAAGCCCCTAACACCCTGGTCATCCCCTCTTCCCCAGGAGTCTTTTCCAGGTTGGGAGAAACTGTGCTAACACAATACAAGCAGCTATAAGTTAATTTAAATATGATAAAAGAATTCTACTCTCCCAATGCCTTGTTCTATTTTCCTGAGCAGAGATGTAGCAGATATATATTTAGTGTGTGTATATATATTCTCTCTATTTTTATACACACACACACAAAAAAGCAAATACTTTATAATATATAAATTGCAAAAATATCAGCTCTCCTGAACAAATGGTTTTCATACTAAACAACAGCCCAGAAACAGGGGAAAATACTTTAGCCATTATACAAATAAACAAGGGTTTATACCCTGGAAATGCAACTGCAACCTCAGGTACAACAGCATGCTGAACCATAATTAATAGCACTGAAAGCAAGTAGGGAGCAGATTGCTACAAAAGGGCCTGTGGGTGGTGGAATAAAATCTCAAATAGATGCACAGCTCTGAATCTGCATTTTATAAGTGCCATGGAATTAAGCTTTGGTTACGTCTGGGAGCAGGGAATTAGGGCTCCTGAAGTCCTCGCCCGGTTGTACATTAAATGTCTTTATGCCTTGGGTTGCCTCACCTAGAAAGGAAGGATGGGAATAATTTCCTTTCTCACAAACAAATTGTAAATTTGCTAATATCTGTAAGATACTTCAAGATGCTCAGGGGAATGGTGTTTTCAGGGCCGGGTGAAATTACTTGCTAAGGTGACTGCAAGCATCATACACATGTCCATCTCGGAAGCTGTTTTTTTAATCTCTTACACTCACTAAAAGAATTCAGAAATTTTCTTGAGTCAGCTTTAGAGATGAGGAACGGGTGCTGCTGTAGTCAACCTGTCTGACTGGAATACACAAAGCTCACGCTCGCCACGGCTGGGGAGCGGGGCAGCAGCACTCACCCAAAGTGGGGCTCCTACAACTCCTGAACGGGTCTGGGGGAAGCCATGAAGCTGATTATCATGCTGGGGTTTTTATTACCTTTGTCAGACAATTTTACTAGTTTGCATAAAATACATTTCTGGCCCATGGATGCGCGAAACAGATTTTTGTTGTTGTTGCTGCATTCAGCAAAGGGAACTGTATTCTCATGCACACAAACACGCCGTTCTCTAGCTGCGACACACCAGCTATTAGCCTTAGCGACCGCTCATCCACCTCTCCCAGGAGACCGCATCTGCCTGCCTGTCACCAGGGCTCCACGAAGAGCTAACCGCTGCCTTAAACATCTGCACAATCTGCGGATGAACCTGCTGGGTGCTCGCCAGGACAAAATTCAGCTGGCGCCTGCCGCAAGGGCTATTGGTATTTCAGGCAGGTAGTTCCACAGAAAACTTAGAGCGCAACTCTTTTCATCCCTTAATCAGACTGAATTATAAAATTACTAATCCAAAGGCTAATTACTAATCCAAAATGGCAGCGACGATGCCACCGACACCCGTAGGCAGTTCCCTGCCTCACCAACCCCTGCAGATGTACTTTCCACCCTGCACGCTGGCACGCTTCTGCCAGCTGGGTTTCAAATGGCTCCAGTGATGTTTCTGCCACCACAAATTGCCATCTTAAGCTCCGCACTACTCTCTCAAATGGCAGACAGGGGAAGATTAGAGGGTGGCATCCTGTAGTGTGATAATTATCAGCACAGCTCCCAAAAAAGGCTCCACTAACAGGCTGGATCTAAGGAAGCGAAAAAACACCTGCACAGTTCCATTCAGCTACCAAGAGAGCATCTCTGCAATAACCTTCATCTCCTCCCACAATTTTCTCATTACAAAAGGATGAGGAAGAACCTGTGAGCCCAATGCACATACTGAAAATTTTCCAAAGGCTGGGGTTTCTTTTTCCTTTCTTTTCCTTTTTACACAACAAATCCTGATTGTTTAGCAAGTAGGTCAGAGCAGGCAGCAATTTTCCTTTTTCATAGGAAAACTGAACTAAATTTTGTTGATCCCCTCCTCAATTTGAACTAAAGTTATAAAAATTGGCAGGTGGTTTTGTTACTTTTTTTAAAACCTGACAAAATCTTCAGCATGTGCTGGCAGAATGCATGTAAAGCCCTTTTCCTCTGCACAAAATACGTACCTAATAAAATTTCAGGATTGCTGCGATAAAGAGAAAAGAAAGCCTTTTGTATTTGTTTTCTTTTTCTTTTTTTTTTTTTTTAAGCACTGGAAAGAGCGGGTTTGCTATTCTTTTAAGAATAATAGTGGGTTTCATGCTCTGCAACAAGCTGTGTGCAAGTACCTACTGGCTTCCTGATGCCTGCTCTTGAGGGTTATTTCGATGACTCTGCTTCGCTGCAGAAGGATTTTTTAACTCTGCCAGCCTACAGACCTACAGAATAAGAAGAAAACACACGCTGACACTCTCTTAACTCCTTCACCCCTTCCTCCGCTGCTAGCTGGAGGTGGGGATAACTCGACGTGCCTGACTGTCCACAAAGAAATGAAGATCTACGATAGCTCCCGCTGTTGGCAAAGCAAGTGAGCGATGCCTGGAGGTGTCTGACAGCAATAGGGATGCACAAGTTTGTACGTGAATCTCCAAGAAGCAGCCTGTGCCACGAGCTTTGGCACTGGGAACACGGGACCGCTCAGCACGCGGCGGTGAAAAGTGAGACAGAGGCTTGAAGCAATCATCAGGTTCATTTCTTTAACATTTATTCTACCCCTTGTTATCGCACTCTCTTGGTATTTCCATGCCTCTATTGCAGGCCAGATTATTTTCCCTCCCCAGACAGGACAGCCGCCTTGGCTTCTGTGGAGTTGCTCTACAACTTTGAAGAGAATTTGCATCCCTAAGGAAATAAGGTTTTTCTTGGTGTCTCTTCAAAGGAATAATAGGGCCTACCAATATGCTCAGCCTGAGAAAACTGATAAGATCATAAAGCAGAGTGGCATTGGCTGCAATAACTTCCTATCTGTTCTGAAGCTTCCCGTGGCTCAAACGGGTAATTATCTCCATGTTGTGCTGACAGGTTCCCATCTGTTTAGGGCTGAACATTGCATCTTAAAAAGAAGCAGAAAGGAAGAGCACCAGTTACACTCTGACAGGTTCGCTCAGCTTTTCAGAAAACCAGAGGAACTTGGTTTGAGATGCTAATGAATTCTTAGTAATCCACTTCTTTTTTTGTGCTGGTCTCTATTTCTCTGCAAAACTGGAAGATGAAGAATAGCTGAAGACAGGAAAAAAATAAGGAGTATTTATAAGGAAGGAGCAGACTGGAAAACCTAGAGGCCAGATCCTCAGCTAGGATTTAGGAACTGCAGAGGAATGACTCTGATGCGAGGTAAACCTTTAATATCTGATGACGGATGAACAAGATCCACAGGGCGCAAACCTGTACTACCTTCGCATCCGCCTGCTTCCTTGCCATGTCTCTTTCAGTCTTACATTTCCTCCATCCAAAAGTTTAGCACCATCGTCAGAGGCAGGGAAGCAAGAGCCAGGACTCTGGATTCTGCCTCCGGTATCTTCCAAACAACCTTGAGGAAGTCCCTCAGCTCTCCCTCCTTCAGCGCGTTTAGATAAGGCTTACCTCCTCCACAGGGCACGTTACACAGCTCTGTGATTGAATGCACGCAAAGCGTTTTTAAGATCCTTGGTTGAAAGGCATGGTAAAAGGACAGAGCATTGTCAATTGGTCTCAGCCGTGAACGCTGCCCAAAATGAAGTGGAGGAGGCAAGGAGAAAATGGCAAATCCTGGCATTAAATCCACTTCTGCCCCACATGCCCCAAACCAAGACACTTACGATGCTAAGAGGAATGAGGACATCTGGAAAGTCTGTTATTAGCAAAGGTCCTGCCACGGTTTTCTGCAGTCCTAAATTTCAACAGGATGCCGCTTTGTTTTGATATTGCAGCGAGGACACGGATGATGCAGCATCACAGAACTGCAGCGAGGATCAGAGCAGCCAGGCCACGGATTAACCTCAGCCCTTCAGCGCATGGAATGTATTAAGTGATTACTTCTTAATTTCTTCCCTGTTTACCTATTTTTCGTTAAATTTTCCATTATCTTTTTTTCTCTCTTAATTCCTCCAGCTGCGCCTCATCCATATCGCTGCACAGTTCCGCAAGCAAAATAACAATAAAATTGGACTTTGCGTTATCAAAATTCTGATCAGCTTCTCAGCAGATCAAACCGTTTCCGAGGTCTGGGCCAGGACGCTGGATGTATACATTCCTGCCCCTTCTTAGCCCTGTGCCATTCATCAGCCCTTCCACACTCTGCCAGCAGTCCTTAAATAGAAATGCCAGCCAAGGAGGGCATGGTGATTTTATCCTGAGAATTCATTAAGAAGGATAATACAAAACAGTGCCTCAATTCAGTCCATATCCTTGCACGACGCATAGCAGAGCCTGTGCTGGATGAGTCAACAATCCCCCACTAATTGTATACTTTTATCATTTTGTAACAAGCCTTAAACTGCTTTCTTCAAGTATAAATGAAAGGCAGCATCTAAGCTCCTTAGTAACATTTCAGAGTTTCAATGAAACCTCGGGAGAGAATAAACATTTAGCAAATGAGGAAAAATTTGATTTAAACAGAGTAAGTAACGAAGAAATTTTACTGCCTAAGACTGCATATGCAGTGACACGAAACTTGGAAGCATTATGTCTTTCTTCTGCGGTTTCTTCTTCTTATTATTATTATTTCCATTTTGTAATGTTTATAGTGCACTAGATGCTGTGCTTATTAGTGCTGGTCCTAGTGGTGCAATTTTTCCAGCATTCTCTTTTGCCTCCCACCACATTTGGCGTTTTCTCCTAATGCCCCAGCTCAATTCAAGAAACCACAAAAGAATGCCAGCTTTCTGCCTGTTGCTCAATAGCTTTCTAGCTACTTACATCTAGGCCTTGTGGTGGTAGGGAACATCTGAAGACATAAAAAATGCATATTCTAAAATAAAGGTAAAAAGAACACCTTAAAGAAGTAACATATAAGGCTTGGCACACACCTCCTGCCCCCAGAGTCGAAAATGCAAAAGGCTCACTCGAGCAGGATGGAGCAGAGCAAGACACAATCCTTCCCTCGCAAAAACAGATGCAATTTGTCCAGGCATGACAGACTGCAGAGCCCCTTCCCTGACCCTGGAATCATTTGGGCTGGAAGGGGCCTCCAGGGGCTTCTCCAGTTCCCCACCCCGATGCACAACAGCTTCCTTGCTTTTCTGTTAAGGTATCCCCATCTAACCGCTCTTATTTCCTATTTGCACCTACCTCTACATTTAAACGTAGGTTCAGCTCCTATTGCAGGGCGCTCTGATGTTTTTCCTGAAAAACATGCATGTGATTAATGAAATAATGACTGAAAAACGTGCTGTTTTAATAGCATGAAAGATTTAGATCTTGCCTACACGGCCGTTGCAGAGGAATTTAACGACATGCTTAAACACGGCTTCAGCGTGTTTACGGCTACCTCCCAGCTTCCTATGGGTTTTAGATGCCCAACGTGCTTGTGCTCTTTGGAAAAATCTCACTAGCAACTGTCTGCCATCTAAACCCTAGGTATTTGAAAAGCTGGCTCCATCGTAGTCTCACTCTTGTCATTTAAACGTTGCCACCGTTTCTGCCACTGACGGTAGCAGAGCACCAGACACACAACTGATATTTTTACCAGAATTACATAATGTTGCTCACACGTTTAGTGTAGGCAGGGCAAAGATAAATTAGGCACACAAGACAAGGCCACTCATGCAAGAGTAAGCAGTTAGCACCTAGCAGAACCATCACCATAGTTTATAACAACTCAATTGTACTTTTCTTCTTATTAGCTTTCATCCCGTCATCTCAAAACAGTTTACAAACATTGAGTAGATTACAGAGCCTCAAATGAAAAAAACCCAACAAACTCAACCTGTGAGTCATTCAACCAATTTAAAACAAACACAAGGTAATACTTTTACCCCACAATGCAATTAAATTGCGGAACTCAGTGTCACCGTCGCTATCATTAATTACACCAATCACTACGTAGTTAGACGTATTTATGTAGGCCCACCACTGCATATTAAACATGGGAGCCTGGACGTAGCTTCAGACTCAGGAAACCCACGTTTAACTCAGGCTTAACCAGGTTAAACTCAGGTTTACCACTGTCAGGCTCCAGAAAGCTGTACCAGAAGAAAGATCCTCCATATATGCCCCATTTTATTATATTCTTTCCCCAAGAAATGGTATCTGGTAACTACTAGAAACATTGGTATTGACGTAAATGAACACGTACGGCAGTCTGAATTTCTTTATTCTGGAATTCCTGAAATGCAACTCTTTCGTGGTGGAACACAGAGGTGTAAGCCAGCAAACTGGTGACAAGGATGAGGAGATGATATCTTACTGCATGCTACAGAACTGCTGAAGGATTTACAGAGGCTGAATGCAATTGCATATTGCATGAAGAAGATATTCGGCCAGGTGCTGCTGGCTATCTCCCAGATGGACAAAGAAACAGGGACAAAGTAGTCTTTAGGCTCTACCTAGCTGGTGTGGCTCAACTGTACAGGCAGACTATGCAGAAATGCCTTAGAGGCACGTTATTTTTGCACACTTGTCTAATTTACTTTTTCAGCAAAAATACGGCAATCACGGTTATGTCGTCATGGCATTCCCACTCTCGTTGTCATTAATTTAAGCAGCAGTTATCAGACAATGCCATATCATTATATTTGGGGTTGATTTTTGTTTTGTTTCTATTTCAGTTTCCATAACAATAAAGTTCCAGAAAAAAAAACCCAAACCAAACAACTGTCTTTGGGTGGGAAAAAAACCACCTACTGGCCAAAAGTCCTTTAAACCAGCTGCAGCCCTCTGCTGCCATCGTATGGGAACTGCCTTCGGAGCAGCAAAAAAACCTCTCCCGAGAGCTTCAGTTACTATCCCCAAGAGAACTAGTTATTTCTAGTCAGCCACTTCGGAAGCAGAATTTGTAAAAAGAAATAGTTATTTTAAAAACCAGTTTGTTAGTGAATACGAACCGTTTACTGCTCTAACAAAGAATGGCAGCTTGCCGTGGGTTTCCTGAGATCGCAGCACCATGGAACAACGCTATTTTACACTATAATGCAACAGCGTTTAACGGCTGCACGGCAATTTGTAACTACTTGTTGTAGTACAGCCTCCGCTAACAATGTCTGCAGCTGGTATTGTGCCACTTTTTTGTTTTTACAATGCTAGAACTTTGCTCCCAGACATACGTTACGGCACACCGACTTTGTGTTGTGACATCTTTCCACTGCAGCACAATTAAGTTGTAAGCAGGCTTCACGCTCCTGTGTAAGCTTGTCCCGCAACATCATAGAGTCATCAAATCGTTTAGGTTGGAAAAGACCTTTAAGATCATCCAGTCCAACCATTAGCCTAACACTACCAAGTCCACCACTAAACCAGTTAAGGGGAGAGTAATAACTAATTTCATGTTTCCTGGCTTGGTGGCTGGATTATTTTTTAATGAAAGTAAAACCAGGAATCACTAAGGTTGGAAAGGACCTCTAAGATCATCAGCCCAACATCAACCCAACACCACCGTGGCCACTAAACCATGTCCCAAAGTGCCACCTCTGCCCGTTTTTTAACCCCTCCAGGGATGGGGACTCCACCACCTCTCTGGGCAGCCTCTTCCAATGCTTGACCACTGTTTTGTGAAGAAATTTGTCCTAATATCCAATCTAAACCTCCTCTAACACAACTTGAGGCCATTTCCTCTTGTCCTATCACTAACTACTTGGGAGAAGAGACCAACACCCACCTCACTACAACCTCCTTTCAGATAGTTGTGGAGAGGAGTAAGGTCTCCCCTCAGCCGCCTCTCATGTTGCGAGAGCCGTGCAGAGGGGTGCAGCGAGCGTCTGACGTTAGCAAACGCCGGGGCCCGGCACTGCTGCTTGGGGTCACGTTTTCCCTCAGCAGGTTGAAGATGGGGCTCGGCGGGCCTGGTCTCCAACAAGGACAGCTTTGCAGGCCGTGGGGGCTGTGCTGCAACGCAGGCTGACGGTGCACTGAGATTCGGTCATGGCAACAACCTACAGAGAAGACCTACAGCTCCAAAGGTGTTATTAGGCTCACAAGCCGGAGCCGTGCTCCTCACGGTACCCTGCACCCCGATGCGCACACTCAGGCCCCGCTGCACCTCACGCTCCCGCAGCAGCCACCGGCCCCACGGCCGGGCATGGCAGCCCTGGCCCGAGGAGACCAAACTGCCCCGGGAGCCCCCCTCGCCCGGCCAGGAGGCGGCGAGAGGCGGGAGCCGGTCCCCAGCTCCCAGCCCGCGGTCCCCGCACCGCGCCCGCCGCCTCCTCGCCCTGAAATGGAGGCACAACGGCCGCCGGCGTTAATTATTCATGAGGGGGTGGGGCCAGGCGGCGGACGTTCCGGGAAGGGGCGGGGACCTGATTAAATATTCAACAGGAGGGCGGGGACAAGGCGGCGGGAAAGCCGTGCGCGAGGCCCTCCCTTCCCGCCTCCCGCCCCCCCCCCCCCCCCCCGCGCTGAAAGGGGCAGCGGGCGAAAAGGCGGGAAAATAATTCTGACAAACAAATTAGCACAAAATCCCACGGAATTATTTAACAACACTAACGAAGCGCTACTGGAATAAAACCCTTCTGTTGCCTGTAGTAATTTCTTCCCTCTGACACCTATGTGACCGCCGCCAGCCCCCTTGACAACCACCGCCCTGAAACGGAATTATTTCGGGTTTTTTTTTTTTCCTTCTGTGCTTGCAAACATTTCTGCTCCTGAGTCAAATACACAAACACAGGGGTGCCTGCCTGTGCGCACCTGTTCCTATGCCCAGACCCCTCTTTTAACCCCAGCAGGTAGTGACGCTTGACCGAAATCATGCTTTTAAAAAATTAATTTGAAATAATACTTTAAAAAAAAAAAAAAGAACAAAGTATTTTATCTTTTTTTTTTTTTCCCCCCCTCAGGGACATGGGGTGTGGTGCTCACCAGAGGCAGCGGGGCCCCCTCGCCCCACACGTCCCCATTCCTCTGCTGCTCCCCTCAGAGGCAGCCTGGCCGGGAGGTGTTTGTAGGAGGGATTTTTCCTGAGGTGAAAAATTGCTCCTAAGGTGTTGTCTATAAGTAGGCATCGACGGCGAGACCTCCTCTATTTCCTGTGTGTAGGTTTGGGGGCTCCGGTCCCCGTTTTCAGCCCCCTAGCCCGGAATTTTGGCGGGCTGTGGGGGAGAGGGGCCGTGGAGAACGCGGCCTAGCCGCTCGTTTGGCCTAAAGGTCTGTCACATCCCGGCTAAATCCGACCCAAAAGCGCAGGTAAAAGGCCAAATATTAACCCACTCCCTCAAATACTGCAGTCTGAGGAGCAAACCCAGCCTGGGCTGAGGGAAAAAAGCAGGTTCTGGTGTTTCCCCTCCGACCAGACCGCGAAGGGACGAGCCCGAGCCAGCCCTTCCTCAGAAGAAAAAAATCCCAGTCGCCATCAGCAACAGGGTTAGGATTTCCTGAGCTGTGCTTTCTACTCTACTTACCAATTTAGATGCTTACGGGACTGGTTTGCACTACCAATCTGATATAAAGCCTTTAGCATAAATAAAAATACAGTTTTTGTAAACTGTCGGTGTAGGCCAGGGGGTAACAAGTACTAACGAAACTGTATGGCTGCGCTCAGTGCTCTAAGGTTTGTCATCCCTCGCTTGAACTTGTACGTTTTTATTTGCACTGACAAGGAAAAAGAAAAAATTGGAAGAAAAAAAAAAAAACCCACCACCCTATCGAGTTAATATTTGAAACGATTCGGTTTATGCTTTTTGTGGCAAGGCAGGGAAACGGAAATGTTCCAAAGCAATCTCCAAAGTAAACAACCTTTTGCAGTAAATGTTTGCCAATGGCTAACACAGGGCTCAGAGAAATAGCAGGACAAAAGTGCATCCATTAGCAGGAGTTTAGCGACTGCTTAAGGACAAGAAACACGCTAGAGCGAAAGTTGATGCTTTCTGCCTTGTAAACAAATTAGCTTATAACAACAAATAAGATGACCCTTCTTGGCTAATATTTTGAGTTGAGCTTGTTAAATATTTAACATTTACCTTTCAATTTTCCAGTCTGGATTAAGCAGTTCTCTAAACAAGCGCTATCCCAGCAGCAGATGGAGATGCACAGACCATTGCCCCGCTCTGGCTGAACTCCCTAAGAAATAAAAATGACGTTAAGTCAAAGAGGAAGCAAATGGGAGCTTTCAGTAAAGTCTCTAAGCTTCGGCTTTGAAACCCGCTGCTCATACTCATTTTTATTTACATTAATTTTATCTCGCTCTGCTCTAAATTAAAATAGTGGTAGTCCATTCAACTTCAATCAAGTTGAATAGAAACAGACTGGAATTGGCTGAGTACTTCCGAAAACCTCCCTTGTGGTGAAGTATTTTTTTATTCCATCCAACACAATTGCAGACCCAAGGTAAGATTTATCAAAAAACACTTAAAGATGCCATAAATCCTTACAGTACAGTCCTGCTAAAGACAGTAAGGGGAGTCGGGGAGGAAAAGAAAGTATCATAGGATTGCAACTTTATTTCTACAGTATGAATCGGAAGTATATATCAGAGGTAGCCTGTCTTACAAAGTTCAGTGGTGCCCTGTTTATAAACAGGAGAGGAGCTGCTGCAAATATTGTACGCAAGGAATTTAAGTGGCCTTGAATCCACAGTTGTGTGTATAAAATTTCCACTGACTTCAGACTTTGCTTTCTTTGCTTTTAGAAGAGAAACATTTTTTTTTTTCATATAACCATATATTTATCTATAGGTGGTTTCTTGATTGTTCTTAAAGGTGTTACAGCAATTTTCTGTCTCTTGCCTGAGCAGCGTAAAAGCCTAATGAAACGCTAATTTTAGGAGCAGTTACATTTGCTCATGAGCCTTGTGAAAGTTTCCACGATAAGCTTCTTTAGCTACCTAGAGCGATACCATAGCTAAATTAAAAATGCTTCCAGTGAAGTATAACCTCCTTAAATCTACAGTGCAAACTCTATCCAGCACAGAAGCACGAGTCAGCCAAACCTATTTGTACCACTTTTAATGAAATGCCCCATATTCTTTCAGTTGTCAGTACAAACAGTGCTTCCATTGTGGATGTGGTAATTTTGCTCAGTGGCATATTAGAGAGGTCTGGCTTGCGTGCTTTCGTAATAAATATGAAGGATGTTTGGAACTTGTTTTCTGTAATTTTTGTAAATTTTTAATCTTTGAAACAATGAGGTCTATTCTCTGAGTGTATTTCCCGCTGATGGTAACTGGGATGTTGCACTGCAGCTTGGACGGGTTCCAGTTACGTTACTACCAGTGCTGCCAGCTCTTGTAATTATACTGCAGCACTCATTCTCTTTGGCAATTTCCCTGAAGCCTCAGCTGCTGGAATCAAGAAATAGTGTGAAAAATATCAGTTAAAAAACCCAAAGAATTAAGAGGCAGTGAGTCACTAACTCTCATTGTTGCCTGACAATGTGAAGTGTTCCTATTCTAGAGACTCAGAAACCAGAAGGCAAATCAAAAGAATATATTTATTTTAAAGCTCATTACTTTTCAGACCCTTATGATTTTGGGAAAGCCTGGGTCACTGATATTTTTTGCATAGCAATACTGTATCAGTTATTTGTATATCACTCACATAGTCATTATATGAAATTAAGCCATGTATCAACTTAATTGCTGCAAGAAAAAATGGTTTGAAGCATCACTTTGTTACTTTTAATCTTTTTTTTTTGGTCATATGCAAGCATGTGTATAAGTAGTTACCACTGTAAAGGAATCAAGTAAAATCACAATCATTTCAATAACATCCCTGTAACTTTTTTGTATTCTGTTGAATAATTAGTGTAACAAGGTAGAAGAATGTTAATTACTGTAGCTCATACCATCACATACACTTCCTCAAGAGTTTCCTTTTAGAACTATTTTCCTAACTTTCTGATGTCCCCTTCATGTGATGTCCCCCAGTGCTTTTATCTTTTCCTCCTCTAAGATCAGCTGAATACTCCATTCTCGGAGATATGGAATTAGAAAATTATGTAGTAAATTGCATGTCATTGCACTAAATTAAAACAAAAATTTATCCTCCGTATGTGACAAGATTTTCACACTCCATTGCTGTGTCTGCAATGGGGTGATTTCCTCTTAGCCTAGATTTGGGTGTAGTATTTTCCTCCTCTGAAAATAGGACTTTCATATTTTCTCTCCAGGTTAAATTTGTGGGACAAACAGAACAATGACATCCACTGCAGGGACCAGCTACACCTTGGTTCCTAACCAGAAGTACAGACGCAGTAACCGGCGCTCCAGACAGCGCTGCAACATCTTGGACACAGATTCCCAGTCTCTGTCAACACTTGGATATTTTAAAACACTTCCATTGGAGATCTTTCAAATGGTATTGAATTATCTTTCAGGTGAGAATCTGATAAGAAAGGTATTACTTCCAATAGCTGAAAATTACCACAAAAGTTTTCCATTTAGAAAAAGCCATTCTTATTTAAAATGTTTTACCTTTTAGCTAGTTGCAAGTCATTTTATGTGACTTGTTCTCTGAATTTTCAGCTCCCATGTTTCAGCCAAATGACCAAAATTTAAATGATATTTACAAACTATTTGAAGCGGGTTTTGCCTAGTATGTGTGAAAAGTATTCCTTAGATCTATCCATTTCTAGTTCAGTTTGTTGGCAAAGGACATGAACTGTAATTAAATTTTGCTTTATTCGTCCATCTTATTTCTTGGCCTGTTTTTGAAGTAAGATAAAGTCATTGACTAGCGATCAGCATTTTTCTTGCAGTAAAGATTTACAAGTATACTGGGTTTTGCTTTTTCAGTGAAGGATATCAGCGTGCTGAGCATGGTGTCGAAAACCATCAGCAACCGCCTCATTAATTACATCTCAACCCCATCAGGAAACCGAAGGCTTTTACTGCAAGACTTTCATAACCTTGAGCTACCTGGCAGGAGAGAAGGATCCTATATTTTAGAGCACTACAAATCTCTAGGTGATCCTTTAATGCAAGTGGTAACAATTAGAGGAGAGCCACACTCAGTTAAAAGGTCTCTTCTGTTACATCCATTGATCGGTAAAATGCTGAGGATATGGCCCAAATCATTTGCGCAGCTCCCTCTGAAAGTGAAGTTCCTCCCCGTGCCAAATAGCCCACTCAAATACCATTAACTGGTGGTGGTGGGGAGGTGGGAGAAATTACCTGAAATGATTCCAAAACCTCTTAGTTATGGAAAAAATAATGTATGTTCTGCCTCCTCTATGTTTATTTTTTCATATTAAATGGCAAGCAGGGCTTGGGCAGAGGATCAGTTCTCAGTAGTAGGTGTTTCCAAATTTAGTTTGTTTGGACACCACCGCTGGAAACTGCAGCAGAAACCAAGACTCCCAGGCCCCAGGCTAGCTGAAGGAATTTGGCTGTTCAGACTGCCTTCCTGCATCACTTTGGAGTCCTCGCATTCCTCAGTCTGGGAAATGTAGCCGCAGTACTTAAACCCAGCCTAATTCTAAAGTGACCAACGACAGTTGCCATCAGAAAGCCTGCTTGATAGTCTACTTGAGATGTATTGCAGACCACATTCCACTTCTTTGAAAAGAAGTATGCTCATCACAAAAATGTTATCACAGTTGTCAGTGACTAGCTTTCTCCTTGGCAGCTTTGTATCAGAGTTCAAAGACTGAAATGGGCATGAAGAACATACTTTCCTCTCACTCTTAGCTTAAGGGCAATGTGAAAATGTCTGCACTTTTGCTGTCATGGTATACCGTGTGCTAACCAAACCCTTTCTGGGTGAAAAGATTCGCTTGTTCTTTCTTTCAGCTGCTCAGACCTCTTTTGGCATAGCGTAATAGAAATCTAGATCAAAATAACATGGGTTTGATGGTAACGAGGAGCACTGTACATCCTTAAATTCAAAATTGTTTGCTTTTTAACTTTCCTGCTAATCTTTAAAACACATCGATTCTAAGTCATTCAGCCTCTCACTCAGAAATGAAGCATTCCTTCTTAGGCGTCTTGAATGCTGGAAATTTTCCTCACCCACCCACTATCAGTGTTGTTCTATCAGAGAAGCAAATTAAATTAAATCCTAATCTCATCCATATCAATTTACTGTTATCTAGCTGATAAAAAAAACTTGTTTATTTGACAGAGAAATAAAATGATGCCATGGTTAGATGCAGAATTATAAGTACGGTTTGAACTTAAGACATTAAATAAAGGCATACACAAGGTAAAGGAACACTGTTAAAGTAATTTAGACCAAAGACCTCCTATTGTAAGCGATCCATGTAGGTTTTGAGGTATTTAAAATAATCTCAGTGTTTTATTTTTAAAATGAAGGCCAAAACCCTACAATTCTTTAAAAAAAAAAAAAAAATCAGTTTGGGCTTTGTAATAACCACATACAAAAAGGCAACTTGTTAGTTAAATGTAGGTGTGCACCCATTGCTATAGTAGGCCTCGTAGTAAAAATTATAAAGATCAAATTATAAAGATCATAAATTTCAAATTATAAAGATCATTGGCAATATCTGTGTCATCAGTGGAAGGCTCAAGAGAATGTTTTCGTTAAGAGGTCAGTTGCAAAATCAATATTTACTTTACAGCAGGAAAGACTGGACTCAATGGGAAAAATTCATTCCTGTTCAGAGAGCCTGAACAGGGTCTACATATTACAGAAGTCTCACACAGACTCAGAGGGGTCTGGCTCCACTCAAGTCCATGGTAAAATCTTCCAGTACTTGTAATGGGGTCAGAATTTCAGTCATTGTTTAAAATGGCTTTGAGTTCTAAATGATGGGGGCACTGTCCTTCTGCACTGGGCGGATTTTGCTGTACAAAACCAGGAGCAGCACCTTTTCCTCCACCCTTTTTACTCCACATAATTTTTCCCCACCCTGATAGCTGTATTCTGACTTGCAGCTACGCTGTCTTAACAGTTTTACCTATTCTTGAGGGAGTTCTCGCCAAAGTCTAATCTAGTCAATAGAAAATTTACTTGACTGAGCTTTGGACCATGTCCTAGGCTGATGAATAAGTTATGTCTGTCCTGTAGGAATGCTAACACACTTCTAAATAAGGAAAGAGTCAATTTAGAACCACAGTAAATGCATAAAGTACTTCTTGACATTAGAGAAGTTACGTATTTTTTGGGGAGACTGACAGCTCAGGAAAAAAGTTTCCTCCCCCCAAAGAGTACATGCTTTTCTGTGGATTTCTTGCTTAATTAACAAACAAGATACATATTTTTTATTCTGGTAAAAGTTTTTGAAGAGCAAGCTGTTAACCCATTTTCTATCAGTAGTGTAGAAAAAAAAATGCTGCTTAACAAACAGCTGTTCCACACTATAATGAACTCCAGACTTTGACATCCTAAACACATACCATTTCGGTCCTGTATAGGAAAATAATTTTACCTCTTAGCTATGTTTTACATTAACACAGTTTAGAATATTTTCTTTTTAGAGCATGTGGCTATAATGAAAAAATGTTGGAAACTCAGCTTTCCATGATGTAACGGGAAAACCAGCATTCCCCAGGGTACTGTTAAAAGAGGTGCAACAACTAACATTTATTTCCAATATTTTTAACAGCTGTAATTCCAAAACCAATGTAGTATTTTTAATAGGGCTCCAACTGTGACTAACAGGGACTTTAAAACAACACAATAAACAAGTTACGGCATAGGAAGCCTACATACTCCCTGACAACATTTTTTAGTAAAAATGTTCCTGCTACAAAAGCACACACCCCTTCTCCAAAGCACAGATTACTATGTTGTGCTGCTCTTTTCGCCTTGCAGTAGCAGCTTTTTCTCACTAGTGCATGCGTGCCTGCGGTGTGAATGCTTAAGCTGATTCAGTAGTGTATGTGCCATGTACGTATACTCATAGTCGTGTTTCTACTGGTTTTGTTCACAGGATTGTTGCTTAAAAGATGCACGCTTCTGTTGCCCACAAAAGATAGGCTAAAGTACATACACAAGATTCTCTCAGAAGTAAGTTCACATTCCTTTCACTAATGTTTCAAATTGTCTCTTGCACTTACAATACCCTTTCTGTAAGGCAGTTGTTAGCTGAATTATGCCTTTTACTGTCCTTTTGCTGGAGTCTATTACCACTGTGTAATGAATTTATTGATTTGAAATTAGTCTCTTTTTAATAATAATAGAAAAGCCTCAGCCAGCACATTGAACACAAGGCTGTTGTACTAAGATATCATATTCCAAGATCAGTGGTTTTCAACTTTTCTTAAGTTTGGGGACTGTTGGAAATTTTGCAGTGGAAGAGCACAGCTCTTCATAGAAATTTTACTCTCCTGAAAACAGGGTTGCTCTTCGTAGCTTAGTTTTGCACACGCATTTGACCACAGTTTTGAATGTAATGCTAAGCCATAACATAGGTACTGTAACTTGTTTCCTTATACAACAAGGGAAAGGAATCCCTCTACATCTCTCTAATCGGTATCGAAGTACACAAGTAGTACAGTGAATTTTCAATCACAGGAATTAGCTTACGGTCAGTTAAGATAAATTACTAGTGTTTTGCACCTTGCAGGTTTCCTGTTTTAAACTTAATGGTTGTCCAAGTCCTTTGCGTTGTTTAGGATTACAGTGCTATGGGGTATTTTTACAGGTACAGTATCTTTATGTAAAGAAGGCAAGTATCACAAATATAAAAGAAAATTAAGGTAGTTTTCTAAACTAATCTCTGGTTTTGCAAGATATTTAGAAGTATAAGATGGTTTTGAGCCTTGGGGGGTAGGGGGGAAGGTATTTATTCACACAGTTCTCTGAATTTCCTTTCTGGTTGTTAAAGTTGCTGATTTGACTCTTGAGAATTCCTTGGTCTGGATTTCACTACCAACCAGTCTGGATTTTAATTAGCGATATATTATCTTAGAAGACATGGGAGAAGGGGAGCATTTTATTACACAGCTTCAGGTTCACAAATCAAGAGCAGAGACGGGTTAGTTTAAAAGTAAATGGCTATACACATCATACGCCAGAATATTTTTGTTAGCTTGTGGTAGCTTAAAATTAATCTTAAAAAAAAAAATAAAATCAGTGTCAAATGAATTAGTTCAGCAATCCACAGCTTATTTACTGTAATGACCACTGTGATTGCAAATATGCAGTAAAACGCTAAGGGTAGGACCTTTTTAATACTACTTGAGATGTTTGATTGTGAAATGTTAGAATTGCCACAATGGAGGCTTTACTGGAGAGTAACTTTGTTTAAAAAAAAAAATACCGAAACAAATTCTCTCTTAGAAGAACAGGCATTTTGAGCACATTTTAAATGCATTTAAGTCTTAGAAACTTGTGCATACAGGTGCTGTATACGTATGCAGCATTAAAGTATTTGATAATACAAAAAAAAAGTTGTTATCTTTCTGTGGCTAGGAGTTACAAATAATTATTTGTGCTGGGACATTTGTCTTTGTAGCAAATACCTTTGTGTGCTTTTCCTCGTAAGGTTCAAAAATAAGATCTTGGCCCTGAATTAG
Organism: Pelecanus crispus; assembly: GCF_030463565.1. NCBI lineage: Eukaryota > Metazoa > Chordata > Aves > Pelecaniformes > Pelecanidae > Pelecanus > Pelecanus crispus. The sequence goes on along the minus strand of NC_134660.1, from coordinate 2,112,428 downwards.
CAGGTTTTGATTCCGGGGCTGCTTTAAGCTTAAGTACAACCTCTGCCATCATGTGCAGCACCTCTGTCGCAGGTAATGGTTTCCCTACGCTCATCAGGGAGACGCTGTGCAGGCGCCACACTCCAGGTATGGCACCTTCCCTCTCTGTTCTTCTGATAAATTGCAGGACAGATTGTATTGATCTAATATGAGAAATGGCAGTGTGATCTAAATTTATGGCTCAATCTATTCATTTTTACCCCCTTTCTTTTGTAATCTTCAGATCCTAACAGCAGGCTGGGATGAACTGGAGTGCCACCGGGTTTTTAACTTCCTCTGTGAGCTGAGCAATTTACCTCGTAAAGTGCAGACAGTTGTCAGCAGCAAACCAGGTAATCATCAAAGCAGACAAAAGTCCTACAAAATCAAAATGCGCTATCATGGAGAAGTCAGAAAATGGATCTTGATTATTGCAAACAAAATATGTCTAGAATTGAGAATGTTTTAGCTCAGCTAAGCCTTGTAACACCAATCCTTTCCTGACTCTCATGTACATTCTGTTAGCTCCAGCATTACGCAGAAAGCAGGCATTCTCAAGCAAATACTTGGCCTTCATATAGATGAATACAGCTATTTTTTCCTTCACCAAAACCAAAGATAAGTGCTTTTGTCTTTGACACATAAGAGGTGTCTTGAAAGGCATTTAGGTTTTTTGGAATCATTCCATTATCAAACAAATGCATTTTATGTACATGTAAACAGTAACATGGACTTGAATCTTTCCTACTGTACACCAATGCCAGTGAAATCAATGGGAAAGGAACCAATGCAGAAATAAAGTGATGCAGTAAAAAGTTAGGTTTCATATTTCTGAAACACAACAGTGACGTGGCACATGCCTCTCAAGAAATTCTCATGTTACCCGGCACAGAACCGGGTGTTTCTGCGGAACACTTTACACACAGCCATATACACACTTCCTCCTATTTCCACGTACTGATGCCAAACAACAGAAACCAAAAAACATAGCTGAGAGCCCTTGAAGACATGCATGAGTTGCTGCAGAAAGGTACCAGAGGGTGCATCGACAAATTCTATGGCCTGAATTAGTGCAACGTATCCAAAATAGCCAGACTCAGGAAGTAACAGCTGAGAATTTAATTAAATCCCCCTAGATGTTCTTGGGCAGCTTTAAAAAAATCCTTTCTCTTCCTGTTTTAAAAAAAAAAAAATCTGTATTGTGCAAGGCTTAATGGATTTATAATATCTACATTCTTTTACCCCAGGAAGTGCCCGAAAGCTAGAGCTGCGGATAAGGTTATACTGTCGTAGCGTCTTGTTGAACCACTGGATTCATCAAAGTGATTCTGCATTTTGGTTGACTCGCATTTTAAAGCCGTGGCCCATGGTCAATCAAGCTCGCCTGCTGTATATCATCTTTGGGCCTGTGTCCTCTCTTGATGGCAAGTAGTCCGGGGGGTTAATTTTCAAAGTTTGTTCCCTGAGAATGAGATTTCCTTGCAGGATGCAGCATTTCTGAAAACCAAGCTTTATGCAAATAAAATGTAATGGTATTGCCTAGAAAAAAAAGTTGTGCTTAACCGGACTTCACTAACATATATAAAATACATAAATGATATATATTTGTGTATTTATATATACATCCATATATATATATATATTTATATATATAAAAAGTTACAATTCAGGTGAAGAACTTGCACCTCTGTTCCGCTATTCTCCCCTGCTTAGGGTAGAGCTAGCTTGAATGCACCTCAAAGAAAGAAGCATCTGTTTCCCTGGAGAAAAGCATGCTTTCTTACTTAATTATCAGACCTGGATTTCTTTAAATCGCCCTTCGATTCATGCTGCAACTACCAAGCAAGACCGTGCTTTTGCCAAGAAAGGTTGGAGCAGATGATCCTTGAGGTCCCTTCCAACCTGGTATTCTATGATACCACTGTTCCTACTAAAATGACAGATGGGAAAAATCTCACTGTCACAAAGACTGAGTTGTGTTACCTGAATTCCCCTCCTTTGACTCTGCTGTAGGGCCCATTTTAGCACTTTCCTTGTTTAAAAAAGAAAAAAAAAAGAAAAAATTTCTTTGTCACTTAATAGCAGTTGTGATTAATATATTGCTCAGGACATGTGGTTTGGCAGAAAATGATAGAAGGACCGACAGATGAGACCAGTCTGAAAGGTCTAGCAGATGCAATTAAACTGCTGTATGACACAGAAGCTAGAGAATGGACAGCAGATGACATTATCAGTCTTGTGGATGAGCTGTCAGGTGTGTTTTTGCCTTTATCATTAATCCATAGGATTATATGCTCATGTCCTCCAAATCTGGCAATAAGTGTGTTTCAGATGCACAGGTGCCTTGGGAAACTGACTGTAATATTCCTTACAGTAGCTGAGGCGTAACTGGAAAAGTCATTACACTTGGAGGCCAGGCAGTAGCTGGGGGTGAGAGAAACCCAGCACTGCCTACAGATTCAGGCTGTCCTTCCCCATTGTGAAATATTTTCAGAATCCATGCAGACCTTTAAAATTCAAGTCTTGTCTAGCTGTTATTAAGGAAACATCGTCGAAGCTGCATAAGCTGAAAACACAATGTTCGTTCAAGCCAAAATTCTACTGAGCAATGTTAACGGCTACATTGAAAGTTAGTTTGGGGGGAGATTGTATCACGGAAGCTATTGTGAAGAGCTCTAACTCTATTGCCGGTAGGAACTGCTTATATGACTTCATTGCTGCAATTGTATTCCAGAGGGTATCCCCTCACAAATTCTGGTTAGCTATCAAAGCCAACAATTCATAAATTCACGTCTTCCAGAATAGTTTTTGTGCCACTCCTTTCTTTTTGTTCAAAGAGCACTAAAATTCTATCTGGTTTATTACAAAGTTGTTCCCCGGGAGTGGCTCATGGAGAACAATGCTCGGCTTCTTATTCTGAGTGGAAACAACATTTGCTTCACTTTCATGGCCAGTAAAGCTGTGAATGGAAGAACTGTTGAGTTAGCCAGACTCGTGGTGTTCCTGGCTTTGGTGAGTACCACCGAACGGCGCAGGCTCAGGCCTTTTGTCTCCCTACCCCTGGATTTGCTTTCTCAGAGTTGAAAGCTGTTTCCCTGTCTACTCCTGCAAACCAGGAGTAAGTCCAGCAAGAGAGTTGGTACTCCTCCACCCTCTGGTCCCTGTCCAGCACATCTCTGTAAGGTAGCAAGCCCGTCCTTGAAGAGAAATACCACTAACAAGATGTTGAGAAGTTCCTCCATTAGCATGCCAACAATAAGAACAACCTCTATGTCCTTGTAACAAACCCTAATTTTCCAGGCCACGGCTGCAACCGATCCGTTAGAATCAATAGTTAATTCTAAGATTTAATCTTGCTTTTTATAGCATCGTACTCATCATAAAAGGTGTATTTCTAATATTTCCTGTGTATGTCAGGTCTGCGAGAAGGACCTGTACTGCATGGACTGGACAGTAAAAATGATGCAGAAGGTCTGCAAAGTTTTCAGCACTCCAGGGGAGAGAACCAACTTCCTGCAGTGTGTGGAGAACGCCTTCGCTCACATGATCATGGACATGCTACAGGCAGTTCTGTCCGGTAAGCCTGTGGGTCTGCAAGCCAGGACGAGCTGTTTCATCGGGAGCTAGCACTGAGTGAGGCAACACAGCGTGGCACCGCAGCCTGTCCTTCCTCCCTGCCTCACCAGGCAGAACAATACTGGAGTGCCTGAAGTTTGTTGAGAACATAAAATAATTAATCAAGTGTCGTAATTGGGAGAGACATTTGTTTTAACCGATCTCTCTCGTCTAAGAGATTCCTAGCGCCATGGATGGTGAAACCAACAGTCTTTTAAAATACGTCCCACCAGAGCCTTAGGCCTGAGGTCCTTTTGGGCTGCGTCTAAACGCAGGCTCCGAGCAGCTGCCAGCCAGCCTGTTCAACTCCACAAGCTGCAGTTGCTCCCTGTCCACAGCTTGTCAGCCTTGATAAAACCTCAAGACTGATTGTGATGGCAAGCTCGGTTAGGACAGATTTTTGTCTTAACGCGCAATTGTTCTTGTCCGTCTTTGGACAAGCTGGTGAAGGAATTCTGGAGACAGTCTCCTGTGTTATTTCACAGCTGTCCTGCCATCAGGTGCAGTAGCTGGTGCCTCATAAATCTGAGTGGAGGCTGCTGGTTCAGCCTCTGCTGAAAACACCAAAGGAGTAAGATTTATCTTCAAAGAAGTCATTTAGTTTCACTAATCATTTTAAAATGTTTTTCTTTGCCCTGGTAGGGGATCGTGATGAAGAGGACAGCAGCTTTTTGAATTTGTTTCACCTTGTAAATGCACAAGCGAACTTCCATAAAGAAATCCTGTACCTGACCATGAGAAGCAACAGCAACACCGTTTGATGCTCTTTTACAGGCTCTTGCTCTACTCCTGCTGGTTGGGTTTTTTTTTTCTTTTTTTAAACATTTGCAAAGCAGTGTCCAATTATTTCTTAAATTTCCATTCCAGTAAGAGCTGGAGTAGCTGTGGGAGAAGCGAGTGACATACATGTCACACCAGCTGAATGAGCTTATGGAATGGATGGGGGGACCTGTAAGCGTTCGCAGCAGAGCTCTGCGCGTTTTGCTCCTCTGAGGCAGCGTTAAGACACGCTGAGGAAGCAGGCTGGGGGCCTCTGGTTTGGGAACATAAACTGCATTCTTTTCCCACTGGGTATGTTTGCATACACAATAAAAATGACATGGTTTTCATATTTGATGTGCATATACGAATTGAAGAATGTTATCTTAGTTCAGAACCAAAAACATTTTGATCTTTTAATTTTGTTTTCTCTTGGGAATCAGAGGAGAAAAAGACGGACGTAATTAGAGCAGCACAGCTACATTTTTCCAGGGTCTCTCTCGCTAACTCTTACATTCTGCGACAGAAGCGCTCCATAGATTGTACATTCGGTTTTAGCAGAAAGAGGTGATTCCTGAAAGCAATTTAACTGCTTTGATCAAGCAAGGCAATTTTTTCCCAAAAAAATACAGCTGCCTTTTAACCACCAAGCAGAAGAGACTTCCAATCTCCCTGCCTAGTGTAATGACTGACCTGTTGAAGTGTATTTGCCTTTATAGGACTTAGCTAGGTTGAAGACACATGTTCAGTGCACACAGGCTAAGATCACTGTTTCATTAAAGTATATAAATGTTTGCTACTTATAAAAGGTTTTGATTTTCTGCTAGATTGCCTTCAAAACAAAAAGATGTACTGCATAATAAAGAGCACTTACTTTACTGTACGTTGTTTACAATGTGGCTATTTTCTTCATATTATTAAATAGCTGCCACCTTTACCTGAATCACTTTCCAAATGTTGTAGTGTTCAGGACCAGATTTTAGCTGCAGGGACCCACATTGAGCTTTGAAAGCCGGTCTTCAAGTGCTGGAAACAGCTAAATGGTACCAATTTATCTCAGCTGCCCCCACTTGATTTCATCAGTAACAAGCCAACAACAGCTCTGTAATGATCTGCTTGGAAGTTTGCATGTTAAAAATTCTTGCACTGTTTGTTGAATATACAGTTACAGACAGGATCTGACTACGTGAAGGAGTGGATAGGGGATATAAATTTACTGAGGAGCTGTGCAGCATGTCGGTAGATGGCAGAGGTGAAACCTTCCCTGAGAGGAGCGTCTGCTAGCAATTGCTTCTGACATCCCCTTTTTCTCGCCGATCGAAGGTTATATTTAAGAGCACGCCGCAATACTGCCATTGTGCTGCAACTACGTGTTATTTCTGAAGTAAGCAAAATCCAAGACTCTGTCTGCAATCCAGTGAATGGAATGCTTCCAAACTGATCACTAATGACCTCAAAATACGAGGAGAAAACAGACTTGTACAGTGACAGGGAGACGCAGCCAAGAAGCCACTGAGGCGGAACGCTACAGCCCAGGCCGTTAGCCGTTCCCTCCTGTTATACTCAGGAATCGCTACCAATAAATAATTTCAGGAGATGGAACCCAGAGGAACGGAGCGGAGTCTTGAACCACCGCATCTTCTCGCTCCGTTGTGTTTCTGCTGCGGAACGCTGCTTGGCCGTGCCGCGACACAAAGCACCGCAGGGCTGGCGTGGGTTCTCTGCCAGTGCCTGTCTCATCTCCCGGGACCCGGGACACAGTGGCAATAAATTACAGCGCATCACAAGGGATGCCATTATGCGAGCGCAGCGATACAGGAAAAGTAAGTTCTTTGATTCACTGGCAGCAGTCGACAAAGATGAAATGTCAGCTCTGCCGGCACTAGCTCGCTCTCTCGCAGCAGATCCTCCAGGAATGCAAGTTTCACGCGGCTGCCAGTTGTGAAATATTGATGGCATTATTAATTTATTATTAACTGCTCTTTTTCTTACATACACAATAGCTCAGCAAGCGGTTGGCGTTAGTTTTTGCAGCGTTCACACGTACGGCAGCGTTTCCACCAGACGAGGGCTTTTCCTCCCCCAATGATCAAAGCTCAAACCCACCGAAGCGGTACTTCCCAAACCAGTTTTGTTTGAACTGGAAAAGGACACTGGGCCTTGCAGCCTCGTTTCCCAATATCGCCGTCTGATCGGCTCTCGCAATTAAACACCGCTGGGCTAATGGCGTCCAGGTGGGGAGCCCTCAGGCAGCGCCGCGCGCCAGAGGAGCTGGGACAGTGACACTTGAGAAAATGGTGCTTTTTCTTCTGCTGCCAAATTTTAACCACTGCTGTGCGGAGTCGATAAAACCCTCCCAGGACAACAAACAAAATTCCCCCTGTGCCAGCGTAGCCCTTTTCAGAGCGGGGCTGCACCCTGACTGCAGTCTGAGCTGCGGAGCACCGTATCCCATCTGCTAAAGAGCCTATCCCTGCCCGCTGCGGCCGTCCGTCTGTCTGCAAACACCTCTTCTGTCTGGCGGTTTCCATCCCTTTGCAGCCCTCAGCTGCTGGGCTGGGTGGCTTCACCTTCCAGCGTGGAGCTGGCTGATTTGGGGCATGGAGGAAGGGATTGTTATGCATAGCTGATGGGTTTGTAAGGCCCTCCGAGGGGAGAGGAGCGTTCGGAGTAAGAGAAAATTATTGTTCCTGGTTTCACACTCAGCTGAGTTTCCATTCCATGCATTCCTCGTTACTCACTCTCTCTTAATCACTGCAGATGTTGACATCAGATACAGGCTCACGAAGCGGAGGTTATTGAGAACATGACTTATGCTTGAAGAAATGCCTCGCAGAATATTTCAAGTTTCTGATTTTCGACTATATTTGGTGGTGGAGCGAGGAGAAGCTTTTCCGCATCTCCAAGGCTCAGCGACGAGGGACCGCCCTGGGTAGCGCGGGCTGAGCCTGGTGCACTGGCAACACACTGGGGAGCAAAGTCACCAACGTTGTGTTTCTCTCAGGGGTTTCACTAACAGGAAATTGCAGTGTCAAGTATTCAGCTGGCAACGCTAACCGCATCCAGCATTCCCAGACTCTGAAATCCCTCTTCTTTCTGTAAACACCGTCTTCTGAATGTCTTACCAACCAATTCCAGCGTACCGCGGCAGTGCCTGCATCGCCCCTGCTCTCCCTGGATCCTGTTCTCTCGCACCCACTCGTGTGATGGTGCTGTGGTTAACTAACGAGGCATGAGAGTTTTTCCTGTTACAGGTATTTCAGGTGTTTACTGCTTAAAAAAAATATTCTTGGGAGAGACCAGGCATATGAATATTTTGTCTACTAGGAGGACGAAACTTGCAGTCTGAAAACAGCATTGCATGTGCCTGGCAGTGTAAGGGCAGGGATCGAGGCAGGGCTTCATAAAAGGACAGGAAAAATTCTCCTGATGCCCCAAATACCTTCCCAGACTTCTCCAAGCTGGGAGAAATTAAGCTCTGAAATGTTCTTTCCATCCCACAGAAATTTCCATCATATTCAAAATGTTCCTTTTTTCTATGCTGAGATGAGCTGAGACCTCCTGGAGCTTCCCTGAACACCGGAGAGGGGACCTGAGCGAGGGCGAGCCACGGCTCGGCTGCCCGGGCCCCCTCCGAGCCGGGGAGAGCTCTGTTCGGACCCCACAGTGCCTGGAGCAGCAGCCGCCCCTCATGCCAGGGGACACAGAGGGGTCTCGGCATGGTTTGCCAATGCCTCGTCCTTCTCGGGGCTCGCAGGGTGCCCCGCATCTCTCCGTGGACGCGGGGTTTGCTCCCGGAGCCGCGCGTGCCCCAGCCCTGCAGCCGATGCACAAGGCTGCGTTTCGGTAGAGTCAACACCAGCAGACGCGTTCGCTCTCCTGGGTCATTCCTCTTTATTTCATTTCCTTGAACATTTTTTCATTAAAAATATAAGTGCTTTTCTAAAATTAAACCCAAACGGCCGACCTCGGAAGCGCTCACCCCAAGGGGCTAAGCCACACGGGGGGGGGCAGACACTTCGCATCCCCCCGGGACGCCGCGTGCGTCACCAGGAACAACCCGTGTCTCGGCCGCGGGACGTCACCTCGCCGCCCTCTCCCCCGCCACCCCATTTCCCTCCTTCGCCCCGCTCGGCCGTGCCTGCGCAGCCCCCTCCGCGACGCCGGCGCAGCCCCCGGCGGCTCCTTGCTCTGCGCTGGGCAGCCGTTTGCTCGCAGAGGGTTAACGCTTTTCCAGAAGGCTCCGAGGGAGATGGACCAGGCGGCGGCTGTGGAAGAGAAAGGAGATGCTTGTCTGACCCGGGCCCGAGAGCTGCGGGAGACCCAGAGATGGTGACGGGTGGGAATGGCAGCGTGTGCGAGCACAGGCAGCGGCAGCAGCCCCCCCTCTTCGCCCTGCGCAGGGGGGGACCCCCCCCTTCTGCCTCCTTTAAAATGATGCAACCGGGATCCCTTCTTGCTTCTCCCCTAAGCTGTTTTCTTTCTCTCCCTCCTGGGAACAAAAGCCGCAAGTTCGTGCTGCAGCACTATAAAAGGCAGAGAATGGCTTTTCCGAAGGGGAAGGGGCTGATAAACCTGGCAGGGAGAAACCAGCAGCCGCACAATAGCCGGCGCACGTTTCGGCGGGCGAGGTGGCCTGATTTATAAAATAAACCCTGGTGCCCTCCTTCCAGCCCTCAGCAGGAAACAGCTGCGCGGGTGCTGTCAGCTCGGCTGCCTCAGCCAGGCAGAGGGAACGGCGGCCAAAGACAACAGCATTAAACCCCAAACTATCCCCTCTCTCCCCCCCTCCCCGGACATGTTTCTTCCCAGAAATTAAAGCCTGGTGGGACGAGGAGCAGCCGGCTCACCTGGACGATGCTTCGATTGCAAGGCTGATGCTGAGCCGCATCTTCCCCAGCATCGCTCTAGAGCATGTAAATGATGTAGGAGAGGATCACCAGGCCGATGATGGCAAAAAACATCAGAATGAAAATATCCAGCATGGTGAGCGAGGAGCCGGTGGGGCAGGGGCTGCCGGGCTCCCCGCGGCGTGGAAAGGCAATGCTCGGCAGAGAGCGGCCGCTTCGCTCGCCAGCCCCGCGGCTCAGCCGCTGCGTCCTCCCCTCCCAGCCAGAGCACGGCTCGCTCTGCTCAGGATGGAGAGATGATGCCGGAGCTGACAGAGCCGCTTTCCAGCAGGCAGGCAGAAAATGAAGGGATAAACACAGGCGGTCAGATGGGGCTCCAGCCTCGAACGGGCGGAGGAGCGCTCGCGCAGCCCAGACCTGCGAGCGGGGCTCCCGGGAGGCACCGTCTGCCTGCGGGAGGGTTGCTTTGCCCCTGCTTCTTCCTACCCAAACTGCTGCCCGGTTTATGGGGGTGCTTACGGTGATGCGACTCCCCATTTGCAGCTGGGAAAGGGCCCACCCTACGGGGAAAGAAGCAAAAAGGTGCTTTGGCCATCGCAAAGCCATGCGATCCCTCAGGACCGCTCTGAACTCTCACCTTTCAGAGTCTGGAACTCCTGGGGTACTGCAGCATCCTTTGCTTCCAGTGCCACACCGCCTGCTTCAGCACGGTTTAAAGCAATGCGGTTTTAAGCAAGCAGCGACAGCCATGGAGCCTTTTTATTTTTTTTGGCTGGTGCTTTTGATGCAAATAACGTCCTTCTCCACACACCTTCAAGATTTTCTTTTCCCACTGCTAATCCCACCTTGAGAGGCTGCAGCGGCCAAGCTAAGCCGTCGCCAGCTGCTCTCGGAGCACAGGGGCTGGCTGGGGGCGGGGGGACCCGGCTGTCACGGTGCTGCATTCCTGGAGACGTCAGGCAAAGCCGGGACCCGGTGCCCTTGCTACGCTGCCCACAGCAAAGCTGACCATTTCCCTGCGTGGGTCCGGTCTCTGGAGCAGCCGCCGGCTCACCTGAACCCCAGCAGATCCCGGACCCACGCTGGCGCTGGCGTTTGGCCTCCGAGAGCAAGACTCGAAGCGGGGCAGCAAGCGGGGAGGCATCGCCTGCGCCTCCGCCCCGCTCTCTGCGAGCGTTTCTCCAACATGGCTCACGGCTGAATTTTGAGCCCAATTTCCAGGGGTTCCACGGTACCCGGTGGCCGCAGCACATGGGCCGGACACGCTGCAAAGGGTCTCCGAATGCTTCAAGCGCATCCCTTGGCTTCAAGCCATGCTGAGAGCAAGGGATGAGCCAAGAAGCTGCATCCCAGGTCGGCTCCCAGGGATGCCAGCGTTTCCTGCTCCCAGGAGCCAAGCAGAGATGAGGATCCCGGCTCCGGCAGGATTCCCGCTGTGTCCCAAGGGAGCAGAAAAATGGCCAGAAAAGCGACCGCAATCAAACCCAGCACAATCGGCAGGTAAAAATTATACTTTTATTTTTAATTTGAGTAAACCAGGAAGAGAATCAGTTGGTTTGTTCCATTCGATGGTTCGGTTAAAAAGGCCAAATGACGTTTTTATTGGTGGGTGCTCAACCCGACAGGAAGGAGTACACAAGGACAAACCCCAATCAAGCAACGGATCCGGAAGAAAACACGTTCTAAGCTCAGCACTGAGACGCAACCAGGGAAGCTGGGATGGATGAGGTCTATTTTACACATGGTGAGAAGCAATTTAGCTTTTAAATTTTTTTTTTTTTTACTATTTTATTTATTTATTTATTTTAAATACAGGTTTAGGTGCTTTTCAGCTATGAAAAAAGGCAAAAAAGTGCATAAGTCGAGAGAAAAGGCAGAAATCAAGCAGTAAGAGATTTGTTTCCCATGGCAGGGGAGAAGGGGCAGGGCGTGGGAGGGGAGAATTAGGACAATGGTTTCAAGGTAGCATTAAAAAAAGGTTTGTATACCAAAACGTAATTGCCTGTGTGTTTGGTCCATTAAAAACCGGTTTATTCACATTGATACTCCCCCCCATTCCCAGATAAGAACGTGATTAAGAAGAGGATAAGCAGGGAGACACAGACTTCCCCCCTGCCCAGCCACCCCCTCTCCCCTGCTCTTGTGCACGCTTGTTTTAGCACCAACCGGGATTCCCATCCCGTAAAGCCCATCCCAGCTGCTTCTGGGGTCCCATTTTCACCCCAAGGTGACGATGATGCCAGGAGTCACTGTCACTCCCCCCCCTTCCCGTTGCAGCCGGCTGGGGAACAAGCCAGGAGCAGAACGCTCCCCTCTCCGCAGCTCACGTCCTCCCGGGGGTCTCTGCCCTGCCAGGAACCCCCTCCTCACAGACCAGCATTCGCTCCGGCAGCCCCCGACTCCGGTCACCCCAACACCGGCACCGTCCCCAAACAGCCCTCCAGCCCCGCGTGCTTCGAGAAAGGGGGCTGCAAGTGCGAGGGGGTGGGATCGGGATACCCTCCGCAAGACCATCCCCAAGGATGCATCCCCCAAGAGAGCTGAGGAATGTCTCAACTCGGCCGCTTTGGTCCCTAGATTCCTTCTTTTCCTTTGGGAATAGCAAAGGTGGCAGCTTCCCCTTGGAAGCACCCTAGCCCCGCGGTGCAGCGCAGCCAAAGCCCCGAGCAGCCCGGCAAGGGGACGGTCTCCTCCGGTGGCCCGGTTGCCATGGTCCGGGCTGAGCCGGGGCTGTGAGCGGGCACGGGGCAGCAGGAGCACCGGAGGCAGCACGAAGGCATCACCATGTCCCAGCATTTGGCTTCTCTGAGCCGGGAGAAGAGCATCGCGCTCCTGCCCTCCCCACACAGGCTTCCAGTTATACCTGCCCCTGTCCAGCTCCAGGACCTTCGGAGCCCAAAAGAGAAGGGGACAGGGATGTGCTTTGAGATTTTGGTCCATGATGTGATCCCAAGTTAGCGGCGGCCCCAAAAGCCACCATGGCTGGGGACCAACAAGAGGTGCAGGGTGGCTCAGGGTGCCAAACCCTGGTCTCTGCCACTCAAGACCAAGCTGCCGGAGGGGACAGTCACCCCGGATGGTCCCCAGCACGGTGGCAGAGGGGGAGGGTCTTTCACACGTGGCTCAGAAGAGGCCCAGGGATGGGGGCTGATCCTGCTGGCTCCCCAGACCATCTACCCAGTGAGCGGAGGGCTCAGGAGGGTCCCAAAAGCCCAGCAGCAGCAAGAGAAAAGCAGGAAGATTCTGGGTGAATTTGGGGAGCAACCACTGGCTAAGAGAGGAAGAGGCTGCCCCGGCACGCGGGGCCCAGGGGATCCCCAGACCCTGTCCAAAGAGAGAAAGCTGGAGCTGCCAGGGGACATGAGGTCTCGGTGCAGAGGAGCCGGGACCGCGACCCAGCTCCAGCCCTGGAGCGGGAGCAGCAGCCTCCGGGCGCAGCGAGGCTGCGGCTGCTCCTTTACCTGCGCCAGCACGGCCCCAGCTCAGCCCCGGAGGGAGCGGGGATGTGGACCAAGGCAGCCAGAGCCCGAGGCAGAAGCGAGAGCCGCTGCCAGGGCCGTCCAGAGCAGCCGCTCTGAATCCCAAGGAGAAAGATTTTGTTTAAGATTTGAACTGCGAATGTTTTTCTGTTTTGAGGACTGAAGGGAGCCAAGACTGAATGGGAACACTGCACAGAGGAGCCGGGAGAAGCAACGGGTGCAGGGTGGAGGCTGGCGGCCCGTCCCTCCTGTCAGCCCACGGCGGCCCTTGGGACGAGCAGCCCCCACCTACTGCACCCCTCACCTCCTCCACGCAGACAGCGCTGCCCCTCTGCCCATCCCCACCAGAGGGGGGAGAATTTGGTCCTAAGAGATGCTCTCCTCCTCCCTTTGCTGGGGTCCTGGCAACTCCGACTGCTTCCCCTCAGCCGGGAAATGCCGGAGCACCTGGGATGGCCAGAGAGGAGGGAGACCGAAGGAGAAGGAAAGCTGCGGCGGTTTGGTCTCTCGAGCCCCCAGCATCCCTTGCAGACAGTCCCTCAGTCCCGACAGAGCTAGAACAAAGCTAAATTGGCAAGAGAAACCGGAGGCGGCTGCAGAAACACAGAGTAACCGAGATGTCAGGATGCGGCTCCGGCAGAGCACGCGGGATAAGGGATGCTGGGGCAGAGAGAGAGACGCACGCACAAACACGGGGGCCAGCGCGGGCTGGGGGCTCAGCTGCCAGCCACGTGCCCTGTCCCCTCCTGTGGCTCAGATGGCCTCCACGTAGTTGGCAGGGAGCATGCCCGTGTCGCCCGTGCGCTCCACCGTGCCGTACATCCATCCGTCGTCGATCTGCTGCACGTTGATGATGGTGTCGCCATCCTGGAAGGAGACCTCGTCTTCATCAGCCGCGTTGTAGTCGTAGACGGCGCGGAAACGCTTCTGTGGGGAGAGAGGGGTCAGCAGGCGCGGACGCTCCCCGTGCCCCAGGCAGGCAGAGCCGCCATCCACGGGGGCACCCCGGGGCGAGGAGCCGTGCCGGATCCGGGAGGCTCCCACTGGGAGCTGCGCAGGGAAGCTGGCGCCAGCAAGAGCGGTGGCAAACAGAAAGCAGGCACCCAGCATTACACCCGCCAGCGCCTTCAAAGCCGCTCTTCCCCTGCACGGTCTGCAGGAGTGGGGAGCAAATGGAGCAAACGGGAACCCCCCCGGGGGGGAAAGTAGGGGGGCTGGTGTTGGGGTGGGTGCTGTGGGCCCTCGGGCTGTACTCACCCCCCCCCCAGAAGGAGCGTTGCGCTGTGTAGAGGCTGGTGCCGCAGGCTCCTTGTAGCCGTAGGACTGAGACGACGGCTGCTGCTGCTGCTGGTAGACTGGGAGGGAAAGACGGCTCCGTTAGCCAGAGCTGGGACGGGGGGGGACACGCAAAGCCCCTCGCAAAGAAGGGCCGGCTGCTGTCCCCGCAAGCACGGGGCCGTGCACGGGGCAGGCTGCAACGCCCGCAGCCCTCCCCGCCTTACCTGGGTTGCTGGGTTGGACGTGATGAGGCGGCTGCTGCTGCTGCTCTGCGGGTCTCCGGTAATTGGTGCTCTCCTGGGAGTTCCTGCGCTCCAGCTCGGCGCCCTCGCTGGGACTCGGGCCCATCCTGCTCCTCTCGAACTCTTCGTGGTATTTTATCTGCGGTGACAGGAGAGGAAGGAGAGGTCAGAGCGCAGCCGGGACAGCTCTGCAGCGCCAGCCCCGGGGCTGAGCCTGGAGCCCAGCAATGGCAGCAGCTCCTGCAGCCCTTCAGCACCAGCAACGTCCCTCACCTCATCCCAGCTCATTCCTTTTTGCCACCAAGGACTCGGCGTTAGCCATCTCACAGCCCCAAGGACATTTGCTCAGACCCGTTTGTGGCACAGGAAGGAGAAAGTTTAAGTTAAGGGTGGGATATGCAATTTTTTCAGGTGTGGATGAGATTCAAGACCAGGCTCCCAAGCCTGCAGGCTGCAGGAGCGCGGAGCAAAGGCACCTTTAGGAAGTCCCCCCAGCGCACGCCGAGTTTGGCGTGCAACTCCCCAGCCTACAGCTGGGCACAACCATGGAGGCACCACTCCAACACCTACCCCCAGATTCCTCTTTAAGCGTGAGAGGACTTTGGGGTTTTTTGTTGCAGGAGACTCAAAGCAGATACCACCAAACACACCCGCAGCCAGCACAGAGAGAGGCCCCCCTGCAGCGGGCAGGAGGGAAGGGTTAACCCAACCGCCTGGGCGTGGGTGTAAAAATTAATAGCCGCTTGTGTTAATGAATGCACTGCCATCGGAAAGCACCTGGAGCCCGCCTGTCTGCTGGTTAAACAGTTATTTACTGAAGGGCACCAGGGCAGGCTCCCTGTGCAGGCAGGAGGCAGAGCCTGGAGCAGAGCTGCCCTCCCGGGAAGGGGAGCACCCCGAGGGGAGCACCCCGCTCCCCCGTCCGCTGCAGGGAGCCTGAGCCGGGACAGCCTCAGGACGGCATTTCCCAGCGGTCAGAGGCTCAGGCTTTGCGCAGCTCCGTTGCAAGGAGGGTTTCCTCACGCGCAGGACCCTATCAGCACCTCCACCGAGGGCGGTTTGGGGCACCTCTGCGCTGCGGAGGGGTTCACACGCCAGCGAGCGCTGCCGTGCCGGGCAGCCCCCTTTGCTGCCCGCGTGCCTGCCCGGCTGCACCCCTGGGAGCGGAACGCTGCCTGCTGAGCCAGGCTTTCCACAGGGAGCGGGTCTGTTTCTGCATCCATTAAGTGGGTCATGCAACCCCAGGCTGGCAGCCAGATGCCCACAGGGAAACTGCTGAAAACTGCTCCCGTGGCTGAGAGAGGGTGAAGGGCGCAGAGCAGAGGGACACAGGCTGCTCTCATCTCTCTGCCGTGTTATTCAACGCCCCCAAACCTCCACAGATTCTCTCAAAAAAGAGAGTGGTGCTTTCTGCAACAAAGACCACAGCCCTGCTCTATGGCGGGGAAGCTATGCTCATCTCCTGCCAGCTCAGACCTCATCGAGAAGCTGCCCCCAGGGAAAAATCTTCCAGCCAGGTCCATTTCCCAAGTGGGAAGCCTTCCCCAGCCCTCGCTGTCCTGGGGTTTGGTGTGCGGATAACACCCTGCAGCTCTCGCAGATCAGTACTTGCCAGTGAAAAGCACAATGGGATCAGAAGAGGAGGGAATAAACAACCTCCTCCCGCCCTGCCAGGCATTCCCGTGTTTGTATGCGCGTTTGTGTATGCGTGTGAGCTCCTACATGTGTGCGAGCTCCCACTGCGGGCGCAGGCACCGTCCTCCCTCTCCCTGCATTCCTGCAAGCCCAGACCCACAGCCCCTGGACACCCCAGGGAAGCAAACAGCAGCTCCCAAGCCAGCGGCTTTGTCCCTGAGGTAAGGATCCTTAAGGATAGAAAAGCTCCAGGACAGGTTTTTACCACGTCTCACCTGGCCTCAGCTGTAGGGGTGCTGGCTCACACCCCTGCAGCACCCAACAGCATCAGGTTTTTGTCCCCTGGGCACTGCCCGGGGCTCAGCCAGGGAGAGCAGCTCAGCGTGCTGCAGGGCTCGGAGCTGGGAGCAGCTCACGCCCCTCGAGCAGACACCCAAGAGTTTTCTCATGCAAAGCTGCGCTCCAGGGGCGGGTTTAATGGTCAAGGAGAAAGCAGCCTTCCCAGCCCTGCCAGGGTTTCGCAACAGCTCCTGGGCATTTGATAAGGAACACTCATGACTTTCAGTAGCGGCTAAAGGTGAATTAACTCCCTGCATTCTGCTGAGGGCAGAGGCTACTGCGGGCTCCTGCGCCACGAGGAGCGGCAGGGTCGAGTTTGGGCAGAGGACAGAGATACCCCACGTCTGCTGCACCCAGTGCTGCAGCTATACGTGCAAGTGTGCATCCTCCTCCTTCGCCATGGCAACACACAGACGTCCACGTCTGCCACGAACCGCACCACCAGCACCTGGACGTGGGCTGAGGCTGCTGGGTGAAGCACAAGCTCCCGGGCCAGCTGCCGCTGAACTTGGGCACGGTTTTAATATAATTTTCAGAAATGGAAGAGCTGGGTCTCTTGCAGACACAGGACAGAGCTCCCCTTCCAGGAGGTCAAGGGAGGATGGAGATGCTGCTGTGCACAGCCCCCAGGAACCCCTCCATCGAGGCAGGAGGGAAGCTGTGCATGGCCGAGGGACCTTGAGGAGCTCCCTGCGAGGCTGCTCTGGTGCAGTCTGGCTACAAAACATGGGCTGTAGGTAGGGAAGCGGATGATACCGCCTGTCCTACCCTCGGGGCGGGTGACAGCAGGTGGTGAGACCCTGGGGAGCGTGCGCAGCCTCGGCACAAACCAACAGCAGCGGCAGCTGCAGCAAGCAATCCCGACAGCCGGATGGCTGGAAAGGGCTTTGCAGGAGTCAGAGGAGGGGTCAAGGCAAGCGGAGCGTGGCAGAGGACAGTCACAGCTGCAAAGGGACAGGAGGAAGAGACGTGCCTTTGGCTGGGGTTCCTACACACAAACACAAACCGGAGAGAGCACAACAGGGACTGGAGTCCCTCAGTGGGAGCAGCGCGGGGCTGGCCCCAGCGAGCCCGGACCCTGCAGCATCACCCACGCTGTGGATTACGGTGACAACCAGGGATGGATGGGACTGCCCCGGTCCACATCTGCCCCCACCAAATGCCACTCTCTGCTCCTCCCCTCCTCGCTTCTCACAGTCACCGTGGACTTGAGCACCTCGGGAGAAGCAAAGGACTCGGATACCCCTCTGGATCCGGCTGCAGCGTCTGCCAGCGTGGAGGAGCCGGGAGAGGTGCAAGATGGTCACAAGATGCCCGGACAAACGGGTTGGAGAATTAATGCAGCCAGGCTTTCAAGATGCTGCAGCCTCGCATGCTCGTTAGCAGCCGTCAGAGCACGGGTCCGCTCGGGCAGAGCCCCCCCCAGCCTCCTCTGGCAGGAGGAAGGTCATGGCAATATCACACGCAGAGATTAGAAGCTACTCACGTTGCTGATCTGATCCTGAGTCTTTTTGATTCTCTGCAGCTCCGGGGTGTCAGCCACCACGCTGAAGCCCTTCCCCTTGTTCTTCTCAAACTCTTCCTTGTAGCGAATCTGGGTACAGGCAAGAAAAAAAAAAAAACATATTTAGAACCCATGCGCTTCATGAGATGTGGCAGCTTTCTAACAGGACCTCTACCTTGCTCAAGAGACGCCTCCGATGGGTCCAGTAACAGCAAAATGTGGTATTGCCAAGAGCTGAAACACGCAAACGGCTTCCTATGCATCTGCTGATCTTGCTTCTCTTTCAGCAGGGGCTGGGGTAACTCAAATTTACTTTGAATTTCCTGTGGGCTACCAGTGCACCCAAGTCACGTACCACGCAGCAGCTGACCCATGGCAAACTGCCTGCTTGAGAGCCCCGAGTGTTTTATGAGCTAAATCCGTACAAGAGCTCTTCCACGTCAGGGGACACTGAGCTGCCTCTGGGAAAGAATACACCCAGGAAGACCATAACGAAACCGGAGCATGGAGGGTGGAGGCTGGCAAAACACAAGCAGCCTCATTTCTCTTTGCCAGACACTGACATCAGCATCCCTTGCCATCACACCCAGGAGCTGAAGTCCTGGGTTTTTTTTGCTTTTTTTTTTTTTTTTTCCAGTATAGCTCTACACAGCTTTAAGGCTGGGGTTTCCAGCTGTCCCAGGAGGCAGCTAACACAGCACACAGCCCCAGCAGCGTCAGCTCCGGGGGTTGCTGGTCCCAGTCCCAGCTGGCCCCGCTCTGCGCAGGACCGCTGCTTCCACCCAGGTCACCCAGAAGCAGAAGCGGCTTCTGCAGAGGCTGAAACCCAACCGCTGACTTGATGGCTTCAACAGGGAAGGAAGCAGTCCCCAGCTGCCTAGCCCGCCCCAACACAGTGGCTTTGCTGACTTTCAGAACCGAGCAGCCAGAAAAGACACCCCATTTTCATGAGGGGGGGGAAGCAGGTATGCAAAGAGACACCCTGACCCCTCCATCCTCTCTGCGAGGATCTGGCCCTGCACCGATGGCTGTCAGGAGCTGCCTCCGCCCATTTGGGGAGGAAAGGGCCTTAGGGGCTCTGTCTGCTGGCAGCGTACAAACATGCAAAGCTGCCCTTCGCCAGGGATTCACCTTCCCGGAGCTCGCCCTGTGCACTGCGGACAGTTGTACGTTGTCACTAAAATGAAAAGGTCACCACTGCTTTCTCAGGCGAGCAGATTCAAACCTCTGGGCCGCCCGTGCAACCAGCACAGGCACAGCAGCCTGGCTCTGTGCGTGCAAGGCGAGGCGGATGCTCGCCCGCTCCGGCTGCGGGCAGGGGGACGGGGCTGCGGGCAGGGGGACGAGCGGAGCAGGAGCCGCCTTTGATGGAGCAGGCTGGGAGAGCAGCCCACGCATCGCTCCCCGAGCGGGAGCGGGGAAACGCTCACCCAAGCACAGAGGCCAGACACCGGCGCGTCTGGCCAGCGCAGGCAGCTTCCCGTCCCGCAGCTGGACGGCAGCCTGCCAGACGGATGGTCGGGAAGCTGGGCTCGCCCCGCAAAGAAAGAGCTCGCAGGATGAGGGCTGCGCTTGCAGAGCGGCGCCGCCCTCACGTGCCGTGCCAAGATAAAGCTCGGAGGCAGAGAACCGGCAGCAAGGCGGGGGAGGCGGAATAAAGCTGATTTCTCCCCGACACACGCTCCTACGGAGCCGCTCCTTCAGACCTCACGTATCTGCCTCCCATCCAGACGGTGCGTCCAGCCCGGTCTGGAAACACCTTTCAGGAAAGGCTGCCAAACATTTTATAATATGTTCTGGAGAAGCCAAGACGCACCTCTGCCACCATCCGGGCTCTCCCGTGGCCTTGCCCGGCTCCAGCGCAGGACCTGGCACGGGGGGGGGGGGGGCAGGCAGCGTCCGGGCCGTGCCGATGTGCCCAGGTCGGACCCCTCCAGCGCTGGAGCCGGCCCCGGCTGAGGGCACGCAGCACATCACGGAGCAGGTCCTGCCCCGTCTCTGGTCCAGAACAACACAGGAAACGAGAGATTTCCACGGGAAAATGAGACACTGCCGTTTCCATTTTGCAGAGGGGCTGCAGGCTCACGCCAGCTCTGGGCTTCCTACCCTGCAGCTGGCCCTGCCAGGAGGCTGGGGCGGCTCAGAGGCCGCAGTGCCCGCGGCTCCGAGGGTTTTGTCTGGCGCAGGAGGGGATGCCAGGCCCCAGCTCTGCAACGGGCACCGGCAGGCACACGGCAGAGCTCGCCGCTGGCCGCATGGGTTAGTGGTGCAGATACCCCAGAGCTCGGTGCTCTGCTTGCAAACGCATTTCCTCTTCCGATGCTGCGAACCAGGAGAAATGCAAGTTTTGAAAGCACCTCAGAGCCCCAACCCCTTCTTCTCAGCCATAGGGTATCACAGAAACCCTTAGATAGATGGAATGATCCGAGTCGCGCAGGATTTCTAACTCCAACATCAGAAACAATCATCAGAAAGCAACATCAGAAAGCAAAGGCTTGATGAACCAGGCTGCAGAGTCCACCCTGGGAGGATATTAATACAACCAAGATGCCAAAGCACATCAGAGGAACACGAGAGACCAATTTCAAGGCAGAAGTCTCCTTTTGCTTGAAGCAACGAGAGGGAGGGGAAAAAAAAAACTTTTGCTAGCCGGGTTAAAGAACACATCTTGAACACCACCAATAAGGAAGGAGCAGCCTCAAAGTGTTGGCCATGGGGCGTGAGGAACCAAAGGTTAACGGAGCAGCGACATAAAACCTCTGACACACACCCAGACAGGGGATCAGGAGGGGGTGAGTAAGCCACACGAGCAGCTCCGCAAAGCGCCAGCCCCACTTTGCTCAGCGGCAGCGGCTGGCGGGTAGCGGGGCTGTGCTCGTCCTTTATCTGCTCCGCTTTCCATAAAGGCTCTTTTCCTTCAGAGCTCTGCAGCCTGGGCGTGGGATGCTGGCCCTGCCGTTGAGCTGGGAGATGCTGCTCGGAAGAAGGGGGTTGGTTTATCCCGCAGCCTCCTGCTCAGCTGGCCCCGAAGAGGGGGCACCAGGCGCTGGCTGTAAATGCACAAATTGACAAGCTTTAAAAAACAAACAAAAAAAAAAATCCAGGCTAGAAAGATAGTCACCAAGTGAGAAGCTCATCACAAAGCTAAGCAGTTCCTTTGAAAGTTCTGTATTTTTACCCTCCTAAATCCCACCCCCATCTTCCTTGTTTTTTTTTTTTTTTTTTTTACCCCTCTAACTTTCAGGACACAGGAACTTGGCCCTATAAAAGTACCATACAGCGATGCCTGACTGCAGGGGGGGACCCGATCCAGGAGTTGTGGGGGAAGATGCTGGGGGCAGATCTAACCCGAAACACATGTCCAAAGCTGGTGCTCCCAGCTAGCTGGGGGTCCTGCACCCCAGCACGCCTGGCTGTGGCAATCAGCATGGCACGAGCATCGGGGTGATGCTGGGAGGAAGCAAGGGAGGCCATCGGGCAGACACCGTCCCCGTGCTCAGCACGGGGGAATTGCAATCTAACGGGATCCACGGCCCTTCCCGGCTTTGGCACAGGAGCGGCCGGGTCCTGCCAGGCTCCAGCCATCACCCAGGCTGAGCGAGAAGGCTGGGAAGGAGGGAGGAAGTGTTCAGACAAGGCGCCTTTCAGCTTCTCCCTGCCCTTATATGGACACTGGGTTGCGCAGGCAGGAGTCTGGCAGGCAGTGCTGGGTGGGGAGAGATGACCCGCGACCCCCGGCCACAGAGGAATCCCACTTGCAGCACAGGCTGCCCTTAGAGAGGCACAAATCCTTGCTCCAGCCACATTCCCAGGGTCCCGCTCCCTCCTCTCCCTCGGAAACTCGAGTGCAGGTGACCCTGGGTGATAAAGAGGGACAGAAATGCACGGTTCGCTACGTCGCGCTGCGCTTTCACAGGGCACGCGAGCGCTGCTGGGAACCAGCTCAGCGCTGCTGGGAACCAGCTCAGCGCTGCGCAAGGGGCTGCAGAGAGCCACGGGTCCTGCCCCTCCTGCCACAGCTGCCAACCCACATACCCACTCCTGTCGCTCTGCCCGTAGCTGCCGCTCATCCGCACGCCGTACTAAGGAGCGGAGCGATGCAGACAGTGCCGTATCCACGCCTCGTTACGATAATAATAATAATAAAATGGGATCCACAATTCATTTCCCCAGAGGAATTGTTCCCTCTATGGTAAGGGCAGCAACAACTCATGCATCCGTGCGTTATCCGAAGGGGGCTGGAGAAGGGCCCTTCGCACCTTACAGCCCCTCGCGGGTCTCGGCTCAGCACGCTACACCCTGCTCGCGCCCGTATCCTCAGTGTCACCGACGGCAGCTCCCCGAGGTGACGCACGCAGGGCCGCAGAAGGGACAGGAGACGGGTACCTGCCTCCCACGCCACGGGAGCCTCCACCCTCCGGCAGGAAGGGTTTTGCCCAAAAACACCCATTTTAAGAGTTTGAAAGAAGAGCCACAGGACGGGAACCTGCAATTTTCTTCCCGCACGTGGGGTGTAAGAGAAGGCTACAGGCGTCAAAGCTGTCACTTTGGAGACTCATTTAGCTGCACAAGACACCATTATTCAGCGGCTACCAGTGACCGGAACAGAAGACGCCTTCTCAGCAGACACAAATAGCGGAGGCATTGGGAGCGATGTGAAACCGCTCCAGCTCGGCGCACAGCTGCCCCATCCCCACCCTCCTGGCAAACAACTGGCTTTTCCAGGCACACCGGGGTGGACTGGGAATGTATTTTTGGTGGGAAGAAATATAGGATCAGCCTCCTCAGGGTCACCCACAAGGACAGCGACTCTCCAGCCCCACAGGAATGGGCAAAACTGCTGGGGAGCATCACTCCCACTGCCAGGGAATGACCCTCCACCAGTTAGAAATCCCTTGCAGAGGACACAGACCCAGGGACTTCCCCTTCTTCTACTGCAGCTCCCAGCTGTTCCCAGCCACAGCTTCTCCGGAGGGACACGCGCTCGGGGAAGTCTCGCGCCGAGGACCAAAGGCTCGGCCAGAGCTGAGCTTGGCTGGCAAACGCAAGCTTGAAGGCAAGATGCGACTGCTCACATAACCCTGATCTTACTCCACAGGGGATTTTACCACTTGACCCACGCGCAGGGCTCTGCCTGTCCCAGCAGCGTTAGCCAGGATGCACTTTTTAGGTAGCACCTGAACCGGCAAACTGCGGTGCAGAAGCCCTCCTACTAGGCAAAGCAGAGCCAGCGAGCCCTTCCCTGTCTCAGCTAACAGCTCCAGTTCATCCAGTTAATTTGCAAGACTGTGAACCCTTTTGCCTGCTCTGGAAGGGCTGAAGTGACCTATTCCCATCCCCAGGGGTTTGCTCAGCTCCTGCAATTAGTAAGAAGGGATTGTCAATAAACCAGAGCGGCTGCTAGTGTTTTAGCTAGAGTGCTTCAAGAAATACAAATGTTTGGCGCTGGGAAAAGAGGAGACTCCCTTTGTAGGCAGAACAAAGGCAGAGAAGAATTAAGATGTTATCTGAAGTGTGTTTAGGATCTATCCTCCCCAGGGCTCCAGGCGCTTCAGCCTGGCACTTTCCACCTGGTTCAGCTACGCCACCTCCCTCCCACTGCTCCTGCACCCCTCCCCAAGCCCCCTCTGCAGGGGCTCTGCCGGCACCCAAACAGCCAGCACCCCCCAGCAGCCTCTTCTCCCTCCCACTCAGAGAAATCCGACTTTGCAGCTCATCCTGCTGTGAAATCAGCACTGAAAAGTGCTGGTGCCTGGCAGACTGGAAGACCCTGCCTGCACCCCAGCCCTTCTGACACGTTCACACGCAACCAAGAGCGCAGAAGGCTCTTACAGGTCCGTGCTACCCCAGCTGCAGCCCCCAAAGTCCAGAAGACCACCAGGAGCTGGGCATGGCTGCTTCTCTCCCAGGGACAGAGGTCCTGCTGGCGTTTGAGTTGTAGTGACCAACTTCTGGGTGCAGGCTCGAAAGAATAAAGCCATAAAGACACCCCCTCCCTGCAAGGCAGCTGGCTTTGCCTCCAGCCACCTCCTGCACACCACAAGGAGCTCAAAGTCCCAACCAGCTACAGAAAAGCCCAGGCAGCAGAGCACACTCCCTCCCCAGGGTCTCCTTCAATAAGCAGCAACTAATGAAGAGCCTGAATTCATTGTAAGAACAGCGCTGGAGACTCCAGACCGCTCGGTACAGCATTATCTCGATTGTTACCATGGAAAAGCAACCGTGTCCCCTCAACCGCTCTTGAAGCACAAAGCCAGCCCCAGGCTGAGCTCTAGCTCTAAGCTTGAGCCAAGCTCTGCTTGTGCAAGCCAGGGAGCTGTTGGGCAACGTGCTCTGAGGAAGAGACCTTACAAAAGTCAAGGTTTCAAAACTTGACGCTGGCCGCACAGGCACCACCAGCTCTATCTGCTAACAGGTGAGGTCCTGAGGTTCTCCCCCTCCTCCTCCTCCGGCGGGATGCATTCCCAGGCAATCTGCTTTTTGGCTCCTGGCACTCTCAGGCTAATGAGAAGAGAAGGAAGGAAGGTCACAGCATCCTTCATAGCGCAGCAGGGAGAGGAGTGCACTGATCCCAAAAAATGACTGCTCACCCTGAAAACGGCACTACAGCAAATCCTGTGCTGTCCTCCCTCTGCCCAGGACCAGCACTGCTACAATGCCGAGCTGAGCCAACATGCCTTGCTGACAACACTCCGGGCAGCCTTTTTGCCCCTTTTCAAAGGAAAAAAGAAATTAAATAGATCCCCAGAACAGTTGCCACATCCTGTGTTCTCCTGCGAGACGCTGACTCAACCCAAAATTGCATTTTCTTCCAGTGCAGCGTACTCTGAGCACACACCTGCAGTTCTGCAACATCGAAGCTCACGACAACGGTTCAGGGCATCGTCTCGAGACACTTCAACACAGCCTCTCAGCAGAGCAAAGCCCCATGAAGAAAGGTCACCCACCAAAGCTGCCCGTTTCTGCGCTAACCTCACCCTGCCAGCTGTTTCTCTGCAAAATTGACGCTCGCATTTCTGTTCTCAGTGTTTTGGAGGAAGAGAAGGAAACCAGGGATTGCTCCTTGGCCCACCCAAGGGACCAAGAGCCAAGCAGTTCCCACCGTATCATCAGGAGATATTGGTGCAAGAACCCAGCCTGCAGCTGTGCGTCAAGCCTGGGGACTTTTGCTGATCCAGGGACACCTTCAGGGTATAAGACAGGACACGTCTGGACAACACCCTTCTCAAACAGGCTCTTCTCTTCCCACTAGAGAAAGAAACCCTTATCTGTGCCAGTCGTTATCCCTTCTATCTGTTTATTTCTGCTTGCCAGAGCTTTCAAGCCCTACAAGATTTGGGTTTACCTGAAATACTCGCCTAGAGAGTCAACGCCTGTCCAGATGAGGCCGTTTGCCATTTCATCTGATTTTGTTGCTGGATAGGAGCAGGGAAAAGATAAACTGGTGCAAGGCACGGACCGGGAGCAGCAGACTGCCTGCTGGACCCTTCCCACCTCCGGGAGGTCACAGCAGCCACAGGTGAAGGGGAAGAGCAAACATAGCTGAGATGGGTGAGACCTGAGAGCAGGGACCCACGGCCCCAAACCCGCCTCGCCCTCCCTTGTGTGAGGGCGTAGGAAAGCAGCGGAGCAGGGGAGAACGTAGGGCGACGGGGCAAAGTACGGCAGCCCCGGGCGTGGAGAGACCCCCGCGCTCACCTGGCTCTGAAGCTCGCTCTGCTGCTTTAGACGCAGGTTCTCAGGAGTGTCTGCCACCATGGTGAAGGACTGCTTCGGGTAGTGTCTGGGGAGAGAAGGGAGATCATTAGTCACGGCGTTCCTACGGGACACGACCCTGCTCGCTGCCCTCTCCCACCCAACCCACGACCAGCAGCCCCCTGCAAGTACCAGGAGACCCAAGTGCTGCGGCCCCGCTCCGGAGCGTCACGGCGAGCGGCAGCAGCACAACCAGGGCTGCAGAGGCATCAACGCGCAGGCTTAGCGGTGGCCGTTTGGGACGATGGTATTTCTCACTATGCATGCTCACCCGCGCCCAACGCCTTCCCCAGCAGACGCACATTTCTCACTGGGTTCTCTCCCAGTCTCGAGATATTACATTATTATCAATTTTATCAAAAAAGGGGGAGGGGAGGTTTTTTCCCCAGGGGTCAATGCCATTCAAGGTTTGTGCCTGATTTCTGGAGAGACCAACAGATCTTCAATTTTTCATTAAAGAGCCCTCAGGGTAACATTAGTCCAAGTAAATGCTGCAAACGCTCTGGTTTACGACTGCACCCGCTTCACCGTTCCAGCTGTGAAGGGTCAGAGGGGAGCGGTGTGGTTTTACTTGCTTATTTTACTGAAGTTTCAGCCACCCAAGCCTCACGTTACGGTTTCCTGGTACTGCAGAGTATCACGACCCTGACATAGACCATGTCAGCGCAACCGTGCCCATCTTGGGGCAGAGGCTGCACGACTTATCCGCACCAGTTCAACACGTTTAGCGAATCCTTAGGACATGCCTGGAATGGCAGGGTAAAGCAGGAGACCTCTGCCGTGGTCTGGCTACAAGCCAGCAGCTATTGTTCTGAAGTGCCATACAGCAGTTTCTGAAAGCGCACGCAGCCTTTGCTGTAGACAACGTAAGTAAACAGTCAGAAGAACTCAGGTACTGGTAGAAAGTAAATACCTAATCCTTAAAGCTGGAGGCTGCTACAAAAGCCCTGTCCAAGCAGGTGGGTGAACTTCACGTGGCCATTCCCACCTCCAGGAGACACGGAAACAGCAAGAGGCAAATCACTGCCGTAACGGGGGAGCAAACACCTCCAGCTGGGCTCGAGCAGACCCCGACAGCAGTTATTACTGGAGTCTCTCATGCTGCCAAGAAGCGGCAGGGTCAGTCCCAACACCGCGATGCTTCACCGCTCGGGTCCCGGTGCTGGTCCTGCACTTGGGGTCAGCTGCGTCCTGCACCTGGGAATGCTCTCGCCCATGGCCAGACCCAGCCCTGGCAGCCAGCCTCGCTGTATCTGGAAGACTACACAAGTGGTGCAGAGGAAACTGTTTGCAAGAGGAACTTTTCCAGCCTGCTCAGCACCGACCGCCACGGAGGCAAAGCCCTCCGCACACAACGCTCCCCAGGAAGTGCCCAGAGAGGAAATCTGACACTGAACAGATGGTAACTGCTCGCATGGGATGGCAAAGAAACCAAAGACATCCCACGGCAGCACTTGGGGTTTATAATGCAGATAGAGAGCAAGAAGGGGGGAAAAAAACTGCCTTTTGAAAGGGTCAGAGGTTTCTTTTTCACAAGAGTTAAAGCAGGACTCCCAAATTCAGCGGCAGAAAGATTGAAGGATTTTAGGAAAGTTACTGCCTGGCACAGGAGAGCGGGTGGGAGGCAGAGCCAGCACCAGCATCACCCCCGGTTCACACCGAACATGCGTGGCACCAGGGCAGCGCAGCATGTGATGCTGCAGCTCAGTTCCACTTTCGAATACGTGCAAGAACCTGGATAAATTCTCTTGCAAAGCCAGGCAATCTGTCTCACTGTAGTAGCTCTTGAGTGAGGTGACCAGGGCTAAGCAGTCCACTGAAAGCAGACTGCAGCTCCTCGCAGAGGACAACTGGGAGCTCCCAGCCACTCTTGGGGATCCGAAGGCTTTGAGCATGACGCCGATCCCAGTCTCAGGGCTATAACTTAGACTGTGCAGCCTCCAGTTCCCACATCTCCATCCTGGTAGCCCAACTGGTGGCTGAACCAACCTCCCAGCTGAGGGCTACACAGCAAACTGTGGGATAGCGGCAGCTCCTGTCCCTTCCCCGACCACATGAAATGGGCCTTTGTGGGTCTTCAGAAGCCCCTGGGCTGTGCTTCGGGAGCTCGCTTACTCATTAGCGATTATCTATTTACAGAATCAGCATTAGCACCTCTGCCCAAGGCTAACCCAAGTGTGGTCAAATGAGGGTAGATGAGCAGAAAGCCAGCTGCATGTGGAGGAGTCTGGTTGAAAGCTACTGCCTTAGAGCAACGCTGTTGGAACAGGACAGCAACAGATAGGCAACCACAGACCTGCAAGAGCAGCACATACCTCAGTAAAGCAGCAATGCAGGAAACTCGAGAATAAAAATAGCTGCCTCAGCCTCGCTGAAAAAAAATAAAGAGAACCTCCCCTACACACACAGAAACCAAACAATGCAGATGTGGTTTGCAGAAAGGGGAAAAGACAACTCAGCAAGCAGCAGCTCGCTGCCTGCTCCCCTCCCCAGCCCCACGGTGCATGGCATGGCAGGGGAACCCACCCTCCAGCCACAGCCAGCTCCCCCCCCGCCCAAAATACACCACCTCCCTGCTCCAGGTCTTGCCCTGTGGGACTTTACCTGCTGCCATGGCCCATCACCACCATCCCAGCTGCCTGCTGCTTTAGGGGAGGTGGGAGTCAACACCAAGGTCCCAGAGGGATGGGAAATATTCTGCCCATCTGAGGACAGCCATCCCATGAGCATCTGATGGGCATCGGCCACGAGACCCCAGCCGGCCCTCATCCTTCACCAGCATGTGCGGGGGCAGAGACACAGCCGCAGCCACACCAAAGCAGCCTAAATTAACCCTCCACAGCCCCCCCAAACATCCAGCAATAAGATCCAAAAGGACAAGAATCAGTTTTAGACAAACAGCAGATCACCAACTGCTTGAAGGATATAGTTTAATCTCTGTTTAGATTAATCTGATTAGAGGGGATATAATACTGCATGTTCAGGCTCCCTTCCCCAGTACCTTCAGGCACTGGTATGTCAACGCTTCACACTGGGATACAATATCAAGGCAGGTATTTCACCAAGCTACTGCCTGCAGCTTGCTGCAGAGAAATTCCTGCATTAAGACTCTGCTAATGATAAAATCTGGTTCTCCAGGAGGGTCCTGCGCTCACCGGGAGCGACAGACACCGGGTGGACCCCACACTGCAGAACTGGGCACAGGTTTGCCATTTATTGACGTGCTCGGGACATTTTGGCCACAGCTCCTGATCTCCAGTGCTACCGGAGTGTGGCTGTCCGGGTGGGTGCTATCCTGGCCCACCTCTCTGCCGGACACTTCAGCAGTGGCGGTAGCCGGCCCGTTGCCACCGAGCTGCACGGGCAAATGACACTTGAGAAGCAGCAAAACAGCGTAAGACACCTTGGGACCAAACCCACAGCAGCTGCTGTCTGCTGCCAGCAGAGATGAACAGCCTGGGGGGCTGGCGAGGGAGGGGCTCGGTCTAAGTTACGTTGGCCCAGCTCGGCCTCTGGTTAGCAGAGATTGCTCCTGTAAAGGCTGCTGCAATCGCACTGGTTGCTGGGTTAACGCATTCAGACCTTGAAGAGACGACATCGAGAGAAGCGGTCATCGCAGAGGTGACAAAAACCCTTCTTAGTAGCCCGTAAGCTTCAGTGGCCAAGGCAGCACACGAAGGAGCCTGCATTTAACAGCCTTTGCTCAAGGGGTGCTGCACCTCGGCCGCTCGCGGGGACGACTCCTGTCCCCTTCCGAAGGGACCGCACGTGTTACGGCTACAGGGAGGCTGGGATCTGCTGGGCAGAGCCAGGAGCAAGCATCAGCAGCAGGAGATGGGCACTGTTTTGTCCAAACCCAGGTGCCATTAGGCAGCTGCTGGGGGAGCTGAGGCTTCATTAACAGTAGCACTAATCCAGTAATTGCACTACCTCAGCTTACAGGAGCACGAGAGGACAGTCTTGAGACGTGTCTCTTGTTTTACCCGAGTTACCACTCGCATCCTGGAGCCCTTTCCCGAGTTTCTTGGAAGTCGCCGCCTGACTCATGCCAAGGTCAAAGAAAACAAAGCCACCTTTTAAGTGCAAACAGTTCAAAACCCAAATGCCCACCCAGATTGCTAATTCTTCATTTGCGGATCAGGTCTGGAAGGCAACAGGCTATACAGAGCAGCCCCAGACCTGCCGTGAGGATGGGAACAGAGCTCTGTCCCAGTCCTATGAGGAGAGCCAAGTGCTATCGCCACTGCCCAGGGTCTTTGCCAATCCAGAAGGTTTTTCCTGCTGCTCAGCAGCGGCTTTTACAGAGATCCCCAATTTTAACAGCCCCATCCCCTGAAGGGCAGGGGGATGGAGGGCTGCACGCAGCCCCCAGGCTGGCAGGAAAGCCACACAGCGAGACATATGGCTCCTGTGAAGGGCAAATGCCATTTTTAAGTTGCGTGCACCGCCAGCCCAGAGCTGCATTTACGGCTCAGCCATGGCCCAGGAGCTCCCGTACTATCTGCCGGTGCTGCGAGCTGAAATCATCCCATTGCCATGGCAACCGCATCCCATGCCCTGGGCATGCTAATAACGCTTGGGAGAAGACGAGTCCCCAGCAGCAGCCTCCGGATGCAGGGAGGAGGGAAGCCCCAGCCACTGCGAGGGCTGGAAACAAGAGAAATTCATCCTCGTGGAGCTCAGAAACTGAAAAGCCATGGTTGTAGGGGAGGGGAAAAAAAAAAATCTGAAAGCCAGCTAACAGCCCTGCTTCTTGCATTTACAGGAACACCGTACCCACAGCGGGCTGTGCCCTGCTATAGCTGCAGTCTGGCGAGGAAGAGATAGCCATGGACTGCCCAGACTAAGCTAGAATTAGGTTTCCGCTTCTGTTAGATTTTGAGGAAACCTCCCAAGGATTTGAGGCAGCTTTTTACTTAGCCTCTGGCCCCTACAGACTGTTGTTAGGAGGCAGGAGTAATCTGTCCATCTGTGCTAGGCATAGGAAGAAACGCTCGAGTTGAGTGTCTTCCCCCAAGATTAGGCATCGCTTTTCTCCCCAGCTCGTGAGATCTGCCTGATAAAGAAAAGGCTTTTCAGTCCTTGGGGAATTTAAGGCCAGGGGTTCCTGATGCAGGAGTGGCGACAGCCCCCCACCGCCGAAGCCAGCGCTTCCCCCTGCCCAGCCAGCACAAACACAGCCACCCAGATCCCGGCCACACACCAGAGAGGGGAAAACCATCTCCTATGCATGAGAATCAGCCACAGTAATAGTCAGCAATAAATTAAATCTTAATGAGAAAGCAGCGAGTGAATTGCCTTGGGTTGGGAGCGCGGGAGGCAGCGTGTGCGTGGGAACAGGGCGTCTGCGGGATCTGCAGCGAAGATGGGCTCCTCCCGGTTCTTCCCCTTCTCACAGTCAAAGCCAAGGAAGGAGCCGAGCTGTGGGTCCTCGCTGCCCTCCCCCAGCCGTCACCATAAATAAGTCTTGGCTGGGGAAGCAGCGAAGGGGGAGGGCGTTTATTGCTCAGCCTGCCTCGCTCTTTCAGAAAAAGCGTGAGCAACACACGCCAAATCCACCCGTGCAATTACCAAACAGCCACCCTCGCCAACAGGCACCAGAGCCGAAGGCTTCCCAAACCAGAACCAGCAGGAATTTCAGTGCCCACCACCGCAGCCTCCATGCAGTGCTGAGCCCAAAGTCCAAGGGGAAGAGGCTTTCCGCCAGCGGCTGCAGAAGGGATCGTGCTGCAAGAGCTCGCCTGGCCCCTGCCAGCGGGGCCCCTGCCAGCGTCACGCTCGTGTGCGCTCCCATAACACGTGCACAACTGCCCTGATGCCCTTCGCTCCCTCCCTCTGCTGCAGAAACACTTGTTTCCTAAGTTAGTGCAACAGGTAGAGAACCGTGCAGGGAACAAAAGTCACTTGAAGGGAAGATGGAGCCCTGAAGGGCCATTAGAAAAAACGTCCAGGTTCCACAGGCTTCAGGCACAAGCAGCTGAGAAGACAAATTGGGGGAAGATGCTTCAAACCATCCCTCTTCTGACAAACTGCAAGGAAATAATTAGTCCCACGCACCCTTAGATGTGACATTTGTGTAAAGTCTGCTGCTAAGTAATAGCTATTGAGGCAAAACCCGTAACCTTTCAAGAACAAATAGGAGCCAGGGAAAAAACACCCGTGCGAGCTACCTGCAGGGAGGTGCCCCTGGTTCCTGCTTCTGGCTGATGCTACAATACGATCCAAACGCTTTGCTCCTGTTTTGGTAGGAGCATCACGGTGTTTTCCCTGCCTGAGGGTAGAGGGATGCGGGAGGGTGAAGCAGGAAGGGAGCCAAGTTTCGGCAGGTCTCAGGGACCGCCTGGTGCTCTGCAGCTTTGCTGTGGCAGCCGAGCCGGTGGCTGCGAAGCAGAAGGGGTGCAGAGCCCAGGCAGGGCGAGAGCACCTCGAGCCCTCGGCATCCCTGCAGCTGCCCCATCAGCCAGGCAGACACGGATTATTTTAACGACTGGTGGAGAGGAGCCTGCTGGTCTCGGGGGCAGAGCCGCCAGACAGCCGGTGGATTGGTCTTGCACTTCGGGGTCTCGCAGACACCGCCGGCTTCCATCCTCTGCCTGATTAGTGTTTAACGAGTTGGACACACGGGATCCCTCCCCCAGCCCGATCCCCCGCCGCGGGGGACTGCTGTCAGATTAAGGCAAGTGGCACGCGAATATGTGGGGCAGCGGGACACGTGACGGAGCGAAGGCTCGGCGCACGCCAGCGTCGCATCCTTGCTCGGGGCTGGTAGAAAAATACCCCCTTTAATCAGCAGCTCCGCAGGACCTCGGGTGATTACACCCATCAGGAGAGATGCGCCAAGAAAAGCCACCCCAGATTTCACACGCTGCAAAAGTAATCGAACAGGCAGCTAAGGAGGGGAGGAGCACAGCGATGGCAGAGACAGCCCCGCTTTCCAGAGCTCACCCGCCCGGTGCAGGCAGCCAGCCCCTGGCTCGGCACAGGGCACCTGCCCTCCCGGAGACACAGTCCCAAACCATTTGCTGTCTGCATCACAGCAACACCTCCGGCCACGCAGGTGCTATTCACAGAGGGGACGGCTGCTCACCACCCTCAAAAACCTACAAAACCCCAGTGCACGCAGTTCCTCCTCCAAAAAGAGGAGCTTCACGGCCTGCAGCACGACCCTGCGCACGAGCCGATGACAAGATACCCCAGCGAGGCTGCGCTGGCCAAGCCACAGCCACCAGAGATGAGGCATTTTTCTGCTGCATTGCTAAATTCAGGTCAATCGAGTTTTCTCCAGCCAGATAGAGCCCATCTGGCTCCCACATTAGGAGTTGTTTGAGCACGGCATCTCCGAGGCAGATGGAAGTTTACCCCGCTGTTAGCGGCGAGTCGCAGGGTACCTGTGGGATAAGAGTCTGTCTGCTGCGTGCATCTCGCAGCCCTTCCCCCAGCAGCGCTACGGACACCTCTCGCACAGCCACGGCAGAAAGAGCTCGCCCGGTTCACTCGAGGACCACCAGCAATAGCTGCATGACCGAAGGCAAGGCTAAGGCAGGAAACTCCTTTGGCAGTGACATTAGAAAGCGAGCACAGACCCCTCCTCCCCGTACACCCACCAGAAACAGCCCCACACCAGCACCTCGGTCCCAGTTTCCTTGTGACCTGTAAGTTGATGACACCTGGGCAGCGTTTTCACCTTCCCGGACCCAGAGCAATAGCGTGAAGGGTTTGCCAGTGATCTCACCTCCAGGTCAACGCAACTCTCCAAGCACTTGCACCCCATCACACCCCAGTCCTGCCCCAAAAAGCAGCATTTGCCCCCGAGAGCTGCCTTCCCAGCAAGCCAAGTTAAGTGGCAGCACTTGAACTTCTGCCTTTGGAGCTTTGTACCAGCTGGAAACAGAGTTAAACTTCTCCAATAAAGAGACTGGTGGGACACATCTGTAAAAACTCATTTAAGCGCATCACGGCACCATCCAGCTGTTCTACAAAGAGCCAACTGATGCAGGACTGTCAGCTACAGGACCCAGGCTCAGCATCTTCAGCATGACTCAAACCCGTATTTGTTCCTCCAGCAAGGCTCATTTACACCATAGATCATGTGTGAGATAACCGAGCATTCAGAAGAGCCTCTATAGCTCAAAGTGTTGCCTGTACTCAATACAGGCTGCTTTAAGCAAGTGCTTTTGGCAGACCTGTCCAGCAAGCAGCAGCTCAGATTTTAGCACTGGATGCAAATACACCGTCCCTCCCTCCCCCACAAACGCGCACCTCCGAGAGGTGACAGTCACCTTTGTGCAGCTGTATCAGGGTTTCGGAAAAGAAGAGTTAAACAAAGGAAGTAATAGGCTCTGCTCTGCCAAAAGGCTCCCAAGTTCACATCCTGCCTTTCAAAGAGTTGCTGATTCTTGGGGACAAGCTTAAAAAAAAAAAAACGTTCTTTTTTTAAATAATAAAAGCAGCACCATGCCGCTTTGCAGAGGGCTTGCAAACATCCTACTATAAAAGAGCAGGCTGCAGAGAACAACTTCAGTTCCTCCCAGCATTTTTGGGGAGAGGCTGCCAAAATGGCTGGTCCAGCCCTCCACGTGTGCAGCTGCTGCCTTCTCCCAGCATCTGCTCCCAGCCTGCCTCAAAAAACAGCTTTGCGTAACGTAACTCGGAACACAACTTTGTAGGACACTTTCTCAAAGCCCCTCCCATTGCCCATCCAGCGTACCGGTGCCAGGCTAGCACAGGACTGGAGGAGGCAGGAGAAGCAAAACCCATGGCCGCCAGCTCTTGCACGCTGTCTCGGCACAGGACAGCGGTGGGGAGCAGGGTTTTGCTCAGCCAGCTCTGTTCCCCGCGAGCACAGGCGGCATCCATCTCACCCCCGTCCCCAAAGGCGCTGCCAGCGCTTACCGAGGGTGTCGCAGAGCAGCACGCTGCCTAAGTAAGAAACAGCCTGTTTTCACAAACCTGCTTTAATCCATAATGGAAAGATTTCAAGTGAATGCAGGAAAACAGGGGTTGCCAAGCTGTGAAGTCAGAAGTGGCTTCTGGAAAGAGCTCTGCTTGCCACGCTGCTCCCCCTCCCATTGCCGAGCCCCCAAAACAGAGCAGTGCCTGTCCCGTCCTCCCCCCGCCGCCGTTTATGGGAACAGGGCAGGCATCGCAACAGAGCTGTGTTTTTCCACAAGGTTTTTTGGCTCCAGGCAGGGATAAGCAAGTTTAGGAAAGTCAACATTCATCTGCAGCCTGCCCCCCCCCCCCCCCCCAGCGAGGTCAATGCTGGGCAGCCCTTGCTGCAGACTCAGCCCAAACCCTGCGCTCCTGGCTCCGAGGACGCTGCGTGGCTGCTGCCCCCTCCCCTGGGCAGGGCTGTAGGCAGCTGCCAAACCCTGCAGCTCTGCCCGAACCCACAAACCCACCCGTGCAGGGCGAGCTGCGCTGCTGCCCACCAGCCCAGGGCAGGAGGAGCGGGGAAGGCGGCTGGGCTGTGCTGCTCTCCACACGCAGCAGGACAGTGGCAGCGGGAGGACCCTCACCCACCGAGGCAGCACACCCCGACTACAGGGGATAGTGTTTCTTGGAGAACGAGCTCACTCACCATCTGCTTTGCTAGGATGAGATGGTTTAGTCTTTAACAATAAACAGGCACCCACCCCCTGAAGCAGGAGCACGTATTCTCCTCCTAACTCCAGGAGGAGTTGGGAAGCATCTACCGGGTGGGTGGAAGACACCAGGAGCTATTGGGAAGGAGCAACACAGCAATGCGGGGTGAGCCCGGGAGGGAGAGGAGTTACCTGCAAGAGTCATGGTGAGATTTCCCCTTGCCCCCTCTCCCACCTCTGCAGGGGCTTCACTCACAAATGCTTTGGCTTGTGCACACCGGGGCATCACTGGTTTAAACTGATCTGCAGCCACGGAGAGGAGGTAAGAGCTGTGGATGGGCTGGAGGGAGGGTAGCAGAGCCCTAGAGAAGGATTTGGGATTTCCAGGAGGGACAGTGTCAGCTGCGAGAGGTCTGTGGTACACGGACAGCGCTTGGAGCAAGTCATCCCCAAACACTTCAGAAACCAGAGGCTCCACCCCAAAGAGGATTCACTAACATTTGCAGCCTTCCAACCATTAATCACGGCATTACTCAGGAGAGCTTTCCCATGTACCATACCCCCTCTCCCCCACAGGAGATGCATCAGCGAGCCCTTCCCCAAACACAGCAGAGGCGAAGCAGAAGTACCCTGTATCCCCCAGCTCCTCAAAGCCATGTGCTGGGGTCCCCCCCCGCCCCCCCAGCAGCAATACGGGGAGGCCAGCTTTCATTTACGCCAACACAAAAAAGCAGAGTCTGTTTTGGAGCTCCACGGCGTGCAAAGCGCGCACGCCAAGACAGAAAGGCAGTTCTTCTCAGCTAGCAACTCGGCACAAATAAAGCATGGGATAAACACCCGGACTCTGTCCCAGCAACACAGTTGTTCCTCTTTCCCTTCCTGCCCGCCCCCCAAACTTGGAAGATCACTTTATTAACATAGTAGGCTGCTACCAGATGGAACGGAGAGGAACGCCAAGAACAGATCACTAGCTCCTTATGAAGCTCAGAGCCGCTCACTAACTTTTTCCAAGCAAGGAGTTAGCCCAGAGGTATCGGACTGCTTGCTCTGCATGGAAAGGCAAGGATCTTAATGGTGAGAAATCTGCCAGGGAGGTTCTTTGGGTCGTCATCACCAGGAATTAGAGGGTTTACAGCTCCCGCTCAGAGTCGCTGTGCCCCAGTAACACCAGGTGCCAGGTCTAGGTAAGCTGGGCAGGGCAGCTGCCGAGCCGGAAGCCGCTTGCCCTGACTCAGCAAAGAGGAATGCCAGCCCCGCGATCCCCGATCCCCTGGGACACATCCTCCGGCACACACGCCACCGCCTGCCGGGTGTGGTTTCTCTGCAAGGAAAGTCAACTCCTTGAAGGAAAGCTGAAGTCACGCAAGTACGGCAGATGGAGGGAGCGGGGACCCCGCCGACACACCTACGTAAGATATTTTTGGCAGTCTCGCTTAGCCTTTAGCCCCCTTTTGAGGAGGAAAAAAAATGCACTTTAGCCAGGGGGACGTGGAGATGCAACAGCGCAGCGATTTCCTTGCGCTCTGCGCTGGCAGGGCGGCCGGAGCCAGGACCACAGCAGCGGCGAGCAGCAGGTCTCGGTCAGCACCATCTCCCCGTGCACGCTCAAACAAAGGATGCTGCGCTCCTCAGGCCAGGCGGCCTCTGCTCGGTGGGGGAGGAGGGACTGCCGAGCAAGTAGGCCATTAACTTCCTGCCAGCTAGTCTGCAGCAGTAAGGAAATAGAAAAAAAAATCCAGTGCTGTGGGGTGTGCAGGCAGCAGAGACAGCCCCTCTGCTCAGCCGTGCTCCAGCGGCAGGATGCCAGCGCAGGGCACGCACACGCAGCCATAGCAGGGCTTCCCAGCAGAGCTACATCCAACAGGGCAACTGCTCGTCCATCAGCACGAATTCAGGCAAACCCACAGCTCTGAGGTAAAGTCTAGCCTCGGGCCTCGTCTAGATGTCCTCAAGGGAGATGAGCAGAACAACCCTGTAGCCAAGACGGAGGCAGAAAAGGAGCCCCTTGCCCAGGATGCTGCTCCTTCTCCCCACCTCAACACAGCTCCGCACCCAGGCGTACGCGAGCTCCTCTCTGCGTTTCAAGCAGCAGTGCTGCCCAGCGATGTCTCCGAAGATGCCGACTCCCCAGACCGAATATACATCTTTGAACTCTCAGACAGGATTTTCAAGGCACAGATTTGTGCTGCACGTTGAGCCACCGCCGAGGCAAAGCGGAGCTGCCAGTCTGGAAGGAGGGGAGCAGAGCCCTGCTGCTGCAGGTGCCACCTCCATTTGGGACTCAGAGCGCAGGGACACAGCCCCGGTCACCCAGCCTCAGCCCTGCCAGCTGCAGCAGAGCTCTGTTATCACTTCAGCTCAACAAGTAAGAAATTAAAGCCTATACATAATGCATATTTGGGAGCAGCTGGTCCCCTTGAACTCACACGCAGTCTTGCCTGTCCTTCGCAGCCCAGCTCTCCCCACCCTTCATGTGCAGAAGCCTCAAGCTTCACCTGGATATTGCCCTTCCTCCACATCTCCCTCCTTCAGTTCAAAGTGCTCATGTAAAGAGATGAGCCCAGCCTTGAACGCAGCTTCCAGTGAACAACCAGTCACCCCAGTACCCAGCTAAGTCAAAGAGGAACGGTGAGGAGGGTGGAGACGGTCACATCTGCCACCGAGCAAGTTCCTGACACTAATGGGCATGGGAGGGTAGAGGGCAGAGTTAACCAGCCACCTTCTTGAGAAGCTTCACACAGATTTATTGCTGGGGTAATGTCAGATAGGGAGGAAGCCCAGCCCTCTTCCTCCCGCTCTCTTGAAGAAAGAAACTCAGGAATTTGGCAGAAGGCCACGGCTCAAACAGAGGAGACCCTGTGCTAAGGCACGTTCAGAAAAGCAGCCTCTTCCCTGCCAGGATAAACGTTGCTTTTCCACCCCCTTCTTGGGGGATAGATGTTGCCCCTCAACCCCAACACCAGCAAAAGCTGTTTGGAAAGGGTCACTCCTTCTGGGCTGTCCTTTGCCAGACACCTTGCCTGGACATTTCTTCCTCCCCAGGATACTCCGGGGGCACCGGCTGAGAACAAGCCAAACCCACATCCTCTGGCTGCAGCTTCCCTTCACCCCATGCCTGGGCATTGCATTCGCAACCATCTGGGCGCTGCAATCGCAACCGAGCAGCCTCCACCCTGGCAAACGCGGGGCTGGCAGCTCCCCGAGGCAAAGCCCATGGCCAGCAGTTTTCAGCTGCTCTCACTTCCCTTTGCTTTAAGGCACGGCCAGGCAAGATGGGAAGAACAAAGCATTTAAGGCAGGTTTCTGTGCACAATTTGAACAGCCAGGGGTACCCTGGGGTAGAGGCAAGACAGACGGCTGCCTCTTCTCAGGGAGGCTGTTAAAGGGTTAAGACAGCAAGCCAGCATCAAAGGCAGTTCTCAGCAGAGGGGGTTGAGAAACTGAGATGGGTCGAGGTTGCGCAGACTCCTCGGAATCTCAGGAATTTCCCATTATTATCCCACTTCCCTTCCAGCAGCCTGGAGGGAGAGAGCAGGAGAACGGACCCCAGGCCCATCCCTACGGCCAGAGGCAGAAGCACCAGGGATGGGCATGCCCCGGCGCTGCGCGCCAGGCAAGGCGTTCTGCCAGAGCTGGTATCCGGGTGCCCACGATCCAAAGAAAGCTTTGGTTCAGGACACTAAGAAGAGCTCGGGGTCTTATCTCCTGCAGCTCTCTGCAAATCAAGGTCTCAAGCTCACAGATCCCAGGCTGTCAGGGTAGGCTGAGAGACCTGCACAGCCCAAGAACAAGCGTCCCCCTGATCAACAGTTCACAGCTTTCCTCCTCATACTACTCCGGTGCTCCAGCAAGTTCCCAGTTCCACCTCAGAAGCTGGAGCTCTAATGGTGCTGGTGGCCCCCATACAGCTAGATAACCAAGAGTTATGTGCTACTTTTCACACGATTGCCACCCTGCATTTCAGGCAGATCCCAAGACACAACCATTACCAGCTGAGACTTGAATGCCACAAGTCTCATCCCAGTTCCACAGAAGTTTTGGTTGTGACTCCTCCAAGGTCATCATCAACACCTGATATCAGCAATAACCAACCTACAGAAGAGCTACAGAAATGGGAAGTTTCTGCTAAGGCACCGCATGGCTGATGGTCTTACCGCTTCTCCTTTCTACTGGTCTTAGACACTAATAGGGCATAGCCATCTTACAAGGATGCTGTCAGGATTAATGTTTTTAAAGTACTCTGTGAATGGACCATGCTATGCAAGTGCTAAGTAGTATTATGTTATCTAATTTTCCTTTTAAGTACTGTCATATATAGGAAGCAACAGCCTGCAAAAAAAAAAAAAAGCCTTTACAAAAAAAAAATCTTATCGCAAAGCGGCTTTATAGACATTAAGAAACATGTCAGGTACGTAGAGCTCAGTGCTTCCCTATTGGCTGAGTAGGGACTTAGAGCTCATTATGCAGCAGCAGAGCCCAGAAAGCTGGGCACAATTAAGGGTCCTTCTTGATAAGGAAAAAAAAAAAAAAAGGGGGAACAGTGAACATCCACCACTCAAAAGCAGCTTGAAAGAGCCAGGAAAGCAAACTGAGGTGTGGCACAGGCAGCTGCTCCCGTTGTACCCTGCTCTGGCTCCATCTCCCCCCGCCGCTCAGGAGAAGGATTCAAGCTGTATTTACCTTCAGATGCATTTACCCTCATAACATCCAGGGCAAATGCCAGCAGATTAGGGTGAATGCCTTTGGCCTTGAGCCCATCAGAGCACCGGCTGCAGTGACACCCGTGTCCCTCGCTGTCTCACCCCCCACTCCCCTGGCACAAAAGGGCATTTCTCCTCTCCCCAAACACCTGTATACAGCTGGGGTGGTATAAACACCTTTTTACTTCCCCTTCTTTAAGGGGATACAGATCAAGATCAGCTCCATGTAAATGCCTGCCTGTACTTGAATTTTATTCACCTTTTGCCTGCCTAAGCTGGAACTGGAGCTGTGGCCATCAGCTGGCATTTAAGCCTGGAAAACAGGCTTAATACTGGCATTAACTGGCATGTGTGCCTCCTTCAGCCAGGGCTTCGCATGCACTCCCAGAAAATGCTGCAGAGCAGCACAGAAAGACAGTTTCTGCAGAGGTCAGGGTTCCCCACAGCTCTCATTTCCAGAGGCAAGGACCGGTGCTTAAGATGGAGAAGGGTCCAGCAAGTCCTACAGCATCTCCCAGGCCCAACGCTTTCTCAGTGGCAACAAGAGCAGGTAGCAGGGACTTACGCATTGCAATACGGCTTCTTCTCGTAGCCCTTGTAGTTTTTCATGTTTAGGGTCATCTTGCAGGTCTCGCAGTGGAAACATGCTTTATGCCAGAACTGGAAACAGAGACAAGAGAATCATTAACACAAGTGACTTGCAAAACAGGGCCACGTCCCACTAGAATCGCACAACTCCAACTCAGCAGCTCCTCCAGCCTAGAGATGTCAGCGGTAACATCCATGACCCCTGCAAAACCTAGAGGACAGACAATATTCTTGCTAGTTTAGGACACAAATAAATCCCCCCTGACCCTCCCAATGCATCTTATCTCAACAGAGCAGCAACGTTTGTGACCTGCATTGTAGTAGCATCTTGCTTCCTTATCTCCAGACCAGGAATTTGTTTGGCTCAGCCAAAGACAGGATAGGAGAAGCCTCCTACTATGAAAGAGGCACAACATAAACCCCTGCGAGCAGAGAGACTGTCAGCAGAGTTAACAGCTGTGGTTTGCAGGCTTCAAAGTTGCTGCTTTAGTTTTTTTTGCTGATGTTAGCCAAGAGATAGCCAGAAGAGCAGGTCAGGTGAGGCGGCAGGCAGACACCGAGCCAAGGAAACAAAGACAGAGAAGAAAAGGTTCTCATGAAAAGCAGACAGCTCAAAGGTCCTCACCACAGCTAGCACCCTTCTGCCTGCCATGTGGGTGGCTAATCCCCAACCTCACCAACTACGGCCCCAGAGGATGCAGGATCACCCAAGCACTCCTCAGCCCCCCTCTCCCCACCATGGGGCTGCCAAGAGCTATGACTGCTCTTGCCGGTGCTGCGTCCTAACGCAGGGTAGGGCTGGGGAGACAGCAACAAGGAAGAGGAGCTGCTAGCCCAACCTTTTGGTGAAGGTAGTTTTTGCATCCTCTTCCTCACAGCTCTTGCACCAGCAGCCCCAAGTTGACTCCACAGCCCACCTGGGGTCTGCCACCTGAACACGGCTGTACAGCAGCACAGCTCTCCTTTTAACCAGCGAGGCACGCTCGGACTCAAGGCCAAAGACATATACCCTGAAATTCAGATCATGACCCGACAGTATGGGTTGCAATGCCTAATGAACTCTAAAGGAATGTTTCAAGTTTTTAGGGCTACTCAAAGAAACGACTTCCACTTGGCCCAAGTAGTTTTCTAGGCTGGAGGGAGCCCTACGAGACCAGCTCGGCGCTGCTACCAGGCAATTCTGCAGTTCTACCCCATGCAGACCAGGGCCGATGTGCTGCCCGTCCCCAAGTGACCAGACTTTGTGCTTCCTCCGGCAGCCACAGCCATCGGGACTTGAGGGGCTTCCCAGGGACCAGACCAGGCACCGCAGAAAGGAAAGGAAAGCCACAGGCGGGAGCGGTGCAACAGGGAAAGCACAGCCCGAAGCAATGCCTTTGCTCACTGGAGGCAAGGCATTCCTGCCCTAGGGTTGCCCTCCCTGCTCAGCTGACCCCCCCTGCACAGCACAGAAACCGCCCAGCATCGCCCTGCAAAAACAGGGAAATAAGAAGCCGAAAGCCACATTAGCAGCTCATAATACCAAGCAGATTACAGTCAACAAGCCTGCAGTGTGACGCCCAGGACTTGGAGCCAGGCACACATTTACTATGCAGTGAGCAAACCCAGGGAGAACAGCTGGCGGTTGTTGCTATGATTTCCACCCTTAAGCTTTTAAAAAGTCATTTCCACCACTGCACCTACTGGCTCAGTCCGTGCTCCTGCAAGGAGACGGCAAGAGCCAAGCCTAAGCCCTTGTGCCACCTACCCGCAGGTACCACACCCCGGTGCACAAACACCTCGGCGGCTCTACGAGACTATGACTCAGCCCAGAAGTCCAATTTTGCCTCATCTCAGTTGCTCAGAGCAACATATTTGTTCTTTTCCTCTAGTTACACGAGTTCCTCCAGCGCTTGCCGCTAACGACGAGAGGGGGCTTCTTCCCGCACCACGCGCTGCTCGGTACCAACACCCTCCTTCGCACCCAGCCTGCGCAGGGTTGTTTTCCCACCCTCCCAGCTTTCAGTTTCTTTAAGGACAGACAGATCAACAGCTGAGTCCGGAGGTCTTCAGGCATCTTGAGAGTTACAGCCTTTCAGTTGAGCTTCTGCCACGTTAGAGGTAATTAACAGACCTCTCCAAGCCTGTCAGCCATTCATAGCGCCGTAATAGCTGTGCATAAATACCAGAGATGCCACTATAAATATGTAGAGCTGAACTGACAGCCAACACGACTTCAGAGCCTCTTCCTCCGAGGAATACCCTGGCTCCCAAGAGCCCAGGAGTATCTGGCAAGGCCAGCTGTCCCCCCGCCCGCGGCAGCCTCCACAATAAGCACAGCAGAAGCGATGCACTCGGGCGGCCTTTACCCCCAGCCAGGGAGCAATTAATGCACATTCTTGCCTCAGTTTGCATTAGGCATTGTTCAGCAGAGGTGTTTCTGTCCTGCGGCTCTTACAAAGGATGCTCTGCAGCCTGAGCGGGCAGCTGAGCTACTCAGAGAGCACTATTGCCCCCATCTCTAAGCCTTGCTGCCCCTAAACTTCATCTTACCGCTGACAGCATTAACGCCAGATCCAGGAATCTAAACCAGCAGCACTAAAAGGAGGGCTGCAACACAGAGCTGACACAGGGGAGCAGCAGTTATGTAGGCTTCCAGTAACGCCGCCGCTCACCCTCATCACCGCTGCGGAGAAAGAGGACAAGTTTCAAATAGGTTTTTAGAGAAGCATTAACGCCCGTGCTTTCCAGTTCCGAGCTTGAAGTGCTCCGAACATCTGGAGGCGATCCCAGGTACAACTGCGCGGTGCAGCTCACCCCACGTCCCGGCACGCTGGCTGCAGCCCAGCCAGGCTGCTCTCGGAGAGATGCAGCCCTTTACACAACTCCGCCACTCGCCGCAGACTGGATCTGGGGAGAGGGCTCACAGCCACCGCACACGTCGGCGTGTCCCTTTGTAGCTCACGCTACAGCCGCGCAACAGCCCTCCACCAAGCAAAGCCCTTGCTCCACACCTGGGAGCAAGCATCGCTTGAGACTTAAGGGTTAGGCGACAACATTAAGGAGAGGCT
The DNA here is from genome assembly GCF_030463565.1 of Pelecanus crispus. Taxonomy (NCBI): domain Eukaryota; kingdom Metazoa; phylum Chordata; class Aves; order Pelecaniformes; family Pelecanidae; genus Pelecanus; species Pelecanus crispus. The sequence continues at coordinate 2,069,032 of NC_134660.1, read as the reverse complement.
CCCGGGGCTAAAGGCAAATCCTCGATCGGGTTTAACGCGCTGTAACAGCTAATTGTAACTCCTACTCGCTGTAGAAAAAGCCGTCTGACATCAGCTTTACGTGGGTTCAGCGGTTGCGGCTGCAAGCGCCAAACCCTGCGACGCCCGCTCCGGCGACGGGCGGCGCAGGAGATGTCACTTCCACAGCGGAAGCCAGCCACATCACCCAGCACCGTATCTGGGGAGCTGGCCGGGAGGCACCGGGGAGGGACCAACGCCCATTTCCCCAAGCCCCAGGCAGGGTGTTTGCCTTTCGCAAGGTGAGAAAGTGAAGAGTCAAGAGGCAGAACTCGGAGTTTTACCCAAGCCGGAGCAGCCAGCAGGCAGCCTCGCTCCTCTAGCTGCTGCGCTGCATTTGTAAAGCCTGATGAAGCAGCAAGTTTTCCTCATTTACCATAAATCTCAGAAGGGGAATGGACTTTGCTGATTTCATTACCAGGAGAAAAGCCAAGCAATCTGCTTGTCAACACACCAGCGCAGGCACCGAAAGCCTAAAGGCCGCGGCACGCACACTTCTCCTCCCAGAAGCCCTTCGCTGTTGCTGCCTGCGGCTCAGCTCCGGCGCTAGCGGCGCTTACGCGAACAACGCCAGAACTGCCCTTTCGACTTTGCCTGGGGTAGAGCAAAACCAGGGCGACAGCCACGCTAACGCCCTGCTTATCCCAGGCTTTTACGGGAAGCGGGTAGGCTCTTACCACCTCGCCAGCCAGAAACCCCAGGAAAAATTAACACTGGGGGAGTTAGGGGGGAGCCGCTCGGTTAGGGGTGTGCTGTATCGCAAGGCCGACCGCGCAATGATTTGTAGCGAGGAAAACCCCCCAGAAGTCCAAGATGACGGCTGCAGCCTCCCGCCTGCTCCCAGAGCGCTAGCGTACGCGGTCCCAGGACGCGCATCGGCCGTGCCCTCGCGGCAGCGCGCAACCGCCGGCTCAGAAGCGGCGCAAACCCGCGACGCCGGCCACGCAGGAGGAAGCAATGCATCATCCCCCGCTTCCCTTGCGATGATCTGCGATTCGGATACCCCACAGCTACTGGAGGCCGGCGCGGGCTCCAGGAGACGGAGCCGCTTCACCGCTCCGGACAACCGGGATGCTCCCTGGGACGCAGGGCTGAGGGTTCAGCTTCAAGCCATTCCCAGCGTAAGGGAAGAAACATCATCTGTTAAAAATGCGAGCAGCGGGGTCTGCTGAAGCTCAGGAATGCCGCTGCCGAGATCCACGCATTCTTGGAGTTACTTTTTTTAGTCCCTAAACTGGTCGCCCCAGAAGCCTGGGTGAGGAGGGGGAGGAGAGTGGCTCCGCTCTCGGGGGGGGTTGCTTCAGAGGCAAATCCCACCAGCACCGCCGCCTTCACCAGACCTCACCTCCAGCACCGGCGGAGACAGGTTTCATCCAGAGATTGATTTTTTTTTTTTTTTTTGGGGATAGGAAAGACTCCAAAAAAAAAAAAAAAAAAAAAAAGAGACACTCAAAGCACTTGCGCACCACGTTAAGGCAGGCAGCGCAAACTATAAAAGATTGAATTCTGGAAGAGAGAAGTAGCAATTGGGATGGAAGATGGGGGGGGAAACAAAATAAAACAAAACAAAAAGCTGGGCTTAATGCAAACCAGATGAGGTTCCCGGCTGCAGGGGCAGCGTTAACTGTTGCTTTCCACCGGCTCTGCAGCCGCTGGGGCTGCTGCTTTTTAATTATATATAAGGAATATATATATGTATAAAATATATATATGACCGCTCGGGGAAAGGGCTCCCGGCCGCGTCCCCCCGGGGCTGGAAGGAGCGTGGGTGCCAATCCCACGGGACAACCGGGGGACCCCCAAAACCTTAAAATACGAGTGTGCAGCGTGGAGATACCCCATGGGGGGGGGTGGGGGGAGCATCCCACCCAGGAGCAGCCCCACGGGAGACCTCGCAGACCCCTCCCACGGGGGAATTCCCGGCCCACAGGCGTGCTGCTCACCTTATCCAGGCAGTTCACCTTCTCCGTGGGGTAGACGATTTTACCGCAGCGAGCGCAGTTGGGGTTCATGGCTGGGGGTGGGAGGGGAAAAACACACACACAAAAAAAAAAAAAAACTCGGGAGGATTTCACCTCCCACCCGGCTCCACCGCTGCTTCTGGGTCTCCGCCCGCGCCGCTGCCACGCTAAATAGTGGGGGGGGGGTGGGGGGGTGTGAGGGGGTGGGGAGGGGAGGGGCTCCGGGGTGGGGCGTGGCGCCCACCCACGCGTGCGTGCATGCACGCTACACCCTCCTCCCCTTCTTTCTTCCTTCCTCCGCCTCCTCCGTGCACACGCGTGGGGTTGCACACGCGTGTGCAACCCCCCCACCCCCGTTCCACGCGCGGACGCGCGTGGAACGGGGGTGGGGGGGGTTGCACACGCGTGGGACCGGAGTAAGTGAGCGCCTGGGCGGCCAAGGCGGCAGCTGGGGGTATAGCTCAGTGGTAGAGCATTTGACTGCAGATCAAGAGGTCCCCGGTTCAAATCCGGGTGCCCCCTGAAACGAAACATGAACCAAAAAAATTAGAATTTTCCTGTTTTGCTTTTTTTTTTAAAATTCATTTTTCCACCCCTCCCTCCCCACCACCACGCGTGCTTCCGACACTTAATAATTTTTACGCGACGCCGCGCCGGCCCTCGCGCCGGCGTAACGGGGGGGAGAGGCGTCGCTTCGGGCAGGCGCCGCGGCGGCGAGGCGTGAAAGCGCAGCTGCGAGGAAAAACGACTGGGTGTTTTAAGGGGAAATGGTTCCGTGATGGCAGGGAAGAGGCCTGCGTGGGCGAGAGGGTGCACCCTCATAGAATCGCAGAATCGTTTGGGTTGGAAAAGACCTTGAAGATCATCCAGTCCAACCAGTAACCTAACACTGCCAAGTCCACCACTAAACCAGTTAAGGGGAGAGTCATAATTTCATGTTTCCTGGCTTGGTGGCTGGATTATTTTGTAATGAAAGTAAAAACTAGGAATCATTAAGGTTGGAAAGGACCTCTAAGATCATCGGCCCAACCATCAACCCAACACCCCCATGCCCATTAAACCATGGCCCAAAGTGCCACGTCTTCCTGTTTTTTGAACCCCTCCAGGGATGGGGACTCCCCCACCTCTCTGGGCAGCCTGTTCCAATGCTTGACCGCTCTTTCCGTGAAGAAATTTTCCCTAATATCCAACCTAAACCTCCTCTGGCGCAGCTTGAGGCTATTTCCTCTCGTCCTATTGCTGACTAGTTGGGAGAAGAGACCAACACCCACCTCGCTACACCCTCCTTTCAGGTAGTTGCAGAGAGCGATGAGGTCTCCCCTCAGCCTCCTCTTCTCCAGGCTGAACACCCCCAGCTCCCTCAGCCGCTCCCCACCAGCCCTGTGCTCCAGACCCTTCCCCAGCTCCATTGCCCTTCTCTGGACACGCTCCGGGTCTGCGCTCGGCAGGTGGTTACCAAATCCAATTCCCAACCAGCTTTCAATTTTTAGCCAAATTTTATCAAAATGCATCGACACGAACGCGAGCAGAAGCATCTGGACCTCGGCGTGGCCGGCCCCAGCCCCGTGGGGTCACACACAGCCCCGGTTTGCACGGGTTCTGCCTGCGTGTGCAGGACGGCCCTTCCGCGGTGACGGGCAGCGTCAACTCCGGTCGATTCGGGTTATTACGTTACAAAAGCCTCAGTAAGAACATTAATTCAATTTCTATCAGGAGATAACGACACCTTAATTCCCCTTCCCTGGAGCCTGCGAGAGAAGAACAAGCCTTGGCAATCGCTATTTGCAGGCAGGCTTTAATAAAGTACACCCACATCAAACAAGGCTGCGCTCGCCTCTCTTCCCCCTTATTCATTTCAGGATGCGGCTTAAAATTGGCTTCCTTAGTTTTAAAAGCAGCTTATCTGATCCTCTCACAAAGGCGCCCACTCCTTCCCTTTCTGATCACCTCACCCAACGCTTCCCAGCCCCGCGAACCAGCCTCCCACCCTTTCCTGGCCCATCGCGGATTAAAATAAGACACAGTTTTCTGCTCATCCAGCTCTTTGGGGTGCTGTGGGTGGTTTTTCCTCTCTTGGCTCAGGAGCCGCTGCTGGGCGAGGGAGGCTCTTCATCGCCCAGATGTTTCAGGCGCGCACCGCCGGTTCAGCCTCACCCCTGCGCGCGGCGAAGCTGCTGTTGCTGCCCGGGGGCGGCCGAGGGCATCGCTCTGCCGAGGCCCGGCTCCAGCTGCAGTTTTTCTTTCTCTTTTATTCTTTTCGCGAGCTGCGTCGTGTCTGGCGTCTGAAGCATCCGGCCCCTCGATGGGGCTGACGCCACAGCGTGGCCCGCGCTTCGTACAGGCGACGGGTGCAAGCTGGTGTCCCGGGAGCCCGCTTGAAGAGACGCGCCGGGGAGCGCCGCGTTGCGATGCGTTGACGTTGTTACGCCAGCCAATGCTTCCGTACTTGCCTCTCCTTAGCTACAAACCACGCTTTTACTGTTGGCATGAAATCATGACAGGATACTTCTTTGCTTTCTGAAGTTATTACCTTAAACGTATATTTCCTGTTATTTGCTGTCAAGCTGTCGGGATGCTTTCTTAGCTCTATGCAGAGCACTCAGAGGACCAGGCAGATGAAATATTGCAAGCAGCGTCGCTTGTGCTTTCCTCCTGAAATGAGATTTAGGCAATCCCTGACTAAAGGAAAAATCATTTGTTGCCACTAGGCAAAAATCTCTTTCACTTTGTGGTTAAATTACACTGGAATTTGCGGCATCACGGGTGAAAAATTCCCGTGGAGGCAAAGCCCAGACAAGGGCAATTCCTTCTGATAACACAGAAAAATTCACTTCTTGACTTGTCGTCAAGAGCACGGCGAGCGATGCCGCGGCCGCTCTCCCGCTACGGCTGCTCCCGGCAGGAGCTGCGAACCGCGGGCATAAACCGGCTGCCTGCAAACGTTTTTCCACCAGCTTAGAAAATAACTAATTCCTGCTCTTGCTCCTGCTTTTCCGCCAACGCTCCCGGTCCCCAAACCGGAGCCCGCGGCTCCTCGGCGACCCCGGGCTCTGCCGGTGCCCAAAGCGCCCATCGCGACGGGGCCCCCCGGGCCACCCCAGCCCTCCTGCTCGGGGCTCCGGGCGAACGTCCCCGCAGCCCCCGTGGTGCGGTGCGGGCGGGGGGGCCGTGCCCGCCGGTGCCTCCCCGGGCGCTGCCGAGCGAGCCGAGGCGGGGCGGCGGCGGCGGCGGCGGGGGAAGAGGGCGCGGAGCGGAGTGCGGTGCGGGCGGGGGTATAGCTCAGTGGCAGAGCATTTGACTGCAGATCAAGAGGTCCCCGGTTCAAATCCGGGTGCCCCCTTGTTTTAATTTCCTTCCTTTAATTTTTTTCCTTATCTTCTCCCCTTCCCCGAAACAAAAAAAAACTAAAAAGAAGGATTTTGACCCCAAATTATTTCCGGCAGGAACCGGTCCGAAAGCCTTCCCCGTTGCCCGTGACGGCGGCGCAGCGCCCGCTCCGAGCCAGCCCGAGGCGCACGCGTGGGGAGCGGGGAGCGCAGCCCTGCGGGGGCCGCGGCTGCGCCCGTTCCCCCCCCGCTGCCCCCGGTACCGGGGGGGCGCCGCTCCCCGCCGCCGCTAGGGGGCGCCGCGGGCCCCTGCCGCTGCCAGCGTCACGTGGCTTCCCCCGCCGTCACGTGAAGCGGGCCGGCCTCGCCACGTGACCTCCGGCGGAGCGGGAGGGGCGGGACAACCCCCATATCCCGGCGTGCCCCGGGCGCCGCCCTCTCTTCCGGCGCCAAGATGTCGAAGCGAGGTGAGGCGGGCGCCGGGCCGGGGGGTGGCGGCTTCATCCGGCTCCATCCGGTTCTCTCCGGTGTCCCGGGGCTGGCGGAGCCCGCATCGCCGCTCCGGCGCGGGCTGGTGGGGCTGGGGAGCGGCGTCCAGTCCCCGAGGCCGCAGCCGGTAGCGTTAACCCCGTCCCGGGGCGGCGCGGGCCGGGCCGGGCCGGTTCCCCGCTGCCTGGAGCCCGTTCGTGCTCCGTCACCGCGGTCTTAATCTTCTTCTCGACCCGCAGGACGCGGCGGTTCCTCCGGTGCGAAATTCCGCATCTCCCTCGGTCTCCCGGTGGGAGCTGTGATCAACTGCGCCGACAACACAGGTGAGCGTGGCCGCCGCCGTGTCCCTGCCTCCGCCCGCGTCCGGGGCCGGCGCCGGGGGAGCCCAGCGGGACGGAGCCGCCCGTCGTAACGCAGAGGGCAACCAGCTGTTAAACGAGTTTGTAAAAAACAGTTTTCCTTCTGAAAAGCTCTTATTGGGTCTGCGCTCGCGGCTCAGCGAGGTGTCATGGAAGGGGACCGCGAAAGCGTCGCTTTGGGGTGAAGCGGTAGCCCGCGCCGTTTGCCTTGGTTGGTGATTTGACAGGGCAAGCGTCGGGGCAGCATTTTGCCAGACAGCCTAGTTAATCCTGGCACTTCTCTCCGCAGGAGCCAAGAACCTGTACATCATCTCCGTGAAGGGGATCAAGGGGCGCCTGAACAGGCTGCCGGCGGCTGGCGTGGGCGACATGGTGATGGCGACCGTCAAGAAGGGCAAGCCAGAGCTGAGGAAGAAGGGTGAGTGCGGAGAGGAGTGCTGGGTCCCGCTGCACCAACAGGCAGCTCCTGCTGAGAGCCTGCCCGCACCGTAGCGTCCCTCCTTCGGATGGAGAGAGACAGGCCACTCGTCCAAGGGGAGGACAATTCCTCCTTCAAATTGGCGCAGAAAGTGGGCACCGAATCTCTGGAGCGTCACCTCCACCCTTCTAAAAAGCACTTGCTGGGTCTGGGCGCAGTGGCTCAGTGAGTTGTCGTGGAAGGGCAGAGCAAAGGCATCGCTTTTGGGTGAAGTGGCAGCCTGTGCTGTTTATTTCAATCAGCGGTGTGACATTCTGCTTTGGAAAAACACATTTGGTGCCGCTCTGGCAGGGAAGGGGGGATGTTCTTGCTGAGTATTGTCTGCGAATTGGTGGTATATTTAGAAATAAAAGCAGGAAAGCGGAAAAATGCTGAACTGTCCAAGTGTGGATGCAGCTGTAAACGTTAGACAGTTTTAAGTGTACTCTTGACTATAAACTGTAGCTGTTAGCGAAGCACTGCAAATACGAGATGCAAAAAAACCTCAAACCCGTGCATTGAGTCAGATGCTGCAGCAGAACAGTTCCTCTGGGTATCTGTTGCTGGACTGTGTGCTTAACACGATGTTTGCGATACCGAGCCGCTCATTTCTCTTTGCAGTCCACCCAGCAGTGGTCATTCGGCAGCGGAAATCGTACAGGAGAAAAGATGGGGTGTTCCTCTATTTTGAAGACAACGCGGGAGTGATAGTAAATAATAAAGGTGAAATGAAAGGTACGGACAAGAGCCCTGTTGCACGGGGCGGAAGGGGAATGCAGAGAGGGGTGGTAGGTTGGTGTTCCCAGTTAGAGGGCTGCGCTGTTGTGGGCAAAAAGATCCAGATTCTCCTCAGACTCAGGAGACTGCAATCGGGCTGAGGTAGCGTTCGTGTAAAACGTTGCCCTGAACCATCTCTGCACCTACTCAGTCTTCTAATGCGCCATTGTCTTTTTCTGTTTTCCAGGCTCTGCAATCACAGGCCCTGTGGCTAAGGAGTGTGCAGATCTGTGGCCCAGGATAGCCTCCAATGCAGGAAGCATTGCATAAACGCGTTCATCTTCATAGAGATAAAATAAAAGTCCTTGTACCAAATAAGTAGTGTCTTTCTTGCCAAAGCGCCTTCCTCTCCTGAGCCAGGACGGTGTTACAATGAGGGACTTAGTTCTGGGAAACCTTTTCACAGAACTCTGTGCGTGTATGTATGCTTCAGCAGGAAAAAGGGATTTGGAGTTTCAAGATCCAATGATAAGTCTCTCTTTCAGGCAGGTTCCTGTATTACTGGAAAATATCTGGAAGGGGGTTGCACTGGAATGACTTAAATTTTAACAGTAATGACTGAATTGATTCAATTTAGGTATGCACGGATAGAAATGAGGAGGTGTCTGTGAAAGCCCTTCTACAAGAAGCCTTTGTACAGGGGTTCTCAAGATTGTAGGTCTGGAATTTTCTTCCAGAATGGGTGATTTAACTCCTTAGAGATCCTGGTCTGATTCTGTGGCGGGGGGTGGAAATACTGCCTGAAACTGCTCTGTACCGCGAGCTGCAGAGTTCATTCTGGACAGTGACCTCGGAAGGATGTTTCTTAGACCTTGCTGAAGATATGCAAGGACACATCAAGCCCACTGCTGCTGGCTGAGGTTGTGGCTGAAGCATGTGCCCCTAAACCCTCCATCGGTGGTGAAACAGGCCCTAAGATCATTGACTGTTAATTGCAGATAGAATGGGTGATCTGAACTTTCAAGATCAGCTGAAAGGCTTCAAGATCAGAGTTGGAAGGTATGTCTAAGCAAAAGCTTATGCTGTGTGAAGTTTCTTGTGATTTTCCTGGTGTTCCTCTCTGGCTGAGACAGAGAAAGGAATGTATTTGGATGTGAAGGGCAGGTCAGCTTGTTTTCTGGCCCTCCTGAGCAATGGTTGCTGGAGGGGTAGGGAGGCTGCCTTGTACCTGGGCTCACAAGTGAAAATGGGTGACTGTCGTGGATATTGTGGCCCCGGTGCCCTGTAACACCCAGATTGAGCCCAGCATGCATCCTGCTGCTGCAGGTGCTGCTCCCCCTGACTGGCTCCCAGGACCAGCTGCAACTCGGGCAGCCCCTGGTGTGGTTGGGCTTGCTGCCATCTGCCCTGGCTCTTACCGGTTCCCCCAGCGTGCTCCCCTTCTGTGGAGGTTCTGAGATAACTTTTGTGTTACTCCTAATGTTTTCAGTGCAAGCATGTTATAGTGTAGGAAAGAGGGTGGTGAAGGGAGCAAAGCCTCGGACATTTTGTAGCGCAAACATAGGTAATGATGGACAAGAACACTGGACTCTTGCAGTGGTTTCTAAAGGGGTGGTGTTTTTAAACAGCTGTTTGGCCTAACCAACATGACTCTGCAAAATAATTATGGCCTGAAAATTGTTTCTCAGACGTTCCTGCTGGATAATCGGGAGCTGTGCACTGGCAGCAGCTGGGGAGGGGAAACTTGGGAAAGGACTTACATGGACTAAGGGCAGCTCTCTTCTCTACAGGCCATTCCATGGAGCAGGCCAGCGGTTGTGGCTTCCTCCCAGCAGACCTGGAACCCTTGGATGGGTACAACGGGTGCTCTGGCCGTCACCGCAGCGCTCCAAACCTGTGGCTGAAGTGGATCTCTTTCTTTCTGAGTGGTGACCGTCTTTCCAGTCCACTGGTGATGGAGCTGTTCCTCAGAGCTGGGGAGAGATGCAGAGACCTGCTTATGAGTAAGAAACCACCACTAAAATAAAGGTGTTCTCCCTTAGCATCAGAATCATTTAAGTTGGAAAAGACCTTTAAGATCAACAAGTCCAACCAGTAACCTAACACTACCAAGTCTACCACTAAAACAGTTAAGGGTAGAGTAATAAATAATTTCATGTTTCCTGCCTTGGTGGCTGGATTATTTTTTAATGGAAGTAAAAACTAGGAATCACTAAGGTTGGAAAGGACCTCTAAGATCATCAGCCCAACCATCAACCCAACACCCCCATGCCTACTAAAACATGTCCCAAAGTGCCACGTCTGCCCCTTTTTTGAACACCTCCAGGGATTGGGACTCCACCACCTCTCTGGGCAGCCTGTTCCAATGCTTGAATGTAGTTTAGGAGCTTGTGCTGGATGATTGATTTGTGAAGGCTTTTTCTGAGGCAGGGCACAGCACGATAGTTGGATGAAGTGCTTTGGGCGTTTGTTTTCCCTTGTCCCCTTCCCTGGGTGGGCAGCATGGGAGGTGTTGCAGCAGGTAATCCCTCTGTGAGGCTGGTGTGGTCTCTACTGGCCGGGCACAGGCTGAGACCACAAGAGAGGTGCATCCCAGTGCCTTCAGTGGTGTTTAGAAGGGTTCTTTTTTCTTCTGTGTGCTGGGATGTTTTGGAGAAAGCTCCCTGGGCATTCTCTGGCTTGGCCCCAGGAGCCTGCTGCGAGTGTGGTGAGAGGCGTGGGGTGGAGTTGTGGGTGCAAGGAGGGGCAATGCGAGGCACGCTGTGTGTGAGGCAGCGCTGCAGGTGCGGCGAGCGGTGCAGTGGAATGCAGCCGAGCAGCCTGGTCGGTGCCCACAGGGAGCCGTAGCCAGTCCTGCTGCACAGGTGGGGGCATGGCTCAGGGGCAGAGCATTTGACTGCAGATCAAGAGGTCCCCGGTTCAAATCCGGGTGCCCCCTCCCTTTTCCTTCCCTTCATCCAGGAAAAGTCGTTTTGGAGCTCTTTATTTCAGTGCTTCTGCCATAAACCATCAGCAGGCTACATCCTGCGCTCGATCGGGTGCAGGGCAGAGGTAGGGAAGTAGGTTCCTGCCAGGGGAGAGGACTGTGAGTGGGGTATTTGTAAGGAAAGAGACGAGCGTTTCATGAGAAGCTGCTTTTGCGCTGGGATTAATTTGCCAAACTTTGCTGTGGCAGCGATTAATGGGGAGATGTTTTGCTGGGCAGGGGTGTGGCAGGCAGGGGGTATAGCTCAGTGGTAGAACATTTGACTGCAGATCAAGAGGTCTCAGGTGCCCACTATTTTCTCCTCCTTCAACCCTCTTTTGTCCTCCTTCAACCTTCCTTTGGCTGACATTTGTCCCAGAAGGAAGATGGAGAGATCTCCTGGGGTCCTGTGAGCTTCTGCTGTGCAGTGACGCTGCTTTCTGAGCTTCTTTATCCCAGGTACTGAGTCCCTGAGTACTGGGAAACTGCAGGTGTTGTGCACTTTGAGTAACTACTGGCTGCCTGTGTGTGTGCTTGTCTCTGTTCTTAATTCTCTGGAGTGATGATCTTTATAATACTTTATGATATTTAACCCGACATACAGTCTTTGGCAAGCACCTTAAGGTGCACAGGGGGCTGTCAAATAACAGGATCTAATTGGTGGACATAAAAAGTTGTCTCTAGATAAATATTTTTAAAATCTCCATGTGAAAGGTGCTGAGCCAGGGGGTATAGCTCAGTGGTAGAGCATTTGACTGCAGATCAAGAGGTCCCCGGTTCAAATCCGGGTGCCCCCTTGGAAGCTCCTCTTTTCCTTGGGATTTTGGGCTCTTTGTCCACTGGAAGGCCAACTGATATGATCAGCGCAGCTTCCTCTGCTAAGAATTCCTTTTCAGGTTACAGTCAGAGCTCAAAAGCCTGGGGAAAATGTCAAAGACTCTAAGGCAGTTGCTGTGTCAATTCACAGCCTGCTGAAAGCGAAGGGACTGGGACGAGGAGAGGCAAGGGAGCTATGGATGGAGAGGGACTGGGCCAAGGTGGCCTGGTGAAGGGAGCAGAGGGCAGCGTCCGTCTCCTGTGTTGGAGTGGAGGCACTCAGCGTCTTTGCTGCTGTCTCGTTTGAGTCTTGCAGTTTCTTCAGCAGGATTTGATTCCTGTGGAGCAGAGAGGTCAAAGACTGGGGGAGAAGCTACTTCAAAGTATTGCTTTGTTGGCAAGTTGGCAGGTGTGCGGGCAGGGGGTATAGCTCAGTGGTAGAGCATTTGACTGCAGATCAAGAGGTCCCTGGTTCAACTCCAGGTGCCCCCTCTTTCTCTCCTCCTTCACCCCTCTTTTCTCCTCCTTCAACCTTCCTTTGGCCAACATTTGTCCCGGAAGGAAGATGGAGAGATCTCCTGGGGTCCTGTGGGCTTGTGCTGTGCAGTGAAGGCTGCTTTCTGAGCTCCTTTATCCCAGGTACTGAGGCCCTAAGTACTGGGAAACTGCAGAGGTTGTGCACTGTGAGTAAATTCTTGCCACCTGTGTGTGCTTTTCTCAGTTCTTAATTCTCTGGAGTGATGATCTTTATCATTATTTATGATATTTAACTCTGTATATGGTCTTTGGCAGGCACCTTAAGGAGCACATGGGCCTGTCAAGTAAAGGGATCTAACTGGTGGACATAGAAACTTGGCTCTCTTATAGAAATATTTTTAAAATGTCCTCGTGGAAGGTGCTGAGCCAGGGGGTATAGCTCAGTGGTAGAGCATTTGACTGCAGATCAAGAGGTCCCTGGTTCAACTCCAGGTGCCCCCTTTGCCTTGTGCTTTTTCCAGGAAAAAGTGGGTGGGAGGGGTCATCGCTTTTACATCCGCTGTGCACAGAATGCAGGTCTCTGAACTTCAGGGTACTAAGCACTCAACTAAACGCTTCCTGTGAAAATCAATGTCCGTGCCTGCAACAAAGCAGGGACATGATGTTCGTTGCCTGGCTGTAGCGGTGGTTGTTTTGATCAACGTGGAAACTGCTGGGGATCTAGTTTGTGTGCGTACATGGACGCTGTCTGCGTGTGCTTGTCTCCACATTGTCCACAGTAACTTTCTGTGCAGAATTCTGCTTGTACACTGGAGTGCAAAGGAGGGTGCTGTCCTGTAGCAGAATGTAACCAGTGGACATAAGCTCTGAGCTCTGCATTATGGTTTGTTTGGTTTTTTTTATTGCTCCTTATATGAGTGCTAAGCCAGGGGGTATAGCTCAGTGGTAGAGCATTTGACTGCAGATCAAGAGGTCCCTGGTTCAACTCCAGGTGCCCCCTCTTTTTCTCCTCTTTCAATCCTCTTTTCTCCTCCTTCAGCCTTCCTTTGGCCAACATTTGTCCCAGAAGGAAGATGTAGAGATCTCCTGGGGTCCTGTGAGCTTGTGCTGTGCAGTGAAGGCTGCTTTCTGAGCTCCTTTATCCCAGGTACTGAGGCCCGGCAGGGGTTGTGCACTTTGAGTAACTACTGGCTGCCTGTGTGTGCTTGTCTCTGTTCTTAATTCTCTGGAGTGATGATCTTTATAATACTTTATGATGTTTAATTCTGTGTACGGTCTTTGGCAGGCACCTTAAGGTGCACAGGGGGCTGTCATGTAAAGGGATCTGACCACTGGACATAGAAACTTGGCGCTCTCATAGAAATGTTTTTAAAATGTCCTTGTGAAAGGTGCTGAGCCAGGGGGTATAGCTCAGTGGTAGAGCATTTGACTGCAGATCAAGAGGTCCCTGGTTCAACTCCAGGTGCCCCCTCTTTAGTTGCTTTTTCACTGTTTCTTCTTCCAGAATCTCCCCACAGACTGACTATGGAGAGACTTTCTTCCCCCTCTGCGGTCTTGTAAATCACTTGATGATCTTTTGCAAGCCTGAAATCAGAGGTTTTTCCCTCTCTTCTCCCATATGCTGCAGGCACACACAAATAAGCCGGCTCAACACAGGTGCTACTGGTCTCGTTTTTCCTGTTTGAGCCGCTGCCCTGCATTTAAAGAGTAAACAATGTGTAGAATGCCTTTTGAGAAGAGAATCTCTGCTGAAATGTGTTGCGATGGGACCTGGGGCTGTGATTGATAAAGCAGCCAGTGACAGGGTTGCTCAACGACGGGACCAGCCCCCAGTGTGGCGGCTGGGATCCCCCGGGGCTCAAACTGCTGAGCTCTGCCCCTGAGCTGTGGTCCCGGCACAGGGCTCTCACAGAAGGCATCTGGCGGGAAGAGCTGGCTCAGGGGCACCGCGCCGGCTCCAGAACCGGGAGCTGGCCGGTTCTAACCCCCGCCCCGGCCGCTGCCAGAGGCAACGGAACCCTGTAACGCTTTCTATAAACGCAAGCGTGTACCAGCATCGGAGAGCTTTCGCTCAGGGACGCCCCGGGTTGAGCTGCAGCCCTGGGCGTGTCCCCACCGGTGTGGGAAAGAAATGGAACCAACCTGCGGGCCCGCTCACGGCCGCACCGGCCGTGTCCTGCCGCACCGGCGGCGCTCGGGGCCCCGCACCCGCAGGGGCAGCGGAGCCCCGGGTTCTCCGCGCCGCTCAGCTGCTCCTTTACCGGGGCAGCGCGGGCCGCCGCTTTCCCTCTTTCCTTTTTCCCCGCCGAACGGCAGCGGGAGGCGCGGCGGGGCCGCCTTCGCCCGCCATCTTGCCGGCTGGCGTCAGGGCCGCGGCGGAAGTGACGACTCTGGGCCGCGCCGCGTCGCGTCGCACAGGCGCCGGCGTGGTCGCGGTGTGATGACGCACGTCCGGTCCCGGTAGCGGCGGGAGAGGCCTCGGGCGACTGCCGCGATGGGGGGAGGCGACCTGGTGAGGAAGGGCCCAGGCCCGGGCCCGGTCGGGCCGTGCCGTGCCGAGGCGGGCTGAGAGTCGCCCCCGGGGCTCCGGGCACTGGCTGGGGCCGGGGCTCGCTGGCGGGCGGGTTGTCCGGGGCCTGCGGCCGTTCCCCGGCGCTGGCATCGGGGCCGCGGTTCCGGGCGTGTGTCGATGGGGTGGTAGGAAGCGTGTGCCATTGTCCGGGCCTCTGTCGCGGGGTGGAAGGGCGGCGGGCTCTGAGCGTGCCGCTCCCCGTGGCCGCGGGCGAGGGAAGGCCTGTGGGGCCCCGCGGGCGGGGCTCGGCGGCCCTTTGCTAAGGGTCGCGGTGCGGTCTGTGCCCTCCTGCAGAACCTGAAGAAGAGCTGGCACCCCCAGACCCTGCGCAATGTGGAGAAGGTGTGGAAAGCCGAGCAGAAGCACGAAGCCGAGAGGCAGAAGATGGAGGAGCGGCCGGAGGAGCGAGCGCATGAGGAGGTGCAGCGATGGTTGCGGACACGGGCGCCATGCGGCGAGGGGGTGTGGGGGCTCCCAGTGCCCCCGAGGTAGGTGGTTGTTTTCGGGACCTGGTTGCTTTATTCTGTCCGGAGGAGGTTGTGCATAGGGAAACTTTCTTTAAACTCGCTTGGGGCTTTGTTTGTAACTGTTTTGGCTCTGTGCATAACAGACTGTAATCTGTCATTAGCCAGTTAGTCGCGTGGCAACGTTTATGTAGGAGACGCTTATAATTGCATTCTTCCTCGGTTTCATTAAGTTAAGTACCAGCTGTGTTTTTCTGTAGGTGTGATGCATAACTTCATGTTAAAAAAAACCCAAAGTTGTCTTGCCAAGGGTGAGGAGTTGAACATCTCTGATGCTAAAATGATTCCATTTATATGGAAACGTCTGCTTGATGTTTCTCACCTCCATAGGCTAGCACCTGAAACTCCGTAACGCTTTAGAAGTCTGTGAGAGAAAATAAAATGCTCTTGTTTGCAAGAGGAAAATAGAATTTGGTGTGGATGTACCAGGGATTATAAAGTGTAGTTGTCCTGCAAGATTTAATGATTCCTGTCTCCACGGCTTCTTTATTTCCTCCTTTGCTGCTGCTGAAGAGGCTTGTAGGGAGGCAGGATCTGCACTGCTGGGCACTCGAGTAATAAAGAACCAGCTTTCAGGCTTATTTCTCTGCACAGCCCTGTTCCAAATTGCTTTTGAGTGCAAAAGTTTGCAATGAGCACAAGAATCATCTGCCCTATTCCTCTAACTCCTGCATGGTTTCTCCTATTCTCACTACTAAAGCCTGATTCAGTCCTCGCTTTTTGTTCTTCCTCTCTTTCTTGCAGCGCCATGGTCGCACATGCAGGGCGGGGTGGATAGCGGATTCATTCCACAGCTGTGAGGCAGAACAGAGGTACCTGAGGAGGCATTTTGGAGGTGCTGGTACGTGTCCTTCTTGCAGCTCCTCAGATGGGGCTGCCTGGAGTGAAACGCTTTGCTTCAGAAATGGTCACATAACAATTGAATCTAGATGTTTTTAAACAGCTGTTTGGCCTAACCAACATGACTCTGCAAAATAATTATGGCCTGAAAATTGTTTCTCAGACATTCCTGCTGGATAATCGGGAGTTGTGCACTGGCAGCAGCTGGGGAGGGGGAACTTGGGAAAGGATTTACATGGACTAAGGGCAGCTCTCTTCTCTACAGGCCATTCCATGGAGCAGGCCAGCGGTTGTGGCTTCCTCCCAGCAGACCTGGAACCCCCGGATGGGTATAACGGGTGCTCTGGCCGTCACCGCAGCGCTCCAAACCTGTGGCTGAAGTGGATCTCTTTCTTTCTGAGTGGTGACCGTCTTTCCAGTCCACTGGTGATGGAGCTGTTCCTCAGAGCTGGGGAGAGATGCAGAGACCTGCTTATGAGTAAGAAACCACCACTAAAATAAAGGTGTTCTCCCTTGATCTAGTTTAGGAGCTTGTGCTGGATGATTGATTTGTGAAGGCTTTTTCTGAGGCAGGGCACGGCATGATAGTTGGATGAAACGCTTTGGGCGTTTGTTTTCCCTTGTCCCCTTCCCTGGGTGGGCAGCATGGGAGGTGTTGCAGCAGGTAATCCCTCTGTGAGGCTGGTGTGGTCTCTACTGGCCGGGCGCAGGCTGAGACCACAAGAGAGGTGCATCCCAGTGCCTTCAGTGGTGTTTAGAAGTCGGCGTTTCAAAAGGTTCTTTTTTCTTCTGCGTGCTGGGATGTTTTGGAGAAAGCTCCCTGGGCATTCTCTGGCTTGGCCCCAGGAGCCTGCTGCGAGTGTGGTGAGAGGCGTGGGGTGGAGTTGTGGGTGCAAGGAGGGGCAATGCGAGGCACGCTGTGTGTGAGGCAGCACTGCAGGTGCGGCGAGCGGTGCAGTGGAATGCAGCCGAGCGGCCTGGTCGGTGCCCACAGGGAGCCGTAGCCAGTCCTGCTGCACAGGTGGGGGCATGGCTCAGGGGCAGAGCATTTGACTGCAGATCAAGAGGTCCCCGGTTCAAATCCGGGTGCCCCCTCCCTTTTCCTTCCCTTCATCCAGGAAAAGTCGTTTTGGAGCTCTTTATTTCAGTGCTTCTGCCATAAACCATCAGCAGGCTACATCCTGCGCTCGATCGGGTGCAGGGCAGAGGTAGGGAAGTAGGTTCCTGCCAGGGGAGAGGACTGTGAGTGGGGTATTTGTAAGGAAAGAGACGAGCGTTTCATGAGAAGCTGCTTTTGCGCTGGGATTAATTTGCCAAACTTTGCTGTGGCAGCGATTAATGGGGAGATGTTTTGCTGGGCAGGGGTGTGGCAGGCAGGGGGTATAGCTCAGTGGTAGAACATTTGACTGCAGATCAAGAGGTCTCAGGTGCCCACTATTTTGTCCTCCTTCAACCCTTTTTTGTCCTCCTTCAACCTTCCTTTGGCCAACATTTGTCCCAGAAGGAAGATGGAGAGATCTCCTTGGCTTGTGCTGTGCAGTGACTGTTGATTTCTGAGCTTCTTTATCCCAGGTACTGAGTCCCTGAGTACTGGGAAACTGCAGGTGTTGTGCACTTTGAGTAACTACTGGCTGCCTGTGTGTGTGCTTGTCTCTGTTCTTAATTCTCTGGAGTGATGATCTTTATAATACTTTATGATACTTAACTCTGTGTACGGTCTTTGGCAGGCACCTTAAGGTGCACAGGGGGCTGTCATGTAAAGGGATCTGACCACTGGACATAGAAACTTGGCGCTCTCATAGAAATGTTTTTAAAATGTCCTTGTGAAAGGTGCTGAGCCAGGGGGTATAGCTCAGTGGTAGAGCATTTGACTGCAGATCAAGAGGTCCCTGGTTCAACTCCAGGTGCCCCCTCTTTTTCTCCTCCTTCACCCCTCTTTTCTTCTCCTTCAACCTTCCTTTGGCCAACATTTGTCCCAGAAGGAAGATGGAGAGATCTCCTGGCATCCTGTGAGCTTATGCTGTGCAGTGATTGCTGCTTTCTGAGCTCCTTTATCCCAGGTACTGAGGCCTTGAGTACTGGGAAACTGTAGGGGTTGTGCAACGTGTGAGTAACCGTTCACTGCTGTATGTGCTGTCTCAGTTCTTCCTTCTTTGGAGTCATGATCTTTATCATCATTTATGATATTTAACTTCACGTATGGTCTTTGGCAGGTGCCTTAAGGTGCACAGGGGGCTGTCAAGTAAAGGAATCTAATTGGTAGATATAAAAGGTTGTCTCTGTAGATAAATATTTTTAAAATGTCCTTGTGAAACGTGCTGAGCCAAGGGGGTATAGCTCAGTGGTAGAGCATTTGACTGCAGATCAAGAGGTCCCTGGTTCAACTCCAGGTGCCCCCTCTTTTTCTCCTCCTTCAACCTTCTTTCGGCTGACATTTGTCACTGAAGGCAGTTGGAGAGGTCTCCTTGGGTCCGTGGGCTTGTGCTGTGCAGTGAATGCTGCTTTCGGAGCTCCTTTATCCCAGGTACTGAGGCCTTGAGTACTGGGAAACTGCAGGTGTTGTGCACTGTGAATAACTACTGGCTGCCTGTGTGTGCTTCTCTCAGTTCTTAATTCTCTGGAGTCACGATATTTATCATCATTTATGATATTAAACTTCACGTATGCCCTTTGGCAGGAGGCTTAAGGTGCACAGGGGCTGCCAAGTAAAGGGATCTTATCATTGAACGTAACACATTGTCTCTCTAGATAAACATTTTTAAAATGTCTTTGTGAAAGGTGCTAAGCCAGGGGGTATAGCTCAGTGGTAGAGCATTTGACTGCAGATCAAGAGGTCCCTGGTTCAACTCCAGGTGCCCCCTCTTTTTCTCCTCCTTCAACCCTCTTTTCTTCTCCTTCAACCTTCCTTTGGCCAACATTTGTCCCACAAAGAAGTTGGAGAGATCTCCTGCGGTCCTGTGGGCTTGTGCTGTGCAGTGAAGGCTGCTTTCTGAGCTCCTTTCTTGCAGGAACTGAGGCCCTAAGTACTGGGAAACTGCAGGGGTTGTGCAACGTGTGAGTAAACATTCGCTGCTGTATGTGCTTGTCTCAGTTCTTAATTCTCTGGAGTTATGATCTTTATCATAATTTATGATATTTAACTTCATGTACGGTCTTTGGCAGGAGCCTTAGGGTGCTATGGAGCTGTCAAGTAAAGGGATCTAACTGGTGGACATAGAAACTTGGCTCTCTTATAGAAATATTTTTAAAATGTCCTTGTGGAAGGTGCTAAGCCAGGGGGTATAGCTCAGTGGTAGAGCATTTGACTGCAGATCAAGAGGTCCCTGGTTCAACTCCAGGTGCCCCCTTTGCCTTGTGCTTTTTCCAGGGAAATGTAGGAGGAGGGGTCATCGCTTTTACATCCGCTGGGCTTGTGCTGTGCACAGAATGCGGGTCTCTGAACTTCAGTGTTCAGGGTACTAAGCACTCAACTAAACGCTTCCTGTGAAAATCAATGTCCGTGCCTGCGACGAAGCAGGGACATGATGTTCATTGCCTGGCCGTAGCAGTGGTTGTTTTGATCAACGTGGAAACTGCTGGGGATCTAGTTTGTGTGCGTACGTGGATGCTGTCTGCGTGTGCTTGTCTCCACATTGTCCACAGTAACTTTCTGTGCAGAATTCTGCTTGTGCACTGGAGTGCAAAAGAGGGTGCTGTCCTGTAGCAGAATGTAACCAGTGGACATAAGCTCTGAGCTCTGCAGTATGGGTTTTTTGTTTGTTTGTTTTTTTTTTATTGCTCCTTATGTGAGTGCTAAGCCAGGGGGCATAGCTCAGTGGTAGAGCATTTGACTGCAGATCAAGAGGTCCCCGGTTCAAATCCGGGTGCCCCCTTGGAAGCTCCTCTTTTCCTTGGGATTTTGGGCTCTTTTTTCACTGGAAGGCCAACTGATATGATCATCACAGCTTCCTCTGCTAAGAATTCCTTTTCAGGTTACAGTCAGAGCTCAAAAGCCTGGGGAAAATGTCAAAGACTCTGAGGCAGTTGCTGTGTCAAGTCACAGCCTGCTGAAAGCGAAGGGACTGGGACGAGGAGAGGCAAGGGAGCTATGGATGGAGAGGGACTGGGCCAAGGTGGCCTGGTAAGGGAGCAGAGGGCAGCGTCCGTCTCCTGTGTTGGAGTGGAGGCACTCAGCGTCTTTGCTGCTGTCTCGTTTGAGTCTTGCAGTTTCTTCAGCAGGATTTGATTCCTGTGGAGCAGAGAGGTCAAAGACTGGGGGAGAAGCTACTTCAAAGTATTGCTTTGTTGGCAAGTTGGCAGGTGTGCGGGCAGGGGGTATAGCTCAGTGGTAGAGCATTTGACTGCAGATCAAGAGGTCCCTGGTTCAACTCCAGGTGCCCCCTCTTTTCTCCTCCTTCAACCTTCCTTTGGCCAACATTTGTCCCGGAAGGAAGATGGAGAGATCTCCTGGGGTCCTGTGGGCTTGTGCTGTGCAGTGAAGGCTGCTTTCTGAGCTCCTTTCTTGCAGGAACTGAGGCCCTAAGTACTGGGAAACTGTAGGGGCTGTACAATGTGTGAGTAACCGTTCGCTGCTGTATGTGCTGTCTCAGTTCTTCCTTCTTTGGAGTCATGATCTTTATCATCATTTATGATATTTAACCCGACATACAGTCTTTGGCAGGCACCTTAAGGTGCACAGGGGGCTGTCAAGTAAAGGGATCTAACTGGTGGACATAAAACGTTGTCCCTGTAGATAAATATTTTTAAAATCTCCATGTGAAAGGTGCTGAGCGAGGGGGTATAGCTCAGTGGTAGAGCATTTGACTGCAGATCAAGAGGTCCCCGGTTCAAATCCGGATGCCCCCTTTGCCTTGTGCTTTTTCCAGGAAAAAGTAGGAGGAGGGGTCATCGCTTTTACATCCGCTGGGCTTGTGCTGTGCACAGAATGCGGGTCTCTGAACTTCAGTGTTCAGGGTACTAAGCACTCAACTAAACGCTTCCTGTGAAAATCAATGTCCGTGCCTGCGACGAAGCAGGGACATGATGTTCATTGCCTGGCCGTAGCAGTGGTTGTTTTGATCAACGTGGAAACTGCTGGGGATCTAGTTTGTGTGCGTACGTGGATGCTGTCTGCGTGTGCTTGTCTCCACATTGTCCACAGTAACTTTCTGTGCAGAATTCTGCTTGTGGAGTGCAAAAGAGGGTGCTGTCCTGTAGCAGAATGTAACCAGTGGACATAAGCCGTGAGCTCTGCATTATGGTTTGGGTTTTTTTTCATTGCTCCTTGTATGAGTGCTAAGCCAGGGGGTATAGCTCAGTGGTAGAGCATTTGACTGCAGATCAAGAGGTCCCTGGTTCAACTCCAGGTGCCCCCTCTTTAGTTGCTTTTTCACTGTTTCTTCTTCCAGAATCTCCCCGCAGACTGACTATGGAGAGACTTTCTTCCCCCTCTGTGGTCTTGTAAATCACTTGATGATCTTTTGCAAGCCTGAAATCAGAGGTTTTTCCCTCTCTTCTCCCATATGCTGCGTGTACACACAAATAAGCCGGCTCAACACAGGTGCTACTGGTCTCGTTTTTCCTGTTTGAGCCGCTGCCCTGCATTTAAAGAGTAAACAATGTGTAGAATGCCTTTTGAGAAGAGAATCTCTGCTGAAATGTGTCGCAACTGCTCTGCCCCTGAGCTGTGGTCCTGGCATGGGGCTGTCTCAGAAAGCATCTGGAGGGAAGAGCTGGCTCAGGGGCACCGGGTCGGGAATGGGGAGCTCACCGGTTTTAACCCCTGCCTCAGCTGCCGCCAGAGGCTAACGGAACCCTGTAACACTCTCTGTGAACGCAAGCGTGTACCAGCATCGGAGAGCTTTCGCTCAGGGACGCCCCGGGTTGAGCTGCAGCCCTGGGCGTGTCCCCACCGGTGTGGGAAAGAAATGGAACCAACCTGCGGGCCCGCTCACGGCCGCACCGGCCGTGTCCTGCCGCACCGGCGGCGCTCGGGGCCCCGCACCCGCAGGGGCAGCGGAGCCCCGGGTTCTCCGCGCCGCTCAGCTGCTCCTTTACCGGGGCAGCGCGGGCCGCCGCTTTCCCTCTTTCCTTTTTCCCCGCCGAACGGCAGCGGGAGGCGCGGCGGGGCCGCCTTCGCCCGCCATCTTGCCGGCTGGCGTCAGGGCCGCGGCGGAAGTGACGACTCTGGGCCGCGCCGCGTCGCGTCGCACAGGCGCCGGCGTGGTCGCGGTGTGATGACGCACGTCCGGTCCCGGTAGCGGCGGGAGAGGCCTCGGGCGACTGCCGCGATGGGGGGAGGCGACCTGGTGAGGAAGGGCCCAGGCCCGGGCCCGGTCGGGCCGTGCCGGGCCGAGGCGGGCTGAGAGTCGCCCCCGGGGCTCCGGGCACTGGCTGGGGCCGGGGCTCGCTGGCGGGCGGGTTGTCCGGGGCCTGCGGCCGTTCCCCGGCGCTGGCATCGGGGCCGCGGTTCCGGGCGTGTGTCGATGGGGTGGTAGGAAGCGTGTGCCATTGTCCGGGCCTCTGTCGCGGGGTGGAAGGGCGGCGGGCTCTGAGCGTGCCGCTCCCCGTGGCCGCGGGCGAGGGAAGGCCTGTGGGGCCCCGCGGGCGGGGCTCGGCGGCCCTTTGCTAAGGGTCGCGGTGCGGTCTGTGCCCTCCTGCAGAACCTGAAGAAGAGCTGGCACCCCCAGACCCTGCGCAATGTGGAGAAGGTGTGGAAAGCCGAGCAGAAACATGAAGCCGAGCGGAAGAAGATTGAGGAGCTGCAGCGGGAGCTGCAGGAGGAGCGAGCACGCGAGGAGATGCAGCGATACGCTGAGGACATGGGCACCGTCAGGTGAGGTGGGGCTGGTGCCCTCCAGACTGGTTGTTACCAGCCCTTGCAAGCCTCTGCAGGCGAGCACTGTCCGGTGAGGTGGTATGGGTGCTCTCAGTGCCCCTGAGAGAGCCATGGGTTTGCTGTTTCGGGTGATAAAGTGTTTATGCTCGCATTCATAAGCCAGTGCCTTAAAATGTAACTTTAGGACTGCGAGAAGGATAAATGAGGTGGTCTTTTTTGCAATAGGAAAAGAGAAGAGAAGTTGGAGTGGATGTACCAGGGTCCTGGAGGCATGGTGAACAGAGAGGAATATCTTATGGGTCGCCCTGTGGACAAATACGTCTTTGAGAAGACAGAAGATAAGGATGCAGGCTGTTCCAATGAGACAGGACTTCTCCCAGGCTCCATTTTTGCCAAGACAGGTGCCAATTCTGTCCTAGATATGGCAAACAAAATCCGTGAGGATCCACTTTTCATGATAAGGTACTAAATGTAGAGCTCAAAGCAGTAGTAGATGAGGCAAAGCATCAGTGTTAGCAGCTTACAAAGAGCTGTCTCATTTGTCTTTGTAAAGACTGCTATTGTGTCTTTTCCTCAAAGCTGTGTCTGCCTGCTTGTGAGCTCTAGGCCGTAGGTGGCAGTCCTGGCTGCAGAGAGGTCACCAGCCACTTAAATTACTAAGAGGGTTTTGGTCGTGTGTTCTAAACACAGTAACATAACGTCAAATAACGCATTTGAGTCAGTTTGCTGCTTTTGGATAATTTTGCTGACTTGATTTCAAATCTAAGATTCTGTGATCTGAACAAGCTGATGATCATCTTACAGATCATCTAGCTGTAAGTTGGTAAATACATGTAATTGAAGAGATTGTTATTCCACATTGATTTGTCTCTACCAGCTTTGCTCACCCTTTTATGTGTATGTGAATATATTTGGTCTGCTCTGATAGTTCAGGCATGTATTAGCGTTGTAGGCAGATTGATGGTAACAGAACAAATTTTTGTTTACCCTAGTAGTTGCACTCTTAAGTGGAGAAGAAAAGGACAGACTCCTCCTTAGTTGGATCTGTTTTGCTGAATGTACAAAACTTGCCTGTTTTCCTGCTCTGTATGGTTTTAGAGCTTGCACTTGTTTGGTATCTTTCATGAAAATATGGTATTTTCGGTTGTTTGAAAATACTGGGGTCTTTTTCTGCTTTAGAAAGAAGGAGGAGGAAAAGAAGAGAGAAGTTTTGAATAATCCTGTTAAAATGAAGAAAATCAAAGAATTGGTAGGTGTATCTCAGTACTCCTTTACAGACGCAAAGCACAGAATACACTGAACCAAGGGGAGGATCATAGGTCAAAACTAGTATTGTTTAGGATAAGGAGCCGAGTTCCGTTTCCTGACTCTTCCCAGAAAAACAGAATAAATTTAGCTTTCTAGAATCCTAATATAGTAGAACAAGGTTCTGTATCAGTCTCTCAGCAGGAATTAATTTCTTCCTTTCAAGTTCAGTGTTTTATTTTACTCTTCTTGCTCTTC
The DNA here is from genome assembly GCF_030463565.1 of Pelecanus crispus. Lineage (NCBI taxonomy): Eukaryota > Metazoa > Chordata > Aves > Pelecaniformes > Pelecanidae > Pelecanus > Pelecanus crispus. Next base: position 2,045,152 of record NC_134660.1, on the reverse strand, counting down.
TGGTGTGCTTATTTTTTTTTTGAGCTAGTGATTAATTGATGATTTAGTACTGCAGAATGATTGCAGACATAGGATTTGACATGCACTATATCAAACTGACACGAGGGTAGACTCCATTAAGGTCTTTAGTTTTGAGAGAGAACCTTGTTAAATGGTTTAGGTTTTGTTCCAGGAGCCTTTCCACAGAAAACTCTTACTTTGCCTTGTGATACTGACTGCCCAAGTGTAGAGGCAGTAATTATTACTAATGAAACGATGTCTTGCTTTATAGCTACAAAACAGTTTAGATAAAAAGGAGAAAAAGAAGAAGAAAGAGAAGAAGAAGAAGCACAAGAAACATCGGCATCGCAGTTCTAGCAGTGAAAGTGACAGCAGTGATGAGGATCGAAGCAAAAATAGGTATGTTTTGAGGTTTTGTAGGAAATACCATGTTTCCTGGTTAACTTGTTTGGTTTTCATGTCTTTTTCTAATCCCTCTGGGTCTTACCTTTCTAATTAATGCTCTTCATTTGCCTAAATGTTTCTATATGTCACTTCATTGTTTTTGCATCATTAAATTATTTTAATGACATTTTTCTGTTAAAAAAATACTGTATTCTTGAATGTTGTCTGCTTCAAAAGTACTATTCTGTTTTTAGGTCTCAGAAGAGGATGAACAGCTCCTCCTGGAAATCTGCTCCTTCCAAAGTCCCGGGATATGGCTTACAAGTAAGTACATGTGTTTCGCACAGCTCTTTCAGTAGCAAGTGCCCTGAGTTAAGGAAGAACAAGAGTTTTCGCAGTTTTTTGCAAGACTGCTTCACCGGCTAGAAGAGGATTATGAGAGGGACATGGTATAGTAAAGTTCATATTCAGTTTGGAGCCATCTAAGCCTTGAAATTAAAGTTGTTCAGATCCTGGTAGGGCTTTTGTCTGCTCTGAATTCAAGTTAGGTTTTATTCAGTTTCTTTTCATTGTCACACATCTGTTTAAATACTCTGCTGGGCTGTCTTGGCAGTTTAGTTTACTGAACGTGATATGGAAATAATCTTTTCAGACACAGGTGTTAATAAGAACCTGGTAAGTGGGATAAGTAAAAGCAAACCACAATGCGCACTCCTTCCTGCACTTAGCCTAGTCTGAGGTCTCCTGTGTGGCCGTACATTGTTGTTGTGCTCTTACAAGACGTCTCTCCTGAAAGACACTTTTGAATTCCAGGTTAGAAACTCTGACCAGAGCCACAGGTCTCGGAGCTCTCCAGCTGCCGTCCAGGAGAGGGCCCCCCACAAGCACCGGGATCGCTCCAGGTCCAGGAGCCAGTCCCGCTCTCCTCAGAGACGCTCTAGCAAGAAGAATTCAGAACAATCTGGATGCAGGGGCTCAAGATCTCCTTCTAGACACAGCAAACAGTGAGTGTGGCTAACCTGGATAATGTAAATGTAGGACTCTAGGATCAAAATCCCTCTTACTCAGTCTCCTCCTACTACTTTAGTGTTCTGGCCACATTATTGCTCAGTTCTGGGTGTAAAGGCAGGAGCAAAGTAAAAACTGGGTGCACTTGTGCAAGAATGCAGAAGCGCCCAGGTCAGCTCCTGGAGGGGACATGCTGTCTGCAGTTACTGTTCATTTGGGACACTCTTTCTAGGTACACCCTTTAGGTATTGCTTGTAACTGTGCTTTAATTGGGCCACCAATTCTCTTTAAAATGTGTTTCTAATTGTTGAATTATCTTTACTAAATGCTGATAAAATCAGGTACCAGGTATTTATTGTTTGCTGATGAAATAATTAAAACTGAGTAAAAATAGATGGCAATTTGTGGTATATTAAGGGTCACTAGCATTTGTTTTCAAAGTGGACAGGTGACAGTCCTGCAGTTATGGGAGACATCTTGGTTTCAGAATGTATTAAAAAAATCCGGGGAAAGTTTAGAGGTGTGATAAAGGATGTTATTCTGTCCTAATAAGGGTATTTCTGGGTTACAGACATAGTAGTCGGGAGGAGAAAGGGAGAGCTAGAAGCCCTTCCCCTAAGAAGAGCTATCGACGACAGCATGCTCCGGGTTACACAAAGTAAGCAAGATCTTCTCCCTGTGCTTTTGGATGGAAGTTGCCCTGGCGATTGTGAAACTTCTGGGTGTAATCCGTGAACCAAATTTTATTCTCTTAAGTAAAATAGATTGGATCGGATGTCCAGAAGATTGGACAGAGCGTCCTAAAGTGCTCAGTTTAGTGCTCTTGAGCTTGATTGTTAGTTAACATCTTGGACAGCTTCCCAAACTGATTCATGTGGTTGTTGGTTTTCCATGTGTCTTGCATCACTGTGCAAGGCAGTAATGTGAAGTCAGTCTTTGTCCCGTGGACTGTTAATTAGAAGCATTCTGTTTCACTGTCATCAGGAAAATATGACCTTGACAGCATCATCTTACCAGTCAATTAAAAACAAGAAGGCTGAAAAGAGGGAGAAAACAGACTCTTGCTAGGGGCGTGGTAAAGCGGAACATTTAGATGCGTATTTACAAGCTTTGCTGGTTGGCTACCAAAGAAAAAAACATGTTAAACACCCCTAATTTAGGGGATTGTAAATCATCTTAAAGAATGGAAAGCAAGAGGGGGGTGGGGCCCAGCATGCTATTGATTCACAGCAGTGGTGTTTTCTACACAAATAGAAAGATCTCTCCAGAGGAACTAGAGCGTAAACGCCAGGAAATGATGGAAAATGCCAAGTGGCGGGAAGAGGAGAGAGCAAACAACCTCAGGAAACACCGAAAGGAGGAGGAGCTGGAGCGAGAACTGGAGAAACTTGACTCCCGAGATGGGAAGTTCTTCAAGTGAGTGTCTTTTATTACCTGCTTTTTCATTCAAGGGAAATACAGGCCACAGCTTCTGAAGAGTGAGTCGTGGCCTCAACGTTTGAGATATCTCAGATTATGGTATACGATCCGTCTCTGCTGTGTTGTACGGTACAACTAGTGATGTCTACTGTTCCCAAATCCTTCTCTTAATGCAAAAGATAGCTCTTTCTGTGATGGCCTTGGTAGTCAGACTCTGAAACCGGTAATCGGTATTTTTTTGCCGTCCTGTAGAAATGCCTAGTAGTGTTTTACATGCAGATATTAAAAAGTTCTCTGTTTTTAGGAGCTTGCAAACAGTTTTAGGCCTGCAAATCCACTGGGAGTCTGTGTGCCAAAAGTTTGTGGGACTGTAACCTGTGCTCAGCAAGAAATAAGACCGTTTCTAAACACAGGTGGTAACTTACAGTCCCTTGTACACACAGCAGGCAAAGGAAATCGGAGTGGCACAAGGCCTTCCAGAAAGTCCAGTGGCGTGTAAGAAAGATCCCGTGGCAGTGTTACGTATTTTGGAGTTGCTGCAGCATAGCATTCTCCGGGCTCTATAAATTAATCAGAGGAGAACATATGCTTAATTCCTGAAGCTGCCCAGAGCTGGGATCACATAAGAGTGGCTTAAAATCACAATAGATTTTCCTCCATGAGCAAAATCTTTTGTGGAGAGAGTTCTTTGTGCATTTCCCTGTGCAGAAGCAACTGGTTGAGCTAACAAACTTTGTGTTTATTGGCGCGTTGTTTGAAGAGGGAGATGGGCATGAGGAGATCATTCAGAAAAGCACACACAGCAGTGTGAGCTGAAAAAGATGCAGTAAAAGACAACGAGTGGTCATGAGGATCCCTTGTCTCTCCTGTAGCTCACGTAGGCATTTACAGCATGAGCTCTGGCATTCAGGCTCCCAGAGGACCGCGGCCCTCAGTTCAGGAAGGCATTGCTTTTCCCTTGTTTGCTTCGCAGAAAGCAACCAAGTCCCTTGTGAGGGATGCTTAATGTTTGTAATTAACACTTAGTTATATTTGGAAGACAGAGAGACTTGAGAGCTACTGAAAATATATTTCTGAGCACTGACCTTAAATAAGGCATTGAATCTGTTACAAGCCAAACTAAGAGGTATTCAGTTCTTTCAGTGCAGATTTTAATAGGAAATAATTTATTTTTTTGATGTTAGATTTAGGTAGATGACTTGGGGACGGTGAATCCTGCGAGAAATGGTGTAATGTTTGGGAAGAGATTCTGATATCTTTCTTTGGTTCAATTCTCTACAGTCGCTTAAAACTAGAGAGCGCATCTACTTCCACCCTAGAAGATCGGGTGAAACGCAATATCCACTCCCTTCAGAGAACGCCTGCTGCCTTGGAAAAAAACTTTATGCAGAGATGAAACTTGTTCTTCCTCTGCTCCTGTGCAGAAGTTAAACGGACACTTATTCCCAAAGGTGAGAGACCTCCAGCACAGCCTGGCTGCTCTCTACAGGAACTGTTACCATCTCCCTGCGAGGCGCTGGATTTCTGCGCTGCAGCCCACAGCGTGTTCTGGACTTCGGGCGTTGTGAATGCGTTTGTAATGAGTATGACCTTGCAAGCAAACCTTTGCTGGGGAACTTGTGAGCCCTTGTATTCTATTTTTAACGTATTGGCAGATCTTTTCCTTCTCCCTCCACCTTGACTGGTATCATTTTTGTATATTGTTATTACCAGATTATGCCGGGTGGTAACTGCTTTCTACGTTGGGCAGATTGTCTGAGCTCTTTATATGACAGAGCAAAAGACCTATTTTTTGTTAGTCCTTAAGAATCGGAGCAGAACAAATTCACATGTGAGTTAATTTCATGGAATGCGATACAGCTACACGAGTGGCAGACAGAATCCTGCTCGGTACTGTTGCTATTTCAGGTGTGGGTTTGGAGCGTGATGTCAGACGAGTCTGCAAAATACCTGTAGCCGTTACTTAATTGCTCACAGATTGGAACGGTGTTTGACCCAAAGGGAGCCGCTTCGCAGGGAGAGGAAATGAGCAGAGCATAGCTGATACAGCAGATATTTCTCTGGGATTTTGTAATGTAAGTAATGTGTATATGTACAGCAGTGTAGATTCCCCCCCCCCCCCCCCTCAAAATTTAAGAAACTTTACTGTCGTTTTTAAATGTTCTTTGTGGCTTTTGGGGGCGGGAGGGGCGGGGGCAAGCCCCGCTGGCAGCGGGCAGGTTTGGTGAGGGCCCGGGCGGCGGGCGCTGCCGCTAGCAGCCCCTTTTCGGGCCGATCCGAGCTCCTGGCTGGCTCCAGCCCGCGGGGCCCGGCCCCGGTGCCGCCGGTCCCGGGGGGGGGGGGGTCCCCGGGCAGCCCCGGGCCCTCTCCTCGCCCTTTAAACGGCGGCCTGTGACGTGTGTAGCAGCCCATTCATAATTCCAGGCGCCTTGCTGCTTATTGGCCCGTTCAGAACGGGGCGGGTACGTCACGCCAACTGGGCGAGACCATCTCCGGGAAGAGGAGGAGGGAAGGACGCTTTCTCTCCCCTCTCCCTCTCCCTCCGTCCAGCCCTTCCCGTTGCTCCCTCTCTCAGCCCAAGCCGTCCTCCGCTTCTCCCCGTTCCTGCCGCGGGTTGAGTCGGGGAGAACCAGCGGCCGGCGCCACGCTCCCGCCCCTTGCCATCCGCGGCTCCCCCTCCTCGGCCAGGACATGGTCCCTCCCGCTCCCCACCTCCTCCGCCCTCCGCCATCTTGGCGCCTCCTCGGAGCGCGGGGCCGGGGCGCGCTCGGCCGGCGACGGCGGCTCCTCCTCAGCGGTGGAGCGAACCACTGCGGGGGCGGGGTGGGGGGGGCCGGGACGGAACCACTGCGGCAGCGGCGGGGGGGACGGCGAGGGGCAAGCTACCGGACCGGACCAACGGGCAGGGGCTGACAGGGGCGGGCGGTACCACTGGGGAAAGGGGGGGGTGGGGGGCGTGTGCCGGGCCGGGCGGAACCATGCGGAGGCGCTGGTAGGGGGGAGCCCGGGGGAGGGGGTTCGGTCCGGCTCCCGGTGCCGCTGCCGGTCCGGCTCCGCCATGGCCTCGAACTGCGCGGGGGGCTCGTCGGCGGGGGGCGTCGGGGCGGCGCTGGGCTCGGCCCTTAGCGCCAGCAAGACCAAGACCAAGAAGAAACATTTCGTGTGCCAGAAGGTGAAGCTGTTCCGGGCCTCGGAGCCGCTGCTCAGCGTCCTCATGTGGGGGGCCAACCACACGGTGAGCGCGGCCCGCGGCGGGCCCTCCCCAGCCCCCCCCGGGTCGGGGGCCCTCCCCAGCCCCCCCCGGGTCGGGGCCCTCGCCCCCCTCAGACCGGGCCTTGCCCCTCAGCGAGCTCCCTCGCCCCCCCGGATCGGGCCCTTCCCCCCTCTCCCTCAGGCAGGGCCTTTTCCCGCCCCACTCAGACCAGGGCCCTCGCTCCCCGGGCCGGGCTCCGTCCCCCACCCCCACTTTCCCCCCTGAATCGCAGCCTTCCCTCCCCCTGGCATCCGTTCCCTAATCCGGGTCCTTCCCTGCATTCCCACTCCCGGGGCACCCCGGTGTCAGGGCCGCTCGTCCTGCTGGATGCCCGCCCTGCCAGGAGGGTGTCCGTGGGGTCTGCTCCTTCCCGCCTGTGTCCCTGTCCCTGGTGGTGCCGCTCTCCTGGGGCTGGGGCTCCTTCCCCAGAGCATCCCCGTCTCCGGGCACCTTGGGTCCAGCCCCTGCATCAGGCTGTCCCTCCCAGACATCGCCTTCCCCATGCCTGGGCTGGCTTTAGGCTTCCCTGCTGCTACACACTTCTCTTTGCCAGAGCACGGCAGCCCCCTCACGCCCACCCGTCTGCCTCTGTCCTCTTCCCCAACGCGCTCCCCTCGCTTTCCCAGGTCTGCTGGGTCGTGTGTGTGTGATGCCATTTTGGTTTGCGTCCCCTCGTGTCCCTGTTGCCCTGGTGCACCCGTGCCCTGGCACCGGAGGCCCTGGGGACACTCGTTCGACACCCACAGCGCTGTCCCCTGTCACAACCCCTGGCTTTCTCGCTCAGGGCAGTCCCTGTGGCCCCGTAACGGTGAGGGGACACCCCCCCCCCCCCCCGCATGTCACGACGCAGGTGTCCCACGCACACAGTGACAATCCTGCTCCTCAGTTGGCCGTATGAGGAGAATTACATGTGTCTCTCTTCTCCATCCCAAACCATAAAAGGGTCTTTTTGGCCCCATCTGTCCAGCCTTGTCTCCCTCTGACTTCAGGCTTCAGCTACCAGAACTCAGGCCATGTGTATCCCCCAGACTCTCGGCCTCGGTTTCCCTGGGCTGGCACGAGTTAAGAGGGAGCCAGGAGAGGGTCCCTTGGAAATGCCAGTGAAAGCTCAGCTCTTTGATCCACCTTCTCTGGAGGTTCCTAAGACCATCTTTACATTTTTCTCTTAAAACTTCTCCCTCGTCTGTGATGGCAGGCACAAATCTCGTACTGGAATTGATTTGCCGCTGTTCTGGGAGACTATTCAGGCGGTCAAAGAAATTCAGAAACCTCATCCCTTCCTAAATTAATATGCTTTTAGGGCTCAAGCCACCTATTTCTCCAGTGGATTAATGGATGGTTCCTAGAGAGTGAAGGGGATTTAGGTTTAACTTTTGCAGAAACAAATAACACACAAAGAATTAGAATTGTATTTCTGGCTTGCCTGATGATGGAGTGAAAGCTTCCAAATGTAGTTCAACACGGTGCTGTCTTTCTGAGTCAAAGGATGTTCCAAGTCTTGCTGCTCAGAGCCTTGCCCAGGCAGCAGGATAATGAATTTAATCAGGCTTTGATCAGTGCTGCTATTAGGAGCCCTGAAGAAATGGAAATTGGTAGGATTCTTCTGAGTTTCATTTGTGGCCTCTCGGGGACGGTTGTTGCTTGGTGGCAATTAGCCTTTTCTTTGTAGCTGTCTGGGTACTAGGAATCTGGCAACTTTTTTAGGCGCTGGATCAGGACACTGTAACTTTTGGAGCACTTGGCTGTGAAATATTCAGGCAAAGGGAGGAAGGCAAGCTGACAGTTCTGTATGAACACTAAGCTAGTAATGAGATTATGTTGGATGCATATTATGAAGAAATTGCTGCCGGAAAGGAGGACGGTATCCTGAGGGGCTGGGAAGGGGGTTAGAAAATTTCAGCTGTGACCTCCTTCCCCTTGGACAGGCATCCAAGATTTCCCAGCAAATTCTTCCTGGTTCGTTTTTCCTCCACCTTTCTGCCACCCATCTCGGTCTGCGTTTGGGTGAGCCTTGGGAGTGCCGAAGAGGGCGGGTGGCTGTGGCCGTGCTGCAGAGCAGGCTGCCAGCCGCGGTGGCTTTGTTTGCTCAACGCGTGAGCAGCTGCTCGTCCTGGTCTGCGTTTGGGAGATGGTGTTGGTGCCCTGCTTATAGGGGAGGTGGAATTGCTTCTGTGCTTCCGGCAGATGGGTCTGGACAGTTTAGAAATATTTTCAGGAGTCTCTTTGGACTTTGTTAGAAATCTTTTGGGGGGTTGTTTAATGTTTGGCCCCTGAACCATGGTTTTACAAGGCGGGATGAATCCCAGTGTCTGTGGAGCCCTGCCTTGGGATCCCTGCAGTAGGAGGGGGAGAAAACTGCTATCAGCACAAACTACAGGGCCGTGCCAGGAAGATTCTGTCAAAAATACTCGCATTAGAGATGAACTTTTTCATGGACAAATCAAACAAACAACCATTTTATGCAATCCACCATTTTTGTTGACTGAAGAAATTCCCTCGGGTCCATTAACCGAGTCTGGCAACAGTTTGGCCCTGCCTTGTGTTTAAACAAGCTTGTTAGCAGCTGGTGTGAATACAGGCGGTGATGGGCCTGGAGAGGATCAGGAGCAATGATGTTAGCACACCAAGAACAGGAACTGGTTTCTGGAACAACAGTTCTAAGCATTTCTGTTTAAACAGCGAGCTGGGTCTTGGCTGTCCTGGTGGTCCCCAGCCAGTGTTTAAACCGAGTGAATTGGGATCAGGGTGGGGCTGTGGCTGGTGTAAGCGGGGCCAAACGTGGGTGGTATTAGTCCAACAGCTAAATTTTGAAATAGAAAGCCATGGAGGGGAGGGGAGAACTCGTGCAGATAGAAGAAAGTGGAGTCACAGAGGCTCACCCTTGATTTCTGAGTTTTCTGTAAGGCAATGTAAAATTCAGCAAACGTGGAGATGGTTCCTGGGGAAGCTTTGCTTGCGACCGCTGTTGTCATGGTGTTGGAAGAGGAAAAGCAGCTCCTCGGTGTTAGTTATGTGCACGTTGCTCCATGCACGCTCTCCGTGCCCTGGCTGGGGTTCCCCGTGCATAGGAGCTCGCCAGCGGCGGAGGGAAAGTTGTGATGGTTCTGGAAGGGAGAAGCCATCTCGCACTGAACAGCAAGATGAACACGGCAGTGTTGTGTGATGTTCTGGAAACCATAGAAACGGTTGTAAGGTGCTGATTATACAAGGCACTGGGATCCCAGTGAGTTCAGGGGTTGTTGGAGCGGTGACTCTTGTTTCTGTTTGTTAAATGAACGGCTGAGTTCATACGGGCCGTGATGGTGCTTCTCTAGGTGGCAGTTCATCAACTGGAAATGATCCCTGGAGCTCTGTGGATGTTGGCAGGGGCAGTGGGTAGGCATAAACAAATCCCATTTTTGTTGAAATGGGTAGATCTCTTGGCTGTGTGGATCTTGCCTGAGGCAGCCTCCTGCGCTCCAGAGGCTCCGATGCTGGCTGAAGCACCAGCCGATCTCCTAGGACCTTTAGGAGTGGTGCCAGCCAGTACAAAACACAGCTATTTAGTATTCAAGTGAAATAGCAAAATTGGGATTTGCAGCACGCTTCTCCCTTCTCTGCAGCGTTGTTTTTGGTGTTGCCATGTTAATTCTAGCCAGAGCAGCATCTGCCACATATCAAATGTTGAAGTCCTATAAATTGGTACTGGCACAGGGTAAACAGCATGTATTTGTCCTTTCCAACACTCGCTGTCTGCTGTGGCTCTAATTGACCTCTGGAGAGTGCAGCATATGGCGATGGCCGTGATAGCCCGTGTTAATGATCGAGGCCCGTGGCTCTGAACCTTCTTATCCCGGGACCTCCTGTTAAAGCAGAGATTCCAGGAGCCCATTTCTTTCCTGGGCTATGGAGAGAAAAGATTTTCCTGGGTAGTTCAGCGAGGAAAATGGGGCTTAGTTGCCTGCTCTGCCACTGACTCGTGTGGCCGTGGGTGGGTCGTTTAACCTTTCCGTTCCTCAGCTCTTGTTTGAGCCAAGGCAAGCTCTGCCTGCCTGCGAGTGGACTGGGAGGACGGATGCTTTCCAGCGGTCCCGGGGCTGTGCTGACGCCATGGGTGACGGGCTGCCCTGCGTTGGCGGGGCAGCAAGGTAGCGCTGACTGATTCCTCTGCCTGTGACGCAGCGTTGTGCTGCGGCTCCGTCAGGACGCAGGAGTGCTTTCCAGCAGGCTCCAAAGTACTTTGTTCAGGAAGAGGTGGGTTCGCTGTCACTAGGGGATGCTTTTTTTCCCCTTGTAAAGCATGCTGATGTCCCTAGAGCGCCGATAGAATTGTATTGACTACAAGATTCATGCTTCCATAGCATTGCATGGGGGGTTTGTGAGCTTGGATACTGATTAATCATGCTCTAATTCATGGAAAACAGTAATTTTTTCTCAAAGTGTTGCCCGGTTGCTGTGTTAAGCAGCGGCAAAGTTTTGCTGCAGATATGGGTTTGTCTCCATGCTAGTTAAAGTGATTTTGCTATGTGTCTCTTACCTACTTCCCTGGAGTATTATAAAGTTTAACTAATGCTCACAAAGTACTTTGAGATGCCTGATTGGAAGGCTTTGAGAGGAACAAAGTATTTTTATTTTCCTGAGCAAATTCCTGTTGTAAAGAATCCTAGAGAGTAGACTCATACACTCTGTCATCTGGATCTTGTTAGTAAACAAATTGCGTTTTCCCATCAATTTACTAATGGTAATTGCCACTTTGAGGCTACAGTCAGGTTTTGAAACAAAATTATGCCTGGCCCATTCGTTCTAACAGCTGTCCCTGAATGACACAGAATATTGATGCATCTTTTATTGAAAAAGGAATTGGCTTTGCTCGGGAAGACAAATTATCAACCACAGATAAACCCAGAATTGTACCGACTGGTGTTGCTCAAGAGCTCAAGTGACCAGGAAATACAAGCTGAACAGACAGAGGGGAGGTGGTATTTTTCCAGCCCTATAAGGCCAGGGGTGGCTGTAGACTTCTCAGTGGTGTAGGCAAAAATGAAATCTGCTGACTGAGGATGAAGGGCCCGGCCACTGCTGCGGGGGAAGGGGAGAGCTGCTGGCTGGGAAGCTGGAGAAACAGCGGAGCTGAGCTTGCGGTTCCTCTGGCTGCTGGGCAAATAGAGGAGGAGGGTGGCAGCTGTGGCTTTGGAGAGACGAGGGTCTTCTCTCCGTCACCTACGGCTGCTGCCCCAAGCCCTGGTCCCTCCTTCAGTGGCATCAGGCTGCCTTTCCCTCCAGGGCTCTGGCTGGGGTCGTGGCTGTTTTGACACACCGGGCAACCTGCTGCCTTACCCCTCTCCTTGCTGGGGTGACCTCCGGACGTACCAGGTTGCTTGCCTTGCTTGGGAAATTGCTCCTTTGTTCTCCGAGTATGGTGAAACCAGCAGAGAAATGTGAAGCATCTCTTTCCTAGTGTCCCTGCTGTTGCCTAGTGAAGATGTCAATTGGTTTGTCTAAAATGTGCCTTGGTTTTAAAGCCTCTGAGCTCCACTGAGATCCTCCGAGCCTGGTGCGTGTCTGAGTCTTTTGTGAGGCTGGCGGGCATGTGCCATTCACGCTTTCTCTGGCCTGGGGAGGGGCAGGGCCAATGTCTTGTGTCTTTCTGCAAAATGCAGGTTGCAGTGGCAAAAGGCACTTCTTAATGGTGCTTTCAGCCCGGACTGTCCCTGTCAGGTTGTCTGTGTTTTCTGCCCAGTGGGGGAATAGAAAACTCCTGGCATAAGAGGACTGTGCAAAAACATGGGCTTATTTTCAAGAGGATTCAAAGGCAGATTAGGTCTGAAAAGCTGGATGACTTACAGAAAACCAGCATCATGCTGGGTCTGGAGACAGATCCCTGGTCTGAAGAGCTTGTGCTCTAAATTAGCTGTTCTTAACTTTTTCCGCTTTGCGGACCTCTAAAGCCTTTTTAGTGGAGGTGTGGAAATACCCCAGGCGCAGACTGCTGTACAGCACAGACCTGCTCTTCGCAGTTGCTGTGCTTCTCAAAATAGCCCATGACCCCTGCGGTGAGGGACCCAGGTGTGTGCCTGCCGTGCTCTCTGCTGCTGCACCTCTGCTCTCTGCAGCCACCTCTTCCAGAACAAAGAACCGAGCCCAAGATCTCGCTGTCCATCTTATGGCCAGCACCAGCCCCGGAGATCTCCAAAGCTCCAGGTACAGGCAAACTTTCTGTAGCTGGGTGACATCTCTTTGTGGGAGACAGGCGGCTCAGACCCATGGGAACAGGCTCCCCAGGAGCCAGGGGTTGCTGGGCACCTCATTGCTATGCACCTTGCTGTGACCTTGCCTTCTGTACCGTAAATACAGAGACACACACTCTGCTATATATAATCTGCTACACGCCTCTCCCTGGGGAGAAGGCGAGAGAGCAGACATGTGCCAGGCGTTAGTCACGTTGCTCTCGGGGGCTGCTCAGATTCCACCATGATAGGCACAGGAGAGGATCCCTATAGAGCGGTGCTTTTTTGTTTGGGCGAGGTCTCCTAGTGTTTCACTTGGCACCGTGCTGCAGGACCTGGCCTGATAAGCCTTAGGAAGGGGCACTGGATGCTGCGGATTGTCCTACGAGAAGGCAGAGTTTGGGATATCCCTTTTCCAAGGCAGCGTGGGGGCTTTTCACTCCTCTCCCTCTGGGATCCTGAGGAAAGTGTCAAGCATGGGAGTTACTGTGGGAGCAGACAGTGCACATCCCTCTTACTTAAAAAACAGACAGACAAAACAACAAAAAAACAAACACACACCTGCCTGGCGTCAGGAACAAAGGCCCAGTAGCCATCTGACCAAGAGCTGCCTTGTGCGGTGGAGGGCAGGCTGTCAGTGCTGGGACTAGAAATGGCCAGTTCAGCTCTTTGGCAGTGACTCTAGTCCCCAGCACAAATCCCTTCCTTCTCCCCATCTCCTCCAGAGCTGGAATCCCGAAGCATCCAGAAAGCTCTGCTGTACACAGCTGGAAGGGGAGAAAGGCAGGGGGGATTTTTTTCGGCTGTTGTCAGGCTGTTTTATCTTGGGAAGAGTGGGGGCATCTTTTAAATGAGATGAGGTATCCTGACGCACCATTTCTGCCAGTCAGGAGACTTGCAACAGGTACGACATTTGCTTTGAGGTTTCTGCTTTGGCAGAAATGAGGACATCTAGAGACGTCTTGACATCTCACTTTGCTAACATTTGTGTCTGAATTTCTGGCAGGGAGGAGACAATCTCCAAATCGCTGTTCCCTCTCAGCCGTCAGCACCCTTCCTCCGCTCTGGAACAAGCTGATAATAGCTTGTTTGTGCCTTACCCACCGCCGAGAAGAGGGCTGAGAACAGGCGTGTCTAAGGAGCTGTGCTGTCGGGCTTCCCCTCCTGTTAGACAGCAATAATTAGTGGCTGGAGGCAGCGCCTCTTTCTTGATACAGAATTTGCTGTTTTCTCTTCCCCCCCCCCACTTCACCCTGGGGGAAATCACTGCATGGGGCTCTCTGATACAGCTCCCTGCAGTAGCTGGGAGCTGGACACCAGGATCTGGGAGATCCCTTCCTCACCTGCGGTCCCCTTGCCTTTCCTCTCCTCCAGCTGCAGCTCGAGGAGCGGCTCAGTGCAGGATTGAGCCTTTAGCTTAAGCTGGGGGGTATTGGCCTCCCTGCTCCATTGTGATTACAAATGATGGGAGGCGTATGACATAATTTATTCATTCATCTGTGCAGTATTTGCCATATTCCCAAAGCACTTTATGGGAGTGCTTAATGCTCCTCGGTGCTGCTGTGAAGTAAATACAGGGCAGGGCTCTAAAGAGCACCATCTCTGCTCTTAACGGAGCGGTGGCCGGTTTACTTTCCGCTTATCTGTTGTGTGGGATGACTGTCTCTGAAAATAGTCATCTTTTCTCTTTGCAGTGTGTATGTGTCTTTCTTTCCAGTCTGACGTTTGTTAAATCTGGTCTGTTTTTTCATTGGTAATGATGGAGAGAGGATGTGAAAAATATGTACCTCATCAAAGGCTTGCTCATATAATTAGACAGCTCACTGCCCATCTCCAGAGCTGGGACCTCCTTGGTCCTTGCAGAGTTGAACTGTGCCACAGATCCTGCTGCAGAGTTGCTCCTTCACGCCTCCTTTTATCTCCACCTCCTTGGAGGAGATGTGGCAGCAGCTATTTGGACGGTATCGTGTGTCCTCTTGCACGCAAGGAGTGGGGAATCCCAGAACTGGAGTCCATTTCCTTAGGCTGATGGCTTGGACCCTGTTCCCAGGCAGCAGGGAAATGCTGCGTGCTTTCCAAGCGTGCTGGAAGTCGCTTGACCTGCCGAAGGTTTTGGTACTGGGAACAGACCCCAGGCCTGACTCCTAGCCAAAGCCTGCTGTTGCCAGTGTTGTCTGCTTCTCTCCAGCATTACCTGCTTGGCACAGTAGTTATGGGAATGAAGTTGTAATGAAACCACTTCCTAAATCCAGCACGTTAAGAGCAGCTCAGTTAGATGGGACTCGTGTGATTCCTGTGAAGTCTGTATGAATAAATGACACTGGGGCCGTCCTCAGAAAAGGCAGCTCAGGAACGTGCTGCCTCTTGACCTGCTCTTGAACGCTGGCACATCCTTGTCAGTGCATGGGCTTGTCTGGAGCAAGGTAGCCAGATATAGCCAGAGGTGGATTTCCCCACACACACACTATTGTGCTTTCGCTGCTGGGTGCTGTAGCATGAGCCTGTCTGTACAGTAGTAGCTGAACATTCATTCTTCTGCTTCCCTGTATTCCTGTGGCTGCCACACATGACTGAGGAGCAAAAACAGTCTAGTGGAGTGACTCATCCCTTTAGAGAAGGTGGGATAAGAGCAACAAGAGACAGCAAGCTTAGAAACAGCATCCACAGGGGAGCTGTGCTGTGCTGCACCAAAGCTACCCAGAGCCTGTTCTGGCTGGCCATGTTGAAGACTTTGGTCATCCGTGATTTGTAACAGTGAGAACTAGTTAAGAAATTGGTGGATGCAAATTTTCCTAAATAAAAGCAAAGGTGATTTATCTAAAACATAAAATCTGCTATTTCTTGGTCTGTAGGTTTGTCTCGATTCTAAGCTGTATCTTGAATGATCAGTGGAAGGTGAACAGATGAAAGAGCCGAGGCTGGCTTGGGAGTACTCTCCACATGATTGAGATGCTTCTGTGGCTTGTAACCACAGTGTTCTCCAGGTTGCTTCAGCACAGCAAGTTGCTCTGAAAGTCTAATGGGTTATATTGCTTCAAAAGCAGCTTCTGGGGTATTTGGCATCCCCATAAGTCCATTGACGAAACTGCAGGGTACTGGAGCTTGGGTTTTGAGTCTCCTTTTCCTTTCTCTTTCAGATCAATGAACTCAGCAATGTTCCCGTCCCTGTCATGTTAATGCCCGATGACTTTAAAGCCTACAGTAAGATTAAGGTGGACAATCATCTATTCAACAAGTAAGTAGGTGCTTCCCAACTTGTTTGTCTCTAATTAGGCAATTCCTCTGCTGGGGGGGCAAACTGGCATGGTGAAGGCCTTTTGGTTTGTTCCCTGTTGTAATGCCAAGAGGATCTGGCCTGGCTGGACACACGCCCTGAGTCTGTGCCCTGCCCACACCACTCAACAGGACGTGGCGGGGGGGTCAGTCTGTCACTGAGATGATGTCTTGTGGTTTGGTTTATATCCTTTGAGTGATGAGAAGTCTGGTAAGGCCAGGCTCAGAAGTGGCACTGCTTAAAAACAAAGCTAGTTACACATAGATATTCGCTGGATTGTGTAGAAGACAACTAATATTTTGGAGTTCACAAAGTGTAACTTGTCCAAAGTCCTAGGGCTGGAGTTTGCTGCACATCTTGGTTATTGTCCTGCTTTTGGCTGGGATAGAGTTAATTTTCTTCCTAGTAGCAGGCACAGTGCTGTGTTTTGGATTTAGTATGAGAATAATGCTGATAACACACTGATGGTTTAGTTGTTGCTCAGTACTGCTTGCCCCAGTCAAGGACTTTTCCGCTTCCCATGCTTTGCCAGGTGCACAAGAAGCTGGGAGGGGGCACAGCCAGGCCAGCTGACCCCAACTGCCCAAAGGGCTATTCCATACCATACGGCGTCATGGGCAGTATAGAAACTGGGGGGGTTGGCTGGGGGCAGTGATCGCTGCTCCGGGACTGGCTGGGCATCGGTCAGCAAGCGGTGAGCAATTGCATTGTGCATCACTTGTTTTGTATATTCTGTTATTACTATTTTCCCTTCCTTTTCTGTCCTATTAAACTGTCTTTGTCTCAACCCATAAATTTTACTTCCCCCCCCCCCTCCCCCCCCGATTCTCTCCCCCATCCCACTGTGAGCAAACGGCTGTGTGGTGTTTAGCTGCCTGCCAGGTTAGACCACAACAGTTATGCACAAAACTGACGCAGGACTGTCCCTTGACTCCTGCTGTGCCCTGTCTGGGTGTCCTGTCCTGACCAGCAGAACCCAAATCCCAAGACCATGGAGGAGAGGGCAGGAGTTTGCTCGCCATGACCTGCTAGGTTCCCTGTTCACAGGAGGCAGCCGTGAAGCTGCATTATACCCATGGCCTGCGGGGTTTGTATGGAGTTACCCCCTTCTCCTTTTCCCAAAAGATCCATTTTTGGAAGCCCTTTTAAAGTTACGGTTGTGACTGGTGCTCAGAGCTGTGTTCTCCACCCTGGCTCTGTGTGTGTGCAGGTCTGCAGTGCTCCCTGATTAATGCTTCATTTTCACTAAATTTCACAGGGATCAGCTTTTGAGAGTGGGAGTGTGATTCAAAAGTTTGTCTTCTCTGGCACCTACAATTTGCAGTATCTACTCTTCCCTCTTCTCCTACATAGATTTTAGTTGCCCGCATATTGCTGCAAAGGATTCTCATTGAGAATGAGCTGACAAAATCTCCCACTGTGTCCAAGCAGGACCATCCTCTCTGCTTCTTCCCACCGGGCAGAATAAGAGCTCTGGTAGGGAGTGGATGCAGCATCCCTCAGTGACGGGGAACGTTGTTGGTGTCCACCGTACGGTGCTCTGGGGAGGCCCCGTTCCCAGCTGGGGAGGCCTGGCAGCAAAGCTCACTCTGTAATGGTTGGGACTGGTCTGGAAAATGCCAGACTGGACCTGATTCACCCCCTCTCCTTTGCGTTCTGGGCGAGATGGTTTGTCTTGTGTTGACCTTTCTTTTGACGCACGAGTGATCTGATCTGATCTGATCTGAAATCAGAGCCCCCCCCACTTTCCTCCAGCTTTTCATCTTAAACAGTAACAGTGTGTTGCAGGGGGCAGCTGTGTTACTGAACGGAACAAAGCAACAAAGGAGGAGGAAAGAGAGAAATTATTCTGTCAAATCTGTGCTTGTGACAGGGGAGATTTGTTCTGTAAGATAGACATCCTCATCCAAAGAGCCTGTTAGGCAAAAGTTGGATCCTGCAAGCATTTCTGTGAACAGATGACTTTTGTGGGCATCCAAAGAAACATGCTCCCCTAATGAGGGTAAATAATTGCAGAATAGGGCCCTTGTAGGTAGGAGGGGGCTTGGGTATCCTGGGGGGTTAGCAGTGAAGTGGGAGAAGAATAGAGTTTGATTTCACAAGCTGATCATTGCACAAGAATATCTTTTCTGCTTTGCCCTAGGGAAAACTTGCCAAGTCGCTTTAAATTTAAGGAGTATTGTCCACTGGTGTTCCGAAACCTCCGAGAAAGATTTGGGATTGACGATCAAGACTACCAGGTACCGACTCTTCTCTCCCTGCCCTCCTAACACCTTTCCCTAGGACAGAATAACCAAGCTGGCAGAGAAACTATGATACCAACATTCTTATTTGGTCAGTTTTTATGGGCTTATAATCATGGTTTGAATGGTTTTACCATAATCCTAAGGGCCCCCAGCAACAGAGTAGGTCTTGCTGTGCCAGGCACTGGGCCATTGCAGAATGAAAAGATGGTCCCTGCTCCAGAGCGCTTACAGTCTAGGCATAAAATAAGAGGCAGCAGATGGTTGCAGGCAGGCAGGATCTTGAGGATAACAATGATCTAGTGCGGAACATCTGCAAGGAAAATGAGTCTGTCATGTTTTTACAGATTCGGGTGCTGCTTTAACCAAGTGCGAGTGCCAAGCATTGGTGCTGTTGAATTTGGTTTATCGAAGTGACTGCTGCTTTAGGACGTGTCCCCTAAGGCCAGAGGCTCAGACTTGCCTTGGAGGGGAGAGACATTTTCTTGTATTAATACCACTGGGATTAAATCCAGTGAAAGAGAGGTGTCGCAACTCTTGCTGCTACAGCAGAGCCACCCTTCCAACACACAGCTCTTAGTCTTACGCACGCAGGAGATGTGTAGTAGCAGGCTGCTTAGAGACCTCTTAAATGAGGGAAAAGCCAGTGCAGAAAAAGAGGGTGGCTTTGATAGCTGCGTGGCCTTTAGCAGGCCGAGTGTTAGGCAATTAAACGTGGTATCTTTGGCACTCCACTGCGGTTGATAAAGGCTGGCAGTGCGCCAGCACTGACTGGTCGCGGGCTTGAACTAAAATATTCACTGGAATACGCCAGCCCAGAGCGGCACGTTAGCGCTGGAGCAGCAGGTGAGTGGTGCAAGCTTCTTGCTCTCTCCCTTCTTTCCTTCACGTACAAGCCCAGCCATGCTCCCTGCTGCCTGTGTTGTGGGGAGAGGAGATGGGAGCAGAGCTGTTCCTGCTAATCCCACCAACCTGCTTCCTTCTGGTTGTGTGTGTGTGCGTGCCCATGTCCACATACAGCTGTGTATACGCCCTCCCCAAGAGTGTCAAAATTCTCTGTGATTATATCTAGATTATTGCCTGATCTCCCCCTGTTTCAAGGTTAATATAATAGAGAGAACTGTTTTCTTACTCCAGCTGCATGGCTCGTTGCACTGGTGAGACGCTGGATCTACTCGATCCAGTTTCTGGTTCCATGTGGTATGGGGCAAGGAGCAGATGTGTAGCACCTGCATCCCATCCTCTGCCCCTTGTTCCCAGACCAAGGCGGGAGCATGCAGGTCCCTCTGTGAGAAGGGATGACCTCTGAGGATACCGGGATCAGTGCTTGAGGCTTTTTGTTTCTTTGTGTAGCTGTCTCAGTTGCCTCTCTCCTGGTTGCCAGGGCCCATCCTACTCTGCTGCGTGTTCTCAGGCATGCTGGGCACTCTGAGGGTGTTTGCTCAAAGTGAGACACGTTTTTCGAGCAGAACTGACAGTCATCTTTGCTTTTCTTCTGCAAGGGGCCGGCCATCCCCAGGAGGAATAGTAAATGCTGGCTGCTGCCTCGTGGCTGCCTGTCGCAGCTCTGGTCTGGGTGACTGCCCATCTGCTGACGGAGATAGAGCTGAGCCCCGCGTTAGGAGGCAGGTGCCGTTCTTTGTGCCTGTGCGTGCTCAGTGCCTTGTAATTACCTGCGAGCCGCGAGTTGCGCACACAGATCTCTTCTGCTTGTGATGGAAGAACTCTTCAGGACACGTCTGCTCAGTCCATGCTTTTCTTGAGCACATGCCTGTTAGATTATTAATTTTATTTTTTTCCCTCCTACCGTCAGGCCTGTTCTCTAGGCAGCGATGGCGTTTTGCCAGAAGCAGTACCCTTGCCTCCTGGTCTGTTGACAGTAGTGCATGCCAGGCTGCGTCTGGCTCTTGAGGAGACTGCTTAGCCAGCAACACCCTGCCTCGGGGGCTGGCTGTACCAGGGAATTACTTTGTGTGCTGGCTTCCCCCATACCCTTCAACGTACTTGCATGCAGTGAAGTCATTAGCTCCTAATTATTTTTTCTCCTGCTCCATCCGCTGTAGTAGATTTTAGAATTTTTTTTCTCAGTTTCTTTTAAGAAACGATCAGAACCATGTGAAGTAACTTACATAGAAGCACCCCCAGTCTTGTTGGTTCTCAATACCTGGTTTATCATCATGTTGCTCTGAAGGATTACTTTTCTCCCGTCTCTGGGGTAGAGCAGTTTGGCTCTTGAAAAGTGTCCAGCTAGAACAGAAAGCAGCAAACATTCATTGAGCTAAATTCAGGTGGGTAAAATGTGATGGCTTGAGTGGGAATCGAGCCAGGAGGCTAAATATAACACCCGAGCTGTGGAAGAGGTGGGAGTGACAGGAAGGGAACAAAGTAAACCTAAGGGCTATGAATTTGGTAATGTCCATATGTGGTCATGATTTCTGCTTCCCATCTCGTCTAGAAGAAAAGCTCTGTGGTTTTGAGGTGAGGGGTGATTAAACTGTGTAGCAGACTCATTTGCAAATGTCAGCAAGAAGCAAGGGGGTTTTTTTGTTTGCCTTTATTTTCCTGATGGTTTCTGAAGCCGTTGGCAGGAGTAGAGTTTTTCCCCTGCTTCATTAAAGTTTTAAAGGCTTTAAATGCTTCATTCTGAAAGGAAACCTCTCGGCTCACTTGCAGCTTGACACGACAAATCCCTCTTTCGCAGCAGGCTCTGCTTGCCTGCGTGTCTGCGTCTGCAGACGAGCAGGCTCCCTCTGCTGTCTGCTCTTCAGAGAGAACAGTGTAACTAAAAAAAATACATCATGAAATGCATTGTCCAGCCCTGAGATCCTGAAAGCCACATCTACCTTGAGCTAAAGACCACTACCCAGGTGTCAGTACCGCTGTGTTTCAGAGCACAACTCTCCCCATGTGTCTGCGCCAGCGGCAAGGAAAAGCTAGTGAGAGCCTATGCTGTTGGTTGACAAAATGGCTTCTGAACAGACACTTGGTGACTGGGGTGGTGGAGCTGGAAGGCAGTTGCTGAGAAGTGGTGGAGGAGACAAGCAGGAGACTGGTGACCCGCTTGGGTCAGTCTGGAAGGTGTGAAGAGCAGTGGCTCTAACAGTGGGATGAGGCTCACAGCAAGTCCCCCTACCTGGGGAGAAGGATCAGAACAAAGAGCTCATGTTTGGGGCTCAGGGAACATGGTAGATACTTGCTCCGCAGCTTGCATGGGATTTTCCAATTGTGCTGCAAGTATGAAAAGAAGCTGCGATGTTTCGTTGCTAAGGATGGAGACAGGGATATAAAGACAGATGCTGCTGGTTGTCGGAAGAACAACCAAGCTATTTATACTCACAATCTTTTTCATCCAATTGTAAGAATAGCAGAGGCTGAGGGTGGCTTTTAGTTTCAGGGTGACCTGTAAAGAATTCTCAAACAGCGAGACTTTTACCAGTTTAGACTACCTTTTGGTGGAAAAGAAGGCAGGCCATGTCATTCGTTTTGTTCTGTTTTTCCTTAAATGTTGGAAATATCCTGACAGTTCTTGTATTTCCAGGAGGAAATGCTAAGAAGTCTTGGTCTGTGTATACTGCCTCCTTAATAACTCATTAGTAAAAACCAAAACATTTTCAAAAATGCATGCCAGGTGTTGGGGTAAAACGGGTAAACAAATAGAAGACCCAGATGAAAGCTCTAAACTCCATGTCCAGACTTCTAAACAATTGGGTTAACCTCAGTAGTGTTGAACACTCAGGGATGCTTGCTTATTAACGGTCACGATTGGAGTGTGTTTGCAAGTTTGCTCTGAAGCTTGGCCAGGACACTGTCACAGTTACAAAGGTGGAGCACAAAGTCTCTGGGATGTCTGTGGTTCCAGAGCCAGGTTGTGGAGCTGGCCCTGGTCACCCATGTCTCATCTGCTTTCCAAGACTGCTCTTCTTTCTTCTCCAGGGAGGTGGCAGCTCCTGCCTCTCCTCCCCACTTTTTTGTTCTGGTTCCCTCAGAACTCGGTGACACGAAGCGCCCCAGTGAACAGTGACAGCCAGGGCCGATGTGGGGCCCGGTTCCTCACCACCTACGACAGGAGGTTTGTCATTAAGGCAGTGTCGAGCGAGGATGTAGCAGAGATGCACAACATCTTAAAGAAGTACCATCAGGTACGGTGAGTCTGGAACCCTGGGAGGGGAGGTCGCAAACACCTTGGGGAGCATCTTGTGATTTGCTGGGGAACTGAAGCTTGGATTCACAGTGTGCAACCTGGCAGAGCTTGCAAATAGCTTTTGCAAAAGAAAACAGTGTTCCTTAGCCTCTGAGAGCCAATTATGGCACAGCTGCCTGCTTCTTCACAGTGCTGAGCCCCTTCACAGCTCACCCTGTTCCTTACATCAATGAATTATGGATTGTTGGTACCTGAGATCTGTAAACACGCTCCTAATTCAGTCCTTTGAATCAGACTTTCCAGAGCGACCGGCGGCAGACAGTTATGTGCAGGAGGGAAGGGGGAGCAAAGTGGGACAGCCGGAAATGTTCTATCCCGGTCCACGTTATCTGCCAGTCCGTCTGCTCTTTACTTTCAGATACACTCACATAACCACAAGAAGTGAAGTTAGCCAGTGCCAACAACGGACTCACCCCGCTGAGACTGAGTCACGGACGTGCACACCTAGCCTGTTACAGCAGGCTGGACATGCACAGACAATGGGATGCTCTGTCTCAGCTCAGGGCCAGAAGATTCTTACAATGCCCTAACTTGCTTTTCTTGAGACCCTAGGAGCCGTTTGCAAGCCTCCTTTCCTTTCACCATCGGTGTCAGATGGCTGGAACTGGAGGCTTTGCTATCAGCTTCTTGCTGAGCTTGTGTTCTGTCAGAGATGGGGTGTGTGTGACAGTACCGTCTTTCTCTGCCCTTCCCTTGCCCGCTCTCCTCCAGTTCATAGTGGAGTGTCATGGGAACACCCTCCTGCCCCAGTTCCTTGGCATGTACCGGCTCACCGTGGACGGAGTGGAAACCTACATGGTGGTTACCAGAAACGTGTTTAGTCACAGGCTGACTGTGCACCGGAAATACGACCTGAAGGTGAGTGTTTGGAGGGCAGTCATGGAGCTGAGAGCTCTTTTTCAAGGAGGGTGGGAGTTGGTGTTTGTAACACCTACTTGACAAGGTCCTGGGCTTTGCTTTTTGTTCAGGGGATTAGGTTTTGGGGGCTCTGGATGGGGCTTCACTTGAGGCTCAACTGTTGTTCCATTCCCCCATCCCAAGTGGCCTGCACTACACCAGGGAGATCTGTAAGTCTATCTCAGACATGAAAAAGGGGTTGAGCACTGATTTTAAAAATACTTTCATTATTGTTCTTCATGGAGGAATTAAATGATGTCAATGAATTCTTCAGGAATATGACACATAGTGCAGCAATGCTCTTTTCTTTATTCTTTTATCAGGGCTCAACAGTATCCAGGGAAGCAAGCGATAAAGAGAAGGTATGGACTTCCTGGCCAGCCTTTCTTTCCTCCTGGTGGTTGGAAGCAGATGGGATCCATTGACTTCCCTTTTCCAAAGGGGTATTGAGCAGGGGATATTAAACGGGCCCTAAGCAATAACCTGTTTCTGTCCCACCTTTCAGGCTGTGCTCAGTAACTGCTCAGGAAGAGATGGTGCAGATCTGCTGCTGCCCTGCCCTTCCCTGTTCTGTTGACACTACTAGGAGTGGGGGGAACTTCTTGGGGGACAACCCCACAAGTACCAAAACCCACATTAGTGCAATGGTGTCTTTATGGAAGGATTTCTTCATAGCACTCCCAGTGTACCAAACAGAGTCAGGTCAGCAGTTAGCTTTTGCAACAGATGCTTTTATAAACCCGACCAGCTCCTCTCAGATTCTTGGCATATCTCAGCATGTTTGTAAGTTTGGTTTCTGGTGCCATTAGGGGAACTTCTGACTGAGAATCCTGCCTTTGCAAAGCTTTGGCTGTGATGCTGCCATGGAAAGTCCTGTTGAAATCACAGCAGTAACTCATGGTACTACATTTTGCACATGCACATGGGATTTTCAGGTTTGGGACCGCAGAGTAAGTCTACTCCAGCCTGCCCTAAAATTAGATCTCTGGCACGAGCCAAGGAACTCCCTTTTATACCAAATGCTCTGGCGTCAAGGCACAGCTTCATCATACCCAAGTGTCCCTGGCTTGCTGGCTGTTTACTCTCTAGTTTTCTGCTTTTGTGGTTTGTCTCAGACCATTCATAGTAGATCTATATAAAGCCACCACATGCTCATATGTCATTCTAAGAACAAAATAATTTAATTCCCAGTTGCCAAAGGGGTTGTATGTTCTTCCACATCCCTGAGAAATCCTCAGGGCCTGCTGCAAGCAGATTCCTCAAAGAGCCGTGGTTTTAATTTTTTCCTCAAGTCTTTAGGGAGAGAAGCATTTTTTTGCCAAGCCCTCTCCCCTTCCCCCCAGTCTGAAGCCAACAAAATGCATTTCTTTTCTATTCTGGGAGCTGGTTGGAGCATCGCTGGCTGGAGCCCAGCTGTCAAGCTTTCAACCTGCAGCACATCTTTCCTTTGAGTTGAGTCTTTAAAGTTGAGTTGCTGTCTGTGTCTCCACTCAGTTTCCCCCTAGGTGCAGCTCAGCACATGGATTCATTGACAAATACTGTGCTCTGCCTGATGCTGTTTTCATATTTAGTGGACAGGATAAGCCACTTCACCTTATAAACAGGCAAAAGATCCTGGTGCAACCCCACACTCGATCCGAGTCTCTGTGCAATCAACGTATTGCTAATGGATCAGCATACCCGTCCTCCCCCAAGAAGCAGGGGTTTGGAGAATTTGACACAGGCTTTTTGTTGCAGGCCAAGGATCTACCAACGTTCAAGGACAACGACTTCTTGAATGAGGGTCAGAAGCTGCATGTTGGAGAAGAGAGTAAAAAGAACTTCCTTGAAAAGCTGAAGCGGGACGTGGAGGTAGAGTTTCCTGGGGGACAGCTTTCACTCTGTCTCCCATAACTGGATCCTCACTGTGGCCTCTGGCTCAAGGGGTGCAGCAGTGACTGAAAAGCAAGTCATTCCTGGATCAGTCAAGCAATTACAGTCAGGGTTATGCTGGGAGCAGTGGGCATATGAGCTCATCTGTAGATTCTCTGGAGTCTAATAAGGGTTTAGCTTTCACTCCAGCCCTTTTTAGGGAGATATGGGCAGGGTAGGACTAAGGATTTCTGATCCCACGTGGATGCTATTGTTCTCACTGATCTCTTTCTCCCAGTTTTTAGCTCAGCTGAAGATTATGGACTACAGCTTGCTGGTTGGGATCCACGATGTTGACCGAGCAGAGCAGGAAGAGATGGAAGTGGAGGATCGGGCAGAGGATGAGGAGTGTGAGAACGATGGTCTCGGAGGCAACCCCATTTCCTCCTATGGCACACCCCCTGACAGCCCTGGCAATCTCCTCAACTACCCTCGCTTCTTTGGGCCTGGAGAGTTCGATCCTTCTGTCGACGTCTACGCCATGAAAAGCCATGAAAGTGAGTATCATGGAATATTGCCCTGAAGAAGGTCTGGAGGGCAGAGGTGTCCTGTGGTCTGGCTGGTCTAAATGGAGTGGGAGGACTGTCCACAGGGAGAGAGCGGGAGAGACCCTGCCAAGTGTCTCTCCTTCGCTGTGCAGTCCCTTGTCGTGGATGGTGTGAGTTGGAACGGGTAGAAGTGGTGCTTGGAGAGTGGTGGCGTGTTCAGAGAACGTGTGGGCCTCTGGTGTGCTGTTTCCAGTCATTCTTCTCTGCCCTTCTACAGCCTCCAGCTGCCTTGCTTTCTCTGCTAGTTGCATCAAAACAGATCTGCTGTGTATTTCTAAAGGAGGGGGGTGCAGCTGGGCTTTGCTCACAGCTCAGGGTGTGCTAGCGACTCTCTTGCCTTGCTAGGTGCCCCCAAGAAGGAAGTGTACTTCATGGCCATTATAGACATTCTTACGCCATATGATGCGAAGAAGAAAGCTGCACATGCTGCCAAAACAGTGAAACATGGGGTAAGCAGCCTGCCACCCGCAAGGAGGATGGGCTTTGGGGCTTCTGCTTTGCCTGCATGCCTGCGTGTGTCTGTGTGATATCTCCTGACACTGATTTTTCTACCAGTATGGAAATTCTCCAGTGATGCTGTGCCCAAGAACAGCTCTTCCCTTGCTTACTGTCTCCTCAGACTGTCTTGGAAAGGCTTTCCCTCTGGTTGGTTGGAGATGACTTGCATTTATGTCCCAGTTTGGGAGGTGCTCGATTTCCCTGGTGTGGCACCAACAGGCTCACAGAGCAGGAATGGACTGGCTGCAGGCAGAGATACTACCCTGCTCCCTTCCTGGGGCCAGTCCTGTTCCCTGGCAGCAATCCTGAACTTCCCAAAAGGGCTTGAAAAAAGCCCAGGTTAGTGGGACATGGCGTTTTTCATGCTTCTTCCAAATCTCCTTTAAACCATGAGGGAGCAAATCCAAATCAGAGTCAGTGGTCTGCAGAAGATCCAGCTGGAGCTAAAATCAGTTTCCTTGGGGATCTCTCTAGACCTCTCTGGATGTTGTTTTTTCCTAGAACTTGCAAGCTGTTATCGGTCTTTCCCGGCAGAAACAGGCTGTGCTGACATGATGGCTCCCTGCTGTCCTCCCTCCCTCCTCCACCCTTTGCAGTGCTGCAGGGTCTGCCCTTCGAGGAGGGTGTTGTGACTTCTCTCTCCTCTCTGCCTTGCAGGCTGGGGCAGAGATCTCCACCGTGAATCCAGAGCAGTACTCTAAACGCTTCAATGAATTTATCTCCAATATCCTGACATAGTCGTCTTCAGCCTTCAGCGAGAAATGAAGAGAAGAGGGGCTACTTCCTAACAGAGAATGCAGCCTGTGACACTACAACAGACACTGTAGCAGCATGTGGGGTGTGCATGTGTGTGTGTGTGTGCAAGAGTGAGTGTGTGGCACTGTGTGACTTAAGAGAAAACTAATTCTAGGTGCACCCTCCAACAGTCCACTTGACCCAGGTGGAAAAGTGGGTTTTTATGTTACAGAAGTGCCCAGACATAGATTTGAGGGCTTTTTAAAACAAGAAAAGTGCATTGTTTCAGCACTTCTCTTTGTAATGACATTTTCTCCTCTCTGATCAAGAGAATCCCATAGGGATATGATATGTGGCACTGTATAAAAGGGGTCGCTCTAGATCACGTTCAGTGGGAGTGAAGCAGTGCCTGATTCCACAAACTACTACTTTTTTTTTTTTTTTATTGGACTGTCTCTACCAGAAAGACATACAAGCCCTTTTATTTCCCTTTTGGTAGGAATTGGAAGGAAAATAGCTCACCATTTCAAGGCCGGAAAATATTACTCTGATAAGGAGGAGTCGCTGAACTTTAGGTAAATTCAGACTGGGACACTTTATATTTTTTGGTTAATTTAAGTAACAAAAACTTTTTTTGTAACTGCACTTGATTTACAAGAAAGACGAGGGAAATGAACATCTACCAAAGATGATT
Source organism: Pelecanus crispus (assembly GCF_030463565.1). Classification (NCBI taxonomy): domain Eukaryota; kingdom Metazoa; phylum Chordata; class Aves; order Pelecaniformes; family Pelecanidae; genus Pelecanus; species Pelecanus crispus. The sequence goes on along the minus strand of NC_134660.1, from coordinate 2,017,881 downwards.
GCTTAAAAAGGTGTAACTCCTAGAACCTAAAAAAAAAAACCAGTGTGAGAAGTAGTAGAGGCATTGAACAACCTCAGATGATAATGTGCTCGGACCCATTGTGCTTTGAATTGGCCAGCTATGAAGATTTCATAAAAGGAAAAAAAAGGCATTTTGTACCTGTAGATATGGGATAGCATTTGACTATCTGGAACGTTTCCCTGTCGCACCTCAGTCAGGAATTGCCGTGTCTCTTAGATTACAGCTTCACATCGCAGTTCTGCCAGTGTTAATCTAGCTAATGTTCAGTCTTCCTTACTTGCCCGATCTGCAACAGGTACTTGAATTTGTTTCCCGACAGAGGTTCTTTGGTTAGTTGGTTTATTTTTTAAATGGCAATGTGACTTGCACACGAAGGAATTGGACTCGCTACCAGTGGGGAGTGCTGGGAGCTGTGACTGTGGAGCAAGTTCCACTGCTCAAGAGGACTCAGGACTTGAGCCGTGATTGTTTTTACTCTCCTCTGCTCCATACCCCTCTCTAGAGCGACAGTCAAGGAGTGGAAATGTTTGAACACTTGCGCCAGATTATTTTCCCCCCCGTAAGGAATTGGAACTGATTTGCGTGACTGAATAACGTCCTGTTTTGTCTCCAGAACGCTTGTAATATTTTTCACAGCCAAGCTTGTCAGACTTGCTTTGGGTTTTGTTAGCTCTGCTGCACAACAGTTACAGATCTTTTGGTTCTTTTTTTAGTTTTTGTTTTCTTTTTAAGCAGGATTTAGTGTTTCGAACAAACCTCTTGCAGTTGAAACATGTTGCTTATCTGCCTTGAAACTGTTTTCACATATGCCTTTGTTTCGGGAATAAGCTGTTTCGAATGTCTGTCCTGTGCTGTAACGCGTGCTACAGTTTGCTGTGTGGAATTTGGTCCTTTTGAGAGATAACTGGTGCTCATCACATCCCGGTAATTTCCCTAGACTAATGTTAGCTCTGGTCTGGATTCTGAATGTGGGCTTGGGTTTTTTTATGTTCATACCCACATTCGTGATGTGAATCCCACAGGTCTCAACTTTGAAGGGGACAAAAGGGGGCTAAAGTTTCAGCCCATAAGAGTGCACTGTAAATAGAGTCTTTAAAAAATCAAAAATTAATATTAGGGGTCATAATGGGATACGAATCTTTTTATTCATTCATGGGTCATTCCCTTTGACACGGGACAAATTTCTTCTGCCGCTGTAGTCCAGTCCCTAGTCTGTGTGATGTGGAGGCTAACACACCGTTGTCTGGGAGGCTGAAGAGTCTCACGTCTTAAGGTGTGTAGCTGGAAAAGCCACAAAACAAATGCAGCTATGAGAATACTTTAAAAAAGGGAGGACTTAGAGGGTATCACCAGCTTAGTTTCGTGGGCATTATGTTGGTTGCTTCTCTCTTAAACAATAAGCACTTAAGTTTACTATCGGTTAGAAATTAAATACCAATCACTTTTTATTCTTGACAGTTTTAAAAATCTGCATTGAATCTGCAACTTTGGCCTGGTAAGTTTGCCATTCTCCTTTGGGGAAACTAGCTCGTACCTTTTAAACTGTTTATCTTTAAATCGTGTATTAAAAAGAGAAGAGAAAAAGGGGGGAGGAAGAGAGGGAAATTAGTGAACTGCAGACATCCTGCAGTGAGACACTACAAAACAAACAACTCAAAGTAGAAGAATGAAGCTTGCATAACTAGGAGCAACAGTCTCATTCACTGAATTTCATAAGCGGGAATGAACTGAAAATGCAGTTAGTTCCTGTAACGATCTTTACAGAAGTCATGATACTAAGGGCTTAAGAGCAGTTGACTGTATTTTCTGATTCCACTCCAAAGCAACTCCTGCTAGAATTCAATTGGCTGTCTCTGGCTCAAGTGATATGAAAAGCCCCATAAACTCTATTCACTTTAGCACTTCCCCAATTCTGCCACTTCTGTCAAGTTGCCATACTGTGTCTATTAAAGTAATTAAATGCAATTTTCTCACTTAATGATGTATTACCCAGGTATGTAACTTTGTTTAACATAAGCGTTTTGTATATTGTTTACATTTTGAGAGGTAGCATTACGTTAAAAATGCTAATTTTTGTTTCTAGACAGTATTTTTATTACCAGAATAAGAAGTGAAGCTGCAAATATTTGATTTGTTTTTAAAAGGGACTTTTTCTTTTGTTTTTGTTGTTTTGTTTTGGGTTTTGTTTTTTTTTTTTTAAATCTTGTTTTAGGTCACTTTTTTAACTCAAGTATTTAAAAGGAAAACCCAGCCCTTTCAATTCTGGTTTTACAACTGCTTGTGCTAGTTTGTTGTCTGTTTCCAGTGTGAATTTAGTTCTAGTTTGCTGAATGTAGATATTTCTGTCTGTAGCATGTACCCTGCGGAACACTTTACACTGAAGTGCATTTGACTGAAAACCACCCTCGGCTGAAAGAGTTGCAGTAGGTAGACGGATCGCTCAGATCCTGGTCAGAGTGCAGGATTTTTCAAGAAATTGCAGTGCGATTCTTTGGTCAACTGAAGTTTCAAAAAGAAAAAGAAGTTGTTCAGTGTGCAGTGTCTCCAGGGCCCAAAGGCAGGGTGAGTTTGTGTGAGAAGCGAGCTGCAGGATCTGTAGTCCTGCCTGTACCGAGGGTGTCTCTCTTTCTGAACGTGAGCCTAATCTGTCAAAATTTAAGAACTAAAAACTGCTTTGAACCTAGAACTTGTATCTTCCCCATTGAGATAACTCCTACAGCGTAAATAAGAGCGGGAGAGGGAAGGCAGAGTGCGGAGTCACAGTTTGGGTGCTGTTCTGCCCCAACAGTGCAATAAAAACCACTCGAGAACACGTTGGGTCACCCTTTAATAGGACCCACGTGTTCTGGAGGTACCAGGCAGCACCCGCCCCTTGTGTCAGCTTTGGTGTCAGCGCTAGGAAGAGGGCCGGGTATTTGCTCTATGTAAGAAGAATGTCAGCAGGAGTTCACTTCTCACAGCACGGAGCGGTGGGATCCTTCCCTCTGGTCTCATACACGCCTCTGATTGACCTGGTTTTAATTATAAAAGCCACGATCCTGAAATTCATCCCAGGGAGAACTTCTGGGGTAGTAGGTGACTTCAGATTTCCTGCATAAATGAGGCTGTACTCCCACATCCGAGAATCCTAGCTTTGAATTGGATTATCATAATCAGCAAGAACACTAAAACACTTGAGTTGTCTTTCCCTTGCTGGGAGGAAGCTCCTGCTCCTCCAGAGCGCTGCCGCAGCTACCTTCAGCGGGGACGTCAGCTGGGGACTCGCCTCTTAGCCCAGGAAAGGCGCGAAGCAAGGTTGTGTTGTAGTTACGGGCCGTGTTTGGTAGGGGTTGTGTCTTGGCCTCGACGGACGGATGCCTCCCAGTCCTGTGACTACTATGCAGTCTTTACAAGATGTCTCCCTTCAAGCTGCACAGAGGTCAAAGCGTTTAACCTCGAGGTGGTACAAACCCTTCAGAAGTCAGTGTGTGTGTGTCCTAAACTTGGTTTGCAACACTGCGTAACCGATCTGAGACAGATCGCCCTTAAAATAGCTCCAAAAACAAACCAGCTATCCTCCCCCCATCTGTGTCTTAACGCCCCGTTTCAGGTTTGCCTGGTAACTTCCCCTACTTCTGCAGAGCCATTCTCCAGTATCCGTATTAGCCGCTACCGATTTTTCTTGCTCTTTGAGATGAATTCTTGCGAAATAGCAATGGCAAAGCTCGGGGAACCAACTGCTGGTCATCCATCGTTTTTAGTGGTTTTGGTTTTTGCCACTTGGAAGTTGTGCTGGTCTTTGTTTAGCTGCACAATGCTAAAAGCAGCTGGATTGAGTTGTGTCAAGCGAGCGTATAACACGCAGGTCACAAGGGTGGGCAGGGCTAATCGGTGCAACTGAAAAAATGTGAATAAATTAAGTTTAAAACTGAAAAAAAAAAAAAAGAAAAAAAGCATTCTAGGTTTTTTCACTGCTGTTTTTTAAATAGGAATTTTAAGTCCTCTGTGCTTGTCTGTTTGCTAGGAGCAGTTTGAGACACTGTTACTGTTTTGAAATGCATGCATGTTACAAGATGAGTCTCCAACCAGAGAAAAATAAAATTAAAACTTTGTGTACATCTGTTCCTTACTGCTGTCCTCTTTAAAGTGTCTTCTAATGATCAACTGTTACTCCATGAGGTATGTGGTCGTTTTAAGTCCTAGATTAACCACAATTGGAAAAGTCTTTTTATATGTGCCTGTAAAATGGGGGTTTTAAGTGAGAACTGATTTTACCAAGTACCGAGTCCTGGATATGAGAACAAATTAGATTTGACAGGAAAAGTTAATACTGCCACGCTGTCTGAAGGAGATGCTGCTGACTCCCTAGGGTGCAGCTTTAGCTTAGTCACTCGCACATCTGGGTGCACTGAAGGAGATTAGTATAGGTGGCTCAGAGAGAAGGGTAAGCTCTGCTACCGTGTAAAACCCAAGCTCCTTCCGATAGCTTTAGAGATGAGAACTTAACCCTAGCGTTCAGACTCAAGAAAAGGAAAGTTCACTACAATAGAGGGTTTTATTTAAAAAAGTTCCAAGCAGACTGGGATGTGAAACACATGAGCAGATGTGCTGGGCTAGTCCATGCGGGCTTTCAGGGTCCTGGTGGTGATCTTGTCTTTTTCACTAGAGGGGGAAAGAGAGAAGACTATTAGTAAATCCACCTTTAATACCTACATACAGGTTGTCCCTTCATTAGGAAGTTGCAGTGTGCATAGGTGGTTTGTTTGCTAGTACAGGCAGCAGCATCTGAACTTGAAGGTGGCCATTACAACCGAGTAAACCCCACCCTCCTGCCGCTTCACCCCAGGGAGCTCCAGTAGGTTCAGTAAGCGGCAGTGCCTGGGATACCCCAGGAAAACAACACTGCAAAAAAAATAAGCTGCTTCAGAAGTCAGTCTGGTTGCAGTCTGGAAGTTTACATTGCACCCAGCTGTGGCAAAAAGCAACCTCTTGGCCAGTGCCAGCCATATGTGAGGAGTCACGCTCCTAAATGCCAATGGGAATGCAGTTAGGGAATCCCTATGTAGCAAGAGTCTAACTCTAGGATTCATTTCCCATGGCTCCTGCAGTTCTAGCAACAACCCTGAACTGCAACAGAGAGCAGCCATGAGAAATAGAACACTTAAAATGGACAAAACATTACTAAGGATACTGCTGGAGGGGAGCAGGATTAAGGGATACCCTGGAAGCCAATGCCTTAACTGACTTTAACACACAGCTTGTTGAATTCTACCTCTGTTCTGTAGGGGAGGAGAGCAGCACTTACATTATGTGTACTACCACGCCCATTCCAGATATGGCATCTCTATCCACTGCATTCAACATGGCCTGCGAGATCGTTTCAAAGAGGTGATCGGGTTCCTGAGGAACAGAAGCTATTTTAGTTGGTGTAAAAATTGAATGTTGAGTCATCAGATTTACTTCAAACCCCAAGTATCATCCAAGATGCTGCAAGATTGTTCCTGCAAGCTACAGCCTCTTTGTTCTCCTTCGGGAAGTACCAAAGGACAGAGCTTTTCATCCAACTTGCATTATCTCAGGTTCTGCAGTTAACAGCAGGAGGCTGAATCCAAGAATCGGAGCTGAGCCTGACCTCACTCACCATGTCGGGCTCCCACAGGGACTCACACATGCCGTACATCTGCTCGGAGCAGGTGCCGCTGACCACGAAGTCATCGGTTATCATTGGGCAGCCGATCAGGTCTAGAGAGCAGATGAAAGGTTCGTGTGTTACGGGGTCCAGCCCGGCAATGACTGGTTCTGTGTAGTAAGGTCCAAACCTGTAAAGAACAACATGGCATAGAGCAGTCCAGCCACCTCGACGCAGTTCCACATCCCATGTAAATATCCACAGGAGGAAAACATCCCCCAGATGATTTTTTTTGGGGGGACGGGGACGGACACCTTTCAGGTTAACCTGGAAGCACCCTGCAATGGATTTAGCATGGCAAGCAGAACAAACCTGTACTGCTACAGGATTATTTAACAATACTCGATATTCTTTTGCAAGGAGGTTGAAGATAACATTGTCACTAGATTAAAGTCTCCTTTTGCCATACCACAAGCAGTCTTCACGGAGCCCTCCTCAGCCTCCCACCTCTCTAGAATCAGGTCAACCCCAACAACCACAGCATTCACTGACACGTAAACAGTGACTCCGTTGTTTGACAGTTACCGTCTCTCATAGAGCAGATTGGAAACCATGCTCATAAAAGTCTGAGGTTTGATCTGCCTGCCTTCCTTCAGCTCGTAGAGATTCAGCCTGAACTTCAGTCTCTGGGCACTGCAAGAGACAAGAATCAGCGTTAAAGCAGAAGCAGGTCCCTTTTTCTTTCATCTTCACCCAGGTCTGAACTGTTCTACTGCACGCTGACAGACAGCAGCTCCTGATGCATGCCTGAGGCAGGTAGGTATTCCAGATGCAGCTCCTTTTATACCTGAAGTTATTAAATCTTAGTAGTGACGTGATCTTAAATCACGTGCAGTTTTATTTAAAAAACTCCCACTGAAGGGAGACCAAGAAAAGGAGTGCTGGCACCCAGCTGTTACATCTTCCCCCACGAAAAAACAAAGACATTTATGCTCAACATAGGCTGCCACTTGGTATTTATTGTAAATATGCCTCTTACAGGCTCAGTATGGGAACACACGGGCGGGCGGGAGTCTCACTTACACCGTCTGCACGTCCGTGGCCAGTCCTGCCAATCCAATATACAGTCTTTCTCCCATAGGGAAAATCTTCTGGAAGTCTGTGGTCACCATCTGCGCTTGAATCCCAAACCGCCGGTCCGCAGCAATGGCCACGCAGTTCTTCCCCTTCATGGCCATTACGGCCCCGCCGTTATAGGACATAATAGACTGGAAGAGAGCAGGACAGCAGGTACCGCCGGGGCCGCGGTTCGGGGTGCGCCTCCCGCGCCGGCTCCTTGGTGAGGCCGGAGGGGCCTCCTGCACCCCGGGGACCCCCCTCCGGCCCCAGCCCAGCACCGGCAGCCGCCGCCACCCCGGGGGGCAGCCAGCACCGCTCTCCCTCGCTGTTTTGCCTTTCGTTTTTCCACTGTTGGGGGCCACCCCACAGCGGGTGGCTCACGGCCCCTGCTTCCCGCCGCCCGCCAAGGCCCGGCCTGAGGGAAGGCCCACGGGGACGCACCGCCGCGGCGATGGGGAAGGCCTCCAGCCCACCCGCCTCCCCCGGGCACCCGCGGGCCTCGTCCTGCCGGGCCCAGCTCCCGTCCCGGCCCCGTCCCGGCCCCGTCCCGGCGCTCACCATGGCGCCGGCTGCACAGACCCCGCAGGCCCCGCACCGCTGCTCCGGCCGCGCCGCACACCGCCCCGCCGCTCCCGCCTCCCGCCTCTTCCCATTGGCGGCCGCCGCGGCCTCCCGGCAAACCGCCGCTTCCTATTGGTAGTTCGGCTCGCCGCGGGGCGGAGATGGTTGGTTGCGGCGGTGCTGAGGGAGGGGGAGAAAACTGAAGAGTCATAGCGAGCAGGGCATGCCGGGACGGCGGCGGACTGCGCGGGCGGGGCGGGGCGGGGGCGCAGCTGGAGGGGGGGGGCTCGCACAGCTGGGCCCAGCGGGGTGCGCAGCTGGATGTGCGCGCAGGGGGCACGGCACAGCTGGAAGGTCATGCAGGCCGCAGCACAGCTGGATGTGCACGCAGGGGGCACGGCACAGCTGGAAGGTCATGCAGGCCGCAGCACAGCTGGATGTGCACGCAGGGGCATGGCACAGCTGGATGTGCGTGCAGGGCCATGGCACAGCTGGAAGGACGTGCAGGGGGCACGGCACAGCTGGATGTGCACGCAGGGCCATGGCACAGCTGGAAGGACGTGCAGGGGGCACGGCACAGCTGGATGTGCACGCATGGCCATGGCACAGCTGGAAGGACGTGCAGGGGGCACGGCACAGCTGGATGTGCACGCAGGGCCATGGCACAGCTGGAAGGACGTGCAGGGGGCACGGCACAGCTGGATGTGCACGCAGGGCCATGGCACAGCTGGAAGGACGTGCAGGGGGCACGGCACAGCTGGATGTGCACGCAGGGCCATGGCATAGCTGGAAGAACACACAGGGCATGGCACAGCTGGATGTGCGCAGGGGGGCACAGCACAGCTGAATGTGTGCACAGGGGGCACAGCACAGCTGGAGGGATGTGCAGGACATGGCACAGCTGGATGTGCATGCAAGGGGCATGGCACAGCTGGAGGGACTGTGTAGGGCATGGCACATCTGGATATGCCCACAGATGCATGGCACAGCTGGAGGGACATGCAGAGCATGGCACAGCTGGATATGCCTCTGGGGGCACAGCACATCTGGAGGGACATGCAGGGCACGGCACAGCTGGATGTGCACGCTAGGAAACCCAGCCCACACCACTGCACCGTGCGGAGCCCTGGTGCGTGTCAGGCCTCGCACACCCACTGTCCGCTTTTGCACCTCTGGGACCCAGGGGCAATCCCCTAAACTCGCCCTGGGGGGCCAGGGACAGCGAGTCTCCTCAGAGGGGAAAAAAAAAATCTCTTTGGGAAATGCTCGCACAATAAAGTCGCGCTGTAAAGTCACTCTGTAAAGTCACTCCGTAAAGCAGTGAGTCACGGCCCATCCCAGGGAGGGGAAGGGGCCTGGCAAGTGGCTGCGAGGGCATTTTTTATTCAGCGAGCAACTGAAAGGGGGATTTGCGCTCTGCAGAGTATTGGATTTCCTTCCCCATCCCCACTCGAAAGCTCTCCCCTCTCCTGGAGGAGACAGGATTAAACGTTTAATTTAGGGGAGTGATGTTGTGCCAAAGGGAAAGAGATCCATGTGTTTGGAAACGCTCTCAAGTGCGCAACAGATCAGCCCGCCTGGTTTCAATGAAAACCTCCGGCCCGCACAGGGGCTGTTCATCCGCCCAGGACCGAGCCCCGGAGGCGCAGCCCGTCCCGTGGCAGTTGTATTTTTAAAGTGTTTCCCATCGTAAAAAGTTTCTTGCAGGCACGAAGTCAGAGGCCGCATTCTGTCTGGTGGGAACACCCCGCAAGCAGCAGAGCTGGACGGGAATAGCTCCACAGGCAGATTTCGGCAGCGCTGGCTGTCTCGGGTGGCAGCGGGGAGCTGATCCCCGCTGGGCACTGCTTCTCTCTTCGCTTTCCAGTCGGGCTCGTGCTCTCGGATCAGGAAGGCAGCAGCAATCCCCCTCCCTGGCCCGAGAGCCCCAGTGCTTCCCCAGCCCCAGCACCACTGAGCTTGGCCATGGGAGCATTTTGTGGCTCTGGGCTTTTGAAACAACAGGGATCTTCATGGCATGGCTTTATGCCCTGCGTTAAAACATTAACTTCATTATTTCTGGTATGAAAATAAAATCAGGGCAAGCGGAAAACATAAATAGATTTTACAAGACTTTGTAAGAGAGGGGAACTTCAGCAATACAGATTTTGGACCCTCTTCAGCTTATTTTTAAGGCAAAATATGGACTCTGGATGGGAACAGGCTTTCAACTGCTCCATTTTTAATGTCCCAACATGTCCTTTTGCTTATGGGAGAAACTGCGGTGTGGAGGGGATCACAGGCTGAGCAGAAATGGTTTTGTTCACGCTGGGGGCTCGTTTCCCCCTTGCCCAGCACCTTAGAGAGAGCGGTGAGCCCACGGGGAGCACCGGGGCCACATTCTGCCCGTTCACACCTTCTCCCCATCCAGCTCAGCACGGTCCTGAGGGCGAGGGGCACCCCAAGGGAGCGGGGGAAGCCCCACCAAGCTCCCGCACAGCAAAAACCCACCCTGCCCGTCCCACGGGGGGCCGGGACCAGCCACCTCCGCTCCAGCCTCGGCCGCTCCCTCGGACCGGCCCTGGAAAAAGTGGGGCGAAAAAAAGGAGAAGCGAGGTAAAAGAACTCGCTCCGTCCCTGGGTGGGCTCGAACCACCAACCTTTCGGTTAACAGCCGAACGCGCTAACCGATTGCGCCACAGAGACCGCGGCGAGGAGCTGCGCCGCGGCCGCCGCACTCAGGTGGAGCCGCCCCGGGAGCGCCCGTGGGCACCGGGACACCGGCACCAGGCACCGGGTACGGGCACGGGCACCGGGACACCGGCACCAGGCACCGGGTACGGGCACGGGCACCTGAACACCGGCACCAGGCACTGGGCACGGGCACCGGGACACCAGGACACCAGCACGGGCACCGGGGCACCGGCACCAAGCACTGGGCACGGGCACTGGGACACCAGCACGGTCACCGGGACACTGGCACCGGGCACTGGGCACGGCCACTGGAACACCAGGACACCAGCACGGGCACCGGGACACCGGCACCAAGCACTGGGCATGGGCACCGGGACCGGCACCAAGCACTAGGCACGGGCACCGGGACACCGGCACCAGGCACTGGGCACGGCCACTGGGACACTGGAGAACGGGCACCGGGACCCGGGCACCGGCACCAAGCACTGGGCACGGGCACCGGGACACCGGCACGGTCACCGGGACACCGGCACCAGGCACTGGGCACGGCCACCGGAACACCGAGACACCAGCACGGGCACCGGGACACCGGTACCAAGCACTGGGCACGGGCACCGGGACCGGCACCAAGCACTAGGCACGGGCACCGGGACACTGGAGAACGGGCACCGGGACCCGGGCACCGGCACCAGGCACTGGGCATGGGCACTGGGACACCGGGACACTAGCACGGGCACCGGCACCAAGCACTGGGCACGGCCACCGGGACACCGGCACTGGGACACCGGAGCACAGGCACGGGGACCCGGGACACCGGGACGGGCACCAGGACACAGTCACTGGCATCGGAACACTGGGCACCAGGACACCGACACCGGGCACCAGCACTGGGCATGGGCACCGGGACACCGGGACCTGGACACCGACACCGGGCACGGGCACCGGGACACCGGCACCCGGACACCGGGACACAGACACCAGGACACTGGCACCGGGCACTGAACACGGGTACCAGGACACCGGCACTGGGTAAAGGCACCGGGACCAGGCACTGAGCACGGACACCGGGACACCAGGCACCGGCACCAGAACACCGGGCACTGGGACACTGGCACCAGGCACCGCAACACCGGGGCACCGGCACCGGGACATTGGGGCACCGGGCACTGGGCACAGGCACCGGACACCGGCACCGGGACACCGGGACACTGGGGCACCGGGCACTGGTCACGGGCACCGGACACCGGCACTGGCACCGGGACACTGGGGCACCGGGCACGGGCACCGGACACCGGCACCGGGACACCGGCAGTGGGCGGGGAATTAATCACACGGCCGCAGCCGTGTGAGCCGAAGGGAAACGCGCGTGGGCGCTGCGCCCGGCCGGGCAGCCGGTACCCCGGGTGTACGGAAGCGCCCTCGGTCGCACCGAGCCCGGGCCGGACCCGCGCGGGAGCCGCGGACGCGCGGGGGGCAGCGGGGCCGCGGGACGTCGGGAACGAGCGGCCGCCGACACGCGTGGGCGCCCGGGCTGCCCGCACCCCTCCAAAACCCCCGTGAGCTCCCCGCGGGGGAAACCGGCGCCGGGAGCCCGCCCGCCCCGCTCCCCTTCCTTCCCTTTCCCCCTCTTTTATGTCTTTCCCGCTTTTTCCCTTTCCCCCCCGCTCCTTCCCTTTTTTCCTGCCTTTTTCTTTTCCTCTCTCCTTTCCTTCTTGCTTTCCTTCCTTTTTTCCTTTCCTCCCATCCCCTTTTTTTTCTTTTCTTCCCTCCTTTTCCATTTTCCCCTTTCTTCCTCTAATTTCCCTTTATTTTTCTTCCCTTCCTTTTTTTTTTTTTTTTCTTCCCCCCTTCCCTTTGCTTTCCCCTCCCGCCGGCCCCGCCGCGCACCGGCAGCCACCGGACCCCCGCCCGAGGGTCCCGGGGAAGGACCCACGGGGCCCGGGATGCCCCGCGTCGCCTCCCGGGTGGGAATTCCCCCAATTTGGGGCCGAAAATGGCTCCAGCGCTGGTCGGCGGGGGGGAGGATTCCCGGGGGACCACCCGAGCAGTGCCGCCGTGACGGGGGAACACGGGGACCGGTTAGCGGGGAGCGGAGCGCGGCCGCCGCCCCGGGGCGGATTTTGGGCCCATTCCAGCGGGTTTTAGGGTGCTCTCCTTTTCTCCCTGAGCACAACCGGGGGGGGGGGGGGGCACGGAGGGGGGGGGGGCGGCAGCAGCGGGGGCCTCCGCAAGCACCGGGGCAGCGTCGGGGGGCGGCACCGAGGCGGGGGGGGGGGGAGGGGGGGGCCGTGTCCCGGCGGGGCGGGGCGGCGGGGGGGGGGGGACACACACACGGGACCCCCCCCAATCTCGGCCCCTCACTCCCCTCCTCCGCAACACCCCAAAGGAATGAGGTCACGTGAGGCGGGGCGGGGCCTGGCGGCGGCTGGAGGAGGGAAAAAAATAAAAAAAAAAGGAGGAAAAAAAAATTAAAAAAAAAAAAAGGAGGAGGAAGGAGGGAAAAAAAAAAAAGAAAAGGGGGGGAAAAAAAAAAAAAAACAACCAAAAAACCCAAGCGAGAGAAAAAAGGGCCCCGGCCGCCGCGCCGAGCCGAGCCGAGCCGAGCCGCGCCGAGCGGCGGGAGCGGAGGGGCCGCGGGGCCGCCGCCGCCGCCGCCACCAGGTAGGGACGCGGCCCCGGCCCCCCCCCGCCCCGCCGCCGCCGCCGGGCCCCGCCGCCGGGCCCCCCCGCGCCCTTTTCTCTCCGCGTTCAAGATGGCCGATGGCCGCCGCCTCCCCCCGCTTTGTGCCGCGGCCCCGCTCCTGCCCGGGGGGGGCCGTGACCACCCCCCCGCCACGGCGGGCACCGGCGAGGGGCTACGGAGCCCTGACAGCCCCGGCTGCCGCCGCCCCCCCCCCGGCCCGGGCCCGGCGCGGCGTGGAGCGGGGCAGTGCGGTACGGCCGGGATTTGGGGGGGGGGGGGGGGCGCGGTGGGACCCCCCCCCCGGGGCGGGCGGAGGGGCCGGGCCGGGCCCCGGGGCGGGCTGTCAGGCGGCCCCGGGTGCAAGGGGCTGCGGGGCACCGGGAGCGCGGCGGGCTCACCGGGGCTGCCCCACCCCCGGCCCCAAATCGTGTCGGTGTCGTCGTCCGTGTGCTCGTGTCCCCCCCTCCCAAAAAAAAAAAAAAAAAAAAAAAAAAAAAAAAAAAAGGCGCTGGGGCGGGCCTGCCCGCCGGGCTGCAACCGGGCACCCCCGGGGCACAGCGCGGGGCCACGCGTGTCCGTGCCCACGGCGTGTCCGTGCCCACGGCGTGTCCGTGCCCACGGCGTGCCCGCGCCCGCGCGCCGCTGCCCGGCGGGTGTCACGCACCGCGGACACGTCCCGCCGCGGGGACATATGTGTGTGTGTGCGGGGGGGGGGGGGGGGGGGGTGCGTGTCCTTGTCCCTTCGCGGCTGTGTGGCCACGCGTGTCCGTGCCCTCCCCGCGCTGCTCCTCGGCAGCGGCCGCGTCCCGCACCCCGGGAGGGGCGGCGGGGGGGGGGGGGGGGTGTCCCGTCGGGGCGGGGGGCGCGGGTTCACGCTCCGGCGCCTTTTTGTCGTGTTCCCGCTGCGTGGGGGGGGCCCGTGGCCGCCGTGCGAGCGAGCGGGCAGTGCCGGCGAGAGCCGTCCCGGTTTATTCCCGGCCCACGGGGCTCGCCGCCGCCGGTGGGACCCGCGGGGAGGGGGGGGGGCAGCCGGTCGGCTCCAAGTTACCGGTGACTTTGAAACGTCCTTCCCCACCCGTGCCTGGTCCGGGGGGATTTTGGGGAGGAGGGGGGTGGGGGGACACCGTGCCGGGCCACCGCCCTGGGAGACAAAAGACCCCGAAAGTCGGGGCCGGAGGTGCGGGGGAGCCGGCCGCGGGTGCTGCCGGTGGGACGGGGCGGCCCCGAGGGCTCCGGTGGGGCCGGGGCTGCGGCCGGCTCCGGGCTCGGGGGGGACCCGGGGGGGTCCGGGGCTTTGTTCGCCCCCGCGGCAGGAAATCGCAGTTGTTATCACCCGGTTTATTAGAACTGGTTTGCGCCGGTGGCTCAGGCTCCCCCCTCCCGCGGAGACCCGGGCCGCCATTGGTGACTGCGAGCGCCAAAAGCACCAAAATCCACCCAAAATGCAGCCGTGGGTCCTGCGGCCCGGCGTGGGCGGCTGGTGCCCGCTGTGGTCCCCCGGTGGGGGTCGGTGGGGGAGCCCGGGGCTGGGAACCATGGCCCCCCCAGGTATTCTGCTGGCCGGGGGGAGCCTGGCAGTGGCCCCCCCCATCCCCCGTGGGCTGCGGAGGGCTGAGGGCACCCACCCGTGGGCAGCGAGGTGCAGGGCACCCCGCTGTGCCCGCCCGGGGGTGCCCAGGGGTGCGAGCTGAGCCCGGGGGGCCTGGGCCGTCCTAAACACCCCCGGACCCCTGGGCCGCTCTCTGCAAGGAGACCCTGGGGCTCAGCTTGGCCCCTGCCCCGCCAGCACAGGGGTGTCCTCGTGGTCCCCAGCCCCGTGTCATCCTCATCCCCGCAGCATCTCCACCCCCGTCCCTGTGGTGTCCCCATCCCTGCAGCATCCCCATCCCTTCCCCATGGTGTCCCCATCCCCGCAGCGTCTCCATCCCGGTCCCCATGGTGTCCCCATCCCCGCAGCGTCTCCATCCCGGTCCCCATGGTGTCCCCATCCCCGCAGCGTCTCCATCCCGGTCCCCATGGTGTCCCCATCCCCGCAGCGTCTCCATCCTGGTCCCATGGTGTCCCCATCCCTGCAGTGTCTCCATCCCAGTTCTTGTAGTGTCCCCATCCCCACAGTGCCTCTATCCTGGTCCCCATGGTGTCCCCATCCCTGCAGCATCTCCATCCCAGTTCTTGTGGTGTCCCCATCCCCGCAGTGTCTCCATCCCAGTTCTTGTGGTGTCCCCATCCCCGCAGTGTCTCCATCCCAGTTCTTGTGGTGTCCCCATCCCCGCAGTGTCTCCATGCTGGTCCCTGTGGTGTCCCCATCCCTGCAGCATCTCCATCCCCATCCCCATGGTGTCCCCATCCCTGTAGTGTCTCCATCCTGGTCCCTGTGGTGTCCCCATCCCTGTAGTGTCTCCATCCTGGTCCCTGTGGTGTCCCCATCCCTGCAGCATCTCCATCCCCGTCCCCGTGGTGTCCCCATCCCCACAGTGTCTCCATCCTGGTCCCTGTGGTGTCCCCATCCCTGCAGCATCTCCATCCCCGTCCCTGTGGTGTCACCATCCCTGTGGTGTCCCCATCCCCACAGTGTCTCCATCCCAGTTCTTGTGGTGTCCCCATCCCCACAGTGTCTCCATCCCAGTCCCTGTGGTGTCCCCATCCCTGTAGTGTCTCCATCCCTTCCCCATGGTGTCCCCATCCCTATAGTGTCTCCATCCCGGTCCCCGTGGTGTCCCCATCCCTATAGTGTCTCCATCCTGGTCCCCATGGTGTCCCCATCCTTGCAGCGTCTCCATCCCAGTCCCCATGGTGTCCCCATCCCTGTAGTGTCTCCATCCCAGTCCCCATGGTGTCCCCATCCCTGTAGTGTCTCCATCCCGGTCCCCATGGTGTCCCCATCCTTGCACACCTGCCCCCAGGGACTCCACGGCGGCTGAAGGAGATGAGGGACCCAGACCGGAGCCCGGAGAAGCACCGCAGGGAGCGAGCGGGAGCGCGGGGCGGCTTCCCCAGGGCAGGCGCCTGGCCCGGACCCGGCGTTGCACCAACACCCACACGCACCGCTCCGTGTGCAGCCCCGAGCGCACGCTCCTGCACACGCACACACAAAAACACAGCCTTGCGCACGCAGCCCTGTGCACGCACATGCGTGTGCATCCCGTGTGCTCCCTGGGCATGGGGTTCACCCCGTTCCTCGCCCGCTTGCGGTGCCCGCACGGCAGCCGTTGTGCCTTCGGTGGTCGTCTTGGCTGTTGTCTCGTTGTCAGTCGGGTGTCTGCAAAGGGCCTGGCCCCGCGTCAGGCGGCCGGTCACACCACTCCACGCCTGGCCATGTGCGGGTGCCTGTACCGCAGGGGTGCAGGTGTGTGCGTGTGTACCTCCGCCCGCGAGCACGTAGGGGATGCGTGCGTGAACGTGTAGTATGTGTGTACGCACATGTGTGCGTGTCTCCCTGTGTGTGGGTGGGGGTGTGGGTGCGTACGGGTGTTGCTGTCGGTGCGCCCTGGTGCTGCCATCGCGCCCACGCTCATTTACACAAACCCAGGGTTTCTTCTCCCCTCTCCCCCTCGCCTCGGATGGTTGTAATAATATTCTGGCTCCTCGCCAAGTATCGGGGTTGCCATGGAAACAATAAAACTGCAGCGATTTCGGGCTCCGGCTCTGCCGTCTCCCATTGTAAACGTGGAAGCGCCGGAGCGGGCAGGCAGCGATTCCCCCATGTCCACGCCCCGCGCCGGGGGACGCTGCCTGTGCCCCGTGTGCGCACCCGGCCACGCGCACCCATGCGCGCAGGTGCTGTGGGTGCTCCTGGCCGCGGGCAGGTGGCCAACACCGGACTCGGGAGTTTCTATAGAAACCGCGAGGTGGTGGCTGAAAATGCCTTTTCCATCGAACAAAACAAAAATACACTTTGTGTGTGTGTGTGTGTGTGTGTGTGCAGAGCCCGGGGAGCTGCAGGCAAGGGGCTGGCTAACAGGGGTGATTTGTCCCCTCTCAGAGGCGTCTCAGCGTGGTGGGGACCCACTTGGGGACCCCCAGAAGATGCAAACATGAGGCAGAGGGAGCTGGGCAGTGCCTGGGGCCGGGGGCTGCACGGGGAGGTGTGGGGGTGCTGCTTGTGCACCCCCGGAGCTGGCAGGGTGCAGGGCTGGGGCTGCCCCAGTGCTCCCAGGGCCAAGTGCGGCACATCAGGGGGAGCACCCGGCACCCCCAGCCTGCCCTGCATTTGTCCATTAAAGGCTGAAGTGGGTCCCGCAGGTCCCATCCTTGGCACGAAGCGGCCGCTAAGGGTGGCCCCGGGTGTTTCTCTGCAGGGAGGATCTGCCCCGGCGCTGCTCCAAAATGCACAGGACCACCAGGATAAAGATCACCGAGCTCAACCCCCACCTGATGTGCGCCTTGTGCGGCGGCTACTTCATAGACGCCACGACCATCGTGGAGTGTCTGCACTCCTGTGAGTGTCCTGGGCCCCGGCTGGGGCTGTGCTGCACCCAAGGGTGCCCCGAGCCCCGGGAAGGGTGGCCGTGCTGCGCCGAGACCCTCCCGCAGTGCCCAAACCCATCCTGCGTCGGGCGTTGCTGCCGCACGGAGCTGCGGGGTCGGTCCTGTGCTGTGTGGTCAGGGCTGGAGCAGGGTGGGCGAGCATGGGTCCCGGCCCTGAGCCGCTGCGGGGGTGTGGGGTGCTTCGCTGGGCTGGCACGGGGGCTCTGCCCCCTCGTCTGTCCGTCCGCCCGCTCATGCTGAGTCTCTCCCCACAGTCTGCAAAACCTGCATCGTTCGCTACCTGGAGACGAATAAGTACTGCCCCATGTGTGATGTCCAAGTGCACAAAACCAGACCCCTCCTCAGCATCAGGTGAGCTTCGGGGGCTCCCCGCACGCCATGCCCCTGCGTCGCGCCGAGCCCCGTGTCGCTGCAGCCTGTGCCTGCTCTGGGGTGCAGCCCTGAGCGCCCCGGGATGGGGAGCGGGGCTCCGCAGCCAGCAGCGTGGTGGTGCAGCCGAGCAGGGACCATTGCATCTCTTGCAGCGTGAAACCTCTCTGCTCCTGACCCTGCTCCCTGCAGCAGTGGGGATTTGGGGTGCTGTCCGGGTGGAAGGGGAACAGGGGTGGTGGAGGGGGCAGGACCCAGGGACGGCTCTGTGGCAGGAGGCAGCGGCTGGTGCAGGTGCCAGCCAGAGCAGGGGCTGCCCTGCGCCCATCCCTGCGCATCCCAGACCACAGACATCCATCTGTCCATCCCTGCTGTCCCACCAGGAGCAGTTTAACCCGGGACCGCCTGTGCTTTCTAACTCCCTGCTGTCCCCCGTGGGGATGGTGCTGTGCCCCTCGGGGGATGCCAGGGTGGGCTCGCAGCGGTGCAGGTGAAAGGGTGCCCGGCCGCGGTGGCAGTGGCTTCACGCCGGCTCTGCCCCGGCCCCGCATCTGGCTGGGGAAAGCCAGACACGTCCCGTCAGTTGTGGAATTGGCTCTGCAGGTGGTTGGCATAGAAACCATGAAAGGCTGCAATACATCACTCGGCTTTTTTTTTTTTCCCCTCCTTTTTTTAGCCTCTTCCATGTAAATCCGTTTCTGTAGTAACACTTTTTCCGCCTTCTTTTTTTTTTTTTTTTCTGGTTCACTATGAAATATTTACACTCTGGCTCCCACGGCTCCCTCGCTGAAACATCCCTGCCTGCGTGCAGAGATGGATACGCAGCCGCCCGCGCCGCAGACGGGCACCGCGCACGCCAACGGTGCTGCGCCGGCGGCCCCGAGCCCCGGCTGTCGTGGCGGTGCGGTGCCTTCGCGTCCCGTTTGGTCCCGGTGGGGGAAATACGGGGCACGTGTGGGCAGAGGTGCTGCTGCAGGTGACAGGGGCCTCATCCAGACGTGGTGCCATAGAAAACTCTCCGCACCGACGAGGGGCTTGCTTTCCCCTTTGCCTCCCAAACCGGTGCCGCGGCAGCGCCGAAACACCCGCGCCCCGGGCGTGATGCTGCGCGGTGCCAAGGGTGCTGCCCACGCGTGGCCACCGCATCCCCTGTGGCACCCCGGCCCCCACCCAGCGCCGCCGCGCTGGGCTGAGCGGGGTTGACTCATGCAAGAGCGGCGACCGGCTGGTAATTAAACTGCCAATCAAGCGGCTGAGGTTGCTTTTTCATTAGCTTGCTGTAAATTATAAAGCAAATTCCCTGGGTATGTATTATAAATAAAATCACAGCGGGGCCTCGCGAACCAGAGTGACATCACCGAGGAATTAGGGATGAAAGACATGGCTAAGCTAAAAATAATATAGGGTACGGTCATTTGTTTTTCTTTAAAATAAAGGCCTTATTATTAAAATGGAAATAATTGCAGATATAATTTACTTTTCACCCGTCCCACTGCTCTTGCTTTGAGATTTTTTTTTTTTATTCGGCTGAGCTGCTGCTTTTAAATTGTGCCTGCAGGGTCCCAAGCCTGAGCCTTCCAGCAAGATCCCATTCCCGGCTCTGTGCTGAGGATGGGACTTGAGCTTCCCCAGTTCCTCGAGTGCTTTAGAAGATCCTGCCTTGGGATGTTCACATTTCAGGGAATCCGCTTTGCTTTCCTGTGTAACAACCTGACAGTGGAGGCTGTCCTGACACCCTTACAGCAGAGGGAAGTCAAAGCCTCAGCCCTGAAGTGCAGCCGAGTCCAAAAATAAAATTAGATGCAAATTAAAACTTGCAGAAACATTTGCTGATCTCAGATATTTTTCTTTTTTTTTGTAAGTTCTCGGTGTGTTTTTGTAATCATTTTGACTACTGAAATGGATCCTGGCCCCAAAATCCTGCTGTCATCATCCCTAGCAATTACAAGGATTTTTGAAACGGTTTTCTTTCTTTTTCCAGAGTTAACCCTTTGCGGTGAGCGCGAGGGCGGACGGGTTTGCCTGCGAGACAGGGTTGTGGCATCACCACGGGACGGGGAGTTGGGGCTTTGTGCTGGGGGGGAGATGGGGAGCGTTCGGGCTGGCCGGGGCACGCGTGGTGCAGGGCAGCTTTCGGCAGCCCGGGGAAGCCAGCTGCTCCCATCCAGCTGATTTCTCTCTCTTTTCCTATTTCTTTTTTTCCCCCCAGGTCGGACAAAACCCTACAGGACATAGTGTACAAACTGGTCCCGGGGCTTTTCAAAGGTACAGCCATGGACAGTTATAACTGTGTGGGTTTGAGGTTGTTTGTAACTCACTCCCACCCACCAGTGAAACCGGTCCCCCGGATTTCACGCTGCCCACGCACGCCCCTGCCCGTGTAACGGGGACAGCAGGAAAATGCATGATGCGAACGGACAGGGATGGGTCCCTCCGGATAGTGCCCATCCCGCGCTCCGGCAGCCCGGGGGCTGCTGCTGGGGGGAACCACGAAAAGCAAAGCTGGGAGCAGGAGCTGCGGATTTGCTCTCCAAGTGCCTGCCCGTCCTCGGGGGAAAAAGTGTGGGGGTCTGCAGGTGTGGAAAGACTGAGGACAGTCGAGCCGCCGTAAAGGCATTCTCACAGCAGCGGATTTGCAGCCGCTCTGAGGGTTTTACTGGTACGACTCGATTGCGCTTGCTGAAGCGACTGCTCTCCTACGGGTCCATCTGCACCAGGCAGCTCCTGCTTGAGCTGCTGGCGGGGAGCAGGCTCTCGGCAATCTGGGGCTTCCTCTTGCTCCCTTCTCTTTGCACCCATCTCCCCCCTTGGTGTGACTTTTTTTTCCCCCCTCACCTTCCTCTTCCCTTTTCCCACAGATGAGATGAAGAGGCGGCGCGACTTCTATGCAGCCTACCCCATGGCAGAGGGTGAGTGTCAGCCCCGGGGACCC
Source organism: Pelecanus crispus (assembly GCF_030463565.1). NCBI lineage: Eukaryota > Metazoa > Chordata > Aves > Pelecaniformes > Pelecanidae > Pelecanus > Pelecanus crispus. The sequence continues at coordinate 1,997,427 of NC_134660.1, read as the reverse complement.
CCCTCGCCCCGGCTGTGCCCCCCTCAGCGGCTCAGCCTCTTCGTCCCTCTGCTCCCACAGTTCCCAATGGGTCCAACGAAGATCGCGGGGAAGTTTCTGAGCAGGACAAGGGGAACCTGACGGACGATGAGATCGTCAGCCTGTCCATAGAGTTTTATGAAGGGTCCAGGTATCGTTTTCTGGCTGCTGCTGTGCCTCTGCCTGGGTTTGGGGGTTGTGAATAAACTCGCCCCCTCTCTTCCCACTCCCACAGCTCCGCCTGGAGCTGAGATGCCAGGTGGTGATGGCTGACACAGCCCCTGCTCGGGGCTCAGCATCTCCTGGGGTGCTTGAATGGACGGGAGCACCCAAAACCCATCCGCCCTGGTCCCCTACCCTGCATCCTCTGTGGGTGCTTGCTATGCAGCGGGGTCCCTGCATCGCCACTCCCCAGGCAGGCAGGGGAAGGCTCCTTCCCAGGCAGCAGAGCCCAAGGGCTGCCGCGTCCCTGGTGCCGGTGGTGGCCTCTGAGGATGTCACCGGCATCCGGAGCGGCAGCTCAGAGGGATGCAGGGAAGGCGGCAGCCTGGGCAGTGGTTGCAGCGTGCTGGATTGGAAATGCAGCAACTTGGGCATGCATGTGGTCAGGGGTGGTGAAGCCAGAGCTTGGCTGAAGGTCACTGGATGTTTCCCCTTGTAGCCCCTCCATGGACAGCCCTTCTGATGGGTTATTTTTTCTCTCCGCCTTTTTATTCCTCCATAAACTTTGTCCTGTGTTTGCTTTCCTCCCGCCAGAGAGGAGAAGAAAGGGCCTGTTGAGAACGGGGACCTGGAGAAGGAGAAGGTGAGTGTGGTGGGACCATGGCATGGAGAGCTCCGTGTCCAGCTGCCTCCCGGGCTTTGGGGGTGTGGGGGGGACAGGAGGGCACCCCAAACCGCCTGCTGAAGGAGGTGGGAACTGCCCATTAATTGCACGGCGGACTCTCAGCAACGCCTCTCCCCCCGGCCCCCTCCCGCTGCGTCCCCAGAAGAATGGGGTGCGGTTCCTGCGCTGTCCCGCCGCGATGACCATCATGCACCTGGCCAAGTTCCTCCGCAACAAGATGGACGTGCCCAGCAAGTACAAGGTGAGCGTGTGCCCGGGGTCCGCTCACTGCCCGGCTTTCGGAGCGCTCCGGTGGGCTCGGAGGGGACGATGCCATTTTGGCCGTCCCGTATTGCATCCCCTGCTGCAAACAGGCCGTGCTTTCCTGGCTCCCAAATATTGCGGCAGCCCAGGCTTTGCATCAGCGGGTGGGTGCTGGGGCAGGATCCGTCCCTTACGGCGCATTGCATGTGAACTGCGAACTCGCTCCGGGTTTTGGCAAGGGACGGCAAAGCCCCCATGCCCCGTGAGCGGCTCCGGTGGGGGCTGGCGGTGCCTCTGCCGCCGTGCCGGGGGACTGACGCTGTCCCCTGCGCCAGGTGGAAGTCCTCTACGAAGACGAGCCCCTGAAGGAGTATTACACCCTGATGGACATCGCCTACATCTATCCCTGGAGGAGGGTAAGCGGAGCTGCTGCCTTCCACACCATGGGCACCGGGGCCGGGGCTTGTCTTGGAGAAAGGCTTGGAAAAGCAGACCTTTAGGGGAAGGCTGAAGGCATTAAAAAGCTTAAACATTGAAAAACTTAAAAATTGAAGAACTTAAAAATTGAAAAATTTAAGAATTGAAAATATTAATTGGAGGGCTTAATTGGAGAGCTTAAAGATTGGGGAGCTGAAAAATTGGAGAGCTGAAAAATTGGAGCACGTTAACAAATAAACCCCAGGTGCCCCCTCCTTCTCGAGGTGTTTGCTCCAGGTGTGATTTTTAGGAGGCTGGGGGGGCTGCACGTGCTTTTCTCCCCCTTTCTCCGGGGCAGGCGGGAGGGCTGGGGGCCGGCACCCGGCCATGCTGCCAGCGTGGGCGGCCGGTGCGGCGGTGCACGCCGGGGCTGCTGTGGGGTGCCGGGTGCCACGCGTCTGCCCCTCTCCCGCTTGCAGAACGGGCCCCTGCCGCTGAAATACCGCGTCCAACCCGCCTGCAAGCGGCTCAAGCTGTCCCAGCCGGCCACCTCCGAGTGCATCAACACCAGCGGCGCCTCCGAGTGCGAGTCGGTCAGCGACAAAGCCCACAGCCCTGCCACGCTGCCCGCCACCTCCTCCTCCCTGCCCAGCCCCGGCACCCCGTCCCACGGCTCGCCCAGCTCCACCGCCGGCAGCGGTCCCGCCGGCACCGGCACCGGCACCGCGCTCAACGGCACCTCGAACTGCCACCCGCTGCCGCCCGCCGCTGGCCGGTGCCGCAAAACGACTGTCAACGGCAGCACGGCCTCTGCCTTGACCTAAACGACGACGAAACAGGGACTCCTGGCTGGGTTTTATATATCTATATATATTATATATATACATATATAAATATATATGTGTACATAGGGAGAAAAAAAAATTATACATACTTATTTTCTATTGATTGACCAGATTAATTTAAAATGCAAATAAGACACATAAATGTGGTTGAATATTTTTAAATGATTTTTTTTTTTTTTTTTTTTTTTTTTTTTTAAATTTTAACTTAATGTAAGCTGCATGCCGGAGCTGGGAGCCACGCAGGCGCTGCCGCCTTCCTTGCTCATTTTCTCTAACGCTTTTCACTCTCCTCCCCATCCCTCTCCCCTCGCGCCTGCTCGGAGCGAGACGGGGCCGTGAGCGGGGACGCCCGGCTGCACAGGTAAGGGCCAAGCACAGGTAAGGGCCAAGCACAGAAGCCAAAAAAACTGCCCTCCAGCTCTGCCATGCCCTGGGGTTTTTTTTGCTTTTTCTGTGTTCATTTGGGGTTTTTTGGGCACCAGGTTTGCTAACACGGTGCCTGTGGCCCGCTGGGACCGGGGGTCCATTTGTTGGCACCGCGCATTGCTCACTGCATTGCCCCCCGCAGCTTTGCCTTGCCGTGCATGTTTCTGTTCCTTTTTTTGCTTTTCCTGTCTGTCTCTGGACGGTGTTTCAGGCTCTGATCTAGCAAAGCCTCACACAGACGCTTCCCTTTATGCACAGTAAGTAGGCTCTTTGGTTTTGGTTGGGGTTTTTTTTTTTTTTTTATTGCCCCCCAGCTTAAAAAAATTATGCTTGCAACTTGGCGGTGAAGGGCCAGCCGTACCGGGGGGGGGAGCACAATCCCCGCTAAATATTTTTTCCTTTCCGAGGGAGCTGCCACCTCCCCGGGGCAGACGGGCAGTGCCGGGTGCCAACAGCGCCGGGCACTGCTGGCAAATTTTGGCTGGGGGGGCATCTAAACCGTCGGGGGCTGCTTTGGCAGCGCTGGGTGAGTCTGCGTGGGATCCAGGGGCTTCAAACGCCGCTGCCCTGCCCAAGCGCAGGGTGGGTGCAGCACCCGGTCTGGGGGTGCGGGACCCCCACGCTGCCGGCTCCCCGCTCACCCCCATGGCTTCAACGCCACATTTCAGAACATTTCTTTTTTGTCCCCCCACCCTGCCCTTCCCACCCTCTTCTCCTGCCCCCATGTTGGGTGTTTTGGTTTTTTTTTTTAAGAAAAAATAAAAATATAAGACTACAGTGCCTTTAGCCAGGAGGCTTCGGTGAGGGGCGAGCGTGGGAAGGTGCTGCCGTGTTTCGGGCGGGAGCGGAGCGGCACTGGCGTCGCTGGCTGCCCGTGCGCTCCGGGGAAGGGACCAACTTTCTACATTGACAAAAAAAAAAAAAAAGCACACAAGCCCCGGGGAGTGCAGACCCCAGGGGTTTCTCTCCATCTCTTGCTGGGGAGGGGGATGAATGACAAAAAAAAAAAAAAAAAAGCAAGTGCCTGCAGCGCCCGGACGGCACCCCACGGCCCGGCAGCGGCTGCGGCCGCCCGCGACGGCACGGTGAGAACCAAAGGAAAGCGGCACGGGAATTGTATGAACAGCCCGACTCCAAAGGTCAGGAAACATGGGATGTTGTTATGGTATTTTTTTTAAATTTTTTTTTTTTTTTTTTTTTGGAAGTACCGCACCCCCATCACGGACTCGCCAGCGGCACCTTTGCTATAGCACAGCCCCGGGCTCCGCTGCCCTCCGGGCGCCGGGGATGGGGCCCGGGGAGGCTCCCTGCGGCGGGGGCCCTTGCGTTCCTCTCACCCCACCCCAGGGCTGGGCGAGGGGCTCGAAGCATGTCGGGGGGCTCCGTTCGTCTCGACTTGGACACCCCTTTTCTCCTTGTAAATAGGCCAGAATGGACTGAGGGAGGCAGCTGAAGTGCCTCGGTCTGGGGTTTGTGTGGGGCTCTTTGGGGGGGTTGTTTTGTTTTCTGTTTTTTCCTATATGGTACAAACCAAATTGCTCTGTATGTTTGCATCCTGTACGACGTTTTAATGTCTTGTAATATATTCTGATCTTCATATATCGTTATTGGTTAAACATTTGTATAACTATACAGCTTTGTAAATGTAATAAATGCTGCAGACCGTCCTTCCCTTCGTCTGCGCATACAGATGCAGCTGCCAGGGTCCCTCCGTCCCGCATCCCGATGGGCACCCACAGCTCCGGCAGTGCGAAACCACTCCTGAAAGTCCCATTATCCAGCGGATTTTTTTTTTTTCCCCCCCCCAGCCACTGCTGAGCCCTCCTTATCCCTGGCAGGGCCCCAGCGGGGCAGAAAGCAAAATTGCTGTCCCCACGGTGGGGTCAGGCTGGTTTTCTGCAGCCCTCCGGGCTCGGTAATTAAGGTTAATTGGGGTGGGAGCTGGGCATCGCCTCCCCGCTCCCTCCCATTCCCCAGAGGGCTGAGCATCCCTGCGGCCCCGAGCTCCCGTGGGCTCCGTGACCTCCGTCCCGGCGGGGTGCAGCCGTGTCAGGGCTGCGCGGGGAGCCGGGCGCCCTGCACGGCCTCGTCCTTATGGGTGCCGTCGCAGTACGGGGGGCAGCGGGTGCGCTTGCACCCGCAGAGCCAGGCCGTCCCGTCCTTCTCCGGGGTGAAGCGCAGCGGGGAGATCCCCGGGGCCGCTGTCTTGTGGGTGCCGTCGCAGAAGGGCTGCAAAGCAAACGGGGGGCAGGTGACGGGGGGGGTTTGGGGGGTGCCTGCGCTCTTCTCCCCCGCTCCGGGCACAAAACGGGGGGCACCGCGACCCCTCCATGCCCCCCCAGCCTGCGCTGCCCAGGGCCCAGCACATCCCCCAGGCATTGGGGTGCTGCGGGAGCCCCGGGGGGGGGCGGCGGAGCCTCCGAGCCCCCCCCCACCCCCCGGGCCGGGGGTCCCCGTGGGGCCGCCTCCCCGCGCATCCCGGCCGGGGGTGGGAGCGGAGCCCCCCGGTCCGACCTGGCTCTTGCTGTGCCCGCAGGCGCACCAGCCGTACTTCTTCCCCGCCTTCAGCTCCACCGGGAACGGCTGCTTGGCGGCGATCAGCGGCTGCGGGGGGGCCGAGGAGGAGAGCGAAGGGCTCTGCAGCCCCCCCGGGGGGGCCCGGCGCCCCCGGCCGCCGCCCGCCGCGGCGCTCATCAGTGTCACAAGCGCAGCCGGCCTCAGCAGCGCCATGGCCCCCGCAGCCGGTCACCTTCCCGGGAGCGGCTCCGCCCCCGGCCCCGCCGGAAGGAACGGGCGGGCCGGGCTCGGGGGAGCCGGGCTGCTCGCTGCAGAAAGGTTCCCCCTCGCCCCCAGCCCGGCGGCCCCCCCGGGGGGTCCGGTCGAAGCGGGCGCGGGGCGTGCAGAGCCCTTTGGTGCCGCCCCCCCCATCTCCCCCCGCCGCGGGGTTTGGGGGGTTCGCCCCGGCCCCCCCACGGAGCTGCAGGCGGGGGGGGTCCCCCCTCTGCTCGCCACATGGTGCCCCCCCCCCCATCTATCAAAAGCTTGGGCTCCCCCCACGCCCCCCCGTCTTTATTTAAACATTTCACTACGGGGAAAAAATGCGCTTTTTTGACAGCTGCAATGACCGAGCTCTGCGGGCGGCCGTGGCGAGCTGCCCCCGGGGGCAGGAGCCCACCCGGCCCGGGGGTCAGCGCCCCCGGCCCCCCGCGGTCCTGCGGGGGGGACCCCACGCTCGGCACCCACCGCCCCAGCTTCCCGCGGCAGCGAGGGGCTGGCCCGGGCGCCCAGCGCGTCGCCCTGCAGAGGCGTCGAGCCCAATGTCGTAGAATGGTAGAATGACAAACCCCACCCCAAGGGCATTTTATTTGCCTTTCCGAAGTGCCCCCCGCCCCGAGGGCTCTTCCCCAGCGCCTCCGTCCCCGGGGCAGGGGTAGAAAACTCCCCTCCGGGCAGCAACTCCCAAACGCCGAGCCCCAAGTTCATTGCCTCGGCGCACAGCGTGCCTTGGAGGCATCCGAACATCCACCTCTGCACATTTGCAACGGAGGAGGTTGGAAATTCGCTGTCTTGTTGTCGTGGTTGAGCCCCAGGCAGCAGCTCAGCACCACGCAGCCGCTCGCTCACTGCCCCTGCCCCGGTGGGATGGGGGAGAGAATTGGAGGAGTGAGAGTGAGAAACACTCCTGGGGTGAGATAAGAACAGTTTAATAATTGAAATAAAGTGAAATAATAATGATAATAATAACAATATAATAATGACAATAATAATATCCAAAGCAAGTGATGCACAATGCAATTGCTCCCCACCCGCCGACCGACACCCAGACAGTTCCCGAGCAGCGATCGCTGCTCCCCGGCCAACCCCTCCAGTTTCTATACTGGGCATGACGTCACATGGTATGGAATGGCCCTTGGGCCAGTTTGGATCAACTATTCTGGCTGTGCCCCCTCCCAGTTTCTTGTGCCCCTGGCAGAGCATGGGAAGCGGAAAAGTCCTTGACTGGTGCAAGCAGCACTGAGCAACAACTCAACCATCAGCGTGTTATCAGCATTATTCTCATGTAAATCCAAAATACAGCACTGTGCCAGCTACTAGGAAGAAAATTAACTCTATCCCAGCCGAAACCAGGACACTCGTGTCACTCCGCAGCCCAGCTGCCCGCCGCGGGTTGGGCTTTCCGGATTACCGGGGGGCTGCGAGGCGTTCGGGAGCGGCCTCGTCCTGCCGCGGCACACGGAGCGCTGCCGCCTGCCCAGAACACCGGGAAAACCAGCGGACACGGAAGCGGCTCTTTTTAGCCTACTTTTTATTTTTTTGAAAACATTCTTTTAATAAAAAGAACAAGGACTGCGACAATACCTGTCATACAAATACATCAATGATACAAAGATGTTATTTGCGTTACACACAACGGAGAGCCAATGAGGCTCGCTGACTTCCCGCTGAAGACAGAAGAAGGGTCAACAGGCGCGGTTTTCTAAGACATCCTGCTGCCCTTAGCACCTGAGTTGGTTTTTGTCCTTAGGAAGAAATTAAAACGGAAAGCGTCCTCCCCGCCAGCCTCCCACAGCGAGCGCGGAAGACGCCGACACACGGCAGTTGTAGAGATACGTAAGCAAGTTCCCGGCTACAGATCTGCCCGGGTAGCTTTCAAACAAAAACGTTTTCTTAGGAAAAAACCAAAACAACCATACAAATATCCCCTTATGCATTTATGTTCTCGTATTTGCAGCTGGCCGCTTCTCTCCCCGCTCGCTTTCCATGCTCATCCCTCTTTGGCCGCGCTTTGCCGCGGGGAGCCCTCCGGATTCTGCGGACGAGCTCCAAGCCCTCGGCAATCCAGGCTGCGCCCGCGGGTGGGGGCTGTCCTGAGCAGCGGCGGACCCCGGCAGCTTCTCCACTTTCCCACGCAGCTACCGAGGGGCCGGAGCAGCCCAGGCCGTGGCGAGGCAGGGACCTGTCTGCAGCCGATCATTTGGTGGGATCCCCCCGAAACCTGGGTCAGGGCCCCTCCTGCTCGCTGCGGCTTTTAGCTCTGCAAGCGCCGTCTGATTAAACCGTCTTGCAGAGGCTACATCCACGGGGGGCCGTCAGCCGAGGCTCCCTACAGCCCAGGCAAGGTGCTAAAACTTTGCATTTGCTGCTTAAATTAAAAATACAAACCAGGCCCTGGAGGGGTTTTCTGCACTTTACCCTTCAGCTGCGATGTCAGACGTAATTTGGAGCGCGGTCACAGATCGGCGCTGCTGGGCAGGATCCTGATGACTTTCCAAAGTTAAAATGATAATCGTTAACTAAACAGGTTTTTTCCATTTTTCCTACTTTTTAAGCATCAGTAGCACAAACCAATTTCTTCAAATTCTGATAGTTTTCGAAATATCAATTAAAAAAAAAAACAACCCACGTGAAGCTTCCCTCCCTCCATCAGGCGAGACGTTGCTCCGGTTTGAGCAGCGGGTTTGCGGCAGGAGCTGCGCGGGGGAGCCCGTCAGGGCTAAAAGGGGGCGTGCGATTCGGCCGAGCCCGAACCAAACCCTCTGAGCACAACCTCGCCGAAAGCCTCACCAGCAAAAAACCCAAACCTTTCCTTGTAGCACCGCTGCTGCTGCTCCCACCCACCTACCCCCGCCTGTCCTCCGCAGCGATGCCGGGCTCTGGTGTCCTGAGGCAGGCAGCAGTGGGTTGAGGAGGGGATTTTCTGTGCTGAGGGTCCTCACGCAAAACCCACGGAGCTGAAGGAAAGGCTCCACCTGCCCTCGCTGCCCCTGACGGGCACGGAGCTGGGCTGGGCCCGTTATGCTCCGCTATAAAGAGCAGAAGGGCCGGCAGCTGTGCAAAGCTGCCAGCTCTTGGGCTGCCTCTGCATCCCGGGCTCCCAGGAGGCTTCCCTGCGGGACTGCAGCCACGAGGGACACCCAGGAGCCCACGCTTCCCGCTGGTGGGTACCACGGAGCCGGGGGCCCTTTGCTGGGTGGAGGGGCGGGAAGAGCAAAGCGCAGGAGACCGGGCTCCCGAGCAAATTCCTCCTCTCTGTGCCTCTGCTTCCCCATCTGGAAAATGGGAGCAGAGAGGGCACCTCTGAATTGCAGTTCCAGACACACTGCTGCAAAGTTACTATGAAAATTATTGCTGCCTCACCCTTTCCTGCAAAGGTGACATCCACAGCCTTTATGACAACTCCATTTCTTAGATGAAATGCACAAAGGAGAGGCACCGGGGACCCATTCAGCTCCCTGCCTCGAGGCTTTTTTGATCACAGGCACTTGATTATTTTTACTTACATGGGCTTAAGAAACCGCACAGCACAGCATATACCAAGGGCAATGGTAAATAACGAAGCAGCGTGAGCTGCCAGCTCTGACGGACCGGCTGGGTTGGAAGAGAGCCCTCGAAAAACCACTTTGGGCGCAGGGCTGCCCGCTCGGCCCCAGCCAGGCTGGGAGCTGGCAGGCGACGCAGGCGTCCGTGACAGCAGAGCATGGGAGGTGGCAGGCGATGCAGGCGTCCGCACCGGCAAACAGAGCAAAGCCCCTATCCCCATCTGGGTGGGGCGACGCGTGCACTGGAGAGGGGCGTGCAACCAAACCAGGCTTTAACTTTGTCCTGGTTTCAGCTGGGATAGAGTTAATTTTCTTCCTAGTAGCAGGCACAGTGCTGTGTTTTGGATTTAGCATGAGAATAATGCTGATAACACGCTGATGTTTGAGTTGTTGCTCAGTGCTGCTTGCACCAGTCAAGGACTTTGCAGCTTCCCATGCTCTGCCAGGGGCACAAGAAACTGGGAGGGGGCACAGCCGGAATAGTTGATCCAAACTGGCCCAAGGGCTGTTCCATACCGTACGGCGTCATGGGCAGTATAGAAACTGGGGGGGTTGGCCGGGGAGCAGCGATCGCTGCTCGGGGCTGGGCTGGGCGTCGGTCAGCGGGTGGTGAGCAATTGCATTGTGCATCACTTGCTTTGGATATCATTATTATTATTATCATTATTATACTGTTACTATTATCATTACTATTTTACTTTATTTCAATTATTAAACTGTTCTTATCTCACCCCAGGAGTGTTTCTCACTCTTACTTCTCCAATTCTCTCCCCCATCCCATCGGGGCAGGGGGAGTGAGCGAGCGGCTGCGTGGTGCCGAGCCGCTGGCTGGGGCTAAACCATGACAAACTTGAAAGGTTTTTTTGGAGCGACTGGCACCGCCGCTGTGCGCAGCGGGCCCCTGGTGCAAGCTGTGCCTACGCTGTCCTTCAGAGAGGTCTTGGGGACAGGCAGGAGCTTTAGACCAAGGGCTGGACTGGCGCTGAACAGAGAAGCCCCCAGGCAGACGTCCCTTTCTCCAGCTCTCCTCTGCAGCCCGAAAGCTTCTGTGTCCCAGCTCCAATCTGCCGGTCATGCCAAACAACTGCAGCCTGTTCCGAGCTCCCGAGGGATCCGCTCCGCCACCGCAGCGGCCTGGATCCCTGCTCGCTTCAGGCATGGTCACCTCTCGCCCTGCCAACTGGCCCGAACGTTTCACCCCAAAATGTATGACACCATCTGCTTGGTATGTCTCCTCGGGAGGCTCCTACTGAGCACGTGAGAAGATCTCATCTATGTCTTTATTGTCTTTGGTACGGAGCCAAGGGGCTCAAGCCATCTGCATCCCTGCGGTCCGCAGGGACGGTGCCGGAGCCTGAACCAGCCCTGTCCCGCTGGGGCAGCCGGCTCGCAGCTGGAGCACTGTGCCAGCGTGGAAGCAGAGAGAAAACCTGGGGTTTGCAGAGCTCGGCGGGTGCCAGGGCTGAGGGAGCCGCCGTTCCTGCAAGAGCTACGTCCAGGTGACACCGGTGACCCGTGGGGAGAGACCTGGAGCCGAGCACGTAGGATCTGAGCTTGTGGAAGAGAGGGGCTCTGCGCAGGATTGCTGGGACAGCCGCGTTTCATGCACCCGCTATAGATGCGTTTCTCCCGTTATCCTGGTCCAAGAAGTGCCATGACCTGCTCGTTGGGCACAAAACCATCAAACATCGCTCAGCACCTTCCTCTCCTGCCTCTCCAGTCCCCATCCATGCAAAACAGGAACAGAAATGCTACTAAGAGCCAAACAGTGGAAAGAGAAGAACCATGCCAGGAATAAGCCAACATAACTCTGTGGAAATATTCAGCTTTTTCATATTTTGGGGCTCCAAGAAACGCAGCAGAACTGGATCCATGACCCTGGTGCTCCGCAGGCATCCCCTGCTTCTCCCTGCCAGCCTGCACCCCAGCACTAACCGCTCGCGGGTGCAGAAGAGGCTTTGCAGCTACGAGCTGCTGCAGAGAGCAGCCGAGTCCTCAGAGCCGGCCACCAAACCGCCTTTTCCCTTCAAAAACCAGCTGGAAGTTCCCTGCAAAGACCCAGAGCGTTCGATGAGCCAATTCCGCAAGACCAGCCTTTGCATGCCAAATTCTGCTTCCTCTGGATGGCCCTTTGACTGACCAAAACCTCTCTGAAAGATAAAACTCTCAACCCGTGCGTCTCCAGTTCACTCTGAGCTCCCTTCCTGACAGCTCTTGGGCTGTCTGGAGAAACCTGGGCAAATGCTTTGGCTTCCGATTCCCCCCCGCCCCAGGTGGCAATGCTGACTGCTGGTCAGTAAGGGAGAGAAAAGCACTGCAGAAGGATCGGCTCCGGGGGAGGACTTCTCCTGGGCCTTTTAAAGGAGCCCGTGAAGCCAGAAGGCAAGCAGAACCCACCTCACCCATGGGATGTGGGCACGTGTGGCTGGGGAAAAGCACAAGGTCAGTAAAACCCGCCTGTGATTGAGAAGCGGAAAGAGAAGGCAGAGCCATGGCGCCTGCGGGCTACGAGACAGAAAAGCACGCGGCTTTGAAGCACGGCCCGTCGAAGTGCCAAGCCAGATCAAGAGCTGAGCGCTGGAGAGGGGAAGCTGGTTTTCTCAAGAGCAGGCCACCTCTCCAAACCGTAGTGGAGGAGACCTCGTCACCCAGAAACGGAACAAAGCAGAAACAGCGCGGGCGCTTCCCTTTGAGGAGAAACAAACTCTTGGGAGAGGGGCGGACGGAGGAGCCAGCTGGAAAGTGTGGTTTTGGGCATCTCTGCGGATCAGCGCGGGCTACCGCTGTTCTTTTGGGAGGGGCCTTTTTGCTAAGGAACAGCACCCAGCTGCTCCTCGGTCGCCCGTCGTCGCTGGGGTGCAAAGCCAGGCTGAGAACCCTCCCTGGGCCTCGCCGCTGCCTCGAGAGCGTCGCCCGCTCGGGACGGGGCCGGGCGTGCAGCTCCCGCGCTGCGGACAACGGGACCGCGCTCGGCACGTGCACGGGAAGCTAATCACGCAGACCCTCTTCTCGTTTGCATGTTTGAAACCTTAGCTGTATTGAAAAAGTCTTTGATATTAATATTAATATTATTTATTATAATAAAGAACAGTCAAGCAGCGTGAAAAAAATATATCTTAGCTACATTACCTTAAATTGCCAAAAATATACACATTCTTTCTCTTTTATTTAATAAAAAAACAAAACAAAAAAGACACATGCAACATACTAAATGAGACATTAGCATCAAAACGGGTAAAGAAACGTACCCCAGTGCAACTGAAACACAGATAATCTTTAGCTTTTATTTTTTCTTTCCCCTGCTCTCCCTCTTTTTTCTTTTCTCAGAGAGATACAAATGGTTGATGTCGACCTTGCAGCAGTGCCCCCCTCTTCTGCCCTCAATCTGCCAAAGGGACCTTTGGCTCTGGGACAGGTTGAGGTGATCGGACAAGGAGCACCCAAAGGGGCCGGGCGCCTTTGGAAGGTGTCGGAGAATGGGTAAGTGCTATACGTCTCCTCCCGACTCGTCCTCTCCAGCCTCCGCCCTCCCTGCTCCAGGGAGCCCCGGCGAGCGGAGCGGCTTCGTGCTCAAACTGTTGCCACCAAAAAAATCAACGGCACGGCCAGCACCGAGCAGGGGGGCCCAGGGATGCCGCGCAGCTCGGCCCGCCCCGCTTCTAACAGCGATCCTGCCTGCGACCCCCGTTCCTTGAATTCAGCCCTTTCTTTCCAACCTCTGCTGATGGGTGGGCTCCCAAATATTTTCCCAGTAGGGGTGCGGAGCCCGGTACAGCACGTTCCAGCCTCCTGACTGCAAGCTCACCATTAAGTACCTCTCCCCAACCTCCTGCAAGTTTATTTTGTTGTTGCCCAGGGATTTCGGCACTGAACCACTGACCAGAACAAGGTTTTTGTTTGTCCGGGGGGACCATGCGTGTTGTACCACCGCTCGCTACACGAGGGATAGGTGCTAACCGGCCTTCCCTCCTTCCCGTCCCCTCTCTTCCTGGTCCTGGCTTGTTTCTAATTCCAGGGCGTGAAATGCGGCCAAATTTTGGAAGAATTTGACCAGGTCTGGGCACGATGTCAGACCCTCGTGGCTACAGATTGGTGTGAAGGCTGTGCTGATGGTCAGCGTGACAGCAAAACAGGTTAGCAATGCAAATTTGGGACCTTGGAGTAAAAAATAAGTAAAAAATAAAAGGAAAATCAAACCTCAGACAAACGCAGTTGGGCAAGCAGCAGGCAGAGACCACATTTGCACATTTAACAGCCACTATTTTACCCCTAGCACTTCTGCCCACCGTCCTGCTGACCCAAACCAGCGCTAAGGAATGCCTGTTCCCAAATCCCAAGGACCTGTTGCTTTGCCAAAGGGCAGCAGGCCCGGCCTTCACGTGTATAGAGCACTGCAGGGCGGAATTTAGCACGGCAGCCCTGAAGCAGCCGTTCTGCCGGTTGCTGTCAAGCCCGAGACTCGGGCAGCGAGGCAAGACCCCCGCGGCAGAAACAGCTCCTGCACTGAGCAGAGGCTCCGAGTGCCGGGACGGTTTGGGTGGCACCTCTGCTCGCAGAGGGGACGGGGAACAACGCAGCTGCGAAGGGGAGAAAAAAAAATTTAAAAAAAAAAAGTGCAAGCACACAATTGTGCCAGGAATTTTGGGGCCAGGGAGCCAACGTTAAGAGTCCAACCATTTGCAACTGGAAGATCGCAGTCACGTTTTGCAAGTCCCAGGCGGATGGAAGGTGGCCGGGCTCCGCCCGCGAGTGACGCGGGAGCTGGCTGGGGACAGGGATGCGCCAGCGCCGGCAGTGGTTCAGCGCTCCTCTCGAGGCCCGGGCTGCAGAGACCGCAAGGAAGGGAGACTTTTTTTTTCTTTTTCCTGCATTTTCACTTTTAGCTGCCATCTCCATCTTTCCCATAGCTTCTTAACCTTGTTAAAACATTAGCTTTTCTTTATTAAAAAAATTATATATATATATATAATATATATATATATTTCTGAGCAGACAGCAGTGTTCTGCCCAGTTCACAGAACTGGAGGCTGAGATCAGAAAGGTATTTTTCTCTCCTTTTAGCCTTATTCAACCATTGTGGTGACAATCCTCCAACCAACCAAAAAAAAAAAAAATAATAAAATAAAATAAAAAGGGAGAAAGATATTTAGCAGATGAGTTTTGCCTATAACAAGCTTTTCTAGTACTATCAGCACAAACCCACTGCTGACAAATTTGAATAGTGCAAACTAGTTAGGGGCAGTGGGAATGTGCTGAAAAATATCCATTAAGGTCTGACAACTTTTTTTTCTTTTTTTTTAAGACCCTCAGCGTTTCTATTAGCTGGAGTCTTCCCGCCTGCCCCCAGGAGATCCGGATTTCTGGATTTAACCAGGGGATGAGGAAAAGAAGGGGCATTTGTACGTTTGACGTAGATGTTCCCCTTCCCCCAGAGCTGCCCCACCTGTCCTTCCATCAATCCATCACATCCAAGCTCAGAGGAAGCCGATTTCTTTGCCAAGGTTCCAGGCGGCAAGACGGAGTTAAGGTCAAAAGGTGGAGAACAATGAAGGGTCCGATGTCCTAGTTGAGGAGACCGGTAATTGTCCCATTGCTTGGAGATCCCTTTTCTGAAGTGCCCAAGACCAGTGGAAGAACGTGTTTTTGCCAGACTGGAGTGATTTGTGGTGGGTAAGAAAGAACAGGTACCGGATTTGGGACTCTCTTCCCCATACACATTTCTATCTCCCAGCTTAGGCATGGGAAACAACTGCCAAGTTCAAATGCACCTTCTGAAGTTGGCTACGACAGGGGTAATACTGGCTACAGCCCCTTCTGCAAGCTGAAATTTCAGCCTTTGGAAATCTTGGAAGGAAAGAGCGAGAGATGGCACAAGGAGCAGGAGTGTGCTTTTCACATGAAAAGTACAGCACCGAACCGACAGCAGCTGGCAGAGCAGGTGTGGTAATGTCCTTTAAAGAAGTAGGTGGCTTTCACCTTCTCCCCACGCACCAGTCCTTACCCATCGCTCCACCGCTCGTGTCTTTTCAGGCTGGGTTTCGATCCAGCTGAGGTGTTGGGACTTCATATGATGGCTATAGAGAGAAGAGCATCCTAAGAGCCCAGCAGATGAAAGGCAGGTGAGAAATCTCAGCTACAGAACTTCTTCTCAACCTCCCCACCTGGGTGAAGCAGACCACATAGGCACTGCCCCCAGGTCCCGCTTCCCCAGCTGTGTCACATCCAGTGCTGCCTCTGCGGGCACTGCCAGATTCCTCTGCACTGTGTGGAAAGGAGCGCGCAGCAGAGGGGCCTCCCTCCACCAAGGTCTTGGCCAAGGACGCTCGATGCTTTCTAGTGCCTTGGCCTGGGGGCTACGCACACGTGAACACACGCTTGCACTCACGGCAGGGAGGAGACTGGCGGGCATCTGGTGTTAACTCTCTCCTCCACTCTGCGTGGAAACACAGCTTCACTTTGAGCATGTGTGGCATGGAGCAGGGCGGCAGGCAGCCCCCCACCTTCGCTCCTCCCGATACCAGGGCTTGGTCAGAGACGTACTGTCTTCCAAAGCACCTCTTGGCATTGCCCCGCGGCAGGAAATGCTTCTTGGAAGCCTTGTGCTCATTGCTCTAACAGTATCAAAGTTGACTGTGGAAAGCCACATTCCCCTGGCTGAGAGGAGTTGGCTGCTGGTTTGTTCGGGGTGAGGGGGGAGCTTAGCCCTTGTCCTGGGTAAGAGGAGCTCCCTTTTCATTCATGCTCTTTAAAAACAAAGAGAAAAAGAGACGCAGAGGAGACAGGTATCAGTACTGGGCGGGCAGCAACACGAGGGGGCAGAAGCAGAGAGCCCTGCTGTGCTGCGGACCTGGCCCTGCTCACCGCGACCTCTCGGGCTCCTCCGAGATCAACGGAGACACGGGAGCCCCAGGTCTCCCCTCTGCCCAGTTCAGGCCAAACTGGCCCCTCGACCCTGGCCTTTGGCTCCTAAATGTCTCCAACCAGGACTGGACCTTCTGGGTACAGGAATAGGCCAGGGGAGGGATGGAGGAGAGATGAAAGTATCACACCATCGGTCCCTAGACACGGGTGTTCCAGTACAAGGCTGCTTTACAGAGAGGCTGTAAACCTCTCCACAACCTCTCCTCTTGGGTGCAAGATTCCTTCTAAACCCTGGGTTTCAACATGCAGTCACCTTCGTATTTCATCGCGAGGCTCCGATAGGGCCAGCACTGCCAGGGGCACATTGTCCCATCCAAGTCTTAGGGTTAACAGAGACAAATCTACAGCCTGTCTCTGCCTCGCTTCTGCAGCAGGTCTGGTGTGTGGCTGCACGCACACACACACGGCAGGGCACACAAGGGCACCTCGGGAGCCTCTGTGCCTACCCACGACCCTGTCTGGGCCCTACAGAAGTCCTTGGAGGTAGGATCAGGACGTGACACTGGCTAGTCAGGGATGCAGCAACGCCAGTGGAGCGTTCTGGCTCTGCCGCCTAAGCAGTGCCCGTGCTCCCCCAAGTTAACTGTAGCGCAGACTGTCTCTCCCCGGGTCTGTACAGCGCCTAGCACCACGAGCTCGGTGGGGTTAGGGTAGTGCTAGCAGCATACGCACCGTTCCTTTCGGGGTGTTGCCGTCGGGCTGCAGGTTGAGAAACGGGTTAGTCTGTGCTGTAAGGACGGGTGGGATGCCTGTCCCCGAAGCCAGGAGGCTGTTCCCAGGAGTGCTGAGCGGTGGGGTGGCCTGGGGGGCCATGAGGGCATTGCTAGGGTTGAGCTGCTGGGGGGAGAGGGAGGCCAGGAGGGAGCTGCTGCTGGGGGGCGGCTGAGGGGCCGAGGTCATCAGGGCGCTGGTGCTGGAGTGCAGGGGGGCGGAGGTGGCTGCCAGGAGGCTGGTCATGGACAGCTGGGACGAGCTTGTCATCTGCAGCCGCTGCAGCTCCCTCTTCTGCTGGATTTGCTGCATCATCTGGAACACCAGGGCCTGCTGCTCCTGCAGGGAAGGGTGAGGAAGAGACGTCAAAGGAGGGACAAAGGGCTCAGGAAGAGGTGACACCTAACACAAAGGAGCCAGGAGCCACGTCGGCGCGCTCCATCCCAGGCAACACTACTGGGGACAGGAGAAGGTCCCCTTGATCAGATCTCTACAGGTAGAGAGGGGAACAGGCTGTCTTGTGTTCATTAACAGCCTGTGCTTATGACCTTTCCAACCCCGTTGTTTCCTGAAGCGTAGGATTAGCTAACCCTCCCTAAGACACCTGCAGGCACGCAAATCTACGCAGCTCTTTCCAATCCATCGGCCCATGGCTTTTAAGTCTGTGGCATTCACTATCCTGAATTTCTAGATTGGCTGCTAATTTCCTTCCCCAGCCCATCCCGCTTCACAGCTCAGCCCTGACCCACAGGGTCGGTGTAGGTGAGCCGGACCTGGGGCAGGATGATGGCCATGGCTCACCTGCCCCGGAGGGACATCCTTGAATCCAACCAAACTGCGGAAATCACTATAGCAACCATCGACTAATGCGGCAGGCTGAGAGCTGACATTGTTCCCGTACCCACAGGGATGCAGCTGATGACACGGTGACATCAGCTGCTGCAAAGAGAAGCCCTTTGAAATTTGCTTTTCCCAGCTTATAAATAGCCTGACCCAGAAATCTATCCAAAGCAACAGGCTAAGTTCATGGGAGATATAAATGAGCGCAGCTTCATTGACAGGAACTGTTAGCACTCCCGTGCAACTCCACCGCAGGGGAGGGACACCAGAGAGATTTCTGCAGGGCAAGTGAACGCGGTTCTTACACACTCAGAGGCTTGCCTACCATCTATCTGTGCAGCCATTCCCACAACAGCCTGGGACCGGGCTGCTGTTCTACCCAAGAGGATGCAGGCAGAGCGCCAAGAGCCTCCGAACAGCTGCCTGATCCTTTTTCTGACCCCGAAGTCCTCAGCCACCTACACAGTCTCCCCCCGGCATCTCCATCCAGTTCTCCATGTCAATGTGCCCAGACACGGCTCACCTGCCTCAGCACTAAACAATTTGGTGCTTATCTATTTCTAAACTCAAGTAGTGTCCTCAAGCGAGTTCCTCTTCTCCTGTGGGCCTCGGCACATCTGCAAGCCCAGAGACTAGTGTCCTCGCGGCAGCAGGAGCAGACATGATTTGCATTCAGGGATGGCTGGAGGAGGTAACAGCACTCCTAATTTTACAGTGGCTTATCGTTACCATGTTCTCACACCTTCAGGATGTGGGAAACGCAGATTAAATTTTTTTCCTTTGTACGAAAAAGTTCAAATCCCCATCTCCTTCCCTCCAGGAGGTGCCGCACCTTCCTGCCTAAAGCTTTTCTCCTTACTCCACCCACAGCAGCCTGGAGCCAAGGAAAAGGCACACAAGCCTTGCAGCCCTGTGGGCAGGGGATCCATGTGAAGGAGGGAGCCCTAAATTTTTCTCTTTGCTCCGAGGCTTTCCCATTAAACAGCTCATCAGATAAAAGGTGCCAGCAGGCACACCTACCGGATTAAGCGGCTGGGAAGTCAGGAGCTGCTGAAGCTGCTGGAGCTGTTGTTCGTGTTGGTGCAAGACGTGCCGCTGCTGCTCTGTCAGGGGACTCAGGCTGGGCATGCTGCAAAGGGAGCAGGGCAGGGAATGTCAGCGCAGCCCATCTTGGTCCTGCATATGTAGGGCCTCCCTCCCTCCCGGTGCTAAGCTTCTGCTGGAGAGGGCAGGGCTGTCCCCGCGAGCTCCCCATCCTCACCTGCTCAGGCTGGTGGAGAGCTGCAAGGTCGGAGGCCCGCTCGCCTGCGTCAGCGCGCTCGGAGGCTGGGCGGCCTGAGCTCCGTTCAGATTCCCCAGGATCCCGTTGATGGGCATCTGCTGGCCTCCTGCCAGGGTCCCCATCAGGCCGTCCACCATGGGCACCGTGGAGAGGCTGTGGCTGGCAGTGGTGCCTCCCCCCAGCCCGCTGCCTGCCACCCTGGCCAGGCCATTCACCTGCTGCACCCCGGGCAGGGGTAGCGAGGCAGGACTCTGCTGCAGCATGGGCAGGGGCGGAGGAGTGCTGTGGAAGGACAGGGAAGAGCTGCTCCTGCTGGGGCAACCTGAATGAGGGTCCTGGGGGAGAAACGGACATAAGAGCATCGGACTGGGGCAGCTTGTGAAAGGTCAGCGCAGCTCCAAGGGTGCTTTGGACGGGAGCTGGAGGTGGGAAGGAGGGCTGTGAGTGCAGGTGTATGCTCAGAGGGGTCCCAGAACTCAGACATGCTTTGCTGGATCTCTAGAAGTGCGGCCAGAATAACCTAGAAGCACTCTCACCTCACGCTCCCAGCCTCAGCTACTCTAGTCAGACCCTCAGCACCGAGATGAACTGAAGAACGGGCACTCCAGAGAAAGAAACCTGATTTCTGGGCCTGAACTAGACGGCTTTATGAGCTGGACATCAAGTCAGAGTACTGGGACTGCACTGCTCTGCTCCCTCCCCTGAGTCCCTTCCCCAGCCGGCTGGCAGATGCGGTGGCCAGTGTACCTCAGAGGAAGTGGAGAGCGAGTTCTCGATCCCAAAGCTGTTCTTGCATGGGGGGCTCTTGCTGATGCTCAAGGAATCGTTGTTGCAGACTGCACGGAGGAAAGAAGTGAGGATGCAGAGTCAGGGGTGGAGCCTGACGTTGCCACAGCAATAGCAAGGGACAGTGCATACTGCCAGTGGCTACAGAGAGATAAATGGGTCAGATCCTCCCCACTGTGACCCCCTCCTGCCCACCCCAGGGCACCGCTATGGAAGGGCACAGGGCGATGCACCCCACAGGTCCCCTCACCATTAGGAGGCAGGATGTACTGGGCCTGGCTGCCTGGGCCGTTGCTGCTGGTCACCACGGGGAAAGGGACGGAGAGCTGGACGTTGAGGAGCTGCAAACGCTCCTTCTTGGCCGTCAGTGTCATGATCTGCTCCTGGAGCCGCTGGTTCTCCTTCTGCAGCGAGTGCAGGGCTTTGAGCATTTCTACAACTGCAGGGAATGGAAGCGGGGAAGGGGGACAGGGTCAGGGGAGAGAATGGGGGACAGAGGAAAGAGGAGAAGGGGATCCACAGAAGGCACCACAATTAGACCACACTGGGGGAGGAGACTGGCCCCAGATCACAGTCCCACTGCCAGCTCTTCCCCCACGGCACAGACTAGTGCTTTGTCCCCCACCCGGTTCCTTTGCCGGTGGGCAAAATCCCAGCTGGCTCCCACACAAACATGCACAAGGACCTCTCCTCCCACAGCCCATGGCCTGAGTGACTCACTGTTTACGCCAGCTTCCCCGTTGCCCTGCTTCTCCAGGAGCTGCTCGATGTTTGGGGTAGCCTGGGGAACATTCTCCAGCTGCCCGCTGCTGCTACAGGACACTGTTTGGTCGAAGAGGGTCGGCAGGCTGCTGATGGGGGACCTGGGGAAGGGTTGAGGAGATGTCAGAGATGCCTCCCTGGTCTGCACCTGCGCTCCTCTGCTCCCTTTTCCCCACATCTCCTTTGCCTCACGCTGGGAGTGGCTGCATCCCTCCCAGCCTCAGCCTCCTCTGCTCCACTTCAGGAGATGCCTCCGTTCTCGTTAGCCCTGGCTCCTATTGGAAAAGCAAACCTGCCTCCTCGCATCCCATCCCATCGCATCCCAGCCCATCGCATCCCAGCCCATCGCACTCCCAGCCCATCGCACTCCCAGCCCATCGCACTCCCAGCCCATCGCACTCCCAGCCCCAAGGAGGAGGGAAGGAGCTGCCTCTACTTCTCTCAGTCTCTCCCTTTCCTTGCTGTGTCATCCCACGGCTTCCCGGGTACCGCCGTGCCCCGGCGGCTGCGGAGGCAGCCCCGTGCCGGGCGGCAGGGGAGGACTCCTGAAGGACACTCACATGGAAGAGAGACTCTCCTGGGGCGACGTCCCTCGGCAGCCAAAACTGCAGTCTTCCAGGTCAGGCTCTGGGTGGGGAGAGGGACAGAGAGGCAGAGTGTTCATAGGCGCCCAGCCCTGGCCGGTGCCCGGGTTTGTCACCCGAGGGCGGCGAGCCCGGTCCCCGCTAGATGGGAGCACCGAGCAGCGCAGGGGACCCTCATTGCATAAGGGCCCCGCCCGCCGTGGGAGGGGCTGCGTGTCATTGCGTGTCACCCTGTGTCACGCCGGGGGGGGGGGGGTGCGGTGTCACCCGGGGAAGGTCACCGACGCGACCCCCTTCCCAAGGGCAGCGGCCGCAAGCCCGAAGCCGCCGGGAGCCTGGGGGGAGCCGGCCCCGGCCCCGGCCCCGGCCCCTGCCCCAGCCCCGCAAAGCGGAGGGACGGGCAGAAAGCAGCTTTGCCTTCAGCTGCAAACCTGCGGCGGCGGGGGGAGGGAAAAAACACTTGCTTTGCTGAGCCTGCAAGGATGAATCAATCCTGCGCAAAGCCCCACTCGGCTCTCCCGAGTGCTGCCGCAGCCCTCTGCCTCCAGCATCGTTTCCCGAAACCCAGCTGGGGTCCGCCAAAGTTTCCAGCTGCTCAGCTCCTTTCTAAAGAGCTTAAATAAGTGTTTCGGTGATCAGAAGCTACCCCCGCACCATCCCTCTGTCCCAGGGAGCTGGGACACCGCAGTGCCGGGGACGGAGCCGCTGTGCATGTGCACACGTGCAGGGTTCTCCCATCCAAAGAGTAATCAAGAAGTGCAGTATATTTATCTGCCATTTGCTTTCCATCCCCAGAGCCTGCCAGCCCGTAAACACACGTTCCCCTCGCTCTGGGACGTGTCAGATGTTGTGAGTACAGCCTGCACCAGCTGGCTGACTTGCCCCTCCTCTTCTTCACACAATAAGAGACATTTCTTATGTGCAAGAATCCAGGAAGTCTCCTGCAGGGAACACTGTGATTTACAGTGTAATGCCCTGAGCAGGGCATTAGTTATTGGCAGTATTTTCTACTGCTGAGAACAAGCAAACGCAGCTGTTGTTCAGCAGCTCTTACAGACAGGTACGAGTGGGATCCTCACTCCTTCATCCCTGTGGGAATGTCTTCCTGGCTATCATTATAACTGGTCCACCCTTCTGGGGAGAAGCCACTGCTTTCTGGAGGTGACCAGCAGTTGCCAGTCAACAGTAGCCACCCAGCATAAGACATCACATGGAGACAACTCTTGATTTTGGGGACACCGCAAGGTATGAAATCTTCCCAAGTTCTCCAACCCAGGATCAGCTCCCAGAAGGCTGGGAACAGTCAAGACTACAGCAGCACTTCTCGGTATTGTTTCCATCCAAGGACCACCTAAACCCTTTGAAAAACATCCACGGCCCACCGTGTGCAGCTTTGCCGCAACCATTTTAACTTGCAACCAAATAAACATTCAGCTAAGCTCTGACTGCCTGCTTGTTACCATCACGCTGTTTGCTTGCAGCCCAGGGAGGTTGTGTGCATATATATATATATATATATATATACACACACACACATACTCACACACATATACACGATTCTGGTTTTCTGAAACAGTACCAGGCTCCATATTAAATTATCTCCTGGCCCACACCACCCTGCTGTCTACAGAACGGGGAGATGACTGAGTTATCACACAGAGACAGTGCTTCCCAAGGCAGCAAGTATGAAAGAGGCTTGAAGACAACTAGAGAAGATAAATACATTTGGCCTGTCAGCATAATGAGGCAGGATCCGGGACAAGCCGTGGGAGGACGAACTAGACAGTAGCTAAGGGAGTGGGAAGATAAGAATCAGACTTTTTGTACTGCCAAAGGCACCCTGGTATCAACCTGCATCAGTGACAAGTTTCTCAGTTCCCCCATCTGTAAGACAGGGTAACACCATTTCCCTACGTCACATTAAAATTGTGAAGAACTCAAACATTACTGCAATGAAAACTACATCTCCATGGGATCTGTCTACACAGACGCTCTCAGGAAAGGTAATCTGAATTAAGGACAAGGCAGGATTACTTAAAACTTCCCAGCCACCCTGTTAACGATTTGGGATTAAAGCAGTCACCACACTTTTAAGTGAAAATGGCCCCACACAGGAGGCTTAATGCATGTTAATTAATCCCCCTGGAAAAAAAAAGTGAATTTGGCTTAACAGCCTCTGGGTCACCAGCTCCAGCAGGAGACGACAATGATGGACAAACCTTACACGTGACAAAAACCAGGAGCTTGTTCTGAAGGCTGCCTGGAACTGGAAGAAGCATGTCCTGAAGCTTGTAAGATCCCAGTCAAACAAAAAGAGCAATCTTAGAAATGGAAACTAAGGATCAGGTTTTTTTGAGCACTTTGTATGTTGGATTTTGCCTACATGATTCATTCATTAGTAGCCGCAGGGCTGGAACAGAACCCAGGCTGCCGAGCCTCCGTGTTGTGCCTGAACCACAGGGCTATTCCTGACAGTTGACTCTCTTCCTTCTCCTGTCAGCACCTTGCCAAAATAACAGCAAAGGGGAAGTGGCAGTGGGTCATCTCTCTCTCGTCGATCGCCATGAGGGAAGAATAACTCTTTGTGAATCATCCCATTCTTTCCTTAATTCCAGGTGACTGAATCACTCCTGACTCACAGCTCCCGTGCAGCGGCCCTGACTCCCACTGGGGTCAGCTGTGCAGGTACTTTCCCGTTGCACTCAAAGCAGATGCAAGCTGCCGGCGGCGGCATACAGACAAAATGCTGCCAGTGACACACGGAGAGACAGGCAGGCACCTTCCACGGGCTTGCAAAGGTCATAAGTAAGCATACGTGTTCATTCATGCTTTACATGCAGGCATGCACACTTGTTAAGGCAAATAAAGGGCACACTGGTGTCAGATTATCCGGAGAACTCGGAGCCACCTCTAACGAGGACTGTGCGCTTTAAAGTGCTTGCCACTCAGTGTGACACTGGGCAGAGTTTTACCTCCCAGCAGTTCAGCATCCAGCATGCTGAGCTGCCAACATTTCTGGGCTAGGGGAGCACGAGACAGTTGCACCACTAGCTGCAACATCTGAAAATCAGGAGGGTGCTTTTGTTTAACGACTGGTGCAAAGCAAAAATCAGGCCCACTCTGTTTTGGGAAAAAAGCAATCTTACGATGCTTCAAGTTTCCTGCTTATTAACCAGGCAATTTTCCAAGAAAAATGAATTTGCCTTGGTGGGAAAAAATGAGCAGTTGTAAGTAATTCGGTGTTGGCACATTTGTGTTTGGAAGTTGAAAACAGTGGATTTTGTTGCATTCATGACAAAGCCAAAGGGGAAGGGCAGAAAGTAACTCAAAACAGAAATGGAAGATGAAAATTAAGCATGAGATATCTCTCATTAAAAAAAAAAACAAACCAAAAAACAAACCAGAAAACAGAACCCCAGCAAAACCTTCTGACTTGTTTTGAGCAAGCAAAAGCTGACAGTAGTTTTCACTAGGTTTGCACAGCTTTAGGGCATAAAAAGACAACAAATTTCTGTAGGGAAGGACTTACATTCTTGCACTTTTCTAGCGTATGTCCACACATTATCCAGTGGACACACCAGCAGGTATGCTTTTACAGGACTGCAGGCCAGCACTTCATTAAGGCAAACACAAGCACCCCCTGCCCTGGGGAAAAAGCCACTGTCCCTCTCTCCTAGCCCTGGGCTCTCACACGCATGGGATGGGAGCAAGCAGGGAGTGCAGCTGGAGAACTATGGATGCAGTTGTCTCGACTCTTCCAGGGACACCCCTTTGGAAGTCCAAACTCACATACCTTCTGATTCACGTACCTGCCCGGCTGCTTTCCGACTGATTTAAGAGTGGGTTGATTGATAGCCCAGATGCGAGGGGGCTTCCAAAAATATGTGAGGAAGGGAGACTAAACGTTGAACCTGCCAGTGAGAACACCTACATGGCAAAACAAGGAGAAAGAGAGAGAGTGAGAGAAACGACTTCTCAAAAACGCAAGAGGAAAATAACTTCATTATTCCATCTTCTCCTGATTCTTGAACCCAGCTTGCTCCTGAGAGAGTGTTAAAAATATCTCTTTGGAAGTCTCACTAGACAGCTGAAATCTTCCCAGCCCCATCTCAGAGCCAAGAGGTCTGAATGAGCCATGTTAACGCTGAGGCTGTAAAACTAACTCTCTCCTCCCTGTAAAACACCCCTCACAGCGAGCTCCCGACAAAGGACAAGGCTCTGTCTCCTGGCACATGCACAGCCCACCCAGCTGGGACGCGCGAGCCCTCCCACCGAGTTATCTGTGCTGTAGAGCGAAGGTAGAGCTGGCACTGGTGGGCACTGGGGGCAGGACCCGGACGAGCGGCATGGGACACAGCCCACGCCGACAGCCAGGCCTCTGCTACCTGAGCGTTGTCTGTGCTCCCCTTACAGGCAATGGAAAGCAACGCGTCCTTTTAGGGTGCAATTCCTCCCGCCCCGAAACAGGCTGCGTGGGCTGTGGTGCAAAACTGCCTACAACTTTCCCCCGACTCTAAGGGAAGCTGCAGTTGGCAGCTCCCCTCCAAACTGAAGGAAGAGGAGCTGTTCCCAAGTGGAAAAAGCGACTCCTCTGTGCCCACAAACTGGCCCTGCTTCTGCCAGTGACTGCTCCGCCCAACGCTCTCCTGAACTACAGTCCCTCTCCTGGTCCTGATGCTCTTACCTGCGTGGTGGAGACCGAGGAGGAGGAAGCTGGGATGGTGCTAGCAAAGGGAGACCGGTTGAGCTGTGGGAGAGACGACGTACCCTGGTGTGCCAGCAGGCTGGAAGAGAGGGGTGTACTGCACACAGCGCGGAGCACTCCGCCCCCGTGGGAAATAGGGTCCTTGTTACTGGTGTAGATCCCTGCAAGGGGAGGAGACGGGTTAGAGAGCCACGCTCCCCTCCGATGGCCTGGAAGCAGCTGGTTTTCTGCAGGGCTTGATCTCAGAGAGGGAGGGTGGCACCAATGCACAACACCAAGCGGAACATGCACTTCAGCATCTCATGGCCTGATGTGCAGCGAGGGTGGTCAAAGCCCACAATCCTTCTCTCAGAAGGTATCACAAACTTTTCCAGCCTTGCCCCTGCCCCCCTCTTGTCTGTTCCTCGCACCCCGATACAATCCAACAAAGAAATCACATAAAGTGACTCACCGAAGGTGCAAGTCAGTGGCAGAAGGGGGCAGTGGACTCGGAGAGTCCTGCTCTCTGCTGCCCGTGCTAGTCAAGAGACCACGCTCTGCTAAGCGAACCCATACCCTTCCGTGCTGCCCAGGGACCACGGTGGGGTACGGACAGACAAATGAGGAAGAAAGGGTGAGGAGAGAGCTGCTGCTGAGGGAGGGGACCCGTCTGACTTCCCCTTGGCTCAGGCATGCGGCAGAGGCAGTGCCCAAAGCCAGGTCCTCCAGAGCCCTGCCAACATCTCTCCGCAAGAGAAGAATGGGAGAACAAGCAGGCAGGAGAGCATGGCCTGGCAGCCACCTCCTCTTTGAAACATCCCTTTGTTGTTCCAGAGGGGGAGGCAAAAAAAAATCGGCCTAAGGTTATGATTATGGAAGTTGCATCCATTCTTGCAGCTCCTCTCCTCTCTCAGGCAGTGCAGACAAATGGGCCAGGGCTCCCAGGCGCACACACAACAAAATTATACCTCGCCCCCCCTCTGCAATCTGACCTAAATTGGAGCATCTGCAAACAACCCACAATAGGCCGATGACAAGTTCTGCTGCCAGAACAGTGTCAAACCTCAGCCCTGAGCAGCAGGCCCCTCCTCTGCCTGCTGCCTTAACCCCTTCCTGCCACGCATCCTGGCTGCCCTCCTCCTGCCAGGCCAGGGAAGGGGACTCAGCCTGGGAACAGCTATAAGCCTCTCAGCACAGTTAATGGTGTGCCAGTCTCCCAACCCTACGTGGATGTGGTTGAAGAGGGGTTAAACTTGAACCACTTAACGAGATACCCTCATTTGGGGTCAGACTGTGGTTGTTCCGGTTTGGCCCGTAAATCTCTCTCTCTATCGCTTTGGAAATTAAGCTCTGGCTAGCTGAGGTTTTCCAGCACTTGAGCAAAAAGGGTTTGAAATGCCCCCCAGCTCCGATCTGCAGCCCAGCTCCAGCGATAGATAAGCTGACCCGGAGGAGGTTCTAGGATGTAGGCCAAGATGGAAAAGAGAGACCCAGATGTGGATTTTTACAGCTCCTGGGACTGAATTAAAGGGACTGGACTCTGTGCAGACAGGTCCAGACACCAGCCAAATGTGATGAAAAAGACAGCAGGGCTGGGAGGAACCATGCACACCTGGAGCCCTAAGGGGAACATACCTGAACCCAGCAGCGGGGACTCCATGCTGAGGCTGGGCAGATTCCCCGTGTGGCTGAAGGACCGTGAAGAGTTGCCAATGCTGGAGCTAACAAGAGAGCCCCCGGAGAAGGGCGACGAGGAAGTAGACGTGGACCCAGCCAGCTGGGCACCCAAAATCTCTTTGCTTTTGCCCCCTTTCGGCCTGCCAGGCCCGTGTTTGTTCTTCTTGCTCCCCTTGTGCTTCTTTTCCTTCAGCACCTCTCCCTCCTCCATACTGAGGGATGGCATGCGCTTGTGGCTGCTGCTGCTACCGCTGGCCCCGCTGCTCCCCACCGAAGGGCCGCTGACAGGGTTCGAGGCTTTGTAGTCCACAGGGGAAGCATCACGGCCTCGCTGCTGGCTCACCGCGGAGGTGGAGAAGCGCATGATGGACCCAAAGCCTGAGAAGATCACCTTCTGCTCGAAGACGTCCCCCTTCTGGCCTTCATACAGAGGGGAGCAGTGGGAAGAAGAGGAGGAAGAGACGGGCTTCCGGTACTTCTCGTCGTCCTGCTCAAGCTTGGGGAACGTCACAAAGTCCTGGGAGCACTGCAAGTTGCTGCAGGAGGTACCTGGGGGAAGGAGATGTAGAAAGGCTCGTGGTGGCAGTAACTCAGCCCAAAAGGCAACAGAAGCACGGTCACAGCGCAGGTCCTCCGGCACAGGCTCGTTACAGAGCTGAAGGACATCTTTGTCACCTTCCAGCCCCGCTCCCCCCGCCCCCGTTGCTTTGATGCTCTCTAGCAAGCACGAGAGGTGCACACCAGCAGCTTCGCCCCATCCAAACGTGCGCGTGTCTGCTCCCCCAGACCCCGCATCACCGCTGTCCCTCCAGCCCCCATTAGGGTCCCAGGAGATGAAACACGCTAGCTGTTACGACAACAGCTCAAAAAAGCACTGAGCAAGGTCAGAACAGATGGGAGACCTGCAAGGCTTTGACTCAAAGCTCAGGGGAGCGTGGATATCAGGTTTTGGCCCAGGTCTCTCCACTAGTACTCCTTAAAACACTGCTGCAGACAGTCCCACCTACAGAGGAGAGGGCAGGTGCTGCCCATATTGCCTGTGCACAGTATCCCTTCCCTCCTCCCTCCACTCAGACATCTGGATCTGTTTTTCCTTGCAGTGCAGCAGGCCTGCACAGGAGGGGAGCTGTAACACTCATCTGACTCCGTTCTTTCCTCTGCGCATGGAGTTAGTGGCAATAAGACTTTTTCCCTTTCTCTTCAAGGGGTTAAAGAAATAGCCATCAGCAAAGTTTCACGGCGCTAGCTGGTGAACGGATATCTTTACAGATACAGAGATATCAAAGTGGAGCAGAGCAAAACATCACCCCCGTTCTTCCCCTCCTCTCTTGCTTCTCCTTCACCCCTTACCTGCAGGCTGGAAGGTCCCGCTGGATGAAGCCGAGCTGAAGCCAACGGAGCTTTTCCCGCTTCCCGTCTTTTTCCCCTTGTGGCTGCTGCCATGGCTTGAGGACTTCTTGCCTTTCACCTCCGACCTGGCGACCTCCGAGGTCTCTTTGCTCCCCTCATGGTGGCTGGTGGAGCCCTGGCAGCAGCAAACACAGAGGTGATTCGCTCAGGCCAGATGTGGCCACAGCAGGGGCTCTTTTTACCAATTTCCCCTTAAGAGAAGTAATTGCCCCTCTGCTCACAAAGTGATGGTCAGGTCATGTTACTGAGGAGCGAAAAGCAACATTCCCCTCTCCTGCTGCTTGGTGGCACCAGGCTTTATACTTCTGGGGATTACGCTCATCCCGTCTAACTGCAGGAAATTAAACAGGGCACAGACATCAGAGATTCCCCACATCGTCAGCAGAGGGGAGTACCTCGGAGGGTTATTCAGCCCAAATAAAACGTGAATTTGGCTGCGATTCAAGCATGTATTTCAGCTGCATCTCTCACGTGTGCTATCCTCAGCAAGGTCATTCCACCTGGGGGAACCTGCTCACCCTTGTGCTGTGATGGGAGTTTCCCTGGGTTCCCTAAAGCACCTCCACTGCCAGCCCCAGGGCTTTCCAAATCTACTGCAGTAAATATTTCACAGTGACATTGTTAGAGCAGCATCAGAGCATGCAGCAACAGATGCTATCCAAACCCCATCTAAGCCTGCAGGAGACATGGAAGCAAGGGGGATGAAGAGGCTGGCCAGATGCTAGGAAATCCAGGAGCTTGGGATGAGAGAGAGAAGTGTGGGAGTTTAGCAGGGGGAGAGTGGAATGAACCGAAAACCAGATTCCCCCGGGGCACCCACGCTAGGATATGAAACCTTCACCTTCAAGTCACTTCAAAGCCAAACCAGCAGTGTTCAAAGATCACTTCTTGCAAGATATTACTGCAACCAATCAATATTATAGATATAGTTCTAATGTGATGGCTATAGCCCAAAATATAACACCTGTACGTTAGTGCAAACACCTTTTATTTCTTACTGAGCAGATAGAAGGAAGACACAGAGAAGCACAATACCTTTCTTACATTCCACTATCCCTGACTCCAGATGACCTCTTCTTGGGGAGAGCTAAAGAAAAAAGGGCTTGTAATGCAGACTCATGAATGCCCAGATAAAAATCTTTCCCCATTCCTCCCACATGGTTTAATCACTCTGCACAATGCAACAGCTGGCAGCCTAACACACACCAGATGTGCCGGGAATATGAAAGACAGGAGGAAGGGAGTGGTGGAAATTAGGGGGGAGAGGAGGGGGAATCTGTATTTTCTCATCACAGACTCCTGGATGTAGGAGATTAAGCCTTCTTGATTTACGAGCTCAGAGGGAGCATGAAAATCTTTCCGACTTTCCACATCTGCCTGGGGAGGGAAAGGAGAGCAGTGTCTGGGGGCTATGGGAAGTCCTGAGACTGCTCACGAAGGCGCAGGAACAAGATGGCTCATGTCTCAGCAGAAATGCAAAAGCCCCAAATTTTCCCCCCATAAATTCACCTCTTTGGAGCTCTGCACAAGGTGCACGAGGCCACAGAAGGGCAGGGGGAAACCACGTGAGAAGATATGTTCTAAATCCAGAGTGTCAGGAAGGGAGTGCAGGGCAAGTAATGAATTAGTGCAGGGTGGGAGAGGGAAATCTGAGCTGGGAAATAAATCTTAATTGCAAAATTAAAGAAAAGAAAAAAAAAGAAGGTATGAGAGGCTGAGCTGGCTCAGCCGAAGGCAGCGAATGGACAGACACTCACCTGTAGGGCTGGGCTGACCTCCCAGACCTCCCTGAGAGACTCCCAGAGATTTCGGGGGCAGGATTTTCCCACCTCCTGCCAAACGTTATCCTAGATATCGTTTGCCAAACAGGTCACGGCAGACAGATCTGTATGGTACCGCCACAAGCCCTCCTCACCACAGAGGGCCCTTCTCTAGCAGCCATTCCAGAGAGCCTGAATTTGGGGCAAGGGCCCAAGCATTGCAGCTGAGGAGCAAAGAGAGGGAAACTGAAACCACACTAA
Organism: Pelecanus crispus; assembly: GCF_030463565.1. Taxonomy (NCBI): domain Eukaryota; kingdom Metazoa; phylum Chordata; class Aves; order Pelecaniformes; family Pelecanidae; genus Pelecanus; species Pelecanus crispus. Next base: position 1,966,633 of record NC_134660.1, on the reverse strand, counting down.
ATCACTTCCCCTCTCTGTGCCTCTATTTCTTTCCCACTTTGCTCTGTGGAGCCTGCAAGCTCTGTGTGGCAGTGGAGCCTTCCAGGAGACACACGTGGACTGCCAAGCACAACACGGCCTTCATCTGAAGGGGAGGGGTCTGCTACCATAATGCCAATGTTAATAACAGTAACGAGGGCTGCAGTCCCATCGCCTCCCTAACGAAGGAGATTCTCCGGCTCAGGGCTGCTGCCTAGAGGGAGCAGGACTGGAGAAACCTGCATGCCTGCTGCTTGCTTTGTGCATAAACAGGGGTCTCAATCTCTGGATCATCGGCTTTTCTCCAGCATGGAAATGTGTGTGTGTGTGTGCAGAAACACCAATGTTTCGTGTGTTGCGAACAGGTGTGTGGGGGAAGGCATGCTGCAGAGGAAAAAAAAAAATAGGGAAGCACTGAGGAGGTGAGAGCTGTCTTTCAAAATGAGACAGCAGCTACATTTTGAAGGTTTATTTAAAGCAACCAAGTGAAAGATGTCACCAGAATAAACCTGCTGCCCCAGCTGGAGGTGACAGTCTGATGGGGAAACTCCTGCCTCAACCCGGGAGCCAGGAGAAGTGAGGCGAAGTCGCAAGGGCACCCAAGCACAGGCATGCCCGCACCTCCTCCCCCCCGGCACTCGCTGTCGCCCGAGGGGCTGTACCTGTTTCCTGGCCTCTCTGTGACACTGTGCAGCACCCAAGCTCTTCATTCATTAATTTATTTACGGGAAATCAGAAGAGCACCTCTTTGCCTCCTGATTGGCAGGATGAGCTCCTAGAGGGAACCACTGACGAAATACAGAAGGGGTGGGGGAGGCTGGCGCCGCGTCGGAAACACAGAGCGGCTTTGCCCTGGATTAAACTACTGGTGAGGGGAAAGAGGGAGGACACGAATGAGGAACAACGTGACGAGAACAGGAGCTCCTCCAGCCCACGCGCCACAGGGCGATGTGCTGAAGCAGCCACCCAGGCAGGCTGTGAGCATCAGCTGCCTTTCCACGCTGGATCAGTGGTTAGAGGTCAGATGAGTTCCGTCAGGAGCTCTGGGCCAAAGCGCTCACACAAGCGACGGCACCTCTGTCTCCGAGCCACTCGCAACCTTCACCACGTCCTTCCCCTCAACCTCGAGATCAGGCAGCACCGTGCTGCTGTTCTTTGTAGGTAGGGATAGGAGAAACAGATGGGCTGAAGACCGTATTTTTAAGTCCCTGCTGTCACTAGCAAATTCCCACTCATGTCAGGATAAGGGATGCTAAAAGGCTCAGGGATTCTTACCACAAATATCCATGCTGAGACATGCTTTGATTAGCAGGGGTAATCAAGCCCCTACCCCATCACAGCGACTGTGAATTTGCCCGAGCCAGGCACAGTGCAGAAGTTCCCAGGATCTGTCAGCTCCAGGCAGCTCCTGGGTAGATGCCGAGAGCTCAAATAACAGTGGGAAACCTGGAAAGTCTCCCTGCCTCCGGTGGCATCTGTGATCGCTCTCTCTCCAGCACCTGACCAGGAGAGGGTGGGTGCGGGGAAGCCTTGGCATCCACGGCTTGGATTACAAAACCCAGAGCAAGCCAGATGTTGCAGCCCAAAACACGTAGCATGTGTGAGTGTGTGTCAACAAGTGATCATGATGTCTGCAGCTGGCAGAAGAAGGCAGCTGGGGTGGCTTGCAATCCTGCAGATTTACTGCAAGTGCAACAGAGAGCAGCAGGACGGCTCCCCAGGGACATTTGCAGGGGGAGGGGAGCGGCATGCTGCTTGCTGTTTGGCTGCTCGCTAACCCCATCGCCAGAACCAGGCACCAGCTACATGGAGAGATCCTGAGCACAGAAACTGCCTCCTGAATTTGTCTGGTGGTGTGCGGCTACAGAGACGGAGCAGCCCTGCCTGCCAAGACTTACTGGTGAGGCTCATTGCTCCTCCCCTGGCGAGAAACCCTCCTCTGCCCAAGGCCTGCTCCGTGAACGCCATCTTTCCTACAGGCCATTCAAAAGCGTTACTCGTTGGCAGCATTTTGGCATTTTTGGATAGACCACATGAAACAGCCAGAAACTATTATAGCCAGAAACTATTACACAGAGGGGATGTTTTCTGCCTCCTTCCCACTCCCCAGAAAGTCTGTAGGAGCTCCGAGTAGCCAGCATGATAATGAACGAGAGCCTATATCCAGCACAAACGCACTCTCTACAATCCCAATCCACCCAAAAGCCCTAGCCCTAGAGCACCACGGGGGATTTTCGGCAGGTCAGCTGCTCTGCGTGCTCTCTGGAAGGGACATTCCTGTGCCCCAGGAGCAAGGTCTCCTGCCCCTCTTTGAGAGCAATGAAAATGGCCCAAAGACACTTTTCAGAGGCAGGAGGAGAGCTCGGAAGAGGTGTTATGAAGAGTCATTTGCATGCTGTGAATTCACACCCTAGTTTCACTTTCCGGTGTAGATGAGAGCTGAGGCCACCGCTGTGTTTTCGGTATGTTTATCCCCCAAACCGGAGAGAGGCAGTGAGAGCTTGTCACTGCACAGACAGGACACGGAGGCCTGGTAGAGGCCAAGTGTCAGATATTAACGGTGTTTAGATTCCTAGAAGACACAGGGAAGCACTCAGTGAGATGTTCAAAAATCTGGCAGAAGTCAGAGGTCTGGCACAACTGATTTCAAGAGGAAGACTGAAACCACATCAAAGGATCTTCTTCATAACTAAATGGTTCAAGAGGGGAGCACAGGGTGGACGACGTATTAGGTGAAAATTGGAATGGAAAAATAAATCTGGATTGCAAAATTGAAGGACCAAGAGGCCAGGCTGCCTGAGGGAACAAGGAAGTGGGATACACCACTGCTCCTCCAAAGCAAGGAAACATAGTTCCACTGCTGTCAGCCTAACCTGAAGTAGCCTGAAAAGGCCTACCGATTTTCTATACAGCTCTGAAAATCCATTATTAAAGGGTTGCAGAAAGTTTCAAAGGACTTTGGTAGCAACATCAGATGCTGGGGCTCAGATGTCTGTTGCCCCAGGCTCCTTTTGGGCTGAGCAAACTGGGAGCAGACTGGAGCATGGCTTCAGGTACCAGTAACACCTCTCCATGGCCTGGTGGCTGGTGCCATGCTACAGTCTGCCCGCCGTCCCAGTGCCCGAGGAGCAAGTGGTGCCAAGGCCCTTCTGCCGGTTCATCAGACTGATGCTCCTGCTCCTCATTGCTGGCTCCAAAACACTGGTGATGCTCAGTGCCTCCAGTCCAACCCTTGCTCCAGCACAGCCTGTGCACTGGGATGGGAGCCTGGGACTGTACGTGGTGCCACTTTGGCTACGGCGCGAGCTGCACGGTGAGCTGGCAGCATGGGTCTGGTGCAAACATCAAGGGCTGCACCAGTCTCCCACGGCTCCGCATGGCTCCTCCGGGCCCATGTCCTTCTCCCAGGAGCCTGGACACGACCATCTGCCCTCACTGCTGCAGGTCATTGAGATCTGCTCTCACCCAGCTGCTCCCCACGAAAGACTGGGGGCTGTGTCACCGGCAGGGATTATCCCTGGGGAGTTTATGCTCTGGTTCATTGGGTAACTTAGAGAAGACCGTGGAGGCGATAAATTATTTGCCCAAGATCATGCAAGTGGTGAGGAGAGGAGGAGACCTCAGCTCTCTTCAGACTCTAACCATGGCACAGCAGGGACTAGCAATGCTCTTCTGCATAGTCACACCGTGAACATCACCTTTTGGTTTGCTGCATCTACCCTACCCACTCCCCACTCTACTGGGATGAGCTGTACTAATCTAAGACCCAGAAAGGACAAAGATGGTTTTGGCTTCCAAGAGGAAACCTGCTTGGACATGCTACATTAATGTGTCTCAAGGTTTTACATCAGTCTAGCCTGTGCAATGTTACGCTGGTGCAACTATCCAGAAAGCCTCATACAACCACCCCGAGGGGTTTGTGCAGGGCTGCAGCAGGCTGCTGAGCAGCTTACATTTGATTTGGAGTGAGTACCTTTGGTAACAGAGTTTGAACAATACTTTGGGATCTATGCACAAAAAAGCAAGGGAAATACACTCTCTGTTATGAGGATTAATAACAACTCCTTAGGGAAACACTAAAACCCTGTCACTCAAGTACAGCTACAGTAATTAGGATCTCCTGAATTTTAGCTTACAAAGAGTTGAAAGCTGCCTATAAAACTGAATTGCACCCTTCCCTCCTTATTTATAAGGTCTGGCAGGGCTTTGGAGGAGACACTGGGTAATTGTCTAACAACCGCTCTAGCTGGCCAAGAGTCAGGTTTTGGATTTCAGTTCAGCTTGAAAATAATCTTAGGCCATCAGTTCCCGACAGCTCCATTAACTGGGTGAATCTGCTGTTCCCAAAAGCCAGAGCTGAGCCGCTCTAACATGAGCACAGCTAAATCAAGAGTGATTGCAGCTCAGAGGCTGTTCTTCCACTCTGTCCCGCTGTAACTTTCTGCTTCTCCCAGCCTGAGAACCATGAGACCAGCCTTGCTGTTTCAGCTCTGACCTACATCCGCTCCCTGCTTCCAGGCTTGGCCTCACACAGAACATAGAAAATCCTCTTCAGTCCTCACCCAAAGCAACCCTGTGCTGACTGGCAGGAGCTTTCGCTCTTCCAGACTGCCCCTGCAGTGCTTGTCACATATGCAGACACTGCTAGCCTGTGAATTTTCATTTTCACAAGGCAGTCCTGCCATGTAAAGGACACCGAAGCCTTTCCAAGTAGCATTTCTGTGCACAAAAGGACATTCCTGGGACATGTTGTTTATTTGTTCTAGCAGGAGCTTGGCCCTAGTCCTACTCTCACTTACACCAGAACAGCCCTGCTAAGGACTTGCATTAATTTACATTCCCACTACAGAGAGGAGAGTACAACTCCAGAGGTCCAGGCGCTGGAGTAACCTCACTTGTTTCCTGACCCCGAACAACTGCAAACTTGGCCTTCACCTTATTGCATGCAAGCTCGAGGCAAGTTCCACTGTGGCTATTCTGCACTACAGGAGTTTGGGGCTGGCACGAATTACAGAAAGCTCAGGGCTATCCTGATTTTCAGCCAGGTGCAAGAGTCCCTGTCAGCAGCACGATTTCAGCAGTGAACAGCAGAAATACACTGACATCCCAACTGTGCCCCACAAGGCCTGGGCACTGAGAAGACAAACGCACACAAACGCCACCTTCCCAGCAGGGAACTGGACTGCCTCTACGCCTCAGGAGCAAAACAGGCCACCACACTGTGCTCCTCTGCCTGAATTTTCCTGAATATTAGGAACTAAATAGAAACCAACCTCCCATTGTCTCACACAGAAAAGCTACCTCCATTATGCACCTGGAAGATCTTATGTGCTTCTAAGATTGTCTGGGTTTGTCTTCCCCTCAGCTACATCAGTTTGTCTAATAAAGGATAACACCTCCTCCCACAAGCCTTGCCTTGCTTATCCACCTGCCTGAGCTGTTTACAATGTGGCAGCAGAAAAGGCCAAAGCATGGATATTTATCTATTCCGCGAGAGCTTCAAATCTGAACATCTGCTGCAAAACAGGCTGGCACTTACAGCTCAATCTCTTGGGAGTTTAGCTCCATGATTGTGTCATCAGTGCTGACAGAAATCAAGACAGCTGCTGTGTTAAATTCCCAAGGTGGGTGTCGAGGTGGGGAGTCAGGCAGAGAGAGCGAGAATGTGATGAATCAAGAATCAAAATAAATGGACAAAAGCCCTTTCTCTGCTCTTCTGCCCCATCCTCCCCAGTTCCTAGGAAAGCCAGTGTCGATGGTTTCCCGTTGCCCTCCCTCCCACCCTGCATTCACACGCTCGCATCCTGGGGCTTTGGTACCTTCTCTGCAGCGACGGGCACCGAGGATGGGGTAAGGCTGGTGGGAGACTCCGGTCGTTTTTTGTGCTTCTGTTTAGGTCTTTCTTTGTCCTTCCGACTCTGCAAAAGAAATCAGAGAGTACTGGAAGGCTAACTTTTCCTCTGCTGAGAAGAGCAGTTGTAAGGGAAAAGAAAGGAGGGTGTGTAGGGGTGGATTTACAACCACACGTTCATATCCCTCTTTCCTTCTCCACCCATCCACACAAGCCCAGTATCCCTTCCCCCACATCCCAGCTTCTGGCTGGGAGCGTCCCACTATATGATCTCTACCCCAGCTGCAGCCAACATCTGGAGCGCAGAATATCAACAGAAGCCCCCAAATCAGTTTATGGTAAGATGATAGAGAAGGACTTAAGCTCTGGCTGATTTCAAGAAACCTGAGCTTTCCCCTTGCTATTTCCCCAAAGGGACTCTGTGCTCCCTTACCCTCGCTCTCTGCCTTCTTCAAGGGTTTCTCAGATCCACCCTGTATAGTCAATGGGAGAATCTCGATTTCAGCACGTGTCGCACGTGCACAGGTAAAGAGATCAGTCAGTGGAGATCTTGGAACCTAGGCTTGAACCTAACCTAGAGATCCCCCACATCTCCCCTCCCAACAGAGACAGCTGGTCTGGGCCCATCTCTGCTAACAGGAGACAGACTATTTAGTTTGATATCTTCGTCCTGTTTTTTCTTGCACTAGAACCCCAGAGCAATGGGATTCTTCAAATTGCAAAGCAAGGAAAAATCATGGTCTGGGAAACACTGAGTCCTGCCTGCCCTGATTTTATATTCTCTTGAGGAACGGACTGTAACCAAGAAGGCTGTTCTTATATAGTGCTATATCGATGTTTATCCTAAAACTGGGATGTTTTCAGTGAAAAGACTGAAAACGTAGGCCTGTGTGACCTCAAGTCCGTGGGGCTTGAGGATGGCCAGGCCAGCTGGCATACAGGATGGATGGATAGAAGAGCATGCTTCATCACACACTCCTGCTTCCTCCCCATCTTCCTCAGCTGCACACTCCCATGGGAACACGCTCAGCTGACTACAGGAGCTTTTCCATGCTGCTGATGTCAGCTAAAGACACAGCCTTCTTCACTGAAGCTGCAGAAACTTTTGTGCCGAGTTCTAAACTTCCCAGTGTGGTCACTGGTGTGCGGATGAAGAGACCTGCCGTCAGATAAACACCTGCGTGAGATGCAGGGCTTAGAAAAACCCATCCTCTTGTCTTTGAGACCTTTTTGTGGGAAAGAATGCCTATTCCGGTACAACTCCCTCACACAGGCATTTTATCCTAGAAGCTAAGTCCTCAGTCTGGATTGAAGGTGCGTTCAGAACAGAAGAGTCACACTGAAATTCATTGACTCTCCAGAAAGACGCTGATTCCTTCCTCATGCAGGCAAAGCCCTGAGGCTACAGCTGCCAGCACATGCCAAAGATGGGATGCTGTCAGAGGAAGATGTACTTGCAGCAAATACACGAGCTCCACTGTGTGTTTTTGGGAGGGAGAGATGAGAGCGGAATAATTAGCTTGAGAAACAATACACTAAATGGGAAGGGGGGGGAAGGGGGGCTGGAGGATGGAAAGGGCAGGAGGAAAAGGCTGGAGAAGGCAGGCATGAAGTGAAGCAGAGGTGAAGCAAAAGTGCTCCAGAAATCAGCGCCTTCCAGTGTGGGTTTGGCTGAATTTCCAACGCACTCGAAAAGGAGGCCCATGCTACCAGTCACCCTGCCAGCATAAGCCTGCCATGACGCCACGAAAGCTTTCACTGGGATGAGCTGGTGAAAAAAGGAAGCAAATCCAGCCTAGAGCTTCACTGCACTTGCTGAGTGCCCAACCAACGCTGCCAATATCCATCACTTTATCACAAGACTCCCAGCATTTGGCATATCTGTTAAAGCCTCTGTTCCTAGCGCTACAGTATTTTACCAGAATCTCTGTCTTCCTTTCTTCCCTTTCTTTAATACACATTTCCAGCTTTGGCAGTGAACAAGGAAAGCTTGAAAATGTGATTTCTACAGACTAAGTGCCGAAAAACAAAATTAGATCTTTACTAAATCTCATAATGTTTTAAATGGGGGCTTCTCATGCTATAAACTCTGTCTAAGTCTCATGGGTCTTCTAGGGCAGGAAGATGGGGAAACTGTGGCCCAGTTAGTTCAGCAGCTTGTCATAGACCACGTGCACATCAGCGTTCGTTATTCCAGTAGCAGTAACAATTTGCACTCACTTAATAGCGCACAGCAGAGAGTTTCAACGACCTGAAGAGAGGTTTTTAATATCTACATCTCATTTTACAAATGTGGAAACCAGGGCACATGGGATGAGAGAACTTGCTCAGATCCCACAGAAAGTCATCCAAAAATGCAGAAGGAAAAGTCAGGGATCCCCACCCCACCTGGACACACGCTCGCCTACTTGCAGATGCTGCCAGTGCCGCTCACGGAAGCCAGAAACGGAAAACAGGAGCCAGACACCTCATTACAATACATTTTGCCAAATAACCGCACAGACCCTGGTCCTTAAACTTTCTGAATACCGCAAAGCTTATTCTTTCATTTTCAGACCTTGAATCCCAAATGCTTTTCAGTCATGAAGTTGCAACAGGAGGGAATAAGATACAATGCTGCAAATGCCAGCGAGGCAGCACTGTAATGATTTAATTTCACGTATCATGGTTGAGACAAGGCAGAGCCAAGCCACTTTGGCTAACGACAATGAACCTACACACCTACATGCATGCACATACACACGTGCACATGCGAGGGGAAAAGCAGAAATGTCCTGACTGTCACCACAGCAAACCATAAAACCTCCCACAGTTTCATTGTGATGGCAACCACCAAACTCACATCCTCCAGCTTCAAAATCCTGGCCATCTCCTGTCTGAAAAATCTCCCTTTGCTGTCAGCAGCACAGAGTCTACAGCAGCTAACTGAGCAGTGCCCTGGTTACGCATAGGGCTGCGTACATATGTACACGTTCAGCAAAAACCCAGCCTGCACAATAGGGACCAGATTTCTAGAATGCCTCAGCTCCCATTTAGATGCTTGAATAAATGGTCAGGTTTTCCAAAAAGCTAAACTGGGTACTGAGCTCTTTTGAAGATCTGGCCCCGACTACATGTGCTGAGCAACTGCACTCAAAACTATTTAGAAAATCTGTCCCACAGAGACCCGTCTTCATGCTCTGCTCAAAGGACTGCATTGAAACCAGAACCACTGCAGCCTGACGAGGATCTCAGCGGCACTTCTGCTGGGTGTCCCTGCACGCAGCCCCAGGCCATGCCCGTGGGCACACCTTGCTCCTCCCTGTACTTACCAAGCACTTCTCCCTCTCCCACACCACCTCCTCTCCCGGCTCTCCGTGTCACTCCTGCTCCGGCAGAGCAGAGAACGACAGGACCGGGTACCCAGGAGCTCTCTGGGCTGCAGTCAGCAGACCAAAAGCTTTGCAGAGTGCCCACTGCCTTTGCACACCCAGTAGTACCCACCTCCCACCCTCCAGTTACTCTCTAATGCTTTTGGGTACTCGGAAGGGCAACAGGGTCTGACACTTTCTTCAATATGCCTGGAGAAATGCAGTGCCCTGTCTCGAATGGGCAGGACAATTAACTCCCGTTAGGCCATGGACATTTTGCAGGTGGGTCAGGCTGCCCCCAGACCAAGGCACTGGTGGGAAGGTTACTTCGGCTGCCCGCAGAGAGCGCGGCACTGAGACGGTCAGGGTGCTCAGCCACTCCTGGCTATCTTGCCTGTGTTGACAGGCCCTCAGACAACCCGGGGCGTTCCCCAGCTTTTAAACATGTGGGTTCTCTCCAGGAACAGGAAGGCTCCGAATGCTTCCTGCAGGAGCCGCAGGGCGCAAAGGGAGGGGAGGGCAAGGGGACAGGGGGGAAGCAGCACTCTCCCCTGCCTCTCAAGTGCTCTCTCCCCACCTGGCTTTTCTGTCTCCAGCATTTCATTTCCCTGGCACACAGGCAGTCTCCTCTGCAAACGCTCCTTCCAGGAAACTTCGCAGACAACACAGCCACTGCCAACAGCCCAGCCTGCCCACAGAGACCTGCCTGGCTGTGCCATGAAGCAGGAGTCAGGGGAGGAGGAAGAAGAGGAGGGAAGGAGGGAGGGAGGATGCACTTCGAGAGCAGGAAACCTTTCAACACCCCCATCCCATCTTTGCAAGCAAAAGCCGAGCCCTACCTTGCAGCCGCTCGGCGCTCCCTGCAGCAGGCTGGCTGGCGGGGTGAGCTGCAGTCTGCAGGCAACGTGAACCTGCCCCCGGCAACAAACTTCACGGAAAACAAACTCTCCCCATGCAGGACTGAGCAGCTGGGGCTTGGCATGTGGGCATGGAGCAGGCCAGGCCTGCGGCGGGGGGAGCGCGGCTGCATCGGGGGGCGTGCCGGCGGCGACACAATCTCCCTTCGAGCTCCCCAGCGCAGGAGAAACCAAACAGGATCTCTCGCTGCCAAAAAGGGTTGTGCACAGCTCCTCTTGCTCCCCCCACCGCCATCTCCCCTTCCCTGAGCCCCCTCTTCTAATCTGCTGGACACCAGCAATTGGATCATTAAAAGTAGATTGGGCAGGGGAAGGAGGGAGGGAAGAGCTGGGAAGAGCCAAGCGGGCTCTGCTGCTCCCTCCCTCTTTCCCAGGCTCTCTGAACTCCCTCACCCGGAGGAGGAGGCCTGGCTCCGGGCTGCAGCCATGGCAGCCGCAGCGAGGAGGAAGGCAGCACCGGGCAGAGGGACACTAAGCCCCCGCCTGCAACCTCGCTTGCACCAGGGCCGTGCTGGGGATTTCACGGGTTTGCCTTGAGACACACTCTGAGTGCACGAGAGGGTTTACACAAGGACTCATGGCCAGCCCTCGCTGGGCTTTGCGTGCTCTCAAATTATTGCTGCACCCCCTGCTAATGGAAGGCTTTGCTGGGGGCGGTTGAACACCCGTATAACAAGAGGTCGCAGAAAGCCGGTCAAGGATGCTATAAACAAGGCTACTACAGCCAGATCAGAGTAGATTTAGATCCAGTACTCCCTCCCCAAAAAACCTGTGCTGGTCTTGCAAGCAGCCACCTGCATCCCATTTGAAAAAAACATCCACTTTGCCCTTTGGTGCCTGCGTGGACACAAAACTCCAAGAGGCAGACCTCCACCACCAACTCGGATGCGAACACAAAGCCCCTCACAGGCCCAGTGGGTTTAGATTTCAGCCCAGTACAACTTCTCGAGTGTGCTCAATCTGCCAGGCCGGATCCTTGGCTCGTTTCCTCCGCTGGCATCAGGTCTAGACAGACAGGCAATGGCAGCGGGGAGGCAGGCCCTGCCGTGCATCTGCTCAGACGCCGTGGGACCCGGGGCTCGCGCACTACTCTGGCTGGTGCTAAAGGGATAAGGGGGGCAGGACAGGGACAGTCCCTGTACCCCCATAAAGTGCCCCCCGCCGCGGCTAGGGAAGCAGTTCAGGAGCTAAAGGTGTGTTGTGATTGTGGAGAACTGGCTCCGTACCCAGACCTGAGGAACAACTGCAGCTGGGCTTACTTGCTCCAAGCGCCTGCCTCTTCCCCGTGTCACTGGGCAGGGACGATTCCTCTCACAGCAACGTCCCATATCCACATTAAAAATCCCCTGATTTTGCTTATGGGTTCCAGGTGTTTGCTAAGAATAACACTTGGACCAGCGTCTCCCTCCATGGGGTATATGCCTAAAAATGTTGTAGTGCGTGTGCTCCTGTCTGCTCCTGGTGTGACAAATTTCATTCCATGGAACATGGTAATTTTTTTCTGCGTGTTTCAAGCAGACAATATAGGTGACAGAACATCTGTACTTCATTCAACCCCTGTGCGTCATCCAGCATTTTCTTGGTATTTAGCTATTGTTTTCTTTTTTTTTTTTTTTAAAACACAAGCCAACCCTGCAAAGGCTCCCACAGGGTAGAGCACACACATTGCAATACCAACCCCAAAGAAATAAGTGCGGCTGGTTTTGCTAAGGCCTGGTATGTTCCGAGGAAAACCCAAAGCCTGGAACTTTCCCGTTTTCAGGACAGCACAGAAGGAAATGCTTGGGCTGGTATCATTTGTGCCTGCAAGAGGCGGGGGATGCCGACACTGGCTTGCAGTCCCACATCACAATTGTCCCTTGTTCCGCAGAGAACAAGACTCTTCACAAATGCTGAACTGTTTTACAGTAGGGCTTAGGAGCCCAAATCCCGAGTCTATGCTGTCTTACTGAAGTTAAATCCCATGCCCCTCACTCAGCCAGAGTTTCCCTCCATAAAGCCTAAGCAAACAGCCACAGCCCTGCACTGGAAGGGAGCTGTCAGGCACTGAGCTCCTTCAGGAGCGGAGAGCCACGAGCACCTGCAGCCCGGGGACTCACACGCGCTGTGGTCTGCCGCTGAGCGATCAGCTCCCCTGCAACACCTCCAGCTCCGGGAGGACGAGACCAGCCGGCTGCACAGCTGGACAGGCTCAAGAAAAAGCTGTTCTACTTCAGGTCAGCACAGCAGCACGCCCCGTTCCCCTGACACACGTGCAATTAGATCATGCACAGCTAGTCACGTACTCCAAAACCATGTGGGAACTAATGGTTCAGCCCCCTCTTTGGGTACCCCTTCGAAAGGTCTCTGTTCCCACACCGCCTCACACCCGGTCCTGCCTCCCTGCACTTCGTAACCGCTCCCAGACCTGTAAACCACCCAACAGCCCTGGAAGCCGAGAATGCCTTCCTTACCCTGCCCATCTCAGCTGCTCTGCATACCTTGTCCCCCTGTCCGTGCTGACTCCCCCTCTCTAAGTGGAAGGAGTCGATTTTACTCTTGCGCTGCGGCCCTGCCAAGCAATCCCGGCCCTGGAAGGGGCCTCCATCGGATCTGCTGCTCGCAAACCCGATGAGCCATCGGGAGGGGAGGGTGGTGAGGCAGCAGCGAGACAGAGTCTCTGCACGTTTGTGAGGAACCCAGAGGCTAACAATAGTGGCAAGCACCACTGAGAAGCCTATAAATAAATCCATATTCCTCCTGTTTTCGCTCTCCCCCTGGCGCTGACCTGCTTTCCAACCAAAGCCGGCAAGCAGCACCTCCCCTGCTCCTACCTGCCAGGCACGTGACGGCGCTCCCACCCCCGCCACCAGAAGCTGTGCAAATATAGAAACCCTCGTACGGTCCCCAGCCTCGGACTCGCAGAGTCTGTCAGTTATAATTACAGCTGAGCTCTCCAAAGCTGCCGTCAATCACCCCGATCCTGCCCTCTCCCCCACCCCCTCTGCCTGCTTGTTGGATAAAAATAGCACGTTCCAGTACAGCCGTTCACCTTGTGCCAAGCGCTCGCTCCCCGGCCATGGCACAGATGCTCTTTCTCCCTCCCGCCTCCTCCTCCTCCTCTCGCAGCAGCTGAACACACAAGAGGAGTAAATACTCCCCATACGCTTCAGCCTCGTCGGCAGCAGGAAATTTACTGACTCGGCGTCGGCAGCGGGGTCGGCACCACTTTATACGCGAGGTTTGCCTTGTTTGCCCATGTATCAGGTACGGTTTGGGCAAGCTTCCCAAACACGTAATGGACATGGTGGGCAGTGTTTCAAACGGGATGTTGCGGGATAACCTCTGTAAATAAAGAGAGAGATGGCTTTCCTGCCCACAGAATTTATGGACTCTCAGCTGGGCATGCCAGGAGGGTGTCAGTCGGTATTAACTGACGGCCGTACTGCTTTTGAAAGCCTGAATGCCCTTGTCCCCTGGAGACTGGGCCGAGATCCATCAGGCTTAGGCCACGTAACCCACCGGAGTGTCATCGGGCTGTTTCTGGATGTGGGTCACTACCAATACCGTTCAAAAATCACTTACGCACTGTGAGGATGCCTACTGCAACAAGACAAAAACAAATAAAAAAGAAGTAAACAGCCAGACACCGATGGCAAGACTTAAAAGATTTGCACTGCGATTTGGAGGGGTATCGCCAATTGTGTTTATACAACAAGGTAAATTTGGCTTTTGACTATAGGGAATATATCTAGAGGTTGCTCGGTAGAGTAATTCTGGATTTCTGCTAACAAAAACCAGGATATGGCCCATAAAGTATGAAAAACTATCTGACCATACTGCCAGTATCCCTGTATAAGTTATTCCTGCTTCAGAGCCTACCCCACTGCTTTGGATAGACAGGGTGCAAAGGAGGGTGGCAGTACTACGTTGTGGATTCTTGATATTGCAAAAGCTGCATCAAGGGGTAGGGAAGATTTCTTACTCTGCTGCCACTTGCCTTAGAACCTGGATCCTCCAAAAAGCGTGTGTCCTGCCTTTTAGGACTATTTATTGTTATAAATAACAAATAGCTCACAAGCCTCTGGCCTCCTCATGTCTTTTGGTACAGACCCTCCCACACTGGAACCTGCGGCCCTGTCAGAACCCTGGAGTCTGCTGGGATTCTGCCTTACACGTTCACTGCTGCTTTTCCTTGAAATATGAGCATTTGTCACATGAGTCAGTTGGTTAATTATGAACCTTGGTGTGCCGTTAACATGTCCTGTAACACTGCAGCAGTTTTGATGAGTACGTCTTAACCAGCAGAGTTAAATAAATAACTATTGTAGCAGTCAGATCTGGCATGCAACATTCTTCTAAATAATTCTTTAACGAAGATAAACTATTTTCATGGGTAGACTCGAGGCAGGTGGAATCGCTGTGACTGCCTAATCTAACTAACAAAATACTACCTAGTTTATACTAATTATTGTTCTTGCCTACAATTAGCCTGCTGGCCACAATGCAGATTACTAATCAGTACCTTTTTGTCCTTTAAAACTTGTCCTCTGATCCCAGAGTCCAACGACCTCCACTTTTCTGTTCTCGAGCTGCTGCATTTAAAACCACAGCCCAAACTACTTCCACACAGATCAGCTCAGTAGCTAGAAACCATAGCACAATGTCATCCTCCAAGTGGACTTGCCACAAGGGGAAAGTTGCACGTTTCATAGGCACGTTCTGCCAGGACCCCTCTGGCATAATCTGAACATGCAAACTTGGTCTCACGTTCCCCATGGCTGTGCTGCTCTATTTGCATACGCACTTCCAGAGGCCTGTTTAAAAATGCAGCCACTATTCAGATCTCTGACTGTGAAACTCCTTACAGAGTCAGGGCTCATCTGAGGAGTCATCGGTGCTCTCTGCATACTCTTCCCCTTCTCACCTCCATCCCACATGACTGTGCCTCTCTGGGTTGACGAACTCTGTGCAAATCTTACCTTCTTTGGCCTTTCGTGGTGGGATACATGCTTCTCTTGAGCAGGGGACGTGGATCGACTCCTCCTTCCAGCAATGAAGGAGCTACCTCCAGAGTGACGTGAGGTCTTCTGAGGTAAGTGGGGAAGGGGAGAGGAGGTAGAAAACAGGAGCAAGAAAAGAGAGAGAAGGGAAACAGTGTTATAGAGTCCAGCTTTTACTGTTACAGTGAGCAAAGTTACAGTAAATGGCTTGTCTACCACATGCAGGACCAAACTCTTTTTGTACCAGACACCCAGCCTGGTTCCTAACATGGGGACCACACTGGATGCCCTATATTAGCGGGCTTACAAACAGCATGTAGATCTGAGTCCCCAGATCTTTGGTTCTTGGTGGCCCATGCACACCTGACACTTGTAAGAAGAAAGGCACAGCTGCTAAGAGAATAACGAGATAAATGGTAGCAGCAACGTTGCTTAGGCAAGCCAGTGCTCCTGAACAGCAGCGTCCAGCTTTCAGTCTTGAGTGGGGCGTGGGGACGTGTGTGGAAGGATGCCCTGCGCTCACACTCCAGGCACTAGCAGAAGTCCTGCTATCTACCTCAGCATCAGTAAACTTGATACAGAGCTACACTTGTGTCAGGTACTGAGGGCACCTGAAGGGCAGGGAAGGTGTCCTCCAGTTTGACTTGGAGGGGAAGCTCAAGACATCAGTCGCTGCATGTGACAGCACTGATAAGCAGGAAGGAAAGTGGGAAAGGCCAGCAACAAAGGAGCTACTGAGACATAAAGCTGTAGTGAGAGGATCAAGTTTCCTTTTTGCTGGAGGGGGGAGAGCAGGTGTCTACTAATTATGCAGAACAGGAAAAGGGTTCCTCTCTTTCCTTTCGGTACTGTAATTAATAGGGGGAAGTCCTTTGCCCCAAATATCCCTCAGTGAACGACTCCATGTCTCTTCTGGGCTGTCTCTGTCCTCAGGCAGAAGTTCTGGCTGTTCTGTGTGACACCCTCCAGCCCAGGGTGCCTGAGCTATACCCCTAACTCCCTGGAGCATCAAACATCGCGGCTGCTCTCCTTTCTTGGGACTTATCTTTCAGCCATACAGAGTGGGTCAGGGAAGCCAAAACGGATGGGAAGAATTCAACCCCTAGTTTTGAAAACGGGTTTAAAAATGCTATAGGAAATGCAAAATAGAAGTTAATCTTTATTCCTAAGTGACTCTGACTGAATGGCTGAAAAGGGAAGCAGGCTGCAGACGTTGTTTATGTGTTCTTGGCATTTCTTACTGCTCTGAGCACAGATACAATCTAGGATGAAGACGATGCCTTATATGTGACCAAAAAAACTCCACTGCAGGGATGAAAAAACTCACCATTTTATTGAAGTGGTACTTGCAGTAGCCACAATATTTGACATTGTCGACTTCTAGGACTTCCTCTTCACATAAGAGGCCAGCCATCTGGGCACTGAAACACATACAATTAGGAGGAGGATAAAGCAAATTGTACAACCAGACCACATATCCCATCAAAAGGCAAAGAACAGTTCAGGATACCCAGGCAGGGTCTTGAAGTTTCCTGTTCTGCTTGGCAAATGGTATGCAAGGAGGGAGAAAAAGGTTCAGACTATTTTTAATTCGTATTAAGATCTTCAAAATTGTAAGTACTTTTCTACCAGACTGTCTTGCAATTTTTGTTTTTCTTAAGGGAGGCCTGGGAGACCAGTAACAATTCCAACAAAAGACACATCATGAGCAAGGAATCCATGTAAAGCTGGGAATCTCCCTGTTCTGCTGATAGGCGATGTTGTTTTCAGGCTGCGAGGGTACAGGAGGCTATCAGCCCTTAAAATCACATCATCTAGAAGATACTTTTGCATGTGGTCTGCTGGAGAAGGAACATTCCTGGGTTGTGACTCATCTCTTCTCTTCTTGGATTCCACACAGTCTTAGGGAAATCCCCAGCCTTCGTTCTCAGCAGGGAAGGCTCACTGGTGAAAACTCAGCCTTCCTGGGGAAGTTCCCCTCACAAACTGAGCAAGGACGAGATACCCTCTCACAAAATCAACGCAGGGTGATTAGCCCAACTCTCCACACCACCCATTTGGTGTGGCCTCGAAGCTGTAGCAGCAAAACCAATAGCTGGGCTATTCTTGGGGTGATGCTG
This sequence comes from Pelecanus crispus, assembly GCF_030463565.1. Classification (NCBI taxonomy): domain Eukaryota; kingdom Metazoa; phylum Chordata; class Aves; order Pelecaniformes; family Pelecanidae; genus Pelecanus; species Pelecanus crispus. The sequence goes on along the minus strand of NC_134660.1, from coordinate 1,949,395 downwards.
TGGGGAACTCACCAGGTGACATGGAAAGCTTGTCGGCAGCCGTGTCGGTTACAGGCCATGCATGCTCCAGAGGCTGCTTTGCTCTCCCTGCCCTGCTCTTCACAGATGTAGCAGGTCTGCAAAAAAAAGGGTAAGTGCTCACTTAAAGAGGCAGACAAAGGGTCTGCTTCACTCTCACTGTTCACCAGGAGGCAAAGCCTTCAAGGACTCATAACTCCGTGTCCAGTCATCTCCCTCCTATGACAACAGCTCTGGGTTGTTTCTCAGCAGCATGCACAAAACTCACTCTTTTTCTCCCCAAATAACAACTGCGTCAGATCAAAATGTGGAGTAACCAACATGGAACTCCAAGGTGGAGATTGCTCAAGTTGCAGGGAGTTGGGGAAGAGAGAAATGGAGGACCAAAAAGTTATTTGCAGGAATGGGGATTTACTTTGTCAGTTAAAGGAATCTGAGTACTTGGAAATTAAAATAAATTGGACAGGAGATGACCCCAAAAAGCCAAGGTGGGGCAAGTACACTTGGGGCAGCAGGAGAAAGAGATGGCCTTACCTTGTTGAAGCGGTCGTGGGGTACATACTGCAGGACAATTGGCTCCATGGTAAGCACGTTGGCAAACTGCACCTCTGGGATGTACAAAGCACAGACGACGTGGGCCCACCCTGGGGAAGCAAACAAGACAGAGAGCGGAGGTTCACATGGGGCAACCCAGAGGAGCCTTAAACTCAGACAGAGCTGCAGACAAGCATGGGAGGGAGAGAAGGAAGACAGTGTAGGAAGGGAGCCAACTTAAGTTAGATGTTAGATTTGAAATACTGCTTGTTGTAACTTGGTTAGGAATAAAATCCTTTGTGGGTGAAAGATAGGCGGATACCACGTCCAGATTAAATAAGAAAGCAGAGATTTCTTTGGGAAAAGAAATGTACAACGCTCATTATTCTTAAAAGCACCCTCTCAGGACTTGAGACCCAGAGTTGAAGACCTAAGCAAACCCAGGAAAAGCATCCAAGCAGTAAACGATGCTGATGGGACAGGTTTGACGTGTAGTCCCATGCCACTGGAAACAAAGCTCCCTTTATTGGCTGTTATCCACGGCTAAAGGCGGCTCTTTTTCAGCAAGCCAAGTTATATTAAAATCTAAATCCACCAAGACACTTCCCAAATCAGATGTGTAAGTTGAAATTCCATCTGGTCAGGACAGAACTGAGAAAGTTTGAAGGTCAGGAGCCTTTGGGGGCTGATCCATATCAGTACGGCTACCGCGCTGGAAGGATTTAGCTAGAATTAGGATGGATTCACCTGGGCAGGCAGAACCAAACTCCACGATTACAGAATCACACAGCACGGTAAGTACTTGGGCTATATAATTCTGTACAGTGACATGGCTGTAATGCTTTTGTGCCTGTCTACACAGACCCGACCAAACCATGTAGCAACATGTTTGGAAGAAGGTGCTATGTTGTTATAAAACAATCCCCCAACACGTTACTCGTGCTATTACACTAAGGCTCTTGGTACTTATGACCAGCTCTAGCAGCTGTTTCTACGAAATATCCTGGACTTAGGGCTTCTTCTCTAAAAATGTGATCCATCAGAATAAAGACCTCCTTGCCTAATTTAACTCTTTGTGTATTAAGGTAAGTGGCGGGTAGGTAGAGAAGCTTTCCTGAAAAATAAGGTTTTGAGAAAAATTAAGTTTGATCTATAAAGCCAGTAGCATCAGTAGCTACAAGCTCTGACAACTGAAATCAGACTCCACGGTACTTCACAGTACCAGAGGCTGAGAAGCATCAGTGATGAGCAGGTAAGTCCTGCAGACAAAAACATCTTTACTGCATCCTGGTCCCTCCTCTTGGATGGGGACTGAAGGCTGAGGCTCTGTTTAACCTGAGGATCACACCACTGCTGTGCAAGCGAGCAGCAAATAACTCGGCAACTTCCACACTTCTGTAAACAATGCCAGATCATGCACCGATTCCTGCGAGGTTAAACTCAAGAAACTGCGCATTTCGGGGGCTGTGCTTCAATGCCAGCCAGAGGTCAGGCAGGTCCCCCCCCCCGCCCTGGGAAAGGTCTATCTCGCCATGGAGACTTCAGAAAGTGAAGTTTTGTTAAGAAAAAGGCAGAGTGTTTTCATTCCTCTGGAGCCTCCAGCCTTCCCTTTCAGGTGACGTAGGCTCAGAAATTAATTATTTTGTGCCCATCACAGCTGCCGAGTCCCCGGAGGCTCTGCACGACATACCTGGTTCTGCGCAGAGGTACTCACCTCCGTTGTCGGTCCGTTTCAGGGCTCCATCTTTGTGGGGACAGAGTTCACATCTCTTGAAATTAAGCAGAAACAACAAGTTTAATCTAACTCTCAGGGGCGCAGGGCCAGAAAAGAGATGATTCATTTACAACATGGTTATGAAAGATGAGGCTGCTTTCAAAGAGAGGAAGTGGAAGAAGGGCTGAGAGCGGTTTGGGTGCAAAAAGATACTCTGACACAGCTCAATATCGTCCTGTCTGACGGGGATGCATTTAAAGTCTCAGCCCAAGAGCCACTGGGCTACAAGTGAACCTTGACTTTCACGGGGCTTTTTAAAAAAAAAAAGTTTTAGTCTTTGCGGTTGGGGAGTAAAACTGAAAACCATGACTCAGAGAGCAGAAGGCAAATAAAAAGAAGCCATTATCTATCTTTGCCTCTTCCCTTCCTTCCTTCTCTCTTTCTCTTGTGATTTTTTTTTCCAGTCTCATGAGAGGTGGGTGAGGCTGTCGTGACATTTTTGCTGGTGGGGTGCGGGGGGCCATGGCGAGCCTGGCCCCAATGGCTGGGCACCCTGCTTCCCCCCAGCCCCAGCCCCGGGGAGGGCTGAGGTGGGACGGGGAGGGTGTGAGGGGAGCATCGGCGCCGGAGACCTCACCACCTGCGAGGGTGGAAGAAGCTCCCCGAGCGCTGCCATGCTGGGTGGGAGGCTGCAGGCCCGGCGCCATGACAGGCCGTGAGGGACGGGAGCGACCCTGCGCCCCTCTCCATGCCCGGTCGCTAATGGCTTCTTTTGGGGAAAACCGTGAGGGGGAGTCACGCCGCCTCCTCCGCCGGGGGCCAGCAGCCACGGGGCGGTCGGAGATGAGCCCCCTCCGCCCGGGAGATGCCCCCTCACGCCAGGCCCCGCAGGGCAGGGAGGCCTCCAAGGCCAGCAGCGGCCCCAAACCCACCCGAGGGTCTCCCTCATGGCCAGGGTGGGGACAGGCCTCACCCCCCGCCACGGACACCCGGCCAGGGGACGGGGAGGGTCCAGCCAGGCAGGATGGCGAGAGCCAGGGAAACCCAGTGCCACGGCCCTCGCCGCCATTCCTCGCCTCACAGCGGAGGGCGAGGTCCTGCACTCGTTCTTCCTCCCTCCCTAATTTCAGCCCTGCCCAGCCGACATCAGCCTCCACGTCGGCTGATCGCTACGTGAGGGCTCTCCGCCGGCCACAACGCCCTTTTGAAGCGTTGCTGGGAGGTTTTGGGGTGGTTTTGGGGCGGTTTTGGGGCGTGTTGCCACGCATGGGGGAACACGCTCCCGGCCCTGAGGGCTCCTCCCAGGCTAGGCCACCCGAAAATGGTCACAGCCTCCTCATGGCGTCACTCGGGGAAAATTTCGATGTGCTTTTTGTTATGTTTGACTTAAAAAAAGGCCTGAAAACCTCCAAGGTGCAACCGTTTTCCTGCCCTAGTGGAAACGTCTGATTTGTTAAAAAAACAAAACAAAACACAACACGAAAAAAAAAAACCCATTTTTCTGTGAAAAAACGTGCCTCATCAGAAAGTTTTGAAATGAGGTGCCTGGCATCAAAGCGAGACGGCAGACCGCGCCGCTATGAGCGTGCGGGACCTGGCGCTCTCGCCCGCCGGCGCTTCGCCGCGATCGCTCGGCTCTGGCGAGCGGAACAGGGCAGGTGCTCCATGCCCCGAAAAACACCAACGTGCTGAGCAATCACTGGCCGCGAGCAAAAGCCTCTGCCACCGAGTAGTCCCTGAGGACCTTCTACAAAGGCGGTTTTCCTCAAGCAAGCTCAAGATTTCCTCTGCTGAAGTTTTACCTCCTGGACAGATGGGCACAATAAATAGGATTGCAATGCTCTGGGCAGCAGGGAGGCTCAGCCCAATCCTCCAGCGCTTTCGTGGGAGTCAAGCGTGCGGGGCTGTCAAACAGGCGCCTCTGGCAAGCACGAAATCCCCGCGATAACATATAAATAAGAGACGAGGGGACAAAGACGAGTGCCGTCATCGGCAGCCCGTCTCGCTTTTCCTGCGACTTAGTTTGAAATACGGATGGATGACCGCAGGAGGTGTTTCTCACTGCTCCTGGTTAGGTCCGGGCTGCCGGAGGGCTGGGGAGCTGCTCTCACAGTTACTATGGGAAGCCCGGCAGAGCCAAGACAGAAAAAGAACTGGGTTAACTGAGACACTGTAATAAGAAATTTGCACTTGAAAAGGCCCCTCGCTCTTCCCTCCACCCCTCAGATCAAAGCCGCTCTCCCACCATGCGATTAGCAAAGCTCTGATTGTAACAAGAGGGGTTAACAGCTCCATCGGCCCCACACAAGACTTTTAATAGCCCTGCCTCGAAATGACAGCTAAAGCCTTCACATGATCCCTCACATGAGTGCCCTCTGGCCATCGCAGCTCACCGGGCTTCCTAGACAATTTGATTACAAAGTGGATGGGCTTTCAGTTGCTTACTGTAAGCACAATAGTGTCCACAGCATCCTTTAGGGACCTGAGCATCTGAGGAGGGGTTATGAGCAGGGATTAGCCGTACCTCTTCCTTTTATTCAACCTGCATAGGCCAAGGCAGTCTCCAGGGTTATTTCCACTCTGGGAAAAGAGCGAGCTTGGTTGATTTAAACCAGGTTGTGATGGGTAAGGTTAGAGCTCCCGACCCCCTGGGGCTTCTAACTCCAGGATCTACCACCAAGCGACTATACCTGCTGACTGAAGTTAGGGCTCCTGAGCTCTCTTTCCAAAGCTGAAGAGGGGACGGAGTCCATCTCTCCAAAGGAGAGATACAGTAATCACGGGACCTATGTTTTTAAAAACTCGCCAAGGCGTACAACAATCTCCATGCCTCCATATCTCATTTTCAAAGCAGAAGTATCAATATTTAGCCAATAAATACGTTTGTTATGGACAAAGCTTGTAAACCGCTTTAAGATTCTTCTATGAAGGCAGATGTGGGAAGAAAAACATTGTTGTTTTTCAAAGGAGTTTGCCACACAGTCATTATGAAAGAAATAGAAATATCAATTCACCCTGCTGCTGCTGTCAGTGTATTTAGCGCTCAAATAGCAGCATCTCTCGTTCAGGATCCTCAAGGCAGTGTCTGCAGGCTGATAATGCCCCTTTCGCAGCTGGAGAAAGCCAGGCACAGCGAGATGCAGTGAAAGCCAAGGGCAGTGGAGGAGCCACACCCTCCAGCCTCGCTGGACCACGGAGCACAAATTCAAAGTGCTTTAGCAACAGAGCCGTGCACAGATCTCGTAAGACCTGACTCATTTCCCTTACTCTGATCATGCTGTTCTCTACATCAAAGAACTAGATTCTTTTTAAGTATTTACCCATCTGCGTGTCTGTTGCTATGACTGCTGGTGTTTAACTGAAAAGGTGAGGGATTTAGATAGGAAATCATCCCCAGCTCTGCTTAGGAAGGAAGATTATCACTGTTCAGTTATTATAGTAGCAGGGCTGAATGCCCCAGGACTGAATAGCATGACTGAAGCCCACCACGCATTGTCTAACAGATTTCACCGAGGACAAGTTAAATAAGGAGCCACCTGCGGGGGTATTGTTTTCTTGATACCTTGGAGGCAGTTTGGAGTGCATAATGTGTAAGTGAGAAGTTGCAGTCCTTGCAACGAGCGCAGGTGAGGAGGACTCGCGTGTACATGTACTACTACAGCTGACGCTGAATTGTGGCTAACGCTGAGGAGCTTCTCTCTGCCTACACGGTTGGGAGAGCGGGGGGAAGGAGGCCCATGAAATCCAAATTCCTTTCTTTGCTATGAAACTATCTGCAGGATGTAAAACCATTCAAAGACACATTTGATCTTCTTTACTGCAGTGCACATAAAAGCAGCATCTTACAATGGGGAAAGAGCTCAGGTCTGAAAGTCTGGTCTTGTTTACACTCCCACTTCCAACGAGGAACGAGTTAATGCAATGTAGAAAGCATGGTACAGATACCTAATTCCCCCATTCACTCATCTTTGCCAAGTTCTTCGCCCATCTGTGAAACAGATTAAATTTTTGTGCTGCAGCAAGCAGAGAGCCCAGCTGAGATGGAGCACGCTATTTGCTCGGGCCTGCACAGATCCGCAGATTCAGAGGTCACCTACATCAACTTCGCTAGGTGCGTACTTTAGAAAAGATTTAGCTAAACCAGTTCAGAAGGCAGCGCAGGCATTAATAAATGTTGTTCGTGCTGACTGAGGCCTTCTGTGTTTAAGGAAAGCCAAAGTTTAATTTAAATCCATCTTCAAGGAAGCAAAGGGGGGAAGTTATCTTGGATTTACCGCATGGCAAAAGCAGCACCCATGGCATAACTAACCTGTTAAAGATCTACAGCCCGCGCCTCAGCAGTTGGTTGGTGCAGCCGTATCTGATAAGGGCTCACATGGGAAGTTATTGCAGAGTAGCTGGTGCGCTATAAACTCACAGCCTGGTTTACTACACAAATAACTTTGCCACATAGACGGACCTAAGAGGCAGTCCTGGCTTGATTGTTTCCACTTTCCTGCCTCACCGGGAAATGCCAGAATTAATTAAGAACATTTGTAAAGTGTTCTATACTGCTAAATTGCTACTTAGACAGAAACTAAACCCTGATCCAGCTTCCTGTAATTTTCTGTGCTCTTTTACAAACCCAGAAGACTTTATGCAGGAGACTTGCTGCGAGCTACGAATGCCAATCCATCCTGTCAGTCAGTATGATAACTCTGACAGTACAGCAGCATCCCAGGTGATGCCAACTTCCCTCCACTCCAAAACCTCCCGAGGAGCTGAACAGAAAAAGCAGGAGGGAAACCACCTTTTAGAGGAATGCCATTATTTTTTAGAAGATCAAGGTCTCTAGACTTAAACATGTTGTCACTGATAACTTGCTTAAAAGCCCCTCTGGCAGCATTTTCATCAAAATGGCTAACAGCATTGTATAAAGTGGTTTGATGCAATTATTCCTATTGTATAAACAAGATATAGCAGGTTACAGGCAGAGCCGGGATTACAAGCACGGGAGCGCTGAAATGCCAGGCACTATCACTTTTGCCAGGGGACCACGCTGCTTCCAGCAGAGACACGAAGGGCATCGAATGAACCTGTTCCGTGTAGTACAAGCACGCTTCGTACTCACCACCCGGGCGGCTCTCTCTTGAGATTCACATTTCCGACAGAACCAGGGTCCGGTAGGAACCTGGACAATTCCATAGCAAGCTGGAAGAAAAGCAAAGAGAGTTCATCAGACCATCTTTAAATTGACTATTTAATTTCTCAGGTGCATACAAAAGTTTGCCAGAGCTCTTATCAGTCAGAGATGGGTGACAAAACCAAAAATTAGATCTACGCAGCATTTTATTCCCCTTTCTAGCTTCCATATCCAGCAACAGCAGACAGCTTTTTGCAAGAGGTCCAGTGTTATACATTTATTCAAGTTTTCAAATAAGCTCATGCCCAGTATGAAAAATTCCTATGAAAATCTGGCCTAAGTGGGAATGGAGTGCTTCATAAACTGTGTCTAATTCTGGTCTAGCAAACACAAATAGAGCAATTTCTTACCCCTTAACTTTTCAAGTGTCACTAGTGATCTAAACATAAAATTATGACATGGATGGCTATGAAGCACCTTAAACCATAATTAGAACTAAGATAAAATCTCAGCGTCACGAAGGAAACCGTCTCAGTGAGAATTCAGACAGACACCAAGCGAAACTCCCATTCACACCCTCAAGTCTGTAAGCCACATCCAGCGGCAGCCTTTCAGAGCATGCTTCCAAGATCACCGAATTCAGGCTTTTTAGGGCTACTCCTGGGAACGGCTTCTGTGTTAGTACAAGTGTCCAGCTGATAACCCAACAAAACCGGTGTTCTTATCCAGGTATACCGTACGTCCCTCTTGCTTTCTACACCACTACTGATGCCCTCAGGGTCTCCCTCTGCAAGTTGGAACTCCCACTTCTTTAAAATTAGCTCCCTTCTCTGATGGGGCAGTGCTGCTTGAAGACTGTTCACCTCCTTCGGTGACCTTCTCCCTCTTAACCATCCAAGGATGGTCTTTGTGAGTCCCAAAGGAAGCATTTCTGACCCCGAAAGGGCTCTTAGCCACCACGCAGGTGGGTTTGAAGCAACAGAGGCTGGTAAAGATGGTGGTAAAGAAGTAAGGCTATGCATCTCAGACGAGGGTATAGGAGTCTCCTAGGAAAGAACAAATTACATCTTCCTTATTCCACCTTCAAATGCGAGCTGGCGGTTGGAATGGAATCCCAGTCACTTGAGACGTTTGAAACTAGGTTGGACAAAGCATCTGAAAATATCCTGCTGGAAGCAATCCTGCGATGTTCCCCAGGGGATGGACCAGACACGACCCGCAATAGGTTCTCTCCGTCTCTCTAATGTCTATTATGCCACATCGGCCAGGAAAACGAACGCAATTGTAGAGTTAAAACTGAAAGAGCTGACTGCAAGATGAGCCAAGGCATACGCATAAGAAAATAGAAACTACATGAAAGCAATGACAGAGGAGCCTGCCTTGGGTCCATCTTTAGCAGTGGGCTTAGGGCCAAAAGCAAGCACTCAGCTGGAGCCAGTGCGAGCTTCTGTACCCACTGCTTCCAAAAGGAAGAAAACAAGGAAAAAAACAAGGAGCAAGGCAGAACGTAAGTAAGGCAGAGTTGAAAACATGATTTGTAAACATTCTTAACTATCTTATTAGTGTCTTCATTTCCAATCGGATGGTTTTGCTAACGTTTTTAATTTTTTACTGGAAAGATACGATTTTTAACCATTGTCACAGAAATGGTACTGATATTTTTAAGAATGAGCCCTAATGCGTGGCTATAACATAAGCTTAAAAAAAAAAAACAAACCAGGATTCTTTATTTAACTGTACAATCATTTCAAAAGGTAATTTGGTTTTGTGGATATTCAAGCAGTACAAAGAGATACCAAACCCAGTAGTGTGTGATTGCACGGAATGAGAGTAGATGACCGAGATGATCCCCTACAGTGGTTTGTTTCTATTTAAGAAATAAAAGCCTACCAAAACACCATACTACTGCTAGGTTTATGAGCAGGCTTTAAAAGGAGGGTTGAAGAACATCCACTACACACTGCTGCGCTCCTTATGAATTATTATATCCTGAAGGACTCTTACAAGACCTAAATAGACAGTTGTATTTTCCAAACACACAAGCAGTGCCCTCTCTGAGACTTTTCTAACATGTTCCAACTGTACCAAAACAACGCCACGCGCCCGCTTCCCCGCCGCCGCAGCAAACGGCGAACGCATCCCGCCTCCGTACCTGTGCGGGCCTACAAACAGGCACCCTAAAAGAATAAAAGCATTGCACATTTGAAACCGTTCTTGCACGTTTGAACTGTTCTCGCCAAACAAAAGTGTTTATATTCATCTTGGGAGCGGGCATAAGGACGCCAACGCCCTTTATCTCCCTCCAAAAAAGAGAGCGATGAAGAACCCTATTCTCTAGCATGTGGTTTGATAAATAACGGGAAGAATGGAAGACTTAGACCAGCAAAATCAAAACAGAAAGAAGCGTCCTTCCAGAGAGACCCGCATCGTGCCGGGTCACTCGGAGGCACCCTGGAGAAGCTGCCTGGTGACGGGAGACACCCAAGCATCGCCTCCGAATGAAGAGAAATCCCCCGTGAGCTTCACTTCCTCATTTTAACTCCCCTTCAGTCACCTGGTTGTAAGCGACTTCTTACCGAAGCCGTAAGCGTGGATACACCAAACGTACGAAAAGCAAAAGCAAGCCCAACCTACAGACCCAGAGACCTGCGCCTGACAGGCGGGCAGAGGCAGAGCAGGACACATTCGCAGCTGGAGACAGGAGCGTGCATCAAGACACCGAGGGAGAGATTACACAGGGAGAGGCTGGAGATGCGCTGGTAGATGGATAGGATAATAATAGATGGAAAAACAGACATGCCAGATGAGACCAGAAACCTTCGTGTTATTCAAAACAAACCAACCAGGATAATCACCCTGCCTTGCTGCCAGGTTTGAACGAAAGCAAATATACGTATTTTTTTAATTTTTTTTTTTTTTTTTTTTTTCCGGAGACCTGAGGACAAACTTTCCAGTCCGATACCGTGCGTTAGGTGCGTGGCTGCAAGTCATTTAAAATGCAAATAGCCCGTATCTCTGGGAGGAGGAGGAGGGCTGCCTTCCTCCCTGCCCTTGGAGGAGGCAGCTCCGGGCCCCGCCGCCGCCCCCGGGGGGGTTACCCGGGGCCATGCGGGGCCGAGCCGAGGATACCGGACCCCCGGGGGGGTTACCCGGGGCCATGCGGGGCCGAGCCGAGGGCACCGGACCCCCGGGGGGGTTACCCGGGGCCATGCGGGGCCGAGCCGAGGGCACCGGACCCCCGGGGGCGGCTGCGGCGCTTCCCGGCCCGGCGCTGCCCTCCTCCCGGCCCGGGGCTCGGCAGCCCGCCCTTCCCGGGGCAGCGGGGCAGGGCGGGGGGGGCCCGGCTCCACCGCCCCGGCCGACCCCCCCCCGCTCCTTCCCTCCGCGGAGAGAAGCGGCCGGGGGTCCCCGCCGGCTGCCGGGAGCCAGCACCCGCCGAGCCCCGGGAACTGCGTGCCCCCCCCGGGGCGCAGCTGATGGCCAACTCCGCTCCCCGCCGGCACACCGCGCTCCCCCCCCGGCCCCGGCTCCTCCGCCGAGCCAGGCCGGCGCCGACACCGTTATTTTAAACAATAGGGCTAAAACAAAGCCCCCCCCCCCCGCCGCCCCCGCACCCCCCCGGCCTCCCCGGGGGCGCCCGGCGGGAGGGGGGGGGGGGGGGGCGGCGGCCCGGCCCCACGCTGCCCCGGTGCTGGCGGCGGCGCCGGGCCGGTGCCTTACCTTGGTGCACCGCCACATTGCAGCCGTGCCCGTCGCAGTAGACCAGCGGGTTCTCCGCCCAGCCCCGCTCATCAGAACAGACACAGCAGCCTCCCACCATCTCCTTCATACTTCCATGAGGGTTTCCTTCCCCCCCCGCCTCCCTCTACGCACACACTCCTCCCTCCCTCCCTCCCTCCTCCTCCTCCTCCTCCTCCTCCTCCTCTCCTCCTGCGCGCTCCCCCCTCCCCGCTCGCAGCCTGCCTTTCACACGGCCGCCCGAGGGGCGCGGGGTGCCCGACCCCCGCCGCGGGGCCGGGCGCTGCTCGGGGCGGGGGGGACGGAACCGCCCGCGCCCCCGCCCCGCGCCCGTGCACACGCAGGGACACGGACACGCGGGGACACACGCACACGGACAGACACACAGACACACACGCACCCCCCCCCCCCCCCCGCCTATACAATCATGGCTGCGCCGCCCGCATGCTCCTGTAAAATTTGAGGTTCAGGGATTGCAGGCTGGCTGGGTCGGGTGCATTTCTCTGCGTGCCTCTGTGCGTGTGAAATTAATTTTTTGTTTTGGTTTGTTCTGGTTTTTTGGGTTTGATTTGGTTTTTTTTTTTTTTTTTTTTTTTTACCCCCCCGCCCCCTCCGGCCGCTTTTCGCTTCTTCCTTTACGTTTTTATTCACCCCCCCACCCCCCCTCGCCACCCCCATCTCCCGAGCAAACCGAGCAGGAATCCGAGTGTGCACCCGTGTGTGCAAACCGCTGGATGCGTGCCCGAGCCAGTCAACATGGATCGCTCCGGAGCGATGAGTTGGGACCGTTCCGCAAATCCTATTATCTCCGCAATTCCTCTCTGACAGATCGGGGCTCCGCGAGCGCCACCGCCTGTCCTGCTCCCGCAGGCTCCTTCTGCGGGAGCCTTTAACCCCTTGGCACCTGTGGTGGTACCTTTGCACCGCGGCGGGGGAGAAAAATGCCCCCTTTGGAGGCTTACGCCCAGCAGGACAAGCGTCAGAAATCAGCTGGACAACAGGAAAAAGAAATAATCCTAAAGTCTAGGGAGTGATGCTGTGTGGGATTGCACCTGCGGGTCCCGCAAGTCCGCCCAGTTTCGTGAGACCCCTGGTATATCGTGAAATCGTTTAGGTGGGAAAAGACCTTTAAGATTATCAAGTCCAACCATTAACCTAACACTACCACTAAACCAGTTAAGGGTAGAGTAATAATTAGGTTCATGTTTCCTGGCTTGGTGGTTGGGTTATTTTTTAATGGAAGTAAAACTATAAATCACTAAGGTTGGAAAGGCCCTCTAAGATCATCAGTCCAACATCAACCCAACACCCCCATGCCCACTAAACCATGGCCCAAAGTGTCACCTCTGCCCGCTTTTTTAATGCCTCCAGGGATGGTGACCCCACCACCTCTCTGGGCAGCCTGGTCCAATGCTTGACCACTCTTTCAGTAAAGAAATTTTTCCTAATATCCAATCTAAACCTCCCCTGATGCAACTTGAGGCCATTTCCTCTCGTCCTATTGCTTGTTACATGGGAGAAGAGACCAACACCCCCCTCCCTGCCCCCTCCTGTCAGGAGCTGCAGAGCGATCAGGTCTCCCCTCAGCCTCCTCTTCTCCAGGCTGAACACCCCCAGCCCCCTCAGCTGCTCCCCATCAGCCCTGTGCTCCAGACCCTTCCCCAGCTTTGTTGCCCTTCTCTGGACATGCTCCAGCCCCCCAATGTCCTTCTTGTACTGAGGGGCCCAAAACTGAACACAATCATGAGAAACAGCCCTTGCCTTGGATGCATCACCCAGCACAGACAAGGAGAAATGAGGAAAACCCAAGCACAGAGCACAAAAATAATTAAATCTTAGAAAAGAGGCCTAGGAGGAACCCAAAGAATTCATGTAACGTGTTCCTACGGCTCCAGCTCCACCTGAAATCATCTGCCTGAGGACACCGAGCAGCTCTGAGGGAACGGAGCCCAGGTCTCATCTCTGGTGCACGTCCTTACCCACCGACCACACTGTCCTCATGAAAAAAAAAGGAAGCGCCTGATGCCAGCCTGGGCAAAGAAACAGTAGAAAACGTAACAGTGAACAATTTTTTTTGCCTGCGTTGATAAAGAAAAGATGTCCTCTCAAGCTGCTATACCCAACAGTTCTGTTACAGCAGGGCTTTTTGGAGGGCTGATGGAGGAACGGTATACAGGAACTTCAATAAGAAGGAGCATATAAAGGTGCCTGATTTGCGTTACTACTTTTTAATTCTGTTCCTGTAAACCCTTGGCGTTTTAGAAAAGAAGTGTTGTAAATTAGATCAAAAGGAGAGAGCGTTGTGTCTTGCTTGGGAAGGTGCGGGGTTCATGGAATCACTGAGCTACCTGAAATCTTTTTTTCCCTATTCTATGTGGGTTGTGAGCACTGAAGAGACATGGTCGTGGTAGTGAAGGAAACATCAAGGAAAAAAAAAAATCAAAAGCCGCTCTCTCTGCTTCCAGGAGCAGGCACTTAAAATTGTTTTCAGTTGCTGGCATGTATGTGAGTAGCCAGGAGGTCGTATCTTTACTCGAAAGTCAGTCTTCAAAGCCATCAGTGTTTCTGCAGAAAGATGCCCTCCCTGGAGCACAGCCTCGGCAGTTCTCTTCTGCCTGCAAGCGCATCGCTGCAGTGACTCCACGGGAACTATTCCTGATTTACAGCCGCTTAGATAAGACCAGAAACAGTGTCAATGTCTCTTAGACTGGCGACCCTCTTCTTGCTCAAAGTCGTTCCCTTGCGACAGGTAGCCTTTGAAAGGTTGGCATATCCCATCGTATGGTTCCTTTAAAAAAAATCTTCTCATCAGAGAGCAGAGAGGAAACCCATTCCAACAGCCCTAATAATCACCAGTTTAGCATCCTTTATATTGCACCTGTTCAAGCGTTACATCAAGGGGCTGGAAGGCAGACGGCTCCCTGAGAAGCTGCCCGCTGGGTTGCTGTCTTCCTTTTATTACATTCCTTTGAGAGTCACAGGGGCAGACAATACGTTCACCACATTGCTGGAAATTCACTCAGCCTTAGCTCACTTTTCTGGGAGGGTTTCCCCTCCTCTCCCCCCCCCCCCTTTTTTTTTTTTCTTTTATCTATTGTGTTATGAACTTGTTTCAAAGAAAAGGGGGAAAATCTGGCTGGTTGCCTTTGTAACCTGAAGGAGATCCTTGCGGTTTAAGATTGTCTTAGACTACAGGGCAAAATGCTAAACATCCACCATCCCCTGACCGTCTTGGTTCCAGTTGGCCATGCTAGCAGACACTTGGACTTGAACTGCAAATTTGCCTTTAGGGGATTAAGTTCCAATTTACATAACTAATCCCTGTGGTGAGGAAAGGCTAGGCCAGAGAGGAAAGGGCACGATCGTTTCTTGAGAAAAATTTGGGGGAAAGTTACAACTGTGAAAACTGAGACGTGGAGATACTTAATTTATATTGTTCATTTGTTATTTTATCAGTCAGTGTTTTTAAAGTGCGGCCATATGTAGGAAGCGGGCAAAATTAAAGTGATATGTACTGACTCATGGGAACCACTAACCCTGTGTATCTCAGTCATAACTGCAGACCTAAGTTACAGAAGTTGTTACTAAACTTAGTAGTTTACTACTATATCTAGAGAACTGTGGATAAGGGAACTGGCTTCTCCACGGGCTCATACATCATGAACAGAGCTGTTAGCCTTATCTCTCTCTGCAGAGTCTTTGTTACAGATGATCCTTCATTTTCAGGGCGAACCTTTGCATTTACTTGGTTAGTATTTAAAAATAGCCTAAAATTAGTTCTCATCTAAGAGCCTGACATGGAAATTCTTGAGATACAATAAATAAAATACTCTTACTAGCGTCTAAGGCCATATCATTGCATTTTCCAGATTATTCATACTTTGGCTATTTTATCTATACAAGACATATATCCTATGTTAAAGAAAAGAACAACAACAACAAAAAAAAGCAAGAAGATTTATCTTTCTTATGATAACTCAATGTGCTCTTAGGAAATTAAAGACTGATCTATGTTAGAGAAGCGCTTAT
Source organism: Pelecanus crispus (assembly GCF_030463565.1). Classification (NCBI taxonomy): domain Eukaryota; kingdom Metazoa; phylum Chordata; class Aves; order Pelecaniformes; family Pelecanidae; genus Pelecanus; species Pelecanus crispus. The sequence goes on along the minus strand of NC_134660.1, from coordinate 1,934,240 downwards.
GGCCTAGCTTACACAAAGGGTCGATGCAAGGAAACACTGGAATGTACATACTTAATGGCTTGCAGTGATAGATTGCCTCTCTGCGCAGTATCCCAGCCTTTTCCAACAGCTTCTCCTGGGAATGAAGACTCTTCCTTCCTTCATTTATGGGGAAATTGTCACTTAAGATTATCATGAATAAGGGCTGTAATTTATCGGGGTGCAAGGAGGGCTAAAACTTGCCTATTTGTGGACAGGCAAATCTGCGCCCCTGTTCAACGAACCTGCTAGCTCTATCAGATTTTATCTCATTCCTCTTGGGTAGGTTGGAGGAAGAGGGAATTGTGCAGATAAGAGTCATAATCCTCGCTAGGCAGCCAAACTCCTTCGAGTCGCTAGCAAGAACCACTACTTTAAAGTATAAATCTCTCAGTTGGAACTGCGGGATCAGTTCCACAGATAGCAGCAGCAAAGTCTTATCCTCTGTTAGCAGCAGCCACCAGGGAGAACATGACATAATCGGAGAACTCTCCAAACCCTATCTCTTTCAGAAAGTTGCTTTCTCATTTTAGACCAAACTTTTCATCCTTCTCACTGATGCGTGCACGTTTAGCCCCTTCATCTCTCTGTAAATGCTTACTAGCACAGCGAGAAGACTACACACATTATTTATACATATTATTTAAACAAAATAATTTAGTTCAGCTTTCTTTAAAACTTTGCATGTGATGTTTTTCTCTATATCCTTTGTTTTGGATACCACGGTGTCTCAAAACATTGAGAAAGATTATGCTAGCCATCGAATTTCAAGGCTAACAAGTGTCCCTCCTTGGAGGGGTAAATAATACTATGGCAGAGAATTCCTCTGCCAATCTGGAAAGATGGCCTCCAGCTCTGCCACTGACCTGTTGCAAGACTTGAAGTAAATTATTTTGCCTTCCCCTTCTTCTCTGTTTGGATTATTAGACCTTCGAGGAGGGAATGCCATCTCATCACACCTTCTGCACTCTTCCAGGATCAGTAGGGTCTTGATGGTACTCAGAGTCTCTGCATGATCCACCGTCAAAATTCATAATAAGTGTAGTAGGAACAAAAATGAGGACGATGGTAATGATAGCGACAAATGCGATTCAGTGGCATACGCAAAACTTCACCCAAATTTATTTTTTGCCTCTCCCACATGGAATGCTGCTGACCAGATAGTTCTGGAGTTTTGCTACCTTTGCAGTGGGTTTATAAGGGACACAAACTTTTTCCCTTTCTCTCCAACAAAAATTGATTTTATTACCTAGCAACAAAAGGTCCATATTCGCAGGCTGGTAGAGACAAGGGGTCAATCTCTTGATATTTCTCTACACCATAGATGGGGAAATCTCATTTGCAATCAGTCAGCACTGTGGCACACATTTTCCTACAGTATATAGGGCCTCTTAGCTCTCTTTTCCCATCGTCGGACAAGGAAAAATCCCACCGAGGTCTGCAAAGGCTTCTCGTACCCTGCAGGACTGAAAGCTGGGAGTCTGGACTGCAACCTGCAAAGGCAAAGTCTCTGTTTAAACAGGAGCTTCAGCTGCAGCGTGTCATTCCCAGGGGAGAGACACCGAGACCTTTGCCCCTGCTCTTCATCAACCACACCTACCAAAAAACCCCACGCTTTTCGTCTCTTTTCTGCCCTGCTCATATCCTCACAAAAAGCATTTCGTCGAGGTAGCTTTTCTTAAGAAGCAACTCTGTTTAGTGAAGATCTTTGTGAGAGAAAAAGAAACACTCGGCTTTCGGAATAGGCTGTTGAATTGGCACTGATAGTTTATTAGATGGGTTACTTTGTGCTTGCTCCATGGTGGACTAAATGCTGCATTTCTAAAGTACGGGCACCCACGGAAAGATTCAGAGAGTAAAGAAAGCCAAGTGCCAAACACAGGCACTCCCAGCTTTGCTTCATCAGTAACTTTCTGGCCTTGGACAAGTCACTTCCTCCCTTTGTGCCTCATTTTCCCTCTTTGTCTGACCAATTCCCTACTGCAGAGAACTTCTGGGTTGTTTGCTTGAAAAAGCACTATATAAGTGCAAGTTATTATTCATTAAACAATGTCATTAAGGACTTTGAAAGGAAACAATGATGTCATTGACAACTTCGAAAGGAAACAGTGCCATTAATGACTTATAAAGGAAAAAAGTAGCGATTGAAATACCCTCTATGCCTGTCTTTTTTTTTTTCCTCTAGCAGCTTAAATCAAACAAGACAGTGGGCCGTATTTGTCTTGATCGTTTTGATGCATTCAAAACAGTAAAATTGATTAATATAGTAGGTCGTTGCACAGGAAGATGACAAATTTGCTTTTGGTACTAAATTACTCTTTTATGAGTGGAAATATGTTGAAGGGATTGCTAGAATCGCTCCGTCTCTTTTCGCCCTAAAAGCTGAAACTCCCACGCTTTCGTGACATACCCGTATTTATGACCGCTTTCCAGACCGCTTACCTTACTGTCCTCTCCCACTGGCGTGAGGGGGATTCCTATGGGTCACGTATTTAAAGTGGTTTAGCTGTTGATTCACTTCTTCCTGCAAAAGAGAGAGCGTCCCGCAGACCGTGTAGTTGAGGAACATCTCTAAAACAAGTCCAGTTTAACAAACCTAATGGGATAGTCATAAAATCACATAAGCATTGCTTTGGAAGGAACTTCAAGAGACCAATTAGGCTAATTCCCTATGGGGAGGCAGAACCAAGGACTTAGTAGTGTCATATTATTTTTATTATTATTATTATTATTTACATTAGGTAGCAAAAGTACACAACAATTACCAGAGAAATAAGTGATGTGGTCTGCATCCCGAAACCAAGAGTATTTTTAAGGAGCCTGTACTTAGGCTTTCAAGTTCATTCTTAGGAAGCTAAACAGATGCCCTGGCTTTAAAACCAAAAAAATTTGGAGCCGCTCCCATCTCCCGATGCGCCCAAACCTCTGCTGATGCACGCGGAGCGGGACCAAGGCTTTTGAGAGCGTTTTAGCTCTCCCGAGGTGCTTTGGCATGGCAGAGTGTTAGGTACTTCACAGATTCAGGCCCTGAGTCTTCAGCCTAGGTCCTGATGTGAAAGAGGGGATTAATAATCACAAACAGATCTTTTTTTAATGGGACTTAGGCACCTGTTTCCCTTTGTGCCTTGGGACTTTTTCCTCACATTCCTGCGTTTTTAGCGCCTTTAAAAAATACTTGGCAGTAATTGAAGCTTTGCCTGTGCCCACCAGTTGCTCTCATTTAATTGGTGTACAAACCAGTTTAATTAACCGCTCTGTTCTGACGTCCTCGCGTTGGTTTAGAGCATTGCATCAGCTTAGCTTGCAATTGTATGTTCAGTTCTTGGCTACGCTATCGGAAACTGCCTTTAAGACAGGAAGCCTGAGGTAAAAGCCTGAAGGTAACAGCTCTGCAGCGACTGCACAAAACCAAGTCGTCGTTCCAGGCCGAAGCTATCCTCCCAGGGCGGAAATCATCCCGAGCTGCGCAGGCCCCACGGCACGGCAAGGTGTGGGGCAGCCGGTGGGTAAAGGCCACCGTCCCTCACCGCCCCACTGCCAAGCTGACAACGGTCCAGGGTGCTGCACAGGGTCAGGCTTTCTCCCCCGCTCCCTCCCAAATTACCTATATATATATACTTTTATATATACGCATATAATGACTTCTCAAGCTGGTTTGCAGCATGCAAAAGAATCCATTACAGAGCTCTGCAGAAAAAGTCGTGCCCGGAGCTGCGCAAGCTCTGCTGCTGCTGCACGCCTTTCACCGTAGAGCACCCAGGGCTGGGGAGCTGTGTCAGCTCTCACCCAAATCCCCCCCCACTCCCTAAGATTTCTGCAAAAAAATCTTTACTGGCAGCCCAGGGGTTGTGCTGGGTGCTGCAGGCCCGGAGGGGCTGCCAGGACCCCCGGTGCGGGTGCCAGGGCTTGGTGGCAGAGCTGCCCGCTGTCCGGTGCCAGGCTCCGGGGAGCCAAGCCAGACCATACCCAGGTCTGTGGGGCTGGGAACAGCCGGGGCTGAGAAAGCCCCGTGAATATTGACAGGAAACGATCGGTGGCTTTTTTGGTTGCGAGCTGCAGCGCTGAGGTTCAGGCAACGACATCCTGCCCCTGCCACGCTCCCCAGGGCCGGGAAGGAAGCGGGGGCCACAGGGGGGGCTGAGAGCAGCCCCAGGCCGGGACTGGGATGGCAGAGGCAATGCAGCTCCCTGGAGTATGGCTGTCCCTGCATCCATCCCTGCATCCCACCCTGCATCCCACCCTGCATCCTGCCCTGCATCCACATCTACCCATCACCTACCCATTGAGAGCAGCCCTGCGGAGAAGGACTTGGGGGTACCGGTGGTACCTTCTCACCCAAACCATTCTGTGGTTCCATGATCTCTCCATACTCAAAAAAGCTGGAAGTGAGCCGGCAATGTGCGCTCACATCCCAGGAAGCCAACCGTCTCCTTGGGCTGCATCCCCTGCAGCGTGGCCAGCAAGTCGAGGGAGGGGGTTCTGCCCCTCTGCTCCGCTCTGCTGAGACCCCACCTGGGGCACTGCGTCCAGCTCTGGCGTCCCCAGCGTGGGACAGAGATGGACCTGTTGGAGCAGGTCCAGAGGAGGCCACAAAAATGATCAGAGGGCTGGAGCACTTCTGCTATGGAGAAAGAGTCGGGGTTATTCAGCCTGGAGAAAAGGCGGCTGTGGGGAGACCTTATTGCGGCCTTTCAATACGTGAAGGGGGTTATAAGGGAGGTGGGGACGGACTTTTTAGCAGGGCCTGCAGCGATAGGACAAGGGGTCACGGTTTTAAGCTAAAAGCGGGGAGCTTCAGACTGGGTATAAGGAATGTTTTCTGCTGAGGGTGCTGAACCGCTGGCACGGGTTGCCCGGAGAGGTGGGGGATCCCCGTCCCTGGACACGTTCCAGGTCAGGGTGACGGGGCTCGGAGCAGCCTGCTCGGGTCGGAGATGTCCCTGCCCATGGCGGGGGCTTGGGCTCGGTGACCTTTAGAGGTCCCTTGCCACCCAAACCACTGTATGATACTATGATCTCTCCAGACTCAAAACTACAAAACCTACAACGCCCTTTGACCCCCCCTGCCCTAGTAGCCCCCCAGGGCCGGTGGGGCTGGAGACAGTGGGTGCCTGGTGTGGGAGGGGGTGGCTGCAGGCCCCTGGGGGCCGAGGCAGCTGCAGGCTGCACTTCACGCGTTTGTCAACTGGCGAGTAGCTCTGGTTCTTGGTAAGAGCTGCAAGGACGGAAAAGAAAACATAATCAAACCTTTAGCCCTTCGTCACTGCTCTTGGGAGATTTGCATGGACCGTTCTGAGATGCCTGTTTACTATAAATGTCCTAATTATTTGTCAGAGGAAGCAACTGTTTCCTTTACTGATAATTTCAGTGATTTATCATGGACTCTGCCAATCTGCCTTGCTGTTAGGATCGTCCTTTTAATCATGTGTCTATTTAGTGACTTAATGGGTTAGATCTTCTTGCACACCCTATTACTCATCAGAAATTGTGAGGCTGTAACCTGTTACTTAGTCACTGGTGAGTCATAGCTCGTCCCTTGGAAAATAAAAGATGGCCAAATTCTGACATCCTTGAGGCTAACCCCCAAAATAGTGTGTAAAGTCACCGGCACCACTTCTGTGCGATGCTTCCCAGTGAGAGCTAAGGGATCAAAATTAGGCTGATGGTTGCAGCATAATTCATGAGTAATATTTGGAATAAATCAGTTTAGCTGTGATTCATACCTATCTATCTCGATGCTCAAGTATTTTTGCACTCAACTGGAGAAACCCAGCAATGGAAATCATTTCTAAAAGTGTCAAAAATCGCTGCAAAAGCTTTCTGAGGGGAAGGCCATCCCAGGGTGCTTTGGAGCAAGCCTGTAGATGGAGGGTGGTGTGCTGGCTGGGATACACTGCGGAATTTCACAGGTGCAAGACCTATTCAGGTGCACTAAGTCCAGCTTTAATTAAGGCTTACATTAATGTATTTCAATCTGGTTATTTGCTAAAAGAAAATAATCTATCAGAAGCACAATATAAAGTAGTAATGGGTGTACACGAGAGGTTTGCACAAACACAGCAGTATATTTAGCGTAATTTCCTAATATAGGCAAGCCCACTCTGTTCTCTTTCTTTCATTCATTCTGTTTTGGCTCGTTGACAGTGGGATTACAAAAATAGTGAGGAGACCTGAAACTGAAAATGACACTCGGTTTACGGAACTGTGCCACTTAGGGAGGCAGAAAGAGTTGGGCTAATGTGATGTTCGAAGTGTCGGCTCTGACGTGGTAGGTTTTGGTGATGCTTTTCCCTACAGGTGCCTTTCCGTGGGGGAATTGTCATATCGGGGCGGGCACGTTTTTCCCCTGCATGGCTTTAACCACAACTACCCAACCCAGCGGGGGGATTTCCAGGTCCCTGCCCTGAATTTTGCTGCCTACTTCAGGCAAATAATCTCCCACCGTCCTGCGTGAAGGCAGGCTGCTGGCTGTGAGCGCTGGCATGCAGGACACGGTAGCACATCTCCGCATGCGGAGTGCCGGGAAAGGGGATTTTCCAGCCGCTGCTGCTCCCTCCCGTGCGAGGAGTTTCTGTTTCTGCCGGGCAAACCGGCAGCTTTGCCGCTGGAGCCCGCGGAGGAGAAGGACCCCCCCGGGGGGGGTCGGGGCTGTACCAGCCCCACGGGGTCCCAAGGGCCTGGGGCGGCCGGGACGTGACGCTGGGGGCCCGGGGGGGGCTGAGGAGATGCCCCGGGGGTCGTGGGGGGGGATCACGGCGCTGCCGGGGGGGTGCAGGCAGCGGCACCGGGCCGGGCCGACCCGGGGAGCCGGCGGCTGCCGGTGGGAAGGCAGCCGGGGACCTCTACTGGGCGAAGCCTAAAAATGCCCTTTTTTCCCCCAAACGCGTGCCCTGCGGCCAGGCTGGCGGTGGGAGACCTCCGGAGGGCGCCCGCATTGCGCCTTTCCCCGCCGGGCCGAGCCCCCCCAGCCCGGCTGTCCCGGGGGGCCGAGCCCGGGGCCGGGCCAGCCCCGACCCCCCCAAACCCGCATCCTCCGGGCGGGGACGGGGCGCAGCCCCGGGCAGGATCTGGCCGGGAGGGCGGGGAGGTGGGCGCCCAGGGCTGGGCTCCGCTCTCCGGGGGGTGCCGGCTCTTCCCGGGGGCGAAACCTTTCAGAAACGGGAATGACGGCCAGAGACTGGACTATTCCTCCGCTATTTCTCCCGTCAATCCATCCATCCATCCATCCATCCATCCATCCATCCATCCATCCATCCATCCATCCACCCGACCGTCCGTCCATCCTCTGCTCGGGTCCCCCGTCTGTCCGACCCAGCCCCCGCTCTCCCCTGCCCCACCCCGCCAGCCAAAATTTCCCCCTCCCGGGAGTGTCCGGGTTTAGCAGAGAAAAAAACCGCGCTGGGACCTCGCTCTTCCTCAGGGAGCGGCTTGGGCTGAGGCTCCCTGGGGAACGGGTCCTTCCAGCCCAGATCCCCCGGGAAGCGGGGTGCAAGGGGGTGCCCGGGAGCCGCGGGCACAGACCCTCCCGGGGGAAGGGGCAGCCGAGAGGCTCCTCTGATTTGTTTTATTTTGGGGTTTTTTTTAAGTGCATCGCCGGAGGCGAAGGGGAAAGCTACCGGCGGGCTGAGCTCGGGTGCCGGTGCCGAGAGGTGCTGGCGGGGGAAGGGGCTGGGGAAGGGAAGGGGCTGGGAAGGGGCTTGGGAAGGGGCTGGGAAGGGGCTAGGGAAGGGAAGGGACTGGGAGGGGGCTTGGGAAGGGGCTGGGGAAGGGAAGGGACTGGGAGGGGGCTTGGGAAGGGGCTGGGGAAGGGAAGGGACTGGGAAGGGGCTGGGAAGGGGCTAGGGAAGGGAAGGGACTGGGAAGGGGCTTGGGAAGGGGCTGGGGAAGGGAAGGGACTGGGAAGGGGCTGGGAAGGGGCTGGGGAAGGGAAGGGACTGGGAAGGGGCTTGGGAAGGGGCTGGGGAAGGGACTGGGAAGGGGCTTGGGAAGGGGCTTGGGAAGGGGCTGGGGAAGGGAAGGGACTGGGAAGGGGCTGGGAAAGGGGCTGCCCGGGGCGGGGGGGGGCAGAGGGGCGCTGGGATGAAGGGGAAGGGGAGCGGGAGCATTTCCCTGCCCAGCTGCGGCAGCGGGGAGGGCAGGGGCGGCAGCGGCACCCAGCGCCCCGCGGCCGGCACCCTCCTGCCCGGGGCGAGACCCCCGCTCGTGTGTTTAGGGGTCCCCGCCGACGAGCACCAGAGGGAAAATTCGGTGGAAGAGGCGGAACAGCCGGGGCAGAGCTGGATCCCGGGACGCCCCGGCTACAGCAGCCCCCCGCCCGCCGGGCACCCCGGGCTGGGGCCGGGCACCCCCCCCGCCCCGCCGCGGCTCCCCCCCTCCCGCTCCCCGCCCCGCCGCGGCTCCCACCGACCCCGGCGCTGCCCCCAGCCCTCGGTAGCGATCGTCGCCCACCCCGGCCGGGCACCGCCGGCGCGGAGCCGGTGCCGCCGCCTGCCCCCGGTGCCCGGTGTCCCCCCCGTCCCTGTGCCCGGTGTCCCCCCCCGTCCCTGTGCCCGGTGTCCCACCTCGCCCCAGTGTTTCCCCCCCCACGTCCCGGGGCTCGGTGTTCCCCCTGTCCCGGTGCTCGGTGTCCCCCTCGCCCCGGTGTTCCCCCTGTCCCGGTGCTCGGTGTCCCCCTCGCCCCGGTGTCCGGTTTCCCTCCCGTCCCTGTCCTCGGTGTCCCCCCCCGCCCCGCCCCGGTGTCCGCTCCTTCGGGGACCTCGATTTTTAGATGTCACCTCGCGAGTGGCCCCGAAGCCGCTCCCCAAAGGCATCGCCCTGTCCCATCCCTGTTTGGGGACGAGAGACCCCCCCGCCACCCCCAGCAAAGGAGGCTGCAGGGGCTGCCGGGGGGGGACATCGGGGACAGCCACAAGCTCTCCTGTCCCCCCTCCACGGAGCCAGGCGATTCCTAGAAAGTGGAGCTGAAGCTGAAATGTCCACTTTGGAGCGAAACGCAAATATTTTCTATTTTATTGTTTCCCAGCTCAGTGCCTTCCTCTCCCTTTAGGTCTCAGTGCCTCTGAAACCGAGAACCATTTGGCAGCTGGGAGATACCACGGTGTTAAAAAAATAATAATAAAATCAAATAAAGACAAACAGATGCAACCTCCTCCCCTACCCACGGGGTAACATGCGGAAAGTACTCGAGAACAATCCTCAACCCTTCAGTAACTTTTTTCATCCCAAATTCCAGGGTTTAACCCAGTTCAACAGCCGGTAGAGCAGCTCATGCCCAGGTCGTGCTGGCATGGAGACCCCACACCTCTGTCCGCGTGTCCGCGTGTCCGTGTGTCCATGTGTGCACAGACCTGTTCGTGCCACGCACCAGGACATGCAAGGACACACTTTGGTCCAGGGCTCCTTGTGCCCCACGAGCGTTTGACACGACTCTGTACCCCTGCACCCCAGGTTTTGTGCAAATCTCTCCCCTAACGCAGGATTTCAAACAAAATCCAGGCAATTTAAAAACACACGCAGAGAAGAGCCCCCAGATCTGCTATTTCTTGCCTTTAGGTGCACGGGCACCGCAATTAGAAATTGCAAGAGCTTTTTCTCTTTGGACCCGCAGAGCTCTGGTGTGTTACCCCCTGCATCCGCTGCCGGGGAGGTGTTGGGGATGTGCACGCAAATGTACGTTTTCTGTCGTGCAGCGGAACAAACGTCTTGGCCGGGTCGAGCCAAACCCCTGGCGAAACCATGGGGATCTGCCCGTACGGCGAGAGATTTTATTTATTATTGTTGCTGTTGCCAGAAACCAGCAAACTTTACAATCCAGATGTTTTGAGAGTGTCAGAACAACTTGCTGCTGCTGCTGCTGTTGTTTTTTATGGTGAAATCAAAAGCAATCGCCGTGGTTTATAATCTGAGAGCATCCAGCCTTGCAAAGAATGCAGGTTGCTCTTTGCTTTATACCTATCTAACCCAGATGCTCCGGGTATCTCCCACTGTTGACAGCCGTTTTCTTCAAAGGCTTGTCTTCAGTGATCCATCAATTAGGATAAAAAATGAGCTCTCATTCTCCTGCATTTGTTTTGGGAAGAGGGAAATTATTTAAACAACTGTATCTCCATTAAATGAGGGAGCGAGGGTGGAGAGCAGATCCCCTTACTTTCTGAAACGGAGCGAAATGCTGTTTCACAAAACAGGCGCTTTCTGGGCCACGTACCACCTCTCACCTCTCACAAATAATTATTAGCTCGCCCACGGACCCTGTACAGTAACGAAGCAGCGGAGCTGCACTTCAGGGGTAGGAGGAGATGTCTTTCCCCTTCATTTCCTCACTTAGCGGGTAAAAAGACAAAGGGTGAATATTAATGCTGATATCCACTCTAACCTTTTTTAGTTCATTCATCCCTGCTGATTACATTTTTAAAGGCCTCGCTTCCTCTCATTGTGCGAGCGCCGGACCGCGGCACAAAACGAGGGCACGGCTTCCCACTTGGGCAGCACGCAGCCGCCCGCGCGCAGGGATGCTCCCAGGGAGGGAAGGGAAAAGAGCGGAGGTGCGAGTGGGCCTTCCCGCGGGGTTTCTCTATTTCCCTCCCAAGGGAGGCTGCCGGTTCAAACCTGAGCAGACTCGGTAACTTTTTGAAATCGAGCAATACTTACTGAACATCACCCGGGCGGCTGGGAAACTCAGCAGAGCGAGTGTCAGCCTTTCTGCTTTATTGTCGCCGGTTAGGCGTGCGTTGGGATAAAACGGGCTCCAGCGCTTCCAGCGTTCCCCATCCGGAAAGTAGCCGCGATCCTTTAGGACGTGTTCCTTTAAACCGCCCCTGTGCCTTTTTTATTTACAATAAACACATTTTTGTTAATGAAACCCTCGCCCACTTTGCAACGTCCCCCCCTCCTCCCCTCCCCAAACCCCATAAAGCTCCAACTTTGCATATCTGAGCCCTGTTCTGTGGGGCTGGGTCCTTCGGGGGTCCCAGGGTCAGGCTGGGGGCAGCAGGGTCATTGTATAGCCATCATGGGTCAATAAGCAACTGGTCAGGCTCTCAATCCACATCAGGCCTTGAAGAGGACTGGGAAATGGGAGAATCCATTCATAATAATAATAAACTTGTCAATCAATAACAGGCAGGAGAAATACTTTGTAAAAGGTAAAAAAAAAAAAAAAAAAAAGGTTTTTTTTCCTTTTAAAGTTTGACAACACGAAACTTTACACAGTTTAAAAATGCTCCGAGGGTTATTTGTCTGCCGCGGAGGAATTTTAAGTCATAATTGTTTTAAATCTAACACTTAAAAGTTAAGGAATAAAGCATTGTAGGTATGAGTGCAATTTAAATAAGAATTGATAAATGTTTCCCAAAGAATATAAAATGCTCTTTGAGGGAAGAGGCGATATCCAAGACCATTCCCTGTCCTATAAAAAGACTGAAAGATTGTGGCTTTCTTGCATCGCCTTTAATTTCTCCTGAAACCGGCACTTATTAAATGGCAAGGAAGAGTTTTGGGTTAAGCTTATCTTAGCAACAAAAATATTTTCCAGCATTCTTTTAATTCTAAACTGAACTAGCGAACAAAATCCCGTGTTAGTAGTAAATCAATGGGTTAGACATAATAAGAGACTTTCCCTGGTTTAGCCGGGCTAGATTTAAAGGGGAAAAAAACCCCAGAATTTAAGATTTCTTCAGATGAAATTTGTTAAGGGGGAAATGTTCTGGGCTTATAATTTACTAACCTGCAAATGTTTTTATTAGTAGTTGTTCCCATATAGAAGGAGTAAGAGCCTGGATTAAGCGAGAAGAGGGAAAACAACCAAATCACAATGTAATATGGAAACATCAAAAGGCGACAGAAAAATAATGCAAAATCTCTGCTGGCTTTAAGATCGAGGCATGAAATCTGAAATCTTCCATCTACAAACTCATTCTTCCTCTTCCTTAGAAGTCTGTTGTTTTGGGGGTTTGGGTTTTTTTGTTTGTTTGTTTTAAACACATACACTTCTCTCAATGGCCACAGAAATATTATTTTAAATAATTGGGGAAATAATAGGCTCGTTGAAGACAGCAGGAAAATGGAGGTTCTCCCCTTCCAGCCTCCCATCGCATCCCTCGAAGCTGCCGGCTTTACCAGGACCCTCCTCCAAGCCTCTTCGCAAGGATTTCTCCAGGAGAAGAAACCCTCTTGGAAGTATTTAGCTGTATTTGCTTAGGAAAACAAACAAACATATTTTTTTTTCCAATCGGCAGTGTTTATTACTGTATAATTTCCTTCAGCTGCTCACTAGAAAATGTGGTTTCTTTGTTAGAGGATGGTGAAAGGCTGTTTATTAAGAAAGACAGAAATAAAACAGAAAGTTTGAACAAGCGACCTTGGGATGTTTGAAGCCGGTGGAAGGATGGGCGCGTTTCTAATTCCCGGAACGGGGAGCCTCCTCCCACGCCGGTAAAACTGCGCGAAGGAGCTCCGGAGCAAACACAGCTCAGCTGATTAAAAAATAACGAGGCGCTTCTCCATCCTTTCGGGATCTGCTCCCCGGGACCTGCCCCGGCTTTGCCTTAAATCTCTCGGCTTTACTCCAAGCCAGGCTCCAAACCTTTTCAACGCGGTCTGAGCGGCACCATTTGGTCTGATGCAACCTATTGCTCTTCCTAGGCCTCTCCCGCAGTTCAAACCCTGCAGTTTTCATCAGATTGCACGCTTTCGATGGTTTTTTGCTCTTTGTTTTTTTGGGGGGAGTTGTGTGGGTTTTTTCCCCCAAACCCCGTGTTGTTTTACGGGGAGGAAAAGGGAACAACGGCAGCAGCGGGGATGGCCCCAGCCTGCAGCCCCTCAAGCCGAGCCTATTTTCAAACTAACCCCACTTTTCTGTCTTTGTATTTTGAAACAAAAGAGAGGGGAGCGGGATTTGCATCTTTATAAATTGTCACTAAATACTGCTTTTGTTTGCACCGGGATAGTACCTAAAGAAAAAAGTGCAAAAAGAACCAAACATCTACTAATACCGGCCCTTGCATCCCAGCAGAGATTTGCTGCAAATTATCCCCACCCGGTGCATGCAGATACACCGCCCTGCACGGCTGCACGCTCTGCTGTTCCTCTCAGCCACTGGCTTCCTCTTCTAAATACGAAAATTAATAAATAGATGAATTCAAATATTATTTTGGGAATGGTAGGATTTATTAAAGTATTGTTCATTAGTGATGCAACGTGCTCGAAGTTTAGATTGAGAATGGAGAGATGTTTTTCGGTGCTGTCATTGAATATTATTCACAAACTGCTCAGGGAGAAGAAATAAGAGGGAAATCCTGAAAAATAAGAGGGAAATCCTGAAAAATAAGAGGGAAATCCTGAAAAATAAGAGGGAAATCCTGAAAAATAAGCCTATCCCATGTGAACGAGAGGGAATATCTGTCCCTGAGCACATCTAAGAGCATTTTAGCAATCCCTGGCTGCTGGCAGCGTAAAGGTGGGTCCTGGAGCAGGGAGAGCGGTTACGAAGCCGCCCACCACCCCAAAGTGAAGGAGGTTTTTTTTTTTTAAACTCCGGGCTGGCCCTGGCCCGTCCGTCCATCTGTCCTGCAGGCCGGGCTGGTGGGGTTTGGGTCTGCTTCTCCGGCTCCCTCCTGTAGCCTGTAAAATGTACCAGAGACGTTTAAAAAGTCAGTGCAGCAAGTGATTTGTAGGAATATTTTCATCCCGGACAGTTTAAGTGCCTGTCAGGAGTAACGGCCTCTGATCAAAATATTAGGGGCTTTAAGCAGTGCCTGGTGCTGGGCTGCCTGCGGCTCCCCCAGATGCGGTGGGCTGCCTGCAGGTCTTTTAGAAACTGTTTGAAATTTATTAAAAAAAAAAAAAAAAATCAGAATTTCGCTATTTTCCTTGAAAACACCCCTTGTATCTGAGCCAAAGGGCTTTTTCCGTCCCTCCCAGCGGGTCCGAGTCTCCCGGCGGGAGCACTGGGCCCATCCTGCCCCGGCAAGGAGCGGGAAGGTGGGAAATTGCAGCCTCTCCACGTTGGTTTCCAGGTTTACCCGGGGGTATCTGCTCCGTACGGGGGCACGGCCGCTGTCCCTTGCTTTAGGGATCTCTGCGTGGAGGGATCGTGGCATAGTTTTGGCCACCTCATTTTCTGGGATTTGTTTCTCGCAAGAAAAGAAAGTAAATAAAACGATTCCTCGCAATTGCAATAAGTCACTTGGGCCAGTAGTAGTTTCTAATCACTTTTTTCACGGTAAATCTGATGTATCCTCCTGAAGTGCCAGCTGCTCTGGGAATTCCTCCTGGCTCACTCCCTGCCCTCGCCCCAATTCCCACCGCCAGCATCTCTCCCGTTTTCCTGCTGGCACCTGCTTTTTTCTCACGGATCCCCCCCTCGCCTGCTCTCTGCGAGGGACATTGAACTTGGGAGAGCCGCAAGTGAGATTTGAGCTGTCGGAGCAAACCCAACCCCTCCCGCGCCGAGAGACCTCGCACACGCCGGGCACAGCCCGCGCAGAGGGGCCCCAGCCCCTAAAGTTTCTTCCTAAATGGCACAAGCCAAACCTATCTGGGGTTTTCAGGCAGGGGTTTTTTTATTATTTTTATTTAATTTCACTTTAATGCACTTGCACCAGGTCAAATAGAAAATGAGGCACCGAGAAACCAGCATGGAAACCCCACGGGAAGCCCCAGCCGGAGCCCACGGGATCCACGGGATCCACGCTGCTGCGCAGCCGTGGGGGAGGTTCGCAGCGGCTCCCGCTCGGTCTCTGCCGGGGACCCCCGGGAAGGGGGTGCGGAGCCGACCCCACCCCAGCGGGACAGACCCCCCCCGTCCCACCCAGAGCCCGCGGAGCTCCCGACCCGCGGAGGCCACGGACACGCGTGGATCCCCCTCCTCCTCCGGCGTGATGCCTCGCCTGCACCCGTGGGCGCTCCGCCAGGCGCGCGCACGCTTCCGTGTCAGGCAGCCACGCACCTTGCCTAAGCCTGAGCCCACACGGGGACGGGCGTGGGGATTAGTTCACCGGAGTAAGCCAACCTGCGGAGCAACCCCCCCTCTTTTATTTCGCTCCCGACTGCCCTCGCCCCCTTCCTCCGCAGCCCCAGGGAGAGGAGAGGGGTGGGAGCGGGGGGCTGCGCTTCCAGGATCCCCTGGAAACGGGGCTGTCCCCATAACCTGATAACTTTTATTGCTTCCTGTGGAAACAACCGGCCGGGACGGGTACGAGGGAGAAATCTCCCGGGAATGCCTCACGGGTGACGATTACCGCGGGGACCCCCGGGTTATTGTCCTTTCCTCCTGGGAGGATTGGAAACCCCCCCTCCACCCTCGGGAGCAGTAGCTGGGCTGAGATGCAGACATACAAATAGACAAACATACAAATATATAAATATACCATCAAACAAATATATAAATACACAAAATACACAAACCCATGGAGACACAAATATACAAATACGTAAGTACGCACGCTGCCAGGGCTCCTGGCTGCACCCATTTTCCGAAGCAGCATCCCTGGGGATCGGTGCAGCCGCGCTCCCCCCAGCACAGCCCCCCCTCACCCCCAGCCCTCGCGTGGGACCCCCGGAGCAGCCCATGCCGTGGCCGCTTCCATATCGGGCCTGCAGCCACCCTACCAATGCACATAAAGAAGCGTAAAAGCCGCCGTAGACCTCCGAACGACCAGCTCGCCTGCACGTTTATAAATGGGGGGTGAAGGTGCTATAGCAGGGGCACTGCGCCCAGCACCCTGCGTGCAGCGGGGCACCCGCGGCGTTAGCAGCAAGGATGCCTGTAGCAGCCACCCGGTGCACTTACGGTGCTGGGAAAACGTGTTTGCGTATGAACCACCACCCTGGCCGCCAGCACCCTGCCCACCACGACATATATATATATACACGCGTTTGCAAAGTGCCTGCGCGTCCCACGCCGAGCTGTCTGCGTCCGCATAGAGACGTAAACGCACACGCACGCATATTCCATACTGAACTTTATCCATAACCAAAATATTGTCTATTTGTGTTCCTATTGACAGAGATTTACTGGGAAATGACGTATCCATACATTCGCCTGTGCGCAGCTTCTGAGCCCTGTTTCCTCCTGGCCGGTGATCAGGGGGCTCCAGGTCCTCTCTAAAGCCCCACAAGTGATCGGGAACAGTTTCTTGCGCTGCTCGAACTTGTATTTTCTTTGCAAGCCCCCCTCATAAACCCCACGGCTGCATCAGCCACATCGGACAGGGATATTCTCTGCCAGCTCCTTCCCTCCACCCCACGCTCCCCTCCTCCAGTCTGGCACGGAGCAAAGCTCAGCCTATAGGTAAAATGGCTCTGGCTTTATGTGGAAAGAAAAATACCCAGGATCTCCCTTCTATTTGCGAAGGGAAACTCCAGGCTGGCTGCGAGCAGGACTTTTTGTGGTCCCTCGCAGCGAGCCACGCCGACAGCCACTGCAACGAGCTGCAGTATCCCCAAACCGGCCGCTTTCCGTCCATCGCGATGCAAACTCTTCCCCCTCCCCTCTGCCCAAACAAAGAGGAATTTGGTGTTTGTGTTGGCCGGCAGACCTTTACTCACAGGAAACTCTCGCCTGTGGAAAACGAGGGTGAAATGTGGTGGTTTAATGCAGGCAGATCTGGAAAGCGGGGTATTTTCTCCCCGCAGCAAGGCCATGCGTGTGCGGGGAGTGTGTGCCCATGGGTGCTGGGGAGGGGGAAGAAACCCTGGCAGTGATTTCCGCCCCCTCCCCGAACCGAGATTGGCATCGGGAGGCTCCCCTCTCGTCGGCCAGCGAGAAGGTAAAAGCAAATCAGGTGATCTCCGCTCCCAAATTAAAGGCGATGTTGGAGTTATTTTAAATTTTTTTTTTACACGCATACTCAGGAATGCGCTTCCTCCTCCTCCTCCTCTGGGATTGTTTCTAAATCGGGATCATTTGTGGTTGATTGTACATATAGTTTAACAAATTATTATTATCAAATTACTCAGATTTTGCCATTTGAACCACAAAAAAAGCAGAGGAAGACTAAAAGCAACTTTTCATGTGGGAGACAGACGAAGCTTGAAAGGGAACAGCATGCGCTGCAGAGCTGCAGCTTCCCTTCCCCCAGAAAGGTTTCCGAGGTAACTGTTTCCCCAAAATTAGCCTCCTGAGCAGAGAGTTAAAATCCCTCGGTCCAGCCTCCGCGGCTCCACTCACTTTGCTCAAGTAGCTTCAAGTTTATAAAGAAATAGAGAGGACGGGACAATGGAGCTCCGGGCTGGGTAAGGGGTTGGGGCTTTTTTTTTGGTGTTTTGTTTTTTTTTTTTTTTTTTTTTTTTTTTACTTTTTCTCCCCTTTTCCCCCTTGGAGACAGAAATCTGCAGCCCTACTTTTGGGAGAACATCGCCTGGTTTGTAAGGCAGGAGCCAGCTACCAAATACCGAAGAAATCTTGGGACTGAAAAGTTTGAAATAAAGTTAAGCAGCGCAAAGGCATGCAAAAGAATTTCCTTTTTTTTTTTTTTTTTTTAAAGAAAGAGATTGGAAGAAAAAGATGCGAAGTGAATAAAGAACGTGTGTGAGTAAAAAGGAATATAAATATCTTTGCATTGCTTTTATTTGCGCGTATTGCCGACGTTACTGTCGATACCGCGCTCCAGCCCGTGCTCATTCCGGATAATAAATACAGTAATTGGCAATTAATAAGCATTCCACTCCGGGTCGAAGGATGAATTGTTGCAGAGTCAAGCGTTTTGAACAACTCGCGTAGAGTAAGATATTTCATGAAATATCTTTATTAAATATATACGTACACACACCCATCCCAGAGGAATCCGGGCAGATTTGGGAAGGCGCAGCAACCTCTACGTGGAGGGGGGGGGAAAAAAAAAAAAAAAAAAGGTAAACCGCGGAAACAAAGCGCAGGCACCCACGCTACCAGCGCCTCGAAAATAACAGGGGAATTTGTAAAATTGAGGGGTTTTGAGGGAAAAGCCAAGCGCCGAGCCCCGGGGCCGGCTCCATTGTGTGCGCCCGGGGCGGCGGAGCCGCGGGCACGCCCGGGAGCTGCGCGGAGCTGCGCGGAGCTGCGCGGCCCGCCCCGGGGTTTATGAGGTTTTGCGCGGGGGTGTGCGT
Organism: Pelecanus crispus; assembly: GCF_030463565.1. Lineage (NCBI taxonomy): Eukaryota > Metazoa > Chordata > Aves > Pelecaniformes > Pelecanidae > Pelecanus > Pelecanus crispus. The sequence continues at coordinate 1,916,138 of NC_134660.1, read as the reverse complement.
GTGAAATGTTGGGGTTTTATGACATCACAAGGCCGCGGTGCCCAATCAGCTGGCGGGTGGCGGGGACGGCTCCGTGGGGTGTTCCCTAGAATATACCGTGCGCGGCGGCGGGGCCGCGAGTGCGGAGCCCGGGGAAGGTGGGAGCCGCACGGAGCCCCGGGGCTCCCCCCGCCTCCCGCACCCCCCCTCCGCTACCATTTTTCCGCCCCCCCCCCCCCTTACCGGTAGCTTTGTTTGCTCAAGCACCTCAGTGGCTTTGCACAGCGAAGGGGGGGCTGTGCTTGTTGATCCCCCCCCATCCCCCCCCCCCCCCCAAGAGATTTATTTTTGGACTGGAAGGTGGGGTGCGCGGCCGCGGGGTGGGAGCTGGCCGGGGGGAGCCTGGAGGATGCAAGATGTTTGACTTCTTTATTTTTCTTTCTTTTTTTTTTTTTGCTGGGGAGGGGGAAGACGAGGAGTCAAGCTCCGGTACAGGCGGAGGAACCGGGTGTTTGGAAGATGTTGCAAACCATTGACTGGAGCGTTTGAAAGGGAGATCGACTGCTTTGGCTTTTTTTTTTTTTTTTTTTTTTTTTCTTTTTTTCTCCCCCCCCTTTTTTTTTTTTCCTCCCCTCCCCCCTCCCCCACCTCTCCGGAGGGGTAGGGATGTGTGTGATCAGGGAGTGGAAACAAATATGTCCTTATTTTCAATGCCCCCTTTGAAAGAGACAAAGTAAATGCTCCTTGCAAAATGTTCCTGACCTGCGAAGGGACCTTCGGAATTGTTCCAGCCACCATGGATTACAATGGGGAAGCCAGGCCGGGGGATTTCCATGCCGGCTATCAAGAAATCGAAGGGATAAACTTGGGATACTTACAGATCAATGGCACCCAGATGTTTGCTTTGGCCCAGGTCCTCAGCGACCTGTTTAAGGATATCCCCAGGACCACCATCAGCAAGAAGATGGAAACCTTAAAGATCAAGAGCCGCCGCTGCGATCTCAAAGAGCTCCGGACCCTCAAAGCCATCAACTCGGTGCCCACCCGCGCCGTGAAATGCTCGCTCATCTCCAAGGCGGACCTGGAGGCTCTCTGCACCTCCTGCAAGAGCCTCAGCCCCCGCCGGAGGAAGAGGAAGAGGAAGAGCAAGAGGAGGGAGCAGCTGCTGCTGCCGGCCCCGGGGGAGCTCTTCCCCTGCCCCCGGCCCCAGCTGCTGCCGCCCTGCAGAGCCGGCGGCTGCTGCGCGCCCGCGGCCCCCGGCCGCCCCCCGCCGCCCCCCGCCTTCCCCAAGCCGCGCTCGGCGCCCGCCGCGCCGCTGCCGCAGCCCTTCCTCCGCGCCTGCCCCGCCTTCCAGAAGCCCCCCGGCCGGGGCCGCCGGGGCTGCGGGCTGCCGGCCCGGGGGGGGCTCTTCGCCGGCGTCCTGGCCGCCTACCCCCGCGACCTGGCCCTGCTGCGCCCCGCGGCCGCGCACCCCTCCGCGCCCGCGGCCGCGCTCGCCCAGCCGGGCCGGCGCCGGCGGGGGCCGTGCTGCGCCAAGGGGCTCTTCCCGGCGCGGGGGGGGCCGGCGGCCGCCAGGAAGGGCCGCGCCGCCGCCTTCCCGGGCTGCAAGCGGCAGGGCACCTCGGCCGGCTACTCCAGCGACTCGGACTCCAGCCTGGACTTCGGCGGCTCCAGCCCCGCCACCTCCAGCGACTCGTCGGAGGAGGAGGAGGAGGAGGAGGAGGAGGAAGGGGACACGTCGTGCAGCAGCGAGGAAGGCAGCTCCTCGGAGTCGGAGAGCAGCTCGCTGTGCAGCGGGGACTCGGTGCAGAGCACCCGGTACAGGCAGGCGGCTCTGCCCCGCTTCCAGCCGCAGCCCCCCCGGGAGCCCCTCGGCGAGGAGCGCCCGGCCGAGCCCCCCCCGAGCGCGGGCAAAGCCCTGCGCCCCGACCCCAGCCTCCTCTTCCTCTCGCAGCAGCTCTGGGCCCGGACTTTGCGAGCGTCAACTTTGGAAAGTTTGAGCGCGGCCGCAGCCGCGGGCCCGGGGGCCCAGCCGCTGCCGGAGCTGTACGCAAAGCAGGAGGCCTCCCCTTCCTCCTCCTCCTCCTTCTCCTCCTCCTCCTCCTCCTCCCCCCCTCCCTCCCCGAGCAGCACCCCTGGGGGGGCTCCGCAACAAAAGGAGGGAGGCTTCGGGGGCGCGGAGCCCTGCGCCAAGGGGAAGGATTTGCACAAAGATGCCTGGAACAATAGAGCCTCGCCGGGCCCCGGGCAGCGGGCGGAGGGGCAGGGCGCAGCTTCGGCCGGGCGAGCGCTTGCCCAGGAGCCGGCCCCGGGCTCGGCCCCGCACCCCCCGGCCCGCGAGCGGGCGGGGACCCCCGGCCCGGCGCCCCCGGGGGAGCCCCGGCGGGAGCACTTCGACCGGCTCATCCGGCAGTCCAAGCTGTGGTGCTACGCCAAGGGCTTCAACCTGGACGGGAAAAGTTTGCGGCCCGGAGGGAGGACGGAGCCCTGCAAAGGCGCGGAGCTCAAAGCCCCCGGCTCCAAAAGAGCAGAGAGCCCCGGCACCTTGTCAAACAAAGCTTTGAGAGGCAATGGCTCGGAAAGGAATGCCAAGCGCAGACGCCTCGCCAGAGGCGCTGAGGCAGAAAGGCAACAGAGCTCCTCCAAAGGGAGGCCACAAAAGACTCCAAGGAGGAATGCCAAAAAGGGAAACACTCATTGCAAACGCCTCGGCAGCGCCGGGCCAACCCCGCCTCGGAATTCCTTCAGCCTCATGGGCAACTTCCCCTGTATTCCCTCCCTGGTCGTGGGGGAAGATGGGGACCTGTGTCCTGCCTCCTCCCTGGGGGTCAAAAACTCCTGGGCCCTCTCCAAAACCCACCCGCTGTGGAGCTGGCACCTGGGGGGCAACGCCATCCCCGTGCCCCCCAGCCTCAAATTCCGGGGCTATAGCTTGGAGGATCTCTAAGGACAGCGGACGGCCCGCAGGAAAGGTTTACATGCAACAGATGAGAGCTGCAGGGAGGGCGGGGGGCTTCGGGGGGGCCCGGGGGCCGGGGGGGGGGGCGAGCGGACCCCCCCGGCCCGCTGAGCCCCGGGGCCGCCCGAGCCGGGGGTTCCCGGGCTGGGGGGGGGGTGCCCGGGGGGTGCGGGAGGTTTTGTTTTTTTTTTTTTTTTTTGGGCGGGGGGTGCGAGTGAGTGTGTGCACGGCTGCGGCTGGGGGGGGGCGGGGGGGGTCCCCGCTCTGGCCGGTGGGGGAGGGGGTGTGGAGATTTTTTTTTTTTTTTTTGTCCGTGGATGTGCCAGGGTCCGACGTTGGGTTGGCGAGGAGTTTGAGCCCGAAGCTAAAAACAGGCGAGCAAAGGCGGGGGGGGGGGGGGGGGGCGGCCGGACGCCTTCCCCCCGCCGCCCCGCTCCCAAACGCCGCGGGTTATTCCCAGCGAAGGGATTTGGGATGAAGCGCGCAGCTCGGAGCGGAGGGAAGGGGCTCCCGGCCCCCCCCGCCGCCCCCTCTCCCCCTCCATATACCAAAAACCCGAGGAAAGAATAGCTCTAATTTCTCCCTTTTCCTCCATAAATGCATTGGATTAAACTACTAATAATCCCACGCAGAGAGCAAGAATGATGTCACGCAGCATAAGCGCTCCTCCGCGGGCCGAGTCCATCCCGGCGAAACTGGGAGCAGCTCCTCCAAATAACTATATTAATAGCAATGTAATGTTTTCTGTCTACTTAAGAGACGGGAAGAAAACACCAGCTTTAAAAAGACCAGGAAATTCGGTTTGCTAAAAGAAAACAGGAGGCTTTGAGAGGAAGTTATTTGAAACTGCTGCGTGTATATTAAAAGGGAAAAAAAAAAAAGAAAGAAAGAAAGAAAAAAGTGAGTTGTTTGCTGGATAATAACCCCAACTCCGATAGCCTAAAGGTAGCAGGCCTGTAAAAGCTTTACGGGCACAAGAAATAGGATCCAGGAGCATTAGCAATAGAGTGCAGATGGACAATTTGATCTCTCCCGAGCTCCGGAGTGGAATGCGGGGAAGAATGCGGAGGGAATGTCTCTCTCCTCTGCAGAGGAAATCATATCCCAGTTTAACTTTTCTTGCAAACCAGTGGCTTTGTAACTGGCTCTTTTGACTATTTCTGATGTGATTTCCACCCCGCTTTGGCATCAAAGCCCGACGGGCTCTCTGAAGTCCGCTCTGTTTTGGAAACGTTAGGCAAATCAAAGCTGATGTGGGGTTTTTTTTTTTTTTTTGGTTGGTTTTTTTTTTTTTTTTTTTGGGGGGTGTGTGTGTGGATGTGTGTGTGTTTCTTTTTCTCCCCCTTCTTTGCAACAGCAAATCTTTGCAGCCCACGGCCGGGGATCACGCAGTGTCTGCTCGGGGATTTCTATTTTTCCACCACAGTCCTCCAAAAAATTGGCTCCCCCCGCCAAAAAAAGAAAAAAAAAAAAAAAAATCCCTTCACAGCGTCCTTTGCTTCCCGTGGAAAGGGAAGGGAAAGGGGAGGGGAAGGGGAGGGAAAGGAGAATCATCGCAGAATTCAAAAGAAAATATTCAGATCTGGCACGGCCCGTTTTGATTTTTTTTGGTTTAATTCCATCAGTGGGTAAAAAAAAAAAGAAAAAAAAAAGACATTTTTAAGGTCAAGCGTATTTTGTATCTATTAAGCGCTGTTTTTCTTGGAGATGGTGAATTGTTGCTAAAAGCAATGTTTGTTTTACTTGGGTTTTTAGCGGGTTTTTGGGTTAACTGCGTTTTTTTGTTTGCTTCACCCCACCTCCCGTTCCTCCCATGCTGAGCAAAAGAGGGGGATTTTTTCTGTCTCCGAAAGATTCAGGTTTTATATCCGTAGCCGTGGACGGTTACCAAAAAAAAAAAAAAAAAAAAAAAAAAGGGAAAAAAAAAAGAAAAAAAAAAAAAAGAAAACAACCCCCAAACCCTGCGAGTGTGTGGGAGCGAGAAAAGCCGATGCGGGGGCTTTGCCTCCGCGCCGCTCTCGGGTGCGCACACAGGAATCACGCAAAGGGATTTTTTTTTTTTTTTTTTCCCCCCTGCCCCGCAACCCCCTGCCCCCCTCGGCCTGGCCCCCGGGGGGGACCCGCGGGGCAGAGCCGGGGAGAGCCACGGGGACACGCGTGGGGGGGGGGGGCCCGCTTTCCGTGTCAATGCCGAGCGCGGAGCACGATCGCTCGCTTTCTGCCCGCGATTTCCCCCAAATCCGGATCGGGTTAAATATGTATTTTCTAGGAAAAAAAAATAAAATTTAAACTAAAGGGCGGGCGGCTCGGTGGGACGGAGCGGTGCCGCGGGAGGGAGCCCCGGCCCCACGGAGACCGGGCAAAAACCCCCGCGATCCGCGCTGGGGGCCAATGCTAAAATATATATATATATCTATTAAAAAAAAAAAAAAAAAGCAGCAAACCCCAGACTCCGCAGCTCCGTCTGCCGCGGGCGCTCACAGCCAAATAACTCAGGAATAATTTTTTTTTTTTTTTTTTTTTTTTAAGGGATAGAATCACCTCGGGAAGCGCGCGCGCTTTTTATCGCGTATTTACCGCATATTTATCGCGGTGTATGGAGGCGTCTCTGCGCGTGGGCGTGCGGGAAAGGCGGCTCTTCCTCCGCACACGCGGGCCTATTTATCCGCTCGCACGCACAGGGATGCGCGGCCGTAGGTGTCCGTATCTGTATATAATGCGCGGGGCTGTGAAGACGATACAAAATACCTCAAAACTTTCCACACAAACGCGCCCTGAGTGGGCTCCTCAAGCAGCAGAACCATCCCGTTCGCGGCAAAAAATAATTGTAATTGAGTAATGATAATCATCATCCCCGCCATTTGTTTTTAAACACGTTTCAAGGAAATCAAGCGACCCAAAAAAAAAAAAAAAAAAAAAAGAATGTAATCTTCCTAGCAATCCCCTGGTAAGAGGTTGGAGAAGGGGGTGGCGATGCATCGAAAGTAAATCGAAAAAAATAAAAATTCAAAAAAAAAAAAAAAAAAGGAAACCCCAAATTGTTACCTGAAATAGCCTGGTTTGGACTTAAAAAAAATGAACAAACCCAAGCGGTAGCTGGTTGGAAGAAGCAGTACCTCTGCGGGACACAATGAGCCGGGAGGAGGGAGCGGTTCGAGCGCTACAAACTAGTTCTGGTTTCGAGCAAAAGATCAACTCACATCGCCAGGACAGCGTAAGGGATAAAAAGGCACCTTTAGAATGACATTAGTGACGTTGCTTTATTTCCAAACGGGTGCAAAAGAAGCAAAAAAAAAAAAAAAGATTTTTTTTTTTTCCCTCCCCATAAAAATGTTTGTCTAGGTAGGAGAAAACCGAAAGTATCTTGTAAAAAAAAAAAAAAAAAAAAAAAAGAAAACTTTTATGAAAGGGTGCTGCTTTTAAAAATGCAGCCTGCTTTAGACTCAGGAAAAATCTCAGCTTGGATACGGTGTGGTGCTTTGTAATCACGGTTTGTAAGGGTTTCTTTTGGGGCTGGGGGTTTCAGGGACCTTTGCTCTCTCTTTGCGTTGCTGGATTAAAAATTTCCATCCAGTGGGTTTAAAAATGTCGGTCACTTCATGGGTGCTTCTCTGCTGGACCCCCGGATCCAGGGATGCTTCTGCCCAGGGATAATTTATTTTTTGGGGGGGTGCTGATGGGGAGGGGAGTTATTTCCCCGGGCTGGGCGCATCCAGCGGCCGATGCTGCCTTTCCCCCGCGCCCCGGCCTAAAACACGCGTTTCAAAATAACCGCCCAGGGGAGGACAGAGCCTTTTCCAGCCATGTTTTGGGCTTTCTGTTTAGATTTACTGTACCTTTATTTATTTGAAGTTGTTGTAAGTATATGACGATGAAAGTGTTAATTCCTGCGTGCAATATGGAATCTAGGCTGAGAAATAAATACGTTTTTTTTTTTTTTTTACAGAACTGGCTGATATTCGGCCCTTTTTGTGGGTGCGTGCCGGGAGAGGGGGGGGCGTCGGCCGGTGTGCACCTGTGTGCGTGGGAGGCGGGGGTGCTCTCGGGGGTGCTCGCTTTTGGGGGGGGGGGGGAGGGGGTGTGTGTGCATTTGTACACCCGGGGCATGCGCGTGCCTGCGTGCCGTGGAGGGAGCGCGTGTCAGCCCGTGCCGCTGGTCTACGCCCAGCTGTGGCCGTGGGGCCGCGCACATCTGGCCGCGCGCGTTTATGGCCGCGGCGCGGCAAGGGCGCTCCTCCGCTCGCCCCCAGCCCGCGGGCCTGGCACCCTCCTGCTTCCCGGGCGTGTTGGCGTGCGCGAGCGTGTCCCCGCGTGTTGGCGGCCGCGTCCTCGGCTCCCCGTGGCTTCTTTCCGTGCCGTACAGCTGTGCGAAGCCACGCGCGTGTGTCCGTCGCGTGTGAGCGGCTGCGCACGCGTGTGCTCAGCTGCTTTGCGGGGGTGTGTGTGTGTGCATGCGCGTGTGAGTGTTTCTGCGGACAAATTTCGCCCAAATGAAACCTTTTTCCTCAACATTTAATCGGAAATCAATAGCTCCTTCCCTCTAATTTGTAGGCCAGAGACTGTTCCCCAAACATGTGTTTCTATTTTGAGGGCCGCAGGAGTTGGTGCCCCTTATGGAAGGAGCACTTCAGATATATTTTTAAATCTCTGCCAAAGGAAAACGCGGCCAAAGACTGGAAGATCCCGCTGGAGCAGCATCGGTAGAGCCAGATCCAAACGCAAACCCCCAACGTAGAGCGGAGCGAGTGCCCCAAAGACTAGAGGTGATTTTCAGCTGTGCGATGCGTTGAAAGGGGCCGAAAGCCTCTTCTTTCGGATCCAAGTTGGGAAGGTTGAAATTCTGACCTGGGAAGCGTTTGCCCGGCTCTTTCACAGCCCGAAAGATTGCCTCTCCAAACCGAGAAAAATGGAAAGAGAAACGAAACGCACCCCCAGTCAGGACCTCATTAGTTGTGATTAATAACTAGGTATTATTCGATTGCCACAAAATCATCTGATGACCTCGCTTCTGCAGGAGGCCAGGTAAAACCCCCCCCTCCGCCCTTAAAAATCACCGAAACCCAAATTACAAAATCACACAGGAATATCGATCTGCAAATCAGGAACGCGGCCCTTGAAACCTATTTGAAGCTTTTTTTTTTTTTTTCCCCCCTCCTCCTTCCTGGCGGGGAAGGAAAGGAATCCAAATCAAAATGACTCCCATTTAAAAAACATTTAAAATTTCGAGATGCAAAGCCTGGGAGCAGCCCGAGCAGGCGGCGGCGACCCCGGCGAGACCGCACCGGCTCTAATCGCAGCCAAATGACCCTGCTATTATTATTATTATCTTTTAAAGAAGGTAATTTAGTAATGACGTTAATTATCTGCAGGGACCAGCACGGGACCTGCTGGGGAGGGGGCTCCGAGCCCCCCAACCCCATACCTTTGCGGCTGGTTCGTGCCCAAAAGCTGCGGGGCGAGGGAGGGGGGGATCCGCAGCCCCACAGCAAGGTGTGGGGGGAAGCCGCTGCATTTATTTAGTTTCTTGTCAGGGTGTTAATGATAAATTAGATAGCAGAGGAGGGGCTCGGTAAAACAGCAAGCTGTGAGAAAAAAAGCGGTGTAACCCCCTCCCAGGGCAGGCTGGGCTGGGGGCAGGGAGGGGGGAGCGGGGAGGGGGGTGAGGGATTAAGTGTCACTAAAGGCCTTTCATTTACCATGTTTACATGTAGTCAATAGAAGAGAATGGACAAGGGTTTATTGTGAGTTATGAGGCTCTTTCTAACTCCCATGTTATCAATATCTCCCTCTTAAAAAAAAAAAAAAGGCAAGAAAAAAGAAAAAAAAAAAGGAAAAAATCAGTTGGCTTTTTTTTTTAAAAAAAAAAAAAAAAACCAAAATTATCCGCCAACCTTTCTGGAAGGTGGGAGCCCGGCCCTCCCGGCCAGCCCACAAAGCGCTTTGGAGAATCCTTCAGCTGTTCCATATAAATCTACGGGTTCAATAGGTGGAGTTTATGCTTTTAGCAATTGAAAGAAATTACCCTAAATGGGGCCATATGGGAAACTGTGCTCATCCTCCACCCCTCCCCAAAACCAGGGGAGGGTTTCGCCTGGCCTTTGTCACAAAAAGGAGGTGCTGGGGCTCCGCTCCTCTCCCCGGGCCGGGGGGCGAGGAAAGGGCCATTAAATCCTGGCACCGGTCCGGGGGGTCAGGGGGTCCCCAAAGCGCTGGGGGGACCCCAGGGGTCTCCCCCCTCGGGGGCTGCTCCCTCAGGAGGGATTTGGGGGTCCCAGAAGGTGTGCGGGGGGGGGTGGTCAGGGCAGTGTTGGTGCTCTGACCCATTTCACCCCCATTTCACCCCCATTTCACCCCCATTCCACCCCCATTCCACCCCAATCGCCCCTTGGCCTCCCCGCAGCGTGCCCGGATCCGCTCCCTCTCCCCGGGAGGATCCGGCCCCTCTGCACGCTGGGGCCCTGCACGCTCAGGGTGTTTACCTTAAATTCCATTTTTTCCTACAATTTTACACGCTGGGCTCATCCAGCCTTTTAATCAGCTGGAAATACCAGCAACCGCCGGGGCGACTGCTTGTAATTAAGCATTCGTTACAGTGGTTAACCCCCCCCAAATAACCGAAGACGTTGCGTAGGAAACTCGGGATCCTGCATGCGAGCGGCACGTCATAAAAAAGAAGTGACCCATCGGGATGGGCTCCGAAATCAATCCTCCCGGAGCAGCGTGCCGCGTCCAAAGCGTCGAGGCCCGCGTTTCGCTCTCTGTGGTTTCTAACACGGTGAAAAACTCTTGGACTGGCGCTAAAGGTCTAAGTTGAGGATTATTTTCGAGTTGTTCTTTGACTTCTCATCAGAGATGACTTTGGGGGAAAAAAAAACCAAAAAGGGAAATAATTACAATGCTGCCGTTAGATTTATAATTTTATATTCTTAGCTCTAACTAATTTTATGTATCTTAGCATCTCATTTGCAGATGCTGGAGTTACTTTTCCCAGTGCTGCGTGAACAGAAACGTCGGTAACGAGGGAGAAACGTGAATCCAAAGCTGTTGAGGTCTGGATTTCGGGAGCAGGAAACTCAAAGCATCCCCTGGAAGCCGGTGGGAAGCGGGCAGGTCCCGGCGAGGCCAGAGATGCGGGGTGCTGCCATCTCCCCTCCCCAGCCCCTCCCCAGCTGCTTCCAGGCTGGAAAACCCTGAGCCAAGGCGGTTTTCTGGGAAGCAGGGTTATCCTGAGCTGTGGGTGCCGGGGATTTGTCCCCTCTGCTGCCGTTCTCCCTGTTGGGCCGGTGCTCGGGTGCTTCCCATCGGTTCCCAAGAGCAGAAATACAGAAATACACCTGGAAGTGAATAAGCTCCGATGGGGCAGGGAGGGTGTGGGGGGAGTGGGGAGGTTTTGGGGCCGCGGGCGTGCGATGGGGCCGCTTCTGCCCCGCTCCGCATCGCTCCGGGCACCTGCGGGACCCGGGGTGCCCTGCGGGAACGGAGCATCCCTGCCCGCCCTGCCACCCTGCAAATAACTCCCATTCTTGCATATTTGTAATTTGTTTTCCTGCTAATTCCCATTTTTCCCTGCATTTATCCAGGTGGGATTCCCTGCCCTGAAAGGTGCCCCAAGGGAAATATCCACGGAAGCTGCTTGCACAGCCAGATGGACGCAGGGACGCCGCGCGTCACTCGCTGGGCACCCGTCACGCGTCCTGAGTGGGGACAGGGCCCGGCAGAGCTGGGGGCTGATGGGGCAGGAAGATGCCACGACACCCCCATTTCCTTCCTTATTTCCCTTCTTTTTTTTTAGGACCGAGAAGAGGAAACGGCACGGAGGGAGCTGGGGAAGGAGGAGGTGACCGGGGAGCGCTGGCTGGGGAGCGGCATCCTCGGGGTGCGAGGCCGGGCAGGATGGGGCCCTGGGTCGGCGGGGAGGGGGGTGTCACCCCCGGCCCCCCTCCGGGGGCTCCCTAAGGAGGCGGCGGGGGCCGCAGGGCCGGCTGTTGGCGCGGCCGGGGGGGGTCCATGGGTGTCAGCTTTCGTTATCTCGCCCTAAAATCTCGGCAGCGTGAACTCTGTGAACCCGGGGTGGGACCAGCTGTGCTCCCCCCAGCTGTGCTCCCCCCAGCTGTGTCGCCCGGGGGGGCCGGGGGAGAAGCCCCTTTCAGTTGGTAATGGGTTGCCCAGCAGTGTCCTCCCCTGCCAGGCCTGCCTGCGGTGCGGGGTGGGGTGCAGGGCTGGATGTGACCCCCAGGGTGCACGGCTGGGGTGCGAGCACATGGGGTGCAGGTTGGGATGTGGGTCCCTGGGGTGTGAGCACACAGGGTGCAGGTTGGGATGTGGGTCCCTGGGGTGTGAGCACATGGGGTACAGGTCAGGGTGCATGGCTGGGGTGCAAGTGCACAGGGTGCAGGTTGGGATGTGGGTCCCTGGGGTGCAGGACCCCTGGGTGCAGGTCAGGGTGCATGGCTGGGGTGCGAGCACATGGGGTGCAGGTCAGGGTGCATGGCTGGGGTGCGAGCACATGGGGTGCAGGTTGGGGTGTGGGTCCCTGGGGTGCAGGACCCCCGGGTGCAGGTCAGGGTGCATGGCTGGGGTGCGAGCACACGGGGTGCAGGTCAGGGTGCATGGCTGGGGTGCAAGTGCACAGGGTGCAGGTTGGGATGTGGGTCCCTGGGGTGTAGGACCCCCGGGTGCAGGTCAGGGTGCATGGCTGGGGTGCGAGCACATGGGGTGCAGGTCAGGGTGCACGGCTGGGGTGCAAGTGCACAGGGTGCAGGTTGGGATGTGGGTCCCTGGGGTGCAGGACCCCCGGGTGCAGGTCAGGGTGCATGGCTGGGGTGCGAGCACACGGGGTGCAGGTCAGGGTGCACGGCTGGGGTGCAAGTGCACAGGGTGCAGGTTGGGATGTGGGTCCCTGGGGTGCAGGACCCCCGGGTGCAGGTCAGGGTGCATGGCTGGGGTGCGAGCACATGGGGTGCAGGTTGGGGTGTGGGTCCCTGGGGTGCAGGACCCCCGGGTGCAGGTCAGGGTGCATGGCTGGGATGTGAGCACACGGGGTGCAGGTCAGGGTGCATGGCTGGGGTGCGAGCACATGGGGTGCAGGTTGGGATGTGGGTCCCTGGGGTGCAGGACCCCCGGGTGCAGGTCAGGGTGCATGGCTGGGGTGTGAACACACGGGGTGCAGGTCAGGGCGCATGGCTGGGGTGCGAGCACATGGGGTGCAGGTTGGGGTGTGGGTCCCTGGGGTGCAGGACCCCCGGGTGCAGGTCAGGGTGCATGGCTGGGGTGTGAGCACATGGGGTGCAGGTCAGGGTGCACGGCTGGGGTGCAAGTGCACAGGGTGCAGGTTGGGATGTGGGTCCCTGGGGTGCGAGCACACGGGGTGCAGGTCAGGGTGCATGGCTGGGGTGTGAGCACACGGGATGTGGGTCCCTGGGGTGCAGGACCCCGGGGTGCAGGTCAGGGTGCATGGCTGGGGTGCGAGCACATGGGGTGCAGGTTGGGATGTGGGTCCCTGGGGTGCAGGTCAGGGTGCATGGCTGGGGTGTGAGCACACAGGGTGCAGGTTGGGATGTGGGTCCCTGGGGTGTGAGCACATGGGGTACAGGTCAGGGTGCATGGCTGGGGTGCAAGTGCACAGGGTGCAGGTTGGGATGTGGGTCCCTGGGGTGCAGGGCCCTGGGGTGCAGTTCAGAACCCCAGAGGGGTGGTTTCAGTTCACCGCCACCATTTGCAATATTGTGTGTTTGGTTTTTAATCGCGCGATTACAGGGGAGATTTGTGTGTGTTGTGTGCTCTGGTTCCCGTTATTTTCATTATTAATCCTTGCTGCTCCTACAGTCATAACGATCATTTCAGCACTTACTCTTTCAAGAAGAACGCTGGTACCGAGTCTTTGTAAAATACTTCCGTGGAGGAGGAAAAAAAAAAAAAAAAATCCATTAATAGCAGTTTGTGACAGAAAATCGTTTGGGCTATGCTGTCAGCGTATCTACTAATACCTGAATAATTAATGTCATACTTTTTTTCCCCTCTTCAAATATTAACATGTTTAGAGTCCTTGTCAAAATTGAACACCCCTCCTTGAAATTAATTGCCAGTAAAGATAAGGAGAGGTACGCGGTTTTCAAAATAGATTTTTTTTTTTTTTTTTTGAAATGTGAGAAAAATCGAGACAGGAAAAAAGGTACTGGGGAGTCCGGGCTGTGTTTTCCGCATCACAAACTTTTTGTAGGTAGTCATGTGTACGGCTGCATTCGTCTGTGTTCCACGGGTGTTCACGTGCGTGTGCACACGCGCTCAGCTACTCGCGTGGAGCACATATGTCCGCGTGTGCATATATGTACATAATTTAATGTGCTTTCGCAGAGACGTGGGATCTCTTTCGGGATGGGCGAGGGGTACCGGGGCCATGGGGGGAGCAGCTCCCCCGGGCAGGTGGCAGCAGGACCCTCCCGGTGCCCCCCCAGAGCAAGGGGCTTGCAAACCCCCCGGCGCTGCTCCGGCCCTGCTGACGGCTTTCCTTCTTGAAGGAGCCTTTTGGAATAATTAAATAACGTGGCAACGGGAGGCGAGGAGAGGCTTTTAGGCAGCGGGGAGGGGGAAACTCCCATGGATCTGGAAGCAAACCCTGGCTTGCGCTCCGGAGATTGGGGGAGAAACGCTGGGTCGGCTGGATTGGAGCTGCCGTCCAGGAAAATCGAATGACGCCACCCCCCCGTCCTCCCGGTATATATATTTATAACATCCCAAGGGTGTAGCTCTGTCTCTCTTGGTTTAAAACAAAACCAGACAGAGTCTTGAGGGTCAAAAGGGAGGTGGGGGAGGGCTTTTCTCTACCTACCCCCAGACAAAGATCCCTTTGAATCTAATCAAGCAGAAAAGAAACCCCTTTCCTGTGTGTTTTTGTACGAGGGGAGAGGGGTTAGGGCTGCCCTGGAAGGTAAAAGGAAAGGAGATCCCATTTTTCCTTTCAACAATGAGATCTTTATAAATGTTTTCAAAAAAAAAACCCCCAGCCCCCAACCCCAGCAGTGGCAGGACGTTGCTGCGCTTCCCGAGTGGACAAGGCGAAGGTGGGGGTCAGGGCGATGCCCCGGCCGGGGGGGCCGGCAGGCGGAGGGGTGAGATGATGTTTGCCATGAGGGTGAGGATGCAATTCGGTGGTTTATTTTCTGCGGGGGGGGCGGGTTTCCAGCGCTCCCGCCCTGCTCCGCTGCCCTCGGAGGGTGCCCGGCGAGGCACGGACCCGCCAGCGAAGAGCAGCGACCTCCCGTTGCTCCGATGACCTGATTTCCTACGGGAGATCATTCCTGCGGCCGGGCTGATCCCGTCTCCATCCAGATCAACTGGAAAACTTCGCCAAGGCCCTATTTCCTACCGTCTGTCGCCTGCCAAAGCCCAGCCGAGGGGCCCAAAGACCCTGCTTGTGCTGGAGGATTTTTCCTTCGATGTAGAACGCTCCTGGGTGGAGGGATGGGCCGCCGGGCCCTCGGCGGGGGCACCGTGCCTGTGCTTCTGCTTTGCGATGGCTTTTCTTGGTGACCCGAGCCGTGCCTGGACAGATGCCACGTCCACGGCCCCTGCTGCGGGGTGACTGGGGAGGCGCGTGCGCTGCAGGACGGGGATCCGGCCGGGATGCGCTGCAGGACGGGGATCCGGCCGGGATGCGCTGCAGGACGAGCAAGGATCCATCTGGGATGCGCTGCAGGACGAGCAAGGATCCGGCCAGGATGCGCTGCAGGACGAGCAAGGATCCGACCGGGATGCGCTGCAGGATGGGGATCCGACCGGGATGTGCTGCAGGACGAGCAAGGATCCATCTGGGATGTGCTGCAGGACGAGCAAGGATCCTGCCGGGATGCGCTGCAGGACGGGGATCCGACCGGGATGCGCTGCAGGACGGGGATCCGACCGGGATGCGCTGCAGGACGAGCAAGGATCCATCTGGGATGCGCTGCAGGACGAGCAAGGATCCGGCCGGGATGCGCTGCAGGACGAGCAAGGATCCGGCCGGGATGCGCTGCAGGACAGGGATCCGACCGGGATGCGCTGCAGGACGGGGATCCGACCGGGATGCGCTGCAGGACGGGGATCCATCTGGGATGCGCTGCAGGACGGGGATCCATCTGGGATGCGCTGCAGGACGAGCAAGGATCCATCTGGGATGCGCTGCAGGACGAGCAAGGATCCGGCCGGGATGCGCTGCAGGACGGGGATCCATCTGGGATGCGCTGCAGGACGAGGATCCGGCCGGGATGCGCTGCAGGATGAGGACCCATCTGGGATGCGCTGCCAGATGAGGATCTGGCCAGGATGCGCTGCAGGACTTGCCGGCATCACCTGCGGGACCTCCCTAGCGCAGGGGGTCGTTGCTGTGTGGAGCTGCTGGGGTGCCCGTGCAGGAGTGCCGGGGTCCCAGCACGGGTGTGTTGGCTGCGCTGCTCTCTGTGTGCTCTTTGTCAACGGGATAACAGAACCATCCCTGTCCCCTCTGCAAAAACCCCAATTTATCACTGCACGTGCACGCACCCCCGGGTCCCTGAGGGCATAGCCGTGGCAGGAGCCCTGTCGCTTCCTTCCTCCCCGATGAGCCCCGCTTTGCAGCACAGACAAGGCCTCAGATGCTGCTTTTTACATCCTTTTAACTAATACCACATGACAGTGATTTAAGCTAATCAGTACAACCTCCCCGTGTCAATGCAAGAATCCTCATAACCTCGGTGTTTACATTAAGTACAGCAGTGTTTCAGCTATAAAAGCACTTTCAAACTGACATTAACTGCAGTGTAACGATGTTAGATTGACTGGAGTTGGGTCAAACGCCTACCAAAAGCCTGCTAGAAAGAAGCTGCTGTCGAATTTATTGCGAAAGCATTAGCGTGGAGTTGTGCTTGTGAGCCTGGACTTCCCCTGGACCCACAAAGGCTGTTTTACATTTCCCCACCGACGTTTTGTACCGGTCCCTCTTGCCAATTTGCAGCAGCCCCGCAGCGCTTTGCCGGGCTGGGCTGTGAGCCGGGGGGAGCTCGCAGCAGACCCCTGCCTCATAGCACCCTTGATTTCGGCTGCAAACCTGGGCACCCATGAGGTGCTGGAGGAGGTTGCTGAATTTGCTCCTCTTCCCAGCCTCCCTGCCAGAGTTTGCCATCACCGCCGCTCTGCCGGCAAAACGGGCCGTGTTGGAGCAAAGCAGCCAGGTAATTCAAGGCAAAGCCGCTGCGCAGGGTGATGGAGGGGCCGGAGGAGCTCGTGCGAGGGGTGCTGGGTCCCATGCAGCCATCGGTGGGGACGCCCGGCCGCAGGCTCAGCCCAGCCCGGCAGCACGCGGGAGCAGGGTGCGAACCCCAGCGCCTGCCGCGGTCCCAGCCCGCGGGGCTGCTCGCGCTCCGAATTTCCCTTTGCCACAGCCCTGCGTGCGAGCGGGAGCTACAGCGCAGGGGAGAAACCCCCTGGGACCGGGAGGCCACCGCGAGGTTTCTCCTCCAGAGGGACTTTCAGCCGCGGGGAAGTGGAATAAACTGCAGCGCTTTGATTTCTGCCTATGCAAGCCCACACTGGTGTTTGCATCGCTTCAGCCGTTTTGGTGGGAAATTTATTGTTGAAGTAATTAAACCAATATGAAAATGATGCTTATAAAACACTTTGGATGCACAAGTTTGGTTTTTTTTTTTTTTTTTTTTTTTTTTTGAGAGGGTGGTGCAGCTCTTCAGCTGGGTCTGAAGATGCAGATACCCCACCATCGGCTGGTTTTGTAGCACCCTCTCAGTGGCTTTTGGACACATCCAGTCCCCCCGATCACTGCCAGGGACAGGTTTCGTGGCCATTTGCTTCAGGTGCAAGCTCTGCCCTGATGGAGGGAGCCCCAAACTGCTTCTGCACCTTATCCCGGAGGTCCCCAGCTCCCCCTTCCCTTCCCCACGCTCTCCCTTCCCTCTCCATCTCTCTCCGTGCCTTTTCCTCCTCTGCATGTGCTTCTCCTCCGGGGACGGCCAGCACCTTGCTCCCACCCCAATCACATTTCAGCGCTGTTGTGTTTAAAAATAAAACAAACAAGCTATTAAATGAAAAAGCTATAAAAACAAATGAATAAGCTATTATTACTGTTTCCCAATCCGCCAAAGCCCCAGTCCCACAGTCACATCCCCCGAGCGTTTTCTGGCAACCACCAAGGCGGATGAAGCCGGAGCACGAAGTCCCTTCCCAGTCCCGCGAGCAATCCGGGGGCTTTAGAGGGGACTGCGCGTCTGAGCACCCCCGCGTACGCACAGGTTTGTGTGTACAGGTACATACACCTCCCCCAACTCTGCTTAATCCATCTGCTGATGTAGCAGCAGCTTTTTCTTTGCCTGCTGCTTACGCTTTCCCACAGGCTTTAAAGCCAGGAGGGACGACGGCCGTCACGCCCTGCGGCAGCCCTCGCCGGACGACGGCTGCCCGACTGCCTCGCAGTTTTCCATGTTTCTTGGCAAGCAACGTTTCCCTGGGAGAGGGAAGAGGGGTCACCCAGCACCTCTCCTTTCCGGATGGGTCCACCCCACGCAGCGATCTCGGAGGTGAAGGAGTCTGAGCGTGAGCTCCCTGATGCCCAGGCTGACTTTTGCTCCTCGCTTTGCCGCGTTTCTGGCCCAAAGACATCCACCCTCCTCCCTGGGCGCTACCTACCGGCACGCTACGAGCACCCAGAGCTACAGGGTGTTGTCAGCAGGCCAGCCAGCCTTTTATTGTATGCGAAAGCATTCCCCACTGCGTCTCACCCCTTTCCCAAGCACAGGCACTCGTGGGGTCCCCGTGGGTGCGGGTGAATCGCCAGCTCTGGCAAGCGGAGGTGAAAGCACTCGCCCCGGGGTCAGGCAGCAGCCAGAGCTGCCCCTCAAGGTCTTCTGCGTGACCTTGAGCCCGTCTTTATTTTCCACTTTGCCCTTTGTCCCCTTTGCTCTCAGGTGTTCTCAACCTGGCCGCTGCCCTCCCCACCCACGAACGGTTTCCCAGGGGAGCCGAGGACCCCGCGCAGGGCAATTAAACCGCCCGGCGATGGACTTGGTTCCTCGGTCACCCTCCACGGCTGCCTTGGGAGCAGCTGCAAACCCGTGGGGCACGCGGGCGATGGGCGGCGATGCCCTCGCTGCGCCGGCCCCTGCTTCGCCCCGCAGCACCAGTGCTGCCCTCTGCAGAGGCTGCACAGCACGGGCCTCCCGGCGGGGGGCTCATCCCAGTGGGGGGCAATTTTTTGGCATGGGAGGAACCTAATTGTGGTGGTTTAGCCCCAGCCAGCAGCTCAGCACCACGCAGCCGCTTGCTCCCTCCCCCTGCCCCAATGGGATGGGCGAGAGAATTGGAGGAGTAAGAGTGAGAAACACTCCTGGGGTGAGATAAGAACAGTTTAATAATTGAAATAAAGTGAAATAATAATGATAATAATAACAATACAATAATGATAATAATAATAATATCCAAAGCAAGTGATGCACAATGCAATTGCTCACCACCCGCCGACCGATACCCAGACAGTTCCCGAGCAGCGATCGCTGCTCCCCGGCCAACCCCCCCAGTTTCTATACTGCCCATGACGCCGTATGGTATGGAATGGCCCTTGGGCCAGTTTGGATCAACTCTTCTGGCTGTGCCCCCTCCCAGTTTCTTGTGCCCCTGGCAGAGCATGGGAAGCTGCAAAGTCCTTGCCTGGTGCAAGCAGCACTGAGCAACAACTAAACCATCAGCGTGTTATCAGCGTTATTCTCATGCTAAATCCAAACCACAGCACTGTGCCTGCTACTAGGAAGAGAACGAACTCCATCCCCGCCGAAAGCGGGACACTAACGCGGGTTCAGCTTTCCCGAGCGGCTGCAGCTGGTGCTTGCGAGCCCTGCCCGCACGGTGGCAATATCTGCCCGGCGAGCGCAGGCAGGGCGGTGCTGCCGGTGCCTGCACAGGTACGGGGGTTCTTGCCCAGAAATAGGGTTTTTTGGCTTTTTCCCCCTCGCTTTCTCCCCTGTGCTTTGGCTGAGAGGCGTTGGCGCTGCAGTGCTGAAGGGAGGTGGGCTGGGCAGGCTCCTGCCTTCTCCCCGCGCAGGGCGATGCATGGGGTCATGGAGCTGGAGGCGAGGGAATCGGGGGGCTTTTTGGTCCCAGGGGAGGGGGTGGCTGTGCCCCCCGGCAGCAAGGACCACGGTGGCAGAGGCAAGGTCTCTCCTGCCCTGTTCCCCATCCTGGGGCTGGGGGGAGGCTGGGAAGCTGCCGGCCCCTGCTCCGTGGCCCAGACCAGCCTGGGCTGGGGTCCCGCTGGGACCTGCCCTGCCTGGCCCTCACCAGGGTGCTCTGTGGAGGTGGCAGCTTGCTCCCTACGAGGAGTGAGATTTCAGAGTGTTTTCCCATTCTCTGTTGGGATGAAAAGTCTTTTTTCTTTTTTTTTTTTTTCTTTTTTTTTTCAAAGCTAATGGAAAATTAGCTCCACAGAGCTATCCGGTTACTGAAGCATTTTTCTTCCTACCACTTCAAAACATTGAATTGATGTCTCTTAACGTTCTTCCCCTATAAATTAAATTGTGAAATAGAATGTATTATAGTTTAA
This sequence comes from Pelecanus crispus, assembly GCF_030463565.1. Lineage (NCBI taxonomy): Eukaryota > Metazoa > Chordata > Aves > Pelecaniformes > Pelecanidae > Pelecanus > Pelecanus crispus. Next base: position 1,896,645 of record NC_134660.1, on the reverse strand, counting down.
AGGAAGTAAAATCCCAACACATTTCTCCTCAGTCCTTTTCCTTTAACTGGGAAACTTCTCTACACCGATTATTGCAGGCAAACGAGTTCAATCTCAACCCGTTGGAATTTTCTATGAAAAATATTTAATCAAAACAGTCTCAAACAGCCCTACTGTTAGCAACTAACAGATGTGTCTGCGTTCATTAGCCCGAATGCTCACGAGGAGCTGAGTGGCAGCCTTGGGCTGAGTGTGCTTCCCTGCTCCAAGGCGAAGCGGCCGTGGCTCGGCGCTCATGGATTTTGGCAGGTCCCAGTCCTGTGGGCGAGTGTTGGGGAAGGCCAGCTCCGATGCATGTTTCTGGTGTAGGAAATGTTGTTGTACAGGTGAAGGGGATGGTCCGTGCCGTTCCCACCCGGCTGTGCTGGCTCTGTGTCTCCCAGCCCCTTCCCTGCTCCCATCCTGGTGGCGTGTCTGGGAAAGGGAGGATTTTTGGAGCAGGAGGGCTCAGGGTTGCAGCCACTGTGGTCTTCCGTTGCACACGATGTATCGGGGCTGGACTCGGGGTATTCTGCTGGGTCCTTGGGGGTGGGTGCTCGTATTTGCGTGGGGGGTGCTGGGGGCGAGCACCGCAGCTGCGCGGCCAAAGCGGGGTCTGCCCTGCGTGGAGGGACGGGATGGGCGAAAGGAGGGTGGCGGCATCCAGCTCGCGGGAGGGGAGCTGAGGTCCTGGGATGTTTCCCAAGGTCAGGGAGTGAGTGATGGGGCTGGCACCCGTCTCCAGCCCATCGCCTCTAAGGGAAGAAACCGCCCTGCGATTCCCGGGAAGCACCCCAAGGTGCCTTAGCCCAGGAGCACTTGATGAACCCATCAAAGCTGCTCTTCCAGGATGGCTGATTTGGGGGTGGGGGGGGTCCAGGTCCCCCTTTCCCCTCTGCAGCCCCTCCAGATCTGCTGATATTCTCCTTTTCCTCCCCCCCTCCATGAAGATCCTGAGACAAAAGCCATATCAACCACTTTTATTTCAAAACACGAAATAAAATTAACTAGGGGGAGAGGGGGGAGCGAGCTCTTCTAAAGAGCACCAAATTGTGTTGCTATGGAAACGGGAGGAGAAGCCCAGTAGCTGATGCTCTCCTGGGGCTCGGGGGCCGGCTGTACCAGCCGAGATGTTTTCTCATCTCTCATTCTTTCTTCTTTTTTTTTCCTGTTTGTTGGTTGGTTTTTTTTCCCCTTCTACACTTCTGAAATTTGTCTCAGTGACTTAGCACTGGCCAGCAGCCCTGCCTGCCAGCTCAGGGGACTGTGCCCTCTATTTGCCCGCAGGGCTGCAGGCAGGGAGGCTTCCTGCACACGCTGCCCTCTGCCAATGTCCATCTCCTGCCTGCCTGGAGGCTGTGGGAGCTGTTTCATTCCCCGAGCTGAATTTGGGGAACGCAGGAGCTCGGGGAAGCACCCGCACGCCCCACTTCTGGCTCTGCCTCCTTTCAGCAACTCCGCTCTTTACCGCTGTTGCAGCTTTTGAAATCAAAATGTGCTTAAAAAAACCAAACCCCCAAACCTCTCTCTCTACGTGGAGTGATGGTTTCACGCTTTCTGCAGACTCAGGCGTGTGTTGAGCATGTTTAGCTGGGGAAACTGCTGCTTCACTGGAGCTCCCATGTTTTGGGCGAGGCTGGGTGACTCTGCGTGCCCGTAGGTGTGACTCCAGGACCAGACCGGTGACGGCCCTTGGCTGTCTGCACACACGTGCACTTCTATGGCAGTGTCTTTGGCAAACCCAACTTTCAGCGTTTTTCAGCTAGCTGAGCATCCTTGGAGATGCAGCCTTTCCTCTGTCAGCTTCCATTTTGTTAGCTACAAAATGTTTTGAGGAACTTGTGGCTATCGACCCTCCTGCAAGCCTGCTGCTCCTGGCAGCTTGCTGTGCTGGTGCTGCAGCTCCCTGGTTTTGGGAGTCGCCAGCAGCGCTTGGCATCTCACTGGGAGCAAGGAGGAAGGCTGTTTGGACAGCCATGTTCTCACCAAGCTTTGTTTTTCTCTGATTTCCCAAGTCTTGTCTTCCCTGACAGGAGGCTGGTGTGAAGGGGAATTGCGGATGCTGCTGTGGGATGAATCCCCCGAGGTCTCCTCTTACTGCATGGTGTGTGCGTGCCCGTGGCCTTCCAGAGACCCCAAAACTGGGTCAGAGAGACTCTGGGGAGAGGGCAAAGCTGTTGCTGGTCATGCAGCTCGCGGCAGGGTTAAAGCTGCAGGCATTGCTGCCTTGTCGCAGCAGCCCGTAGCACAGGGACCTGTTGTCACCTGCTGATCTGGGCAGGTGAGAAACTGCCACCCATCACTCCCCGTCATCTCTCTGCTTGTACAATTCACATCCTTAAAGGCATTTCAGTCAAAATAGAAGGGGTTGCAAGCTCTTGACTTCAGGGAACCATTGATTGAAATCTCTGCAAGGCCAATTCACCCACTGATCACTCCAAAAGCAAATCACTTCAGCCCACGCTGGAACTCGAAAGGGTGCGCGGGTGCAGAGGTGCCCACCCGGGTACCAGGGAGGGTCCCCCCCGGCGCTGCAGCTGCCGCCGTCTGCCCCAGGCAGCTGCGTTGCGCTGGGTCTGGAAGTAGTTGGCAAAGTATTTAGGGGAGGGGAAAAGTGCTATGGAAAGTAATATTTAATTAGCCCCAAGAGGAGCATTAATTGGCAGTCTTAATTTGAAGTCTTGCCAGAGTCTGTTGTATTCCTACGCCATTTAGCATAAAATAGGTCTAGAAGCTAATTTGTAGGTCACGGTGATTTGATCGCATATGCAGGGCTGCAACACCCCAGACTGGGCAGCCGAGGGGAGGGGGGCGATGGGCTGGGAGTCGGGTACCATATGCCGCCTGCCCCATGAGCTTCCCTTCCCCGGCCCTCACCCCCTTCCCTCCTTTAAAACAGCGCTGATGCCATCTCACCGCTCCTGGCTTTGCTCAGCAGGGTTCGCGAAACGCGCCGAGCTTTCTGGATGCCTTGGGGCTGTGCTCATCGCATTCCCTCTCTCCAGGCTCGCTGAACTGCTCCGGACCCCAGCCCGGGCTGGAGGTTTTGTGTCCTCCTGGATATAACCCAGGCTACACCTGGGGAGGAAAAGGCTGGGGCTGGTGGGTTGTGTACTCCCCTACGCCGCTTACTGCCCAAAGCCGTGCAAGGCTCATCCCGGGCAGTGCTACCACCCCCTGCCATATATCCACCTCGAGCAGCTATCAATGGATTTGTATTCTGAGTGATCTGGCAGGGAAAGGCCATTTTTCTTTGCTACAGAGATGAAGCCCCAAAGCTTGGAGAGGCTGAATAACTCACCGGGGAGCGGCAAAGCCTGCACCACCCCTTGAGCCCTGTCCCCATCCCTGGGCAGGGATTGCTGGTTCCAGCAAGCTGTGGGATTCGAAACCAGCACGGCTGGTGGGGGCTGTCGGCTCGGGGCCAAGGGAGGCCGATGCTGCTTGGGGAAGCAGCGTGGTGGGGATCTGCACCCCATCTTCCTTCTCTCCATCCTCCTGCAGCCGGTTTCTATAGCGACCGGGTACCTGCCTTTCCCCATGGCCCTGCCTGCACCTGATTCTCATTCACAGCATCACCCTCCAGAGGCAGCGGGACCGAAGCAGCAGCAGCCCCACAACCTGGGAGCGTGTGTGGGTGCCGAAGGGTCTGCGTGCTGTTTGCTGGAAGCGCTCAAGTGTGCTTGCACGCTCCCGTTTGGAGTGCACATGCTGCTCTCCCTGCAGCAACACCCGTGTGTAAGGACAGGCGTATCCCCAATCCTGCAGGTTGCTGGAATAGGCAGAAGCTGGTGAGACCCATAAAGGTCCCGGGTACGTTTGTCTTTTGCCCTGGATCTGGAATCCCACCCGGTCTGAGGCATCAGTGTCTCCTTATAGAGGCTGGAGGTGCTCGGAAAAAACACAGCCACTTTTGTTAGGGCCCAGACACACAGGAGCCTCCATGGCCAGCCTCGAGGTCACTGCTAAATGCTGGTTTTTGTCTCCCATCCCAGACCCAGGAGAAGGTCAGTGTGCTAGCCTGGGACAAGAGAGGTACCCGAGTTAGTGGTCCCTTGCTAGCTCTGCCGGGGGCTTGCTGCTGGGCTGCAGGTAAGTCACCGTCCCCCTTCCCTCCCAGGCTCCCTGGGTGTCTCATCACGCTCCAGATTTGGCAGCAGGTCTCCCAGGAAGCTGTGCCCAACCTCTCCCGTGTCTGGACAGCTGTCTCCAGAGAATGCTGCAGATTTATTGTATGACGGCATCAGCAAGGCGCTGAGCCCGTCAACACGGTCCCCCCCCGCCGGCCGGGCGAGAGGGGCCGGCTGCAGCCCCGCTGTCTGCAGCCTGGCCATAAACCACTCCGAAATGCCCAAACAAACAGCCAACCCGGACCCCGCGCAGATACATCCCGTGCCACCCTGGCGTGGGGAGCGTGCCCCCCCGGGGAGGGTCAGGGAGCCCTTCCCTCAGCCCTGCATGAGCTAACGCTCCGGATAGAGTTATGTGCCCGACCGGCAACCAGCTGACAAGCGGCTCAGTGGGGAATAAAGGTTACAGGAGGTAGGAGGCTGGTCTGGCTCGCTTGCTCGGTTTATGCTAAACAGCTGACATGAAGAAAGAGCTCGTCTTTGAAAGGGAAGGGAAATCCTGTCACTGTTAGCACGATTCGATGCTCTAAACTGCAAATCAGTCCTGCTAGTTTCCAAGCAGCCTCTTCCCACATGTGGGTACATCTCTCGGGATAGGCAGAGCTTGTCGGTAGCTCTAGATACTCCTGGCGTGCTGGGGCAGAGCTCAGCAACGGCATTACTCAAGCCAGCGGGAACCAAACGCTCCCAAAATGTGCTGAAGAGTGGTCATGCAAAAAAAAAAAATAGTCTTGCCTTATGCTGGTTTTTTTCCACCCTGTCTGAAATACTTTGCTAATCTAACAGTCCTTTGCCTCTGCACTTTGCTGCCTGAGGACCTTGCCTGCGCCGAGGGTTTCTCCTCGCAGACACCTCTGCAGGGAACGGGTGCCCCATCACGCGGGGCGACCGGTCGCTCATGGAGCCAATCAATCCTGCGCCTTTGCGCCTGGGTTGGTGGGGCTTCACCTCTGCACAGCTCCGTGCACCGGCCTCCTTAGCTTTGCTAATGACAGCACTTTTCTGATGATAGATGTGCTTGTTTTCTTAGGGAGATGCTTTCTCCTTAAAGGCATAGAGCCTTTGGTGACAGATCTAACAAGAAATCGCAGAAAGGGAGAGCTGGAGGGGACCTTAAAAGGCAATTTAATTTATCCCCTGCCCCAAGGCAGGATCAACTATTCCTATATAATTTCTGACAGATATTTGTCTGCCTTGTTCTTAAAAGCCTCCAGTGATGGAGATCCCACTGCCTCCCTGGGCTGTCTGTCACAGGGCTCTAATAGTTCTTATTATTAGAAAGTTTTTCTTACCATCTAGTCAAAATCTCCCTTGCTGCAGTTTAAGCCCATTATTTCTCGTCCTTTCCGCAGCAGACACAAAGAACAGATTATTCCTGTCCTCTGCTGCTGCCCTTTATGTCTTTGAGGACTTTCATCACGTCTTCCGCAGTCTCCCCTTGTTCGGACTAAACAAACCCCGGCGTCGTCAGCCTCCCCCTGCCTCCCCACCTTCGATGGGTGCCAGCGCTGCGGGATGGGGTTTGCTCAGGCAGCTTCAATGGGTGAGGCTGCAAGAGCACCCGCTCCAAGCCAGGGAGGGGCTGCTTGCAAGCAGAGTTTGGATAATTTTTTTTTTTTTTTTTTTTGTCTGGGGGCTGTGGCCATCACTGTAACCTGTGTAGGCTTCCCACAGGGGTGCCTGGGAGGTTTGGGGAGGTGGTGGTGCCTTCGTGCAATAGCTCTGGAAACTGCAGAGCTGCTGAAGGCAGGGCTGGTCTCTGCTGCAGACAGATGTGCCACATCTGCCTGTAAGCAGGCTCAGGAGCCGCTGGCAAAGAGGCCGGTCCCGTGCGCCGAAGCTCCCGTGGCATCCTCGCATGGATGTGCCACACTGGGGTGTTTTGTAGCGGCTCCTGGCAGAGGATCACCCAGTGAGGGGAGCAGGGTTTGCCAGCCAGGTTGCTGCCACCCTAATCCCTGCCATCCCCCAGGACCGAGCCCCGTGGCACTTCCGATGCTGGCCAGGGATGGACATGCCTCATGGGGACAGACAAACACCTCCCCCGCTGCCAAACACGACGGGGTCCTGGGCTGCCTCCCTGCAGCCCTGGCCCGCTGCGGCCCCTGCCCCTCTCCCAAAAAAGCAGCTCAAAGCCGCACGGAGAGCGGGTCCTGCCCAGCCAGGCGTGCGGTTTGCTGGTGTCTTGGCTGTGCACTCAGCCTCGGAAAACCTGAGGAAAACCAGCTGCCTTGTTCCCCACCTGCTTTATACAGAATTTCTCCATTCCCAGCAACTCCCCCACCCCAGCTGCCCATTTCCCCCCATCTTCTCAGCTCCTTTCTGCCTGCTTTTACTGTCCCATCTCATCTCTCTGCCTGTGGCTGGGCTGTGGCATCCCTGGAGCCGCCCAGCTCCTGCTGCCCTCCTTCCCAGTGCTGACCCCTTGGTCTGCCCTTCGTTAGGCTGCAGCGCCGATTTGCGTGTTTAATATCTAATTGCAAACCTGCCTGACAGATCCCTTCTCTCTCGTCACCGGTTTGTAGTAATGACTGTTTTGTTTCTGACTGTCAGCTTTGCAGGAGGCAGTTTGCTGATAATTTGGGAGAAGAAATTTGGAGATTTTCCACACCCACCCCTCTATTCTTCTAGGTTTCTTAAATATATGTATAAAGTGTGTATTTTTCAGGCATAGTAATTACTGATGGTTAAGAGGGTTGGCATCCCCACCCCTTCTCCCTGCATCCCTGCGGTGATGAGCTTGGTTTACTGGGATTTGGGATCTTTATACCCTGTACTTCAGGCATTTTATCAAAGCGTCAGGTGGAGGGATGCGTACTCCTGGTTCTTCTGCAGCTCGGTCCGTTAATGGGAAAAATCACTTAGGAAAGCACCGTGGCTTAGGAGATGCCAGGAGTGCTGGCACCGGCGGAGATGAACACAAGCTCCTTCCTGTGGGTTGCACAGTTATTTCCCTGGCTCCATGTGCAGGTGGGGAAGATCCTGGTTTCGATCCATCTGAGTGTAACAGCAGTTCATACTGACTTTTCTTTGGCTCATGTGATCCACCACTATTTTGTGGTCCGACATTATGGTTCACCAAGATTTTCATTAGGGAAATCAATGAGCCATATCATCCTGGTGCTGTCTTGGTCATTGAAAAAGCATAAATAATGCTGAAGCCTGTTGTGTCTCCAGGGCAACAGGAACAACCATCAAACAGGTCTGGTTTCTGTGCAGAATACCCTAAATCCGTCATTCCGGTGAGTTCTGGGCTCAATAAACACCATCTCTACTTTGCAGACCTTGGTTGCGTGATTGTTAACACCACTCCGTGCAATCCCGGCCGGGCTGGGAGAGCGGCATCGACCCAGCCTTGTCCCGGGCTCTGCGAGCACGTTCACGACTTCTTTGGCTCCGGGGGGAAATCCTCCAGCTCTGCCAGCTAAAGGTTTAGGCAGTAACTTCTGTCGTGCGTAGCCGCTCTATATAGTGAATGGGTTTAATTTTTCCTTCCATTGAGCCTGAAAAAATACTTGGCAGGCTCCTGGGCTGTAATGAGGTCTGCGATTACCCCCGGATCTGGCCTCGCTTGCGGCAGCTATTAGCACCTTCGACAGTGGCACGGAGCCGCTTTGCGCTCGGGTGTGCTGGGTGGCTGCTGGCTGTGCGGGGCCTGATGGGTGCTGAGATGCAGGCAGGTTGTGGAGCTGAAGGGTGCTGCCGAGCACCGTGGTGGGCTCGGGCAGGCTTGGCCCCCAGCCCCGACCGCCTCTGCTGCCTGCGGGCACCGCTGTGGGGCCCCTCGCTCCGTGCATGGTGCCCCTGGCACAGCTTCTCCCCTCCTGCCTCTAACCCTGCTGACAGGCTCTTTTTTTTTATATATATATATATTTTTATTTTTTTCCTTTCCCCAAGATTCACACAAATTGTTTTTCTGTTACAAAATTGCCAGCAATTCCACTCAGCGTGAACTCGGTAGCGAGGCATCTCGGGATTCCTCCCCCTGCCTCCTCCCTCCTCTCCTGCCATCTCCAGCTGCCCGCTCTCCCTCGGGAGCTGTTTTCATCCCACTTTCTTCTCTGATTGGCAACGTTTGCGAAAAGAAAGGCACCTATGCGTGAGAGCAAGGATGGCTCTGGCTCTTTCCCTTCTCCTTGGCTAATGGCAGCCTTCAGCCCTGCGGGATGATGGACAAGGGAGAAGCAACCAGCCAGCCAGGTTGCCGGCTGCGGTGCCTGCCTGGGTGAGGTTGTTGCCCAAAAACCCGACCACGGGTGTGCAAACCTCCTGCCGTGAGACGCTTTCCACGCCACCTCCTCCGTGCCTGGCGCGCGTCCCCTGCACTCGCACCGCCGGGCTCTGGCCGTAGGCTCTTCCACCCAGGAATATGATTTATTTGCTGCATCTTCTGGACTCAAGTGGTATTGAACGGGCTTATTGGAGAGCCGGTTCCTAGACAGGTTGAATTAGGGGTGGGAGCGTGTAAGCACTTTTTTTTTTCCCTTCATCTCCTTCTTGCGCTGAGCTTTTTAGGGACAACTTGCCAGGTCCTGGTGTCGGAGACTGACGTTGTGAATGGAGCCAGACAAAACCTGCCCAACTGTGAGGGTCCGGCAGGTCCTGGTTTCTTCCCTCCCTGCCCTGTGCATCACACACCGCTCTGGCCGGCAGAACCCCTTGATGTCCAGCCCTGGGTGTCCACGATGCTCCTCAGCCCTTGGCCCCAGCAGTTCCTGCTGCTCCGGAGCAGACTGGGTGGTGGCTGCCAGAGCTCACGCAGCCTGTACTGAATGGACATGTCTGAGGATGAGGAGGCTATCCAATTTACTCTGCAAATTGGTACCCAGCTTTCATAAGAACACTAAAAAAAGTCCTGCAAAGCACAACAGCTTGTGATAGCCTCCCCGCCACCCACCTTCCCTTAGAGGCAGGCAAGTATGGATGGCCCAAAAATAGAGATGAAGAGTCCCGGAGGAAGCATATGGCAGATGGGACTAGATCCCCGGCTATCAGGTTTTCTGTCAGTGCTTTAACTGTACGATCATCCTCTCTCCTTAGCTTTAAAGTATCGTGCTATTCCCTGAACCAAGGGGATAGACTCTGGCTGTTGGGTTAATGCCTGTGAGGGCTTCTTAGGACTGCGAGGACTTAGTGATGTGGAAGGTAGATTAGGGAGGTTTCCCCAACATTTTAAAGCTGTGATGTCTTTTGAAGTCTCCTTAAAGCAGAAGCCACATGAGGAGCAGGTGGGATTAGCTGGAGGAAGCCAGAAGAGAGAAAGCGTATTGCTGCACCAGGGCATCCCTGGATTTCAAACAGCAAATGGCACTTTAATATTCCTGTCCTGTGGTAAAGATCCTCCTAAGCAAGCGCTCATTGCAACAGTCTGTGTGATTCCCTCCCGTCGCTTACGGGCCATGGAAACTGGGCCGGGCGCTGCCCGGGCGCACGGCCGGGGGACACCCCCTGTGCCGCACAGCCGCTGCGGGCTCCTCGGCCGAGCCTTCACGGGGCAGCAGTGTGCCAGAACCACCGGGGCCTTTGCTGCTCCCCCATCCCCTCTTTTTCTTTCTTGTTTTTCTTTGTCCATCAGCTGCTGGAAGGTGTCGGACTGATGTCTTTGCCTCCTGGCCAGGGGTAGGCTAAGGGGAAGAGCTGCCTTTCCCGGCTGCCTTCTGTCAGCCCCTGTGAACTGGAAGTCAAAGTAAAGATTTTTTTTTTTCAGCTCCGAACTGAGTGCCCGGCTGTGCAAGCACAGCCTACTGTCTTCAAGGTAGCTTTGTGCTGTGGCTGGACTGTAATCTCTTGAGCCAGCTGTTGCTTTTGGAATCCAGGCCCTTTCTGCCATGCCTTGTGCTGCATCGGTATAGCAACGCAACATGTAATGCAAAGCTCCGGGGCTCCCCTGAGCTCTCGCAATGGAGCTGGTGCCCGCTGGTAGCATCATGCACCTTGTGACCCCAGGCAGGGCTCAATGCTGGAGAAAGGCAGCACCTCCCACCCCCGGAATCATAGAATCATAGAATCGTTTAGGTTGGAAAAGACCTTTAAGATCATCCAGTCCAACCATTAACCTACACTACCAAGCCCACCTAAACCAGCCAAGGGTAGACTAGACTAAACCATGTCCCCAAGTGCCACATCTACCTGTTTTTTGAACACTTCCAGGGATGGGGACTCCACCACCTCTCTGGGCAGCCTGTTCCAATGCTTGACCACCCTTTCCGTAAAGAAATTTTTCCTAATTTCCAGCCTAAACCTCCCCTGGCGCAGCTTGAGCCCATTTCCTCTCATCCTATTGCTAGCTACTTGGGAGAAGAGACCAACACCCACCTCACTACAACCTCCTTTCAGGTAGTTGTAGAGAGCAATAAGGTCTCCCCTCAGCCTCCTCTTCTCCAGGCTAAACAACCCCAGCTCCCTCAGCCGCTCCTCATAAGACCTGTGCTCCAGACCCTTCACCAGCCTTGTTGCCCGTCTCTGAACACGCTCCAGCACCTCAATGTCTTTCTTGTCTTTCTTTCAATTGTCTTTCTGGAATCGCAGCTGGGTCCTGCCTGTGGCCCTTCACGTACGTTACCTCCCTCTTGCAGGCACCGAGGGTATTAAGCCCGGGCAGACCCGGGGGAAGGGGGGTCTCCTCTGGCCCTGCGCGTACAGCTGTGGAGCAGGTAGGACCAACGTGAGTTGGCTGTGGCAGATGTTCCTGCTAGATACAAGAAAACACAGGCTGCCTCCATCCTCGTCTTTGCTATGGCAGGAAACAAACTTTCATTGAAGCAGCGACTGCATCCAGGGTTTAATTAGCTCTGGCTGGCAAGCCCAGCCCTGATAAGATCACGTGGAAGGGAAATGCAATCGGTGTTTCTGTCCTAAACAGCACCGTGTCACGAAGGCCTTTGCGGCTCAGGTGCAGCAGGGAGCGGGCAGGTTCAGGAGCGTGCGAGCGCCTGCACTCCCGCCCTGCTGCGGCGTTCCCGTGTTTTTTCGGGGTGTGTTTTGCTTTAGTTCTCTAGCTCTGTTCCTTCGCAGCTGATGCTCCCCAGCGCAAGGCGCAGAGCTCTGGCAGGAGGGAGGAGTGAGCCCTTCCCTCCGCGCAGGCTGCGCCCTCCTGGTCATGGTCCAAGCCAAGCCCGAGTCCCGTCGCATCGGTCCTGGTGCTGGGTGAGCCGAGCTCGCCCGTCCTCTGCAGCTCCCTCTGCATCACGCGTTTGCCTCCTATTCTGCTTCCCCTCCAGCTTGTGGGGCTGACCGTCATCTTTGCAGCCTCTTAACCACCTGCAGCAGGGCAGGCTCCAGGCTTCACTCTGTCAGCCCGTGTTTGCTAATTCCCAGGCACTGCAGAGGCTCCTATCCCTGTCGGAGCTATGGATATGCCCTTTCCAGTTGCTATCCTGGGGATCAGCCTGTCTCTGATTTAAAGGCACAGTCTGCTGGCAGCTGCTGCTGCTGCATTTCAGGAAAACAAGGGAGGAAAAAGTCTATCGGAGCCCTTGGGGCTCACCAGCTCCTTGCAAATTCCTCTTAGAAATGGTTTCACCATCCAGGTGACTTTGCTTGCCTTGCTGTCCTCTTACAAATTCAAGGCAGTTTCTTTCCAGCTGAAGGAGACCAGGGCAAAGAAGCTGGGAAGGAAGGTATTTTACTGTATAAATCAAACGGAGAAAGTACCATGAGCACAGGAAGATGCTGCCGCCTTCGTAGGGAAGAGGAGAGATACAGTCATCTGGCTTTAGCTTTTCAGGAAAAGATTTTTCCCATCCTATGCATTTTTGACTTTTCAAAAGTTTTCCTCATTTGTACTGGGATGAACGCAAGCTTTCTAGAAATCTTTGCCAAAACCCTTCGTTTTGTATGGCAGGAGAGATAATCAACCATATTTGAATTGCCAAGTCGAGATCAGTGAGTCAGTGGGAAGCAAGAAGAAAACCTCGCGCAACGCTCCTGTTGCTTATTGATCGCCGTGGAGTGTGTCATCCCAAACTGCCGCCCGTTGCCTCGCCCTCCCAGGGCGAGCACAGCGCGGCGCCGGGGGAAAACGGGCTTCAGGCATGCTTCGGTATCGACCGCCCGTGCGGCTTTGGGCCGGATCGACCTGTCTCTGTTAGCCCATACGCAAAAGGCAGACCCCTGTAACCTCCTTAACTCGTCTGTTTGTGCTTTGCAGTTGCGGGGGGTTGCTGGAGATGGTGGTGGGTCCCTGACCACCGGCTGGGGGCACCCCTGGGACCCTGAGTTCTGCAGCGGGGCACCCGCATTGGGGACCTCGTCCTCCAAGTTTGGAGAAACAGGTCCTTCTCATCCAGCAAACCACTGACGTGTGTCCTATCCCTTCTGACCCAGATTTCTTGTACCTTCTGCTACAGAAATAGCCTTCGAACTAGCTCTTTTTAGACATTTCCACCTCCCGAGCTTTCCCAGCGTGGCCGCCCTGTGCAGCGTGTGATTCACAGGCTCTCTCCGCGTCCTCCCACCCAGGGCAGCCCCTCCTCACAAATGAGCTGGTGCCGCGGATGTCACGGGCAGCCCGAGGACCCTCTTGCTTGAAGCAGAGAAAATTCCGCTTCAGGAGAGCGAGGACCTGGAGAAAGCCAAGTTATTGCTGCCTCTGATGCGGTTCTTTCTCCATTGCGTGCTTTCACTTCGGGGCACTGGGAGGAGCAGGCAGGGTCTGCGAGCGCTGGCTCCATCGCCGCTAATGACTCAGGATTGCCTCTGTGCTGTCTCCTGGTGGCTGTCTAGCCATCAGCTCAAGCACAGCCATGGTAAACAATATTTAATCCCTGCCTCCGAGCCCTCTACCCTAGCCTTTTTCCTTTCTTTTCTGGTTGCTGCAGACAGCGCTGACTCCGCTGCTCCGCTCAGGCTGTGGCATTTACCCGCGAGTGAGGTGTTAGCCGTGACTCAGCTCGCTCCTTGCCTTTCCCCTTCCATAGTGTCTTAATCCTAACAGCCCCCCCTTTTTTTTTTTTTTTTTGGGCACAGAATATTGCCCGAACACCGCTCTTCCCTGTCCCTCCTCAAGCCCACTGCTGGGATCTCCTCCACTTCTGTCTCCAGCAGTGCAGGGCTGCCCTTGACCTTGACAGACACCATTTTGCCCCAAGCACACCCACAGCAGACGCTGCTGCGGAGGGAGGTGGCTCTTCAGGCCTGATGGTTTTGCTGCGTTGCTCTTCTCTTTGCTCCTCTCTTTGCTCCTCTCTGCTGCCTTTCCTCCTCTCAGCACAAAAAAAAAAAAAAAAAAAAAAAAAAAAAAAAAAATCAGCTGCTGCTTTTTGCTCTCATGGCTTTCTACAACCTCTCCCCACTTGCCTCAGCACATCTTCGCCCCTTTTAACCGTCAGCGTCTGCCTGTGATCAGCCCGTGATAACTTGTCTCTCCTGTCCCATTGCTAAACTTCCCAGCAAACGCCTTGGCTTTCTCCTGAGCTGCCCCAAGGCTTTTGGAGAAACGCCCGCAGCAGGAGGGAGCCTTCTACGGGCTTCCCTGATGGCTCCCGTTTCCCACAACCTTCACTAAACCCTGGTGACTAGTAAGATACTGGTGAACTAAAGAAATTTCCATCGTCCATACTAACGTGTCCTTCTTGCTGTCCTCGCTGGCACAAGGCTCGTGCGTGGCTCTGCCAGCAGATCCCAGGCATGGGGAAGTCCCGCACCGTCACCTGGGCAGGTTTTCCAGCCTGCGCTGACCTCTTGCCTGCTGCTACATCCCCATCATCATCTTAAGGCTGTGGCCAGCTTGGTACAGGGGACTTTGAGGCTTTCTCTGTTCAGTGGCAGACCCTGCTATTGCCTCCTAAGCTGCATCTGCCGGGGCATCTGCTCAAGGCAGGGCTGGTGCTATCCTGAGCACTAAAGGGTGGATCGAGTCAGCCGAGCGTGGTGAGCCCCGAGCCCGTCCTCCCCCCAGGCTGGGGGTCAGCGCAGGATTTCTTGCCCGGTTAATGGAAATATCGGTCACCTCCACAATCAGCAAAGTTAGAACGAGAAAATCCTCTTAAAGCTGCAGGAAGAAATCAAACCTCGTAAAGCATCTGGCTTTTCTTCGACTGTGTAAGGTGGCTGCTGGGATGGCTCTGTGGGAAAGGGGAAGGCTCGGACGTCTCTTGCGAGGATGCAGAGCTGTCTGTCCTGTACATAGGTCTGTCCTGTGGCCACGGGCTGCTGTGCCACCAGCTGACAACTGCTCAGCTCCCAAGGGGCAGCACTGCTGGGGCTCTGTCCCCATTTAACAGCCAGACTCTGGGGACAGCCCTCGGTGAGGCCGAAGGTCCCACGGAGCAGCGCCGAGGAGGGCAGGGAGTTTTGCGAGGCTTTAGGGAGCAAAGGGTCCACGCATAGCAGAGAAAGATGCCAAATCTGGGGTCCATGCATAGCAGAGAAAGATGCCAAATCTGGGGTCCATGCATAGCAGAGAAAGATGCCAAATCTGGGGTCCATGCATAGCAGAGAAAGATGCCAAATCGGGGGTGAAGAGGGAGAAGACCTGACTCTCAACCTCTTTTCCGCCCCTCTCCTTTTCTTGTTTGCCCTCTCCCCTCCATCCCCCTCCTGCTCAGATGTCCATACATTATGCATCAACAATTCTTTGCCCACACAGCACTTGCGGAGAGAAACCTGGCTACCGGCTGATGAAAGATAGCACCTCCTCTTTAACGCTAGCCCAGGAAGCTGGCCGCCACCTGCAAAAATTTGGCGTAATTCACAGCACATCCCACCCTCTTCCTCACAGCCTGCCTGTCAAACCCGTGGGGGAGAGGGCAGCCCCAGCACCCCGGCTGAGCCGCAGAGACCGGGCTGGGATTAGAAGCAGGGGTCCAGCCCCAATTCCCCTGTCTGACCTTGCCCAGGTTCCCTGCTGTAAAATTTGGGCAATTTTAGGTCACCCCTCCTTGGACGGGTGGCAGAAGGCAGGTCTCCTCGCAGACGGTTTGCAGCGTGTCTGGTACATGGGTGCCTCGTTCAGCCCCAAAATGTGCTGGCTGTGGAGCACCATTACAAGTCGTGGTCACATCTGTCCTCGGTTGCTATGGAGACTTTTCCTCTTCCCGCTGCCCAGAGGAAAGCAGCGGATAATGGCAGCGACAGGGAGCTGCTGCCGGAGCGTGTCACCCCCGGAGCCTCGCGCCTGCATGGCCTCCGCCATCCGGCATCCCGGAGCACGTGGGATGCCGCGTCCCCCCCGCCACCCAGGGCCGGCTCCCAGCCGCCGGCTGGCTTGAACAGCGTGACAGGGCTGGGTATCGGCGTACGGCGGTCGCTATACCTGGGTCAATCCCTGTGGATTCAGACACACCATCCAGATGTGCAGCGATAGGCACAGCTGGGGAATGACACCCGTGTCTGCTGCGGGTGAGCCTCGACCCTAACGGGACCACGGGTGGGCGAGGATCTGGCTCAGACCTCGGGATTTGGGTTTCCACATCAGGGCTGAAATTTTTTTTCTTTCCTAAGAAACAAGCTGAGGGTCCAAGCTCACTGACCAAGGTGCCTCTTCTCTTTCGGGATTTGAATTTCTACCGTTTCAAACCCTTCCCCTTCAAGCCGCTACGGTTGAAGGTTGTCACCTCCTTCTACCACCAGCCTCCGCGGAGGATGAGGTGGTTGCCTCCCTCTGCACGCCTGGATTTGCTGCGGGAGGGCTGGGGGATGAGGATCGCTCGTTCTTCAGCGCTTGCTGGGCACACGCGAGCTTTGCAGACTCGTTCCCAGTGGAAATCAGGTGCGGACAGGCTCCGAGAGGGACTGTCAGCTTCCTCGCACGCTCCAGATGGGAAGGGATACGGAGGCAGCAAAGGGTACCTTTCTGAGACAGTAAAATCTATTTGATGGTGGTGGCTTTGCTTATAAACATCTGCCAATAAATGTATTATTTAACTGTTATTAAGCCCTCGCCAGTCACTGTGAAATTGGGCAGCCAGCTCCTCCCAGTTTTATCCCTATGTGGGGCAGGCTGGGGAATTTATTCAGGTTCTGCAGTATTTCTCCTCTTCTAGGTATCTTCTCTGGCTTGTCCAACTCATTTCTGGAGTGCTGCAGCCTCTTCCCTGAACTCCTGGAGGGAGATTTCCATGGGCTGAGGCAGCTGGGGCAGAGCAGGGAGCCTGGGCTGGCTCCAGCATCGGAGGGACCTGGCAAAGCCCCTTCCCCTTTTCCTGGCTTTACATTTGGGAGAGGAACAATATAGAGCTTCTTTAGAGGCTGTAGCATTATAGGGGTGGTTCTGCTATTCTTTGCCCATAACGGGGCTGCTCGGGAGTGGGAAACCTGGGCGTTGCAGGTAGGACCCTGTGGAGAGCGGTTTTTTAGGAGGAAAGGGGGTGGGTGGCGGCAATACGAATGGTGCTTGAAGGGAACATAAAGGCTTTCTTCAGCTTTCCAGGTGGATTTTGGAAGAAGATGGAGTGCGCCTGGAAAGGGGGATGGAAAAGGCCCATCTCCAAGCCTGCGTGTGGCGGGATGAAGATGCGAGGGCTTGTGCGTGACTGGGTGCATTATAAATGGAAACGTGTGGCTGCGCGGCCGGCGTGGGCGAGGGGCTGGGCACGCGGGTGAATGTGAGCCTGTGCCGAGGGGGACAGATGTGTGTGGGATGGCTCCGTGTGAAGCTATATTAAAAATATGAGCAAGGCAGACGCTGGTGCTTCAGATGCTCAGGCTTTGCTTCAAAGTCTCCCAGGCGAGGGGAGGGGGACGGTGCCGGTGGGCAGGGCTGAGCCTGAAACGTCTCAAACTCATTTGACTTCTGCCCCCCTCCTGCTTTTGGGATGGGTCAGCAGGGGTTGCACGTGGGAGGGACAGGCTTTCTCCCACCAAATGTGTGCGTACAGAGCCTGGACGTCTCCCTGCTTACAGCTGTGGTTTTCTGAGGCTGAGCTGCCACACGCACAGGAGTGAGAGCCACTGTTAATGTGGGGGACAGCCTCAGAGCAACCCCCCCAGGCTGGCAAGGGCTCAGGGTGCCCAGGTGTTGCTCAGGGTGCCCAGGTGATGCTTATCTCAAAGCTCCCATTTACAGCTCTTCCAGGCAGTCGGTTCCTCCCCTTGGGTGGAGCTGCTGGGATTTAAGGATGGGGCACAGGCAAGTTGGGGCTTGGTTTTTTTTGGTTTTTTTTTTTTTGCTGAGACCATGTTGCGAGAGAGGGGCAGGTTTGGCTTTGCCTGCTGTGAAGCACCCTGTTAATGGGGGGTGTGACAGCCCAGTGAAGTGGGTGGCAGAGTCAGACCGGTAAGAGGAAAACCCTTTTTGGTGGCTGTGTAGACTGGGAACTCATTGCTGGGGGAGTTTGCTGAGACCAAGAGGAGGGATATTGTAGGGCTGGTAAGAGCATCCTATTAGTATTGTGCTATTAAACTTTTGGGGCACTGGCTCCTCAGGGGTGGTCTGATCTGGCCTGGGTGAGGGGGAGGCTGTGGTGCTGACCCCCACCCATCTGTGGGTGGCATTTGTGGCTCTTTGCAGGGGCTGGGTGAGGGGAGCTCCTGCTCCCCAAAACCTTTCTCACCCGCTGGAGGTGTGAGCTGCCCTGGCCAGGCGAGGAGAGAGCATGAGGATGGCTTTGTTCCTGGGGAGGGCTAATTAAAGGCAAGGAACACCCAAATCTCATCCTGTGGTGGGTGCTTCAAAGGACTTTTTAGGACAAGTCGGACAAAAAAAGAAACATGTTATAAATAATTGAGAGCCAATGCTCAGCTTTCATGTTCCTCCTGTCCAGCCCAGAGGCAAAGGGACCTTGAGCCCCTTCTGCAGGGCTGGGGGGGTTTGGGAGTGGGAGGGTGAAATGGCAACCGTGCTGCTGCGAGGCTGCAGCTGAGCTGGGGAGAGCGGGAGATGGTTTAGGAGCCTCTTTTCTTCCTTTTCCCTCTGTTATTGGAAAGGAAAAAGGCTGCAGGTCTGTGCAGCGGGGTTGGTCTTGAGGGTGTTTTGGGGAGAGCCAGCCCCCGTGGGATCCCACTCCTGCAGCTCTCACGTGGATCTGAGGAGCTGAAGTGCCAGCTCCCGGCGTCGCGTGGTTATACGTGAGATCTGCTTTCCTTTTCAAATTAAATTCCTCTCTCTTGCGGCCGCAGGACCTTCCCTCTCCCTTCTCCTTTTGCAAAGCCTCAGAAAACAGAAATAGACTTGCGCTCTTGTCGGCTTTCTTCCAAGAAACCTTGGATGTTTTCAGGTCGCTCCCGTGATTTCGGGCGGGGGCTGGCTCGTGCCCCCTGCCCGCAGAGTTGGCCGCCGTAGGGGAGCCCCCGGGGGCCGTGACCGCCCCGTCCTGCCCTGCCAGCCCCCGCAAAGGCACCCGGGGGGGGTCAGCCAAGCCTCCCCGGGACAGGCCTCTTGCGCACGTGTTTTTAATGGGTTTTTGAAAACAGGAGACTGCCTCGTGGTGTCTTGCGTGCAAGGTTGTTGGAAGGAGACCAGCAAAGGTCTATAACCTCTCTGCTGATGAGGATGAAGTGCTTGTTTAATACATTTTAGCTTTCAAATATTTCTCCTTAATGTGTTTTTGAAATGACTGGAGCTCTGAAGGGAATATGTAACTTGTTAGAAAATAGATGTGCCGATTAGACTGCGTTTCAGCTCATTTAGAGACATTTCACCGCCTCACTTGGATCTGCCGTGATCAAAACCCTTGCCTCGCCGCAAGCTGCGAAGTTGGGGAGATGTCAGCCGGCATCACCCGCTGGTGCAGCCCCGTGCCAGGGCTGGGTTTGCCGGTGGCGTGGGTAAGCGGTCACAGCATCGCGGGGTCTGCGTCAGGTCGCCTTGGCCCTTCCCGGCTGCGCAGTTTTATGCCCATCACAGATACCCCAAAATGTCTCTGATCTGCTCCTTGGTGGCCTGGGTGGCTCCCACAGCTGGGAGGGAGAGGTTTACACCTCTCTTCTTGAATTTTCCAGCTGGGGCTCCGTACAAATGAAGTCTCCCCTGGGTTCACACCAGGCGGTGCTGCGGGCTCTGCCGTGGGAAACCCCAGAGCCTGCGGGCAGGGCAGGATCGGTCCCACGCAGGTTTTCTCACTTGGCTTGGGATGTGCCTGGCTCTGGGGTGGCCCCGTGGGGCAGCCGCGCTCCTCTCCAGCGTGGGATGGTTCAGGCTTTCCCGGTGGCATCTCTCGGAGTGGCAGATTAGGATTTGGTACTAAATGAGGGACTCTTAATGCCAGGGGGAACGTTAGCTCCTCTAATCTGCCCATCAGCGAGAGACAGACCGGAGGATTTTGCTCCATGTTACAAACGCTTCACCTCTTATTACATCTCTGAAGTGCTCCCAGGTCTAACAGCAACTCTTTCCGCTCCTGTTTTTCATTCATCTTTTTTCTCCCTCTATCCCGTGCCCCCGAGCAGGCAGAGCTCCCCTTCTCCCCCTCTCCCGCCGCAGCAAGATGCGGTTGCAGGGGTGCAAGGTGGCAATGGGGCGCACTGGGAGATGACGGGGCTGCCTGGGAGCATGGGACGAGCCCCTGGGGTTCATCACCGAGCAGGGACAGGCGACGTCGCAGCGGGCCCCGTCCCGGTGCACAGCCCGTGCCAGCCCTGGGATGCCCCAGCCCCCCCAGCTGCGTATATTGGGGCGTCCTGCTGTCAGGAGCACGTCAGCCCCATCAAGATGCACTTCGCGGGCACTGGAAAAGGCTTTCGCCCCACGGATGTTCTCTAATGGAGCCGGCGTTGCCGCGCTCCCCCGTGCCGCTGGGCAGCGGCTCCCCGGCTAATGCAGCGCTGCGGGGCGTCGGGGTTAGCTGGCGTCTCCTCCACCTCCCCGTCCCCTCGCTGGGGAGGTGCTGGTCGGCTCCACAGCCCCCGTCCCACGGGGATGGGAACAGCATCAGTGCGGAGGGAAGGGGAGAAAGCCTGCAAGCCCTCCTTGCTGGTCCCAGCAAAACAAAGCGGCTGCTTATTTATTTTTTCGTGCCCTATCTCTCCCCTTCCTCTCTGATGGACCTTAGGTTTGTTTCCCTTGGCAAGGAGGTGCCAGCCGGGTGAGGTGCCAGCGGGGCACCTCCACGTGCCCATCACGCTGCTCTTCCCGGGGACCACGAGCGCTCAGAGCCTGCGGCAGGGTCCCCGCCATGGTGGGCACTGCCCGGCAGGGACTGAGCCTCGGCGCGGGTGCCCTGATGCCATCGGCGCTCAGCTACAGAGGGTCTTTGCTGGTTGCTTGCGCAGTGGATTTGCAGTTGCCAAATGACGGACGAGCCACGTCGCCGCGTTAGCTGGGAGCTGCTGGTCCCGCAGGGCCAGGTATGGTCACGGCTCCGCTGGCAGCGTTTCCACCACCCTTTCTGCTTCGTTTCCCCCGACCCACCCTTACAGCAGAAGCGATGCCGCTGCCCGTACAGGACCGTGGCAGGATGCCACCCACCCCACCCCTCTCCCAAGAGATGTGCAAATGCTATTTTGCCGTCTCCTTTCGAGGTATATGCTGTCTTATGAACGCTCCTCCTGCGCATCACCCGGGGCTGCCTCTCCCGTGCATCCCCCATGGGTCCGGCTGCCTCCGCCGCTGTCAGCGGGTGATGGCACATGGTGGCAACTGCGTGCCACCCAGATTACTCCTGGCATTTGGGCTAGCCACCTATCGCCGAATAAAACGTAGGGGCCTTTAAGAGGGAGCGGAGAGGGGGAGCCGTCTCCCCGCACATTAATCTATCATGAGCTAATGTGTTTTTCCCATTTGTTCCTTTGTACATCGCCGAGCTGCGCGCTCCCACGCGCACACACCCCGGCGCGCGCTCGCACCCGCGCGCCCGCTCGCTCGCACTCCTGCCGCCGTCTCCCATGGTTGGCTGGGCCTGAGCCCCTCGCGGAGAGAAAGGAAAGAAAAGAAAGCGAGCAAGCAGAGCAGAAATGGGGAATACACCCTCTCAAGGCATGTCACTCTCACTATGTGCATCCATTCTTAAGTAGCAGGTATTTTTTTTATTTGTGTGGTTTTTTTTCCTCCTCCCTCCACGTTGCCAGGGCAGTGGTGCTGATGTCCGGGGCGGGGGGGTGTGTGTGTGTGGAAAATTGCCGCTCCCGGCGCTGGAGTTTGCTGGCTGTGAACTGACAAGGCTGTGCGTGGGGTTGCGGTGCTCCGGAGGGGTGCGCGCAGGGCTCGGCTGCCCGCGCCGGGGATGCGGCGCTCCCCCGGCACAGGGGACCAAGGGGCTGGGGGATGCTGAGCGGGCGCTGGCGGGGCTGCTGCTTCTCGGGGTTGTTTGTTGCTGGGGCGCCTTGCTCCGAAGGGCTAAAGTCGCTGGAGAGCCGCTGTCCTAGAAACACCGGCGTGGGGAGCTGGAGCGATTGGGTGTCTGGGGGCGGGGGCTCAGCGGGGATGCTCGAAGAAATCCGTTATGGTGCCTATGGCTGTTTCAGCTCCGTTGTTGCGGCGTTGTGCATTAAACATGATGTTTTGTTGACTGAGCCGGGCTGGATGCTGCCAGGCTCTGGATTTTCTTTCTCTGCGAGCTTGGGGAGACAGATGGGTGAGGAGGAGGGAGGCTGCGGGCTGCTCTCCTACCTGCCCTCTCCCCTTTTTCCTTCCCCCCCCGGCTGCTACTGAGACACAAAGGGCAGGACGAGCCATGGGGCTGCAGGTTGCTCCTCGCGAGATATTTTCAGCATCCTTGCAGGGGGAGGAAAAGAATCTGGCGCATCCCGGGCTGGGCTTGGGCATGGGGGGAGGTGGCAGGGAGAGAAACTTAAAATAACTCCAAAGGCTGCCTGCCCTCCCCCTGCCCTGTGCCACGGCCGGCTGCTCCCCGCGTGTTCTGGGGGTAAAGGAGAGCAACAGTGGGGTCCGCTCCCCCCGCCGTGCGTGCACGCAGGAGCAGGGGTTGGGTGGGTGTGCGTGTGGGTGTGCACGGTGCGCTGCGGCCGCCGGCGCTGCCCTGCCCCATGCCAGCCCCCGCTGGGTGCCGGGGACGTGTTTCAGGGCTGTGCCACCCGTGGGTGGGGGTCCCTTTGTCCGTCCGTGCCGCGGGGAGCGCCCAGCCTTCGCCCCGCAGCCTCTCCCCTCTTTGTTCTCTCCATTTTCGCCCTGGTTGTGGCAGCGCAGGCTGGGGAGTGGCGATGCTTCGGCCCACGCGCCCGCCCGCTGCTGCGTGGGTGCTGGCACCCAACTCCCGGGGAAGTTGGTTTTGGCTGCGCTTGGCCCTGGGAACGCGCCTGGCACCGGCCATGGGGCCCTTGGGAGCTGCGCCCCTTCGCTGGCGCCTCGGGGGTGGCAGGGGGTCACATCCAGCCAGCTCTCGCTTAAGGATGGCGATGGAAGGGGTCCCTCTGCTCAGCCGGTCCATGCAGGGGGGGTATCCCCCACCCTGACATCAGGCAGGGAATTCAGCCCTTCCCGATAGCTGGGTCAGTCCCAGGGACCCCGAACTTGCTCAAGGTCTGCCAGCACCCGGATCCGCGGGGGTGCAAGATGCATTTTGGTCCTTCTGGTTGCTCCGTGGCTTTCACACCGCTGCTGGTGTGGGGGCTGCTGTGCAGAATCCCCCACCCACAGCAAACCCAGCCCGGGGCTCAGGGCAGTGCCCCCCACCGAAGCTGCCTGAAGCCACATGGCCGCTCCAGCCCCAGCGGTGGCTCTTCCCTCATTTTAATGAGGAATACATTTCCAATGTGCTAATTATTTCCCACCAGACTGCCCCCGAAGCTGCCAGCGTTCACACGCCTGTGGAAATGGCTCTGTGCTCCTTCTGCCAGGTGCCCCGTTCCCCCCGGGAGCTGCTGGGGGGCTGCGACCCCCCCAAGGGGGGCTGGGGGTTGGGGGGGAGCGAGCGAGGAGCCACAGGCCCTGGCAGGGCTGCCAAAGGGCTGGTGTCTGTGCAAAGGGAGCTTTAGGCTTTGTCAGGAGCCATCCCTCCCCTCCCAGCAGGATGGGCAGGGAGGGATGCTCGCCCCGTTTGTTTTTTCTGCAATGTCCTGCTTGTGGTCTGGGAGATGCTCGTCCCCCTCCTGGGGAAGTGGGCTGGAACGGGAGAGGGTGGGGGCAGCCTGGGTGGCCCTGGCCAGGGGGGCGATGCTGAGAACCGGCGTGGCGATCGCACCGGACTGGGAGGCGGTGGGCTGGCACTGGTGGGGGTGTTAGCCTTGGTGCCTGGCTCGGTCCTGGTTCCCCATGCAGGAAAGCCGCATAGCTCTCCCAAAATGCGGGTTTTCCCTTTAGGGAAAGGGGGATAAAGGCACCTCTCTGCTGTGTTGGGGTGGGCGTGAGCCCGGGGCATGGCCCTGCTCCATCCGGGCTGGACACCTCCATCCCAGCAGGAAGGGCACGGCCAGCCCCCCACGCTGGCCTCCCTTCCCCTGGTGCTCACGGCAAAGGCCCAGCCTGGTGGGAAACACCCACCCGTGCCTGCTTCGGCTTCCTTTTCCACTAAGAAATTCTCCGTGCCGAAGCCTTGCCGTGGGAGCAGGGAGGCCCTGGGTGCCCTTCGCTGCTGCGGGGACCCAGGTGGGCGCTGCCTTGGCACCAGCCGGGAGCAGCCGGTCCCCACGGGCCACCGCTGTGGGGCTGAAAGACCCCGCTGCTGTGTCTGCTGGGGGGAGCAGGGTGGGAGGGATACAGCCCAGCAGTGCAGGGTTTAATTATAGCAATTGATTCTCCTTGTTGCCATGCATCGATCCCAGCCGGGGTGCACGGTGGCTGCCCCCGTGCCCCAGGGACGCGCCTGGCGTGCAGGGACACGTGTGAGCGATGTCCCACGGCGTGGAGCACAGCCCGGGGCTGCGGGGAGCGTCCCCACGCAGCTGGGGCTCGGTGCCCGGGGAGGGGTCGGGCTGCGGGCGGGCCGGCTCGGGGTCAGGAGAGGAGGCGAGTGGGTGCGGGTGTCCCCAGGGTGCTGCATGCACGGACGAGTCCATTGAGGCTCCTGCTGTTAATATTTTATTTCCAAGCATGTTGGGGAGGAAACAGAGGGAGGCTGCAGGCTGGGGGGGTCTTTTGGAGAGACTTGAGGGTGCAGCGGAGTGGGGTTTGGGCTGGGCATTGGGAACCTGAGGGGTACAAATGGGGAGGAGGAAGGGTGCTGTGCCGTGGTCCCCGCTTCTGCGGGGAGTCGCTCCTCCAGCATTTTGCTCTGCCCCCAGCGCTGGGGTAGCATCCCCAGCTTGCTACCACTTGTAATCTGTGAAGCACGAATTGCCGCTTGCTCCAGCCCTGCAGCTCTTGGCTTGGAGGTGCTGGAGCTCCAGCAAAGCAGCGCGATGGGGGCCGGTACCCACGGTACTGGGGGGCTGCACTTGGGAAGGGGCGGCACTGGTGTGGGGCTGGACGGGAGCTGTGAGAAGGACAGAGATTCCCTTTTGTGCCAGCTCTGTGGCTGTGAAGTTCTTTCCTCGCCAGCGCTTTGCTCAGTTGGCTCTTTCCCAGCAGCTGTGGTCAAGTTTTGTGACAATTATTTATTATTATTATTAAAACACCTCTAGGTGGGTGAGGTGAGAGATGCCCGGTCTGAGGTGCCCGGGGTGGAGTGTAGAAGCTACTTGGCCAAGCTTTGCAGAATTATTGGATTCGAAAAGCAGCGAGCAACCCCGCTAGCGTCATGTGGGGAGGTCTGGAACCCGCGATGGGTCCACGCGAGCGGGTCTCGCCCACCAGACAGGCTCCATCTCCAGCAGCCGCAGCAACGCGTGTGCATCTGGGGAGGTCCCAGCTCATCACCGCGAGGATCTTCAGCTCGAGATGGGAGAGTGCGTGCTGTTACCCATCAGCTGTGCTTGCTCCCCATCAAAGGTCCTCATTAACCCCCCTCCTGGCTGTGCCAGGCTGCAGGTGCACCAAGGCTCAAAGAGGCACTCGGCAAAGGAGCTCAAATGCTTGTTAAAAAATTACTGATTTGCTCCTCGCCGCCCAATGGGGATAATAAAACTTTGCTGTCAGCTCTTTTTATTTTTTCCCTCCCCCTGCATGGTTTCCACTTTCAGAATAAATGCAAATGAATTTTTTTTTTTAAAAAATTCATCTCCAACAGAAGGACTGATGGAGAGGGTTGGGTGGGGGCGGGAGGAAAAGGAAGGAGGGGGACCAAGCACTTATGGTTTGTTTGTTTTTTTTCCCCCTCCTATGCTGAAATGTTCTGATTGCGAAGGGAGGAGGGTGAAGGAAGATGATGCATTTGGGCTTCTAGCACAGCTAATAGCTCCAGGCTAGTAAATGCAACATCTGCACGCCAGCCCCAAACTGGGAACCAGTGTGCCAGCGTAACTGGGGAAAGAGAGCCGTTAAAGAGCAGCTTCTCTTCCAGCCCCAGCCCTGTAGCCCCTTGCTCAGGTCACCCCACACTGTCTCAGTGCTCAGCCCTTGGAAAGGGACAGCCGAAAGGGATGGGCCGTGGGTGGAGGCGAGGGCTCCCCGGGGTTCAGCTGCCGGCACCGCTCCTCCTCGCCCGCGGGTGCGTCTCTGCCCCGGCCAAGCCTGCACGCGGCCGCTTTGGCTGGTGCTGTCGGATCTCCTCCACCTCAAGTTTATATATTTCAATTACAGCCTGTTAAAAGCCTCCATGTTTCAGGAGCTGCCCAGATTTACAGCTCCTGTCCCGTGGCCAGCCCGAGCCTCCTCCTGCCTTTCCCTGAGCTGCAGCTCTCGCTCCGGAGCGCCGTGGGTCAGCCCTCTGCTCCCTGCCTGGCTCTCGCTGCCCCGCGAGCTCTCGCCCACCTCCCTGCAGCCACAGAGATGGGAAACAGCGTTTGGCTCCTGAGCTGCCAGCGTTTCCCCCTGTCTCCCCTTTCCCAAAGTGCCTGGCGTTTTCCTTGTGAGCACCCTGGGATTATGGGCATCAAAATTTTATGGTCAGTGGCTCTCATTAATTGGCTTAATTGCCCATGGGAGGCAGGGATACCCACGGCAGGGAAGGGATGCTGTAACTCCCAGCCCAGTAGCTTGACTCCCAGAGAGATGTTTTTGAAAAGTGGTTGTGGCATCTGGTCTGGTTTCTGCGGTTTTCTTTTTAACGGGGTATTTTGAGCTGAAATGGGACCAAGTGCGGAACGACGGAGGCTCGGATCCTGTACCCGGCTGAGCTCGGAGGGAGCTGGCAGCTCGCTGTGGGAGGGATGGAGCACTGGGATGGGGTTTTGGGGGATGCATTGCCCAGTGTAGGATCCCCTGCTCCTTTACAAGCCCTGTGGTGCAGGCAGGGGAGGTGGGAGGGGAACCCAACAACATGCAGGGATGCAAGGGCTGCGCAGGGACCTGGCCTGGGGGCTGCAGCACCGGGTGCCCGGGGCAGCCGGGGTGCCCTGGGTTCGGTCTCTTGCTCTGACACGGATCTCCAGCTGGATACCAGGCACGGCACCGCAGGCCACGCGTGTCTCTAAAGCGCTGTCATGTTTCGGAAGGCAAATTCCTACAGAACTGGTGTGCATAAAGCACACGCGTTTTGCAAGCCTGTAGTCAGCCTCGTGGAACTGTCTTGCCCTGCTCTGCCTGGAAGCTCCTCAGTGACCCTGCGTGGACCAGGGCCCCGATATTTTTGGGTACCTGGAGACAAGGCTGCCTTAGAGAGAAACCCCCGCTCCAGCTGCCCAACATCTGGGCTTGGCGACCCCTCTCCCAGCTTTACCAAGGGGGTCGAGTCACGCTGCTCTTCCCAAGCGTCCCCTCGCCCGCTGCCGGCTCCACGGGCTGGAGCCGGGGCTCAAAACCCCATCCATCTGTCAGCGGCTCGGAGGCGGCTCGGCCGAGCTGAGTGGCACAGTAATAGGGTGTGAAACAACCACCTGTCAGTTGACTTTCCTTCTGCGGCTGCCATGGCACTTGGCAAGGGCAGAGCTGGAGCTGAATAAACTCTCCTCTCCCGTGTTATTTGGAGGGATGCTGTCACGGCACTCAGGGTTTTTGTTTGGCTCGGTGGTTTTATGTTAATGAACCAGCTCTCTCGCGCTCCGAAAAGAGAAGGGAAAAAGTGTCACTTTGGATCTTCATGCATGGAAAAATACAGCACCTCCCTCCCGCAATTAGATGGATCTCCGGGAAGGCGCTGGGAGGCAGGGAGGGCTGGAGGCACGGGTGTCCACCTCCACCGAGGCAGCCGCCAGCTGAGCCCGCTGCGGCCGTCTCCTGCCCGGCTTTGGCCAGCTCGTGCCTTTTTCTGGCTTCAGCATCCCATTTGTAGCGACCTGTTAGACCCACGCCGGGAGGAGGCCCAAAGAGCCCACGTTCGCTCCTCTTTCCCCATCCCAGGAATGAGCCCATCCTGAGGCACTCTGCCTCCCGGGAGGGCTGGAAGGGCAGTGCGGGATCCTGGCAGCTCCCGGCCACGGGAGACCATGGTGCTTTCAAGAGAGAGGAGGGCAGGGTGCTTTTGGATGACACAGCCTCCTCCCAGGTGCTGCGGGGCTTTTTCTGATCATTTTTGGCTTCCCAGCTCATTTTTTGCTTCCCAGCTCATTTTTGCCCCTGCGGAGCATCTCCAGTAGGGAGGGACCTCCAGCGCCTGGCAGCCCCGGGAGCACCGGGGACCGGCAGCCCACGTCTGCAAGGGGCGGTGGGTGCGTGGGGGTGCGAGGACGAGCACGAGCCTGGCGCTGGCCGGATCCAGCTCGGATCAGCGGGTAACACCGAGGAGTGTGAAGCGGAGAGGAGGTGCAGCAAGCGCTGCAGAGAGCCGTGGTCCTCCCCTGGCCGACCGCAGCCGAGCGCCTGCGGCACGGGGGTCCGGCCAGCCCCGCGCTGGGTCCCTTGTAGAAGTGGGGGACAGGGCTATGGGGGTGACGTCTCGACGGCCCCGCTGCCGCCAGAAAGCAGTGGAGCAGAGGCAGCGCCCGCCTGCTCAGCCGTGCAACAGGCAGCCCCGGCGCTGCCTGCAGGCTGCAGAATCTGTCTCATTTCGGGAGGATTAATGATTCCAGCATAATTTGAAAAACATTATATGGCTCATTAAAAACACATTGCCCAGACCAAACACAGAGTGGTTGCGTGTTTCCAGCCCTGCCAGCTCACCTCCCCATGCCAGCCCGAGGCATCACCCTCTTCCCGCTGGGCTGCAGGGGATGATGGCGAGGCCGAAGGCTGCGCTCGCCGCATGCGGAGCGTGCCTGGCTGGGTGTGTGCGGGGCGGCCGTCCGCCTTTCCTTGCTCCTCCAGCTGCTTCTGGGAGCACTCGGGGGTAGCCAGAGAGCTCGGGCACCGCGTCCCCTTGGGATTTTTTGGTGATGCCGAGGTGTGGGTGTGCTCTGGGGAAAAGACGTCGGTGCATGGCTGTTCGGAGCATCCTCTGCCCTCGCCCCTCCTCTGTGGCACATGGAGCTGCCAAGGCCTGGGTGAGCACAGGAGGCTCCTGGGGACCCTTATCCCCTCGAAGGGGACCTGATTTGCAGGGTGAAGGGGACTGGCAGCACTCGGTTTCTGCCTCCTCCCTTCCTGCACGCTTGCTCCTTGCTTTCGCCTTCGCTGCTTCCTTTCAACTCTCTCTGTGGTGGGGGGAATCAAAGAGGAGAGCAGTTTGGGATTTTCAGTCCTTCCTCATCTGCTGCACTGCGTGAAAAGCAAAGCCTCTAAAGGACGCTCAAGGACACTGTGATGGCACCTTCCCCACTCCTCTCCCTGCCCTCCTCCTCTTCCTCCCCTGCAGAAAGCAACACCCCGCTCCTGCCCCGCTGCACCTGCCCCGGGGAACGGCCCATGGCGCTGCCAGGGCTTGGCCAGGCTGCTCCGCCGCGGCTCCCAGCTCCATCCGTGCCTCTGTTTTTGATGACCCCGCATGAGCTGCCCGCGCTCAGCGGCGTGAAGCAGCATCTTCTCCATGCACAAGGTCCCTCAGGGCTGGGTGGCCGCTAGAGCTCTTGGAGAGGGACCCGTGCTGCTCCCTCGAGGCATGGACGAGGGTGCAAAAGCAAATAAGGGCCCCTGCTCCTGCTGAGCCCCGGGGAATGAGCACACACGGGCGGCTTGGGGGAGGATGGCTTCGGTCTGGGCGCTGCTGGGGTCTCCATCCCCAGGATGCAGCAGGACCTTGAGCGAATCGCTCGGCTGCCCCGTGACTCGGTATCTCAGCCAAAATAACTCCGGAGAGGTTGTGGTGCTCCACAGATAATAATTAGCTCTTTTCAGCTGTCAGTCCCAGCTCTTCATAAAAGCAAATCTGTTATCTCCCTTCCACACGTGGGGAAGCCAAGGTGCTCGTAGGGCAAGTCCTTGGCCCAAGGTCACGTAGGGTGAAGCGGAGACGGAAACCAGGAGCCGGGACCCACTGCGGGGGTCTTGGCTTGGGCGGCTCAGCAGCAGGTCCAGCGCTGCCCACTGGAAACACCCCCAGCCTTTTCCTCCCCCCGACAGCAAGAAAATCCTGAGGATGAGGTTGGAGAGCTCGGCCTTTCTCCATGGAAGATGTTGTGTAAGAGGAGCCACGTTTGCCCCCCTGCTTTTTTCTAATTTCCACTAGAAAAGCCGTATTTTGTCACTCGGGTCTCATTGCAAGCCAGGGAGAGGCAGGACGTTCTTGCAGGTAAGGTCTACCTTTGGCAGCGGGAGCACGGCCCCTTGTGCCATGTGCAGGTCATCTCCTGCCTGCGGGCTCTGCTGCCCGTGTGCAGGCGGGCTGGCAGGGCTGCCTGGGGTCCCTGGGTCCCTCCGGGCACCTGTGGCCAAGCACCCTGCCCTCGCTGAGGGCTGCTGGGTACCGCAGCCACCAACAGCAACAAATTCGCTCCGGAGCGTTTCCTGGCATATTACAAAACATGGCATAAATAATTAAACCTGAACTGCAATTATCAAAACAAATGAATAAAGTGTGTTTAGGAAGGATTTTCCACTTTTATTTCGTGCTTCTTGTTTCTCTCCCATTATGCCTTTAAGATTATTTACTCACTCTGGGCGTGAAATTCATTGCTGAGCCACGAGCCTTTGAATCCGCACACTGATCTGCGGGGATGCACGCGGCCGCTGCCAGTCCCGGCGGCAGGGGGGAGCTGAGCATCGCAACCGAAATCCCCCCGCTTGCGTCTGAGGGTGAAAACCCACCGCAAAGCCAGGGATGACGGGGCTTGGCTGAGCCCCAGGCTGCCCTGGGAGCATCCCGAGCACGGCCCGGCAGAGCTTCAGCAGCGTTCGCAGGGTTGCTGAGTCCTTCAGCGCCATTTATTGGGGTTGCAGCCATTGAGGGGTTAGAAATGGCATTCATCACCCTGCTACCCGCCTCCTCCTCCTCCTTCCTGCTCAAGGGGGGCCCCACAGAGCCCCCCCGAGCCGCCTGGTCTCGCCCTGCGGCTGAACCCAGAGGGCAGCAACGGAAGGACTGACACCCGAGCGAGGACACACGGAGCAGAGCTGGGCTTGGGGCGAGGGACAGATGTCCCGCAGCTGTGGGCGTGATGGATCCTCCCGGCGCTGGGTGCAGCTTTGCCCACTCTCCGGCAAAGAAAGAGATCCTTGTAGGCGCCGAGGTCTCGCCGGCTCGGCTGTCCCCTGCCCGCCCCTGCCCTTGTCACCCCGCTCCTCCAGGCACACGGGCTTGCAGGGGGGAGGAGAAAACCCCGCCATGTCCCTAAAAACAAAGGCTCAAAGCAGCTCTGGGCTGTTTTGCTGGGAGCCAGGCACTGCCCAGACTCAGCCGCCTGCGGGTAGGATGCTGGGGGGGTCCGGACCCGTGGGGCAGAGGGTGGGGGAGCCCTGCACAGTGCCCTTCCCCTCCCCAAACTCACCCATCTCAGTTATCGGTGTCGTGCTCGCTTGCAGGGAGCACGGCAGCGTGATGCCAGCCTGTACCCGCAAGCAGGTTCAAGCCCCACAGAGCCGGGGCTGGGAAGGTGCTTTTGGGTGCTGGGATTTTGGAGCCAGCGTTGCCCGGGCGGGGAGCTGGCAGGTTCCCAGGAGAGGCTGTGCCGCTCCACAGATCAAGGCACAACAATGTTGTACAACTTCACTTGCAAGAGAAAGGTCCAACCTGAGTATTTGCCAGAAAAAACCCCACAATAAGCCCATCTACTCTGATTCTCCCTTGCTCTTCCATGCCCATAACTCGTCTTCCCAAAATGCCCAGTGCTTGGGCTGGGAGGCTGAGCCGGGCAGGGTCCCCTTGGCGAGACCCCGCAGCAGCTGCAGAGCCGGGGGTTTCGGGGTCCATTTGCAGCCCGTGCGTCTGCGTTTGCCTCCCCACCCGTGGGAGCAAACCCCCCGTGCACAGGGCGGGCCATGTCCAGCACCGTGGGCGTGGGGCAGAAGGGGGCTGCGGCTCTCGTGCCCCCGCGGTGGGGCACAGCCTGGCTCCCCATCGCTCTCCACGCTGTGTTTCATTCTCCGATGCTTTCTGCTGCTGCTCTTTTGTTTCAGATTTATTATGTGTTTGCTTGCTCTGATTTATTTGTTTATTCCCCTCCATCCCCGGCAAACTTTCCCGCCTGGATCGCGTTCATTCATGAATCTCCTCCTTTCCTGTCCCTGACCAGGGCTCGATCGAATTGCAGGAGGGAAGAAGCCAGGACTCTGTTCCCTTTGTTTAAAGTCTCCAGGTCAGTACCGGGGCCCGGGGGCCAGCAGCGTGCTCCTCCCCACCCTGCTTGTTTCATGTTCAATGTTCGCTCCTTCCCTGACCCTCTCCTGGGTGCGGGGGCCGTGCTCTGCCCGCTGCTCTCCGGGGGCCGTGGTGGGTGAGGGCAGCACCTGTAGCTCATTTTCCTGGGTGTTTATAGGAGGGTGCTGCCTGGTTTCTGGTTTGCATCGATGATTAAGGCATCAGCTCCCACCCTCTTTGCAGGGGAGGGAGGGGTTTTGAAGCTGGGGATGGTGTTTGCAGCTGGAGGCATCACTGTTGCTCCTGGAGGGGCCGGCTCTCTCTCCACCAAGGTTTGCAAGGTTTGGGGTTTTCCTTGTTGGGAACGGGAAGGGAAAGCTTTCAAAGGAGAATGAGAGGAAGATGCTGGCTCTCTGGGTTAGGTGGAGAGGCAGGTGCCTATCTAGGAGCTGGCTGTGGAAGTGTGGCTGGTTTAGAAAAGCGGTAAGAGGGGAAATGTGGTGGAATCTGTTCAGTAGCAACCCCTGCTGGGTCTGTCATAATAATAGATTTCATTTCTGTGGCATCTGTCGGCCTCTGATGGGCTGGGTGTTCACGTTGCCAGAGATGGTTCCAGCATCTCGGCAAAGATTGTAGCGTTTCTTCTTGGGGAGGCTGAGAAGAGCACCAGAGCCCTGTCAATCAGGGCAGCAGCTCTGAGCTAAAATAATTCCAAGAGCAGCAGCAGCAGCAGCGCCGGTCAGTCCTGGTTCAGGTGATCAGGAAACCACCTGCCTTCAGAAAACCACCTTTTCTTCCAGCAACATCTGAGCTCTTTGAGAGCCTGTCCCGTAGCCATTCCCCTGGGCTGAGAGCTGCAGGCGCTGCGTGACATCCCCGGGGGGTCCCTATTTCCTTCTGCTTTAGGCTTATTTATCTGGAGCTTCGGTGGCCTCCTGCCCTGGAGCAGGTGGCTTTTCCGTGCTGGTGCCAGCTTGAAGGTGAGGGGAGCTGCACCGGCATGTCTGTCTGTCTGAAGGGATGTGCGTGGCTGTCAGGCAGCCGGCATCCCAGCACAGGCAGGGCTGTGCCGGGGAGGAGAGCCTGGATGTGGAGGAAATCAAGCTTGTAATACGTGGGGTGTGCCAGGCCTCCCGACACGAGAGCCTTCTCGGTGTAAAACCAAGGCGCTGGAACAGTGCGCTGTAATTTAATTGCATTTCCTGCAAACGCCTTGTTGAGTTGTAATGAACACATTATCCCGAGATGGGAGTGGGGAAGCAGGATGAAGACAGCAGCCCACGGCCGGGCCACGCATCCATATGGGGATCTGCCCCGGGCACTGAACGCTGTTCCAGCTCGTTTGCTGTCCCAGAATTACACATGCAATTAAGTTCCTGGCTCTAAACGGTGTGCACGCTTGCCCCTCAGCTGGAGAGCAGATTGCACGGCTGCTTCCTTGGGGCGCGCGGGAAGGAAGGCTTGGAGGCTGTGCTCGTGGTGATGGCTTCTGTCGCTCTTTGCAGGAGCTGGGAGTTGGCTCTTCGGACCGGAGGCACAGCCAGCCCTGGTAGTTTCATCGCTGGTGTTTGTGGTTTCCCCCCGGGGGGGCTGCAGGTCCTGGTTATGCTGAACCTCAACACGTTGCAGGGGGAAAGTAGCGTAATGGTGATGCTTTTTTGGCATTCATGCTCTTGAATGGGTCGGGCAGAGCCTGGAGGTGTTAAAACCAGCACAACAAGGAAGGCTGAAGGTAATGGGTAGGATTTGTGGGGTTTGTTGGGTTCGTGGGATATTTTCAAGCCCAGAAAAGACCCTTCTGGTCACCCAGTTTGACCCCAGCTGCGTGTCGGGGGCCACAAAGTCTCGGCAGTAACTGCTGCATCAAGACCGTAACTTCGGGCTGAGCGGGCGGTTGTCTTTCAGGATGCCCTGCCTTGGTTCAAAGGTGGGAAAAGACGGAGAAGCCACCCTGCTCGGCGCAGGCTCTCCCCGGCCCCGTTCGCCACATTTGCCTTCTCTCTTGTCTGAGTTTCTGACGCTTCAGCTTCCAGCTATCAGATCTTGTTCTGCCTTTGTCTGAACAAGATTAAAGAGCCCCCGTGCTCAGAAGCTGCATCCTTGCGGATGTGAACATATAGACAGTTATAAGGTCATCCTGCAGCCATGTAACGATGCCAGTTAATGAGCCTTCCTCCCATGGAAAAAAGGTGGTTTTGACCCCTTCTGAAAGGTTGCTAGTACCTGCCTAGGCTGACAGACCTGCGGCGCGGCAGCGGAAATCGGCACCGCTCTTTTATCCCGTCTCGGGTTCCAGCAGCGCTGTGGCTGGGGTAACCCCGGAGGCAGCCAGGGAGGTTTTCGAGGTGTCTCGGCAGCGTGGAGGTTTGCCTTTTGCTTCCCGAGTCTCGTTGCGAGCCAACAGGATGCAACGGGGACTCGTTAGATGGAGCCGAGCCCCACGACCGAGCGGGGAGAAGCGAGGGATCATCTGTGATGGGGCTGAGGCGGGACGGTCCGTGCAGCCCGCACGGTGGGGATGCTCCCCTTGTTGCTTGCCCAGGTGAAGGGGCAGTAGCCCCGGGCGGGGACGATGCTGGCTCATACAGACCAGAGGGCAGGGGCTCCCGGCTGCCGTGGTGTCCCCCGGGACAGGGGAAGGGGCTGTCCCCTGCTGCTGCCCGGCGGTTCCCACTCACCTCTCCCCCTGCCAGGGCTCCCCAAGTCAGGACGCTAAACCAGCCCGTGCTGTCTAAATACTGTTCTCTGTCAAGCAACCCAGGGAGGAATAATTCACAGTGTCAACGGCTTTTTAATATCTCTCTGCTTCAAGTCAATTTTCAGTGCAGTCATTTGCCTTTTAATTAAAATTATTGCTTCTCTCCGCACATGCATCTTCCTCCCCCCTTTTAAAATCAACAAACAGCCAGCCTGCCTCCCACTCCTCCTCCTCGCTGGTGCTGTCTGAGCTTCCCAACCGCAGGCTGCTCCTGGGCTGGAGCCTTATGGGCTCTTGCCCCTCATTGCTGCACGGCCACAGCTCGGGCTCGCTGGCAGCTGGGGATGTTCTCACCTCTGCTTTCCTGCCTTCTCCATTAAAAAAAAAAAAAAGTGATGGAAATAGATGCACCAGTACCCTTCCCTGATGTAAATCAGGGCTGATCTACTGCAATAAGCAGAGCCACGGTGATTTATACCAGGCAAGGTCTGGCTCGTTGCACCTGTGGTTGGGCGGCGCTGCCAGGATCGGTGCATGGACCATGGGCAGCCTTCTCCCAGATGCCAGAGGCAGGGAGCAGATGCCCGTTCTTCACCCAGTGCCGGTGAAATCCCGGCGTCAAACCCGGCAGATGCAAGAGCAACCTCCTGAGCGTGGTCTGGGGCTGTGGAAACCCACGGGTGATGGAGCCCACTTTCCGAACCATGTCTGGAGAGGGATGGGGCTGGTGGTGGTGGGATGAGCCCCAGTGTAATGGGGGGTGTCTGGGGGCTGGGCAGTGCAGAGCAATCCCCAAAATAGAGCCGGGAGCGGGTGGGAGAGGACGCGGCCCCGCTGGGCTCCCCGCGGGGTGTCTGCAGCGCCGTGCTGACAGGTGCCGGGCTGACGAGCTCCAGACTTGTCAGTGCGAGTGATGTACCTATAATTACTGTCTGATGTGCCAGAATTAGACTGGGAGCTGAGTAGTTTGATGCAGACGTGAGTGTCCTTGGCTGCTAGCAAGGGGGTTAACAAGTGCGAGGCAGCGGGCAGAGCAGATCCCCTTGTCCCTCCCTGGGCACGGCTGCCCGTGTCTGCTCTCCTCCCCTGCTGGGAACCAACTTTTGGGAAGGACGGGTGAGGAGCGGGGTGCAACCCCCAAGCCGGGGCTTGTGGTGTTGGCAGGAGGGCTTGAGGCTGCTGCTGGGGAATGGGCTGTTGCGTTCAGCCAGCTCTTTCATCGGGTGGTGCACAAAACCCCAGCTCCCCACCGTGCTGGGTGACGGAGGCTGGCTGAGCCTCGGCCCCTTCCTCAGAGCTACGGAAAGCCCCCGGGATGGCTGCACGCCCTGTAGCATCGCTCGGCTCGAGGCAGCTCTATCGACCACCCTCGGCTCCTGCATCGCTCGCCCGTTTCTCGCCGCAGTTTCTGATTTCTCAGCTCCCGTCCGTAGCCCTGGCCGTCTGTCGCCAGCCGCGCTCGGCGTAAGTGACAGGTACCCCCAGCCTGCGCCAAGGTATTAAAGCCTTTATCGTAGTCCAGGGCTTGTAATTCACAGCACAAGAACCAATAAATGGGAATGATTCAGAATCATTTAGCAGCTTCTGCTCAGGAAGAGAGAGACCAGGACCTCAATTAAGCTATTTGTAAATTGTTAATTTAAGCATTTCACTCAGATGCCTTAAATTGTTCCCTCCTGCAGTTTACAAACGGGTAAAGAGCACAGAAATATAAATGGAGCGGTGGGGAAATGCCATTTAGTTACCGTTTTCAGCAGTGGTAATAGCACTGTAGCTAACAGCGCTTTGATTTAAATCAGAGTAAACCAGGGCCTCCTTTAAAGGAGGATCAAGCGGGGAGCAGCGGTCCCCAGGCGATGGGGGACCCAGCACGGCGGAGTTGATGTGATGCTGCCGTGGGATGAGGAGCCAGGGGTTGCCAAAATGCCTGGGCAGCCCTGGGATCACTGAGCCCCCGTGCCAGGGATGCTCACTTGTGTTTTTTCTATACTTTACAAAGTAATTGTTAAAAAAAACCCCTGTATCTTTCCTCCGGGTTTAAGCCAGGCGACTGCTTGCCCTCTGGCACGGCTGTCGGAGAGGCTTGGCTCTCCAGGAGGGTCAGCAGCAGTGGCCGGTCTGGATGGGTGCAGCTCCCAGGGGTTGGCGTGACCACCCTGATCTACCCCGTCCTGCAGATTTATTTGCCCCCAGGCCCTCAAAACACAAGACATGAATGGTTTGGCCGTGGCACAGCTTGTCAATGCTGAAAAGCTTTAGGAGTTATGAACTTCATCCATGGCACATGGGACACCTGCCCCCCCTAAAGCACTGGGGAGGAGGGAGCTTGTGGCCCCCCAAAACCCAGCGCTGCCCTTGCTGAGGCTTTCGCCGCGTGGGAGGTTGCTTTCTCTCTGCAGAGCTAAAATTGCAAGCTCCTTACAGGGACCTGGACCTGCATAAACTGCTGCTGCAGCTGGTCCTGGCGTATGTTCCTTCATATTTCATGTTTCGGGGTGGCAGCTATTTTAGTGCAGAACAGGGCACGTCTCCTCTAACCCTCCCCGCCCCCCCAACCTGGGATGGGACAAGGCTCAGCTCCGAATCCTGTCGTGGGGAGCGGGATTTGCTGCATCTGCGCAGCGCAAGTGAGCGAAGGGAGAAGGGCGCTGAAGTACCGCGAGCGCCGAAGGACTTGGTACTGTGCCACAGCGCCGGGTGGGAGCCGGGTGCTGCGGGCGCCAGCCTGGCCCGGGAGGTGTTGCTGCAGCAGCTCGGGGCCGGGCTGCGCTGCCAGGCATCGCTCGGGTTGTGCCGTTTGGGGAACAAATTCTCGCTTGCCGCTTCTCCAGGCGGGTTTTGGCTTCTTCGCCAGCTGGGGAGCAAAGCCCCAGCCCCATGGGCTTGCTGAGTGGGTGCCGGGGCGGTCGCGGGAACAGCTTGGGCTGCGAGCGGAGCCGAGCCCCGATGCGCGGTGGCACCAGTCCCCGTGGGAGGCTGGCGGGGATGGGGAGGGGAGCGTGTGGCGGGGCCCTCCCGGTGCCAAGTCCTCCCCTTGGCTCCACCTGCCACCACTTGGCAGATCCCGGCGGATCTGCGACGGGTCCTGCCAGCGCTCCCGGGCGATGCCAGCCTCGGCAGATGTTGCCTGCAGCCTCGGCAGGCGAAGCAGCCACGTGGCCCTGGTTTCTCTCCCGCAGATCCATTCCCTTCGCTCCTCCGAGGAGGCTGAGCCCTCTTCAGAGCTGCCTTGACACCTCCGGGTTCTTGCTGGGGTTTAAGGAGTTTTTATTACTCGAGAACTTATCAACCATCAGTTGGCTGAGTTTAATAAGAAATTACACTCCCTGGCCCTTCAACTGCGAAATGTGTTTAGCTGTGTGATGTCAAAAGGTCTCCAATGGATTTTTTTTTTTTTTTTTTTCCCCCCCCCTTAATCTGGCTTCCTCCTGTTTCTGATAGTAGCAGATACGATACGTCTCATGGTACGGTGTAATCACTGGCCCCTGAAATGGAAAAGGCCTTTCTGTCCACTGGGGTCTAAGCTGCCCGAGGCCGGTGCTCCGTCGTGCCTGGGCGAGGCTCCTTCTCCTGCTTGTGACACCCCGAGGACTGGGACGAGGTGTGCTCTAAAGAGACCTGCAGTCACGGACCCCAGAGCCACCGGCCCTGCGACCCCTCCGGTTTGAGGCAGAGCTCGTGTCCTGGCGTTTTCTTGCCCAGTAATGGGCCTTGTTGTGCGAGGAGGGGAATTCAAGCATGGGAAAGGGTTTCCCGGTGAGACGCCGACTTCCCATCAGATCTCCACCACCCGGCTCAGCAGCTCAGTGTCGCGCTTGGGTGGGTGCTGTTAGCGGAGGCTCCTTCTCCGGCCATCTGATGCTTCGAACACCTGGGTGTGAGCAGGGAAAAGCTGTCTGTCCATCTGCCATGGGGGACGGGCAGACTGGCTGCTGCAGGAAAAGCTTAAATCTGGCATCTTGTTCGCCGCAGCCATGGGGAACGGGGCATGTCCCTTCACACAGGGCGGACCTGGGTCCAGCAGCCCAGCACAGAGCACGCAGGTGACACTGAGCATTGTCTGCCTGCAGCGTGGTTGGGTTTTTTTGCAAGATCTTCAGCGTGACTCCACTCCTGGTTAACTCTTCTTTGCCGCTCTGAGCATCCTTGGCTGCTTGGCATGGCAGGTCCCGCTCCTCCTCCAGTGCTGGAATTCGGCATCGCTGCCTGATCCCGAGCAGCTTCGCCCACCCCGGGAGCGGAGCACTCGGTTAGTCCCTGATATCTTGTCGTTTGAATGATGTACAATAGACCTACTGTGTGCGGCGCATTAGGGCACCGCATGCCTGAATATTGCTGTATAGACTGCGTGTGCTGAGCCTGGTTGTGAGCAGACACAAAGCCGCGCTGTCCGTCCTGGCTCGGGGGGAAGGCGGCTGTATTCCCACCCCATGACTGTCCCACTGTTCGGATTGCAACCGCAGTGAGCGGCGCCAGGGCAGAGCTGGGCTTCATTGTGCTCGGGGCTGTACGCAGGCATTGTGAGAAGCAGTCGTGTTTCTGAAGAGCTTACAGATTAAATAGGAGCACGGAGAGAGGTAGCATGGAGGAACTGGCTGGTGTGTGGAGGGGAGAGCACCGCCCGGCGCAGACACCGCGCTCCTCCCCGGAGCTGGCACCAGTGACCGGAGAGGGGGCACGGAGTCAGGCATTGGGCATCCTTCCCCCCCCGCAGGCACGTTAGGTGCTGGTGCTGTCTGGAAACGGCTCCTGGGGTAGCTGCTGAGAGCAAAACCCTGTCTGGCATTGCAGGTGTAAATGCAGACGTCCTACCCTGACACGTTAGCGGCTTTTACCAGCCTCTTGCTGGGAATTGCCTCGCTGACACGCAGCGGCTCTGCCCGGCCGATCCTGGCCCCGGTGAGGGCGAGGTGTCATCTAGCCATGGGCTCTTTGCGAGCACGAGGGGCTCTTGCCACCACGCTACCAGCTCAGGCTTGCGCTGCAGGAGAGCTCATAGCCTTTGAAAGCCTTCAAGTGGGAAGATCTACCTTTGGATGTAGAGAGGCGTTTGCCTCCGTTACTGAGCAAGTCTAGCTGGGCTTTCAGGGTACAGGTAACGGTGCCCCTTCCCACGGTGATGGCAGGACCCTCCTGGGGACCGTCCCCTTGGCGTTGGTGCGGCAGCGCCAGGCGCCAGCAACGCTGGTGGGACCCGGGATGGTGCCTGGCACTCAGCGTCCCTGCGGTGAGGGAGGTGCTGGAAAGGTCCTGGAGTAAACCTGGGTGCTTGGTGCTGCCCTGGGCTCCTGCCCCAGCCTGCGGCAGCTCCACTCCCTGCCTGTGACATGGGGACGGGTGCTGCTCTGTCCCCCAGGAGTGTGGGGACCGTCAGCGCGATGGATGCGAGACAGCAATAGATCTGCAGGCAGGCCCTTCCGAGTGGCTTCTCAAACAGCCATAACGCTTATTTACTTCTCATCGGCAGCGCAATTAGAATTAAAAGGTCACCCCATCCTCTGGCCCTCCCTGCAGCGGGACTGCGGGAGTGAGCCAGGTTTCAGGGATCGGCAGGAAGGACAATTAATCCTTGCTGCCAGCAGTAATCATGTTTGCTTTTCCAGCGTAGCATCCTCCCATCACTACACTCTCTTCTTGCCCTCAAACCTCCAGCTTCAGCTCTAGCATCCCCGTCCTGTCCCTGTGGCAGGGAGGAGAGCGCATCTTCCCTGCTGCTCCGGGGCCTGGCATGCGGGAGGGCTGGGCAAGCGTCCCAGCCCCGCACTGGCCTGCTGTTTGCCCTTGGTCACATCTCCTCGCCTCCCGTCCGCGTTGCCTGTGTTGACTCAAAGCTCTTTGGAGCATGTCCTACCTCTTCCCCACGGCCTTGGCCAAGCGCAGTAAGCACGGCCGGTGCGCCAATGCAAATAACACACAGGCTGCAGCTAATATAGGCACAATATACATGCGGAGGGAGAGATGCCCTTGGTCCCAAACTAAGGGAGGGAGGGGAAGAAGCCCACCCTGTGCGTGTGGTGTGCGGGGAGCCAGCCCAGCCTCTTTGCTCGGCACTCTCCAGAAGTGCTCGGCGAAGAGGAGCAGGATTTTTTTGGGGGGGGGGGTCGTCATGGCAGAGCGTGCGATGAATCCTGCCTGCCTGTGCCAGCCGTGACTCATGGCTGCGGCTGTTCGAGAGCCTGGCGGGGCTCCAGCCAGGAGCTCAGCGCTCCCGAGTTTCTCCCTTCTTGCCCTGCCACCGCTGGGCTCCGAGCCAGGAGCGCTCCTGTCCTCCCTCCATCTATGCCTCAGTTTTCCCATCTGCAAAATGGGGATAAAGCCTACCTGCAGATCTGTGGTGTGAGGTTTCCTGGGCTTTACAGCCCTTCCCACCCGGGGCTGTCTGGGCTGTGGTTTCAAGGCTTGAGTGGTTGGAAGTCCATGAGATAGCTTTTAGGATGCCAAAATGAGCTGGTGCAGTAGGGCAGGCTGGCTGGGGAGAAACAGCGGGAATGGGGGACGGAGGAAAAAGGGGTGAGTTTGCAAAGCCTCTTCCCAGCACTGGAAAAGAGGGGAGAGACCTGGAAAGGTGGGAAGGGCTGAGGCAGGTGGGGCTCTACGGCACGAGAGACCGGAGCTGGGCAGAGCACGCGCCGTCATCAGCCCTGAGCTGGGATTGCTCTGGCACAGATGTCGGGAGAATCTCCCCTTGCAAGACCGGCAGCGTGCAGGCAGCAGAGAGCCGTCTCCTGAGCAGGTGAGCCCTTTTTCTCCAAGCGAGGTGGTTTAATTGCCTTCCATCTAGTTGATCAGCAAAGTGCCCTTTGGTGGGTTTTTAAATCTGTGCAAATCAGGTTTCTCAGAGCAATGCTGAGGCCACGGTGGTTCCAGCCGGATATTTAATACTTTTGGCAGGTTGAAATGCAGCTCTTGGCTCTCCCATGACTGTGACTGGGGACCAGGGTGCAAGTGTCCCCATAAGTGCGTGTCTGGGTGGTTTCAGGGTGCTGCTGGCATTGCTACTGCCTGGGGGGCTGCTGGGCTTTGCTCTTAAATGCATTTCATTGGCATTTGGGTGCTGCTCGGTGGCAGCTCAGCTGAAGGGGATCCTTGCAGGACAGCTCAGGGCTGTGCTGGGGGGTCATGGTCCTGCAGGACTGTCTTGGATTGGGGTAAGACTGAGTTTTGGGGTACCTGTGGCTGGGTCAGCATCTCCCCCAGGACCGTGGGGGAAGAGGCACGCAAACACGCCCTGAAATGCAGGCACAGCCATGGTCTTGATTAGCTTGGATGGACCAAGAGGCGCTGGCTTATACCTCTGCCATCTCTCAGGTCTTTGCTGCCTGTTCCTCCTTCCTTCGGGATAACCTCGTCGGCCCCTGCCAGGGTCAGCTGGGCCGGGGAAGTTTCTGGGCAGCTTTGGGAAGGGTCGCTCCAACCTGTACAAGCCCCATCCAGCACAGGTTGTGACCTGACTTGGCTCAGCACGGTCAAGGGCCAGATCCAGCGTCGTGTCCTGAGGGCAAGACCTTTGCGGAGGGGCTCTCCTGCGAGCCCTGGGAGGCAGCTGTGGGTTTTCCTTCACCCGAGCTCCCCCGGGGCCGGCGCGGGAGCTGCTGTGGGCCAGCCCTTGCAGACAGTGCAGGACCTGGGGTGGCCGTGCCCGGGGCTGGGCAGCTCCGTGGCACTGGGGAGGCAAACGGGCTCTCGTGTCCCCAGCACCAAACAGCCCCGGTCCCTGTACATGTGCATCCTCCAGGCTTGCACCCGGGGAGGGTGGGAGCATGGGAAGGGCTCCGTGAGCGGTGCCGGCAGCCCACGGCACGCCGGCAGCCCACGGCACGCCACCGGTGGGCCCTTGCTTTGGCAGGGCAGGGAGGGGGCAGCGCGGCAATCTGCCGGCGCTGACGGCTGTGCATGGCTGTGCACTGGCTCCTGGCTGCCAGCCCATGTGATGTGTTTGAGGGGGCACACTGACATTTCAAGAGGAAGAAAAAAAAAAAAAAAAAATACCCACAGACCCACGGGGAGCTCTGAAACGCCTGAGCCAGAAAAGAGAGCAAGAGAGACAGACGTCCGCACGGAGGAGAGGAATAAAGCCGGGCAGGGGGGAAAAGTTGCCGGGGTAGGGAAAGGATGTGAGCAAAACGCTGGCTTGGAGCCGGGAGGATGCGATGGCCACTGGCAGAGAAACTGGGGCAGCGACTGTCAGCCATGGAGACGGCCCCACCGCCTGCTTGCCGGCCGTGTGCCCCTCGCTAGCTCGGGGACGGGAGCGGGGACCGACGGGTGACGGGTGGCAGCGGACCGCCGGCTCGGGAGCTCCTGCATCCATCCATCCCGTGCACCGGCACCGCTCCAGCTCCGCTTCCCCGTGCGGAGGATTCGGCTCTGGATGTAAGGCGACGGTCGCCGCACGGTTGAGCGCTGACTGATTGCTGCGCGCAGGCTTCCTCGAGGTCAGTGCCGTGTAATAAGGTTGGTAACAATCCACCTAGCTGCTCACTTTTGCTGCATACATGTTTAATAATGAACCGATTCTGTATTTAATTAACATAAACAGCTAATGCAACTCGATACGTCTCCTTAGATTTAACTTGACAGAGACGGCATGTTGCTTTAAATGCCAAGTGATTAGTAAAACCATATTTAATTTGCTTTAAACATATGCGATAAGATGCATGTGTTTGTCGCACAGATTTTGGAGCCGTGCTCCGAGCCTTCTCCTGGTTCCTCTCGGCTGCCTGGGTGCGACCATGCTTCCTCGCTGGGCAAAGCATCCCTTTGGCGCTTCCCCCAGAGCCGTGCCGAGGCTGCGGGAGCCGGAGAGACCCGCCGAGCCCGGGGACTACAGCCTGACTCCGTTGCTCGTGGGTATGGACTCGGGGCGGGGGACGTGGCGGGGGAACGTGGGTTCCGGAGGCACCGGGCGATGCTGGCCCCTCGGGGACGGTCCCAGCCCCACGCAGGTGGGCTCTGCCCCGGGAGGCGATGGCGCAGGCTGGGCTGGATGCCCGGCGCTGGTGGGAGGAGGCAGGCAGGGCTGCAGGCAGCTGCTGCTGCCCTCCTTTTGCTTGAATAAACCTCGCTGCCTGGACAGCTTCTGACGGATGCTGGTGGAAGAGCTGCGGGGCGGAGGGGCTGTGGCTCGCCCTCCAACCCGGCGGGGGTTAGGAAGGGCGGGAGGCAGCACCAGGGTTTGCTCAGCGCCGGCGGCGACGGGAGGGAGGGCATCTGCCTCCGGGGACCGTGCAGTGGCCTTGTCCCGGTGCCACCCGCAGCAGGACACGGGGCCCCTCCGAGGTGGGATGTATCGGGGGGCGCGGTGGACTGGGCACCTTGGTGCCCTGCGGATGGGGAGGGGACGCATCCCAGCAGCATCCCTGTGCCGTGGGCTGTGCGCCAGAGTCTGGGCTGACAGCAAAGCCCGGTTGGATCTTACCCCATGTTTTCAAATTCTGAGTGCGCTTTCCTGCATCTAAGAGGCTTGAGACGTGGATCTGAGCAATTTTTTTCAGCATTTTTGTTTTTTAACTAGCTGTGACTAACCAGGCTGGCACAGCAGGCTGTGACCAACCACCTACGTGCTACCTGTGCGCTTATAAATAGGGTCTGTTCTCCACACCCCATTTGGAACGTTCCTGGGCTCCTGAGCCCCTCCATAACGCTGAAACTGCTTCTTCCAGCCTCTCCCCCGCAGCTGCTGGAGCACAGCATCACCCCATCTCCTTGCAGGAGTCATCCAAAAAGGCGGTGCCCTCCCAGTTCCTGCCCGGAGGCTGCGGGAGCAGGGCTCGGTGCTGCGGCTGGACCCGCTCAGCTCCGGGCTGCGCGTCCAAGCACGTCGCGATGGCAGCGGGAGCCAAGTCTTCGAAAGAGTTGGATCCCCCCCGTGCCAAGGCAGAGACGGGCCAAGTGTTGTGTCGGGCTGAGCACGGCGCGGCTCTCCCGGCAGCAGCCAGCGTCGCCGCGGTCCCCCACATGCCAAGCTGGGGAAAATCCCTCTCGCGGGCGCTTTCTCATGGAGCTGAGCTCTTTGGTGACTCCAGCCGGAGACTCTGATCCCAGGCTGTAGGGCAAGGGCTGGAAAAGCCATGGGTTTGGCTTGAATTCTTCCCTTTGTGGCTTTCTTGTGAGCCCCCCTCCCCACAGGGATGCTGGAGGGGTGGTTCCTTCCCTCAGCCCTGCCATGCTCTTTCGGGTGAATTTGCTTTTGATGGGGTGCAGAGCAGAGTCGAAGCTCCTGTCAGGCGGCTTCGGCCTCCCGCCGGCAAGCGAGCGGTTAGCATGACTGCACTAATGGCAGGAGATGAGAGGAAGTGATTAGCTTGCTTGAAAAATTGCACCAAGTGCATTTAGCAGAACCGCAGTGCTGGCGCGGTGCATTGCTACGTGCCGGGCAGGGGCATCGCCCGCTCTGCCAGCCTGCCCTGGAGCCGCTCTGCCCGCATGCTTTCCCCTGCGTGGGAGCTTTTTGTTTCATCCTTTCGCCTTCCTCTCCACCGACTTGTTGCATTTTGTCTCCGCCTTTGATTGCGAGCTCTCCGAAGCAAAGCTCGCCTGCGCTTCCAAGCTGGTGC
The DNA here is from genome assembly GCF_030463565.1 of Pelecanus crispus. Classification (NCBI taxonomy): domain Eukaryota; kingdom Metazoa; phylum Chordata; class Aves; order Pelecaniformes; family Pelecanidae; genus Pelecanus; species Pelecanus crispus. Next base: position 1,851,827 of record NC_134660.1, on the reverse strand, counting down.
GGTAACGCCTGGGCTGCCGGCGTGCATCCCTCGTGGCTGTCCCCAGGAGCGGGATGCAGCTGCAAGCGGCCTCGTGCCGGCTCGCGGCTCTCATCTCGCCGTTGCCGGTGGCCGTGGGCCAGGCTGGAGGCTCCTGCTGACAAAGCCCCCGCCCCGCTGCCGGACCGCGCTGCTCCTTCGCATTTCTCCTCTCATGGAAGCGATGGCGGTGGCCTCGCTCTGTGTAGTCACTTCCCTCCGTGTCTCATTAGAGGAAGAAATGGTCCTGTCGGGAATTAATTTTTGATCTCTATGTGTGTCACTTCCAGCCCACCCTCCTCCTCCTCTTCCTCCTCTCTGCTGGCCCCCCCTCGTCCCCCGGCTGGCTCCGCAGCCTCCCCACGCCTCTGCCCTCTTGCTCTGCTTGCAGAGAGATGAGAATAAGAAACGAATCCAAAGCCCTGATCGCGGGCTCAGATGAGGTCCTGCCTCCAACCGAGCGAATACGTGCAGCCGCAGGTTATCGGTGAAGGCTGGAGCCTGAGCTGCCCGCTCCCCGGGGGCTGGCAGCCGCTCTCCCGAGCTTTCCCTGTCCATCCATCCCCGGAGCAGTTTTGCACAGCATGCGGACACACGTATTCCCTGCCCTCTGCTGCACTGAGAGCTGGTTTTGGGGCTGTTTCCTTCCAGCTGGACCCAGCTCTCGCCTGCAGCAGGACCCTGGCCCCCCACCATCACCCCCCACGTCTTTCCCCACCTCCCTCCCCCTGCGAGGGGAACCATCGATTTGGCGTCTTGAGAGGCAGTTTATCGCTTTCCTGATGCCTGATAGATTGGAATTGATTTCCAGAGCAATTTGCCTGAGCAGCTCAAGGCGGGAGCACCCGGGACTCATACTGCGCCCCGGTTTTGCGGGAGCGCGGTGGGGCGGCTGCGTCTCTGGGGCTGTTCCTGAATTGCGGCACTGGTCGGTGCTGGGGATGCTTCAGGGAGACCCGCAGGGCAGGGTGGGTGCTGGGAGCAGCCCAAATTCACCTGCCTGCAGGGGAAGGGGGCTGGAGACGGCGGCTTTGCAGGTGATGGGGGCTCTGGGGGCTCAGGTCCCGCTGCCGTCCTGGGCTCATCCCGAAGGCTTCTCCCCTGAGGCCGAGCACGAGGCGGGTCCTGGATTCGCAGGGAGACTCGGCTCCGCTTCGCCGCACGCCTGCGGGCGAGTCACTGCCCCGCATCCATGCACACCCTGCACGGAGGCAGACACCGCGCTCGCCTGTCTCGGCGTGGTGGTGGGAGTCAGCGGGCACTGCCAAGATGCTGGGAAAAACTCCGGGTCCTTTCGGGAGATGCTAAATACTGATCCCGCGAGGGCACCACGCTGGGCACAAAGGCAGCATGTGGCTCTGCCTGTGCTTTCCCCCTGTTCCGACACGGGGTTCAACCCCCTCGCCTCTCAGCATCCCCACCTGCAGCCAGACTCATGCGCTCTGGGGCAGGCCCTTTCCTCCCCCAGCCCCGTGCCTCAGTTTCCCTCTCCCGTCCGGGTCCAAGGGGGATCCCAAGGCTCAGACCTGGCTGGCATCGCCCGGGCTAATCCCATCCCATCGCCAGGCCACTGGCTGCGCCGCCTCGAATCGCTGCCGCCGCGTGGGTGGGAGACGAGACCACAATGTGGCTTGTGTTTATGCTGTGAAGAGCCTGGCCCCTTCCATCCTCTCCTCTTTATTTTTTATCCGGTGTCCCCGCGCTGCTGGCATCTCCCCAGCCACTGTGCCATCCCCGCCAGCTGAGGATGCGGCCTCTTGCCAGGGCACGCAAGGCTCCTTTCTGCTCCGGTCCCCGGCGGGGAAAGCTCTGCCCGGCTCTGCCCCGGGCAGGGATGCTCTCCATGCATTGAGGATGCCACCAGCTTCGGCCTCCTGCCAAAGGGCGGAGAGGAAGCTGACGGCGGGGCAAGATTTGCTCCGGCTCTCCCAGCTGCGAGCCATCCTTCCCGCGCCCCCTCGCCCTCCACGAGCTCACCCTCTGTCCGTCTTGTTTCCCCTTGCCTGAGTGAGGGCAGCTCCTTTCTGCCTCCCACTGCAGCGGGGATCGATGCTTCCCACCGCTGCGGTGTCCGAGGTGGCCGGGACAGGTTGGGTGAAACCCTTGCTCGGATGCTGCCCTTCCCGCAGGATGACAGGGGCATTGCTGCCCACCGGCTGCCTCCGGAGCATCCCCTGACGCTACCCAGGTCTGCATACCGGGCCCGTGGCACCGGTCAGGTCACGCCTGCGCTGCCGCAGGCATCCAGAGCGACCCTGCCACCGGAGGAGGGGGGTCTACTCCATCCGGGAGCCCCGGAGCTCGCCCTGGCATTTGCAGCTCGCCCAGCTGCTGAGCTCAATGCTGCAAGGTGAAAGCGGAGCCGCTTAGCTGCCGTATGATCAGTCACACAAGGCTTATCCACTTACAGACCCCCCCGGGCGCCTTGTCAGCAGAGCCCGGCCCACCCGGCTCTCGCTCTTCAGCATCGCAGTCGCCTCTCGACCTGCGTGGCCGTCTGCCAGGCAGCCGCTGCGCGCGAGAGCAGGGACAGGGCTGCCTTGGTGCTGTCCCCTCCGGTCCCTGCCCTCCTGCGAGGGTGGGGATGGCTCCCAGCTTGGAGCTGGCGGGAGATCCCGGGATGCTGCTGAGCCAAGGAGGTTGTGAGGAGGAGGAAGGACAGGGGCCAGTTCGTGCATTTCGGCTGCTGCTGCTTCAGTGGGCTGCCCGCAGCGTGAGCGGGCAGGGGACAGGCAGCGTGGCGGCAGGGAGCCCTGCCTGCAAAAGCAACCCGCAGGGGAGCGGCGGGCTGAGGTGGGCAAGGCTGGAGGAGCCCCTCGGGCTGGCGGGGCCCCCGTCCCTGCGTGAGAGCACGGGGACCAGCCTGGCTCGTGCGCCCCGTCTCAAAGGAGGGACGTGGGGATGGGGCTCCGGGCGGGCGGGTGCTGGTCCTGATCCTGAGCACAAAGTGAGCAGCCGGGCGTGCTGGCCCTGCGCTTGGCGCTGCCGTCCATGGGAGTTAGGAGGTGAACTCCCATTTCCATGTGCACGCGTGGGTGTGATAACACCCGGTGAGGTGGGAAGTAGCTGCTGCTTTTTACAGGGCTGGCCAGATGGGATTTCTCCTTCAGTTTGGGTTTGACAACGACATGGGAATTTGTCCGGTTGTTTCTCTGCTTCCAAAGTAAAGGAGCTGCTTGTCAGGGCAGCGTCGCAGAGAGATGCCAGCTGGACCGCCCCGAGCTCCAGCCCGGGAGCAACCAGCGTGCACCAGCGCAGCGCGTGGCTCCGGGCTGGCTCCTCCTCGCCGCGCAGCTCCAGCGGCATCAGCCGGGCTGGTGCTGGCAGGGTGCGGGCAGCGTCCGCGGCACGTAGCGGCTGGGGACAGGCGGGGCCGGGTCTGCAGGGTCGCATCCGGACCACCACCGTGCGCGGGCACCGTGCCCCTGCCTGCCTTCGAGGAGCCAAGCAGTGTCGTGGCCGCGGCGCCGGCAGAGCGGGGCCGTGGGCTCTGCGCTAACCTGTCTGGGAAGTTTCCGATGAAACGGTTGGCGGGTGGTGTTTTATTTTCCTTGGTTCCACTTGAATTTGGGAGTGAAAGGCACGGCGGGGAGCCCGCTGCCTGCTGCTGAGCCTGGGCTGAGCCGCAGCTCGGTGCTGTGGGGAGGGACCCTTGGGAATGGGGGTAGGAGGTGGGAGAGCTGCATCCCCCACCTCCTGGGGGGCTGCCTGCCATAGCACGGGCACGGGGGAGGTTTGTCCCGGGACAGAGGTTAATGCTCCCTCGTGGGTGGCCTTGGCATCGCCTGCCTTTTCCCAAGCAGTTTGGTGCCACGTCTCCATCAGCCTGGGAGCAAGAGGATGGCAGGGAAGCTTCAGCCCAGCCCCCCGTTGGCTTTCGCTCCCCGTATCGCTCGCCCGGCACCGTGTGAGGCATGGGGAGGGCGTGCAGGCGCTCTCACCTCCACACTCGCGTGCTGGGATGGACCCCGGGTCTGTCCTGCTCCTGGCATCCCCACGGGATGGGGGCATCCGCAGCCCACGGGCTCGGCCCGAAACAGGGATGCGCTTCTCCGCAGGCTGATTTTAAACAGCTCTGGCTGCGTAAAGCACCGGCGACGGTTGGACCCGTCCGGCACGTGGCAGTGGTGTGGGCGAAGGGCGCTTGCGTCCGTGTCGGCTGGGCACGGCTTCGGTAGGAGAACGCCGGCAGCTGTGCGGCTCCCAGCACTTTTTGGCTGTGTTTGCTGGCCCCATCGCGGGGATGAGATGGGAGCCTGGGGCTGGTCCCGGAGGGCACTGGACCACTGTGCCCCATCCCAAAATGAGTTCAAATAGAGCGTGGCTGAGCCAGGGGCAGGGACCCCATGGGGCAGCAATGCCTCTGAAGGTTCCTTTAGCCCAGCCGGTCCTGGCTCAGGCTGCGGGGTATTTCTGGGGTCCCCCCCGGGGTCGGCTGTGCAGCACAACAGGAGTTAAGCGCAGCCGGAGCAGGAGCCGTGCAGGCTCTCCCTGCCCTTCCCAGCCATCGCTCCCGTTCTCCGGGGCCTGGCAGCAGCGCGGCAGGGAAGGGGTTAGCGCTGAGCGGGGCTCTGGGTGCTGGGCAGCCTCCTCGGGTGCTGTGCAGGCAGCGGGCTGGCAGTGCGGCAGCCGCAGCCGTTGGGAGGAAGGCGAGTGCATCCCGCTCTTCCCGCTGCCTTAATGGCTGGGTGCGGGGGAGCCGCATCGCTCCGAGGGGCTTCTATTCTTTCGCCTCCCTTTCTCCCCAAATGCACTCTCTCCTTCCCCTCCCCTCGCCCCTTTTTGTACTATTGCTTTCTTGGACTATTTTTCATGCTCCGCTAACTGCCATTGCTTTCACGGCTCGCGTGAGCTTTGCTGCCTCATGAAGATTTATGAAACTGCAGTAATAAACTGTGTTTGAAAGATCCTCTTTATGATAAAGCCCTGCCACGCCGCTGGTGGGGGGATCCGAGCAGACCGTGCCGCTGACCCTGCAGCCACTCTGACCTGGCGTGGCTCTCGCGGGGCAGCGCCCGCAGCACGGGGAAGGATTTGGGGGCCCTCTCCCACCCCCGTCTCCCGGCGAGGGAGCAGGGAGCCGGTGGAGAGCTGCTACTCGGGCTGCAAAGCACCAGTCCTGAAGAGCATCACCCAAGGCACGGTCGGGCTCCGCTCCGGTGCCTCTGCTGTCCCGGGAAGGAGGCGATGGCCACATCCTGCTAGGAGCCCGGGCTGAGGCCCCGGCACAGGTGACACCTCGGCTGGCAGGTAAGGAAGATGGATGGATGAATCGGCAAAGAGAGCCACCGCCGCGCTCCCTTAACCCCCCGCTGCTCGGAGAGCGGCTTGCCAGGATTTACCGTGGGATTTTGGCTGTCGTGGGAGCCCTGCGCCCGGCCAAGGAGCCGCCTTCGGCCCCCGGAGACCTGGGGGCTGCCTCCCCCGTCCCGCCGAAGCAGTTTGCCGGCCGCCGTGGAAGCTGTCCTGCGCCCGCGGGTAAGCGATGGCATGGTCCCTGTGCAGGGGACACGTCCCGGAGGGGCATCCTGCTTGGCTGGGCTGGGGCAGTGCCGAGATGGGGACCCTGGGCAGGCTCCGGCCACCGGCTCTCCCACCCCAGTGACCTACTTGGAAGCCGTCCTGGGAAGCACTTTCCAGGGATCTGATGCTGCCGTCACTGGCAGCGGGGCAGCCCCTGCGTGGGTACCGCTGCGCCAGCATCCGCGCACGGTCCCTGCATGGGAGGAAGAGAAACAACTTGGTGGGGGGAGTTCGGGTGGCAGGATGTAATTATTCCCTTGGGATGAGGCCAGGAGGGAAGGATTAACACCCTTTTCTCATGCATAGTGCCGGGGAAGCATGACCGTGGGTGGTTTAAGGTCCCTTCCCAAAGGAGCCCCGGTACCGAGTCGTTGGCTGGTCCCTTATCCTGGTCTCTGCCCGCTCCGAGCTGGGATATCTGGAGGGGAAAGGTGGCTGATGTGGGGACAGGTACACGTGTGTCTGCGGTGGCTTTTCCTCCTTCGGGGGGTTTGTGGGTCACGGGGTTCGTGGTGCTGGGGCTGCCTCCCTCCGGCTTGCTCTGGAGCCCGACAAGGGACGCGGGAGCGGATGCGGCGCAGCCGGGGGTGGAAGAACGCCTGACGGCATCCAGCTTTCCCCTGACCCCTGTGCAGATTGTGCAGGGCTTTTCAAATCATCCTTTTTAGTAGTCGGCAGAGAGACAGCGAGCTGGCGCGTTCCACTCTCAGAGCATGTAATTAGGGAGCAGGGAGCTGCATGCTGATGTGTGGCTTGGCAGCGAGACGAGGAGGAGGAGGAGAAGGGTGGGAAGGAGCTGGAACACGGCCTCACCCTAGGGCTGCTAAACCCGGCGCTGGCGGAGGCCCTGGGGAGGTGGCTGCAGGGAACCAGCCCCGATCGCATCCCCCAAGCCCCCATCCCTGCGCCTTCCTCCGGCGCGAGGCCTCCACGCTGCCGCTCTCCCCAGCGAGGGAGAGGAGCTGCAGCTCCTTCCTCCCAGACCTGTCGCTCCTGCAGCTGGGGGCTTTCAGGGTGCCCCTTCATCCCTCTTTCATAGCCTTCCCGGACATGCCGTTCCCATGGGATGTGACAAGGCTGGGAGTCCCCGTGGCACTTGGGGTCGGGCACTGCAGAGGGGCTGGTTTGGTGGAGCCAAGCTGGGCACGTTGCCTGCGCCGGGGGGATGCCCGGGGTCCCGCTCCCCCTCTCCCCCCGCAGCTGAGAGCTCCCTGGCTGCTGCCGAGGATGCTCCAGGGCACTGCCAACGGGCACCCAATGCTGGGGCTGGGATGGGTGCTGGATGTGGCCCCCCAGCATGTCTCCGCTGCTTTGCCGTCGTAGAGCAAGCGCTTGAGCGACCGGCCGAGGGCAGGAAGGAGTTTTCTGCCCGGTAGCAGCAAACCCTCGGTGAGAAGCGTGTGTTGTGGGGGGCTGTTATGTGAAAGGAGAGGTGGGAAGGCAGCTCCCGGGGCTCAGCAGGGTGGTACGGGAGAAATTGCTCCGTCTGCGTTTCCCATCAGTGCTGGAGCTTAGCAGAGGCTCCTCAGCCCGGGGTGCCCGGGGACCCCGGGACGATGCTCTCAGCCCCACACTGCGCTGCCTTCTCCTCTGCCAGCAGAAGGACTGAGGTGTCCCCTCTGACATCTCTCCTGTCCCGTTTCCCTGGGGGATCTCGGGGCATTTTGCACGCGACCGATGTGCCGCCACGACCTCCCCTGTGCAGCGGGGACCTGGCTGAGCAAAGAGGAAAAGTGGGAAGGGACCAGGAGCTTCAGCTCCCGCACAAATTCTGCCACTGTCTTCTGGGTACGGGGCTGACGGTCCCGAGGTCATGCTTGGTGATGGAGCCGTGGGGGAAGAGAGCTGGGCCGGTTGTTTTTCAGAGGAGGAAAGGGAGGATCAAGCTTTGGCGGGGGTCAGGATGTCCCCGTGGCATTTGCTGAGAGCGTTGTGTCCCCGCCTGGCTCGCAGCAAACCCCTCGTATGACCTTGAGCAGAGGAATTCTGTCTGTAGCACACGCTGGAGTCCTGTCCCACATTAATAACGCAATCAGTTGATACAAAGCTAATATGTTGCGCTGATAAATAATTAAAGGAAGAGGAAAAACTCTCTATGATTTGCTTAACAGGAGCTTGGGAAGGAAGGGAGGGGGAAAAAAGGACAAGGAGGGAGATGAATAATGAATCAAGGTTAAATGACGAGCAAAAAAGGAAAGCCTCAACGCGGTGAATCCCTGCAAGGCACATGCTGCAGGTTGCCAAACTAGTTGGTGGTGGCAAAGACAGCTCGTGGCCTCGGCGCGGGCACGGTGGCTGCGGCCGGGACCAGCCCAGGGCTGTGTGACACGGGCTCAGATGGCGTGAGACCCTCAGAGGTGGCTTCTTGGGGTGGGGGTCGGTGCCCCGGGGCCGCTCTGCAGCGGGTGTGGGGCTGGGCAGGGGCTGGGGGCCGTGGGTGGCCTCGTCCTGCAGCCACCGAGGAGGTGCCAGGCGCTGGCAGCGCGCGGGGACTTCCAGGCATTCGTTACCGCTCACACTGTGCGCGCTCGGCACGACGTCCCTGGACATTAAAATCGCAACGTGCAGCTAATGAATTATTAGCGAAGGGACGAGTCCCTTTTGCCTCGCTGCACGCGTGACCTCCTGCCTGCCCCGCCGCCCGCTCTGCCCGCCCGGGGTGGGTGAGCTCTGCGAGAGGGCTGGGACGGGGCAGAGCATCCCCGCCACGCGCGGCGGCGGGGCCGGGTTTGGTGCCCGAGGGGCAGCGGCTGCAGGACGGGGGGCTGACCCGCCGGCGGGGGTCTCTGGCAGGCAGGGCCTGGAGGTCCTGCCCGCCCCCGCGGGCAGCAGCGCAGCGCAGGCGCCGACGGGCAGACACGAGCCTTCCTCCGCCCTGGCCCGCATTTCATTTTCTTTTTGCTTTGTCCATGTGTCCGTGTCCGCTTGTCTGTCTGTGCTCCGGAGCGGTGCCCGGTTCCTGTGTCTTGTCTGTGCCGTTTTAATGACCCAACGCTGTTTTATTCATGTTTTGATCTGAACATTGCGGTGTCGGTGGGATCCCAGCCCCTCCATCCTTCCGGCTGCCCCCTGCCCCATCCATCTCCTGCCAGCACCAGCCCCGTGCCCGGGCACAGGGACACCGCTGCCATCGCAGGGGGACAAACCCTGCACCCACCAACCCCCGGCTGTACCCCACTGAGGGATGACCCCCTCCCAGCTAGGCTCAGCTATCACTTCCAGCTTAAAACCCCCTCCCCGTCCCCAAATCTTAGCACCCCACCCCTGCCCCATAGCAGCGGGGCCACCCCGGGGCCGGCCCTGACCCCGCTCTGCTCTCCCCCCCGTGCAGATCCCGAGAGGACGAGCACCCACATGATCTCGGCGGACGATGCCGAGTACCCACGGGAATACCGGACCTTGGGCAACGGCACCCGGCGCTTCTCCAACGTAGGGCTGGTGCACACCTCGGAGCGCCGGCACACCGTCATCGCCGCCCAGAGCCTGGAGGCCCTCACCGGCCTCCAGAAGTCGGAGATGGAGCGCAAGCGGGACGCCTTCATGGACCACCTGAAGAACAAGTACCCGCAGCACGCGCTGGCGCTCCGGGGGCAGCAGGAGCGCATGCGGGACCAGGTAAGGGGCGTCTTCTGGGGGGATGGGGACCCCATCTCGCCCTCTGGGGCTGTCCGGAGGAGGAGAGGCTCACTGGGGGCTTGGACGGTGCACGAAATGGGTGGCTGCTTGCAGGAGCATTGGGGAGGAGCATCCTCCAACCCTGGGGAGGGAGCACGCAGGGCTGGGGGGGGGTCCCAGGTGGATTTACCCTGCCACATGGGACGATTCGATCCTGCTGGTTGTCGGCAGCCATGGGGAGGAGAGGGACGTTTCTCCACGCGGAGGACGTGCAGAAGGGTGGGTGTGATGGCCATGAGGGGCAGCTGGCACCTGGATTTGACCCGCAGAAGGGTGACACCCAGCCCGGGTTTCCGCGGGGCTGCAAACCCCAACCTCTCTCTGCAAACCCTGCTGCGTGCCTGGCACCGCACGGCCTTGCAAGCCCTGCCCGGGCTCCCCACGTCTCTGCAGCCCCCCAGCTCTGCAGCAGTTGCTCCCCGCCATAGCTTGCATGGTACAAAAGGCCTAAAGGAATAGTTTGCCCGGGCAAAGCTTCGCCCCAGCCCTCGCCGCCAGCCTGGCTGCAGCTCTGCGGCACGTCCCTGTGCCAGCCCGCGGTGCCCTGGCACAGCCAGTCCCCGGGCGCCTGCGCAGTAGCGCTGGAGGTGAGCATTTAGCGTTAATCATTGCTCGGGCAGGCTGTTGCTGTGAGCACGGGCTTAAATCCCAGCCTGGCCACTGAGCCCCAGCGCTCTCGCTGTGTTACGGACCGCCCCAGTTGGGTGCAAAACCGTGGCCAGCCCCGACCCGAGCGGCACAAGCGCCAGGACGGGGATGCTCTCTGAGCCAGGGTGGTTGGGTGCAGCTCCCGGGGCAGGTATCTCCCCCCGGCTGCCCGGCGAGGTGCCAGGGCGGCTGGTGAGCTCGGGGGACTGCGAGGCAGGACGAGCAGAGGCAGCGAGGGGCTGCGGCTCTGCCCCAGCACGTGCCGCTGCGCTGCGCGGGACGGGATGCGGGCGGGCAAGGGCTGCCCGGGGTTTGGTACCAACTCGGGGGTGGCCCTTGGTTGCCTGTGCCCCGGGGACTTGATCCTCACCCCGGGACCGGCCGGTCCTCGGAGCAGGACAGTGGGTGACGCATCTGGGCACCCTTGCTGAAAGCAGCAGAGCCCAAGGGCTGGACGGTTCCCGGGGCCGATATTTAGTGTTCAAAAAATGTGTAGACGCGGCACTTTGGGCCATGGTTTCGTGGGTATGGCGATGTCGGGTTGATGGTTGGGCTGATAATCTTAGAGATCCTTTCCAACCTTAATGATTCCTAGTTTTTACTTTCATTAAAAAATAACCCAGCCACCAAGCCAGGAAACATGAAATTGCTGCTCTACCCTTAACTGGTTTAGTGGTGGACTTGGTAGCGTTGGGTTACTGGTTGGACTGGATGATCTTCAAGGTCTTTTCCCACCTAAGCGACTCGATGATTCCATGATCCATCCCCCGTGCCTGGGGGTGCCCCCCAGGGCCAGGCAGCACCCCAGGGTGCTGGGGAGCCTGGACCGCTCCTTGTCTGGGTAACAGGGATGCCCCAGTGATGCTGTCGGGGCAGCGATAAATCCCCACCTAAACGAGGACTTTTAGAAAAAGGCACAGGGGAGGGTGAGCGCAGAGCAGCCGGAGGAAGCGGCTGGAAAGAAATCTTATATCATCTCCAACTAGACGCCTACCCGAGGGACGGAGGCGACGGCTCCCAGACCTAGCGCGGCGGAAAGAAATCCAGCTTTGTAAGGAAAACCGGCGGGGCCCCGGCGTGCTGAGGCGGCGGCGGCAGCAGCATCGCTGCCTCGCCCGAGCTGCCGCCCGCCTTGCACCCTCCCTCGCCCGGCGGGGCTGCTTCGGGGAGCACCGGGGGGTCCCCGCTTTGCGGCCCCTCTCCTTGCAAAAAGCTCCCAGCTGGATGCAAAGGGCAGCGGCCAAATCCTGCGCAGCTGCTGGGGGGCTGCGGTGGTTTGCACCAGCCGAGCGTCCAGATTTTGGCTGGGGGCTGATTATCGGTGGTGGCTTTGCCATCGCCATCAGCCCGAGCGGGGCCGGGTGCCGCGCACGGTGCACGCTCCGTACCTGCGCTGCCGCTTGCGCGACGGCGCGGTGACATTTCTCGCCGCGGAGTGGTATTTCTCAGTAAATAAGTAGGAATCTTTCCCTTATTATTACAATGATTTAAAGACTTTTTTTTTTTTCTAAGCAGTAGGTATAAAAAAAATCCAGCTCATGTTGACTCGGGGTCTGATAAGCTTTGGAGGATTTTTTAATAAGGTGAAAGAAAGAGGATCTGGATTCTGGAATTATCTTCTTTGTTTCTGAATGCCCTCGCTCGGGGCCATGGGTGCCCAGTGGCACTGGGGGGATGTCAGGGAATCTCTTGGCACCGGTCAAACCCAGCCTGGCTTTTTGGGGCTCATGATTAACTCATGATTAGCAATGATTAATGCTAAATTAACGCTAAAACAGAGGGGTGCAGGCTCCCCTGCGTGGCCCCGGGCTGGGTGCTGGGTGCTGGGCAGGGGCACCGCTCCATCCACAGGCATCACCTGCTTGCCACTGGCATGGGAAAAAAGAAAAAAAACACAAATCCTATTTTTTCTCTTCTTTTTTTTTCTTTTTTTTTCTTTTTTTCTTCATTTTCCCTGCAGGCGGTAAATAATAATGGGGAGAAAATGAAACTAGAAACACTGGAAACCCCCGGTGCCAACCTTTAAATGACATTGGGATACAACACTCTGGGCCTGCCTGAAACGTTTGAAACTTGCTTTGCTATTCTAGGGGAGCCTGGCAGGTATTTCAGATCACAGGCTTTGCTATTTTGGGTTTGTTTTTTTTTTTTTTTTTAAATTACATACGAGAGAGTTTACAAAATCAGAGGTGAATAGAAACATTTCATAAATGTCAACATCCCTTTCAGCGTGGCAAAGCCTGCAGCAAAACGCCATTGTACTCATGCATAGGAATTGGAAAGCGAGTGCAATATTAATTTTAATCACATGTATATATAACAGAGCAGAAAAAACTCAGGCAAATAATTGTACCAACACCCAACAGACCGCTAGCAAATCTGCGGAGAAGTCCAAGGTGGCAGCTAGCTAATTTAAAAGCCAGATGGGAGAACGCTTTAAACGGGCATGTTAACAATAAAGAGAGGAATGGGAATCGGGACGAGATGGCTGACGGAGCGCGTCGGCTGCTGGGCTTTGGGTCTGCCTTGGGGATAAATCCTGCCCCAGGGTGGGGTAAATCCAGCGGGAGAGGGCTGGCACGGCCGGGTTTCTTGTCCCTCCGTGCATCGATGCTCTGGGATGTGTGATTTGGCCGGGACCGTGCCCCCGGTGCCCGCTATCAAACATTTAGAAAGTTAGGAACGTTTAGAAAAATAAGAATATAGTGGTTTAAAGGGGGTGACCCCTTTGCCCCTCCCTGTTCCTCACTGATATCCATGTTGATTTTGGATGTGCTTTTCTGCAGGGGGCTCAGAGGGTGCCTACCGACCGGGAACGCACGGTTTTACGCAGACAAATTGTAAACCCCGGAAAATAAGGGATTACAAACCCTCCCTTGCCCGTAGCCAGTTAAATGCACGCATGCCAGCTGTATCGCCATTAAGCCCCGTCTACTCCGGCGCCTTGCAGCTCGTAAGCTGCAGCGTGGGGTTAAATACCGCAGCGGAGCTGGAGCAGAAACATGCCTCTTTCAGGTCTAAATGAAAGTATATAAAAGCTGGGATTTAAGCTTGTCCAGTTCTGCTGCAGGGAAAGGAAGGGAGAGAAAAAAAAAAAAAAAAAAAAAGGGAAAAGGCTGGAGCTGAGCGTTAACGTGTCGGTGGCTGCCTGACAGCAGCAGATTTGCAGCTGCCCAGAATAAATCCGACTTTGGAATAAATAAATAGCAGCGGGCGCAGCTGTACGTAGCCACGAAGCCTCGTGCCTCGCCAGCAGCGCCGTGCTCTGCCCGGCCGTGGGGTGCGTTGGCGTGGGGTCGGGCGGGAGCACCCCCGCAGGCAGGGGCGGCAGGCTGGGGAGGTGCTGGGTTGCTGCAGCTGGCTTTGTGCCTCAGTTTCCCCAAATCAAGCGGGGCTCTTGGCTGCTTCCCTGCTCCGCAGCGGGGTGTGCTGCCACGTCAGGGGCGTGGGGGGGCTGAAATTCGGGGCTGGGGGTGCGTGCGGCTGGGGCTGGCGGGCAGGGCAGGGGAGCGGCGATTCTGCTCTCCCAGCTGGCAGCAATTTTTTGCACCGGTTATTCTCAACCGCGCTTTGCCCGTCTCTACAGCGCTGTCGGCGCAGCAGCTCCCGGGGTCCACAAGCGCCGCTTGCGCCCGTGGTTTGGGCTGGGGGCGCAGTGGGGGCCGGGGGCCTGGGGCCAGCACCACGGGGCTGCTGCAGCCCCCAGCTCCTGCCCGCAGATGCTCGGACCCAGCTCCCACGCATTAAAAAGGATATTAAAAAAAAAATCCCAGTTATTTTTACGGAACTTGCAGTTGTCGAGCCTTTCGGGGAGCGTGTGCTGATGCATTTCTGCGTAATTGTAGGAAGGAAAAACTCCTGGGGAATTTGGGGTCCCGGGGAGCCGGGGGGTGATGAAAGCCATGCCAAGCCCTCACGGGTGGGCAGCCTGGGTGCAGCGTGCGGGGGGGCACCGGGGTTTGCGCAGCTCCTGCGTGGGCTGCAAAGCCCCTGGGGGTGCTGGGGTGGGGTGGGGAGAGCCCAGCAGCACCCTGTGCTGCAGCAGCGTCTTATGGGGGGGTGCGCGTGCATGCATGCACTGTGTGCGTGCGTGCACGCATGCGTCTGTGCGTGCACAGGTGTGTGCGTGCACCACGCTGCCTGTGCCCACCCCCCAGCCTGTCCTGCGCCCACCTTCTGTGGTCCTGACAGGGTGCATGGGGGGCAAACGCTGCAAAGCTGCTGGGCCTGGAGGGCTGGGCTGCCTGGCCCACCCCTGCAGCCCCTAGCCCACCCCTGCAGCCGCTGGCCCACCCCTGCAGCCCCTGGCCCACCCCTGCAGCCCCTGGCCCCTGCTCCATCGCACCCCCAGCACACACCCCTGCCCCTTGCACCTCCAATTCCCCGGCACCCCCCCCTGCACTATTACACCCCCAGTACCCCTCTCCCCCTTGCCCCCCCAATTTCCCCAGCACCCACCCTTGCCCCATTGCACCCCCAATTCCTTCCAGCACCCCCCTGTCCCACTGCGCCCCCAATTCCCCAGCACCCACCCACCCAGCCCCCTTGCACCCTCAATTCCCCCCAGCACCCCCGCCCCCTTGCACCCCCAATTCCCCCAGCACCCCTCATGCCCCATTGCACCCCCAGCCTCCACCCCAGCTCCCTTGCACCCCCAATTCCCCCAGCACCCCCCAGCCCCCTTGTACCCCCAATTCCCCCCAGCACCCCTCATGCCCCATTGCACCCCCAGAACCCCCCTGCCCCCTTGCACCCCCAATTCCCCCCAGCACCCCCCTGTCCTACTGCACCCCCAATTCCCCCAGCACCCCTCATGCCCCATTGCACCCCCAGCAGCCCCCCGCCCCCTTGCACCCCCAATTCCCCCCAGCACCCCCCTGCCCCCTTGCACCCCCAATTCCCCCAGCACCCCTCATGCCTCATTGCACGCCCAGCACCCCCCTGCCCCCTTGCACCCCCAATTCCCCCCAGCACCCCTCATGCCCCATTGCACCCCCAGCAGCCCCCTGTCCTACTGCGCCCCCAATTCCCCAGCACCCCCCTGCCCCCTTGCACCCCCAATTCCTCCAGCACCCCTCATGCCCCATTGCACCCCCAGCAGCCCCCTGCCCCCTTGCACCCCCAATTCCCCAGTACCCCCCTGCCCCCTTGCACCCCCAATTCCCCAGCACCCCCCCGCCCCATTGCACCCCCAGCCCCCACCCCAGCCCCCTTGCACCCCCAATTCCCCCCAGCACCCCTCATGCCCCATTGCACCCCCAGAACCCCCCTGCCCCCTTGCACCCCCAATTCCCCAGTACCCCCCTGCCCCCTTGCACCCCCAATTCCCCAGCACCCCCCCGCCCCATTGCACCCCCAGCCCCCACCCCAGTTCCCTTGCACCCCCAATTCCCCCCAGCACCCCTCATGCCCCATTGCACCCCCAGCCCCCACCCCAGCCCCCTTGCACCCCCAATTCCCCCCAGCACCCCTCATGCCCCATTGCACCCCCAGCCCCCACCCCAGCCCCCTTGCACCCCCAATTCCCCCCAGCACCCCTCATGCCCCATTGCACCCCCAGCCCCCACCCCAGCCCCCTTGCACCCCCAATTCCTTCCAGCACCCCTCATGCCCCATTGCACCCCCAGAACCTCCCTGCCCCCTTGCACCCCCAATTCCCCAGTACCCCCCTGCCCCCTTGCACCCCCAATTCCCCAGCACCCCCCCGCCCCATTGCACCCCCAGCCCCCACCCCAGTTCCCTTGCACCCCCAATTCCCCCCAGCACCCCTCATGCCCCATTGCACCCCCAGCCCCCACCCCAGCCCCCTTGCACCCCCAATTCCCCCCAGCACCCCTCATGCCCCATTGCACCCCCAGCCCCCACCCCAGCCCCCTTGCACCCCCAATTCCCCCCAGCACCCCTCATGCCTCATTGCACCCCCAGCACCCCCCCGCCCCCTTGCACCCCCAATTCCCCCCAGCACCCCTCATGCCCCATTGCACCCCCAGCCCCCACCCCAGTTCCCTTGCACCCCCAATTCCCCCCAGCACCCCTCATGCCCCATTGCACCCCCAGCACCCCCCTGCCCCCTTGCACCCCCAATTCCCCCCAGCACCCCTCATGCCCCATTGCACCCCCAGCACCCCCCTGGCCCCCCCCAATCCCCTCCGTCACCCCCGCCCCGCCCCCGCCGGGAGCGCGCGCCCCCTGCTGGCGGCCTGGCGCCGCGCGGCGGCAGGTGGAGTCGCGGTTGCCATGACGACCGCGCCCCTATAAGGGCGGGCGCGCGGGGCCGGCGGCGGCCGCAGCGGCGGGAGGTGGCGGCTCCGCTCCGCGCCGCGCCGCGAGCCCCGGCCCCGCCCGAGCCCCCCCGAGCCGAGCCCCGGGGCCGAGCCGAGCCCACCCGAGCCGAGCCCGCCCCCCCCGCCGGCGCTGCGCATCCCGGGCCGCGCTCACCTGCCGCAGGTACCCCATTGGGGGTGCAATGGGGCGGGGGGGTGCTGGGGAATTGGGGGTGCAAGGGGGATGCTGGGGGAATTGGGCGTGCAAGGGGGCAGGGGGGTGCTGGGGAATTGGGGGTGCAAGGGGGCAGGGGCGCAATGGGGCGGGGGGGTGCTGGGGAATTGGGGGTGCAAGGGGGCAGGGGGATGCTGGGGAATTGGGGGCGCAGTGGGACAGGGGGCTGCTGGGGGTGCAATTGGGGCATGAGGGGTGCTGGGGGGAATTGGGGGTGCAAGGCGGCAGGGAGGTGCTAGGCGTGCAATGGGGCATGAGGGGTGCTGGGGAATTGGGGGTGCGAGGGGGCAGGGGGGTGCTGGGGAATTGGGGGCGCAGTGGGACAGGGGGCTGCTGGGGGTGCAATGGGGCATGAGGGGTGCTGGGGGGGGGCAGCAGAGCGGGGCACATCCCTTGGGGGGTGCGGGTCCGGTGTCGCGATTGCCTCCCCCAGCCCGCTGTCCACCCCCCCCCCCACTGCAGTGCCCCTACCTCCCCTTCCCCAGGTATCCTGGTGGCATCCCCCCCCCACCCAGCATCCCCCTTCCCAAATGTCCCGGTCCCCCACCCCGAGATCCCGGGCCCCCTCTCCCACCCCCATCACCAACCGATGCCCCCGATCGTGCCCTTCCCCTGGCCGCAGGGCTCAGCCCCAGGGCGGGGGCCCCCCCTTTCCCTCCAGCTCCCGCTATGTTCCCCTTTCCTGGGGGTCCCCCACTCCCTGGCTCGCGGCGGGGAGGGGGTGGCTGTTTGCGGGTGCCGCCGTCCCTGCGTTGTCCTTCGGTGCAGCAGCTGCGGGGGGGGCTCACCCTGCTCCCCCCCGGGTGCACATGGGGCTGTGCAAAGCCCCCGGGGGTGCCCCTGCCAGCCCCGCTGGCGCAGCCCCCACCTTCCCAGGGCCGCCCCACGCTGTCACCCGTGTCCCCGTCCCTTTGCAGGGGACACCGATCCCCTCTCCCCTTTTTGGGCTGCAGTGCGGGCAGCCAGAGAGGGGCAGATGGTGGCCAGGGCGCGCAGCATCCCCGCACCGTGCGGGGGCTTGTCCGGCCTCCAGCTCGCTTGGCCGAGCATCCTTCCCCGCAGGGGACCTGCCGGCACCACGAGGACCCCCCTGGGCGCGTACCCCGGGACCTCCGCCGTGGGGGGAGCGGCTTGGCAGCATCTTGCTCCAGCCCCCGCGGAGGCGCTGGGGCTGGGCACATGGAGAGGTGCCCACGGCCTTGGCAGGAGGTTGGCATCGTCTTGTCCTCGCGGGGTGCCTGTGCAGGGCATGGGGGACCCGGACACCCCGCTTTTGCAAAACCAGCGGTGCTGGTGGGCTGCGAACGCTGCCCGGAGTGAAATGGTTGGCGGGAGCTCACTGGGAGAGAGGCGCGAGGCCCTTCCTTGCTCTTCCCGGGGTCTGATCTTGGTCTCCAGAGGTGGAGCGCGTCGTGAACCGCTGCAAACTGCTGTAATGGTGGAGGGGAGCATGCGTGGCTGTCGGAAGTAACGTGAACGAGCGTGTGCGTGTGTGTGTCCCTACAGCTGCAGCCAGAGCTGTCTCTATTGATTCTCTTACTTTTCCCCTACTGGGAGCAATTCCTGGCTGATTAAAAGAGACCTGGCCCACGGTTTGGCTGGGAATCAGGTCCCTGGGAGCTGGGAGTCATGCAAAGGTCTGTGGGTCACCCCGCTTCTCCTTGGGCTTTATGCACAGAGCAGCGAGGAAGCGGGTCTTGAAGTCCCTGAGAAGCGGGCAATAAATACGGCCGCACTGGTGATGGCGACGGCAGCCCTGGGGAGGGCATTCATGAGCCCAAGTGGACATCCATCAGGAACTGGATCCGACTCCATCCCAGCGGCAGGTGGGATGCGCCTGGCGCGCTCCCCTTGACGCGCTTGGGCTCCCAGTGCTCCCCAGTTCCTCACCGTGGTTCCGGGGAGCACGGTGCCGGCGCTGCCATCGGGGTCTCCAGCCTGGAAGGGGCGTGCGCATTCCTGCCTCTCCGGCACACGCGGGCACAATGACGTGAACACGTGCATCCATCCCTACCCCGCCACCCAAAGTTTCCTGCTGTTCCCAACCCAAATTTGGCTCCTTCTGCCAGCAGCCTTGGGGGTCCTTGCGAGACCGCCTCGGGCTGCTGCCTTCCCCGGTGTCACGGCGTTGGGCTGGCGCTGAGCAGGGTTAGGAGCGAGAACGCTAAAAAGCTGCAGCAGCCAGAAAGGCAGCTCTTCTGTCACCGCTGCTGATGCAGACCTGGCTCCGGCGGCGCTGGCAGCGTTAGGCAGGGAGCGGAGAAGAGCAGGTTGCTCTCCATCAGCGGCCGTGTGTCATTGCCCTCTGCCCCCCCCCAGCTTTGCAGCAGCTGGGCAGGGTGGGGACAGCACCCTCCACTGCACCCCGCGGCGCTGGTACCCACCAGGGACCCTGCGGTGGGCAGGGCTCGCGTCACGAGGGGATGCGGCTGCCGTAGCCCCGTGGGGAGATGGTTGCAGTGCTGACGGATCTGCAGGTCCTAGAGGTCCAGGGGACCCCGGGGAGGATCCAGCCCTGCTCGCCCTTGGCGTGGGGTTTCCCAGGGATTTGCCTGCAGGGAGGAGCTTCCCAGGGTTTGGAGGCACCTGACGGCGGGTGGAGGTCACCCCAAAGCTCCCGGGGGTCGAACCCTGGCGCTGTCGCTGGCAGGTCCCCGGCGGCGCGCAGCGGATGGGTGGGTGCTTGCTGCCTGCCCGCTGTCGGGTTTACCTTGCGCGTCCCTATTGTGTTGGTCCACCTACGCCGTGCCGTTGCCATAGCGACTCTGCAATCGGATCTGCCCAACTTCTGCCTGGTTTCCCTGCCTTCCCCCCCAAAACCTTTGGCCCTGCTCCCTGGCCGCCCTCCCCACACCCCGGGAGCGGGATGGAGGAGACCTTGGCCCCTGCGCCGGGGTGCACGGCCGCTGCCTGCTCCTGCCGGCGTTGGGGGCCAGGCAGCGATGGGGCAGAGACCCCCCCCTGCCCTGCCATGAGCAGGCTGAGGATGTGCTGAGCCCCGAGCCCGGACCGCAGGGAACCTGCAGCACAAGCGGGGGTCCCTGACCTTGGACGTGGAGGCCACGGAAGGAAGATTTTAAAGCCCGAGCAGGCAGTTGCATGGCTGATCCTTGGCAGAGCGTTTGCCCTGATGCATCGCTACTCCGGGGTGCGTTGCTCTCAATTGATGATGTTGCTGATTCGCTTTGTATCGGCATCAGGGACGGAGGAGGCTTGAGTAAGGGTCAGGAGTGCGAACCCGCTCATGTCCAAGGGCGTTTGTGCTCTCACGTCACCTGGGCTGCCTCAGAGATGCTGCCTTGCAGGTCAAGGCTGTAATTGCTGCTGGAGAGCTGGCGAACCTTGGAGAGGGCTGGCGCGTGGGCAGGCGGCGGGACGGTGCGGTCCTGCAGGCAAACTTGGAGCAGTGCAGCCGGGCCGGGGGCCTGTCGGTGACGCCGGCCATCGGGTCGCTGTGACAACCTGCTACGGCATCTCTGACGGCATCTCTTGACGGCCATCAGAGCCTCTTTGGCCTGGGGACTGGAGAGAGGGGCAGTTAAAGCCAAGCCCCTGCCTAAAGACGCCTGTGCCTGAAGAAGCGGCAAAGCGAGCGCCTCGGTGCCCTTTTCCGGGTGGGGTCTGGGCTGGATGGCTCGCCGAAGGAGCCCAGGTCCGATGGGAAGGAGACCCCGCGCTCCTGCGTCCCGCCTTGTCTCGCGCTGGCCTCTCTCCCGCGCGCTGGGATGCGCGGGTTTGACGGCTCCTCTTGCAATAATTGCGAAACTTCAGGTGACGGTATCTGCAACGCATGGCGTCGGTGCCGCTCTTCAACCTGGTTACTGTTTGCATTCGACTGGCTTGTCATTTTGCTATTTCCACTTTAATTCAGTTTCTTTTGTGCTGAAAAGCATTAAAAAGCTTTAATAAGGAGAAACGGATTAAATTCACCTTACTGTTATTTTTCAAGGAGGTTTTTGTTCGTCAAGGCATCGCGCCTGAGGGGGACTCTATCAGAAACTGGAACTCCTGAAAATGAGTTAATTAAAAAGCCAACGAAACTGCCTCTGTCCCTCCCTTCGGTGGAGCGTGCTGGGACGGCTGCTGCTGTCCATTTTAGAGGGACACATTCTGTCCTGCCTTGTTAATCGCTAACAGATTTGTGTTATAATTGCTAACCAGGGGAAGTCTGCCTTGGTCAAGGCAGTGACTCACTTGGATTTCATTTACCTCCTGGTCTTCTCCTGGGACAATCACAAAGACTTTTTTTTTTTTTAACTTAACTACAAAATGTTCTTCTCTACATTCCCCCAGCTCTGGTTTTCCTCTCTTCTGCAGCGTGTGTGTGTGTATGCTGGTGCATCCCTCTGAGCATTCGTGTGTGCACGGGTTCCCTCATGGCCGTGGGCTCGCGAGCATCTCAACCCCCATTTTGCGCTTGCATGCGTGCGCCAGCTCCTGAGCACAAACGTGTGTGCACATGTCTGTGCTTTGGCGGGGGGGCCCAGTCCTAGTTAGTCCATCGTTTTGCAGCATCATGGACATGACTTTCATTGTAATTATAATCTCAGCCTTTGTAATTCTTCATACCTTCTGCACAGCTCTGCTGCAAGCGAGCTGCCTGTTTTATCGGTTGTAACAAGGCTGTCGCTTCAAATCCTCTCTCAGACCATTATCTCCCTTTGATGCTTTTGAAGAGCCAGCGATATGTTAATTCTACCTTGGCCCTCTCCTCTTCCCTTCTCTTTGTACAAATCCACCCTCGCCAGCCTGGCCGGCTGCCGTGGTGCTTGCAGGGGAGCTGGGCGCGGGGCTCGGGCTGTCCCTGCTCTGTCCCCCGGCTTTGGGGAGCTGGTGGGAGCTGGATGCATTTAAGGCTGTGGCTGCTTGTGCTGCCCTGGTGCCCATCACTGCCATCTCCTTGTGCCCGGAGCGGGGTACGTGTGCCGGGGGGAACGCGTCCTCTTTGCTTTGGGAGATCTGGGGCGGGTGGAGGATGAGCGAACGGCAGGACGGGCTGGGCAAAGCGCCGGTGCCGAGCCCTGCTCCTGCCAAGCCCCGTGCGGCAGCAGTGCCTGCGAGGACAGATGGAGCCCCCGAAAGCTCTGCGTGGTGGTGCCCATCGCCCGCTTGGCCCTGGCAGGCAGCGCCGGATTGTTGGCCCTGGGCAGCCCTGCCTCTCGGCGGGGTGCGGGCAGGGCAGGCAGCGCATCCCCTAGCCCCCACCCAGCCCGGAGCGCAGCCGGCAGCACCAGCCCCGCTGCAGGCAGAGCTCTGCTCGGGGGTCCCGCACCGCTCCCGGGGCTGCCGGCCAAGGGGCTTCTCTGCGGCCGGATCCAGGGAGCTGGGAGAGGGTGGGTGCCATGCTGTGCCGTCCTGGCACGTGCTCTGGGACATGCTAAGCAGCCCAAATCTCTTCCAGAATATTCCTGATTCCCTCCCACGGCACTTGGGGTTCGGACAAGCTCATCGCTGGTTGGATGTGGAGTGGTTGTGTGCGGTGGGGATGTAATTTATGGACTTGGTGATAAGCCTGTCCAGTCATCCTAAAATAATAAGTAAAATACATACCAAGGGCTGGCACGAGATAGGATCAGTAATATCAGGGTCTGAGGAAAATTACTGACTCTTCAACAGCAAAATAAAGAGCGTGGAGTCACAGAAGGGAAAAGTCAGGAGTGTTGTCTTCTACCACAGACTGGGTCAGAGCCCTTCGGGGACTGGGACAGACTGGTTTGGCCACAGCTCTTCGGGCAGTGCTTGGGTGATTTGGCCAAAATATGCAATCCTGTTGTGGAGGCCCATTGCAGCCATGCAAAGCACAGAGGAGTCAAGAGCGGGGCGAGCATCCCCTCGTGTGAAGGCAGCACATCCATGCCTCCAGGGACCAGGCATCTCTGGCACTGCCCTGCCCGGGCGGGGGTCTCTGCCCCCCTTCCTTGCCTGGGTGTGCTCCTGGGGAGGTGGGGACAACCAGCTGCTGGAGGGGGCGAATCTGGCAAGGGAAGGGGATGAAGGATTTACTGCTCTCCATTTGAAATGGGCTGTGATTTATTAAGGGTCCCTCACGCAGCCTCTCCTGGGAGGCGGCATCCGAGCCTGGCCTTGGGGAGTTTGGGTGAGGGCTGCCGAGCAGAAGCACGGTTACAAAACTGCTGCCCTGCGCAGCTGAACTCGAGACGTTTCCGAATCCAGGCACGGCACGTCAAACCCTTCAGGAGCTGATGCAATCCTGCTCGCCTCTCGGAGACGGTGCGATGGGCTGTTGTTTCCCCGGGCGCGCGGCTGCAGCAGCCTGAGCTTCTACCGGGGGTCAGATGCTTTGGCTTGACACATGGCAACGCTGCAATTTGGGCTCTGCACGGCCGGGCAGGTACCAGCGCTGCCAGCCTTGCCTTGCCCCCGGCACCGTGCGCCCGGCATCTTGCACCAGGAGCTCAGGCTGCAAAGAGCTGCTGGTGCAGCTGGCACCTTAATTGCCAGATACGATGGATGGCTTCGTTCAGTACCGAAAGGCATTCTGAGGCAGTTTCTCGCTTTCAAGCTCCCGGTGTTTTGGAAAAGCTATACGTGCCCGGGATAGGCTTGGATCCTGCTGGTTGTTATCTAATAGTGCCTGGTAATCACGGCTCTGGACTTCTATTTCTGGTTCTGCTTCTGAGTCACGGTGTGCCCTTGGAAAAGACCTTTGTGCCTTGAGGCTTGCCTGCATGCAAACGCTGCGCTCGTTTGACTTAAATCACTTTTAAAACAGTTTTGGTTTGGTTGAGGCAGAACTTGGTCTGGGTCCACTGATGTCTTGTGGAGTATTAATGGGAACTGCATCTTGAATTGGAATAAGAGCATCCTGCTGCTGCTTGGGATGAGTCTAGCGAGTGAATTTGTGTTTATACACATAGACTAGACCTCTATTTACCTTGTCAGCAGAAGGGTTAATACCCCAGCAGCAAATCCGCTAGTGGATTGTTAAAGTCCTTGGATAAATACGCTGTGATGGTCTGATGCTATTGCAACTTCTTTCTCTGCTCCCAGAGCACTGCGATAGGAGACTCCTTGGCAGCCATCAGGGCGTTGCAGGGACTGATGAGGACGGGGAGCTTTGTGCGGGAGCTCGCTTCCTATTTAAAAAAAAAAAAAAAAAAAAAAAAATCATCCTCTAAGTAACAAACTAGGTTTGCAGCCGTGGTGATTGCGGTGGGGAAATAAATGCTGTAAAAAAGCAAGGTGATAGGTGGGTGTGAAAGGGGAGAAAAGAGCAGTCAAGAACTTTGATCCCAATAAAAAGACTGTTGGGACAAAAGCTGCTCTGCACCCATTTCTCCCACCCCACTCCTCAGCCGCACGTCTCGGTGGATCACGCTTCTTGTCACCAGATCTGACTTCCCTCCTGGTTGGGTACGCTGCCTCCTCAAACGCGGCTGAGGGCACCGCTGGAGCCGGGGTGCTGCTGCCCGTCCCGGGCTGCGCAGGCGTTAGGGGACCAGCCCCGGGGCGGGAGGATGAAGCTGCTCGCGATGCTGCTGTGCCAAGCGCGTGCCCCGCTCCGAAGCGCTTTGCGTCGCCCGCAGCAGCGGGGAGCTCGCCCGTCCCGGCGGCGCGGCGTGCTGGGGATGCTCTCAGTCCCCGCCTCGTCCTCCGAGCTCTCGCTGGGCTCCTGCAGCCCCGTCCCGGGCGTGCGAGCCCGGGGCTGCCCGGGGAGGGGGGCGCGAGTCTCTAACCCACGCGCCGCTCCGCTGCCCGACGGTGGGTATCGCAGCGAGCCGCAGCTCCACGCGTCCTGGGGACTTTCGGTGCAATCTCCCACTGGTGATTACCAGTGATTACCAGTGATTACCAGTGGGAGGCTTGGGAGAGGAAAGCTCCCAAGCTCTCCCGCTTGCTGGGCTGTAAGCGATGCCAGCTCCTGTCATTCGCTGCAGCGCATTGGCTTGACACCGGTGGAAACGCTGCGAAGAAGCAACGGAGGGAGGTAGCAGGGGCAAAGAGGGGGGCTCGGAACATCCCTTTAAAAATGAAAATTATTCTGGCTTCCAGCACCGCCTCCCAGGGCAGCAGCCTGACCAGCACGTGCCAGGACGGTGCGGGCGTACCGGTGACTCCGGTAGCGATGCTGGGCTGCCGTCCTGCTCCCCGCTTTGCTCTGCTTTGGTTACCTTGCACCCCAGCCTGCATTCGATACCCATTGCGGTCCCCACCTGCTTGCATGATCCTGCTTCCCCTTTGCCAGCCCTTAGCAGCATGAAACCTAAGCAACCCGTTGGGAGGGGACTTGGAGCAGAAACGAGAGCAGGTTTAATGTCACAGCTTAAAGTGAACAATTTTCAAAAGGAAAACAAAAGTCAAACCAGAATCTTAATGGTATTTTTTTTGTTTTCTTTTGTTTTGTTGTTTTATTTTTTGTTAGCAACCCAACTACTGGAGCTTTAAGGTCAGTATTTCTGATTTTTCATGCTTCTGTTTGAAATGCATGCACTTTTCCACCCTTGCCTCATCTCTGTGTCTGTGTGGGTGGGGGGAGCTCGGGTTTTTTGTTGAGGATTCCTGTGCCAAAGTAGTTTGTTCTCGGCTCAGCAGCAGTTTAAGCTCGTGAGAAGGATCTTACGCTTTGGGGTTGAGTTGTTGTGCGGATATAAACCTGTTCTTGGAGAGGGATGAATCTGTGTCCTGCCCTCGTTTAGTTCACTATCACCCCATAGTCAAATCCTGCTGCTTTAGAGTTATTTCATTGCGGCAGAGACCTTAATTCTGGGAAAAGGACAGAAAAGAGTCTGTTCCAGATGGGCTCGGAAAGCCACCACTCCATCCAGGTGCCTGCTCCCAGGCAGGGATACAAGGGCTGCTCTGCTCTGCCATCGCACGGAGCGTCGGTCGCTTACCTGCGCTCGGCCAGCACCGCCTCCCGCTCCGGGCTCCTCATCTCCCTCTCCCAATTCCCCGGAGAGCCCAGGCTGATCCCGGGTGTGCGAGGGCAGGGGACTCGGGGGTCTCGGGACGGGGGGTGCCGGCGTGCTGCTCCCTAGAGCTGGGCTGTGCCTGCACCTTGCAGGAGGTTGGCGGAGAGGAACGGGCTTTCCAACACAAATGCATGCCGGCTCCCAGAGACCGGCTCGTGTTTGGCGTGTCGAGGGACCTCTAGACCAGACAGCCAAGTTATTTTTTTCCAACCGAAACGATTCTGTGATTCTATTTGTTCGGCTGGTTGTGTTGAGCCCTGCGGGAGGGCGAGGGGCAGCTCCGTCCCGCGTTGGCCATCGCACCTCTGTCTCCGTCCTCTGCTCTGTTCGCTTGGGCGTTACGGTGCCAGGCGGCTCGTCAGGAGGCTGCCGCAGAAGCGGCAGAACGGAGAAAGCGTCAGTGTTTGCTTTATTGCACCGGGAGCTTTGTGCCTAAACCCACCGCTTCCAGGCTGCACAAAGGGGACCCTGACGGGAGCCTCCTGGCAGCGCCGAGGGTCTGGCCCTGCCCGGCGATTTCTGCCAGCACCTTGCAAACAGTTGCCCTATTGTCTGGCAGGGTGAAGTACGCATGTCATCGCAACTCCCCTTCCTCCCTCCTCCTCCTCGCCCAGGGATGCGGTGGCAACACTTCAAGGTCAGGCGTGTTGCTGGATGACCTTGGCGTGTTGTCCCCAGTGGGTTTGCTCTTCCTGTGGAAAAAACAGGCACTTTGCTCGGCTGGCAGCGGAGAGCAGAGGAGTCATAAAATGCATAATATGTGCACTTGTTCCGAGTTTTCATTCTTGAAGTACTTGCAGCGGAAAACACGTGTGAGCAGCGGCTCCCCGAATATTCAGCTGTCCAGGTTCTCACCGGCTGCTTTCAGCACGTGCTCTTGGGGACATTCCTGGGACTGGGGGGGGGAAGGCGCAAAAGCCTCAATTTTTTTTTTTTCCATTTTTTGTGAGTAAGAAATAAAACAGGGACAAACTTTAGGGGTCCACCCACCCCAGAAGGTTCCTCCTGGGCCGCAGCTGGGGGTTTGCAGCCATAGAGGGTGCGTTTCCTCTAACCACATATTTTTCCACCTGAGCCTGGAAGTACTTTGCAATTGCAAGCGGAGCATCCTTCCCGGCTGTTATCTGCCGTGGAAATGCGTTACGGGTTAAATCGCCCTCTGCGTCCCGGCTGAGGGAGGCCTCCGGCTGCCTGACCCCACTACCAGCTGGGGACGGCTCGCTGCGGGGAGAGCCCTGCGGGGAGCCTGATCCCGGCAAGCAGGTGCTGGGGGCTTCCTCGAGGCCACCGCAGCCACCTGCAGCCCCTGGGGTCTTCCGTAGCTGCAGGCTTGGCCTTCAGCTGGGAGAGCTGCCTCCCCCCTCCCCGCTCTCGCCCCAAATTAAAGCGTTCGTGACCCAGCAGAGCCAGCGCTTCTCCATCCCTCGGCCAAAGAGGGGGGGCTGCGGCCAGAGCCCCAACTGATGGGGGACAGAGGGGATCGGATGGTGGGAAGGGCTGCGCCAAATTCCCAGGGATACCCAGGGATGTGGTTTGCTGCTGCTGCTGCCTGCTCTCGTCCTGCGCTGGCATCCCCCATCCGCCTGGGGACGGGCAATGGCAGGTGCTGGCTGAAATTTGGGGCTGTCCCCGCGTGGGCTTGGGGAGAAGGGGGGCCCTGCGTTGCTGCGTTTGTCAGTCTCGGTGCTGGAGATGAGCAGATGCTCTGGTATGTCGGTGGCGGTGCCATCATTGCGGAGAGGGGCCCAGGAGATTCCGCCGTCCCCAGCCGATTCCTCCTCTGCATCCCGTCGCGTCTGCAGGTCCTGCCGCTGCCCTCTGCCCTGCTCCCTCCTCCTGCCCCGTGCCCCAGCGCGTCCCTGGGGTTTCTGCGCTCGCTTCTAAGTCGAGCCAGCCCCGCTCGGCTCACGAATGCCCCTTCCTGCCGGCTGGGTCGGGCTGTGTGCTCACACGGAGCCCTTGACCCAGCCGCTCTTTGGCCACTGTCACGCTGCTGCCGGTCCCCAAGTCCCCAGGCAGATGCTCGGAGCCCCTCGGCCCGGGCAGCCTGGTACCCGCCCGCCTTCCCATCACCTAAACCGCATCCCCGCTCACAGCCACCGTCCCTGCCATTTTGGGGTGACTCAAACCCATGATCTGGGTGTCAGCCTCTCCGGGGCAGGAGCGTCTCAGCCCCATGGTTTGCAGGGCTCGGGGGCTCCAGGGACCCGTTGCTGGACCTGGCCGGGGGGCAAATCCCTCTGCGGAGACGCAGTGGGGAGGGGGCTCTGCCACGGAGAGCGGCGAGGCAGTACGGGGGGGGCTGGGGGCTCCCGCTGCGC
This sequence comes from Pelecanus crispus, assembly GCF_030463565.1. NCBI lineage: Eukaryota > Metazoa > Chordata > Aves > Pelecaniformes > Pelecanidae > Pelecanus > Pelecanus crispus. The sequence goes on along the minus strand of NC_134660.1, from coordinate 1,824,211 downwards.
TAGCGCAGGGGGTGGGCTGGCTCCTTGCTGTCACTTGTGGGCTGGCGGAGGAACGGGAAGAACCGAAGGCAGAGCCTCGGAAGGGCTCCTTTGGTGCCAGGACTTTAAAAGAACATCAAAGGGACTAAAGCAAAAGCTTGTAGGAAAAAAATGGCTAGGATGTGGAAGGGAGAAAGGCGGGGGGACGGGACACTTTTGTCTTAAAAATAAGCGTCCAGGGCTGCGTCGCCCGCTTCGTGCTGTGACGGCACGGTTGCTGCTCCCGCAGCGGTCGGTGGCTTGCTCGGTGCTCTGGGCTGCGGCTCCGCTTCCTCCGGCACGGCCAGGGCACCGGGCTTCCCAGGATCGCCTCGCCTGGTTAGCAGGAAGCCATTTCCATCTCCCCGGCAGGCCGGGGGCTCGAGGCGTTTGCTGAGCCGGTATTATAGGCAGGCAGTGGTATTTACTTGCAGGAGACGAACAAATACCAGGCAGGCTTAGCTCCTGTAATCCTGCCGCTCCTGCACCTCCTCCCCGCGCCCTCCCAGTGGCCTTGGCGCCCGCCGTGCTCCGCGGGGACCCGTGTTTACTGCGTAATATTTTCTTTCTCGCAGGAGGAGGGCATTGGGGTGTACTCCGCAGCTGCTGAGCGCCTGCTCCCACCTCCTCCTTGCTCTCAGCTTTTGGGGCACTCGCTGCTTTGCTGACCCGTCCCCGGGAGCTGCTCTCCAAGCGCTCGGTTATCTGGTGATCCTGGACGTTGTCACTATTTATTATCGCGGCAGGGATGAGCGTAGCGCCTTTAGCGTAGGAATGGGGAAACTGAGGTGCGGCGGGACTGGGTGACTTGCCTGAGAGTACCCGGGGGAGCTGCAGCGGCACGACCTGCAGCGGCGTCTGGGCCGGCGTCCCAGATCTGGGGCTCTCTTTACCTACAGCTGTTGCTGCTGAAGTTGTTTTTTGTTTTTTTTTTTTTTTGTTGCGTTGGTTCCTTTTTTTCACTTCAAACCAGCTCCTCTGAGCCTGTTTCCCGAGAGGCACCCGCACATGTTAACCAGAGCCTGGCCTCCCTGTATACAGCTGTTAAAGCAAATCATGCCTCAGATGCCAAAGCGCTGAGCCTTGTCACCTGTCACCGTGACGTCCCTGTCGCTAGCGCTGCTAACCCAAGCGTCCCCGCTGCTTTACAGCCTGCACCGGCTGCCCTCCCTCGCTGGCTGCAGCCCTGCGATCCCCAGCAAGGGCTTGTCCCTTCTCCCCCTCCCCATCCCCTTTCTGCTGCTTTCTCACACTTGGCTTTGCTTCCCATCCACCAGTGTCCCTGAAGGATGCAGTAATTTGCTTATTTTTGGAAGATGCTGTCACACAAGGCAGCGTTGCCAGAGAGTGGGGATTGAATGCGGCCGCGTGCGAGGAAGGGGATGGCTGGGGTGAACGGCCACGCGGGGCCGGGGTAGCAGGGATGGAGGCAGGACTGGCACCCTCACCCCCACAAGCATCTCCTCCCGCATACCCCTCCATAATCCGTCTCCTGGGACCGCCTCAGCCTCAGGGGAGGTGCTGGATCAGGCCTATTTCTGGACCCCCCTGCCCATCTGCCCAGGGTCTCAGGCAGGGATGCTCCGCTCCCCACGGATGCCAGGCGGGACATGCCTGTTTGAGGCACGGGAAAAACAGCTCCGGGAACAAAAGCACGGCTGCCTTTGCTGGGAGGTTAATGATTACCCTCCCCGCGGGAGCCAAGGTTGCACCCAGCGCCGGGAGATGAGGATGAGTGGGCACGGCGCGTCCCCTCGCCCACGGGTGGTCCCAGCTCCAGCCCTGCCCTGGGTGCCAGGACCTTCTGCTGCCCCACTGCTAGCGGCAAGACTGCTCCCCCGCTGCGCTTTTGGGAAGAAAACCAGAGTTTGGGGGCCTGAGTCCTCAGCGTGGCTGGATGCACGGTGCGGTGCGGCAGGGATGGCCCTTGGAGCTGCCGTCTCCTGTGCAGACATCCCGATCCCTCCTGCCGGGCAGGTGGTGCCGGCAGCCCCGCTGATGCTGAGCCGCCGCCGTGCCCGTGCCCGTGCCCGGAGAGGGACCGAGAGCGCCTGCCGCCGTGGCGGGCAAGCAGCAGCCGTCAATATTCATGAGGCTGCAGAGGATCCAGGCTTTTAAATATTCATCGGGCAGGCGAAGGTGGGAGGCTCTTGGTGGCAGCCAGAAGGGGAAAAAATGCAGAGCAGCCACCCGTGTCCCCCGTGGAGCCGGCCGGCCCGTGTCCGAGGGCAAAAGGGTGTTTTCTGCTTGGAAACACGACATCCGAGTGTCGGGCTCCTGCTCCTCGCCCTCGGAGGGCCGGGCAGCTCCCGTGTTTTGCAGGGCAGGGGCGACAGATGCCGGTGCCGCGGAGCTGCTTGCTGTAGGGGTACCCCGTTTCACCCCTGTGTGGGGCCCATCGCAGGGCAGCAAGCTCCTGCCCGGCTCCCGCTCACATCTGGCTGCTGGTAGCAGGCTGTGCACATCTGGTGGGGAAGGCCCCTTTCTTCAGTCAAGGGGTCCGGTTTAAAAAACTAATCCGATTTTAACGCTAATCCTGTTAACGTTGAGATCAGGATTAATTCTGGGTTAATCGGGATAATCCTGACAAAATGTTGAGCATTAGACGTTGGATGAATTATTGCTGATGTGAGCGGTACGCTTTTAATTTGGTGGCGAGACCCTGGCGGGGCGAGAGGGGAGGGGGACAGAGAAGCCCCTTGGATGGGGGAGGCTCCCAGTATATCCCTTGTACGATGCTCAGAGCACCCTGGGCCTCTCATTTCTTCCACCTTTGCTGCTGCAGCCCCAGTTACCTCCAGTTTTTCCTCCTTTTCTTCCCAGCTGGGCATCTCCTGGCTCCTCCGTCTCGGGAGGCAGGAGCTGGGCTGCTGGAATTCCCTCCCTGCACGGAGGCTTTGCGGAAGTTCAGCGCTCCTGGCTGGTGGAGCTGGTGTGGAACGCTGCACAGGGATGCCGAGGGGTTCAGTTGCACCCAGCTCGCTGGGATCAAGCGCCGGAGCTGGGACGTGCGGGAGGAGGGTGGCACCACGGCCCCGGGCAGGCTGTACTGGGGCAGCTGGGCTGCCCTGGCTGAGACTGGTTTGAAACTGGGAAGCTGATGCCTGGGCTGGGGAGGCAGCGGCAAGGTGATGCGCAGGTGCCAGGGATGCTGCATCCCAGCTGGGGATGCTGCGTGCTGGTCGGGAATGCTCCCCAGGAGGGATTTGCAGCCAGGCTGGAGGTGAGGTGGTTGCTGGGGAAGTGTCCCGTTACCTGGGCTCTGCTCCTCTTACAAAATAGCCGGCGGCTCTTTGCTGACTCACTCTCTGGGAGCATCAATAATTAAGGATGAGCAGAGTTCGTTAGGAATGAATGAAGGAAGGAGTGAATGGAGCGGTTTGTGATGCGCTGGCGTCGGTTTGTTTGCAGAGGGGTCAGCGCCGCGTTGGGTGGTGGCCAGGCTCCTGATGGTGAGAGGTGGGCAGGCTGGGGAACCTCAAGGGAGTTCTCCAGACAGCAGCTGGAGTTCGTTTTTGCAAAGCGCCGCTGTCCCACACCCCGGGGCACTCACGGCACAGCCCCCCCAGCCCCCCTCCAGCCATTACTGGGGCTCAGGAGGGGACCGAGGTGCCGGGCTCTCATCCCAGCATCTTGGAGGGAGGGAAGGGCAGGTACCGCTTTGCTGAGACCTGGGCTGAATTGTCCCTGAGCAAACCAGTGGGACCAGGCTGGCCTGGCTGAAACCCCCCGTGATGTGATGGCGTCAGGCAGGCAGAGAAGTGCCGGGGCGGGGGGAACGTTGCAGGACAGGTTCCTGGAAATCCCTCCCTCCCTCCCCTGCCTCTGTTTCTTTAACAGCTCTCAGAGCTGCTTCACAAAAAAAAGTTTCAAATTGCATTTAAAATTTTCCTTGGAAATGTTGACAGAAGCAGAGCTGCGGGAGGGACAGATGTTGTTTTTCTCCCAGCTTTGCTAACAGCTTGATTCGCTGCTGACCTTCGCTGGCAGCGCAGAGCAGCCAAGGCTCCGGCTCCGCTTCCCAGCCCACCCTAAGGGTCTGCTCGCCCAGGTGGGCTCCCAGCGGGGCCAGGGTCCCCAGCCCCCTCCTCTGGGCATTGAGAGCATCTCCCCGCTCCGCAGGGAGAGGCTTTCCCGGTGCCCTAGCACAGACACATTTTTCTAAAGGATGGGATGGAGGAGGCTCGGCTCTGTTCTGGAGCAGCCCGGTGAAGCAGCACTGAGCCCGTGTGTTTGGGGATGGGGGTTACACCTGCGATGCCCATGGAAAGGCTTTTCCAGGTGTGGGGAAGGCGAAGGGACTGTGTCTGTTGTTTTTTCCCCATCCCTTTGTTTCTGAGATCCATTTCCCCAGGGAACGGCGCGGGCTGGGAGCAGTGCTCTGGGCCAGGCTTTCAGAGATGCTCCCCTTCGGCTCTAGCTTGCAAATATGGACCGTCCCGTCCAGCTGCTGGCACGCTGGCTCTGCGCTGCGCAGGGTGCGCTGCGGCGTCACGGGCCCCGCACTGCCGGGAAGGATGGTCCCCTCTAGCTCCAGTGAGCCAAAGTCTGGGAATTCAGGGCAGGAGGCCGTGAGCACCGGCGCGAGAGGATGCGCACGCAGGCAGGGGTAGGGATGCAGGTAATGCCTGAGAGAAATAGATTTTTTTTTTTTATAGCTATTTTTATTATTTTTTTATATATACGGAGATAGGCAGGGATGGAGAAGAGTGATGGAGAGCAAAGGTCCAAGAAGCATCAGGCGGGACCCCGCTGAGGGGTCCTGTTACCCTCTCCCATGGCTCTTCCCAGTGCCGGCTCCGAGGGATGCTGTGCCAGGAGATGGCACGGAAAGGTGCAGCGGCTCACCCTGGTCCCGCAGCGAGAGCCCAGGGTGACTCCCGGCACAGCTCAGCGATGGCTCGAGCATCGCGCAGCAGCGATGCCAGAACATCCTTCCCCGCTCCCAGCATTGCAGCTGGAGGCTGGTGGGGTCTCCTCATCCCCAGCACAGCCCGGACCATCGGCGTGCCGAGCTCCAGCGCCCATCCCGGTCGCTCAGCACACCACCAGATGGGACCTGTAGTCAGATGCTGGATTAAATGAGAGCGGGATTATGAGGAATTAATCTAGATCAGTGTCCAACCGGGGGCTGGAGCCGGGGGTTTATGTACGGTTTATGTACGCGGTAAATAACCGGTTGCGTTGCTTTGCCCAGGGCTGGGCTTGCCAGCTCCATGCCAGCTGTTTCCCAAGCTGGCCCGAGCGGATTTTAGGGAGCCCTTGCCTTTATCCCATCATGTGGCACGGCAGAGGAGCTGCAAACAGTGGGGAGCTGGGAAGGTGGCAGCGTGGCTGAGCAGCGCGGCTGCCCGGGACCTTTGCAGGGCTCTGTCTGCCCGTGCAAGGGCGATGCCCGGCCGGCCCCACCGCGCTCCAGCGCATCGTCCGTGCCAACGGGGCAGGATGGAGCATGAGCTGGGGGGGTCTGGGGGCTGCCGCCGGACCCAGCCCCGCAGCAGCCGCCCAGCGCAGCCCGGGCTGCTTCGCCTGGTGACGATGGGGTCCTGGAGAGACGCTGAGCTCGGGGTCCGGCGCTGCCTGTGACATTGGCACAGCGAGGGCTTATCCATCCCAGCTGTGAGTACAGGTCTGTATTGGTGCTTGCGGGCTGCGTTCTGGCTGTCCCGGCTGGTTTTTTTTGGGGAGAGAGGGGCTGGCCTCTATGCCAGACTGCAGAGCACGGCTGAGCTGGGCTGGGTGCTAGGTCGAGGGGAGAGGAGCCCTGCGCATGTCTCAGCAGGGTGCTCGGGGACCCCCCTTCTACTGCCCGGCCTCCGTGTTGCAAATAATATTCTTACCATGGCTGAAACACCCCTGAGCACTGCAGGTCGCTGCGTGCCGGCGTGCGTGTGGGGTACAGCGGGGTCAGGCAGAAACGGGCCTGAAATGGCTGCTTTCTTCTCAGGTGGGGTCCGACACCGCCCTCGCAGCCCGGCGTGGGTCGGAGCAAGGCGCTGGCGGGGGCTCGGCTGCCTGGGCTGTGACAAACCCTCTGCTCCGTCCCCGAGACAAACCCTCTGCTCCGTCCCCGAGACAAACCCTCTGCTCCGTCCCCGAGGGTCCCTTTGCAGGTCAGGCTTGCTGCCTGCCTGAGGAAGTGAGTGGAAATATTAATGAGCGCGACCAGCTCCGGTGGCTTTGACTTTTGCACAGGAACAGCTGCGCAGTGCCCGGCTCAGTCCCAGGGCAGGATCCTATCCCCACGCTTTTTTTTTTTTAATTTCCCCCCCCCTCCCCCTCCTATCTTCTTTTAAGTGCCCTGCAGGAGGTCCAGAGCTGCTCCTCTGCCCTAGCTCTGCTCCCTCCAAACTCCTGCCACCTTCCTCTGTGCCCCTGGTCCCCCTGCTCCTCTCCTAAACTCTCCCCCCCTTCCCTGCAGCCATCTCTGCTCTCCATCCGAGACCCAGCAGCTCCGCTGCTTGCCCCTGCTCCAGCGGGATAACCGCGGTGCCCATCCCCACCGGGTCCAGAGGGACAGCCCCGCTCCTCGCCCAGGTCCCCCAAACACCGCTGGCACCTCGGCTCCTTCCCCCGCTCCCTCCAGCCCTGAGCACTCAGCCCGCAAAGCTGGGGAAGGAAATATTGGAGAGGGGTGTGGAAGAAGGGAGGGAGGGATGGGGACAAGAAGAAGGGAGGGGGGAGAAGGAGAGGATCATCCTTATCTAGCCAGGCAGATATAATGAAGCTGCTTCTGTGCTGACAGTAAAGGGATTGTTGGGAGTTTTAGGAGCTAAAAGAATCGCTTAATTGTATCTTTTTTTAGCTCTGGGGAGATAAAAGACAAAAGCCCCCAAGTCTCCCCCCGTTCCCCATCCCACCTCTTTTATATAAGACTCCCAGGGAGGCGTGGAGGGGCCGGGGATGCTCCTGTCCCCGCCGGCGTGGGGGGGGTCCTCCCGCTGCCTTTCGCAGGAGGGGCCTGGAGGGGGTGGGCAGGTGCTTTGCGAGTGGGTTTTTGCTGGGAGAACCACCAAAATAGCACCCATGGAGCGCTCCCAGGGTGCAAAGCTTTGCTGACGCTTCCGCACCAGCACGATTTCCTCTGCTCTGGCACGCAGGAGGCTCCCAGGGGCTTTAAACCGCTGCCTGGCAAAGGGCAGGTTTCTTCCCCAGGAGGGGCTGCCGTCGCCCTGACCTTGGTGGCCACCGGCACTCTGCCCTCCCAAAAGCGAGCTGCCACCATTCCCACCCGCCGTGCCAGCTGGAGCCGGAGCTCCCGCACCGCTGCCCCACGGCCTTGGGCGGCTTTTGTTTTGCTTTTGGGCAGCTGCGCTCCTTCGCCTTTCCCTTCGCTCCCTGGCCGTGAACCCGCTGCTTCCCACGCTCCGAGCCGTGGTGCGGGGCAGGCGCCGGGATCCTGGGATCGGGGGAGATGCTGCTGCTGCTGCCCCTGAGCTGGGGGCTGAGCCAGCCCAGCCCCACCAGCTCCCAGCACGAGCTGCCTGGACAGAAATCAGCCCAGCCCCGGATTAACCCTGCGCTGCGACGCTGGTTCAGCAAGAAATGGGTCATCTCCCAGCGTGGCATCGCCGCGGCGCAGGGACAGCGAGCGGGAGAGCTGCGTCCTCTCGCCTCCAGCCCCTCGCTGCCACCGCGGGTGGGTTTCAGACACCGCGGGGAAAGATCTCGGTGCCCACGGGGGACCTCAGGCTCTTCTGAAGCCGCGGGAGACCGAGTCCTTCGTGGGGGGGTCTGGGCTCAGGCACAACCCCTTGGGGGGGCATAACTGAGAAGCAGGGGGCGAAAACGCCTTTGCTCCCAGGCTGGGGGTCCAGGCTGGGTTTTGGTCACCTCCCTGCAAAGCGCTGCTGCAGCAGCTGGGATTTATCCTGCACCCCTAGAGCCTTCGCCGGCTGGGAGCTGCGTGGGGTGGGATCCTGCGTGGCCGCAGCCGGCAACGTGCGGAGCAGTGCCCTGGGTGGGTGCCAGCACCGATCCTCGCCGTGGTCTGGCCGTGGGGATTCCGTAGGCAGCAGGCAGGCGGGAAGGCGAGGCCTTTGGGATGGAAGGTGCTCCCGAAGCGGGATATTAGGATCGTTACTGCGTGCTCGGTACTGGACTGTTGCAGCCTTTGCTACCTCCCCCTTGGCTGGGGTGCGTGATACGGTCCGGGCCAGGCAGAGAATACCCTTTCCCTTCCGGAGACGGTGGCAAGGGGTTGATGTTTATTTTCATCCTGCATCGGATTGAAGGCTCAGCCCACGCACACCAAGCACAGGCCCCGGCAGGCACCCGGGGAGCCGGAGCCTTGCGTGCCCCCAGGACCGGAGCAGCACCCGCAGCCCCGCATCTCCCGCTCCTCCGGACGGACAGCGGGGCAGCGCTCGGCGGGGTGACACGTTCCCCCGTGACAGCAGGGGACATCCATCCTGCGGGTGCAGACACTGGCATGGACATGTCCAGGCACTGTTCATCCCAGGGTGGCACCAGCAAGGCAGGATTGGGCCCCTCCCAAAGCATCTCCAGCCAAGCAGGGACCTGGGCACCCATTTTAGACTCCACGGTGATGGATGAAGCTGCTTGAAAGTGTCAGGTCGCGACGTGCTCGGGGTGCGCCACGGCCTCGGTGACTGTGCTCAGGTGCCACCTACTCCGGGAGGGCTGCGAGCGCGGTGGATGGGGCTGGGGGGGAAGCGGAGCCGCCCCGGGGGCTGCCGGGGGCTGCCGTGCCACGTCGGCAGCGGCCGGTGGCAGGGGCGGGAGGCAGGATGTGCGGGGGCTGAGTTGTCAGTTACGTATTATCTTATAGCAGCATAAGTCATTAGCAAGGCAGAGCAATAAAACCCAATTCCCTCGGAGTTGCCTCGTTAATGGTCTGCTGGAGGCCAAGGACGGAGCGGCCGCTGTGCTCCCCCCTCGCCGGGCACCTCGGCTCCCCGCCGCTGCTGCAAGGCTCCGCGGGCACCGGGGTCCCGCGGCCGTGCCCCCGGCAAAGTCGGTGTGGCCGAAATGGCCGCAGGCAAGAAATGGCAGAGACCCCCTCCCCCCAACAGCACTTGGAGACCCCCCCTCACGCCGCAGCCTCTGTCCTTTCCAGCTCGCCGGCATCCTGCGTGGGCCCGGGGCTCGTGTTGCCAGCAGCGGAGGGTCCCGTGCCCGCGGAGGTGCCCTGCAGCGAGGGGGGCCGGGGAGGGGGGTGCAGCTCTTGCCTTGGTGCCAGCGAGGGCTGTGCGGGGCCGCTGGGTCCCTGCTCGCGCCGGGAGAGCCGTTCCCTGAGCACGCTGTGCCGAGCATCAGGCCAGAACGGTCCCTTCCAGGCTAAAAATCCATTAATTTCCATCTTGCCCTTTTTTTCCTTTTTTTTTTTTTTTTTTTCTTTGACTGATGCCATAATTAGCTTCATCAGATGAGCTTAATTACTTGAGGTCAGCTGCGACCCTGGGGCAGAGGCAGAAGGCAGGAGAGGTCCAGGCTCACCTGGAGCAAGGCAGCTCTGCCCGCCGCCCTGCTCCCGCAGCCGCCCCGCAGGCAACAGGGACCGCGGTGCGTTGGGGTGCTGTGCTATAGGGACCGCGGTGCGTTGGGGTGCTGTGCTATAGGGGCCGTAGGGACTGTAGTGTGTTGGGGTGCTGTGCTATAGGGGCCGTAGGGACCGCGGTGCGTTGGGGTGCTGTGCTATGGGGGCCATAGGGACCGCGGTGCGTTGGGGTGCTGTGCTATAGGGACCACAGTGCGTTGGGGTGCTGTGCTATAGGGGCCGTAGGGACTGTGGTGTGTTGGGGTGCTGTGCTATAGGGGCCGTAGGGACTGTGGTGTGTTGGGGTGCTGTGCTATAGGGGCCGTAGGGACTGCGGTGCGTTGGGGTGCTGTGCTATAGGGACCGCGGTGCATTGGGGTGCTGTGCTATAGGGGCTGTAGGGACCATGGTGTGTTGGGGTGCTGTGCTATGGGGGCCATAGGGACCACGGTGTGTTGGGGTGCTGTGCTATAGGGACCACAGTGCGTTGGGGTGCTGTGCTATAGGGGCCGTAGGGACTGTGGTGTGTTGGGGTGCTGTGCTATGGGGGCCGTAGGGACCGCGGTGCATTGGGGTGCTGTGCTCTAGGGGCTACAGGGACCGCGGTGCGTTGGGGTGCTGTGCTCTGGGGGCCGTAGGGACCGCGGTGCGTTGGGGTGCTGTGCTATAGGGACCACAGTGCGTTGGGGTGCTGTGCTATAGGGGCCATAGGGACTGTGGTGTGTTGGGGTGCTGTGCTATAGGGGCCGTAGGGACTGCGGTGCGTTGGGGTGCTGTGCTATAGGGGCTGTAGGGACCATGGTGTGTTGGGGTGCTGTGCTATGGGGGCCATAGGGACCGCGGTGCGTTGGGGTGCTGTGCTCTGGGGGCCGTAGGGACCGCGGTGCGTTGGGGTGCTGTGCTATAGGGACCACAGTGCGTTGGGGTGCTGTGCTATAGGGGCCATAGGGACTGTGGTGTGTTGGGGTGCTGTGCTATAGGGGCCGTAGGGACTGCGGTGCGTTGGGGTGCTGTGCTATAGGGGCTGTAGGGACCATGGTGTGTTGGGGTGCTGTGCTATGGGGGCCATAGGGACCGCGGTGCGTTGGGGTGCTGTGCTCTGGGGGCCGTAGGGACCGCGGTGCGTTGGGGTGCTGTGCTATAGGGACCACAGTGCGTTGGGGTGCTGTGCTATAGGGGCCATAGGGACTGTGGTGTGTTGGGGTGCTGTGCTATAGGGGCCGTAGGGACTGCGGTGCGTTGGGGTGCTGTGCTATAGGGGCTGTAGGGACCATGGTGTGTTGGGGTGCTGTGCTATGGGGGCCATAGGGACCGCGGTGCGTTGGGGTGCTGTGCTATGGGGGCCGTAGGGACCGCGGTGCGTTGGGGTGCTGTGCTATGGGGGCAGTAGGGACCGCGGTGCGTTGGGGTGCTGTGCTATAGGGGCTACAGGGACTGCGGTGCGTTGGGGTGCTGAGCTATAGGGGCTGTAGGGACTGCGGTGCGTTGGGGTGCTGTGCTATAGGGGCTGTAGGGACTGCGGTGCGTTGGGGTGCTGTGCTGTAGGGACCGCGGTGCGTTGGGGTGCTGTGCTATAGGGACCACAGTGCGTTGGGGTGCTGTGCTCTGGGGGCCGTAGGGACCGCGGTGCGTTGGGGTGCTGTGCTATAGGGACCACAGTGCGTTGGGGTGCTGTGCTCTGGGGGCCGTAGGGACCGCGGTGCGTTGGGGTGCTGTGCTATAGGGGCTACAGGGACTGCGGTGCGTTGGGGTGCTGAGCTATAGGGGCTGTAGGGACCGCGGTGCGTTGGGGTGCTGTGCTATAGGGGCTGTAGGGACCGCGGTGCGTTGGGGTGCTGTGCCATAGGGGCCGTAGGGACCGCGGTGCATTGGGGTGCTGTGCTCTGGGGGCCGTAGGGACCGCGGTGCGTTGGGGTGCTGTGCTATAGGGGCTGTAGGGACCATGGTGCGTTGGGGTGCTGTGCTCTAGGGGCCGTAGGGACCGAGGTGCATTGGGGTGCTGTGCTATGGGGGCCGTAGGGACCGCGGTGCGTTGGGGTGCTGTGCTATGGGGGCTGTAAGGACCGCGGTGCGTTGGGGTGCTGTGCCATAGGGGCCGTAGGGACCGCGGTGCGCTGGGGTGCTGTGCTATAGGGGCTGTAGGGACCGTGGTGCGCTGGGGTGCTGAGCTATAGGGGCTGTAGGGACCGCGGTGCGCTGGGGTGATGTGCCAAGGCACGCACACCGCGACAGCCCTTAGCAACAAGGATGCTACATGGCAACGCGGTCTCAGCCGTCCCGTCGTGCCACGGGGAGGGGGAGGCAGCAATCCCCCCCTGGGCAAAATCAATTTTTTCTTATGATTATTTTCTCCAGGCGAAACACATCCTGGGGAGGGGGGGCGTGAGCCAACGGCCTTCTGTCATCTCCTGTGAAAGCTCGACAGCTTTTAAAGCCCAGTCTGGACGTGGGCTCTGCTTGGGGGGTGTTTGGGTGGGGGGAGATGGGGCAGGGCGAGCCCTGCTGGCACGGAGCAGCACAAGGAGCGGAGAGGAAGGGGCTGCCAGGAGGGCAAAGCCAGGAGGGCAACGCCAGGCTGGGGTGCAGCCCTGGCAGCGTGGGTCGCATCCTGGCCGGGTGCTGCCTGCCCTGTCCCTGCGGCCAAGGATCCATCCTGGGTCGGGAGCTGGGGGACGGCACCGCCGACCCGGAGCAAGGCAAAGATGGGAGACCAGAGCCCTCAAGGTTTCCCGGGGCTGTACAAGGGCGGGGAGCCCCAAAACCCAGCTGCTACACCCCAAAAACCCGCACGCCGTGAACACGGGGGAGAGGAGAGCTCACTGCAGCTTCCTTGCCCGCCGCGAAGCCCCCCGGGGATGGTGCTGGGGGATGCGCTGGCCCAGGCTCAGTCCAGCCCCGCTTGCGTTTCTTGATGTAAGACTTTAAGCATCTGCGCTGCCAGCATGCTTTGTGCTAAAACAACAACAACAAAACTAAGCAGTCAATTTTCCAGCAATTAGCTACAGCGAGAACATTTCAAGTCCTAGAAAACTCCGCCCCGCAGGATTAATTAAATCTTCCAATTAATGTCTAATTTAAATGATGATGATGGCTGTTATCATTTCATATTGATTTTTCTTTTTGGTCTTAAAATAGAGCTGTTGTCCCTTCCATGCCGCCTTTTCCACACCCCAGGAGCTGTTTGTTCTCTCCGTTCGATTTGCCAACGTTAAACATGTGTCTGGAAAATCAAGCCTTGTATTTTAGGGTATTGACAGGCGGCGTTCGCTCCGCTGCCGGGCGGGTACCTGTGGCACGGGGACCCGGCTGCGTGTTTGGAGATGTTTGTGCAGAAAGCCCATGTCCGTAAGCCTAAACTTTTATGCAGTGGATATACGCTTGGCCGTGTGAAATTGGACTCCCGGCATATTAAATTTTTACCGCTATGAACCCAAACCCATTACTTTCCCCCAGCTCAGGCAGCCATAAACCTTGCCGCTGCTTTGCTTCCAGAATAAGCCAGGCATTTATGTTTCCCGGGAGCTGGTTCATTGGCGTAATGGATGTGTAACCTCCTGTAATTGCTAAGGTTATTCCAGTGCTTGCATGCGAGCCCTGGCTCTGTCACCAGCTAGCTAGCGCTGGTTTTATTTCGAGTGGGTTGCCGGTGGGGGAACTCAAAGGCGCCTGGAACGGCACCGGGAGGCTTTGAAATGCAGAGCGCTGCCAGCCTGAAGCAGAAAACGTGAGCGACGATTGCGGGAGACAAGGGGACGGTAAATGGTTGTACATGCTTAGAGCAGGAGATGGAGGAGGCCTCGAGCTGGCACCGCATCCGGACCACGTCGGCGTGCTGACTCAGCCGGGGATCCAGGACTGAGCATCCCTGGATGCGGCTCAGCCTCACCTAAGCCTCTCCATCCCGGCGCCGGGCTCCGGAGGAAATGTGGGAGCAGCACGCTGCTGTGTCCAGGGGAGCAGACCGGGGCTGGGGAACCCAGCGCAGCTCTCCTCTGACCTCTCCCCTCTTCCCTTCCAGACGAGGAGCTCCCGGCACTCCCAGGGCTCCCAGCCCGGCTTGGCCGATCAAGCCAAACTCTCCTTCGCCTCGGCTGAATCCCTGGAAACCATGTCGGAAGCGGAGCTGCCCCTGGGGTTCAACAGGATGAACCGGTTCCGGCAGAGCTTGCCCTTGTCCCGGTCCACCAGCCAGACGAAGCTGCGATCGCCAGGTACCCTGGGGGCTCGGCATCCCCCGGGACGGGCAGCGCGTACCTGCCCGGCCACCACCAACCATCTCTGCCCGCCTCTGCCGGCAGATGCCGGCGTGTGCCGCGTGTGGGATGGGTTTGTAGCTGCCCAAATAACCCCAGGAGGAGCGGGGGGGGCATCACACGCTGTGTCGGGGGGCTGAGGGGGATGAGCTGCCTTAAGCCTCGCTGCTCCAGGGTGAGGTTGGGTGGCACCGAGGTGCCCGAGCCTTCAGTCGGGCGTGCGCAGAGACCTGCAAGCAGGTGGGCAAACCCGCATCGCTGGCCTCGGCACCTCTTCGGCGTTGCGTGCAGAAGGGGTGCAGGCACACCTCACCGCTTTCTGCTCCCTCTGCTTCCAGGGGTCCTTTTCCTGCAGTTTGGGGACGAGACGAGGCGCGTCCACATCACCCACGAGATCAGCAGCATGGACACCCTGCACGCCCTCATTGTCCACATGTTCCCCCAGAAGCTCACCATGGGGATGCTGAAGTCTCCCAACACTGCCATCCTCATCAAGGACGAGTCGCGCAACGTCTTCTACGAGCTGGAGGATGTCCGGTGAGGGTGGGGGGCTCAGAAATCCGCCGCAGATTGATTTGCCTTTCTTTAAGGGCATCACAAGCAAGGGAATTAGCGGGATGAAAGCAGAAGGGTGGCTGTGGGTGCAGTCCTGTGGCTGGGACTCGCTGGGGGCTCGGCGGCTGCCTGTCCGGGATGCTCACGGCTCTGCCTCTCCTTTCAGCGATATCCAGGACAGAAGCATCATTAAAATCTACCGGAAAGAGCCGCTCTACGCCTCGTTCCCAGCCTCGCACATCACCAATGGCGACCTGAGGGTAAGAGGGGCCGGGGTGCGACGGGGAGAGCCCGCGGTTTCGGGGCACCCAGCGGGCTGGGACCACTAAAGGGAGAAAGCGATGGCGACGGGGGCTGGTAATTGCGTGTGTTTGAGGAAGGAGCAACGACCGCGATTCGTCTTGCCCGGTTCCAGTGTTAAGTGTTACTTTAAGAGAATGGATGTTTGGGGCCTGACAGCAGGGTAATAAACATGATAATTAGGGGATTCATCAGAATAAATCATCCCGCTCCTGGACGGGATCTTGGTCCTTGGAGGGGTGCGGCGAGGCAGGGTCCCAGCCAGGCAGGGCACGGGCAGGGGGCCGGCCCGCAGGGACGCGGTGCTGACCCCCGCCGCCCCTTTCCGCAGAGGGAGATGGTGTACACCTCCAGGGAGTCGTCTCCCACCCGCCGGCTGAACAACATGTCCCCAGCTTCCCACCTCGCCTCCGGCTCCCCTCCGCCAGTGCTCCAGTCCTCCTCCCCATCCCGCTCCCGCATGTCCTACAGCGGGGGCCGCCCGCCCTCCTACGCCGGCAGCCCCGTCCATCACAGCGAGCGTCTCTCCAACCTGCCGCCTGCCCAGGGCGTCTCGCCCAGCCCCAGCGCCATCCTGGAGCGCCGGGACGTGAAGCCGGATGAGGACCTGGCCGGGAAGAACGTGGTGCTGGTGAAGAACGAGGGGCTGTATGCCGATCCCTACGGCATGGTGCACGAGGGCCGGCTCAGCATCACCTCCACCCAGTCCCTGGCTGGCATGGGAGACCCTTTCGGCTACTCGGGGGGGCTGTACAAGCGGGGCTCCGTTCGCTCCCTCAGCACCTACTCAGCGGCCGCCTTGCAGACGGAGCTGGAGGACAGCCTGTACAAGCCCAATGCGCCCATTTACAGCGACACGTACGGACCTGGCTTAGGTTTCCGCATGCCCCCCTCGTCCCCGCAGAAGATGGCCGATGGCCGGCTGGTGGACGTGCAGCCAGGGCAGAGCCCGCACAGCCCCTACTCGGGACCCCCCAGCCGCTCCTCGCCCGTCCGTCAGTCCTTCCGCAAGGACTCCTGCTCCTCCGTCTTCATGGAGAGCCCCGTCAACAAGCCACGCAACCCCAGCTCCTCCGGCCCGCCCGAGCTGTTTCCCGGCCCTGGCGATCGCCCGCTGTCGGGGTTCGGCTCCCCTGGACCAGCCAAGGACACAGAAACAAGGTGAGAAAGGAAACGCCCCTGCCGCGGACGTGAGCTTTGCTGCTCGGGTGGTCGTCCGTGGGTGCAGCTGGGAAGGTGGAGGAAGAGCGGAGGAAGGCTTTGCCCCGTCACCACCGCAGCAGAGGCGCCAGGGTGGGTAATGAAGCACCGAGTTGTGCGGGGCTGAGGGGAGCGGTTAGGGGTAGCTGGAGGCGAGAAGAGAGAGGGAATGAAGCGGGTGGATGTACTGGGGACAGCAGCGCTGCCACCTCCCCGATGTCCCTCCTGGGACGTGCAGGGACCCAGCGGGTGGGTGCAGGCGAGGCCAGGACAAGCCGGAGGGTGCCCGTGGTGCCAGAGCCAGCTCCTCACCCTCTCCCTTCCCCCATGGCAGGGAGCGGATGGAGGCGATGGAGAAGCAGATCGCCAGCCTGACGGGACTGGTGCAGAGCGCGCTGCTCCGCGGCTCCGAGGCCGAGACCCCCAGGTAAGGAGTGGGAGCGCAGGCGCGGGACCCCGGGGTCTGCTGCAGGGAGGGGGATGCCTGGGCTGTTTGCTGCCGAGGCTGGGGGCTCCTGCCCCGCTCCCGGGGGATGCCAGCCCCCGCCATGCCCCTGCGGCCCCCTGAGCTGGCGAGGATGGAGGTGCCTGGTCCACGCTCGCTCCCCTCCTCTCTTTTATTGCAGCGAGAAGACAGAAGCCACCAACGGCGGGACCCCCCCGTCGGCATGTAAGTGACTGGAGAGCCAGCCCCTCACCCTCCAGCACCCGCTCCGTCTGCCGGGGGTCCCAGGGTGGGCGCAGGAGCGGGGGCTCTGCAGCCCCCACCACACGCTGGCAACCAGTGGGGACCCCCCTGTCCCGTCTCCGGGGTGGCCTCTCCCTGCAGCCAGCGTGGGAGTGCTGGGTAGCCCACCCAGAACTGCTGGACCGAAGCACGGGGTGGGAAAAGAGAGGTTTTTTCCCAGGAAAGCAGCGAAGCGGAGTCCGCAGCTTCCCCCGGGGTGGGGTATCTTCCCTCAGCAGCCTCTGCTTGCCCTCCCTGCAGCGACCAGCCGCAGCGGCATGGGGACACCGGTGCCCGCGCCCCCGCCTCCCTCCGCCACCAGCACACCGGCGGGGCAGCCCACTGCCATCACCCGCTTGCACATGCAGCTGCACCTCCACGACCTGCAGCAGAACGCCAGCGACCTCCGCAACCAGCTGCAGCAGCTCAAGAAACTGCAGGTGGGTACCAGGGGGGGACCCCAACCCGGCCCAGCTCTTACTGGGTGTCGTGGTTCAGCCCCAGCCAGCAGCTCAGCACCACGCAGCCGCTCGCTTGCTGCCCCTGCCCCGGTGGGATCAGGGAGAGAATCGGAGGAGTAAGAGTGAGAAAACTTCTGGATTGGGATAAGAACAGTTTAATAATGGAAATAAAATAAATTAAAATAGTAGTAGTAATAATAACAAAATAATAATAGCAATAATAATATCCAAAGCAAGTGATGCACAATGCAATTGCTCACCACCCGCCGACCGATGCCCAGCCAGTTCCCAGCAGCGATCGCTGCCCCTCCGGCCAACCCCCCCAGTTTCTATACTGCCCATGACGCCGTATGGTATGGAATGGCCCTTTGGGCAGTTTGGATCAACTATTCCGGCTGTGCCCCCTCCCAGTTTCTTGTGCCCCTGGCAGAGCATGGGAAGCTGCAAAGTCCTTGACTGGCATAAGCACTACCCAGCAACAACTCAAACATTAGCATGTTATCAGCATTATTCTCATGCTAAATCCAAACCACAGCACTGTGCCAGGGAAGAAAATTAACTCTATCCCAGCCAAAACCAGGACACTGGGGTGGCACCAGCCCCGGAGCAGGAAAATCCCCCTTTCCTGGTGACTTTGCATGGGAGTGGGAGAGCGAGGGGATCCCTCTCCACGCCGGGCTCAGAGCTGTCCCTACAAGTGGCCAGCCCTGCACCCACACCAGTCCCCAACGTGGGGGGGTCTTGCCCAGCCTGAATCCCCCCCCTCCTCATCCCCGCAGCTGCAGAACCAGGAGACGGTGAAGACGATGCTGCGGCGGACGGAGACGGAGATCAGCGTGCGGGTGACGGACACCATGCGCAAGCACGAGGACCCCCTGCAGCGCCAGCGCAGCTTGGTGGAAGAGGAGCGGCTCCGCTACCTCAACGAGGAGGAGCTGATCACCCAGCAGCTCAAGTGAGCCGGCGTCGGCATGGGGAGGGGGTCTTTGCATGCTGACCTCCGTGGGCCGGACCCTTCATGGGTGTAGATCAGCAGCTCTGCACGGCACCAGGTCATGTCCTTGACCGCGTGTCCGGCATGGGGAGGGGTCCCCAGCCCAGCTGTCCTCTCCCCTCTGCTGCATGGGGACCTGCCGGGCTGGCCGCCCCTGGGGCTCTCCAGTGATACCCCTGCCCTGCATCTGTGCTCACAGTGACCTGGAGAAGTCGGTGGAGAAGATCCAGAAGGATTTGGCCCACAACCACCGGCTCATCCCTGTGCAGGAGCTGGAGGAGAAGGCGGTGGTGCTCAAGCAGCTGGGGGAGACACTGACAGACCTCAAGGGTGAGGAGGCGGCCGTGTCCGGGGCTGGGTGGCAAATGGAGCCTGCCTGCATCTCCCTGCTCCATCCTGGCGCGCGGGATGCTCCAGGTTGCCCGTTGCCTCTGGGTTTGCGTGTTTGCAGCTGCCGGTGTGTTCGCCTGCATCCCCAGGGCAGGTTCCCCCGGTGCCCATCGGCTTTGTGCGTGTCCTGCAGGCTTTGGGCTGCTGCAGGGGTGAGGGCTGCACCCCACGCTCCTGCTGCCTGGCCCTGGTTGCTCTGCTAGCTGTCCCAGTCAGTCCTGCGGACTCTGCCCGAGTCCCCCCGCCAGCTCACGGTTGCTCAAAGCTGCTGCCTGCCCCTGTCCTGCCGGACCTTGCACTTGCACGCTGCCCTTCATTTTGCTGCTCCTGCAGCCTCCTGTCCCCAGGCTGTCCCCGTCCTGCCTTTCACAAACAGACGCCTTGCACCTCGATTCAAAGTGGCAGAGCTCCTCCCTGCCACAGCCAAGGCAGACAGTAAACGATGATTTGGCAGCAGTCGCTGAGATTGCAAGAAGGGGGACCGGGGGGAGGGCTGGGGGGCACAGGGAAGAGGTAGGAGCATCTCCGCTTTCCTGCAGCCTTTACGTAAAGTCGGGCTGATGCTGAGCAGCAAGGATGAGCAGAGCACGGGGCAGGGAGCCGGGAGCAACCTGCTCCATGTCATCCCCTGCCACCGAGTCCCCAGGGTCCTGGCTGCCAAGCCCCCAGCTCCAGGGCAGCGTTTGGTGCCCATGGCTGTGGAGCGGGCACCATCAGGGGCTAAGACTGGTGCCTGCCGGTGGATGGAGGAGGGATGATGGGCATGGGGAGCAGGAGAGACACCAGCCCAAATTCCCCAGGATTCATCCCGCCCTGTCTGGCAGGGTGCCCTTGCCATGGGTATGATGGCCATGGTGGTTCTGGGCACCGGGAGGGGCTCCCTGGCACAGCGGGGCCCTGGTGACCCCCCTGCTCTCCCACCCCAGCCCAGTTCCCCAGCCTGCAGAGCAAGATGCGGGTGGTGCTGCGGGTGGAGGTGGAAGCCGTCAAGTTCCTCAAGGAAGAGCCAAACCGCCTTGATGGTCTGCTCAAGCGCTGCAAGACGGTGACGGACACCCTCGCCCAGATCCGTAGGTGAGCACCAAGCCCTGACCCCGGCCCCTTGAGCACCTTGGAGGACACAGCCGGTCCCTTCAGTTGTCCCTGTGCCCCCACGTGTGTGCCGGTGTCCTCTCTGCGTTATGGATGCAAATCCCAAGGGCTGTTGAAAAAAAGGCTCATTTTTCTGCTAAGGAGCTAAAAAATGCCCTCGGTCCCCTCCAGTGTGTACGTGGGAACCGTTTTTTCTAAACTGACTTTTCCTTATCACCTTGAAAAAGCATGGTCGTACATCCAGATAGAAAGGTGACCCTTGACATGATCAGAAATCTCTTTCCTGAGGAGCAGAAAAACGTTCTGCTGGAGAAAAATCATCTTCCAGTTCTAACAGTAGCGGCAGGCTGGGCTGTGCACCGTGGCTGAGCCCACCTGCCTCTTCCCATTACGAGACCTTGCAGGATGGCTTACAGCTCCGGCTCCGGGCTCGCCTCGGGCTCATTGCTAGCCTGGTTTTCTATGGAAATGATCTTGTATGATCACGCAGTGTCTGAATCTGCCTAGCATGTCATTCCCCGGCCCCAATAACTCCTGAATCCAAAGGGTAATTTCAGCCAGATCTGACAGAGGGGCAGGATTTGGATAGATCCAATTTCCTACAAGGTTCATGAAAATGGACAGCCAGGTAGGGGAGCTCGTTCGTGTGCTCCCCCAAGAGAGGCTGTAGCATCAACTCCAACCCCTTCCTAGACATCAGAGAACCTAAACCCTCAGCCATATAATGCACGGTTGCAGGAGAGCAAGTTTTTTGTGGCGTGGCTTGGAGAGGATGCAGTAACCCCCGGTGCCGTGCAGCCACGCAGCACTTTTCGCTCTGTCCCTGGCAGGCAAGTGGACGAGGGTGTGTGGAGCTCCCCTGGCAACCTCAGCCAGTCCCCCAAGAAGGTGGCCCCTGACACAGAGTTCAACAAAGGGCTGGATCTGGAGATGCCCACCAGCCCCCCAGTGAGCCTCCACCACCTGACGGCTGTCACCGAGACCCTGGGCATGCCCAGCTTTGGGCACAGCCCCCCCCAAACCCAGACCCACCCCTCCAAGAGCAATAACCCTTCCCGAGCTCCGGAGATGGTACCTGCCAAGACCCAGACGGGCCCAGAGACCCCCAGCAAGAAGAGTGCGGACAAAGCCGTATCCGTGGAGGTGAGAGCCTGGGATGGGTTCCTCAGCTGGGGGCGGGGGGGCTGTTCTAGGGGGTCTATCCCTGTGTCTGCCGGCTGAAACTGGGGAGGGGAGTTGGGTCCATCCTCCTCCTTGCTGGGTTCGTAGCCGATGTCTGGAGGGTGGGGAGCCCCAGGTGATGCCGGCAGCCTTGGGAGCACCCCCAATTGCACATTGCGGGGTGTGCAGCTTGGGGGAGCGGGCAGCGCCAGCCCCCCGACTCCTCCCAGGCTTGGCAGCAGGTTGGGGGGAGCAGCAGGACCGCGGGTGCCCTCCTGCCTGCAAGGGCAGGAGAAGCTGCTGCGTGGATGGGGGCTGCAGCGGGCTCTGCCTGCCATCCGCAGGCTGCCGAGCGCGACTGGGAGGAGAAGCGGGCAGCGCTGACCCAGTACAGTGCCAAGGACATCAACCGCCTCCTGGAAGAGACGCAAGCCGAGCTGATGAAGGCCATCCCCGACCTGGAGTTCGCTGCCAAGCACAAGCAAGGCACGGGCAGCGGCAGCGCCGCCTCCACACCCGAGCACAAGCCCTCCAAGCCGCAGCACGCACCGAAGTCGGGGGGCAAGGGGGACCCCAATGGCCGCAGGGGCTCAGGTACGGCGTGGGGAGGGCAGGGGTCCACCTCCGGATCCCGGGGCTGGGAGTGCCCGATCCTGCGCGTGCCCTGGCCATGCCGTCGCCGGTGGGTTTGCCTGGGCTGAGCAGTGCTGCCCTGACAGGAGGTTTATGCCCGGGGAGGCAGCGGGAGAGCCTCGGGTGTTGTATTAGAGGGGCAGGGAAAGGTCTCGTGCCCTCACAGCATCGTTTGTGCCCAGACGAACTGACAGTGCCGCGGTACCGGACCGAGAAACCCTCCAAATCGCCGCCACCTCCTCCTCCGCGCCGGAGCTTCCCCTCGTCCCACGGGCTGACCACAACCCGCAGTGGCGAAGTCATCGTCACCAGCAAGAAGGAGCCCGGTTTTATGAAGGTAGGGAGCGGGGCCATGGGATGACTGCTGGGCTGGACTGAGTGGGTCGCCATCGGCAAGACCAGCCCCGGCTCCCAGTGCCCCCCACCCCTCACCGCCCTGCTCCCCCCTTGCAGAAGGCCGAGTCAGAGGAGCTAGAGACCCAGAAGCCCCAGGTGAAGCTGAGACGGACGGTGTCGGAGGTGGTCAGGCCGGCGTCCACCCCCTCCCATCATCGCCTCTGCCATCAAAGACGACGACGACGAGGATCGCATCATTGCGGAGCTGGAGGTGAGCCTGGGAGGGGGCTGCAGGATGCCCCAGCTTACCCGCACAGGAGGCGATGCCCACCCTGCCCTGTCCGCTCACGTGTGGCTGCGCCCGGCTCCCGGCACCTACGGGGAACACCTTGGGATCGGGTCCAGGGAACGACATCCCAAGCATCGGCACAGCAGCGGGCTTCCCCCTCCTCGCCTGTCTCCCAGCAGGAGCACGGTGCCGCGGGGATGGGCAGCACGGAGCAGTTGCACCCTGCCGGACCCCTCACCGGGTCCAGGTGCTGCGTGCCTGGTTCACCGTCTCTCTTCAGCACTTCCACCCGGTCTTGGGCTTTAAGCCAAACTCATTTGTATTTTAATGCTACGCAGCTTCAGCTGGAGGCTCGCTGGGTTTTGTGCAGAGGGCACCCTGCAGAGATCCCTCCCGAGACACCGTCCTGAGGCTCTGAACCCCACCAAGCTGGCTGTGCCCCGTGTCCCCCCCCCGATTTGCTGCGGTCAAGGTGCCCAAGTGGGTCGTGGATGGTTTTTCCCCCTGGTTTTCCCCCAGGAGGCAAGGGGACTGGCGATGCTGCAGGCAGCAGAGGGACGGGGATGCCTCCGCAGCTGATGAGAACAGCCGCTGTCTCGCTCGCGGCCAACAGCTGCTGAGCCCCGCTCCTGGCTGACCTTGGCAAGCATCCCCGCAGGCATGGGCTGCGTCGTCGTTACCCCCCAAGCCTCCCTCCTCCAACCCCCCGTGTTTGACTCCCCAGGTGTTTCAGAGAAGCTCTGCCTCCCCTTTTCTTCCCAAGCTCCGTTACGAGGTGCTCGCGGCTGCCGTCTCCCCTGGGCACGCAGAGTTGTGGCCCAACGGAGCCTCCGTTGCAGCCGAAGGATGGAAGGTAACAGCTCACTCCGAGCGACGATCCCTTCTCCTGCTGCCGGGCTGCACTTTAACCACCTCCTCTCCCGCCTCTTTTTAACTCACTTCTGCTTCTTTCTCTGATTTAACAAACTAATGGCTTCTCTCCACTCCCTCGCTCACCACCACTGCGTGTACGGCACTGACATGGCACAGGACCAAGCACTAACACATGCGACAGCAGCATGGGGCTGCTGCAGCCTCCCGTGAGGGCCAGATCCTGCAGCCACGCCGATGGGAGGAAGGAAAGGGCCACGCCAGCACCGCACCGGGCAGGGCGCGGGGAGGGCTCGCCACTCTCACGCCACGCTGGGTGCCCGGGGAGGGTGTCGCTGGAAGGGGGCCGTGGCGGGCGATGCATGTCGTGCCCCGGGCAGGGAGACCCCGCTCCACGTGCATGGTGCAAGCAGAAGGGGAAGGGCTGGGCCGGAGGCCGGTGGCTGCTGGGACCTGCTTGGGCTTGGCCCCATCACCCCTCCTGGCTGCTGGGCTGCCGGGGCAAGCGCAGCCCGGCTCCCTGCTGGCCCTCCTGCCCTGGGCTCCGGGGTGGAGAGAGCAGGAGGGAAGGAGGGCGCCTGGAGAGGGGATGAGACGGAGCAGGGGATGCCTGGGGTGAGGGAGCAAAGGGGCAGAGAGCAGGGCAGGGGGTGCCACTGAGCCCCTGGCCGGAAAGCAGCTAGTGAGGGGAGCACTGCCTCACCCAGGGCAGCTCAGCTGCTGGGGGCTGGCTGCGTTGCAGGGGTCCCGCTGGGTCCCTCCCCTCCCCTGGGACACCCAGCACCAGGGCTGAAGCGAACACGGCTGCCCCAGAGCAGCATCTCCTGTCCCAGAGCAGCACCTCCTGTCCCTGCGGGCAAGGACCCCTCTCCCCAGAGCTCGGATGGGTCCAGCTCCAGCCCCAGAGCTCCGTAGCCATCCCAGCACTCGCATCTCCTTCCCTCTCTGCCCCGGGTGCTGCTCGGACCCCCAGGGCTGGGACACGAGCAAGACACGCCACACCAGTGCAACGTGTCCCTGCTACGCATCCTGTGCCGCCTGGCAGCGTGGCGTAACCGCCGGATTGCCCAGCTCTGCCATGAGGCTGCGGTGCCGGTGCTGGCAGCGTGTGGAGCCCCTGCGGAGGCGGCAGCCCCCCGGCCAGGGCAGGGCTGGGGCGCGGGGCAGAGGCCCAGCGGCTGCAGGGGGGCACCTCTTCTGCCAGAGCATCCCTCCAGCTCGCCTCCGCGGGGGGCCCGGCCGGCTCTGCTCCCCCGGGCATTGCACGGCTCGTTGCATCTCCCTTGGGACAGGAACTTGCATCTCCCTTGGGACAGGAGCGGAGAGGTGGTGGGAGGAAGGCACTGGCTTCTTGCTGCTCAGGGTTTTAAAGGTCTGGTGCCCCTTGGCAGCTCCTTGGTGCTGGCTTGTTCCCTGCCTTCAGCTCCGCTGGGAGCAGCGGTGTCCTGCGGGGCCGAGCCGCCCGCGAGGGCTGGGCTCTGCTCTTGCACCAGTGTCGTGCCAGTTTATACCAGCATGGGAGAAATCTGAGCCAGACTGTGGCAGTCGGGTTTCCAAAGGTGTCCGAGAGGTGCAGCAACACCGACTCGTTTTTGCTAAAAACTCCAGGCAAGTTATTGCCCAAATCTCACAGACCCAGGTTGCCTTAAGCACAGTAGAAAGCCAGTCCCTGTCCGTGCCAGCGGGTACCGACGGGACGTCAGGGCTGGGCAGGAGGAGCCGAGCATCTCCCTCCCTGGCTGCCCACCTCCCTGCGGCACTGCCATGCCTGCAGGCACCAGCAATGGGGGACCCAGGTAGCGCGTGCGGAGACGTAGTGCTCCCCGGCAGCTCCCCGCTTCCTCCCACCACTGTGCCCCGGCTCTTAATCTGTCTGAATTCTCTACCTAGGAGCCGTTGGCCCTGGCAGCCCCGGGGAGCAGGGCTTTCTCCCTCCCACAGATTGTGCTCACCGAGTGGGTGTCTGAACCGCCGTCCCCCGAAGCCGAACCGGAGGTGTGGGTGGAAAAGGGCTGCTCGGAGCACGGGGACCCGGCCGGCAGCGGAGGAGCAGGAGGGGAGCTTGCACCCGAGGGGGGAAGGAAATGCCGTGTGTCTCCTGGCATCTCTGAAAAGTCTCCATCCGCACCTGGGTACCCCCCAGTCTCAGCCCCGCAGCCCCCGAGCAGCCCAGCCCGGGGCCGTGGCCATGCAGCAGCAGAGCCTTGGAGGTTCCCTCCAGCAGCCAGCAAGGTCCCGTCTCTCTCGAAGCATAAAACGAGCTGTCCCACGGCGGGAGAAGGAGGGGACGCTGCTCTGAACGCTGCCGGCAGGCAAGAAGGCAGCAGCAAGACTTCTCACCAAGGTCCCTTGGCTGCACAGCCTCCTCGTCCCCGGGGAGAAGCCGCAGGTCCCAGAGCTGGAGAGGCAGCGCTCCCTTCCACCGGTGCAGGCAGCCGAGGGCCCGGCACCGTCCCCCGGCTTCCCGGTGATGGGGACCCCCAAGGAGGAGCCAGGCAGAGTGTGCGGGAGGCACCGCTCCCTCCTGGAGACTCTGCTGGGGCGTGCAAACCAACGCAGAGGGAGGATGGCTTGCCAGCCCCGGCCTGCCCAGTGCCAAATCCAGGAGCTTTCTCGGGCAGGGATCCAGCCCCGCGGGGAAGCGGACAGTCCCGGGCTGAGCATCCCCGGGAGCAGGTCACCGATTTCTCAAGGCCCAGCCATTGCACAGCGTCGCCGGGCCGGGGCGGCGCGGCTCCGGCTGCCGGGGGAGAAGGTGGCACGGAGGACACCGGGGCAGGGGGGAAGGCGGCGAAGGGGGTCTGCAAAGAGCAGTCGTCCCCTCGCTGCTCCATGACTCCGTGCAGCAAGATTTGTGAAGGCACGTACCAGAGACTGGATAGCCTGGAAGAAACTATCCGTGAGCTGGAAATAACCATCAGCGAGATCAGCAGCCACCCCTTGGTTGAATTTGTATTCCCTAAAGAACTGCTAGGACAAACAGGATCCAAGGATGCCGGCGAGGAGACCAAGGAAGGTCTGGGGGATCTCAAACGCAGTAGCTGTGACGGTACGACTGCCCTGGACCTCAGTCAGGCTGAAGACGATGCTCCCGAGAGTCCCTCTCCAAGCAAGACCAAGCCACCTCTGCTACCCAAGCCGCAGCTCCCTCTCGGCACGCCGCAGGTTTATTTTCTGTTATCCCTCTTGCTGTGCTCTGCCCCGGACTCACTCTGATGTCTCTCTTCCTCCACCTCTACCTGCTCCCTCTCTGTGACTCTACCTCCAGGCAGAGCCAAGGTGGAAAACAAATCTCCTTTTCTCCCTGTCACTTGAACAGCTTTGGGAAGTGCAGGCAAGCAGGAGCGAGACCGCAGGCAGCAGTCAGCAGCGTGAAGGCAGGTGGTGCCAGGCAGTGCTGCCGGTGCCACCGTGTGCCCGTCTCTTGCTGTGCGTACACCGCATTAGACCCCGGCTATCTGGTATCGTCTGCCCCGGCAGGTTTTGGGGCTGAGAACGCTGCTGGTGGTGAGCACGGGGCTGCCGATGAGCATCCCACGGGGCCAGCGAGGGCTGGGTGCACTGGGTGACAAAGCAGCGTCCCTCGTTTTGCCATTTTGCATAAGCGCTTTTCTAATGAACTGCAGTTTGAGCGTGGCAGCTGTTTCTCCTAATTAAATCACAGCACGGGCTCCCTGAAGCCATCCAAATTGGTTTCTGCTGGAATCCGCGGCTGGCTGAATAGCTGAGAAAAGAGGGGGAAAACACCCTCAGCCGCTCCGACATCAGCCTGCTCCTTTATTAACAGTCAGCACTGGGGAATAAATCTCCTTTTTCATTTGCGGCAATTATCTCAGCCCCAGTTCTCAGCGCCGCCGCGGCCCCGTTGCGGTGCTCTCGCTGGGTGAATGGGCCATCGAGTGGGTGTAGCTGCAATTCCTCCTGTTGTCAGCTCCCGCTGCACCGCCGGAGCCCGGCAAACTAGAAGCGGAGCTGCGGGATGGATTTATGGCTGTGGCTGGCACGTGCGTGGGTACGCAGAAAGCAAAGCTCAGCTCAGGGTTCGGCAGGAGAGGCTGCGCAGCCGGGGCCGGCTTAGTCGGTCTCGAAAGCAGAGCGGGAGAGGGCAGGTCTCGCACCGCCTTTCCAAGGATGCTGCGAGTTGGTTGTGAACGCCGAGATCTGGTGCCTGCTTGTGCCCAGGATGCTGGGGCACTGGGGAAGGCGCGGTGCAGGCAGGAGCTGGATTTCCTTGTGCTGTGGGGTACGGGGGTCCCCGTGTCCCATCCACGGGACCACTGAGGGTCACAGAGCAGGGCAGGCAGGACAGGCAGCGCGGAGAGCCGCGCCTGCACTGATTTATTAACCTGGTCCCGCCACGATAACCTGTGGGCCCTCTCCCATCAGAGGTGTGATCTGGGCAGCAACCACACATCTCTGGGACAGCATCGGCACTGCCAGTTTTGCTGCCTGCGGCAGCTGGTCCAGGCGCGGCACGGGGCAGGCAGGAGGCAGCAGGGATGGCAGGGAGAGGGTCTGGGGTGCCCAGGGCAGCGGGGGGACGCGTGGGGAGCCTGCGGCGTGTGGCATCGCCCAGGCTCCCGTGCGGGCACCGCTTTAGGGACATGCAGTGCCAGGGCACATGCGTACAGGCACCGCTTCCCTCGCTGCTGCTCTTGCAAGTCTTTGTATCGCCATCTGTGCACAGCTAGTTAATAAAAACTTCTGTATTCCCACTGCCGCCGTTTCCACCTGGAATCTGCTTTTGCCTGCCGTCGCCTCTTTTCCTTTCTCTTGGCCGTGCGCTCCTGCCCCAGCAGGAATGCTCTCCTCCTGCCCTGGGTCTCCCGGTGTTTGCCGTGTCTGCCCCTAACTCCCTCTTTGCGTTGCAGCGGTGGCTGTTGGTAAGTCCTGGCTGGTTTCTGAGCTCGCCAGAGCGCTGCCCGGTGAGGGCTCCGGTGGCATGCGGAGCCGGTGACTTCGCCCTTGCCTGGGTTTGCCACCGTGGGCTGTCCGGGCAGGGACGGCACGGTGGTGCCGCAGGGGCTCGGCACAGCTCCAGGCATCCGAAGCCCAGCGCTGGCAGTGCCCAGCTGCCAGCGGTACTGGTGTGGGCTTTCGCCTGCCGGTTTTAATCTCCCTCCCCAAATTCTCTGTCCCGACAGAGCGGTGGCGTTTCCATCCCGGCCATGAAGGTGGTGAACCCAGCATCCCGGCTGAAGCCCAGCCAGCAGGGCAGCCCCGACAAAGGCAAGCACATAAAGCAGCGGATGGAGTACATGCGGATCCAGGGCCAGCAGCAGGTAGACTATCTCTAGCGCTGACCCGGCCGGCTCTCCCGGCAGCAGGGCGAGCCGCAGGCTGCCCACGGCCCCGGCATCTCCCTCGCTGTCTTGTACGGGGCGAGGGTGTGGGTGGTGGGCAGGGGAGACCCTGCGGGTGCTGCTTTGGGGGACGGGTCTCTCTCGGCATCTCCCTTCTTCTTGGCTGAGCCTGGTGGTGCTGGGGACGCAGGGACCCGGCTGTCGGGTGCAGGAGGGGCTCTCGCCCCCCGTCCTGGCCTGGCATGGTGGTGTCCATAGCTGGCTGCTGGGGATGGGGACACGACTTTGTGCTGAGAGTGGCAAACTCGTTACAAGCGTGCTGTGAGGCTGAAGCCGGAGTCACTTGTCCCCCAGCCCTGTGTGCCACCACTGCCCTGATGGACAGGACTGAGCCCCAGCTTTGGTCCCCTCACCCTGAGGGACCCTGCGACCTCCTTGCAGAACATTTTGGCCACGGTAATGAGCGTTGCAGAGCCCTGTGCTTGGCACAGCGGCTCCAAGGGGCTTCACTTACCCGGGGCTGGGGCTGCCCAACCCGTCCCGGGAGGTTTTGGGGAGCCCAGGACCCTCCATGCACCGCGACGCCGTGTTGGCAGAAGCAGCTCGTCCCGGGTGGGGGGGTGTCGTGGGCAGGGTGACGGTACCAGGGTACCTGGCAGCATGGCGGGGCGGGCACAGCAGCTGGAAGAGGAGCGCTTTGGGATGGGATGGTGCATCCCCTGCCAGCCCAGCACCCACCCCTCTCCCGCCCCCGGGGACCGCTCCTGCGGCGGGCTGCGGGGCTCACTCCCCTCTGTTCTTGCTGACACCCCAGTGCTGGCGGTGGCTCTGCAGCTGGCTCAGGCCACCGGCAAGGTAACCCCAGCCAGTTCGCTGCCCTCCGCCCGCCCTCGCCTCTCCTCTCCCCCCAGCCCTCCCCTCCAACCTCCTGCCCCCGCGGTGGGCAGCAGCACCTCGGGCGGGCTCACCCCATCCTGTCCTCCCCGCTCTGTGTCTCGATCCCCTTCCCTGGGCCTGGCGTTAGCAAACCACCCAATAAACCCGATTTTGCTCATTCTGTTGCATCCATAAACCCTGTCGGACAAAGCGGAGGTTTTTCCCAGTTCCCTGGAGCTGTAGCTGGGTTGGGGGGTGATTTCATGCAATCTGGGCAAATGTCGCATGAGCAAAATGGGCACCTCGCTCCCCGTGCTCCAGCAAGAGGGCTCAGCCTCCCTGTCCCCCCCCAGCGGCTCCGGTGCCGGGTCGGAGCCACGCAGGTGCTGTTTGGCGTGACCACAGCCAAGATGGTCCCGGGTTGGTGGCGGCACGTCCCCGGGCAGGGGCGGTCCTCGAGGTCGGGGTCTCCCTGCCAGGCTCCCCGCATACGCGGGTGCACGTGGGTTTTCACATCCCTGCAGCATCAGGGAGAGCCGGGGGGGTTTCCCTCTGCCCCCCGCTCCAGGGCTGCCCTGCGGGCTGGGGAGCAGAGAAACGCCAGCCGAAAGGGCTGTGCCGGGAGCCCCGAGGGGCTGGGAAGCATCTCCTGGCCCCAGGCACCCCAGGGAGGCCACCAAGTCCCCTTCCCCGGAGGCCACACACCAGCACGGCCCCCCGCTGTCCAGCGTCACCGTAGTCCCCCTTGCCCCCACCTCAGGGCGTGCCGTGGCAGCATGGGTCACCCGGCCCCTGGCACCCACCGGTGCCCTCGCTGCGGTGGCCGGCGCGGACGTTTTCCACGGCTCTTTTGTCCTCGCTGCTCTCCCTGGGCAGGATTTGGCCGTCACCCTGCCCAGCAGCCCACCCCTCTGCGGCGGGGGCGAGGCGGGGCTGGACGAGCCCTCTCCGCGTTCCGGGAGGGTTTGTGAGCATCCCTCCTCCCCGGCGCCCCGGCTGCCTTTGGACCAGCTTTTGTACGAGTAGGGTTGGGCCGCGTCACCGCTGGCGGTGGTCCCACCAGCGCGGTGGGCGCAGGGGGCCGGGGTGGGCACCGTCACCTCTCGGAGGAGCCGGGGTTGGCGTGTGGGGCTGCCGAGGCTCTGCCCTGCTCGGCTGAACGGCGCCTCCGCGGCAGCCCCGGCACCGGCTGAGCTGGGCGCTGTGCCGCGCGGCGTGCGCGCCCGGTCTAACGCTGCCCTTCTTGTCCCCCCTCCCCGCCTTTCTGCCCTCTCCCCTCTGCCCACCCGCCTCTGTGTGTGCCTGTCTGTCCACATGTCCGTCTGTCTCTCTCTCCTGTCTCTCTCCCCCTCCTCTCGGGGACATCCCCTTCCCATCCAGTAACGCGTGGGACCGGCTCATCTCGTGCTCTGTTTGTGGTGGACCTTTTCCAGCTGCTTGACCTCAGGCCTAACTCAATGCTGCTTCTGAACAAACTCCTGTTTGGTTCTTGGTGGTTTTTTTTGTTTTTTTTTTTTTCCTTTCCTTTCCTTTTTTTTTTTCTTTTTTCCTTTCTTTTGCCTTTTTTTTAAGAAACTGTTTGACTTTCCTCCCCTTTCTCCTCCTCCTCCTCCTCCTTGAATCTTGCTTTTCTTTCTAGGCCGCTAGACCATCTAAAGAGGCTAGTGAGACTTCCCCCGCGGTCTCAGAAAAACCCGCATCTGGCAGAACATCCATCCCCGTATTGACTTCCTTTGGGGCAAGGAACTCCTCCATCTCATTCTGAGCATCCTTGCCAGCTCCACCCAACCGCTCTCCTGCTCCTGGGGCCGGGCTTCTCTCTTCCTTGGGCTCCTCCTCCCTGGGACTTGTCTTCTTGAGGCATCTGGAGGGATCGCCACCCGTCCCTCTCTTTCTGTTTTTTCAATGTCTTGCTCCAATGTGGCCGACCTCGTGTCCCGCCTCTGCTCCGCCACGGCCCGACTTGTGTCTCGCCTCTGCTCCGCCACGGCCCGACTTCTGTCTCCCATCTCGCTCCGCAATGGCCAACCAGCCACTTTCTGTTTCTCTCTCTCTTTCTCCTCCCTTTTGCTTTTCTTTTTCCTTTTCATTTCGGTTCATTTGGGTTGCTGTTGGTTTGGTTTTTTTCTCCCTCCCTCCCTCTCCCACCCTGCCGTTTTCTGTTTATTTAAGAGCTCTCAGAGCTTCACTCCACCAGTTTCACCAGCTTCAAGCAAGGAGGACGCCGGGCAGCGCCCGACCCCGCTGCCCGCGCGGGCAGCGCCCGTCCCACCGCGGAAAGGTGGGAAACAGCGGCTGCCGAAGACGCCCCCGCCGCCCCCCGACCCGACCGCTCGCCCCCCCGCCGCTGCCGAGCATCCCGGCACCCGCGACACCGCCCCGCCCGGAGGAGACGATGCTCGGCGCCGCAGCCAGGTCTCGGCGGTGGGTGGCAGGCGGCACCGCGGCCGGGCCGCGTCCTTCGCCGGCCGAGGGCTCGGTGCCGTCCCGAGGGGATGGCGCTGCCGCCGGCTGCCCCCCAGGCGCCAGCCCCGGCTCCCCCCGGGGACGGGGCGCGGTGCGAGGGCTGGGGAGGAGGGAGGCGGGAGAGGTGCCGCAGGGCGCCCGGGCGTGCCGGAGGGGCCGAAGGCTGAGGATGTAAAATGGGGAGGGGGCAGAAACGGGCCGAGTCGGGCTGCCCGTCACCCTCGGGTCGGAACGTAGCACTTTAAATGGTGGCCTGGGTGGGCGCGGTGGCCAAGGCACAGGGATGCTGTGATGCTGGGGGGGGGGCTCTGACCGCACCGGGCCACCCCGCCGGACCCCTGTCCCCTTCCCGAGCGCCGAACGCCCTTGGGGACAGGCAGGCAGGACAGGTCCCCGGAGCCCCCTGCTCCGGCAGAGGGGCCGGGCGGGGACCCCACGCCGCAGCCGGTGACCCCGCCGTCCTTCCCCGGGGAGCAGCCCCAGCCCTGCCAAACCTGGGGGAGCCGGGGGGTCCCCAGGGTGCGTGGCCGGGCGATGCCCGCCCGTGTCCAGCACCCGTCGGCACAGCCGAGCCGGGCGTGCGTGTGCGTGTGCGTGTGCGCTGCGTGCGCCGGTACCCAGCGCTGCCGCCAGCGCAGCCCAGCCGCAGTGCAACACACGATCCAATCACTCCTTTCGTTGGCTAGTTCGTCCTTGGGTTGGTTTTTTTTTTTTTTTTTTAATTATTATTTTTCTTCTTTTCTCCCCTCTCTTTTTTTGTATATCAATCATTTTTGTACAGAAGAACGAGCCTTTTTTGAATAAGAAAGAGAAAAAAAACAAAAAAAACAAACAAAAAAAATCATGATGCAATTTCTTTGGATTGCAAAAAGCAACTCTTTACATTTAAGTGAAGTGTCTTAACATTTTATATTGTTTTAAAAAATATATTTACATATTATATATATATAATATACGTAATATAAATATATATATATAAATATTTAAAAAGAAAAGAAAAGAAATAAATCTCTTCACGTCTGGTATATTAGGGGGTGGATTTTCTTCCCTGGTTAGCCTACAGCTCCTTGTGATTTTGAGAGGGTTGGTTCTTAGCGGCTTCTCAGCCCTCGTGCTGAGCTCGCATCCCCCGTCCAGCACCTTCCTTGTCCCGTCCCCGTCCTGCGCCGGAGCAGGGGGTGGAAGGGGCCGGGTGCCCTGGGGATGCTGACACCCATGGGTGACAGCCCCGGGGCCGGGACAGCACCCACTTCCCTCCCGGCAGCAATAGCAGTCACTTGATGCGTTTTATTTAATTTTTAATTATTTTTCTTGGTACCAAAGTGAAACACTGTAGCAAAGCCGCAGCTTCTTATGGCCAGGATGGGGGGGTTCCCCCCACTCTCCCCCAGTCCCGTCCCCCCCCCCTCCACAGCCCCCGACCCACGCCCGTCCCGGTGCTCCCGCGGGGCTGGACGTGGCACCCTCCGTCCTGCCAGCACCCACGGAGGGGCCCTGCAGCCACCCCCCACCCCCCGCCACCTCGCTGTCCGGGGGGTGTGAGGGGACAAGGACCCCCAGCCCCCCGGGACACGGACAGGCGGGGGCAAAGGGGTCGGCAGGGGGGGGCTGTAGTTGGTGCAGCCCCATCCCGGTGGCACCCACGGGTGTGCTGGGACACCCATCCCGCTGGGAGCAAGCTCCGGCTGTTTGGGGGGGGGTCCCATCCCCTTTGCTGCACCCCGGCTTTGTCCCGGGAGCCCCCTCGCAGGCATCACCCGCGCTGTGGGACCCCCGCCTCCGGACCAGGAGGGCGGCGCTGGGTGAGGGGTGCACGGCGCTGGGTGAGGGGTGCACGGCGCTGGCTTGCACCTATTTCTCCCCACCACCCCCCCCACCCCGCTGCCCATCAGGCTGGTTTCTCCGTGAGCGTGTGTCTCTGCGTGCGTGTGCGTCCGTCCTTTCATGGCATCATGCAATCCGTCCGTGAGCACCAACCCCGGTGCCTTTGCTGAAGCAAAAGGACAAAAAAGAAAAAAAAAAAAAAGGAAAAAAAAAAAGAAAAAAAAAGAAAACCACTTGATTCTGGTTTAAACCGGGGGGGGGGGGGGGACGACAAAAAAGGACCAAAAAAAAAAAAAAAAGGAAAATGTTGCAAAAATAATTTAAAAAAAAAAAAAAATGCTGCTTGCATCATGCATGTGTCGGAGGCGCCCGCTGCATGCGCACCCTGCTTTACTTGTCTGGATGTTGTTTAAAAAAGGCTACGACTTTTAAAAGGACAAAAAAAAAAAAAAAAAAAGAAAAAAAAAAGATTCCTAATACTCTTTAGAGGCTGTTTTGGGGTTTCTACAACGTTGTGTGTCTCTTAGCATGACTTTTCTTGTGAATCGTTTTAAAAGAAAAAAAATAGAGTTTTAAAAAAAAAAAAAAAAGGCCTTGCACAGGGCGGAGGCGGGGGCCGGGGGGGGGCTGGCCCCCCGCCACCCCTGCCCTGTGCCCATCGCTGTCCCTGTGTCGCTGTGGATGCCATGGGTAGTTCTGTGCGCAACGTGACCATTGTAACTTGCAAACTCCGATGACAAAGGGTTGCTTTTTATTTTTCCTTGCCCTTTTTTTTTTTTTTTTTTTTTTTTTCTTTTCTATCAGAGTGTCTGGCTTTAATAAAATTACTTTTTTTTTTTTCCTCTCCTCTATGGCACTTTTTTCCCCCCAGGTCTGGTCTCTTGTTGTGTCGCTGGGCTGGGCTGGGGTGGGACATCCCTGGCCTCAAGCCCACCCCGGTCCCACATCCCCCGGGGACGCTCGGGGCATGGGGTGGGGGTCCGGCTCCTTCCCCCCCAGCCTCATAGAAAAGCCGGGATCAATCCTTCCCTGGATGCTGCCGGTGCTCCAGGACCGGGCTGTGCAGCTCGGGAAAATGGGGGCCATGTGCGAGCCCCCCCGAGCAGGGGAAGCAATAACGGCAGGAAACCACCTCCTCGAATAACCAGTTTATTTCCAATATATAGACTGGGAGCGGGGGGCAGCGTCCGAAGCGGGGTGGTTTTGTTTCGGTCTGGTTGGGTTTTGTTTTTTTTTTTTTCTTTTTTTTTTTGCAGTTTTGCATATAGCGGCTCGGCGGCCGACTCGTACACACACCGGGGAGGGGGGCACATGCAGGAGGGTTTAAAAAGTCAACACTGGTCCAGCACCTCCCCTGGTCGGGGTTGGCCTTTCAGCTGAGCAAAACTTCTTAAAAAATCCTTATAAATCCTTTGTAATATGTTACACAGTCAAAGACAATATTTACAAAAAAAAAAAAAAGAAAAAAAAAAAGAAAAAAACAACTTTACAGCAAATATTTGCATAACGTATGAGAATGACACGGAGAAACAGTGACGTGACTTGACACCCCCGACACACGGGCCCGGCAGTGGCCGCCCGAGCCCACGGCACGTGCGTGCCACCGCGGCGAGGCTGGGGGTCCCCGCGCCCCCGCCAGCCGTGACCCCCCCGGGCGCTCCCCTTCCTAAAGTGCTTCTGGCCTGGGGGGGGCAGGAAGGGGAGCGGGGCTGGGGAGGGGGCCGTGCCGTGCCGTGCCAAGCCCCCAGCTGCTGCCGGCTCGTGGCTGCGGCTCGTGGCGTTGCAGGGGACGGCAGCGGCCCCCCCCCCGCCGCAGGGTGCCCCTCCCGTCACACCCGCTCCCACGCAAACACCCAGCCCAAGGGGTCCCCGTCCGTCGCACCAAGGGACACCCCCCAGCTCAGCCGCGCCCCGGCGCGGACCCCAGACCCCCGCGGCACGGAGCGCGCCCGGGTCAGGGTGATGGCACCGCGGTCCCCAGGGTCCTCGGGCGTGGGGAGGGTCCCCAGCAAGGGCAGCCTGGGCGGCAGCACCCAGAGAAGCGCCCGCACTTCGCGCCGCCATGGCCAGGGACAGCAGGGCCGCCACCGCCCGGGGTGGGGACCGTCCCCATGAGCCCCCCCCACCCTGCAACCCTCCTGGCACTGCCCGGGGGGCCGGGGCACCATGGCATGGGGCGGGGGCACCGTGGGACGAGGCCAGGCTGCAGCGTGGGACCACCAAGGGACCCTGCTGCTCCCCAAAGCAAGGGGGGGACGAGGTGGCTTTGTCCCACCCGCGGCGCGGGGGCCCCGGAGCCTCGTTAAATAACAGCAGCTTGTCCAGAGCACAATTAAATACAAGAACGAAGGTGAGTCCTTAAATTAAACACCGGCTGGGGTGGGGAGTCGCGGCGGGGGGCACCTCGGGAGGTCAGAGACACTGGGGGAAGCGCAGGGGGGCCAAGGGGCCGGGGCTGCCCGGGGGGGTCTTGGTGCCCGGCCCCTCGCTGGCAGCGCCCGGCTGTGCCGGGGCGGGTGCCGGTGGCCGGGCTTTGGTGGACTCCAGGCTGCTGAGCCCCGAGTCCTTGTCATGGCAGGGTCCCGGGGCCATCTCCAGCCCCCGCGGCTCCTTCCACTCGTTGAAGTTGAGGTCCTTGAGGCCGCCGGGCACCACCACGGTGTGCCGGCGCCAGCTGCTCTTCCTGCGGCGGGTTTCGGGGGAGTGGGCTCGGCGCAGGCGGACCCCCATGTCGTCGGCAGAGGCTCGCAGGCGCTGCCGGAGCTGCTCCCGCAGCGAGGGCCGCCCAGGGGGGACCCAGCTCTGGTCCTCCCCGGTGGGTGCCGGGGTCTCGCCGGCCGGCCGGGGCCGCCCCAGCTTCCTGCGGGCCAGCGTGTCGCACTGGATCAGGCGGTGGGAGTTGAAGGAGGGGCGGCCGGGGGACCCCTTGTCCTCGTCCCTGGTCCCCCCGTCCACCTGCCCCGGCCGGGGCCGGGCGCCCTCCCGGCTCTCCGTGTCCGTCTCCATGTGGCTGAGCTCGCTGCGCTCGTCGTCCGCCTCCTCCCCGCGGCTCCCGGCCACCGACTGCACCTCGGAGCACAGGCTGCGGTCCATGGTGGACAGGGTGGAGTAGCCCGACACGATGGAGCGGGCGTCCGGCGCTGGCTCAGCCCCGGCACCCCCGGGCTCCAGGGAGCTCTCCTGCTCCATCCCAGCTGGGCTGGGGGCTGCCGGCTCGGCGCTGGTGCCGCGGGGGGCTTTGCCGGGTCCTGGAGGGGTGGTCGCAGCCCCCTCAACCTCCTGCTCCCGGCCCGGGGCGTCCCTGTGCTCCGCGTCATCTTCGGTGCTGCTCCCGATGCCCTCAGCCTCTCTCCTCTTCTTCCTCTTGCGGGCGGCGGCCGAGACGAAGGGGATGGCGAGGAGCTCCCGGTGCGGCGGCGCCTTCCGCGATGGCCACGTGCCCTGGGAAGACGGTCACGCCGCGGTTAGGGATGGCGGTGCCGGGGTTAGGGATGGGCTCCATGCCCCAGCTATCGCGTCCCTCCCTGCCAGCCCCCGGCCCAGGACCCTCTTACCTTCGGTTTGGCGGAGCCGCTGCGGGTTGAGCCTGTAAAGCAGAGCGGAGAGGGGGGGTTAGCCAGGCCCCAGAGGTGGCCACGTCCTGGGGAGCGGGGTGCGGTGGGTAGAGCTGGGGGATGCTGCTCCGTTCCCCCAAACCGGGATGGGGACATGCCAGGGCCGTTGGATCGGCTGGCCCCTGGCAGGGATGCCAGCGCCGCGTGGGTTTGTGTGCCAGCAGATGGAGATGCCGGAAAGCTGGGGGGGGTCTGGTGGTGCACGGGGGTCCCCGGCACCGCTCGCCCACTGCAGAGCCGCAAGGTGAGGAGTGGGGATAAGGGGGGGGGACACGCAGGCACACACAGCCGGGAAACACAGCCAGGACCCCGGCGGCAGGTCCCCAACCCTCCCATGGCCACGGGGCACAGCGGGGACCAGGGCTGGGCACGGTGCTGCCACCACCACATCACCGGGACGGGGCATGGGGACAGCCACCACCACATCCAGCCCCGGAGCGGGATCTGGGACGGGCTGTGCCGGAGGGGGCTGGGACAGGCCGTGGGGCTGCCCCGGCTCCGCGGGGGGGTTAGGGGACAAGTGGGGACATGGGGGGGACTGGCAGCCCTAGCCCTGCTGCCGTGAAGGACAAGGACAAGATGACAGACACCCTCTCCCACCCCGCACGCCCCACAATGGGGTTAGCAGCTGCTGACGACGAGAGAGGGGGAGGCAGAAAGGGGGTGCTGACCCTCCCCGGGGCATCAGGACCCCCATACCCCAGTGTTTGGGTACGCCGGTCCCAGGACACGGCACCCATCCCTGCCAGGGGATGCCAACAGCAGCCCCAGTGCCACCGCAGGCACCGGCCAGCAATGTGGGAGAAGCAGGGTTAAAGGATTTGGGGCTCCCCAGGGGCTCAGCCGCCCCTCCTGATGCTGGGGACCCTGGGGACAGTGGCCGGGCAGGACAGGGCCCCCTCCCCTCCCGCTGCATCCCCCTGCTCCCGCTCTCTCGTGGTCACCCGGAGGAGTTAGTGCGTGAGCAATGCACCCAGCATCAACACTGTACCCGCTCTAGCTCTCGAGGAGGTCCGCTGGAGGAGGAAGAGGAGGAGGAGGAGGAAGAGGACAGCACAGAGAAGTTCAAGGAAAGAACGTAAGAAATCAGTCGAACATCAAAGTCTCCCGGTCTCCGGGTTGGCAGCGTGGGCCAGGGGCGAGCGGGCGCGGGCAGGGGTCCCGCGGGCTGCCGGGGTGCCGCGGCCAGCCGGGTTTGCAGAGGGACGAGGAGCAGCCACCGGAGAGGAGGGTGACGGGAGAGGGCGGGGAGGGGGCTCTGCTGGCACCCCCGGGGGGGCCGTCCCCGCTTTCCAGTGAGGAAGGTGCCAGGATGTCCCGCTCTGGCACGCGCGGGTGTGCCACGGCCACGGCAAGCGGGGCTGGCTGTCCGCAGCGGTGTGAGCGGGGGGAGATGGAACGGCTGCAGAGGCGCCCTGGGGTGCCCCGGTGCCAGGACCGGAGGGGCCGGTGCCGCGGGCACCGCTCCTCACCTGCGGCATCGCCAGGCGCCGCGGTCCTGCCGATGTTGGGGAGCAGGTACTCGATGTTGGGCACGGACTGAACCTCCTTCTCATCCACGGGGGTCTGCAAGGGGAGGGCACGCGGCGGTCAGGCGGCTGCCAACGGCCCCCCAGCTCCCAACTGGGGCTCTGCACCCCCTCTGCCCCATAGCGAGACCCCCCGGGGGGGTGGGACTCACCTTCTCGCCCTTGTCCTCCTTGTCGCTGAAGAACCAGTCTGACTGTGGGGGGAGACGGGAGAGGGGTTAGGGACCGGCAAGGAGCGATGGGAGCTCGGCGTGGCCGGGGAGCACCATCCCCCGTGGTGCAGATCAGCCCCGTCCCCCCGCCACGCCGATGCCCGCCGGTGCCACTTACGTGCTGGATGAGGGTCTCCACAATTTTGTAGCGGTCGGGCATGTGTGTCACCATGTCGGTCATGTTGTCCTCGGATGTCCGCACCAGCGTGGGGCCGAACACCAGGGCCAGGTTTCGTGGCTCCATCTGCAACCGGAGCTGGGGTTAGTGCCTGCCCGTGGCCACCCCTCAGCGCTCGCCGCTCCATCAGGCACCGTCTCCCTTCCCACCCCGCCAGGAGCTCAGCCCAAGCTGGGGGGGCTCGAGGTGGGGCAGGGGTCCGGGAAAGCCTCCCCGGCACCAGGACAGCGCATGGGGCTGGATGCCTGGGGCGGGTGGACAGTACCTTGTTCTTTTCCGAGTGGTCAGCGATGGTCTTCAGGTGGCCCACCAGGAACTTGAGTGTCTCGTAGTAGTGACCTGGCAGGTCCCGGATCTGCGGGGAGGCAGGGGGTCACCTCTCTGCTCACCCCCGCTGCCTTTCGCACCCACAGCAGCACCCAGGTGGGGCTCCAGGGCTGTGCCCCCCGCCCCAGCCCCTGCCCCCTCTCCCTACCAGCTTCCGCAGTGTCCTCATCCTCTCGCTGGCGTCCTCGATCCGGTTGGCCTCGATGAAGTCGTTGTATTTATCTGAAAGAGAGACATGGGGGGTGGTCAGAGCTGGGTGGAGGGGAGAGGGCACCCCCCCAGGGCCAGGGACCCCCAGATGCACCGGCCAGAGATGCTGGGGAGGGGGCTGGGGGTGCTGCTCGGGTCCCACTGGGACAGGGCACAGAAGGACAGGGAGGGACAGGGACAAGGACAAGGGTTGGCCCAGGGGACAGTAAGGAGGGGGTCTACAGAGCCCCTCGCCTTGCATGGGCGCTGGCTCATTCTGTCACAGGGTCTGGGGACCTGTCCCCAACACGGGGACGGCGGGGATGGGCTCCGGGGCTGCCACTCAGCCCGGTATCAGCCATCGACACGCGGCCATCAGCACAGGGTCATCTGTGGCCACTTCGGGGGCCCCGACGGCCCCGGGGGAAGCGCACGGCCGGGGCGCAGCAACTCACCGTCAGTGAAGAGGGGCTCGGGCAGCTTTCGGAAGAAGGATTTCAACAGGCTGCTAATGACGTTCAGATCCTGCCATCGCTGCGGGGGAGAGAAGCAGCTGCTCAGAGGGACCACACCGGGCCAACCCCGGCGCCAGCGGGAGAAAGTCCCCAAGCCAGGGGAGTCCGAGGCCACCGACACCGAGGGGGACAGCAGCCAGCACCACCGCGGCTGTGAGGAGGGCAGGACGGCTGTCCCCACCCTGCATCTGGCAGGGAAAGCTCCGTGCTGCTGCAGCAATGTGGCGAGATGCAAGGGGACAAATGTGTCCCCAAGCTGCCACCTACGCTGCGGTCACCGGCCGCTAGGCGGCCCTGCCACTCCAGGGAAGGTCACGGTGACGGAGACGGGGATGAGGATCGTGTTGGAGACAGGGATGACGATAGAGACAGGGATAGCGACAGAGTCATGGACCAGGACAACAGCCCCAAGAGCATCCCAGAGGCATGGGGACAGGGATGGCGACAGTCATGGACCAGGACAACAGCCCCAAGAGCATCCCAGAGGCATGGGGACAGGGATGGCGACAGTCATGGACCAGGACAACAGCCCCAAGAGCATCCCAGAGGCATGGGGACAGGGATGGCGACAGTCATGGACCAGGACAACAGCCCCAAAAGCATCCCAGAGGCATGGGGACAGGGATGGCGACAGTCATGGACCAGGACAACAGCCCCAAGAGCATCCCAGAGGCATGGGGACAGGGATGGCGACAGTCATGGACCAGGACAACAGCCCCAAGAGCATCCCAGAGGCATGGGGACAGGGATGGCGACAGTCATGGACCAGGACAACAGCCCCAAAAGCATCCCAGAGGCATGGGGACAGGGATGGGGACAGGGATGGGGACAGGGATGGGGACAGGGACACGCAGCCCACCCTGCCCTCACCTCGTCCTGCAGGTTGATCTCGGTGGCTCCCTTGTTGAGCTGCTCCTGCAGGCTGGACACCACCGCGTTGTTCCCGGGCACGCGGTAGATGCCCATGTACTCCAGCCCTCGGTCCTCCACCACCTTGCAGCAGGCTTCAACGATCAGGGGGACATTCTGCAGGGACAGGGAGGGGGTGACGGAGGTGCTGGGGCCGTGCGGGGTCCCCGAGGGCTGGCACCACCTGCGCGGCCGTACCTTGTTGTCCGGGGCAGGCTGGCAGTCCTCCAGCCTCACACCGAAGGTCCGGGGGGCAGATTTCTTGTTCTTCTTCATGATGTTGATGCCCCATGGGGCTTTCTGGGAGCTGCTCTCATCTGGGGGGAAAAACCCACAGGGTGTTGGTCTCTTCTCCCAAGTAACAAGCAATAGGACAAGAGGAAATGGCCTCAAACTGCGTCAGGGGAGGTTTAGATTGGATATTAAGAAAAATTTCTTCACGGAAAGAGCGGTCAAGCGTTGGAACAGGCTGCCCAGAGAGGTGGTGGGGTCCCCAGCCCTGGAGGGGTTCAAAAACGGGCAGAGGTGGCACTTGGGGACATGGTTTAGTGGGCATGGGGGTGTTGGGTTGATGTTGGACTGATGATCTTAGAGGTCCTTTACAACCTTAATGATTCCCAGTTTTTACTTTCATTACAAAATAATCCAGCCACCAAGCCAGGAAACATGAAATTATGACTCTCCCCTTAATTGGTTTAGTGGTGGACTTGGTAGTGTTAGGTTACTGGTTGGACTGGATGATCTTCAAGGTCATTTCCAACCCAAATGATTCCATGATTCCATGATTCTAATGAGCTGGGACAAATGGGAAGAGCATCCCTGCTGCCCTACAGGGATGAGCACGATGGCAGCCCTGGGGCGAGGCCCCCCTCCTTGCAAAGCCCCTGGGTTTGCCGTGCCGGGGTGCCCCGCGCCGCAGGGGTGGGACCTACCTTTCGTGATGGCCGCATCCTGCCTGGGGGACCGGGGCGCGCTGGTTCCCGTCTGCTTCAGGAACTCGGCTCGGATCCCCAGCCCACGAGAGCCCTTGGGCGAGGAGTCAGGCTTGGCGCCCGCAGGGCTGTGGGGAGAGCGGGGGCTCAGGCGGGGCACGGCCGGGGGCACCGGCCCAACGCGAAACCTCCCGGCAAACGCCGGCATCTCTCCTGGCCTGCCCGGCATCCTACCCGTGCCCACGGGGCTGCACCCCACACCAGGTAACGGGGAGCACTGAGCCGCTTTAACCCTTTGCTTGGTGCCAGTTTGGCTGAACCGGACCCCGCTGGCACCCCGAGCGAAGACGGGTGCAGCCGGCACCTTCGGCGCTGCCCCATCAAGGGATGCACTGGCTTTGCTCCATCACTTTAAAATTGAGGTGAATAAAGCGCTCGGGGGTCTCGGTGCCCACCGCCCCTGGGTCCATACCTCACTTTCCGGTAGTCGTTTAACTTCTTGTTGATAAGCGCTTGGCTGGCAAAACCGGGGTCCTGGGGAGGCAGAGAGAAGAGGGGAAGGGAGAGCTTGAGCAGCGCGTCCGCCGGAGGCCCCGGGCAAGTCCATGCTCTGCCGGGCACCGTGCGGGGCCAGGCAGGACCAGGCGAGGGCAGGACCCGGTCCCCGCTGCCCCGAAATAGCCGAAACAGCCGGCGCCCGCCAGCGCTCGCCGCCCCGCTGCGTTCTGCGGCGCTCCTTGCCGCGGTGCGGGGCGGCACGCGCGCTCCAAGCCGGGCGCAGAGGCGCGGGGACAGGCGCGTTCCTCGGCAGCACACGCACCTCCGTCTGCCCGCACCAGGCGCACCCGCTGCATCCCACAGCTTCCAAAGACACGTGCCCATCCCTGCGGGATGCTGCCCACCCGGCGGGCAACACAGCCCCAGCGGGTGCCCAGATGGCTCCACGTGCTCCGATCCAGCAGCACCTTCCCTGTGCCGGCGCTGCCAGCCCCGCTGAGCCCCCTGTGCCCTCTGGAGCGGGGCTGTGCCGCAGAAAACCAGAGACCGCTCCAAGCTCAACGCACCCTTCCAGGGCCGGAGCCTGCCATCACCCCGGCACGAACGCTGCAACCAAACGAGGCCATCCCGGCACCACGGGGAGACGGCGTGCGGCCAGCCCGGCGCTGGCACATCCAAGCCCTGCGGATTCTCCACTGGAGCCCACGGCCCCGGGGAGCAGCTCTCCCCATCTCACACCCGAGCGACCCATTGCACAGACCACGGCTGCCCATCGAGGGCTCAGCCCCGACCCGGCGCCAGCCCCGGCAGCCGGCAGCACCATGCAGGCACCATGCCCAGCGCAGGCAGGGAGCTCCCTGCCAGATCTCTCTCCACCGAAGGAGACACAACGCACCACGGCAGAGCCATGCACGCTCCTCTACTACCGCACGACCAAACGCCACCGGCGCATCCGGCGCCGACCCTGCCTGGAAGCGCCGCTGCAGCGCGCGGAGAGCCACGCCGCCGCCGCCGAGCGCCCCGGCGCACCCTGCCCTGGCCGAGGCCGGCGGAGCCGCGCTTTTCTTGGACGCCGCGGCGCCCGCGAGCCCCCGTGCACCCCTGGGAGCACGGCACGGGATGGGCGAGCCCCACACCGGCCGACCGCGCCGGGGCCGGCCGTGGCCTGGGGAAGCAGCACAAGGCAAAGAGCCGGAGAGAGCCGAGGCAGTTAGTGCCGGGAGAGCCAGAGGCAGCCGGGAGCCCCATGTGGCTCTCACCTCGCCCTCGGCCTTGCTGTTCTCCCTGATGACTTTGATCCAGGCCAGCATGTCTTCCCGATCCTCTGCCTGAAAGAGATATTCACAGAAGTCAGCGGTCGTCAGCCGGAAGACGTGCTTCCTCTTGGTCTCGCTGTAGGAGATGTCCACCAGGCACGCTCGGATGCTGATCGGCGGCTCCTCCTCACCTGGGGCCGGGGCGCAGGTCACCGCCTCCCGCCTGTCTTTGCACAGGTACAGCGAGTGGGTGCGCAGCACGGCGAAGACGCGCTTCCACTGCCGGATGCCTCCACCGACCTTCTGCGGGGAGAAGGGATGGGGCACGGACCTCAGGGATGCTCGCGGCGGGGAGCATCCCCCTCCCTGCGTGGCCGGCCGGGCTCAGGGGCGCACCCGCCTACCTTCCCCTTTTTGGTGAGGATCTGCTTGCAGTGGAGCCAGCCCTCCTTCCTCACGGCGCTGAACGGGACGTCCGAGAGGTCGGAGGTTGAGTGTCTTTTGGAGCG
This sequence comes from Pelecanus crispus, assembly GCF_030463565.1. NCBI lineage: Eukaryota > Metazoa > Chordata > Aves > Pelecaniformes > Pelecanidae > Pelecanus > Pelecanus crispus. Next base: position 1,780,296 of record NC_134660.1, on the reverse strand, counting down.
GGCATCTTCGGACGTGCCGAGGCTGTCCAGAGACTGCGGGGGGACCGGAGGGCACCGTTGGGACGATGCCATCGGCACCCCCTGCTCCACCGGTGCCCCAGCCAGGCGGAGCAACCCCGGGCTACCCTCCTATAGAGGCACCCTGGCGGGGGGCACCCCCGGGACCCCCAACCCTCACCGTCGCACAACACTCACCCCATCGGTGAAGAAGCTCCTCAGCATGCGGAGGCTGGGGACCCGGCTGGGCATCCTCCTGGGGGGAGAGCAGCCCCCGTGAGCGGGACGGTGGGGAGGGGACAGGAGCCATGCGGCGGCGGGACTGGGAGGGGGTGTCCAGCCCTACCTTAGGATCTTCCCCTCATCCCGAAATGCGTTCAGACCATCGTCGCAGGACTTGGAGCGCTCGGTGGTGATGGCCAGGAGGTAGGACGAGCGGCGGCCGGCCTTGATGCTGCCTGCGAGGGGGAGAAGGGCAAAGCACACGCTGCTCAGCCCAGCAGGCACGGGGCAGAGCTCCAGGGCAGGGGGCTGCTCCTCCCCGTCCTGCCCCCCACCGTAGCCCCCGGGACGATTCCGCTCCCCCCAGCACTTACTGCAGTCCTGGGAGTAGTGCCGGCTCAGGGCAAAGGCGAAGGTGGGCGAGGAGGGGCTGGTGGCGACGGCGGGCGCCGAGTTCATGGCGCTGGAGACCACCGAGGAGGCGGGGACGTGTTTGGCCTTCAGGTCGATGCTGGGGCTGGTGGGTTCGTCTGTGAGAGGGGTGGGCAGTGTTGCAGGAGGGGCTGGGGCAGGACGGGGCAGGGGAAGTCCCTGCCGGGCCCCCCCCCGGCTCTTCTGGCAGGTGGTGGGTTTGCAGGTGCCCGGGCTGGGCTGGGGGACACGCTCCCACCCCCAGCAAAGCCAGGAGCCGCCGGTGCACTCGGACCCTCGCACAGAGCAACCCTGTGGCCCCCCCATCCCCACCCCATCCCCTCCCTCCCCGCCCGGCCCCGGGTCCCTCCCTGGGAGCAGGCACGGGGCAGGCTGCAGTGCAGGAGGGGGCCGAGCTGGAGGCTCCCCCCACCCCCATTTGGGTCCCCAGGGGCAGAGGGGGACGGGCAGGGAGGTGCCAAGCGAGACAGGGAGCGGGTCCTCCCGGGCACGTCCCTGTCCCCACTTCAGAGCAGGGCAGGAGCGTGCAGGGCTCCAGTTCACACCCAGCCGTGCCCAGTAAGAGGTACCAGGGGCTGGGCAGGGGGTGCAAGACAACAGAGAGGGATGAGGCTGCCCAAGCCCAAATCCTGGCACCCCCTCGCAGCCCTGCTCGGGGACAGGATGCCCAGAGGGCTGCGGGATACGGGGCGCAGCAGGGTGCTGGGCACCACGCGTGCTGCTGGCGCGGACCCTTTCCATCTCCACGCCAGCCGTGGATGGATGCTCTGAAATTGTGCAACGCAGCCTGTCCCCTAAACATGCCCTCCCTGGCACGGGACTGGCTAACGCCCTGCTCCTGGAGGCAGCCGCCCCTCCGCCGACGAGCCGCCCCAACTCACCGATGAAGGGGATGGATGCCAGTGAGTCCTCGGGGGCCGCCAAGGGAGCCACACGCCGGCCTTGCCACTCGGCTGCCGGCCTCTCCCCTTTGCTGCCGGCCGGCGGGGCGTTGCAAATGTCCGTTTCCTTCACCCCCTCGGGAAAGACAAAGTTCATCTGCCGCAGCGGGGGTGGCATCTTGCGGCCCGTGGGCGGCTTCTGCCGCAAAACCACCTCTTCCCTCCGCTCCTCCGGCTGCTCGGGCACCCGGCTGCTCTCCGGTCGTTGCTCCCTGGGTGCGGTAGGGACCGGCGAGGGACCGGCGGGCGGTGGGACGGTGGGAACCACCCTCTCCGGGAGCGGGGCGGCCGGCCGCTGCGAGATGCTGAAGGTGGGCAGGCCACCGAAAGCCGGGTCACGGAAGGAGAGGGCGTGCAGCAGCCCGGTGCGGCGCTGGAAGGACGGGCTGTAGCTCCGGTAGCCGATGTAGCCTGAATCATCTGCGCTCTGCAGGTTGGGCTGCGACGGGTGCTTCTGCACGGGCGCCGGCTCCCGCGAGGAGGAGGAGGAGGAGGAAGGTGCGAAGGAGCTGTGCGGGATGGGCTGCCCGACGGCGGCGACGGTGGCCCGGCAGACCCTCTCAGGTGGCCAGGCGGAGCGATCGAGGTGAGGGGAGAGCAGGGCGCCGGGCTCCAGTGCCTCCATGGAGCGCCCGTACCTGCCCAGGTAGTGGTCGGAGCGGGCGCGGGGCGCCCAGCCCTCGCGGGAGGCCTGCAGCAGGGTGTCGTGCGAGGCGCTGTGGGGCCAGCCCCGGGGGGCCGCCGCCGAGCCCCCCAACCTGTCCTGGGACACGCTGCGGTAGCGGGGCGGCATGGCCTGCCGCCGCTCCTCCGAGGCGCTCCGCCGCGTCTCCTGGCTGCAAAACCAGCGGGACAGAGCCTGCTGGCATTCCTGACGGCCGGGCGCCCGCTGGCTGCCCGCTGCCTCCCGGGGGGGCCGCCCAGCGCCCACCAGCCCCCCGACGCCCTCCTTGAAGCTGCAGTGAGTCCGGTGCTCCGGGAGGTGCTTGGGGACCCCGTAGCAGGACGGGGCGGCGGGGGAGATCCCGTAGCGGTCGGGCAGAGAGGATGCGACGTTGCTGGGGCAGCCGGCGTGGGAGAAGGAGCCGGGGTGCCCGTGGGGTGCAGTGGGGCGCGGGGGGGGACCCCCGGGCTGCGGCTCGTCGGGGCGGTGCGCAGGGCTGCCAGCCACCTCGCTGCGGGCGCCGGCGAGCGTGGCCGTGCCGAGCGGGGACGAGGGGCCCACGGCGGCGGGGCGGTGGGCGCGGGTGTCCGGCGGCTGGCCCGGCGGGGGCTCGGTGCCCCGCGCCTGGAAGGGGTACGTCTTCCGTGGGTAGCAGATGGGAGGGGGCTCGGGGATGCTCTGCGCCCCGCCAGAATACGGCTCGTTGCCCTTCAGGTAGGCATCCTGCGAATACGCCTGCGGGGGGATGGGGGGGTCAGGGTGGGGGGGGTCCGGGGCCGCAACACCCCGCTCCCACCGCTGGCAGGGTGCCACGGGGATGCTCTCCGCTCCTCCCCAACCTGCGAGCGAACCACCCCGCTGGGGCAAGCTGGGCAGGGCTGGCTGCAGCCCCCCAGTCCTGCTTTCTGACGGGGTCCCCCCGGCACTGAGCAACCACCACCACCAGCCCTTCCGCTCTCTCCGCTGCCTGGCCGCCCTCCCTTCCCCTCCCCTCCTTCCTAAAATACCCCGGCACGGCAGGCCGGGCACGGCTCTCCCTTCTCACTTTTCACAGGCGCCTCCGACTTCACGCCCGGGGGCTCCTCAGAGCCTGGGGTGGGCACAGACGTGAGACCCCCCCTTGCCAGGGCTGCGAGACCCCCAGAGCCCAATGGGAGCTGGTCCCCCAGGGCCACCTAATAGCCAAGCCTGGGGTGGGTGCTGGCAGCGTTGGTGGCAGCACTGCCGGGAGAGCCCCGGGAAGCAGCCAGGACCCGAGGAGCACCAGGCGAAGCCCCACGCACACCCATCGGCTCGGGCCACCCCAGCTGGGGCCAGCGCTGCGCCCGGACCCTAGCTCACCGACAGCAGAGCTGCTCGGGGTGCTCCAAGGATAAGCCAGACCTTGAGACCTAGAGCAACTCACCCTCCAGCTTCGCCCGAGGATGCCCCCCCAAAAAAAACAGGGGCCACGTCCCCCATCCTTCCTGCCCTGGAGCGCCTGTGCCCACTGCTGCTCCAGGGATGCTGGTGGGGCCCTGTCCCCAAGTGTCCCCAGCATTTAGGGGCACTTGGCCACCCAAGGCGCGGGAGGAGCGTGGGCAGGGACAGACCAGCCCCTCAGGTTTGGTGGGGCAGGAACGCCGGCACAGCCCGGGAAAGCCACGCCGGGGAGCCTGAGCCCTGGAACCAGCCCGGTCCCTGGCACCCGCCCGGCAAACTCACCAGCTGGAGGATGTCCTCGTCCTTGGGCATGATGGAGAGCTCCAGCACATCGTCACTGTGGGGAGAGGGGACCGAGGGGTCAGGGCGGCCGGGATCAGTCCCCGCCTGCCCCCACGGAGGCCAATCTCATGCTCGGCTGGATCCCCCCCAGAGGGACAAACGTCCCCATCCCCACATGATGGTCACAGCACGCCGCTGCCTGTCCCTGGTGCCCTGCAGCGAGGGGGAAGGGGACCCACCTGTTCTGGATCAGCGCGATGACCTGCGAGTAGGTTTTCCCGATGATGCTCTCCCCGTTCACCTTGACCAGCCGGTCCCCTGCGGAGCGGGGCGAGAAGACGGTGTCACCGCAAGTCAGTGGGGAGGTGGTGGCGCGTGGCGGTCCCCACGCTTGCTCACAGCAGGGTTTGAACAGGGACAGGGCTTTTGCCAGGGGCAGAGCCAGGTCCCGTGTGACAAGGGGAGCCGTGGGAGCCCCCCACAGCCAGCCTAACCCATGGGGACCCTGATGATGCTCTGGGCATCCCAGCCCGGGGATGAGAGAGCAGAGCCCCACAGCACCAGAGAGCAGAGCGAAGCCGGGGGAGAAAAGAAGGAATGCAAGAAAAAGAGCAAAAGAAGCAAGAAAGTCCCTGGCAGAGGAGGGAGAGCACCACACGCATCCCGCGAGCAGCCTGGAGCCGTCTCCGGCTCCGAGACCCTGCCGGCCCGGCCACCCCCCGTGCCCCGCTCACCGGTGCGCAGCCCGGCCTGGTGCGCCGGCCCGTCCTCCCGCACGTTCTTGACGAAGATGGTGTCCATGGGCTCCAGGCGGCTCCGGGGGGGACCTGCTCCCCGGGGACACAGTGTCAGGGAGCCGCCAGCGCGGCTGGGCCCGTCCCAACGACAAGAAGCACTCTTGGCCCCTCGCGGTACCCTCCCCATCCTGCCAAGCCCACGCATGGCAGCCCTCCCTGCGCCTGGGACCTGCGGACCACGGGTCCAGCCCTGGGCAAAGCCCCCTTCTCGGCGCAGCCCCCCGGCACCCGTCTCCCCCAGCCGTGGCTGATCCCCGGCCTTTGCAAGAGCAAAAAGCCATCGGGTGCTGCAAGAAGCCGGAGGGCAGGTGGGCCGGCGGAAGGATGGCAGAGGGATGGTGCCGACAAGGGATGCCGAATCCCCTGGGGACCGCCTGGAGCGAGGCCGGTGTCCCCCCAGCCCCGGCGGGCACCGGGTGCCAGGTCTGGCTGCTGCCGCCGGCACCCAGCCCGGCCCCCGGGGACCGCAGCCCCGGTGCCTCGTCACGCCGCCGGCGTGCCGATCTGTTCTGACGCCTTCACATTCGCTCACGTCACCGTCAGCCTCTGGGAGGACAGTGGGGTCGCGTCCCTGTCCCCAAACGCCCCGCGCTCGGCCGAGCCGCCCGCCGCGGGGACCGGCGCTGGCCGTGCCGCATCCCCTCCGGCTTCAGGACGGACCCCCTTGGGCGCGAGGGCCAGCGAACCTCCCAAGGGCTTTGGGGACACCGCGCCTGTGCCAAGTGCCACCGAGCTGCCGCCGAAGCACCGCACCGCTTCACCACCAGCCTATATTTAGGGCCGCGGTGCCGGCCAGCAGAGATGGCGGGCTGTGTCCCCTGGCCGCAACACCCGCTGCGACCCGTGACAGCACCCGGACCCCTGCGCCCACCGATGCGGGCGGTGACATCCCCCTGCACGGGGGGTCCCCGTGGCGGCGCAGCGCCGGTGCTCACCTGCTCGGTTCCCGTTCTCCTCCTCCTGCCAAAAGAAGAGAAAAACACTTATTTGGTGGCCGGACAAGGGCAGCCGCGGCAGGGGGACCGGGAGGGGACTGGAGGGGTGTCAGCCCCACGAAGCCCCTTGCAGGACCTGCGTGTCCCTCTGCCCTCCGCTGCCCCTGGCTAAAATTACCTCCTGACACTGGATCCGGCCGGGCCACCCGCGCAGCCTTGCTGGTGGGCAGGGAGCGGGACCCGCCGCAGCCCCCAGTACCCAGCTGCTGGGGAAGGGGCCGGTTTTGGGGCAGGGGAGCGGGAAGGGGCCCAGCGAGCCCAGGCAGTGGCATCTCGCCCTTCTCTTGGGCCACTGAGCCTGGCCGGGGAGAGCCCGAGCCCCCGCAGCGGGGTCCCGGGGAAGGGACAGGGTGCCCACTGGCACACAGGCCACCACAGCGCCCGGGCAGCGGGTCCCAGCGACAGGGACCCCCGGGAAGGGGGCGGCTTTGCGCAGGCGTCCTCGGAGGGGCACCAGCCGCCAGCGGGGCTATATTTAGCCCCGCAATTATTTGGCAGGGGGAGCGCGTCCCTGCGAGGCAGGGACCACGTCTGCAGATTCCCGCTGCGCGGAGCGGGCTGCCGGGGCTGCGGCGGATGCTGCAGAGGGGATGGCGGAGGGCTCCCGGCACCCCCTCCCCAGCCACGGGCAGGGGACAGCCGCGGGAGCCGCGGGGCTCTGTCCCTCGGGGTGGGAACCGTGTCCGTGGGCTCCTGCTCGCCTCTCACGTCCTCCCGTGGGGATCCCACTGCAGAGCCACGCTGCCCGTGGGACACCCAAGCTGGCACCCGCGTGGCTCGGCACCCACGCCACTAAGCCCCCAGCCCTGCCACGGAGACAGCTACACCCCAGGCTGCTCAGCCCCGTGCGCGGGTCCCATGGAGGGACCCAGGCACCTGGAAGGGGATTTCTCACTCCGCCAGTGCCGGATCCTGCCATCTCCAGGGAATGCAAGAGTTCGGCTCCAGCCAAGAGCTGTCACCAGCCACAGCTCCCTCCCCGGCCCCCAGCCAGTGCAGGCAGTGGGGACACAGCCCCGATGTCCCCCGGGAGGGCAGGTCCCTCCGGGGCGCTGGGGAGGGACCGGTCTCCACCCCAGTGTGGCAGGGGGACATTCTGGTGAGGAGGAGGAGGGGGCTGGAGGCATCTCCCCATGGTGTCCATTGCATGGCGGGAAGGAAAAGCCACGTCCCGCGGCCTCGGCACACAGCCGGCACCATTGTCCGTGCACCGAGCGGCTGCCGCGGTGCCACGGCAGGAGCGTGGGGACACCGAGGGCCCTTGGAGGCACAGACTCAGCCCTCTCCCCACCCCTCCTCACCCTGCGGCACCCCGGAGCCCTGCCCGGCCCCCGGGGCAGCCCAGCAGCCCCCGCTCCCAGGGCTGGGGCCGAGGCTGGGCGCGGCGGTGCCGAAGCACGGCGCGGTGAATGCAGCTCTGCCGTCACTCTCCCCGCTGAGTCAACCCCACCGAAACTCAGCCCCCGGACCTGGCCGCCCGCCGGCACCCGCGGGTGCTGAGCCAGCTGCGCCACACCCTGCCCCGCCGGCCCGGGAGCGCCGGCTTCGGCTCAGACAGGTGCCGGGAGCTATTCGCAGCCCCTTTCCGAGAGCATTTCCACCTCCCGGCGCTGATCTGGCTCCTTCCCACGCGGCCCTGTGTGCTCCTGCCCTGGTGGGGCTCAGCCCTGGTGCCCAGCGCCACGGGGCAGGATCAGTCCCTCGCTCTTGGAGGATGCCTTAGGAGGATGGCGGAGAGGTGGAATGAGAAGGTCGGTTCGGAGCAGGTTTGGGCCATCCCCATGACGAAAGCTCCTTTGCAGAGTCATGCTGCTGGAGACGGGACAGGTCTGCGTTCCCAGGCAGGAAGGATTTGGGGAAGCAGAATAAGAAGCCTGGGAAAAGCGCGGTGACGGAGGACGCTGAGCGGGGACTCCGGCGAGTTGCTTCTCCCCACCCTGTGACTCACTTCCCACTGCAGTTCCCTGCCTGCGGGGAGGAGGCGGCGAGCACAGGGCCATGGGGCTGCCGGAGCCGTGGGGCTGCCAGAGCCGTGGGGCTGCCGGAGCCGTGGGGCTACAGGCAGCTGCGAAGCTCTGAGGGTGATGGGAGCATCCAGGTCTGCCCACGCCGGAGTGGGAAAAGGGCTGTGACGGACCACGCAGCTCCCAGACGCTTCTTCCTTCACCTGCATGAAGCTGCCGCTGCAGAAAATGGCGCAAGAGGGGGATTTCAAACCCCAGGGGCTTGGCGCTGGCGTGGCAGGAGAGCTGGCTCATCACCCACGGTCCATGCTGGAAGCTGCTGGGTGGTTTCACAGGCTCCCTCCATCCCGGAGGGGAAAGGTGCTGCCCGGATTGGGGCTTCTCAATGGCTCAGAGGGCGCAAGAGGCGATGGCCACCCCAGGGTCTGGTTCCCCCCAAAAGGCAGCACCTGGGAAGGGTCCGGGCTGCAGCCGAGCCAAGACACGATGGCAGCCGCCGGGTCCCAGGGCAGATCCAGCCTGAAGCCTCCCGCTGACAGCCAGGAAATTGGGAGCTAAAAATCTGCTGCACTAGAGGCGGCGAGCACCGGCGGGGCTGGGCACGTGCCGCTCGCTGGGCGAGGACCCGCTGGCACTTCCCGGTGCTCGAGGGAGGAGGAGGAGGAGGGATGTGACGAAGGGCTCAAACAGCATCCTCCAAAGCACCTGCTCCCAGGCGTGGCTTCACGGTGGCCGTGTGTGATTTACTTTGGCTCAAGCCACGTCCCGCTGCGCCGAGCCTCTCCCTGGCCTCGGGGGCTCTGAAATGCTTTTTCTGCTCTTCCCGGGGACGCCGGAGCCGTCGGTCGGAGCTGAGGGATTCTCCGCGTCGCCACAGACAGCCGTGACCCCCACCAGAAAGGCTCTGGGACGTCTCCGGAGACGCTGCCGACTCGCTGCTTGCTCAGAGCACGTCTCCCAGCAGCTCCACAGGCTCCTCCAGCCCAGGGCCACCCATGGGTGGGGGCAGCCCCATGCCCCCCAACAAGGCAGGCGACAGATGGTCCACTCCATGGTTCCCCAGACTCCCCCTGCCCACCCCCAGCCCATACACAAGCATCCTGCATCCACGGCACCTCAGAGTCCCGCTCTGGGGGTCCCCGTGCCCCCCCCCAGCCCAGCCCCCCGGTCCCAGCCCTACCTTGGCAGTGGAATGCACCGCCGACTCCGGGGGGTAGACAATGAAGTGGCGGAGGGTGAAGCCGAACCCCCCCTGCGAGCTCTTCCGCAGCACCACCGTCTTCGGGCCCACCCAGGGGAAGGGCCCCTCTGGGGGTGCGTTGGCATTTGGGGACGCCCCATCTCTCCGGCCCGGTGTTGGCTGCAGGGGACGAGGAGGAAGATGTCACTTCTGGGGCAGGGGTGTAGGCAGCCAGCCCCCCACCAGCCCCCTCAAAGTCCCGTGCTAGGGGCTGAAATCTGCTGGAAAAGCCGCTCTGCCCCTCAGAACCCACCCCCTCCTCCTCCCGGCCCTGCGGCAGCAAATTTCAGCCCCCAAAGAGCACCCCACCAGCATCCCCCGAGACTCCTCGCATGGGACCTTTTGGGAGAAGATGCGTGGAAAGGAAATGAAAAAAAAAAAACAAAAAAAAAAAAGAGGGGGAAATGAGCTGTGCCTGGGGGTCTGGATGGGACCCAGGAGGCAGCGTGGCAGGAGGAGAGATGGGGGCGGATTGGGGCGTCGGGGACAAAAGGTCCCCTTCCGATGACGCCGCGGTAATAACCTCGGGCAAGCCGGAAAGAGCCGCCCGGGAGGCAGCTGGATGAGTGATGCTTCCCGAGACGGGGCAGGGACCTGGCACCGTGTTGGGCACCGGCAGGACACGCTGCCTGGAGCAGCAGATGGGGCCAAGAGGGACGCGGCTCCGTCCCGCAGCCCCCGGTGCCGGTGTCGGGAGGGGGAACGGGGCCGCGGCAGAGCCAGAGCAGCCGTGGGCATCTCGCCTGGCACCCGGGCAAGGAGCTTGGAGAGACAGCATGAGTCCCAGCACCTTGGCAGGGCTTGGGAGGGTTTAGCGCAGCCCTGGCGAGGGATGTTGTTGCTTTCCGTGGCTGCACATCTGGCTGCACATCCGCCAGCCCTGCTGAGGTGGGAGCAGCCCCGCAGCTGAAGGGAGCAGAGGGCCCTGCCCGCACCGAGAGAAATCCCTAAAACCTCAGAAATCAGCAACCTGGGAGCGGGCAGGGCAGGAGGGGGTCCGCCGGGGTCCTGCCCGAGTGCCGCCTCCCTCCCCGCTGCAGCAGCTGGAGCCAGCCCATCCCGGGGCGAGGGTGTTAAAATTCAGGCGCCGTCTCAGTTGAACCGAGGGATGGGGAGCGGGGAGGGAGAGGGACACACAAAAGGACGAGGCACAAAAAGCCTTTGTCTGCGCCTGTGCTGAGTGGGCCTTTTCGCTGCCGGTGGGGAAATCGGAGGGCAGCTCAGCAGGGCTGGGCTGCACCCCCTGCGCCCACACGTCCCGCACGGGGCCCAGCTGCAGGTGGGGCTGGGGGTCCCGTCGCCCCGGGGATAGGGTCCCCGTGGTGAGGGCACGGCTCTGCAACTGCACCCTCGAGGCATTGCCCTGGCACGGCACCCACGGACCCGCGCCATCACCGCCGCAGCAAACCTGGGGGGTACAAGGGCTTCGGGCCCCCGCGGACACCACAGATACCCCGAAACATAGAGCGAGCTGCGATGCCTCAAACAGCGGCACAGGAGAGCCAGAAAACCCCATTAGCAGCACCAGACGGGGGGGCAAAGCTCCCCACGAGCCCCCAAGCCCTCCCTGCACTGCGCACGCCCCGACCGGTGACCCAAAACCAGATGGCAACAGGCGCCCCACGCTCCCACGGGGACCCCCATCCCTTCGCCCCGGGGCCACGAGCATCCCGGCCCGGCGCCTGTCCCCATCTGCGCCCTCCATTGTGTCGGCCGCCGGCTCGCCGGATTATTTTTAAGCTGACAGCTGAATGTGCCCGGCTGATTTTAACCGGCACAGACAAGCCTCGGCAAGGGTAGGAACGGTGGAGACACTGACGGCAGACGCCGACCCACGGGGATGGGGACGTGCCCCTGTGTTACGGGCGCGCCGGCCGGGGCAAGTCACCCGCTGCAGAGACCCAGAGAGACCCTGCAAAGGGGTGGGCAGAGCAAACCATCCCAGACCGCCGTGCCTCAGTTTCCCTCTTCACCCACCGTGGCTTTGGAGCTTTTTGGGCTGCAAAGCCCCTGCTGTGAGCTCGGACATCCCCCATGCTGGCTCACAGCCCCGCAGACGCTCCAGCTCCCGGGGCAGAGGGGTTGACCCCTGATTTGTCACCTCAGCCGTGTCCTCAGCGCCCCGTCCCCTCTCCCCGCACGGGGCCGGTTACCTCCCGGCTTTTTGGCTTTATTTGAACCTCAGCCCGGCGTTTTCCGCTGTGCGCCCACCAGCTGCGTCCTGCTCGTTAGCCCGGCTCCCCCAAGCCCCTGTCCCACGAGGGCCGCGGGCAGCGAGGATGAGGGGGGAGCCCCTTGCTCCTTGCAAGAACGGCTTGTGCCCAGGTGGCCCTAATGCCTGCGAGGTCCCTTGCCCCCCAGCACAGGTGTCACGGGGTCCCTGTGCCCCATGTCACCGTGCCACCTCGCCCCCCCCATGGGGACACAGCGGGACAGGTAGCTCCCGCTGGTGTCCCACTCCTGCAGAGCAAAGCAGTGTTTTCCCTGCATCCCGCAGAGCCCTCCGGGGGGGCAGGATCCATCCCCCCTCCTGGACACGGCGAGCAGGGCAGCAGGAGCGAAACACCCGGGCACAGCCCTGCCCTTGCCGGCAGCTCCCAGCCCGGCCTTCGTGGCCACCGGCATGACAGGAGCCCGGACCCCCGACCCTGGCGCCTGACCCCAGCCCTTCCTCCAGCACCGGAGGGGACGGAGGGGACGCAGCGCTGCCCAGGAGCTGCGACAGCCCCAGCGCTGCCCAAAGCCACCGCACCCAGCTCCACCAGCCCCCTGCACCAGGGGAGCCCCCTGTCCCCTGCCCTCCCCTGCACAGCGTCCCCCCCCAAACGACACCCGCCGTCTCCAGCACGCGGTTCTCACCCGGCGGCACTTGTCGGTGCGAGGGGGTGCACGGCCGGGCCGGGGGGCCGGGGGCCAGCGGTGCTCCGGGGCGGCGGCGTGCCGGCGCAGGCTGCTCAGCCAGATGCAGCGGGGCTCGGGCGAGCTGCAGTCCACCCCGACGGCACGCTCCAAGCACCAGCCCTTGCCGGCTCGCTCCACGCTCCACAGCCCCTTGCTCACCACGGCCACGGGGCCAGGGGCTGGGGGAGGCCGGGGGGGGCCCCGCAGCACTCGACAGGACCCCCACTCCCCTCCGCCCGCGCTCTCCTCTACCATGCGGCCGCAGTCTGGGCCCGGCTTCGGCAGGCGAGGTGCAGCAGCGTGGGCTCTCAGCCGGCGGCCGGCATAGCCACGGGCTCACCACCTCCTTCACCGGCTTCAGCCCCCGAGCTGGGCAGCACAGCAGCGGGGGCCGGCTGCCGGGGCCGGCATGGGGCCGGCTGCGCCGTCTCGCATGGCTCGGGCGACGTGCGGTGCTCCCAGCCCGGCGATGCTGCACGCAAACTCGCACGCTCGCTCGCACCCCCCGCGAGCAACGCAGCCCCGGCGCGACCGGCGGCAGCCGCCCCCCAGCCAGCCAGCCGTGCTGCGCAGGGATGGACGGAGGGTGGGATGGATGGGATGGACGGAGGGCGGGAGGGATGGAGGGATGGACGGAGGGCGGGAGGGATGGAGGGATGGACGGAGGGCGGGCGGCCACACGCCCTGGCTGGGCTGGCGGGCTGGGGCTCCAGCTGCTGGCAGGGATCAGCGTGCCCGGCCCACCACCCCGAGCCAGCCCCCGCCGCCTGCAGTGTCCCTTTGCCCGGACTTTCCCTTTTTTCTTTTTTTCTTCTTCTTCTTTTTTTTTTTTTATTCCGCCCCCTTCTTCCTCCATCACCCCAGGCAGCATCCCACCCTCCCCGCTTCCTCCTCTCCCTCCTCCCGGCCCCTTCCTTCCTTCCTCCGCTCGCTCTGTACAGGGCGCCGGGCGATGCCAGGGACAGGGAGGGGGACAGCCTGCGGCTGCGGCGAGTGGTCCCCCTGCTCGGTCGGGACAGGAGCTGCCACCGGGCTCTGCAAGGTGGGGCTGGTGGGGGCTCCGAGACACCCCTGGTCCCCTCCCTGTCCCCAGCATGGTCCATGCAGCAGGGACAGGTACCCAGCCCCGGGCTCTGCTGGCGCAGCCCCCCGGGGACCGACACAGCCCCTTGGGGACTGACAACACCCCTGGGGACTGACACAGCCCCTTGGGGACCGACAAACCCCCCAGGGACCGACACAGCCCCTTGGGGACAGACAAACCCCCCCCGGGGACCGACACAGCCCCTTGGGGACCGACAACCCCCCAGGGACCGACACAGCCCCCCGACCCCCCTGCTCAGTGCCTGTGGCAAAGGGCGGTGGCTCCAAGAACACTTGGAGTCCCCAACCAAGAGTCCCCCCAGCCCCATCTCCCATTTTGGGGGACACCCAGGGCTGCAGACGTGGCAGGTCCCTGTTGTCCCCTGGGCACAGAGCCACCAGCCCCCACGGTTCAACCCTGGCTCCCCAGCGTTGAGCCCACGGGCAGGGTCGGCAAAACGCCCTCGTCACGGGTGCCTGGGGGCTCCCCCTGCTCCAGGGGGACAAATCACCCTTCCCCAGCCCACCCCGCACCCCCTTCGTGCCCCCCGAACCACTCTCCACCGCGGCGGCCAAAACACGGGAGGAATAAGGGAAACAGCGGCACCTGGGTGAGCCCGGTGCCTGCGGACACCGGAGCCAAGCAGGGGCTGTGGGTGGGCAGCATCCCCCTGCCCTGCCTCCCCCCATGCTGCCTGTCCCCGTCCCCGCACGAGGGGGTCCCGCGCCGCATTCCTGCCATGCTGGAGGCCGAGGAAAGGCACGTGCGGCCGCGCCGGGGAAATGCCGGGCATTGCTGGGATTGCAGCCCGCAGCCTCGGGGCCGGCCGGCCCGCTCCCGCTCACCACAGCCCCCTCCTCTCCTCTGCCCCCCCCCCCACCCCCATCAGCAGGACCAGGCTGCCGGTCTGGTGCCATGCACCCAATTCCCACAGCCACCAGCCGGGCTGGCACCGGACACCAGCAAGGGGACGGTCCCCAGGGTGCGATGCCACGTGGACCCCCCGCATGCCGGCAGCGCTTCAGCATTCGGCACGTCCCCGGTGTCTACCCTGGCCAAGGTGCCATGGCTCTGCCCCAAAACGGCCCCAGCGCCTGCCCCGAGCCCTGCCAGGGGGCTGGCTCGACTGGCTCGGTGGCAGCCGCGTCCCCAGGGACCTGGCTGCGCACCCCCAGCACGCCCCATGACACCATCCCGGTGCCTCCGCGCTGGCAGCCCAGGGAGCAGAAATCGGGACGGGGAAAGGCGGGAGCCAAATCCCTGCCACCGCCTTTGTCCCCTGGCCACCCCCGGGGGCCGCCCCGACGTCACCTGGTGCATGCGCTGGGGGTCTCCCATGGGAGCCGCCCCGGGGGCTGCCCCACGCCCCCGCCCCGGGGACAGGCGGGCTGCAGCGCTGCCGGCGTGTCGCAGCAGGCAGAGCTGCCCGGCTGGGGCAGCGAGACGGGGCTGCCAGCTCTCGGGGCGAGCAGCGCCGGGGGGCTTCGCTTTCCAGCTGAAAGGGGCGGGGGGGAACGAGCAGCCTGCCGTGGTGGGCTGGCTCCGGCCGGGGGTCCCGGGGAAGCTGGAGCAGCGCTGGCTGCCCCAGGGACGGCGGGTCTGATCCTGCCACCTCCACTCACGCCTTTCCCAGCAGTGCTGAGCGAGCAGGCAGGAGCTGCCCCGGCAGCGCGAGGGTGCATGGGCCGGCTGGAGAAGGGGTCCCTGGCCCCCGGGGGGGGTGTCGAGGGGAGGACGGGCCCCCGGATTGTTCCCGCAGCCTAAAGCGGGAAAGGTCAGGTGGTGTTCGCGGGGGCAGATTCCACCCCGAGGAATGCGAGCGCGCCTGGACGCCTTCCAAAATGCTTGGTGTTTTGCACAGGAGTGTCCTAAATACGCAGCCAAACAGGAGCAAGGGGGAAGGCAGCGCGCTCCCGGCATGCACCGTCGCCGCTGCCGGCACGCCGGGGCAGGGGCGCAGGCGTGGGGACACGCGCCCACGCTGCCGGCGGGCTGCAGGGCCCTCTGCCGCCATCACCTCCCTGCCGGCACCCCCAGCCAAACCTGCGGGGAAACCGAGGCCCGGAGGAGCCGTGCAAAGGCCGCGCTGCCCCGGCCTCCTGCCTGCCTCTGCCCTCCCCTGCCCCGGCGGCCGGGAGCACCGCAGGCAGCGCTGCCTTTCCCGGGGGGGGTCTCCGTATTTTGCACCGATGCCACCCCCCTGCCCCACGGCTGCTGCTCCCAGAGCTCTCCCACCCTGCTCGGAGCCTGGGGACACCCCCGGGATGGAGCTGGTGGTCCCGGCTGCGGCGTGACAGCCCCCCCGCCGCCATGTCCGAGCCCGGCCAGCTGCAGCCGTGGGCCCCTGCCAGCGGGGCCATCGCCACCCCTGGCACGCAGCAAGGATAACGTCACGCTCCGGGCAGGAACAGAGGACAGAGGGACAGGCAGCTGCCGGTCCTGCCGCCACCACGGCGTGCTGGGCTCAGCCCTAACCTCCCTCCTCCGGCACCGCTTTCCACGCGGGAAGGTTTCTCCGGCACGGAGCCGGCAGCGCGCAGGGCCGGGGGGGCAAACACTAATCCCTCCCGAACGGCGAGCTGAGATTAGGGTCAGAAAAATGAGGTTTTAATAGGATTTTCAGGGAGGAGAAAGCCATGTTGAGACAATAAGCGATTTCCAGCCCTTATATGGCAAAGCCGCTGCCTGCTCCCACCTGCGGCGGGTCCCGGCGGGGAAGGGGGGACGGGGGTCCCACCCGCACCCCTCGGCCAGGCCAGCTCAGGCAGCATTTGGGGAGGCAGCACCCCTGACAGGAGCCGAGACCGACACTTCCCTGCGGGCAGGGGCTGCCCGCACCCACCCATGCACCCCGGGCAAAGCGGCGATGCTCCGGCAGCGGGACCCGGCCCAGGGGACGTGGTGGCAGAACCGGGGGGCAGCACCCAGGTGATTGCGCCAGGAGCAGCCGGGCAGCCCGCCTGGCCATGCCCCAGCCTCCGGGATTACCGCCCCGCAGGAGAAAGTATTTTAATTCTCTTTAACCCAATCCAGGGCTGAGGAGCTTTGCAGCTCAGCAGGGATTTGGGGGCGTGCTTGCTTGCTTGCTTCCCACAGCCGGAGCGTGCCCCCCCATCCCCCGGGATGCCCCGGCACGGCGTGGGAAGGAGGTGGGCTGGGAGCCGCTGGGGAGCGGATGCACATCCCACACGGGAGCAGCAGCACTGGGAACAGGAGGCAGCAACACCTCGGTGATGGAGAGAAACCCCCCAGGCACCTCCCAGTAACCCCCCGGGGCTGCCAGCAGCCCCTGTGCCACATCCCAGCTTGGGCAGGGATTTATCGGGATGGACGCACCGTCCGTAGGCAGGGCGGGAATCCTGGGGACAGCTTTCGGCTGTCAGGACACGGGGATGCCAGCACGGTTTGCTCGGAGCATCCCCTAAGACGCCCAACAGTCTCCTCTTTTCCCACTGGCCTCGCAACCGCCCGGCCGTCGGCAGCACCCAGGCACCCACCAGCACTGCTGGTGCAAACCCCACGGAGCTCACGGGGGAACCGGAGACGCGCGGGGGTCCCCGTCCTTCACAGCCAGTCCCAGGGACAGCACAGGACGGGGTCCTGCGGGAGACGCTGGGTCGGCAGCACCGAGCAGCCGGATGGGCGCTGCCAAGGGCACGGCTTGACCCACTGCCAAATCCCACCCCACGCCGGAGCCACCCGCCCGGCTGGGGACCCCCACCCGCATCCCCATCACCCCAAGTAGCCGGGAGGGGGGGGTGACGCTTCCCCGGGTGACACCGAGCCAAGTGCCAAAGAGAAGTGGAGCGGTGAGGAGGCCGGAGGAGCCGCAAACTGGCTCTCTGACATTCCTCCCGCTCCAGTTTGGGTGTTAACGCGGGGAAGGAAATCGCCTTGTTCCTTCCCAACGCAAACTTTTATCTTGACAGCGTCTCCTTCGCAGCCCTGTCGTCAGCCCGTGCCGTGTCCCCGCTTGGCTCCGTTCCCTCCTGGCTGCGTCGTGACCAAACTGAGCTCCCTCCTGGCAGCCTCCGCGCCGGGGACGCCAGCCCCGGCTCTGCGGGGCTCTCGTTCCTGCCGTGTCTCAAAGCGGCAGCGCCGGAGGGCTCCGGCTCACCCGGCTGGGGGTCCCTGGTGCTACATCAAGAGAAATTTGGGAGCGCAGCCAGAGAGCTTCATCCCCTTTTCTAACCTCTCCTCTCCAGGCTGCCAGCCCCGGTGCCCACCGCAGCTCTCCGGCCACGTGGCTCTGCCTGTGCCGGTCCCCACCGCTGCTGGCATCCCTGGGTGAGCTCCTGGGGCAGGATCATCCCCGTTCACGGCCGTACCAGTAGCCATAACGCGGGCTGCCGCCGCCGCACCGATGCGAGAGCGTACATGCGGAGCCTGCCCACGCTGCCAGCTCACGCGCCGCCTCCACTCGCCGCCCCGCGTCACGATGCCAGGGCAGGATGCGGCTCCGGCTCGGCCCTCCCGAACACCCAGCACCGCGCTGCCGGCGAGAGCCCACCGCAGCACCTCCGGCCCCGGCGCGGAGGCACCCGCAGGGGACAGACCTGCTGGGCCAGGGGATGCTCGTGGCTTCCCAGGGCCACGTCCCGGGGCGGCTCTGCCAGCCGGGATGGCTGGAGGCGGGTGCCATGGGTCCCCAGCCCACGCGGCTCATCCTTAACACACGGCGCCGGCGGGGAAGGTGGCTCCGAGGAGGGGACAAGGGCTGGGGACACGCACCGGAGCCGCACCAGATCCGAGCTGAGCAGGGATGTGCCTGACGGCCCCCGCAGCCAGCTCACCGGAGAGCCTGGGAAACGCCGACCCAGAGCGACACCGAGGAGGAGTTTTATCTCCCAGCCCATGAAGAAGCGAGACCGAGCCTCCGAGCACAGGGGACGAGGGCTCGCTGCTGGGGCAGCCTTCATCCCCAGCTCCTCCTCCTCCTCATTCTCTGCCCTGTCCTAAAAACGGCGTTATCAGCAGCAAGCCCTAGAAAAGTAACAGGATTCCGTTTCCTGTTTTTCCCATGGAAACCCTCAAATAGAAGCTGGCCTCATTATTGCAATTTTTTGGGTCTCTTTTTTTTTCAGCAGGGCTAACAATGAGCCATTTCCTCCGGCGGCTCCGAGAGGCACCTTGCGCTCTGCTCCCGCTTCTCCGCGGCGGAAAATCCTATCCGGGGAGGTCAGGGGAAGGCTGCCTGCTCCTTCCAGCCCCTGCCTGGCTCAAGGCCGGGGGCCCAGGGTGGGGGCCGTGGCCGTGCACCCCTCGCACACACGGGGCACCCCCTCGCACCTCTGTGGGGTGCTGCCCGGGGACAAGGGCCAGGCTGAGGGCTGGGAGGGAGCGCAGGGGTGGGCGACGCTTGGATGAGGGGACGCACAGGAGTCCCAAATCTTGCATCCCTCGCTGGATGGCAAAAATAAAAAGCCGAGCGGGGTCCTGAGCCTCTCTCCGGCCACAGCAAGGACAGGGGGCAGCTTTGGGGGCACGGCTTTGGGGACAGCCGTACTCCTGCAGCACCTCCTGCCCTGCTGCAGCCCCAGCACCAACACCCGATGGCTTTTTCCAACATTTTTCCGCAGCCCACACGCATCCATAAGCGAAAGGGCCAGCCCCTCTCCCCTCCATCACCTCCCCACCCCGCCGCTGCCCCCACCCCACCCAGGGACATCAGTGTCCCACCGCCGGTGCCACACCAGTCACCGCCAGCCCCGGCGGGGACCACGCTTCGCCCCGAAAGCGCCGGCACCGCAGCCCGGCCCCCCGCCTCGCACAGCAGAAAAAGAGCCCACTATGTGCCACAATAGCACGATTGTCCCCCGCGGCCACCGGGCTCCGTCCCACCCGCCCCGGGGCTGCCCCACGCGCTTGGCCCCATCAAGGGACCCACTGTTGCCGTCGGGGTGGCTGGGAGAAGCGGGGGGGCACGGCTGCTGCAGGCACCCCCACGCCGGCACCCCGGGGTGCGCGGTGGCAGGTCTGCGGGTGCCACCGATGGTGGAGGTTTTAAGGCTGGTCCTGCCCCACGGGTGGTGGGGGATTGCCCAGAGCCCCAGGACCTGCCTGGCTGCCCATCGTGGGGGGACGCGGCCCCCCGGGGCTGCGCCAGGGCTCGGGGATTACGGCAGGAACCCTACCGCGGGCCGGGCACGGCTCAGCACGGCCCCGGCTCCCTCCTGCTGCATCGGGGTCTCAAGCAAGCAAAGCGCTTGCAGGTGCAGGGCAGGGGACCCCGCCGACCCCAGGGCAAGAGCAGGATCGGTCCCCACGCTCACCAGCATTTCATTTCAGCCACTTTGCGATGGCTCTCGACCCGGGTTTCCACCCCCTTTCCCCGGGCAGAGCCCAGCTCCAGCTTTGCCCTCCAGCTCCCAGCTCCCATCTTCCCAGGCTCAGCCGCTGGAGCCGCGCTGTGTCATCCCTCTGGCTCGGCTGGGGAGCGGGACCGACCCCTCGTCCCACTCACCCCAGCACCCTCCCACCCTGGGAAATCAACTTTGCACTGGGGACCCCAGGGCTTCGCACAGCAGAGACCAAACCGGCCGGGCATGCGGCCGATTCCCACCGAGGCGACGGCACCGACCCGCCGGACCGCGACGCCGCGGGTCTTGCGACACGCAGCCGCGTCGGCGGAGGTGTGCGCGCTGCGGTGCGGCCCGAGAAGGCAATTAGGGAAGGCTTAATGAAATCCTGGGGATAAGCAGCCATGGAAAAGGAGTCAGCCGCTTTGGGTGCTCTGAGCCAGCGCCGGAGACGTTTGGGACGTGGCCAGGAGGTCGGCGGCAGGTTTAAAGCAGCCACCGCGGTTTGCAACCTGGGGCATCCCAAGCCGGGCCGGCTCCTGGAAAGTCAGACAGGTTTTGGGAGCAGGCGGCGCGGTGCAGCGTGGCACGGCACAGCTCGCGCAGCCGGCCCCGCCGCTCGCGGCCTAGAGGCAGCCAGGTCGATATTTTCCAACTTGAGAGCTTAAAATAGGTCATCTATCTCCATTCCTTTTTAAATCAGGTCTTGCTGCCTGCTGAAGACAAACTTGGTTTATTAATGGGACGGCACCGACTTGAAACCTAGTCTTTTTTTTTTTTTTTCCCTTTAATGAGAATAAAAGGCCATCCCTGGGGCTCGGTGGCTTCCCAGCACGACCCCCCCATCCCTCTGTATTTTCTCCCAGCGAGTGGCTCCGCACAAACCGGGGAGAGGCCCCGGGCGCTGGCTCCGAGCGCTCCCGGGAGCCGGTCATGCAGCACCCACCCGCACCCCGGCAGCGCCCGCACCCCGCCGGGGGCATGCGAGCCAGCCCCCACGCTCTGACCCCAAACCGAGAGCTGTCGCCACGTCTCCCCTGCCAGATTTGCAACGTCAAACCCCTGAAGACCATGGTCCCTGAGCCCTAAATAACGCTCGGCAGTGGTTCCTTGGCATTTGACGCTGCCGATGACGGCACCCGGGCAGCGCTGCCAGCCCCGGGGGGGGTTTAGGACACTAGACATCACCCAGCAGTCCCCCTGCGGCGCGAGAGACGGGTGCCAGAGCTCCCGGCCGGGCACAGCGTGTGATGCACGTCAAGGTTAAAACCGCAGCGGCGGAGAGGTCGGAGCCCTCCGCGTGGCAGGGGACCCATGACTCCGAAAACCCCGATGTGGCCAGCCAGACCCCGGCATGGCATCACACTGCGTGCCCCAACCTGGCGCCGGTGCCAGGTTTCGCGCTTGCAAGGCGGGATTGGTGCAGCAGCCCCGAGCACAGGCTTTTCCTGTCTTTCAAGTTCAGGGTTCAGAAAGAAAGGGGAAAAAAAAAAAAAAAAAAAAAAATAAAAGAAGGCATTAAGAAACTCAATTTGCCGAGCTGTAAATAGGGACGGAGGCAGCAGCCACGCGGGGACGAGGGCAGCAGCCACCGGGCAAAGGCTTGGGGATGGTGGGGCGCAGCCTCTGCCACGCAGCCCCAGGGGCGGCCGTCGGGCGGGATTTCTGCTTACGCAGCACAAAAATCCTCGCCAGAGGATTGCAAAGCGCCTTCCTCACCACCGTCCTCCCCGGACGCGCAGGGGGAGGCAGCGGTGGTTAAATAACCGCCCCCCCGCAAGTCACCCAGTGCCCCAAGTCACCCAGCGAGCGGGGGGCAGAGGCGGGCACCGAGCAAAGCCCCCACGCTCCAGGTGCTGCCCCCCAGGAGCGCACATTTCACCCCAAAACGCAGCAGAAGAGCAGATTTCGAGACTTGAAACCCCCCTCGAAAATCCGAACGCCAGCGCTCAGCGGTACGGAGTAAGCAGGGAGGAATCTGAAGAGAAACCATGATTAATGCTCAGCCGCTGCAACGAGCAGCACTCCTCATATCTGAACCATTTCGCACACCCCAATTAATCCTTTGAGGTTGGTTATTAGCCCCATCGCCGGGCCGGGGAAGCCAAGTTCAAATAACCAGGAACTGAGGAACAGAGGCCAACTTCAGCTCTGGGGCGAGGACGTGCAAGCTCTGCTCAAATTAGCAGGCGTTGTGCCAGTCCGACACCACAGCCCCCATCCCCGCCCTGGCACTACCCCGCTGTGCCCCCAGCACCGGCCCCGGCCCCACCCAACGCCTTCGCCGGGATTTGGCAGAAAATGGGCAGGAAGCAGGTTTTTAGCTGGTGGCCGGGCTGGCCTTCCTTGGCACCACGCTGCTCCCAGGGGAGATGAGAATCGCCCCAGCGCCCTCCAGTCCGGCGCTGCCGGGCAGTGCCGGTGCCCACGCCACGGGAGGAGCACCCACAGCGCGGGTCAGCGGCGCCGCGAATACCCACGCTGCTTCGAGGACGGGGGCTGCTCGGAGCCAGGGGAGCCAGCGTGGCCTCGAGGGGCTATGGGCGCGTTTTGGGGGAGTTTGCTGCCTGCCCAATGCCGGGAGCTGGCAGGGATGGAGCTGGCAGGGATGGAGCAGCCGGACCCACGAGGAGACAGCCCAGCCGGGAGTTTTGGAGGAAACACGCGTGGGCATTTGCAGGTCTCGTCCCGGAGAAGACGCCCAGCCCCAGGGTCTCGCCTCCAGCCCCGCGGACGGATCCAGGCGCCCCAGCCCCGCCGCCGTGCCCCGGGCACCGGGGACGAGCCACCGCAGCCGGCGTCGCCCGTGGCACGCAGCCCCGCGTGGGTGGCCCGGTGCCCTCCAGCCCTGCCGCTCCCGATCCCAGGGTGCCAGCTCCGTCGCGGTCTGGTCCCCAGGGTGCCCGTGGGCCCCAAGGAGCCCGGGCATCGCCCAGCACCCAGCCCCGCTGCCAAACCTCAGCACCATGCGCAGCCCCGCGCTGCCAGCACCCCCGCTCCCCGCGCTCCCAGTCCCTCCCAGTCCCCCCAGTGCCGCTCACCGCGGGGGCGGGCGGCGGGATCCCGACCAGGCAGAAGGCGATCCCATTCATCGGGGCGCGGCGGCCGGGCTGAGCTCGGTCCGGCCCGGCTCAGCAAGGCCCGGCTCGGCTCGGTAAGGCACGGTCCGGTCCGGCCCGGCCCCGCACGCTCCGGTCCGGCTGGGCACGGCTCGGCACGGCTCGGCTGGGGCTGGGCCGGCCCCGGCCCCGCTTGCGGCTCCGCCTCCTCCGGGCGCCCGCGGCGACGGGCGGGGCCCGGCCCGGCACGGCCCGCCCCGGCGGGAGGGACCGCGGGCACCGGAGCGGGGCGGGCACCGGCACAGCGGGGCCGCAACCGGCGCTGCCGGAGCACCGGGCCGGGGGCCGGAGCGGGCGCAGACGGGGGACAGCGGGGACCGGGATGGGCAGGGGACACCCCGGGATGGAGAGGGGACACCCCGGGACCGGGCAAGGGGCACCCCGGGACCGGGCAAGGAATGGGGCACCCCGGGACCGGGCAAGGGACATCCAGGGATGGGCAGGGGACACCCCGGGATGGAGAGGGGACACCCCGGGACCAGGCAAGGGGCACCCCGGGATGGGCAGGGGGCACCCTGGGCTGGGCAGGGGACGCCCCGGGACCAGGCAAGGGGCACCCCGGGATGGAGAGGGGACACCCCGGAACCAGGCAAGGGACATCCAGGGATGGGCAGGGGACACGCCGGGACCGGGCAAGGGGCACCCCGGGACCGGGCAAGGGGCACCCCGGGACCGGGCAAGGAATGGGACAGCCCGGGACCAGGCAAGGGACATCCAGGGATGGGCAGGGGACACCCCGGGATGGAGAGGGGACACCCCGGGACCAGGCAAGGGACACCCCGGGATGGGCAGGGGACACCCCGGGATGGGCAGGGGACACCCCGGGATGGGCAGGGGACACCCCGGGACTGGGACATGAATGGGACACCCCGGGACCAGGCAAGGGACATCCAGGGATGGGCAGGGGACACCCCAGGATGGGCATGGGACACCCTGGGACCAGGCAGGGGACATCTGGGGACTGGGACAGGCATGGGACACCCCGGGACCAGGCAAGGGGCACCCAGGGATGGGTAGGGGACACCCAGGGACCAAGACCAGGCAAGGGACATCTAGGGACTGGGACATGGATGGGACACCCCGGGACCAGGACGAAGCAAGGGACATTCAGGGACAAGGACAGGGATGGACAGGGGACACCCAGGGACCAGGACAGGGACGGGCAGGAGACACCCAGGGCAGGATAAGCCAGGACAGAGGGACACGGCCTGGGAGCAGAACCGGCCAGGGTGGGCACGGAGGGAGTGGGCAGAGGGATCACAGGACAGCGGGACAGGGACAGCTGGACAGGGACCGGCAGGGTGAGGCCCAGGCCAGGCGATGCGGGAGGAGGAGCGCGGAAGGACACACGGACAGGAAACGCCAGGACAGGGGACAGGACTGACGGGGACTGGCACAGGCAGACACGGGGACGGAAACACCCGGGTTGGGGCTGACTGAGGGACAAAGGCTGACACAGACCCACGGGGAAAGGAAACGGCGAAGACGGGAAACAGCAGGACAGACGGACGGAGCCTGGCCTGGCGGACAGAGGGATGGGGACAGCCAGACAGGGCCGGCCTGGCCCGGCTTGGACCGCAGGAGAGCATCCCAAAGCCGTCATTAAGCAGCCGCCGAGTAAATTAACTCCCACACCTGAGTCTCGGGGTGCAAACGGCACCTCAAAGGCGCTTCGGCGGCGGCAGGCGGCGGCGACGCTGCGGCACGAGCCCTGAGTCACGGGAAAGCGGGAGGAGGCGCAGGAAACCAGGGAGGAATGACGGCCACAGCCCGCGGGGACGCACGGACGCAGGGTGGGGAGGACGGACAGCCGTGGCAGCGCCGGGGCTGGAGTCGGGGTTTGGCCGGGGGCTGAGCCCAAGGGGGTTCGGGCCAGGGCCCGGCGGGATGGCCTCCCAGCCTCCCACTGCGGCGACGCCGAGATGGCTCCTCCGCTGCGGGCGGGCGTCACCGTCCTCACCCCGGTCCCCCGCGGGGACAGGGCTCCGTGCGCGGGGCGACGGGGTGAGCGGTGGGGGCTGGCCGCTTGCAGGTGGAAATCTGCGGAGCACCCCGGGGTGCAGGGAGAGTGCCGGGGCCAGACGACCTCCCGCTCGTGCCAGGCCAGCGCCGGGCGCACGGTGCAGCCCGGGCTGACGCCAAGGGCTCTGGCACAGCCCCGCGATGCCCCCGCACCCAGGACGGTGCTGGCCCCCACCCTCTCACCGAGCACCCCCCCGAGCAGCCGTTTCCCTGCCCACACCCACGGTTTGCCCGCGCTGCCCCGCACGCCCCGGGGTTGCCAGCCCGCGCCACGTAGCGCAGCCCCAGCCGCCGAGCGCGAGTTTTCCGTGACACAATTAAGAAAGTCTGTATCAACAACGACTTCCTCCGGGCACCCGGAGAAACCTCAGCACCACCAGAAAAAATAAATGACCCAGCCATCGGCTGCCGCTGCGGAAGTGCCGGGAACTCAGGGCTGGAGCAAGGCCGCGGGGCCTGATCCTGCTTACAGGCACATCCCGCCCGGCCGGCAGCTCCCGCAGCGCTGTCACCCTCCGCACACTTCACACGCAGCCATAGACGCACAACCACAGGCGGACAGCACGGTCGGCCACCCCAGAATGCTGAAACAGCCGCCCCGGTGTACAGCACCCGCCACCCTGGGGTACAGCACCCACAGCAACGGGCGGGTGGGATGGGAGATCCCGTGCGCTGGAAACGTGCGGGTGCCACCGCCCGAGGGGGACGTGCGGGAGCGCTGCCACCACCGCTGTCTCCTGCCCCGGCCTCGGGAACCATCCCAGCAGCTGGAGGGAACAGTCGGATGCGAGTGACGGGACGTTTCCTCCCCGCGACGGGCGCAGCCGGACGCCCGCACCCCGTCTCCGGCCACCCTCCACCCACGCTCAGCACCCCCCGGCCCCGCGGCGGGTCCCGCTGTCCCCAGCCCCCCCGGATTGGTGACCTCCCGCCGGCGGTGGAGCGGAGCAGCTCCGGGTGCCGCCGGGACGCGCTGGACGCCTGCCCTCTGCCTGCCCAGCTGCCCTCGCCCTGCCCAGCCGTGGCAGGACTTGCCAGCCCAGCCGGCTCCGCCGCGGCCTCTCTCCAGAGAGACTTTCCAGGAAACATCCCCTCCAGCTCGGTCTGGCTCCGAGCGCTGAGCCGACCGACATCCCGCCTTTCCCGGCGGCCGGTCGATGGGAAGGAATGGAGCCATCCCACGGCTGCGCCCACCAGCCACCGGCTCCTGTCCTCCGCCTGGCAGCACCCGCTCCTGGGGGTCCTTGTTGTGTCCCCCCAGGAGGGGACGCATGCTCACCTCCCTCCCGGCAGCCCGGCGCGGAAGAGCCATTGCCGGCAGGACCCCACCATGGACCCCCAGGACTCCTGGGTCCCCGCATGGCCTCGCCGGTGCCACCCCCACTGGGGAGGTGACGCACCTGAGCTGGCCACGGTGGCCCTGACCCCCTGCTCTGTGCAAGGTACAGAGACGGGGATGGACCCTGGCACGAGGTCAGGGAGAAGCAGCCATCCCCAGCGAGGGGTGACCCCCGTTCTTGGGTGCACGGTCTGGGGAGGGGGGTCAAGGAGACCCCCCAGACCCCAGCCCCACTCCTGGGGCAGCTTTTCCATGAGGGTCCCCAAGGAGCAGGGTGCCAGCACGCACCCAGCCAGCCGATGCTCCCTCCCTCCTCCCAGCCCTCTTTGTCTCCCCTGGCCCCACCCCAGCACCGAGACCCCGCTTGCAGCCCCCCGTGATGCCCGGCTCCTCTGTCCCCATGCACAGGGACGGCACGGCACACACCGCCCCGGCAGGGCGTCCCCGAGCCCGGGGCTGCCATCGCCACTCGCCCCGCACCCCGTTCCATACCCATCCACCCGAAAATCACCATCCTGGCTGCCGCTGCCAAGGCAGCTGCCCCCCTCGCTGCCCACCCCGCCCGGCGTAGCAGCGCGGATCCATCACGTCTCAACACCCGCCCCCCAGCCCAAATCCCGGCAGCCGAAGAAGCGGAGCTGGGGGGAGCGTGAGCCCCCCGCCCGCCCAGGCTGCCGCTCCCTGCGGAGCCGCTTCCGCGCCGCAGACAAAGGGAGCGAGAGAGGGGAATCCCGGCTGGGCGATGGGTTTTAACTGAATCCTTCGAATTAAAATTAAGGAAAGCAAAAGCAGGGCACGGGAGCGGGGCTGGCGCGGCCGGAGGGGCAGCGGCGTCGCGGCAGGGCACGGCAGCAGCACCACTTGGCCACAGCTTCCCCGAAGCCGGAGCGGGACCGTGCCCTGCCCGTAGCAGCGGGGCTGGGGACAGGGACACCCGGCGTCGGGTGCCCCAACGTTGGGTGGGGGCTGACGCAGACCCCGCTCGCCGCGGCACAGTGGCAAAGCCGGGTGCACGCCCTGGCGCTCAGCACCCTCCCGGCCCCGGGCAGACGCCTCCCGGCTGAGAGCTCCGCTCCCCTCTCAGCAACCACCGCGGCGTGAAGCCATTTTGAGCCGGCGGCGGAGAGACGAAAGGGTTACGGCCCCAACCCCTCCTTCCCCTGCCCGCCAGCGGGTCTGTCGGGGGATAAACAAGAGCAAGAGAGCAAGGCCAGAGGGATCTGGGATGGGATCGGGAGGAAAGCCAGCGGCGAGGCAGAGCGAAGGAGGGCGGCGGGGTGCGGGGGGCCGGCGCGGACTTACATGCTCATCCCACATCAGGGAGGGGCTGAAATCCTGCTGGGAATCGGGGTACCCCAGGGACCCCTGGCTCCGTGCATCCCCGGCTGCCGCGGCCCATCGCAGCTGGCAGCGGGAGACGGGAGGGCGGCTGGCCAGGGCTGCCCCCGCCGCCGGATCCTGCCGGCCCTGCCCGCGTGCCGGCAGGCACATGCCAACCTGCTGCCGCTCACGGCCTAAAATCACCACGGCTCCTCCAAAGGCGTCGCCGCCAATCAGGGTGGTGGGGAAGGCACGCGGGCTGCTCGGGAGCTCCTCTGCATTGCAGCTGGATCTGCGCGAGGGGGGATTTTTCCAGCGGGAAAGCGAGCCCTGAGGCACGCCGGGCAGCCGCGGGCAGGGGGGGCTGCGGGTGCGGAGGGATGGGTGCTCGCAGCCCCAGGGAGGATGCCGTTCCCTGGCTCGCAGCCCCTGGATGGGGATACTGGCGCATCACGTGCGGCCCCCACGTTGGCTTTCGCCGCTCCAGCGGGGCGGATGCGCGCGAGCTCCCGGGGGTCCGGCGGGGCTGGCGAAGGCGCCGGCGCGTGCTCGCCCACGCTGCGCGCTTCCCTGCGCCGCCTCTCCCGGCCATGGCCCTTCCCCGGGCTGGGGAGGGGGGTTCGCCAGCACGCGGCCCCCAACGTGCCGTGAACCCTCGCCGCGTGCTGGGGACGTGTCATGCCCAAAGCGACGGCTCTGCCCCGGTCCCCGGTGCAGCCCCAGACCCTCCTGCCCCAGGGAGGGGCACACACGAGGCATTAAATCCTGCGCTGGGATCTGGGCCGAGCCAGAAGGATGGGGCAGGTGGCGAAAACACGAGGCAGAGCCCGAGGGGCGCGGAGGGAAGGGAGCTGGACCCCTCGCCTGGGTGCGCAGCGGCGGGGTGGGGGGAGATGCCCAGAGGGGGAACAACCCCGCAGCCCAGGGAGCCGAGCTGGGAAAGCCCCGTCCACGCAGAGCCATGGCGTGGGGGGACCGGGAGCACCCACGGCTCCGGGTGGGCACCGGGGAGGGACATCACAGCCCGGCCTGGGCACGGCGGCCAGGGCGGCTTCTGGAGGTGTTGGCTGGCGAAAACCAGGACTGGGAGGCAGAGGAAAGACCAACAGCCCCAGCCCAGCCCCCCTCAGCTTTTTCCACACCCCACAGCAGACACCCCATGGCAGCTCCAGCTCCTTCCCCGAGCAGAAACCCCTTCCCCAAATCACGCTGCTCGCAGCCAGCGGGGCGAGACGCACCTCGGGCTGCGACGGAAACCTGTGGCAGAGCGGGGACCGTCCCCTCCCGGCCACCCGTCCCCTCCACATTGGGCGAGGGGCAAGAAACCGTCCCAGTGGCAGGCACCTGGGCAGGGTGAGCACCCACGGGTGCCCACGCAAGGAGCCCACGCGTGTGCCACAGCCGGTGGGAGCGCTGGTGTTGGCGGGGCAGGGATGGGACACGGGGGACCGGGGTGGGCAGGAGCTCGGCCCCCGGGCTGCGCATCCCCGCAGCGGGCAGGCGTCCCCGGGGGGGTCCCGGTTGAAGGAGGCGGGCGATGCTGGGGGTCCCCGGTTGGCGAGCGGCGGGTAGGTGATGCTGGGGTGGGGCACGGGCAAGCCCGGGGAAGCAGGTGGGTGACGGGGACGGCGGGGTGCAGCAGCCGGGGGGCCTGGGGAAGGTGGGTGTGGAGCCGGGCAGGCCAAAGGGGGTCCCCGAGCAGCAGGTGGGCAGCACAGGGGTGGCGTGCAAGGTCCCCCCGGCAGCCGGCGGGGTCCCCCGGGGAGGCGGCGGGGAGCGGCCGGGGGTCCCGGTACGAGGCTTTCCCCAGCCTCGGGCCCCCGCAGCGGCACCGCACCCGTGGGTGCCGGACCCGTCCCGTCCCCGCCGCGGTGGCCCCGCTCCCGGCCGCTCCTACCTGCTCCATGGGGCCGCCGAGGGATGGCCATGGGCCGGTCCCGGGGCCGGTGGCGGAGCCGGCTCGCCCCGGTGCGGCCCCGCTGCCGCCGCCGCCGCCGCCTCTCGCCGCCGCCGCCCACGCCCGGCGCCGCCCGGCGCATCCCGGGAGCGGCGTCATCCGAGCGGCGGCGGGAGGGGGCCGTGCCCGGCCCACCCGGGACCCGCCGCCGCCCTCCCCTCCGCCCGGCCCCCCCCCCCCGCGTCCCAGTCCCCCGCCGTGCCCCTCCCGCCATCCCCGCAGCCCCGCATCCCTGCCCCCCAGCTTCCCCTCACACCCCCTCCCGCTCCTCATCCTCCTGCTGCCCTTCACCCACCCCAACTCACCCCTTCATCCTCCCCTCCATCCATCCTTCCTCCATCGTTCCATCCATCCATCCTTCCTCCCCTCCATCCAGCCAGCCTTCCTCCCCTCCTCACCCCTTCATCCTTCCCTCCAGACCCCAACCATCCTCCCCTCCATCCATCCATCCTTCTCCCCTCCATCCATCCATCCTTCTCCCCTCCATCCAGCCAGCCTTCCTCCATCTTTCCATCCATCCATCCTTCCTCCCCTCCATCCCTCCATCCCTCCTCCATCTTTCCATCCATCCATCCATCCTTCCTCCCCTCCATCCTTCCTCCATCTTTCCATCCATCCATCCTTCTCCCCTCCATCCCTCCATCCTTCCTCCATCTTTCCATCCATCCATCCTTCCTCCATCTTTCCATCCATCCTTCCACCCCTCCTCACCCCTTCATCCCTCCCTCCAGCCCCAGCCATCCTCCCCTCCATCCATCCTTCCTCCATCTTCCCATCCATCCCCATTCATCCTTCCTTCCTCCCACCCATCCACACATCCTCCATCCATCCAGCTCCCCAACCGTTACCCGTACGTCTGTCTGTCCATCCTCCTCCCCTCCATCCCACCCCCTCCTCACCACCCACCCTCCATCCCTCCGCTCGCCCAGCTCCCTTCTCCCGGCGGGCTGCAGAAGCCCCATGGGTGCCGGGGCCGGTGGCCGTGCCCAGGGTCGGGGTGGCACCGGGGCGGGTGGCACCGGCTGCGCTGCCGGGAGCGGCGGGTTCGCGGCCCCTGGCCCGGCCGCGGCATTTCCCAGCACGGTGGCCAAGCCCTCCAGCCTGGGTAAATATTAGCTCGGAGGCAGCGCCGGTGCCAGGCCCAGCGCGGCCCGGTGACCGCTGGGGCACTGCCAGCACCCTGCGTGCCGTGGCCAGGAGCACCCGGCCCCGCGCCCAGCCTCGGCTTCCCGGGCACGGCCCCACGTTCCGCTTCAGGTCCCCCCGCATGGCTCCGTACCGTGCCTCAGTTTCCCTTCCACGGCCCCGCATCGAGGCGAGCGAGGATGAGGAGGGGCAGAGCACCCACCCCATCCCCTCGACATGGTCCGGCCCCGAGCCGGCGCCGCGCTGGGGGGACAGGATGCTCCGTACCCCGCCTCCGGGTCAGCCCGGCCTCGCAGTTCGGGCAGGGCTGGCCGAGGAGGGGGGTTAGGGGCGAGGGAGCCGCGCCGTGACACCCCAAGGGCTTTTTTTGGCCGGGGACCCTGCCAGGCTCCGAGCTGGCGCAGGGCAGGGAGCACCGGGAGCCGGCGATGCTCGACCCCCCAGGTCCCCCCACCTCGCCCGCACCCCGCTGGCCCTGGGGACCCACGGGTGGGGGTCCCGGGGGCCCCACGCTGCAGCAGCCCCCCGGGGGCCAGGCGAGCGGGGAGCGCGGGAGGGAAGAAAGCGGCTTTTGTCTGGGGGCTCCGAACCTCGCCGGGGACCGGGGGAAATTTGCTGCTTTCTGATGCTAATGAGATGTTAAAAATAAGCTCTGCGCAGCGCAGCCATGTTGGGGCTTTTCCAGGGCGGCTCGGAGGCGGCCGGACAAAGGGGCTTTATGGGGCTGCGGGGGGCACGGAGGGGGTGCCCCATCCCCGCCGCGGGCGCGTGGCTCCCCGCAGCCCTGGGGCAGCCTCCGGGGTGAGTCCCGGGGCGCAGCCATCCCTGGGTGAACCCCAAAACTCCCCGCTCCCCTCGTCTGCCGGGAGCATCCCGCCCGCGGGGTTTAGGGGCTGCGGGCAGGCAATGGAGGGGGCCGCTGGCATCTTGGCTCCGGCCCCCAGGCTCGGACCAGCGGAGAAAAAATTCACGAGGAGGCCCCAGATGTGGGATGGCGCCCGGAGAGGCCGTCTGGCCCCGTCAATGGGGCCTTTGTCCCCACGCGGAGCCCTGGCCCGGGGACCCTGCCCGTGGCTGGGGCACAGCCCCGCGCCAAGGACCACGGTGGGAGGGATGGGGACCCCACCGCACCCCGACACCTCCCTGCTGCCCCGAGAAGCGGTGAAGGAGGAGGAGGAGGAGGGGGGATGCGGCGAGCCGCCCCTGCGCACAGCAGCCGGTGCTCAGCCCCATTCTGTCGCTCCGCAGCCTTTGATCTGCCAAATTCGGGGGCGTTCAAAGCGCCTGGGCGCGGGGAGTGGGGGAAGCACCGCACGTGGCTCCCGCAGCCGGGAAGGGGGACGAGGTGAAATTGGGGAGCAGGAGCTGGGCGTCTCCGTGCCCCGGGTCCCCATCCCACCCCATGGGGATGCTGCAAGCGGGGGGCAAAGGGGAGCCCAGGGTGGGGAGTCAGCGGGTCGGGACTCAAGACAACACACAGCGCATAAAACAATTTCCAATTATTTTATTTCAAACCCCCGCTCTCTTCCCTTCCCACCCCCCCAACCAAAAAAAAAAAAACCCCAAAAACCAAAGCCATCAGTCAAAACGACAATAGAAATGAGTTACAAACACAGAAGTCAGCTCTCCCTCACTGACGACTTACAAAAAAAAAGAAAACCCAACCGAAACCCAGGAACTTCACGCCAGCTTCCCCAACAGGACCTGCAGCAGTTACGAACGTCTCCACACGAGAGGCCAAACATGCCTATTAATACAATATATACAGACAAACCCACAGGTACAGCCAGGCTCCCCTTCCCCACCCCCAAAAATAACCAAACACACCCAAAAGTGCATTTGTCATGTTTATATCAAAAACATTTTTTTTTTTCTTCTGAAAGATTGGCCTGCAAGTCTGTTTTTTTACCATTTAGTAACTTTTTAATATAGTTTATGAAAATAAATTATACAGCAACTATTTTAATAAATTAAGCACACACCAAAAAAAAAAAAAAAAGATAAAATTAAGCAAAGCTGCATTTCTACCAAAGGGTGGTTCAACAGTCCTGGCGACGAGCAGCGCGAGGTCCTGCACTCGGAGCTGCCGCTATCAGCTCATTCCTTCTCTAAAGGCAAGTCCGGATCCAGTGTTACTCGCTGCCCATCAGCGATTTTCGGGATAAAGCCCTGGCTGGGGCGGGGAGCACCCTGGGGGGGGCACAGGGAGCTCACCCCGGGAGGCCGCCGCGTTTTTGGGCACCAGTTGTGCTTTTCAGCTGGAGGCACGGGCGGAGGCAGCGCCGCTGGGACCCCAGTAATCCCGGGGGATGTTTGGGAGGGGGGTCCCGCCTGCCCCATCTCACCTGGAAGACTCTGGATGAGGAGCGAGGGGCCAGGGAGGGGAGCGCTACCGGGGCTGCTCGGAGAACACGGATAAATCCCCCCCATCCCTGAAAGCCGAGGGGGCTCGGGTGGGTGTCTGGGGCCCCGACGAGCCCTCCAACGGGCAGGCTCAGACCTGATGATCAATTTTAAGGGTCAAATCATCCCAAGGGCAGATCTTAACTGCAGAGAACAAAAGGACAACAGCCAGTTCCCTTCCTACTGGAAGCAGGAAGATCCGTCCTTTTGCAGACCCTGCTTTCCAGCGGTTTCCTCCCCAAAATGCTCCCGGACAAGACTTCAGCCCCAGCCACCCCCCGCAGCAGAGCCCACCCCGCTGGGGCACAGCCCTGCACCTCTCCCCGCACCCACGTGCTCCTTCAGGCACGTGCACGGTAACTCGGGTCCCTACTAAAAACACTTTTAGGGTTTAAAAACTGGCCAGATACGCAAGTGCCACGTGCCCGCTGCTTTCAAAGCCACCGATTCCCTCTTGCACGAGCAGCTCGGGTGGCTCCCACCCTGCCCGCAGCAGGTCCCACCCAAACCAAGCTAAGGAAGGATGAATTTTTTTTCCCCTTCTTTTGGCCCCAAGGAGGTCAATGCCGAGCTGAAAACTTCCACGCAAGAAAACCGTCCCGGCTTATCTGAATTTCACGCTGCAGGAGCGAGCCAGGTCATTCCCCACCTTGAAGCAGGCTGCAGGGAGCGCAGCGGGGCTCGGCCCAGAGCAGCCGGCTCGAGCAAACCGCGCCATGGGATCTCGCCAGCCTGACAGCCAGGCACACCGCCACTGAAGGCTGCACCCATCCGGCTGAAAAAGCACCATCTCCAGCTGAAAAAGGAGCTTTTCCATGGGTATTTTCTGCGCTTTGGTAGTTTTTATGGTCCATTTCATTGTTCATCTGCCTCCGGTCCCTGATAGAGGGAGGTGGATGGCAACAACCTCTGCAGAATTCAAGGTTGGACAAAGGAGGCTATAAAATTTTGTTCCAAATCAGCAGGATGAGAGCACCCTCCAGAACCAACCTACAAAACCTTCCAGGCAGGATACAAACATTAGGTGTTCTTCCCCAAACGGGGACGCAGGTTTGCTGGCAAGATGGGACTGAGCCACCTCCCTGGGATCTCAGCCGTGTCCGCAAAGACCATCACCCCCGCGGCAGAGACCGCTCCGCTTGCTCCACTCGCATCCAGCCTCGGAACAAAAGCTCTGGACCTTCTCCATGCCCAAGCAGCAGAGCAAGTCCCTCCCTCCCCTGACACCTAGATGGGAAGGAACTTTAGGAACAGCTTTATTTTAACCGGATTTCAAGAGCAGGCCGTTAACTACAGTTAACCTTGGGATCCTATCCAGCACTATTAGCCACCGGCAGCAGGCTGGCACCGACCACGCTCCAGCTCCCCTGCCTGTCTGGGAGCAAGGAGAGGTGGAGCAGGGCTGGAGAGCATCTGCCACCTTCACGGCAGAGCTGACCCCACCGTGACGCGCTGCTGGCCCCCCGTCCCCTACCCCACACCCCGAGCACGTGTACTCTGTCATCTCAGCTGCTGCGGACAGGTCCCGAGCCTTGCTGCTGGCCTCAATTTGGGGAGGGCTGCCCTCACCGGGGCAGGGTTCGAGTAACAGCAGAACCACCGGCAGGCTGGTGGGAGAAGTCCTCCCAAGGACAGGGACAGCCGACCAAAAACGTGTAATTCAAGTACTGCCCCTAAAGTCTGGCTGCTTCTTCAACAGCTCCGAAAGCTGCAGAACCATCCCATCCACCCT
This sequence comes from Pelecanus crispus, assembly GCF_030463565.1. Classification (NCBI taxonomy): domain Eukaryota; kingdom Metazoa; phylum Chordata; class Aves; order Pelecaniformes; family Pelecanidae; genus Pelecanus; species Pelecanus crispus. Next base: position 1,746,018 of record NC_134660.1, on the reverse strand, counting down.
CACGGGGAGCTCCGGGGGTACGCAGGGAGCTCCGGGGGTAGGCAGGGAGCTCCCCGGAGGGGCAGGGGATGGAGGAGCTCGGGGGGTACGCAGGGAGCTCCGGGGGTACGCAGGGAGCTCAGGGGGTACGCAGGGAGCTCCCCGGAGGGGCAGGGGATGGAGGAGCTCGGGGGGTACGCAGGGAGCTCGGGGGGTACGCAGGGAGCTCGGGGGGTACGCAGGGAGCTCCGGGGGTACGCAGGGAGCTCCGGGGGTACGCAGGGAGCTCCCCGGAGGGGCAGGGGATGGAGGAGCTCGGGGGGTACGCAGGGAGCTCGGGGGGTACGCAGGGAGCTCGGGGGGTACGCAGGGAGCTCCCCGGAGGGGCAGGGGATGAAGGAGCTCGGGGGGTACGCAGGGAGCTCCCCGGAGGGGCAGGGGATGAAGGAGCTCGGGGGGTACGCAGGGAGCTCCCCGGAGGGGCAGGGGATGAAGGAGCTCGGGGGGTACGCAGGGAGCTCTCCGGAGGGGCAGGGGATGGAGCGGTGCGGGACAGCTCTCCTGACCCACCCCGGAGCAGGGTTGTGCGTTTTCAGCCCAGGCAAGCCCAGCGTCGGCAGGACAGGCTCTGCGGCCATTCCCAGTGCCTGGCCTCCACCAGTTTTCCCTGGTCTGCTCTCGAGGTCGGCTGTTTTCCCCTCCCAAACCCAGCCTGCGCCTCTCCATCCCAGAACGGGGAAGGAAGGAGTGAAAATGCTGGCACTACCATCACACTAGGGAGAGGACCAGCTTCTCCCCGGCTTCGGCAAGGGGAGACTCACGCTTCCCCCGTTTCACGCGTCCCGCAGGCCATCACCTACACACACGCGCCGGCCCAGGCCATCGTATCCTTGCCTCCGGGGCCTCTTTTTCTGGAGAAGCTTGACAGGAGACACGTGCACCGGGCACGCTGTTCTTTGCTGCCACGGAGTTGGACACTTCAGGCATCAGACCAGGCTTGGCTCTCAGGAAAGTTTTCCTTTCCAGCATATGGATAAGTTGGAAGATTCAAATCTTCAGCACACGGACAGCCGAGATGCAGCAGGGCCAGGTGGGCAGATAATTCGAGTTTCACCTGCATAAGTACGGATGCTTTTTTCCTCCCCGACATCCGTCCAACGTGCTGTGCGTTTTAGTCGAAGCAGTTGCATTTATTTGCAGGCTTCGCCGATAACTTGGTGTGAGCTGTAGGTCTACAGCCGAGGGGAGGGAACGCAGCAGCGGCTGCGGAGGGATGCACGCTGGTCCCCGTGCGGAGGGGACGCAGTAGCTGCAGACTAGATTCGCGCCGATTTGACCGAGGGTCAGGATATGCTGTTCAGCACGTCTTGGGGCAGCTCCCCTTTCCTGATAACCACTGCCCCGACAACGCAACACAAAGTCAGTAGTGACTAGCGTCCGATGAGGTATTTCTACAGATTTTGAAGCTTAGTAGTTAGTTTCATCTGGAAGCCAAATCCTTTTAAAAAAGCATCCTTTTTTTCCAAGACCAAAACTGAGGCCAGAGGTGATGAAGAAAGGGAGGGCAGGATTTCTTAGCACCCTTCGTAGCAACGCTTGGCAGAGGCAGACAATCGGAATTTTTCCAGGCTGCTTTAAGATCCACACAGCTGTCTAACTCAAGGACACAGATCATTTGGCAGGGCAAGACCAGAGTCCCAGCAGCTCCTGAGCGACTGCAGCCAGCTCACAGGGCACCAGCCTCAGATCCAGAGACCCGGGCCACACACGACATCGCGTTTTCAGGCCACGCTGTTGCAGGATGGAGCATTTCCTTCACTCGGGTTGAGAGCACAGGAACCCTTGCTCGTTTAAATACAGGAGGAAAGTTCCTTCTCCAGACTTCTCAGCATCACTTCAGGCAAACTTTAAACTTCTTCATGAAATGCAAACTCTTTGCAGTTGCTGCAATGGATGAAACAGCAGACCAGCATTTGAAAGGGGGGTGGTATTTCAGCCCGTGCCAAGCCCAGAAACACAGCAAGAGCTACCACCTCTCTTGGCTTTACTGTTTCTGAACTGCTATGGTTCCACGGACATCCCAGGAAGAGGAGGAAGCAGCAAGCAAGCTCGGAGAGATCAGGTGCCGTTCCAGAACAACCCTTGGTTATCTGTTTCTTGCTCCAAGTCACCCCAAAGATGCCTCTTAATGCCCCAGCGACTCCTGATCAGCATCCTTCACAGCTCTACAGGAAGCCACTTCATTCACAGCTTCTGGACACAGCCAGAGAAAGGCTAAAAGTGCATGTCCCACGGCTCTGAAGGACTGAGATCGCTACAGCAGTTACCTTTGGTCCATGGAATGCTGCAACAGTTACGGCAACAGCTTTGCCACCTTCCTTCTGCTTGTCACGGGCTCAGTGAAATCTTCCAGTGTTTGCTAAGGGAACAAATGCCTCCTCGGAGGAGCCGCCCTTGCTCCCCAGCGCAGCAGCAACCATTCCCTTTGGCAGAAGGCTCCAGGACATCCAAATGGCTCGCATGCTCTTCCTTCCTTGGACCCAACTTAAAAGCATATAAGACCACCCTGCAAATCCAGTTGCAAAGCTCAGCTGCCCAAGACTAGGTTCGGTCCTCTTCTCCCAAATCCTAGAAAGCAGGGGAGCTGTGCAGCTGCCCGCTGTTCAGAGCTCCACGCTCCCCAAAGGTTATTCCGTGTAGCTGCACGTGATTCTGGCTCAGTCTGCCTCCAAGCAGCTCTCCGGCTGCATCCCCTCTCGGTGAGGGCCAAAGAACAGTCTTGCCATAATGCCTGGAGCAGATGACCTTCCTAGAGAGTCCCCTTCTCTCTTTATCTCTCCCCGCCTTGAAGTTTCCAAGGGAGGATAAAAAAAATTCAGCTGATCATAAGACAGTATTTCTCATGCTGAAAATAAACAAGAAAAAGAGAAGACATCAAAAATAAAACTTTCAAAAAATTGTAAATAGTGCCATGACATTCTTTGTTCTGCAAGGAGTCCGCGAGCTGGGCTCAGCTGTCTCCGAGACCCCTCTCCCTCAGCCAGGAGCCGAGGCTCTTGTTCCCGTTCTGCTGTGCTTCTTAGGAGTCTTGAACCCTCTTCTCTGTACAAAAGAGCTTGAGAGCAGAAGCGGCACCGCAGAAGCAGGCTTCACCGTCGCGTGCCTCCTTCCCACCACAGCCCGACTCGGGCTACAGGATAGCAACAATCAAATTCCTAGTGGGGAAGAGAGAAGGAAGAGGGATCAAACAGCCCGCTTCATTCAGCGGGACCTGACCCAGACTGCAGCCGGTTTGGCACGAGAGCGAGCACAGGCTCGTGTGGGCACAAATACGCATGAGAAAGCAGAAGTCTCGTTCCCCTCCCCAAGGAAAGCTGGGCAATGGTAAAAGCCCACGGAGTGAATAGCCACGACTTCTTCGGGAGGCTTTTGCGTTTTCTTTGCAATCAGAGGGAACAGAGCGATTTACGTTTGACCCCACGGGACGGTGCACGGACCAGCAGCACACACGTACCATCAGTGACAGCAACAAGACGGGCGAGGCAGCCTCGCTACGTGGAGGATTCGGTCTCCTGCTTCTGTTTGGAGATGAGCTGAGCTTCCTTCAGCGACAGATACACCTCCTCCTGCGGGTCGTAGTAGTAGAACTTGCGGATGTAGGAGATCAGGGGCCTGGGGAAGGTACGGGCAGAAGCTTTAACCCTGAGCCACAACCACGCCAAGCTCTGCAAAGGCTAACCAGAGCCTCTCCCCCAGCCCACCCAGCACAGCAACCTCCAGCAGGAACAGGAGCCTGTACCCCAAAGCCGAGGCGCCGGCACATAACACCTCACTCCTGAGCTGGTCACCGCTCCCGCGTGCATCCCCACACGCCACAGGACATTTTTCTTGCTGTCCTTAGGCTGAAGAAGTCAACTACTCCCTCCCAGAGCCCTTGCTGCAGGTACAGACACCTTCTCACTGCCTGCTGCCACGAGGGTCAGGGAGGAAACCAAAGGGACTCGTCCCCAGGCCAGTCCTCGAGACTTACTTGGGCAGCGGGAGCTCGGGGATGTGGTCTATTCGGACCAACTGCCTGATCCGGAAGCGGCAAAGGTGCTGAAGGGATTTGACATTGCTGAACCTGGAGACTGGATACAGGAGCTGGACAGGCGTTGGAGGGAGACCTTTGGAAAAAAGCAATATTGGAGACGACAGAAAGGAACTGCTACCGGTTCAGAAAGGAAAAGCTGGCTCTTGGGAACCGGAGCTCTCTGCAAGGCTGTGTCCGACAGCAGATCTGCCAGGAGCCCACTGCTTTGGAGTCGCTTGGGACTGGGGAGCCAAACCTTCCAGGGGTGATACCCCTTTGGCTGCAAAATATCTCCAGCCTTCCTCACAAGGCAACAACAGTTCTGATGTCAGGGGGTGGCTGTGCAAAAGCAGACCCTGGGGCACTGTGAGCTCCTCACCACCCCCCTCGCACAGGGCTTGTAGACGAAGCATCACTTTATACAGAGAAGCAACAGGGTTTTGAAAGGACGCAGAAGAAAGCCAAATGAGAAGGCAGGCAGCATGACCGGCACGTAGGCTTTGCTCTGCATAACCCTTTGGGTAGTTTTAGCGAGGCGTTAAAAAGCTGGGGGATTTGGTCAGCTCAAGCTGCGCCAGAGTTGCTCATTCTTGGGGTCACGAGGCTGGGCACAAAGGCAGAGGCGGCAGCAGCTTCGCTCGAGCCAGCTCCCCACGCAGGGAGCAACCTCGCAGGGCTGAAAGCGAGTTGCATCCAGCCGTCCCCCCACACCACAACCTCCTCCTCCCCCAAAGTTAAGAGCAACAATCGAGCCCACGGAACCGAGAGGTCAGCAGGAGCACTAGGAAGGATCTTTGGGAGCTGGGTTCATTCACAGCACAAGGTTTTATCTGTCTTTACAGAAGGATTCAAAGCTAGTTACACTCTAACCCCCTCCTGCTGGCTTGTCTCTGAGGGCAACGGAGTGAAAGGAGAAAAGGGAAAGCTCTTCACACTAAGATGGGCTCAAAACTGCTCCAGGCAGCTCAGGAAGCTGTGAGCCAGCTTTTGAGAAAGCAAAGAACAGCAATCAATTGAAAGCTGGATTCTCCCCCCGCTTCTTATTCTCCTACCAAAAAGGAACTGGCCTCTGGGAGCTCAGCCAGCGACTACAGGGACGCAGCACGAGCTCCGCACGCTGTGCTAGCCACATGCCTCACTGCCAGGAGCCAGATGCGAGCTGGAAACAGCCCCCTCCTCTGAGCAGCATTCACATTTCAGCAGGAGAACAGCACTAACGAGCACACTGGGGAGATGCAGATCCTAAATATTCCCCCCACCGAAGCTCAGGCATCAGTGTGAGACTTTATCTTTTTCAAGGATCAAGGCACAGCAGCTCTAAGAAGCGCCCATGTCCGACGCTGCACCCAGATGGAGAGGTGCCGGACCCGGAGCAGCAGCACAGCTGGCTGGCGGCTCAGAGTGGGGACCAGGCACCAAGGGACTCCTCAGCAGGTGCACAGCGCTGTTTGGGGGGCATATTTTCTTTTTCAAGGATATTTTTCTAGAGCAAGTCCTTTCAAAGGTATTTGCCTGGAGTCCTAAGCCCTCAAAGCCCCATTCTTAAGGAGAAAGAGATCTCAGGATCAGGAAGGTGAAGTATCTTTAAGCTGAAGGGACTTTTTTGAAGGTAGGGTACCAGCTTTACATTCCTCTCCTCCCCAAAGCATGGCCGCATTATAAATCAGCTTTCCAGTTACTGGCTGCGTCTGCAGCAGAGGGCAACACTGAACAGATCTGGGCTGCGACTCCAGCGCTGCTAGGAACCGTGAGAAGGAGACATCCCATCCCTCTTCCCCTCCAGCCTCTTCTAAACCAGAAACTCTTTGGGCCAAATCCTCACCATGCTGCAGTGCCATGGAGAGGTTGCTGTCACCATCGGGGTCTGCAGGCATGACGGCAATATGGATAGGAAGCAAATTTACTGTAATTTCACTTGCAGATTTACTGCAGCAATCCTCACACTCTTCTCAGTCCTGCCCCTCTCTGCTTCGCTGCCACCACCCATCTCACCATGGCAACGTTCCCATTCCTGCTCTGTTTTGTGCAAAGCATCACCGCTCACCTGCCCTCCAAATTCTGTCCCCCGCCATTGCTCTCTTGCAAGTAAGAGGCATATATGCCTATTTGGCAGACTCTTCCCTTCATTTCACATTGGATTTTTTGACTAAGCTTTCCAGTACACCAGGACAGACAACCAAAAACCAGAAACAAAAAAAAATAGATACAGATGATACTGGTCCAGTTACCTGCCCAGATTTAGCAGGAGGGAGATGTGAACCGATTTAAGGAACCAGAGTCTGATGGATGGGGAAACAAGTACCCTGCAATCCCAACAGCATGTAATCAAACATGCTTCAACAAAGCTTCGCCAACACTCCCTCCTTGCTTGCAAGCACCTGCCTGTTGATGGGCTCTGGCATCACGGTCCCCCCCCAAGGACTCTGAATCTACAGCATCTATCGCTTGAGGCTCACTTTGAGCTCATATTTGGAAACGCTCCCACATGCTCAGCTTAATGTCTCTCCCCTCGACAGCCCCAGGTGGGTCTCAGCTAAGGGAGAACTGGGAAACTACAAAGCATGGAGTGGTTCATAAGAACAGCAGGACTGAGACTGGGGGAGGGAAGAAAGAGTTGTAGCAGCCAAATAATTGCTTGTTGAGGGAGTAGCTTTCCAGTCTCCAGCTCCATTTGTCACAGTGCGGGATAGTACCACATTTCCATACTCCTGGAAAGGAAGGTTTGGGGAAGTCTCCTTACCACCACGAGTAAGTGGTGCAGCTGCTGAGCGAGAGATCTGCTCCTCAGGATCCTTCCGAGAAGTCAGTGGGCAAGGATGCAGACCAGGGCACTGAGTGCAGCGGACCAGAGCCACGTTAAACGGGGTCTCTAGGACAGCCCAGCAGCTGTGGTTACACAGAGCAAAATATCCCCCAGACTCAGAGCGGGAGACTCACCTGGAACCCTGGATCGGAGGAAGTAGAGAAACTTCCCATTTTTGGAGTGCATGATTGCTCTCTTTATGAACTCCACCACAGACTGGCAGCGGTCTTCAAACTTGGGATGGCACCACAGGCTGAAGGTCCCTTCCAACAGAACAGAAAAGGATTCAGGTTATAGGAGCACTGGTGGCGAGGAGACATTTAGTCACGAGTCTGATGTTCCCAAAGGCTGGGTGAATGCCCCAGGCTGACTAATTCTCACAGAGCTGGGACGAGGCAGGGCACTAAGAGGAAACGCCAGTGCCAGCAGCTTGCAAGGATGCTGTTCCACTGGAACCAGTGCTCTCCGAGAGCTGAGGATGCGCAGAAAGACATGACAGCGTGACCACCGTAAGCCAAGCATGGCCACAAGTCATGCTTGCCTGAACTTGTAAACAGCCTGCAACAACCGCTGGGTCTAAAACGTCAACTATCAAAACATACTTTAAAGGAGCATTAGCAGATGCCCCTGCTCCTCTGCAGTATCCCATTAACAGCTCTCCCAAAGAAAGCTAGCGCGTCAGAGCAGTTAAGCCCATGCACAGATGTATGTAAAAACAGCGATCCAGGTCCTGAAGTCCTCTTCTGCCAGCCCTACGACTGTCAAGGATCACTTATTTCAAAGCAGGCACGGGAGCAGCTTCATGGTCTTGCCAACTGTTTCACACACCTTAATTCAAATTACTGTCCAGCTAGAACCAGGGTCAAGATACACCGACACAGCCCTCCCTATATCGCCACCTGACGCAACGTATGCATTGAGCTCAAGTGGCAAACAATGAAACTGGAGATGGGCAACATGGAAAGCAGGCCCTCTAAGCTGTTTACAGATCTCTAAATAGGTTAAGTTTAAGCCTCAAGTCAGACCAGTCTCACAACCCCTTTGTAACGCAGCCATTTATCCCCCCTTACTTGCCAAAACGCTGCCTACATCCCCCTCCGTCCCCCCGGTATCTCCCTTTCTATCTGCAGATTTGTCAGTGCTCCAGCAAGAGCCACCACAGAGCGGAGCTTCACCAAGAAGAAGAAGAAAATGGGAAAACAAGGGCTCTGTTTAGGACAGAGCCCGTCAGGAGCCAGATTCCAGCGGGAGGTACGCGACAGCACCGACCCGCACAAGCACTGTAACCCAGAGCCAAAAAGGCAGCAGAGCAGCTTTGAAAACACCCTGCATCCACGTAAAGAACTTGTGCTAAGGAGAAGGGGGTAGCCAAATCAGAGGTATCCAGCACATATTTCAGGCCAGGGACTTTCTGGGCCAGCAGCTCCCCCAGCAGCATCACAGGCTCCGCAGCACCAGCCTGGTACAGAAAAAGTAGAGGAAGCAGCTCTGTAGGATGTCCAGCGCTCACTGCTTTCCTAGGGTGGACAGCAACCAGCAATACAGGGGCTATATACAGCCCACAAAATTTAAAACACACCTCCTCTCCCCAGAGCTGGGTCTGGTAGGCTTTACTGGGAAAAGATACCTCTCACCCCTGCCATGGGCCAGTTTGGGAGCAATGATCTGGGTTAGCACCTGCTAAATATCCAGGATCAGCAAGCACAAAAATAAGTAATTCTTGTTGGGAATCTTGGATCCGAACGAGCCTTTAAAAGTGACGAGTAGATGCAAAGGACAAAGCACAAACACCAGCCTCCCCAGCCCACCTAAAAAAAAGACAAAGAAATTCTGGTTTCTTCCTCTCATCTACCTGAAACCTGAAGGTCAAGCATTTATCTCTTCACCATTCCCCCAGCCTCACCATTTGTCATCTTCATTGGTTTATCAAAGTGCTCAGGTCTGCAGTTTTCCGCGGCGCCGCAGCACATTCAGCACAAGGCAGCCCGGCCTGGGGGGAGGCACAGGGCTGCCGACGCAGACCGAAGCGCTGCACCCAAACCCGAAGTCCTTGATGCGGTGCCACGGCTGGGAGCACTGCTCTAGGGAAGGTGGCAGCACCAACCTCCATCCATGCAGCAAGAAGGACAGCTGGAGGCAAGGGAAGGACACCTGGCTAAGGAAGCTCTGAGAACGAACGTTTCCCGGCCCCAAAATAAGAAACCAAACCAGCAGCAAGAGAAGTTTGCTCCAAAACTCAATTATGAAAAAGTATCCACTGCACAGGCAGCCTCACATCTCCTCCAGCTGCAAGAGCTTCTTCTAATTTCTGTAAGGACAGGGTGATGAAAATTCTTCCTTCTTACACAATGCTCAGGGACAGGGGAACTGCCTCTACACGGGCTAGAATTAATGCTGGGGCATCTTTCCATCAGAGGGGCTCAAGACCAGAAATGCTGCCAGGTTTCGCTAGCAGAGGTGGAAGAAGACAACAGCTGCATCCCTGGGGCAAGGGCGAAAAGGAGAAAAAGATGAGCTTTGCTCTGAAAGGTTGCAAACCACTGTTTTCTCCAGCAGGCTGGCTGGGAAGACTCCGAACCCATTATTTGCAGGCGCATTTAATGACACGGCTCTACAGGCAGCTGTTATTAAAGCTTGCCCACTGCTTACAGGGCAGCTTCCCCCCATGCATTGAGCCTCTTGGCCATTTTACTCAGCCTGATGACAGCTGCCTGTACAAGGGTTCAGCACAGAAAACCACACGTGAAGATGAACGGACAAAGCACGTGGGCGAGGTGAAAAGCAGCCCACACAGGATGGAGAGCGCAGCAGGAAGACCGGACACAAACAGCGCGCCAAGGGTTCTCAGAATAAAAACCCACCACGGTGAACTAAAGCCTCAGCCTGGGACCGGCTGCGGCAGGTACCACGGCTGAGCATCCCTCGGAGAAGGGGACAGCAAAGCAAGGTGACGAGCCGCGACAGCCAGAGATCACTTCTCATTTCACAGGAAAACAAGCTTAATTTTGGGCAGCACCGACAGCTACGAATGGTGATTGCTGTACATCACACCTCAGCGACGCCAGATCCCAAAGACCTTGCCATCATCATTTTCGAGTCCAGTTTTCCAAAGCAAGGCCTGAGGACAGGCACAGGGAACTCTTATATCCCCCAATTTTTCGGAGTTATAAGGAGAGTCGCTGCTCAAGGCAGAAGAAGCAAAGTCAAATGCAGCTTCTAAGGCCTCTTGCAGAACCTCAACACCAGAGCGAGGACGCATTGCTGCTGCTCGCCCTCTTCTGCCAGCTCTGTGCCCAGAGCCCTGCTTTGGGACCTTGCAACCAGCCTGGTCCCCAGCCACAGGCCTCCGCTGTCAGCAGCACCCCCAGAACCGCCCGTGGCTCTTACCTCTGTAGTGCTCCATCCTGGTGTGATGGGTGATGCCCTGCGACCGAAAGCTGAGGCTCAGGATGTAACGGGGGTCAGAGCTGTCTCGGACCAGAAAGGACCCATCCGGCTTCCCCTTCAGCTTCATCTCTGCATCCTCCCAGTTCATCGGTCCCCAGTACCACCCACACTGGGAAAAAGAGACAGCCAGAACATCAGCAGGTACTAGCCAGAAAGATTTTATCAGCAACCAAACACAATACGATTTACTCTTCTTGTTAATTCCCTTTAAATGCCAAAATGGGAGTGTCTGGTTGTGCCCACCCAGGAGTATGGATGGTTGGGAGTTGTTGCTCCTGGATGAGAGCGCACCATCACACCCCTTACCACCCAGGAGTGGCAAAAGACTACGACACCCCTTCCGTGCACAACAAAATGCTCTTCTAGACTCAAAGACCTCAGTGGGAGAAAGGCAGGAGGGGTTTTGTTTTTTTTTCCAGTCCTATCTTAATCTTATGCTCCCAAGTCTGTAAAAGGGATGGTCAGTCCCCAAACCCAGAGCCTAGACCCGCTGTCTTTTCCTTCTGGCTGCCACCGTCCCCCTCCCCACGTCACCGTTACCTTCTCCAGCTCTCGCAGGCTGGCTGCGAAGCTGCTGGAGTCCGGGCGGTAGAGCGGACACTGCAGGTGCGGGGCAGGCTGGCCGGGCATCGCCTCCATCGGCCTCAGCGGGACAATCCGTGGGAAGGCATCTGCAGAGGGAGAGACAGCCCGAGGCACGGTCACCCGCGGAGAGCTCACCCTAAGGACGAGCCACCCCGTCCCCCTCGCACGGCTCTAGAGGTCAGGGCAGGAGGGGCAGAGCTGCGGCGCGGAGGAGGCAGCTGGGCTGACCGACGGAACAACAGCGTCCTTGCCAAGGACACGGCAGGAGTCGCTACCCGGCTCTTCCAAGGTGACTAAGTCAGTGCCTTCACCCGTGATTTCCTTATGCTAGCTCAGAGGGAAGGCAAGGCAAGTGCCAGGTGGCACAGACTGGAAGGAAGGAACACACATCCTGAAAAAGGGGCAGTTAAAGCCCTCTGGGTCCTGAAGGAAACTGAAAGCAAACGGGTAAATGCACAGGAAACATCCTCGTGTGCTGTTCAGTTGGACCGCACCCCAGGCTGGCTGTCAAAGCTGGGGCTCCTGCACAGAACCCTGCTCCCACGGCTCTTTTCCGTCGTTGCGGACATTCATTGACACGTTATCTGACACAGCGCAAATCGGGGTGAACCCGAGAGGAACCGGAGAAAACAGGAGATACTGAACTGAGGATACAGCTGGCACAATCACGAGCTTCAGCAAAACTGCTGTGGGCAACAAGAGCCACACCAGGCGGAAACCAGAGCCTCGACACAACAGTGCCAGAGCACTCGGCAGCGCAGGACCGCACGGCCCCGCGCGAGCAATGTGGGCAGCACCGCTGCTGTTAAAGCCCAAAGCGCAGCCTTAAAGTTTCCTGAGAAAACCCCCAAAGTCCAGATCTCTGAAGGGAGAAGCCGGAGCCTTGCTGCTAAAGCTAAGCTGACCTGGGGCGTGGGGCGGAGGAGGCGGAGGCAGAGGGAAAGACTGCAGGGAGGAGCCCATTGGACCCACTAGGACAGATGTAGGCAGCGTCCCACTGATATCATCTAGGAGAGAACAGAGGCAAGAGAGATTCAGAACACAGCAAAGCGAGCGAGCTCTGCGCCGGCGAGCGCCTGACAACTCTGCCCGAGCAAACCAGCGCTCGGCGCTGCCTGGAGAAGCGAAGATGGAGCTTCCCACCGGCAGCTCACCACCCTCTTCTCGCCTCTGAGCGCGGGCGGCTGCTGCCGCTTCGCACCAGCGCGCAGCCTCGCACACACACGTGCACGCTCACGCGCGCTCCTAAGAGTGAAGGAGGACGTTTTCCAGCCCAGCCAGCTCCTCGCATGCAGCCCGCGGCACAAGACAGGCATTTAAAGGAGATTTCACAGGCCCGGCACACGGGACATGCAGTTTAAGGTGCTGCTCACTAAGGCTGACTTTACCCATCCCAAGCTGCTCCTGCTCAGAGGAACCTCCTCCAGAGGAGGGTGTAGAGCAGCTGAGCCAGGCTCCTGGTGCAGCAGCCTCCCAGGGAGCCTCCACTTCCACCTAGAGAGCACAGAAAGGAACTGGCCTCGCTGGGCGATGGGTAGGAAGGGAGGAAAGTTTCCAAAAGCAGCAGAAACGCTATGAGACCAGCGCGTTACCTCCCACCTCACATTGCTCCACCACCACCCTCCCCTCCTGGCTGATCTAAGAGAAACACCGAAGCTTTCAACGAACAGCAAAAAATCCTCTGCCAGGGAAGGGCGAGCAGGCGTGTTACAGGGTCAGGCGGGCAGGCAGCGAGCCCGCTGCCGGGGACCCTCAAGACGCTCCTCCGTCGTCCCTGCAAGGGCAGACGGGCAGTTCCTACGCTCCCGTAGGACGCACGGCAAAGGATGCTCTCCGGGACGGTACCTAGCAGGCTGAGGCTTCTCCGTGGTGGAGGCGGCGGAGTCGGAGGGTGAGGGGAGGTCAGTCCTCGCTGAGAGATGTCCACGTCCACTAGTGACACCGTTTCACCTGCGGGTTGGCAGAGCAAGACTGTTAGTATGGCACCTTCTGCGGGGCACGCAGAGGCCGAGCGCGCGGAGGCAGGGGGAGAGGGGAAGGGGCAGGAGCCTCTGCAGGATTTACAGAATGATCTCATGAGCTGTTTTTAAATCAAGTTCCCCTGCTGCACCGCTTCCGAGACATTGACCAGCTCTGCTACCGCAGCCCAAAGCTCAGGCAGAAGGGAATGACGGATACCGGTACGCGTCCCCGAACCCGTCCGAGTCCAGCACCGGGAGGACGTGATGAGGAAGGCACTGCGAGACCTCTCCAGCACCAAGTTCACGTATCAAGCAAGGCTCACCAACGGTGCACAGCGCTGGCGCTTTATATAGTCTTGGGAAGTGGTTTCACAGGTCTACGTGGCACCCGCTGGCAGGGGACTCGGATAATGCTCCTGTTAACGCCAGTCTCAGTTTGCCTAGCAATGCCTTCGACGATCAAACAGAAATACCTTTTACCCCAAAGGCCATGAGGGTACCAGCTCTTAAAATTAATAAGAGGGAGCTGGACAGGCTTTTATATTAAATAGCTGGACTTCACTGAAGCCTAAAGGCTCTGGATCCAGGATAGTGCTTGGAGAAAATAACGACACAAACTAAGATGTCTAACTTAAAACCAGAAAAGCTTAAAAATCAGTCTAAAATCATGGGAGAGAAATGAAGCCATCAAGTCAAGGTCAAAGCATCAGCCTCAGTACTGGACTGATACAGAGTCAAAAGGAAAACACCTAAATCCCAAAGAGAGACCCTAAGTGGTGCTACCACAGCCAAGGCATTTGGGTTGGGGTTGGTTTGGTTTGTTTTTTTTTTTCCCAAAAAATCAGTCTAAGCAGGCTCTGATGAACCACCACCATAAACCAAATCATTCCAAACACCTGAACCATGGTCTCAAGGACAACGAAATCTGGCTGCCTTAGATTTCAATTCCTGTGGGCAGGGAACTCCTCTTCTGCTCTAGATACCGCACGCAGTATCACCTCTTGGTAAGTACCTGACAATGGATTTACCAGGCATTACACAGGACAATATTGACTCAGCTTCCTTCTGCTTTTAAAAAGTCCTATCTATTAATAAGCCACGTTAAGAGGAGTATTTAGGGTTGGTTATTATCCGAGGCACCTTCTCCCTGGGGGACTTATGGGTGTGAGCGCACACACGTGCGCACAGCCACTCTTTCATTTCCACACCCAGAAAATAAAGTGGCCCTGTAGGTTGGGCCGCACTCATCTTGTACAAACAAAACCAGAAGACGACCAGACTAAGAGGGGTTGCAGGAACTCAGCTTTCAAATCCCTCCCAACGCAGCAGGAGCTGCCACGGCAGGCTGCGGTGCACTTATGGAGCCAGCACTTCCAAGGGGTGCCCGAGGAGAGGTCAGGAGAGGCCAGGAGAACCTTCCCAAAGACCTTCGCTCGCCCCACATGCTAACCTGAAAGCAAATCACCAAGAAAACCATGCAGTTTGGGCCAGACATTTGAATTCTGTCCTGCTTTGGTGGTCCCACTCTCAGAAATCCTCTATACAGCAGCCACTAAAGAAACCAAGTCCTCAGCTGTGTAAGAGTGGAGAAGTCAACAACAAAGCAATTAAAATCCAGACATTCACTTTGGGGATGCTTCAACAGCCTTCTGCAAAGGAAAAGCTCCTAGGAGGGCACTGTCAGTATTCCACCAACTGGCAAAATTGACACAAATAATATTCAAAACAGTTAATAGGATAAACTACCAGTTAATCAGATCGATTTCCCAAATTTAAAGCAAAAACTCGTCAAACCTCAGGTTCTCCTCTGTAGTTTCTTTTGAAGAAAAGCAGCTCTGCACACACATCCACACACCCCCATCACCAGCACACGGAAGGACAGATTTTGTACTCACAACTTGCCCTAGCAACACCTGAGAAAGCAGCAGAAGCAGCTTTTGCTTTCACCAGCGCTTACGGGAAGCCGGTCGCATCACACAAGGAGTATGTCCTCTGCACGCTGCCCCGCTACCAGGGCATCGGCTGGAGGGATGTGGAAATGGAGAAGAGAACAAGGAGCACCACAGCTGAATTACCCCCAAGTGACTCCTGCAAGAGCTCAACGAGCTACAAGAAATCGCAGGAGCGGATCAGCAGCTTCCAGTTACTAGTTTCGGGCAAGTCAAACGAACACTCTGCCTGGAAGGTCACTTCTCTGAAATTTAAACCGGTTCTCAGTAAGACTTCACCACTGCTCTCCAAAGAGGGCTTCACCCTACTCAGGAACGCAAACCACGCACCAGCTCCTGCACCAAGCCCTCCAGCCGCTCTCTGCGATCAAACACCTACGCCAGCAGCAAGAGCAGGCCTTCAGCAATACCCACCGGCTTTTCCTAACACAGCTGTCACTACAGTCCTATTTTGATTCCTTTGCCCCTGCAGTAAGACCCTCAACATGAATTTATTTTGAATCTGACCTTCCTAACAAGCCGCGTAAAACCCCACGCAGCTGATAAATACTCACTTGTGACCTTAGATTCCTACTCATGCAAGTCTCGAGACAGGACTCTCCCAAGGAAGCCCCAAGCCCTGTGGCTAGGACTGTTCTGACTACGAGCCCACACTACAAGAGGCACGTGACCGTGACCAGCTCTTCCGTACTACAGCTTTCAGCCACCAGCGGAGCAGGACTTGCCCCCCACACCATTTGTAAACCGGCCAACTTCACCCCCCCGCCCCCCCCGCAGAAAAGGGAAGGTCAGAAACCAGCAGGATGTGGAGAGAGAGGGGGGAAACATGCAGAAGAAGGTGGTGCTCCGCAAAAGAGGTTTCGGTTCCCATAGCTGTCACGCAGCAGAGCCGCTGATGTTGGTGCGCAGTCCCGGCGGGAAGCGGGGCTTGGTCTTAGCCCCTTGCAAACCACGGGAGGGGAGCGCCCAACCGCACGTGCTCTACGAGGGATTTTCCAAACCATTTGAATGCAAACAGCCCTGCGCGGAGGAAGGACCTTCGCCTCTGCGAGCGCAACTCAAACTTGCGTTTCAACAGGAGGAGTTGCAAAACTCTGACGTGCAACAGCCACGTTCTTTACAACTCCTCTTGTTCAGGGTTCGAAGCCGAGCAGGACCGAGGTGCTCCTCACAGAGACCCCGGTTTGCGCGTGGAGGCAACGTTCAGCGTCTATCATTAAGCGCACACCACTCTTTTCATAGCGAAATGAAACGCCATACTGTAAATCTTTCAAATCCTTACCTGTGAAGAGGGGGCTGAACACAACCGGGGAAAAGGCACTTTGAGTTCTTGTCAGTCTGTGTTTCCTGCTGGAAATAAGAAAAACAGTTAGTAGAGATGAGATTCAGTGCATCCCACGAGAAAAACACACCATTTGACCTTCTCAGACCAGGAGAACCCTCACCACTCTTTACAGAAGCTCGAGACAGCTCCGTGCTGCGCGTTTATTCGACTCCGAGAGCAGTGCTTTGGCCTAAGTAGGGCAGTCAACCAGTAAAGCTAGGTCTCTGTCCTGCCACGAAGCAAATCTCTAACTAGGTAATTAATAAAGCCTTTGCAAAGAAAAACCCCAAGCAAATATGGTAACCAGAGCCAAGAAGCTCTTTCACAAGAGACGTCACGCTATTTCTCTGGATCAGGCATTGCCAAATGCCTTCGACAAACAGGTTGGGTCCCTGCGCAATTAGGGGTTGTGCCTAGAGCGAGCGCGCCGAATGCCCTCGCGCTGCCTTTGGAGGACACCACCTCCCCGAAGGGTTTCAAAACGCAGGCGAAGGGAAGGCGAGCTAAACCCGGAACCGTCGAGATGGACGGAAACAGCTAAAAACGCACCTCTGATGAGGACCCAGGAATACCAGCAATTCCCACGAAGCTTGCTTTCCAAACCAGCAGTTTTGTAACAACGCTGTAGCCAGCCCTGTGCTCTCCCCACACAAAGCCACTCCTTCCAGCACCTTCCGTACTGCAATGCTAAAGGGCTTTATCCAAATCTAGGCAGAGAAAATGCTGGTAAACTGAGGCACGGAGTATGGCACCCTCAGGACTTCAATCCATGGTTGAGGCGAGTAGAGAAATGCGTCCCTGCTGCCAGAAACTCGCTCCCACCCGAGAGGGGAGCACAAGAACAAAGCTGAGCACAAGCGCAGCTCTCGTGTGCCGCAGCTTCGACAAAGGTCCTGCCAGCATCCGCAGCACGCCGTGCAATGCCTGTCCCAGCCCTGGGCAGCCCGTATCAGTCTGCAGGTCTGTCCTGGGTCGGACACGGTTACTCCAAGTTAAACGGTGCAGCTTCACTGCGCTGGCCAGAGAAACCGGTGCCGCTGCATCCAGGCAAACGCCTGCACCACCGAGATCTCCAGGAGCTCAGTGACCAGCTCTACTCACCACCCAGAAGAACACCCCACTTCCACGGCAAGCAGGCTGCTACAGGGCTGCCACCGCTCCTCTCGGACGCCTTCCTCACTCCCCAACCTCAGCCCAGCAAGCGGGTGACCCCGAACCTTAACCCCGTCTTGTGCTTCAGCCCCCAGCTCCGCTCGCAGCCTCCTGCGAAACCCCAACCGAGCTTCAGATAAAACCAGCTCTGAGCAAGGACTGCCACCCTCCAGGAAGGATTGCGCCCAGCAGATGCAACTCAACCACCCTGCAGGGAAAAAAAAACCTGAGCTCTGGTCTCGGATTGCCGTGTGCTGAAGGGCGCTGGGAGCGCGGAGCAGATGGGTGCACCCTCATCTCCTCCCAGGGCAGACCAAATGCTTCTCTTGTTTGTGGCCAGACACGTCACCGGGTCACACAGCCGTGAATAAACGTTTAATACTGTAAGTCTGCAAATAAAAATACTAAGAACACTCATACACTCATCAGCCTGGTACATAAAATCCCATTAAAATGTTTGGAAGTGTTTTCATTTTAAGCCTCTCACACCTATTTGAGGGCTGGATTTTTTTTCCCCCCCGAAGGAGAACAATTCACCAATTATCAGCCACACGTGCACACGCAAAATTACACTTCTGGACTAATATCAACTAACCTTATAATGTAGCAACAGCTCTGTTCCCACACACTAAGCCAAACGGAAAGGAGCATTGCTGGCATTTTGCTGTTACCAAAACAGCTATGTTTTATGCCAACATTTTACAGCCACCCATTTCTGAGATTTCTCATTTCTAGCAAGCTCACATCGGCAGCAGGGTGAGAGCAAGAGATGATTCACACGGACCGAATCCTCCACTTCCCAACTCAGTCTCCACCAAAACAACGTACTTCCATACTTCCTCCTCCTGCCCTCAGGTTCTGCAGCCATCTCCAAGCAATGCTGAAACCCACGGAGAAGTAATTATGTGTGACCGGTACCTGAATGCTGCTGCATGGGATCAGCACAGCCCTGCAGAGCTGGAGAAAGCCAAAGGTGGACATTGCCGTTGAGGAATGCCGTGGACAGATTCTGCATGGATTTGTGCACGTACAAATCTGGGAAACCCCTCGAGCTCCAGCAAATCAGGGTTTTTAGGGTCAGTTACCCACCAGTTCTGCAATAGCTGTGGCTACTGCCAGCACTTCCCACGGTGCTGCCTTCGCTCATCCCAAAGAGCCGTCCTGCTGACGCTAAGGCAAGTCTTACCCGGCCACCCCGGCGGGCTACGCGCCAGTTTACGCAGGTAATAATACAGACGCGTTAAAAAAGCCAAGGTCACCCGTGCAGCTACCTTACCAGACCTGGGTACCAGCCTGGCAAGCGATCCGCAGCGATGCGGCTGCAGCTTGGGTACGCCTGCACCCATCCACCTGCAGAACGGGTGCCTAACCCTGTCCCCTTCCCCTCCTGTTACCTCTGCAGTACAAATCGCTTCCAAAAAAAAAAAAAAAAAAGTCTTTTCACTGATGCAACCTTTAAATATCAACACTCAGGCCCGGGGTGAGATGCCACACGTTGGTATCTCCACATTTAGTTTCTCAGCCTCTTGCAGCTCAGCAGAGCCCGACTATTGATTTTAGATAATGGGGCTGGTTTCCTTCCTAACTGCTGCCGCAGGCGGGAGGCAAAGCTGCACCGTGCTGCCTCCAGGACCCGCAGCACGATGGGAAGCTTGGGCAGCAACTCCAAATACCAGGAACTCTGCTTCTTGCGGACATTTAAAAAAAAGAGCCAGCCTAGGTAACACCCACCACAGACCAAGGGAACACCCTTCACCACCAGCCCGGAGAGACTCGCAAGTCAGGAACAAGAGCTCGATGGCAAGCAGAGCCATGAATTAACCCAAAAGTCGCTCTGTGCCCACCCCATCAGCCACGAGCGACTGCAGCAGCGACTCACGGTGAACGCCAGATCCATCCCATATTAATGGGGGCTACAGGTTGGGAGGCAACAACCTCCAGCTCTTCGTACAACCGAGGAAAGCTTTATTTTCCTCCCAGCCAACCAAGGAAAACTGGTGCGGAGTAGCAGACAGCGTTCACTGGGTGCGAGATGAAGTCTAGCAAAGCCCACGGCAGAAAATCGAGTCACTGCACTACTCAGCTGGGGGACCGGGGCAGCCAGGAGGGGAGAGGAAAAGAAAAGCAGCATCTGCTGAGGCCAAATATTCACTTCCCAGCAAGCCCAGCTTAGCCAAACTGCGCCTGACCCGCTCACGAGAGCACGGGCACCCCAGCACCCCGAACCACTCGTCCTCGCTGACGAGAGCGGGGCCAAACCTCCGGGGCCAGCGGGCACCGTCCCGCCAGCGCGCAGCCTCCCGGCAGGAGAGATGCCAGCGCCGAGCACGCCCGTCCCGCATCCCACCAGCACGGGAGCAAAAAGCAGCGTTCCAATAATGCGGCCCTCGTCAGCAGGAGGGGAATCCTGCAATTGGAAGCAGCAAAATCGTCCCCGAACCACAAGAGTTGCTGCATCAGGCACCTTGAAGTAACCTTTGTTAAAATACCGCCTAATTAGCGTGACGGAGTGGCACGACGCCGTGGCACGAGAAGTGACCATTAAACTCCCTGACCAGAGGGAAGACGCGGGCAGCGATACGGTGCTTCGCCGCTCCCAACCTGCTAAAACGCGACTGCCAACTCTCCACCGCCAAATCCAGCACCGGGAGGTCTCTCGCCAAGCGCGAGGACCGAATAAACCACAAGCCCATTAGCAAAACATTATGTCATTACGGGCAGCTCGCTGCCGTTTGAGGCCCATTTAGTCACTCGTGGGGAATGAAGCCATCGTAGAAAACTGCTTCACCACCCCACATGCAAAAGCAAGGCTCCTCGCAGGCACACGAGCTCTCGAGAGGACTCAAACGCCCTGACCAGCTGCAGGGCTGGGAGCTGCCGGAGGAGCCGAGGCTGCGCCATCTCCGAAGCCATCCTCCGCTTCACAAGGGTGGTAATTTTGGCCTCTGCTATGGCCCCGGCTGCCTTTTGGGCTGCCCAAGTGTCCAGTCGCCACAGGCCACTGCCGCGGGTCACACCTGACCCAAGGCCAGCATCTTCAGAGCAAGCCTGGGGAAAGTTTCTTTTCTGAAGACCTGAAAGGTCTTCAGCTGCACTGAGGAGGCAACGCACCCCGAAAGCCTTACACGAGGTTAATTAACCCCACAGGGAAAGGCCTGTGCTGTAACACTCAAGAGTCCACTCAATTATTTAGTGCTGCTCCCGGGCTGGCTGCGCAGACCTTGGGCAGGCTCTCGCTGCCTCCTCCACGAGGAATTTCGGTTCTGCTGCTGGAAACGCTGCAGAAAGTGGTTTCTGGAGCACAGGAGGCCCGCCGCGACCGGAGCCTGGGCAGCGGGTACAGATCAGCCCTTCACCCTCCCCAGCTGGTACCAAGCAGCTCAAATCTTCTGCCGAAACACGAGGCTGGAGTAGGGCGAGCAGCCGAGTGCCGGAGCCGACAGAACAGGGTGGGTGCATGGAAACCCACACCGGTAGGTCCCAGGATTTGTCCCTGCGGCCTCACGCATGACCCAGCCAACCTCTGGCTGCCAACGCTTCCTCCGGCCACATCCTGCCGCGGAGCACCGGGAGAGCACGGGGAGAGCAGAGCCCCCCCCGGCAGCGCCCACCACCAGCCGAGGCCGGAGCCCAACTGCGACGCTCGCGAGCCTCAGGAAATCATTCTGCGAGACACGGGAGGGTGAGAGGAAACGGCAGCCCCTTGGGTCTCAGTGCAGTGTCACCAGGGGCCACTCCCGGGGCACACCACTTCCTCGCTCGGCCGACACCTGCAGCATCCCAGGGCTCCGGCGGCTGCTCCGAGCCACCCGCCTCCTCGCCGGTCCTGCTCCCGGACGTTTTTCCGCCATTCCCTTCGCAGATGCAGGGCTCAGAGCAGCGTGTCTGTCCTGCGCCCGCCTCTCCGGGGCTCCAGCCGCGCTCGCTGACCCCGTGCGAAAGACGAGGCCTCGGCAGCTGCTGAGAGGCCGGAGCCCAGCTCGGAGCCGACGGACGGACGGACGGCCACGGCGCCCGTCTGCGGGATGGCACCTGCGCCTCGCGGCCATCCTCCACCTCCAGCAAGGCGTCACGGCACCGGCACCCCTTCTCCCCCCGCGCTGCGGGGCCGCACCGCCACGCTCCCAGCTCTCACACCGGCGACAGCCCCACGGTCTCCCGGCTGCCATCGACGCAGGCGGCTGCTCCCCACAGCCCCAAAACCACCCCATGGACCCCCCCCAAGGCCGGGAGGCAAACCCCCGCGCCCCGTACCTGCCCGCCTCCTGCTCTCGGCCGCGGGCCCCGCAGACGTCGGTCAGGCTGCCGGCCGAGGCGGGCAGCTCCCCGGCCCGCCGGCCCTCGGTGGCGGCGGCGGCGGCGTCCCCGGTGGCCGAGCCGCCGTCCCCGGTGGCCGAGCCGCCGCTGCAGCTCTTGGTGCGGAAGAGGCGGCTGAGGCGGATCTTGAGCGAGCCCTTCCTGGCGCCGGGGCCGGCTCCCCCGGGCGGCAGCGCGGGGCCGCTCGCTGCTCTCCCGGCGGCGGCACGGCCGGCCCCGCGCCCCGGGGATCCCGGCTCCTCCTCGGAGCAGCTCCCGGCCTCGTCGGGCTCCAGCGCTTCCAGCACCAGCAGAGCGTCGCTGGTCTCCTCGGCGGCGGGCCCGGCGGGCGGCGGCGGCCCGAGGCAGGGGCACGGGCAGCCCCCGGGCCCCTTCGCGCCCAGCCCGGGCGGCCGCAGCCCCAGCGCCGCCAGCTGCAGCTCCAGCCCCGCCGGCGGCCCGGCCCCCCACCTCGCCGCCGCCTTGGGCTCCAGGGCGCAGCGGTGCCGCGGGCAGAGCGGCTCGCCCCCGCCGCCCCCCGCCGCCGGGCCCCCGCCGCCCCCCGCCGCCGGGCCGCCCTCCTCGCCGGGCCGCCCCTCCGCCGCGTTGCGGAACACCATCAGCTGCGGCGGCGGCCGCGGGGCCCGCAGCGCCCCGCCGCCCGGCAAGGCCGCCGCCGGCAGCCGCCCGCCGCCCCCGGGGCCCAAGGGCCCCGCGCCCGCCGCGCCGGGAACGGCACCGCCCGCCGCGCCCGCCTCCGGCCCGGCCCCGTAGCCCAGCAGGCGGCTGAGCACCCGGTAAGAGGCCGCGGCGGCCGCCGCCGCCTCCCCCTCCCGCAGCTCGGCGCGCTGCATGGCTACGGCCGCCGCATGGCTCCCCGGGACGGGACGGGGCCGGGCCGGGCCGCCGCCGCCCTCACACGGGCCCCGCCGCCGCCGCTGCCCCCGCTCCTCCGCGGCGACGGCCGCGCGCCGCCACGCCCCCCCACTTCCGCCGCTGGCTCCGCCCCCTGCCCAAGCCACGCCCCCCAGCGGGCTGTGGTCACGCCCACTGCTCGAAGCCACGCCCCCAGCCCCCCCACCACGCGTGGAGCGCGGCCGCGAGCCCCCCCCGCACCCACGGGCGGCCCCGGCACCCACGGGCGGGGCGGGGGGGACACCCGGGCACCGGCGGGCAGCGGGGGCGGCCGGGGAGCCGGGAGACGCAGCCCCCGCCGCCACCCAGGGGACTCGGCACCCCCGGGCCCGGGGGGTGTGGTAGGGGAAACTGAGGCACGGGCGCCCGGCACCTTCGTACTGCGAGCCCTGCACGGCTCTGCACGGCTCTTGCACATCTCTGGCACGGCTCTGCACGGCTCTGCACGGCTCTTGCACATCTTTTGCACGGCTGCTGCACAGCTGCTGCACGGCTCTTGCACGGCTCTGCACGGCTCTTGCACAACTCTGCACGGCTCTGCACGGCTCTTGCACATCTCTGGCACGGCTGCTGCACAGCTGCTGCACGGCTTTTGCACAACTCTGCATGGCTCTGCACGATCCTTGCACGGCTCTTGCACGGCTCTGCATGGCTCTGCACAGCTCTTGCACGGCTCTGCATGGCTCTTGCACAACTCTGCATGGCTCTGCACGATCCTTGCACGGCTCTTGCACGGCTCTGCATGGCTGCTGCACAGCTGCTGCACGGCTCTTGCATGGCTCTGCATGGCTCTGCATGGCTCTTGCATGGCTCTGCACAGCTCTTGCACGGCTCTTGCATGGCTCTGCACGGCTCTTGCACAACTCTGTATGGCTCTGCACGGCTCTTGCATGGCTCTGCACGGCTCTTGCACGGCTCTGCATGGCTCTACATGACTCTTGCACGGCTCTGCACAGCTCTTCACGGCTCTTGCACGGCTCTTGCACAACTCTGCATGGCTCTGCACGATCCTTGCACGGCTCTTGCACGGCTCTTCATGGCTCTTGCACGGCTCTGCAAGGCTGCTGCACAGCTGCTGCATGGCTCTTGCACGGCTCTGCATGGCTCTGCATGACTCTTGCACGGCTCTGCATGGCTCTTGCACGGCTCTTCACAGCTCTTGCACAGCTCTGCATGGCTGCTGCACAGCTCTGGCACGGCTCTGCACGGCTCCTGCAGGCAGCACGCCCCACGGGAGGAGAGGGGCTGGGCACCAGCTCCCCACGCTTGCCTGGCAGCGGGTGAAGAGGGAAGTCACTGTTGCTTCGGGCGGGGTGGGGCTGAGCAGCCTCGCGTGCCTCAGTTTCCCCTCTGCAACCAGGGCAGTGCTGCGCAGGACCCAGGACATCATCCCCAGCTTGGGCGGTGGGCGTCAGGCCCTGCTGCGGGGACTGTGCTCGTGGCCGCCTCCCCACCGCACTCGCCACCCTCAGCCCCACAGGGACATCCCACGTGTGCCACCCCCCCCATTCCCAGCCCACGGCCGGGGGGGGCCGGGCACTGCAGGATTGAAGCCCGGGACCATATGGGGAACCAGCGGGCGACCTTCTCCCCCCTGGCTGCCAAGGGGGCCGCGGGGAGGGCGATGCTGGGAGGAAAATTCCCGGCCCCGTTGCCATGGCTTCCCATCAGGATGCGCTTGCATCATGGCCAGCCCGAGGGGGCCGGGGTGCGGGGGTCCCCGCGGGGCTCAGGGCGGGGGGCTCCCCGGCTGCGCGGCCTGCCCGAGCGGGAGCGCGGGGGCGGGCAGCGCCAGCAGATGAACACGTTTTGGAGCCAGTGACGTCTGCTCCGGCATCGCCGAGAGAGAGAAAAACAGGCGGCAGAGCCTGAGTCCGGCCTTGCGGAGCAGAGCTGGCTCCCGGCCGGCTCGGGCACCGTGCCCACCATGCCCACCCCGGGCCGGCCGGCGGGGCCGCAGGGGGCCGGGGGGCTCCGCTGAGCCCCAGCCATGGGGCCGTGGCGGTGGCCGCTGCTCTGGCGCTTGCACACGGCGCTGCTCTGCGGCACCATCCTCGCGGGGGGCCAGCGCCCGCAGGAGAGACCCCCCCAGCCGGCGGGATGGTCCCTGGCCCCGTCATCCTCCTGGGCACCCACGCCGGAGCCGGGAGCGTCGGGGGACCCCGAGGGCTCGGCGGCGGCGCTGGCTTTCCTGCAGACGGGCGATGCGCAGCGGCTGGCCCGGGCCAACTGCAGCCGGGGCGTCGTGGCAGGGGCAGCCGGCCCCGGCCCCCCCCCGGCGCTGCGTGCCGCCCTGCGTGCCGCCCCCGAGGCGCTGGCCCACGCCGCCAACTTCCTCAACATGCTCTTCCAGGCCAACGACATCCGCGAAGCCAGCGTGGCCGAGGACGTGGAGTGGTACCAGGCGCTGGTCCGTAGCCTGGCGGAGGGGCACCCGTGGGTGCGCCGGGCGGTGCTCGCCCTCGACGCCCACCCGCTGGCTGCCAAGCCCCGGCTGATGCTGCAGGCCACCAAGGGGGACGGCGAAATCCTGCTGCGGGACCTCTCCGCTGCCGCCCCCGGCCTCGGCAACCTCAGCTGGGACAACGAGTGGTTCAACGCCCTCAAGTCCCAGCGGACCCCCGTCCTCCACAAGCGCGTGCTCAGCAACGACCTGCGCAGCATGGAGACCCCCAAATGGCAGCGGGGGGACAGCTACGTGGGGGAGCCGGGCCACGTGCGGTGGTCCCCACCGTTCCTCGAGTGCCAGGACGGCAGGTTCCTGCCCGCCTGGACGGTCACGCTCTCCTCCGCCTTCTACGGGCTCAAGCCGGACCTCAGCCCCGAGTTCAAGTAAGCGGCACCCGGAGGGGTTTGGGGAGGGTGTAAGGGGGCTGGGGGCTGCCCCATGTGCGTGCTGGGGGGGGTGCAGCTGGAGGCGTCAGCCCCGGGTGCGGGCAGCGGGTTGCAAGGTGTGTGCCAGCCCCCTGCCCGCGTCCCCGTGCGTGCACGTGGGTATTTGCACGTCCACAGGCACGGAGCTGCCTCCCGTCCCCCCTCGGTCGTCCCCGTGTTGCCCACCTTGGGCTGCCACCCCCCCGACTCCCCTCGGCCACGGCCTGGGAGAGGGGACGTGGCCCCGTTCCCAAGGGAAAAGCCCCGTCCCCCTCGGAGCACCCAGGGAAGAGGTTTGGTCCCGCAGGGCGAGGGAGGGTGTGCAGGGGCCACCCCAGCAGCTCCTGTTTCTCAATCGGTTGCATGAAAGTTCCTCTTGAGAGGCAGAACTCACAGCCTGGAGCTGCTGCCCCTGCCCCTGCCCCTGTCCCTGTCCCTGCCCCTGTCCCTGCCCCTGCCCCTGCCCCTGTCCCTGTCCCTGCCCCTGTCCCTGTCCCTTTCCCTGCCCCTGTCCCTGTCCCTGCCCCTGTCCCTGCCCCTGTCCCTGTCCCTTTCCCTGCCCCTGCCCCTGCCCCTGTCCCTGCCCCTGCCCCTGCCCCTGTCCCTGCCCATGTCTGTGTCCCTGCCCGTACCCCTGCCCCTGTCCCTTTCCCTGTCCCTGCCCCTGTCCCTGTCCCTGTCTGTGTCCCTGCCCCTGTCCCTGCCCCTGCCCCTGCCCCTGTCCCTGTCCCTGCCCCTGCCCCTGCCCCTGTCCCTGTCCCTTTCCCTGCCCCTGTCCCTTTCCCTGCCCCTGTCCCTGCCCCTGTCCCTTTCCCTGTCCTTGCCCCTGCCCCTGCCCCTGCCCCTGCCCCTGTCCCTGTCCCTGTCCCTTTCCCTGCCCCTGCCCCTGCCCGTGTCCCTGCCTGTGTCCCTGTCCATGCCCCTGCCCCTGCCCCTGCCCCGCTCCTGTCCCTGCCCCTGTCCCTGTCCCTGTCCCTGCCCGTGTCTGTGTCCCTGCCCGTACCCCTGCCCCTGTCCCTTTCCCTGTCCCTGCCCCTGTCCCTGTCCCTGTCCCTTTCCCTGCCCCTGCCCCTGCCCGTGTCCCTGCCTGTGTCCCTGTCCATGCCCCTGCCCCTGCCCCTGCCCCGCTCCTGTCCCTGCCCCTGTCCCTGTCCCTGTCCCTGCCCGTGTCTGTGTCCCTGCCCGTACCCCTGCCCCTGTCCCTTTCCCTGTCCCTGCCCCTGTCCCTGCCCCTGCCCCTGTCCCTGTCCCTGTCCCTGTCCCTGCCCCTGTCCCTGTCCCTGTCCCTGTCCCTGTCCCTGTCTGTGTCCCTGCCCCTGTCCCTGTCTGTGTCCCTGCCCCTGTCCCTGCCCCTGTCCCTGTCCCTGTCCCTGTCCCTGCCCCTGTCCCTGTCCCTGTCCCTGTCCCAGCTCCAGCCTCCCCCAGACACGGCTCTGAGGGGGGACATCCCTGCCTGGGCATCTGGGGACACTGCTGACACCTCGTGCTGTCCCACCCGTCCCTGCACCGGCACCAGCCACCCCTGTGGGTGCCTCCCCCAGAGGCAGCAGTGGGGCACGGCCACGCTGGGTGGGGGGCACGAGGTGGGCACGGGGACGCCCTGTGCCAACCCCATCCCTCGGCACAGGGGCGTCGTGCGGGTGGACATCGAGCTGCGGGACGTGGCCATCGACCAGTGCGCCAGCGGGCCGGGCTGGTTTGCGGATACACACCGCTGCGACCTCAACAGCACCCAGGTATCGGCCGCCGGCACCCGGCACCCTGCGCCCCATCCCCTCGCCCGGCAGGGCTGGGGGTCCCCCGCAGCGAACCGTCCCCGTCCCCCCGGCCGAGCTGCCCCTGCCGCGTGTCCCTCCCTCCGGGCTGAGCTTTATCCTCTCCCGGCCGATCCATCTGCTTCGTTCAGCCGCTCTCGACGCCGCAGCCGAGGGGTTTATTGTGCAAATCTTCCTTCCCCGCCGCCAGCAGCGGCGTGTGACCTGGCTGCTCCCTGCCCGGGCACCGCGGGGACGGCCGGGCTCCGGGGGCTGGCAGCCGGCGGCGAAGCACCCCAACTCGATCCCCTCTGGCAGTGCCCACCCGGGCAAGACGGTGATGCCCGAGCGTGTTTCAGGGCTCGGCACAACCGGCACCATCCCCAGCCGGGGCAAGCCCCGCGACCCCCAGCTCAGCGCGCATCAGGGTCCCACCCCGAAGGCAAAGAGCCATTCCCAAGCGGGAAAAGCGTCAGCAGCTTCTTCCTGCCAGCGCCCCGCGGGCGATGCCCTTGGAGGGACGGGCTCTGCCGCCGGGCATCTCTCCAGAAAACAACAATACCCAGAAAAACTGCCAGCCCGGCCCATTCGGGACAGGATCCGGCCGCACCACCCCACAGAGCCTGGGGGGGATTAGGGAAGCAGCGCCCTGCCTGCCGCTGCCGTCACGGCCGGGCAGGATTAGTGCGCTCTGCTGCATTAGCTGTCCATTTAGGTTTTAGGGAGAGATTTGGGGGCCAAGCTTTGGCTTTTAATTCTTAAATGTTTAACCACTGATTCCTCCTGGGCGCCGGGGAGGATGGCGTGGGGTCGGGTACCTGCGAGTTGGGGGCTGCTGGAGCCCCTGGTGCAGGGGGGGGATGCGGGGCCGGGGGGAGCATAGGGGGTGCAGGATGAGCCCTCGCCCTCCCGTGCGTCTCAGCCTGTCTCCTTCAGTGTGTCCCCCAGGAGAGCCGCAGCTTCGTCCTCGGGAGGTACCTATGCCGGTGCAAGCCGGGCTTTTACGGGGCCGGCGGAGTGGCCAGCGGTGCCCAGGCAGGTGGGTGCCGTGCCTGGCCCTGGGACCCCCGTTTCACTCTGTGGCACATGGCTACAGCAGCGGGGTCCAGGGCTGGGGGGGAGCTTTGGGAAGCCCCCAGGCACGTGCCCTGGCAAGGAAAGCGCCGCATCCAGGATGCGGTGGCCTCACCCGGCCATCGCTCTGTCCCCAGGCGTGGCGGGGAGCGCGGTGGGGGCGGACGGGGGGTCCCGGCTGGCGTGCCGGCCCTGCCGCCAAGGATGTGCCACCTGCGAGGACGACGCGCCCTGCCTCATCCAGGAGGACCGGGCGCTGCGGGCGGCCGTCCTCTCCTGCCAGGCCTGCTGCATGCTGGCCGTCTTCCTCAGCATGCTCGTCTCCTACCACTTCCGACGGAGCAAGGCAAGGCATCCCCGCGTCCTCCCCGTCCACCCGTCATCCCCGGCCCAGCTCCCCTCCCACCCCCAAACCCCGCAGTCTCAGGGGGGCTCTTGGGGGGGGATGCCACAGCCCAGCACGCTCGGGGGGGATCTCCCTGCCCTGGCTCCATCCCCTCCGGGCACCGGCTGAGGCTCCCGGCTGCACCCTCACGCCTCTGTCCCTGCAGAGGATCCAGGCGTCGGGAGTCATCCTCCTGGAGACCATCCTCTTCGGGTCCCTCCTCCTCTACTTCCCCGTGAGTATCCAGCCGGGCCCGGGGCTGAAAACCTCTGGGCTGGGGTTTAAGAGGGTTTGCAGCCTGGCCGGCTGCCCCCCGGGAGAGAGCGTCGAGCTGGCCCCAAGCCGGGCATGGGCACAACTCCACCTAATTGTTAAATTTGCTGGCACGGCCCCCGGCAGCTGCGGTATAAACCTTCTCGGGAAACCAAATCCCTTTTCTCCCGCTGGCCGTGGGAATTAATCCCTACCCAAATCCCCTCTCCGTCCCGCAAGAGCTGCGGCGGATGCTGTAGAGCCAAGGGGGAAGGGAGGCGGTGGGGCTGGCCTGAAAGCGGGTGGTTTCCGAGTCTCCGGCGTTTGCTGCCCGCCTGGCAAGCAGGATGCGGCCCCGTGCCGCCCGCCGACCCCTCTCTCCCGCCGCCCCAGGTGTTCATCCTGTACTTCAAGCCGAGCATCTTCCGCTGCATCGTCCTGCGCTGGGTGCGCATGCTCGGCTTCGCCATCGTCTACGGCACCATCACCCTCAAGCTGTACAGGTAGCCAGGACGGGGCGGGGGCTGATGCTTGGGACCCCCAGCAGTGGGGAGCGGCTGGGGGCTCACCCCTCCACGCCTCGCAGGGTGCTGAAGGTGTTCCTGTCCCGCACGGCCCAGCGGGTGCCCTACGTGTCGAGTGGGCGGGTGCTGAAGATGCTGGGGCTGATCCTGCTCCTGGTGCTGTGGTTCCTGGCAGCCTGGACCATCGGGATGCTGGAGAACGTCGACAAGAACATCCCGCTGGTGATCCGCACCCAGACCGCCCGCGGGCTCCACTTCTACATCTGCAGCCATGACCACTGGGACTACATGATGGTGATCGGTGAGACCAGCCCCCGCGGTGTCCCGGGGTCCCCGCAGCCCCAGGACCCCATCCCGTAAACGCGGCATGTGGGGTTTTAATTTCCTTGTCCGTGTAATCTGCCTGGAGCCTGCAAGCAGGGCTGGGGCACCCGAGCTGCCCCCCACCCTCCCCCCTGAGCATCCCCAGGACTCGCCCTGGCACAGGGTAAATCACCCGGTGCAGGCTTTCGGTGGCTTTCGGGCAGGCTGTGCCGGAGGACGCTCTGCACCGGACCCGGCTCCGACCACGGCACGTGCCGATGGCAGCCAGGGTGAACGTGCTGGGCTGGATGCGCCCCGAGGCATCGGGAAGGTCCCGGTGGGCAGCAGCACCCACCCTGCAGCTCAGCACCCATGGGTGCCACTCAGGAAAACACGCCGACAGCAGCAAGGTGATGGGGCTGGATGCTCAGCGTCGCTCCCCCGCTCTCTCCCACAGCCGAAATGCTGTTCCTGCTGTGGGGCAGCTTCCTGTGCTACGCCACGCGCGCCGTGCCCTCCGCCTTCCACGAGCCCCGCTACATGGGCATCGCGCTCCACAACGAGCTCATGATCTCGGCCGCCTTCCACGTGGTCAGGTAGGGCGCGGGGCCGCGAGGGGCCTGGGATCCGAGGTCCCCGTCCCCGGCGATGCGGAAAAACCGGCGGCAAATCCCTGAAGCCAGCGGGTTCCCTGCACGGGTCCCCAGGCAGCGTGGAGGCTGCGGGGTCCAGGGTCGGGAGGGGGCTGCGGGCGCCTCGGTGGGACCGGGCGCTGCCCTCCTTGTCCCTCCCAGGTTCGTCATGGTCCCCTCGCTGCACCCTGACTGGACCCTGCTGCTCTTCTTCGCTCACACCCACGGCACCATCACCGCGACCCTGGCGCTGCTCTTCATCCCGAAGGTAACGCTCGGCCCGGGGACTTGGGGAGACGGGGCTGGGGGTCCCCGGCGTTTCAGGGATGCCCTCAGCGAGCTCGCCCCTTGCCAACCCCCAGTTCCTGCACGCCGGCTCGCCGCTGCGGGAGGAGATCGCAGCCGAGGTCTACGAGGACGAGCTGGCCATGCGGCGCTCGGGCTCCTGCCTGAACAGCAGCATCGCGTCCGCCTGGAGCGAGCACAGTCTCGACCCCGATGACATTCGGGTGGGTGGCACACTCAGGACCTTCTTTTGACGCTAGCTATGCAGAGTAAGAGGTGCCTTTTGCAATCTTCCTTCTCATGCAAAGCAGAGGGGAGGGAGAAGGGGGTGCAGGGTGAACCGCCACCGGCCACGGGTGGGGAAACCACGGGTGGGAGGGACGGGCAGCGTGGGGGCTTGGGGACACGGGGACAGCCTGGCCCGAGGGGCCGAGCCAGGGCTTTGCAGGGTCGTCCCAGCCGCAGCCCCTGCGCGGTCGCCTTGTACGCGCTCTCCTCTCCCCTCTCTCTGCCGCGTCCCCCCGCCCGCGGCGCGCAGGAGGAGCTGAAGAAGCTTTACGCGCAGCTGGAGATGCACAAGGCGTGGAGGATGGCAGCCAACAACCCCCACCTCCCCAAGAAGCGCAGCTCCCGCCGCAGCCTGGGCCGCTCCATCGCCCGCCGCGTCGCCGAGCTGCCCGAGGCCGTGGCGCGCCGGAGCAGCGGCGGGGAGCGGGTGGGCACCCCGGCACGCCGCGGCTCCTCGGCCAAGCGGCTCCCCGACGGCGCCGGCCTGCGGATGCGGGATGAGGGTTCCCGGCGCCGCGCCGCAGCCCTGCGCAAATCCCGCAGCACCGAGGGTCCTGTGCGGGAGCCCCGGGGAGGCTCACCCATCCCTGGCCCCGGCGGGGAGCCTGCGCCGGGGAGGAAGACGATGGTGACGATGGCGACGACGGCCTCGGAGCAATCCGACAGCGAGTCCCTCGATGCCGCCCCACTCGTGTGCAAGTCGGCCAGCGCCCACAACCTGGCGGGGCACGGGCAGCTCCCCCCGCCCCGCGCAGCCCCCTTGCAGAAGTCGCTCAGCATCGTTGCCGGTGCACGGGAAGAGGCCCTGCTCGCCGCCAGCCGAACTGCGCGGGAGGAGCGGGACACCCACCGGCACCCGTCCGCCCTGTCCTCGGAGCACCCCGCAGGGCAGGGACCCCCCAAGGATGCCGGGGAGCCCCAAAGCCCCGGTGCAGCTGATGCCCTCCTGCCAGCCGGCTCCCGCCCCGCCGAGGGGTGCTCCCAGGAGGATGTGTCCCCGCCGGGCGATGGCGAGGTGCAGAAACACGTCACCCACGCACCCATCAAAAGCATCAGCGTCGACAGCTCCCACCTGCCAGGGCGGGTGCGGGTGGCGGTGCGGAGGACCCCGCCGCCACCCCCCGTTCGCTACCAGAGCCTGGTGCAGCGTGCCGTGACGGCGGGGGACGGCCCGCAGCCGCCCGCGGATCCCCTGGCACGGGTGGGAGAGGCAGAGGGGATGCCGGAGGGGCCGGCGGAGGAAGAGCCGGGACGTGCATCCGCGCCGGCGGGGAAGGGCAGGCTGCTGACCGCAGCCTCCATCCCGGCCCAGGTCTGCCCCTGGGAGCTGCTCCAGGAGGAGATGCTGAGCCAGAAGCAAAAAGCAGCCGAAGCAGCAGACTCGGGGACCCTTGGTGACGCAGCGGTCACCCCCCCCAGCCTCAAGCCCCCCTCCCAGAAGACCTCACTCCGGGGCCTGGGGCTCGCCATCAAAGCCTTCAACCGCTCCAGGGGGAAAAGCATCCTGAAGAGGAAGAGAGAGGGCGAGGGGAGCCTCGGGAAGAGGGGGCACAAGCGGGAGGAAGGCAGCAGGAGGGAGAGGCCCAGCCTGGCAGAGATGTCAGCCGTGTCCCTTGGGGGGATCGGCCGAGACCCCGCCACCAAAAGCCCCGCGTGGAGCAGGCAGCGGCCCGGCAGCGAGCCCACCGCCCGCCCGTGGCAGGGGGAGACGCTCCCCTGCCAGCACAACAACAACGCCGGCAGCGCCTGGGGAGCCACAGGCTGGGGGTACGGCAGGGAAGAGGCAGAAGGACAGCGGGACAGCCCAGCCCCAGGGACAGGTGACGGTGAGAAACTGGCAGAGGAGCCCAGCGCTCCCCAGCGAGACATGGATGCTGGTGGGGGCCCGGGGCCACCCTTGGGGGTGCACAAAATCCCACCCAGTGTTGGCCACCACGAAGAAGCTGAACATCCCCGTGAACCCCCTGCGGTGGCCGGCAGCAGGAAAGCACAGATAGATCCCGGGCAAGGGGCCCAGACTCCTGTCGTGGAGCCGGGGAATGATGCTCCGGCAGCCATCGTGAGGCTGATCACACCGAAGGAAGGGGCGGCCGGGCTGGCTGAAGGGCTCGAGGTGGGCAGCAGCTCCATCCGACCCCAGCACCGTGCAGAGGTGGAGCAGCCATGTGCGAAACCCACCGCAGGCAGCCCCCGGCCGCCCGCCGCCGGTGCGCGGAGAGCAGCTGCCGAGAAGCCGGGGGCTGAGGTTTGTCCTCGGGGAGCCCCGGGCGTCCCAGCAGCAAAAGGAACCTTGCTGCGCCAGGAGGCCATTGCTTCCCGGGAGGACAGCGGGGTCCCGCTGCGTGGGGAGAGCCCAGCCAAGGCGCTGGAGAAGGGGGGCAGCCAGCCCGAGCCCCTCGGTGCCGGGGAGAGCCGGGGTGCTGAGAGGGTCCCTGCAAAGAGCCGGAGCGTGGAGGTGGCCCCAGCTGCAGTGGGGAAAGCCGGCAGCACGGCAGGCAGGCAGGCAGAGGTCTGTCCTGGGGAAACCCGGGCAGATTCCAGCATTAGAATAGAAATTTGCCCTTGGGAGGAGAGTGGGGGCAAGCACTGGGGGCCAGGCAGAGCCCCGGGGAAGGGCGGCAGCAAGAGGGATCCCGGCAACCCCGGGGAAGAGCTGGGCACGGAGAAACCACCAGCAAAAACCTCAGAGCTGCCCAAAGCGGCTTCGGAGACAGCGGGCAGTGTGGAGGGCAGGACGGCTGAGGTTTGTCCGTGGGAGACTGGGGAAGGGGGAAGGACCATCAGAGCAGAAATCTGCCCCTGGGACGTGGAGGGGGCTCAGCCGGAGCAGGAGAGGCAGGAGGGAGAGCGGAGGCAGCTGGCCAAGTGGGTCAAGAGCATCAGACCAAAATCACTGGGTTTGCTGAGACTGCAGCAGAGAGGGAGCAGCCTGCAAGCGCCCGGCCAGCCCTGCGGCAGCACTGGCAGCGAGGGACCCCCACCAAAACCTGCTCCCAGCAGCTCTGAGCTGCCAGAGGTGACCTCGAGGAGCCCGGCGAGTGCGCAGGCTTCGGTTTGTCCCTGGGAAGTGGCTGGAGTTGACAGTGATGCAGAAGAAGTTTGCCCTTGGGAAAGGGGAACAGCCTTATCCAACGCAGGAGAAGTAGATGATGGTGAAATTTCCCACGGGAAAAACAGGACTTCTCCGCAAAGAGTGGCCCCAAGGGGCACAGAAGAGACAGCTCCGGCTGCAGACAAGGGGAACAGCCAGCAAGGATCCCCCAGCCCCAGGGAAAGTGCGGAGCAGCCCGGCACAGGGCTCACAGCAAAACACCCAGCTCTGCCCAAAACATCATCTAAGCAAGCAGGAACCAGCGATAGCAAAAAGGCCGACATTTGTCCATGGGAAGTGGAGGATGAGCCACTTCCTAAAACAGAAATCTGCCCTTGGGAAGAGCCTGCAGCTCCATCGGGAAAGGAGAGACTGAGTCAGGACACGTGTGGGACTTCCAAAGGGCAAAACAAACCAGGATCTGGAGGACTTGAAGACATCAACGCGAAGCTGGCAGAGATGGGTGGCTGTCGGCCAGAGCGCAGGGACACTGGGATCTTTGCAAAGCTCCTTAGAAAAAGCCTAGAGTGCTCAAAAGCAGAATCCAAGAAATCCCAGAGCATGGAGAGCATAAAGGAGGAGGTCTGTCCCTGGGAGAGCCCAGGCATGGAGCAGCCCCCAGAAAAACCCCGCGCCGGGAGCCCAGCGCTGCCCAAGTCGCCTTCAAAGAAATCCCAGAGCGTGGAGAGCCTGAAGGCAGAGGTCTGTCCTTGGGAGGCTCAGGAGCTCAAAGCCACTGATAAAGCAGAAATCTGCCCCTGGGAGACGGCTGCTCCACCATCAAGTAAAGAGAAATCAAGACAGGACAAAGATGCTCTGTCCGTGGTGAGCACAAGCCCTTCTACAGGTCAAGGTCTCTGCAGAGAGATTGGAGACGGCACGTCTGCAAAGAAGGAGAAATGCAGCAGAGACCGCGAGTCCATCTGTCCCTGGGAGAGCCTGGGCACAGAGCAGCCCCCCAAAAAACCCTGCACTGGGAGCCCGGCGCTGCCCAAATCTCCTTCAAAGAAATCCCAGAGTGTGGAGAGCCTGAAGGCAGAGGTCTGTCCTTGGGAGGCTCAGGAGCTTGAGACCACCGATAAAGCAGAAATCTGCCCCTGGGAGGTGGCTGCACCTCCCCCCGATCAACCAAGGGCAAAGCGGGGTCCTGGGGGGGGCTCAAAGGGGGACAAGCACATCACGCGCCAGGCAGCGTTAGCCAGCCCGGGCAGGTCCCCGGAGAAGGGCGGCAGCGAGCGAGAGGCCGTCTGTCCCTGGGAGAGCCCGGGCATGGGGCAGCCCCCAGAACAACCCTGCGCTGCAAGGCCGGCACTGCCCAAATCGCCTTCAAAGAAATCCCAGAGCGTGGAGAGCCTGAAGGCAGAGGTCTGTCCTTGGGAGCTGGAATCCACTGATAAAGCAGAAATCTGCCCCTGGGAGACGGCTGTTCCACCATCAGGTAAAGAGAAATCAAGACAGGACAAAGATGCTCTGTCCGTGGTGAGCACAAGCCCTTCTACAGGTCAAGGTCTCTGCAGAGAGATTGGAGATGGCACGTCTGCAAAGAAGGAGAAATGCAGCAGAGACCGCGAGTCCATCTGTCCCTGGGAGAGCCTGGGCACAGAGCAGCCCCCCAAAAAACCCTGCACTGGGAGCCCGGCACTGCCCAAATCGCCTTCAAAGAAATCCCAGAGTGTGGAGAGCCTGAAGGCAGAGGTCTGTCCTTGGGAGGCTGCAGAGGTTGAAGCTGCTGGTAAAGCAGAAATCTGCCCCTGGGAGGCGGCTGCACCTCTGCCAGAGAAAGCAGCAGCCCTGGGCAAGGGCAGCCTCCCCCCAAATAAAGCGGGTGCCTCCAAAGCACTGGAGAAGAGGAACAGCGAGCGTGAGGCCATCTGTCCCCGGGAGAGCCTGGGCACGGAGCAGCCCTCCCTGAAAACCGCAATGGGGAAAGAGGTGTCCAAGAAGTCCGACAGCACGGAGAGCAGGAAATCTGGTATTTGCCCCTGGGAAGAAGCAGAACCCACCGGCTTGGAGAAGGAAGGCTTCAAACCAGGTGTGCACCCACAGGGAGCTGACAGAGCATCCCCCACGGGAACGGGGAAGTCAAAGCCAGCGGCAGGAGCCAGCACCACGTCTCCAACAACATCTCTGCCGAAAAAACCCAAGGGCAGATCCGACGGCGAGGCTGAGCACAAGCCCCTGTGCCGCATCCTGCCTGCAAGCCCGGCTCCTGCGGCGGGCAGCAGCCCCAGCCCAGGCGCTAGCGTAGCCGAGGTTTGTCCCTGGGAAGCGGAAGAGGCTCCGCCAACACCTGCCAAGACCAGCACAGACATGAGGAAAACCTCTGAAGTGTGTCCGTGGGAGGCGGAGAGCGTGGATCCCACCCCGACCCTCCGCAGGCAGGGCAGAGCCGGGGCGAGCCCCCAGGAGAGTGGCAGAGGCGCGAGTGAAGCCAAACCCGACGTCTGTCCGTGGGACCATGAGTAGCTCCCTCTGCCCGGCCGCCAGCTGGGTGCAGACACGGCTTTCGTGACCAAAAAGTCTTGAGCTGAAGGCTGCTGCACAGCCCAGACGGGGACAGGAGTGTCCGCCAACGCCAAGGGCACGGCCACACTCCCGGCGGGCTCCAGCAATGGCCACCAACCAGCCACGCTCGGGGACCAGTGCAGCGAGGAGACAATTAACATCTCCTGCCTTCGTTGAAGCGCTCACACCAGGCAGTAGCCTGCAAACGCCACCCGTGGGCATTTTCCCCACAGGTACCTGGCCCAGCGCAGGGCCCCCGCCTAAACACGTTAAAACCCCCGCGGCGCCAGCCTCGCGCGCTCCCACCAATGCAGCAGACGCAAAGCTGCGGCTTGCTGGCCAGAGACGCTCCCCCGCGAGCTCTCCAGCAGCTGAACGTCCTCCTACTGCGTGGGGAGGTTTGCGCCTCGGGCACAGCGAGGAACGGCTTGCCCCGAAATATGCAGTCCCACAGCCTCGGCAAGCCAGGCACTTGGAAGACCAGGCAGCAAGCTCTCCATCCTAAGCCAAGTGAAACAAGGGGAGAATCAAACCAGGGGCAGCAAAATGATGCAACTGGGGAAGGACACAGCTTTCCAGAGCTTCTGCAGCCCAGCTGATCTCCTCCAGCACTGCTGTCACCTCTATTTCAAGCCAGGGTGGTTTCTGTAAGCACTGCTAGAGCCAGGCAGGTTCTGAAGCCTGGGATGAAGACCCCTTGTTCCCAGCCAGCCCCACAATACATTTTGCTTCCTTGATACAAAGGCATTTATTTTCAAACGTCCTCTGAAGTCGCCGAGCCAGGCACAGCGCTTCCACGCAGGCCAAGCAAACCTTTCTGCCCCGTTTTGGTCCAGCGACGCCAGCCCAGCGCTGGGGCACTGCGCGTTGGCGATGCCCACCACCATCTCTGCTCCCAGACGCCTTTGCCTATCGCTCGACCTGGGATAAAGCCACCCCACTACTCTGCTTTTAGAAACCTCCGCAACCACGAAGGCCGAGATGGGTATTCCCGCTACTAGCCTCCTCTCTGACTAACTTTACGGCACTGCTACTTCTAATTCTTGCAGCAACTCCGCTGTTAATTAACAACACCACTAACTTTCCAAAGCATTTTGTCATTACTGGTTTCTTCTTCACCCACACCATGTATACGTGTGCGTACATCCACCATGCATGGAAACATGCCCAGGGCTCACTTTCCCATCACAGAGGAGTTTTTTCCATCAATATTTCCACCGGCACTAGCAAGCCCTCACTTTTACAGCCCATCTGTAGAAGCGCCGGATGCCTTTTGTCATCTCACGTTTCAGCTTCTCCCTGTATTTGCAAGACCTGTTCCTTTGGGGCAGAGATGCAAAGAGGCTCCAGTACACCAGAGAAGATGCTGAGACCACGGAGGCAACACGGTCCCCGGAGCATCAGACAGGGCTCCCGGCTTTGCCGTCACTGCAGGCCACCCGCTCACAAACACGCAAGGGAAAGGACGCGGCCATCCACACAACAAAGCCTGCTGTCTGCCCAGATTTGTCCCTCTGCTCCACTTAGATGGAAGCAAATAAAACCAGAGACAGCAGAAGTGAAGGTTTTGGTTCTCCCTCTGATCTCCACGCAAGGCTGGGGCTCAGGGCTCATCCTGCCGTTCCTCTGTCGTTTACTTCCACTCTCCTTAGAAAGTGGCATTGCTGTGGTCTTCAGCGCTGAATGTCAAATGATCACCCAGTTGTGTAAGTAAGTGTACATACAGAAAATAAAAGAGTATTATCTACAGAGTGCACGCTTAGTGGCCGATTCATGGGGTGTGGGTAAGATACTAAATGTGCTGAAGGAAGAGATAACAACAGAAAGCAGCAAGGCTGTGAGGGAAACCCAGGAACAGGAGGGGTTTAGTTGCAGAGGTTTGAATATTGGCAAAGGAGATGGAGAGCCACATGCTGCTAGACCAGAAGGGAAGGCCATTCTCCCAGAAAAACCAGCCACTCCACCGGAAAACACACTCTTTTCACTCAGAGCCAGGGCTGAAGAACCTTGTCTGTTGGTCTTGGTTGAGGAGTCACGTCCACACCTGCTTGTAAGCTGCCCGAGTCACACCAGACACAAACCAGGCAGCTCACACTCATTTATTTTAGCTCCTAGCCCAGCTCACATATGCTGGAGCACTGAATCTCTCTTCAGCTCATGAATGAGGCGTAGGCAGAAGGCTCAAAATAGTAAGTTCTTTCAGGAAAGGCAGACAGACTGCGACACCCCTCCGATTTCAAAAAAGATGAAAGGGATTCCATCACTGGCTCCTCTCCTCACAGAGCATAAAGATGATATTCTGCCCTTTCAAAAGAACATCATTCACAAGAAACACTGAACAACTCTGCAAGCATAAGGAGCCATAACTCTTTCACTGCATACTCTGTAAAAGCTCTTTCAAGGAAAAGAAAAAATGCACTTAACTCTCACAAGCTCTGGAAAATGGCCGAGTTAAAAAGCAAGACATGGTTGAAAAAGAAAATGTTTTGTCGTTTGACGACTAGGGAATATTTTGCTCTGTGACTAGGAGTAAATGGAACTTCTCTGAGCAAAACAGAGCAAGAACAGATTAGCAGAGTGCACTGGTTTACTCCCAGCCACGGAAAAAGCTAACCTCTGACCCACACAGCCTGCAAAACCAGGCGACCTGATGCGAATGTCCTCGCGTCCACAGGATGGTGCCAGCCGCTCACTAACAACATCCCAGCGCTGCGTTCACCAGCGTCTGTAACAAATGCACCAAAACCCATCAGCTACAAGAAACGCTGCCTTTCAAGAAAGCATTGGTTGACACAAACGCTGAGCGTAGGAGTCAAAAGATTTTATTAAATTATCAGTGCTGTGCTGCGGCCCCTTTGGGAAGCTTGGCCACTGACAAGCATCGTTCAGCAGGAGTCCAACTGCAGTACCCACTCAGGAGAATTCGATTTAAAGCCTGCTTGCTGCTCTTCCCTGTTTTCTGTTAAAAAAAGCAGCCTGGGAATCAGTAGAGAGGGAAAGAGGACGGGAAAAGAAAGCACCAACACCTACTGCTGCGAGTTTTAATGAAAGCCCACCACATCTACAGTACTTCCCATGGAAGTGCCAAATATTCCGTGTCTGGACAGACTCCTGCCACCAAGGGCTCTCACGATGCAGGTTCAGGACAGAAGTTAGCCTAGTCAGGAGCAGTCCTGAAGAGAACAGACTTCTCATCTTCACAGAAACACAGAGAGGGTTAAGCTGCAGCACACTAAGTCTACTTGGACAGAGTAAAGCTCTTCTCAGAGCTCATCTGAATCCCTCTCCCAAGCCCCTCTCAGTCCTTTAAAGGCAAATTCTTTGTGACTGGAGTCCATTTCTGAAGCTGCTTTGTTTGTTGCTTGCTCTCTGGAAAGGCACACCATATCCAACCCGCTACCTCCACGCACATTCTCCACTTCTTCCCTCCAGAATGGTTTGCACTGCTGTCTCTGTACAGGCTCTGGAACTTCCTACTTCGTTTCTTCAAACTCTTTTGAGGGATCCAAGGTTGGGCCAGGAATCATCACAGTCTGAAAAAGCAAGGAACAAAATCAGCACGACACAGAGCAGCTCTGAACTGCTGTAACAGGAATTCTTTGCATTACAGAGCATAAGAAAGGGAGAGCAGGGGGTTCTGGCAATGCAAAGGCCTCGCACAGGAAGATGACCAGATGGCAGCAGCATGGGGCAGGACACAGAGGGGGAATGGGATGACATGCCTTCTACCACACCATAGTTCTCACCTCCTTCCTCTCCAGGACCTATTTTTGGTAACACAGGAAGACAGAGCACCTGCATCACTTTGCCAGGCTTTGTGCAGGGAGCAGTAACCCCCTAAATTATCACATATGCGTCAAACGCCATCAGCTTCCTATTACAGCTTCCAGGTCCTAGAGGCTGATAATCTCCAACATTAATAAATAGGTCTGCTTGCAGATTAACGCACCACCTTCCCGTTACAGGAAGCTTGGCTTTGGTTTCGTCCAGAATTAACTAGGGACCTATGTTTCACAGACACAGGCCATGCTGCTGCCTTCTCCTTGTAGCATTACCTTAATGATGGGCTCCTTCGGCGGAGCCCACTCTGGAACGATCTTGCCGTGCATCCTCCATGTGCCATACGGGTTGACCAAGTATCTCTCAAACACGACGTACTCCAAAACGTCCTTGGGCACCTGCTCCCCACCATACATCAGCCGCCCAAAGCGGTCATAGATTGCCAGAGTCTGTAAACACAGGCAAGAAACTTAACGCTGGGCCGGCAGCAGGTTGGAGTCAGTTGGGAAACGCAAAGGGCACAAGGGGACGTACCTGCCGCGTGTGCATCCGCACCGTCACCTGGCCATACAGGTTGCCTCGATTCACGATGCTGTTGCATCGAACGTGAACCACTCTTGGAGGCTCCAGCGACTCCACAAAACTCCACCGGATGGTCTTGTACCTGTTCCCACGGACCATTTCCTATAAAGGAAAATAAGCACCAACTTAATTAGGATGCGAGTTGAATGACAAGCAAACTACTGTGTATAACGAAGCATTGATTCATTAGCTATTACTCAGACTTGTGCTTTCCCTCCCAGCTCTGTCTTTACTGTATCCAGAAAA
The DNA here is from genome assembly GCF_030463565.1 of Pelecanus crispus. Lineage (NCBI taxonomy): Eukaryota > Metazoa > Chordata > Aves > Pelecaniformes > Pelecanidae > Pelecanus > Pelecanus crispus. The sequence continues at coordinate 1,704,960 of NC_134660.1, read as the reverse complement.
AAATGAGAGAGATGATCAGGTTTAGAGAGCCTCAGAGACCACGGAAGGCATCAAGGACACGCTACATCCAGGTAAACACTTACTGGGTAGCAGCGCTCTGTCACCAGGGAGTGAAGTTTCTGCTTGTTAAAACTGCAAGTGAAACACACCCAGTTACTTGAATACACGTATTGTAAAGGGGGTTACAAATTCCTGCTTCCCCAGAAGACACACAGTCTACTGGCAAAACAGAAAAAGCGAAATTCTCAGCTGTGATCTCAGCACGAAATCAGAGCATGAACACAAGCTGGCTGACAAGACTTCAGGGAAAGAAACAACATCCTTTGGAAGCCAGTTATGACCTAAATGTTTTATTGATGTTTGGAATTGTAACCAAGAATGATGCAGTTTTGAAATCTGTTCTATTACTAGAAAGTGGAGCAAGCCAGTGGAGTATCGTTTCATACCCAAACAATTCCTTGCAGCGTGATTCTGAACAGCACCAACCACCCACTCATCTGCTGATAACACTAGTGCCGCAACAGCTCATCTGCTTTGCAGGTCAGATCAAGATTAATTTTCTGCAACCTGCTTTTCATTATCAAAAGCAAGAGGGTACTGACCAAATCTCTAACACTCTGCTCTTTACAGAGATGGGGGCAGAACAAGGCAAAGCACTTGTTGCAGAGGAGGTACAATGATTAGAAAGACAAGGAACCAAAACAGAGCAGGTAAGCAAAGAGAAGCAGGCCCCACATAACCACAGCAGTCAGAGAAAGGGTCTTACTTTGCCAAGCAATTGTGAGCTTCAATAAATATCTCCTGTGCCTTCTCTGGGAAGGTTTTAGTGCTGAAATCCGGATCGTGATCTTTTACCTTCCGCAGACTGAAAAGACAAGAAAAGCTCTACAGTGAGTAAAGAACAACTTGGAACCATCTCACGTGTTTCAGATGATGACAGCGATCTTATCCGGTTCAAGCCCAGCTTTTACCAGGGAACAACTGAGAACTGGAGACTCGCCACTAAGACATAACCTCTAGGTGCTCGTAAAGCAGATGTAGTGCTGCAAACCCAAAAAATCCTCAAGAAAATGAGTGCGCACTGTATTCATTCATGCCAGGACAGGTGCTTTGCATTCATTCTCACACCAGGGACTCCTGGTTAAGTGGTACAACAGCAACAATGGAAGAAGCGCGTAGGAAACAAAACATGCTGTCTCACCACTGCAAGACAGAACCGAGCAAAACTTCTGCACCACAGACTAATTAAAAAGAAGGTACATACGCCAGCTGGGAGGCAGCACTCTGCTTCAGCTTCTCCACCTTCTGCTTCAGCCCATCTTTGGATAGGGAAGTCAAGCGGGCATCTCCCTCGGGAGGGACATAAGGGTCTATAATATCAGCTGCAGGAGAGAGAAGAAAGGTCAGGAGGAGGCTCAAAAACAGCAAGATGAAAGAAACAGAGGTGCAGCACCCTGGCTGCCGGGGGCTGGAGTAGAGGGATTCTTCCCTGAATATATTTGTTAAGATGAAATATGAGCAGGCAAACAACTGCCAGTCTAACACAGCTCGTCAGCAGTGACGGGTGCCTGCTCTCTGCTCTCCTTTTCCATACAGCCCAGGAGGAGAAGACACGTTCAGCAGCAGGGAATGTGATCTCCCCTTGCTATTCCTTGTTCCTAGGTATGAAGGGGCCAATGGTTTGACACACTTCTGAGGTAAAGCAGGACAGCCGCTACCCCTCAGCAGGAGGCAGAGTGTGTAATTCAGTGTATTGCAGGCAGACACTCTCTGTCAGCATGGGCACACACTGCTCCATGCTGCTACTTTGCATTAGTTTTGCCCTTGAGAATAGACCAAAGCAAGCTTTCTACCACCTGTGCAGGCCAAGTAGAAAGTCCGTTCTATATGTTGCTCAGGAAATTCTGTCCCCAAAGATCTGAGTCTCTTCTCCTGCTCTTCAGGGGACAGTTCTCTGACCCATTCAGGGACAGAAAACCTCTTCTTTGTTCTCACTGGGACAACAAGACAGGCTGGGGCCGCTCCAGCAGAACGGAGCACAGACTGTGCAGTCTAAGGAAGAGAAATAACGAAGCCGTGGAGTTAGCCCAATGGACAAGAACCACCACCACCACCTTGACTGACTTCCCTTCACATCTCCCAAGCACAGAGCAGCTGTAAATACACCTAACACCACGACTTGTAGCCTTCCTTGTCCCATGGCCCTCCCCATATCCCCTCGTCCATGGCTTCCCACATCCCTCGCCCCATGGCTCCTCAGCAACTCCCGACATGCCATGGCTCCTCAGCCTCCCCGTGGCTCCTCAGCCCTACACAGCCCCTCACAGCCCCACGCAAGCCCCACGCAAGCCCCTCACAGCCCCCACAAGCCCCTCACAAGCCCCACGCAGCCCCTCACAAGCCCCACGCAGCCCCTCACAAGCCCCTCACAAGCCCCCACGCAGCCCCTCACAAGCCCCCACGCAGCCCCTCACAAGCCCCACGCAGCCCCTCACAAGCCCCTCACAAGCCCCACGCAGCCCCTCACAAGCCCCCACGCAGCCCCTCACAAGCCCCCACGCAGCCCCTCACAAGCCCCACGCAGCCCCTCACAAGCCCCTCACAAGCCCCACGCAGCCCCTCACAAGCCCCACGCAGCCCCTCACAAGCCCCACACAAGCCCCACACAAGCCCCTCACCCCGCTCCCCCCCGTCCCTCCTGCCGGCCCCCAGCCCCGCTCCCGGGCCCCACCTGCCAGCACAGCCGCAGGCCCCGCCGCCCCAGGCCCGCCTTCACGGCGGCCGCCATCTTCCCGCCGCGCAGCCCGCCGGGACATGGGCGGGGCCTCGGCGTGGAAGGGCGTGGCCTGGGGGGCCGCGCGCGGCGGGGGCGGGGCCGGCGGGAGCCCGCGCGGCGGCGAGTGGAAAATTCCATCGTCTGCGGGGGCGGGCGGGGGCCGGCGGAGGCTCCGCCCCCTGCGCGCGGCGGGGGGACCCCCGGGGCGCGGGGGGGGTGTTGGGGGGGGCCCTGCGGCGCGCGCCGGCCGCGGCCCCGGTGCAGCGGGAGGGGGGGTGCGGGGTCCCCCCGGGCCACGTGCGATGGGCGAGAGGGACCCCCCCCCCCCCCCATGCAGGGGGTGCTGGGGGGGGGCTCGGACCCGCCTGCCCCCCCCCCCGGCCCTGCGGAGCCCCCCCGGGGGGACCTGTGCAGCCCCCCCCCAGCAGCTCGGCCGGGCTCCGACGCTTTCGGCATTGGGAACCGCAGCGGGGCTCGGGGCTGGCGGCGGAGGGGGCTGAGGGGCCCGGCCGGGGGTCCCACGGGGGGGCGGCAGCTCCGGGGGCGCAGCAGCGATGCCCCGAACCAAACCACACACTTCTCCCAAAACTCCTTCCCTTCCAATTCCAGCTCCGGGAGCCCCGGCGACGCCGCAGGGATGCTCAGCACCCGCCCGCAGCTGCAGGGTGAGGCCTGGGGTCCATCTTGCAGACCCAAAGGCGAGCGCAGCACGGGGGTGCCCAACCCCGGGGTGGCCCCGCGGGAGCGGGGGGCTCGTCGGGAGGCTGCGGGCTCCTCTCGTTCCGCCTGGCCCTGCTCCCAGTTTGCTTTTGGGACTGTTGATCTTGGCGGCGAGGAAGCGTTGCTCCATCGGACAGCTGGTTAATGTGTAGTGACGGCTCCGCTGCGCCCGAGACCGTTGATCCCAGGCCATGCTGTTATCTGTGCCGGCGTGAGCGGGGCGAGCCGGGAGCAGCCCTGCGGGGCTGTGCCGGGGGGCCCGGTGGGAGCCCGGCACCCATGGGTGGGGGGGTGGCATCTGCATCCCGGCAGCGGCTCCAAAAATCTGGCACGATGCTTGTGGGGACTCAAAATTGGGAGAGGGGAGATCCTCCCCATGCTCGTGGGGACTCAGGAGAGGGGAGATCCTCCCCGCCGCACCCCCAAGGGGAAAAGTGGAGCCGTTTTCCCCTCTGGAAAGCAGGGTCGAAGCCCCGGGGTCATGGAGCCGGTCCTGGAGCAGCCGGGGCTGAGCCACCGGCCCCCGCGCCCCACGGCCCCGGCACGTTCCCACGGCTCGGGACTCGTGGGGCTGGATTTTCCCAGCCCGTCTGGCTTTCCCAGCAGCAGAGCTGCCCTGTGATGCCATCTCAGCTGGTTTTACCACCGTGGGCAGCCATTACGGGGCTCTGGGATCCCCCTGGGGCCACGTCCTCGCCGTGGGGGGCTGCTGGGGAGCACGGCCCGGGAGCATCGCTGCCTGCTGCGGTTCGGGACGGGGCTCGCCCCAGCAGCGGTGGCCTCTGGGGATGCCACTTGACCGTGCCCCCAGCCCACGTGTGACCTTCCCCCTGCAAAATCACCACTCTGGGATTTGCCCCATCGGAGAGCGGGACCAGGGCTGGGATTTGGAGGGACCTGAGCACCAGCAGAAGTGGGATGTGCTCAGCACCCACCCAAAGCTGAGCTATCCCCGGCAGCTCCAGGCAGGGGCTTGGCCACATTTGCCTCCATCCTTGTGCAATTTGCCCCAGGTACAGGGCGAGGCAGGAGCGTGACGGGCAGACCCGCACGCATGCATCGCCACGCCGTGCGAGGCGTGGGGGAAGTGATGCAAAACACCTCCCAACCCCCCGGGAACAGCCTGCGGAGCAAGAGGCCCCGGGAGCCACTTTGCAGCTTCGAGCACGCCGTCATCCCCATGCTCCCGAATACCAGAGATTCCTGCCCTAAGCCGCCGGCCCAGACCTGCGAGGCAGGATTAGCCGGTGCCCTCCGGCTGCTCCCGCTCTCGGCAAGAACGGCAAAAACTCTGGCAAAAGACAGAAGAAAAGAAAAGCCTCTCTCGGGATCTTTCTTTTTCTTTTCTTCCCCTTTTTTTTTTCCCCTTGTTTTCCTAATTAAAGTGGTGCACTGACAGCGGTTGGTGGCTGCAGAGACTCTGGGCTAATTACAGCTCCTGGCTTCCACCCCGTCCGTTTGTCCCTGGGCTCTCCCCAGTCTGGCGCTGCAGGAGAACCCGGTTTGGTCAGGACACGGCAGAGGCGGCGGCTTCCCCCCGGCTTTCTCGGCAGAGGCTCGCTCTTTCTTTCTTTCCTTCTTTCTGGATTCTTGCTGACAGCAGCATCTGTCATCTAACAATATCTCCCGTGCGGACCAGCAGCCGCAGAAGGCACCCGGAGCCCTTTGCCGAGCACAAAACCCCGCAGCCAGTGCGGCCACCGAGCCCCCTCACTGCCCCCAGCACCGGGCGCGCACCGGGAGGGCACCCAGCGACCCGCGTAGCCATCCGGGCAGGAATTAAAGCTCAGATGAGACAAGCCCTCCGCCTCCCTCCCGCAGCGGCCAGCGGCTCTGCTCCAGGAATAGGTTTATCCTGCCCCTGACCTTGCTGCCTGCCTGGCCACGGCTCTGCCCCGGGAGAGTCACCCGTGGCCACAAGCTGCACCGGGGCGTTGAAAGCAGAGGTGAGGCAGGAGGAGAAGGGCTTTTTGCTCCAGCGAGGTGTCTCAGCACGTCTCAGGTGTCTTTGCCTGGCTGCAAATCACGCACGGAGGCTCCCCACCCAACCCACACCAAACTGCAGGGTCACTGCTCCAGCCCTTCCCTCACTGCCGGGCAGGCAGGGCTTTCTCCCCAGCACCTGACTGGTATCGCAGGCGTGAGCTCGCTTGCAAGAACAACGATGAAACTTTCCCCGGTCCCGGGGTCCCAGCACTGACATGTCCCCACCGACACCGTCCGTGTGTCCGACGGGGCTTCACATCCCACCGAGGCGGAAGGGATGGTGGCAGGAGCGAGGGGATGGTGGCAGGAGGAAAGGGATGGTGGCAGGAGCGAGGGGATGGTGGCAGGAGCAAGGGGATGGTGGCAGGAGGAAAGGGATGGTGGCAGGAGCGAGGGGATGGTGGCAGGAGGAAAGGGATGGTGGCAGGAGCGAGGGGATGGTGGCAGGAGGAAGGGGATGGTGGCAGGAGCGAGGGGATGGTGGCAGGAGGAAGGGGATGGTGGCAGGAGCGAGGGGATGGTGGCAGAAGGCGATGGTGGCAGGAGTGAGGGGATGGTGGCAGGAGGTGATGGTGGCAGGAGTGAGGGGATGGTGGCAGGAGAGGGGATGGTGGCAGGAGCGAGGGGATGGTGGCAGGAGGCGATGGTGGCAGGAGGGGATGGTGGCAGGAGGTGATGGTGGCAGGAGGGGATGGTGGCAGGAGGAAGGGGATGGTGGCAGGAGGGGATGGTGGCAGGAGGAAGGGGATGGTGGCAAGAGCAAGGGGATGGTGGCAGGAGGGGATGGTGGCAGGAGGTGATGGTGGCAGGAGGGGATGGTGGCAGGAGGAAGGGGATGGTGGCAGGAGCAAGGGGATGGTGGCAGGAAGGGATGGTGGCAGGAGCAAGGGGATGGTGGCAGGAGGCAATGGTGGCAGGAGGAAGGGGATGGTGGCAGGAGGCGATGGTGGCAGGAGGGGATGGTGGCAGGAGCAAGGGGATGGTGGCAGGAGGGGATGGTGGCAGGAGCAAGGGGATGGTGGCAGGAGGCAATGGTGGCAGGAGGAAGGGGATGGTGGCAGGAGGCGATGGTGGCAGGAGGGGATGGTGGCAGGAGCAAGGGGATGGTGGCAGGAGGGGATGGTGGCAGGAGCAAGGGGATGGTGGCAGGAGGCAATGGTGGCAGGAGCAAGGGGATGGTGGCAGGAGGGGATGGTGGCAGGAGGGGATGGTGGCAGGAGCGAGGGGATGGTGGCAGGAGGAAGGGGGATGGTGGCAGGAGGTGATGGTGGCAGGAGGGGATGGTGGCAGGAGGAAGGGGATGGTGGCAGGAGTGAGGGGATGGTGGCAGGAGGAAGGGGATGGTGGCAGGAGCGAGGGGATGGTGGCAGGAGCAAGCGGAGGGCGGCAGCAGCCCGACCTCCCTGCGCGGCTCCAGCTGTTTCCTTGTCTCCCTTCCTCTCCTCGGGGCTCTGCAGCACAATGCAGCCCGGCAGAAACCCCAGATGAACCCGGGCTCATCAGCCATTTGGTTTTTATAACGATGTGCTAAGAGCTGTCTGTACTTTCTCCATGCCCCAGTTCACGCTGCCAGCTCCTCCAGGTCTCCGCGACTCCCCGCTCCCTCTCTCGCTCGGCGCTAACTTATATTTTAAACAGCGAGGTACCACTTGCAGCAAAAATAAATCTCTTGGGGGTGGGGAGGGGGGAAAGAAAAAAAGGAGCAATTGCAGTTTCTAGTGGTGGAAGGCAATTAATGATTTCCTGCCCCTGCGAGCTCTGCTTCCTCCTTAAAACGAGGGAGGTTGTGGCGCCCACAAAGACACAGCACGCTTCCTTTCGGGGGGCTGAGGCTTAATCAGCTCCGTGTTTAACGCCGTACGGAGCTGCTGGATCTAAGATTGCCGTGGCGGGTCCCGGGGCCGAGCGCGGGGCCGGGCTGCGGCGCTCACCCCGCAAGCCGGGTGCGGGGCAAGCCAGCGCGGCCGCCAGCGCAGGCTCCCCTCTTCCAGAGGAATTCAATTTTTCGCCCTTCTTTTTCCCATATAAAGTCTTTATTAAGAATTTTTAAACTTCCTGCTGGGGTTTGTCACAAACCCAAACCGCCATCCAACATCACCCACTTAGGACATTTATTACCCTGTAAATACTGTTCGCTGTATTGCGTACATAGCTTTTTAAGACCGATTCCTTACATAGCATCTTCCGCGAGCCTCAGCGATGCTCCGCAGCGCTGCTGACCCCGGGCGGGCACGGAAAGCCCCGAAGGGCTGCGGTACCCCGGGGTGGGCAGCAGCGGCTGCTGGGCCAGGGGAAACAGCAGAGAAACCCCTTTTGCAAGAGCTTTAAGACTTTCTTTTTTTTTTTTTTTTTTTTACTTACAAGGGGTCTGGCCACCAAGGGCTGCGTGAGCAGGGTTTACCGGGAGCCCTGCGACCTTGATGCTGCGGTTCAGGTACGGGAGGAGGAGGAGGAGAGCGGCTGCTAGCTCAGGGTGGGGAGAAGGGCAGCCCCACGCAGCCGTCCGGACAGGTGAAGCAAGCCAGGAGGACAGGACACCTTCTCTCTGCTCCACACGCGCACATCGCTGTATTTTTGCTGCAAAGTCCAAGGGGTTTTAAGCCGATCGCATGATTTTTTAACGCTGGAGGTTAGCGATAGTTATACCCCGAGCTCCGTGAGCAGCGCTGCCTTATCTGGAGCTGGGGAGCACAGAGGTGACCGAGCCTGGGGAGAAAGGGGCCCGTGTCCTCCGGATGGAAGGGCCAGACGCTGCACGGTGCCGAGCGTGTGCTCGGAGGATCGGACAAAGGTGACGAGCAGCCCAGGAAAAGCCCAAACCCGCACGGTGCGTGCAGCGCACCGCTGGCGTGGGACCCGCCAGCTGCTCAGTACTAGGAAAAAGTAATTGATAAAAAAATACTCCGCGGAGGAGAACCAACAGAAAACCCCAGGATGACCCATGGGAGCGCATTAAACATTTGCAGAGGCGAGTCCCAGTGCGGATCTGGGCTGCTGTGGCCGGCCGGGGGCTGCCAGCAGCCAGCCCCGGGGCTTGGAGCTGCCCCAGCGCCAACGCCATGGAGCAGCGGTGACGGTGACGCCATGGAGCAGCGGTGACGGTGACGGGTCCCGCGCTGTGGCGGGGCAGAGCCAGGCAGGACGCAGTGCTGGAAGACACGGGACCAAACAGCCCCCGAGCAGCCTGCGAGCCCCGGCTGCACCCGTGGGTGCCACGGGGGGACGGGGTCCCGCGCCGCTGCTGGGGGACAGAGCCGTGATGCCGAGCCCTCGGCGCCACTGGACCCCGGCACGGGCGGCCAGCACAGCCCCAGGGGTGCACCGGGAGCCCCCGTGAAACCTCTCAGCCCCCTCGGAGCACCTTAACGGGCTGCACCGTGCCGGCCCCCCCAAATGCCGGGTGACCCCTGAACGGGCTGCACCATGCCAGTCCCCCAAAATGCCAGGTGACCCCTGAATGGGCTGCACCGTGCCAGCCCCCCAAATGCCGGGTGACCCCCAGAAGGGCCGCACCGTGCTGTCCCCCCAAACGCCAGGTGACCCCTGAACGGGCCGCACCGTGCCAGCCCCCCAAATGCCGGGTGACCCCTGAACGGGCTGCACCGTGCTGTCCCCCCAAATGCCGGGTGACCCCTTAATGGGCTGCACCGTGCCAGCCCCCCCAAATGCCGGGTGACCCCTGAACGGGCTGCACCGTGCCAGCCCCCCCCAAATGCCGGGTGACCCCTGAACGGGCTGCACCGTGCCAGCCCCCCAAAATGCCGGGTGACCCTTGAACGGGCCGCACCGTGCCGGTCCCCCCAAATGCCAGGTGACCCCTGAACGGGCTGCACCGTGCTGTCCCCCCAAATGCCGGGTGACCCCTGAACGGGCTGCACCGTGCCGGTCGCCCAAAATGCCAGGTGACCCCTGAACGGGCCGCACCGTGCCAGCCCCCCAAATGCCGGGTGACCCCTGAACGGGCTGCACCGTGCTGTCCCCCCAAATGCCGGGTGACCCCTGAACGGGCTGCACCGTGCCGGTCGCCCAAAATGCCAGGTGACCCCCGGAAGGACCGCACCGTGCTGTCCCCCCAAATGCCAGGTGACCCCTGAACGGGCTGCACCGTGCTGTCCCCCCAAATGCCGGGTGACCCCTGAATGGGCTGCACCGTGCCAGCCCCCCAAATGCCGGGTGACCCCCGGAAGGGCCGCACCGTGCTGTCCCCCCAAATGCCAGGTGACCCCTGAACGGGCCGCACCGTGCTGTCCCCCCAAACGCCGGGTGACCCCCGGAAGGGCCGCACCGCGCCGCTCCGCCCCGTACCCCCCGACCCCGGGGTGGGGGGGAGCCCGTTTCGACGCACGCGCCGGAGGGCAGCGCGAGCCCCCGCAGCCCGCGCCGGGCGGGGCGGGAGGCGGGACGCAGGACGCAGGCGCACTGGCCCGCGCCGGCTTACGCAACGCGCTCGCGCCGCTCTACGTGCGCGGCCGCGTGGCGCCGCCGCCGCCGCGCGCACGCGCACGCGCGGTTGTTCCTCCTCCTCCTCCTCCTCCTCCTCCCCCCCCCCCCCTCCCATTCCACCGGCGCCTCGTGCCGGGAGCGCGCGCGCGCCCCCGCCCCTCCCTCCTCCTCCTCCGCCGCCGCCGCCGCCCGCTCTCTCGGTGCGGGGCCGCCGCGCCGCCGGCAGGAAGCGTCCCCGCTCCCGCCCCCCCCCGCCGCCGCCGCCCCCTTCTCCTTCCTTCCCCCGCCGCCCCGCCGCGGGGGGGCGCAGCCCCGCACCCCCCGCCGCCGCCCCGCCATGCCGGAGAAGCGGCCCTTCGAGCGGCTGCCCGCCGACGTGTGCCCGCTCAACTACGGCCTCTGCCTCAAGCCCGACCTCATCGACTTCACCTTCGAGGGCAAGCTGGAGGCCGCCGTGCAGGTAGGGCCCGGCCCCCCCCCCCGCCGCCGCCGCCTCCCCCTCCCGCCGCTGCCCTCAGGCGGGGACCCCTTCCCTCAGCCCGCTCCTGCCGCCGCCGGGCGCTGCGGGAGCCCCGGGCCCGGCCCCCTTCCCCCCCTCAGCTGGGCCCTGCGGGAGCCGCGCCAGCCGGCGGGGGCCCGCTCCCCCCCTCCCCCCTTCCCCTCCCCGCCGCCGGGCCCTGAGGGCCCCCCCCCGCCCCCGTCAGCCGCCCGGGCCCGGCCCTCGGTGCGGCGGAGCCGGCCGGGCAGGTGCAGGGAGCTGCCCCCCCCCCCCCCCGCCCGCGGTCTCCGCCCTCCCTTTCCATGCAGCCTATACATACGAATGCATACATCCCCCCCGCCCCGCGGCCAGGCGGCGGGGAAGGGGCGAGGGCAGCCCGCGGGCCCCGCCCTGCCCCGCTCCGCGCCCCGAGAGGAGCGGCAGCGGCCTGGGAAGGGCCGGGGGGGCCTCGCCCCGCCGCTCCCCCCGGCCCGCTCCCCCCGGCCCGCTCGGAGCCGCCCCGGCTCCTCTCCCGCCTCCCCGCTGCCCGAGCGGCCCGGCCGGAGCCGCCGGTATCTGCCTCGCTGCTATCCCCGGCTTCCCCCGAATCCGTAGCGAGGACCCTGCTCCTGTGCTCAGCCTCCAGCGCGCTGCTTTTATCTATATCCAGCCACTCAGATGGCTGGGGATTTTGCTGGAAAGACAAACTACCGCACATGCAATTAAATGAGAACTCCCCCGGTGTAGCACGGTAAGCTGGTAGGCCTCAGTGTCACGAAAAGCTTGAAGTCGGTGAGGCGAGAGGCTCGGTTAACAGCGGGAAGGGGTGTGCAAACCAAAAACGCTGGGTCTTCTCCCTTTTCTGAAAGGCAAAAAGCTTCCCCGTGTTCATGCTTCAAAGCCAGAATGTTTGATGAAAGCCCTGAAGTCTCATAGTCATTCTCAGGCTGCTGTGCCAAGATTTCCTAAATTTGCTTTCATGTCTTTCCTCGTACAATGATTTGAAATAGATACAGAATTGTAAGGGCTTACCAGACTTTCTCTTGAAATGGGATGACTGTATCGAGAGCTCAAAAAATATTTGAGGGAGATTTTAAATCCTGAGATGTGTACAGATTTAAATCTTGGTCTAAAGAGGTGGTTAAATCCTTGTTTTAAAATGAGGTAACATCGGGGTAATGCTGAATCTGAAGCACCCGTACAGAAGAGAGCGAGTGCCTCGCTGGGCCAGTGTCGTCTGTGGAAGTTGGGCAGGGCGAGAGGCTGTGGATGGTAGTGAATCTTGTGACTTTTGGGACCTGGAGGAAGACAACCAGCGATGAGTAAGTTTGTGTCATGTGGAAGAAGTATCGTAAATCGCCTCACAGATTTTGTTCTAGCTCAAGTCCTCAGGCTGCTGCTGCTGTCTTTGGGGTCTCAGTTGGACGGCGCATCAGCCTGGGTGAAAATGCTAGCTTGAGAAATTCCTGGTCTCTTCCGTCTTAATCCTAGCCACCCATTCCTCTCTTTGCACCCAAGTTGCTGCTCCTCAGTCCTGTTACAGCTGTGGGGCTGTGCTGTAAATGGGATCACTGAAATCATCCAGGTTAAAAATAACACTCGGGGGGAGGGGAGTTGTGGCTTTTTAAGCCAGCATTGCTACTGAGGAGAGAGTAGTATTGAGCAGCAGCCTTGGAAACTTAGTTTAAATCCAGGAGTAACGAGGATTTGGAGGCTTTTTGTGGAGATGGTAGTTGGTTTGCAGATTTTAGTCCTGTTTAGATATTTTTAATACTGTTTGCTGTTCAGGGGATTGCTCAATGAATTCCTAGAGCAATGGATACCACCTGACAATGCGAAATCCTGGACTTTCCTACCAGCTGAGGGCATGTGTTAAGGAAGAACACTGATCTGGCAGGTTCAAGGCTGTAAAAAAACTCTTGTTCACATCACGGTGAGCTGAGCTGAGCTGATCTGATGTTCCCATGGTAGAGGGAATTAAAAAAATAGAGGGTGAGGTTTTTAAAACATATCCAAAGTATATATCTTTACTTTTAAATAACTTTTAACAACTGTAGACCGAAGAATCATGAGGCCACGTCCCAGCTGCATGCAAGCAAGTACAGGAGAGGTGCAAGAAGGTGTGTGGGGTGAGTGTTCTCATGCTTCTCTCGAGTTAGAAATCTGGAGAAGTTTGCTGTGGCTGCTGGTGTCCACAGCACGGTAAAGGCACATTCCAGAAAATTAGAGGGTAACTATTCTGCACCTTAATGGAGCGCGGAACAACCAGCTCGCCTACAGTACTGGGTGGACAGGATACGCTTTGTAGAAGGGAATGGCTTGCTTAAGAATATACTAAAATTTACTAGTTGTTTGTTACTGACCTGGGATTGAATCTAGAAAATAAAAAAAAATAATCTGTGTGTTTTTGGATCTAATTGGTTCCATTAAGGGCCTGTTGGCCATTTCTGCTAGCACCTTGTGATAAGGTGGAGCGGAGCTCATCAGAGGCGTTCTGTTTTCGGCATACTTGATAACTTTGGCACACATCGTACAGTTGTTGATGTAAAAGTGATTTTATGTTAAGACACAAACTTTGAAGTCTCCAGATTTTTGGGTAGGGAAATACATACATTGCCACCGCTTGAAGATCCAGGTATCGCTTTTCATAACAAATCAAGAATAATTATTAGTCCCTTTGCTCCATTCCAGTATGATTATTGCTTGTCCAGCCATTATCCACATCGAGTACTTAAACCAGTGATGCTTTCTGACCTGCGGGGTGAGTACTGAAACTTTGACACCAGAATAAATCATGATTAATCACAAAAATAGGACAACTTTTCATCATGTACATCAATAGTGTTTGTTTGCTTTGTTATTTTGCATCTTTAATAGCAAACTGGAATTAGTGAAGGCTCTGGTATTTAGTCAAGATATTACAAGTAAACACTTGATCAGTCCATTTGTGTTTCTCGCTCACAGCCATTAAATAGGATTTGGCAGCCCTCCGTGTAGAATTTTGGTCAGTCTTTCAACTGGAGCACCAAGCCCTAAAGAAATGTTAAATAACCTTCCAGTCTTGGCTTTGGGGCAGTACACTTGTGGTGACTTTTGTATGTATGAGTAACTTAACAAAACATTTTGTCTTTATGCCACAACAATAAATGTTCCACTTATATGGCTCCTTCAAATAAGCTTCAGAGGCTAAAGCCTTTTATGATGCAAAAGATAAGGCTGTTGCTTCGGTGTCAGCAGTGACCAGGTTGATTTCAAAGCCTTAAAAAGAAATTATACGTGTTTGTAGTTTATTGTGGCACTTCTAGTTTTAACCAGGTTAGGGAATTGGCCCTCTGTCTAGCATTTGTTGTTTCTTGATAAAGGAAGGATACTGAAATCTGTCTCTTGATAGCTGAATTTCGTAGTCTTCTGAAGCTGCGCTTGTTAAGTGTCTGGTAACCTATATATTAAGTTTTGTCTGGTTACTCGATATTATTAAATAATGTAATTTGTGGTCATATGGATATTTTTGAAGTCTGTAGAATTGTGTAACAATTACATAAACTGACAGCATATAATTGCCATTTATCACAATTCAAAACCCAAAAATCCTTAAATGAACTATTTCACAAGGAACCCTTATCACAGCTAGGACAAAACGTGGTTGTGGGAGAATCGGACGCTGTGTGTCCGTAGCAGATCTGGAGCTGAAATAGTCTTCTGCTCACAGTCCTGTGATCACTCTGTCAGCTATGTCATCTTTTAGCATTTTAAACTGTTGATTTGTTGGGTGTATGGAGATGTTTCTGAATGAGCACAATTAAGATTTTTTTTTTGGTGGAAGTAGTTCATCTACTTTATTCATCTGTTAGCTTGAGATTTAATTATTGTAACCCTGATTCTCAGGGTCTAGTTATCAGTGCAGTGCACTCATATTACTCAGTGTCTAGGTCAACTTTTTTTCCATTCTGCTTTTGACTCCTGGGAGGCCTAACTCAGGGCTGGAACAAAGAGGGGATGTGCGGCTGTTCTGTTCTTCAGCATCGAGCTGAAAAGGCAAACATGAGTAACTAGCAACAGAAACAAACATCTGACTCCCAAGCTTCTAAATGGAAGTTCTTAACGCTGTCACGGCTCCAAAAGATCACCTGTCCGGCGCAGGGTGTAGTGGTGCAGAGCTTCAGAAAGGTGCATGCTTGTCTCCTAACTTCCTGGTATTTACCTCTGTATTAAACTACCGTCTTCAGGGAGTGTTGTGTGGTGATCTTGCATTGAAAACTACAGTGAGGTGTTTCTTGGTTGCAAAGCAACCTATCTTTACTTTAAAGAATTTGCAACCCGAGGTAGATGGCTCTTTTAAATATCTTTCCCAGTCCCTTTAATATGTCTTAAGGATACTGTGTTATATTTAGCAATGTTTAACCTGTATCTGTTGCTTTTTATAGGTTAATTATGCAGTATCTGCTAGACTAAAGAATGTGTAGTCTTCTGCTCCTGCTGCATGCCAGTTAAAGATTAATTGTGACATCTTGTATGTAAACCTTGAAAAATTAAGCTTAATGGGTGTAGTATTTGTGGTCCGTGTCTCTGGTGGGGGGAAGTTGTCTAATATAAATATACGGTCGTGTTATCCAGCATTGTAACTTACCTTTCCAGCACATAAAATTAGATCCGTATTTGAGTGTTAAAGGTGCCATGCTGTGTGTTCAAGTCCGGTGCTTCGAAGTCAGGACCTCGGGGCTCTGCGTACCCTTGTGCCACCAGCTTCAGAAATAGGAATGCCTTTGCTCTTCCCCCCCGCAGAAAGGCCTCTTTCAGTTCTGTAATTCGTAAGGCAAAAATGATTGCATTGATCGTAGTTACAAAGGGATTTCCTTGTCTGTGTGAATTTGACACTTCTGAAGTATGTGTGACTGCTACAGATGAATGTGACTGGATGCTCTTTGGAATGAAGTGAATTTTTCCAGTGTGCCAATTAGTTGTGGCGTTGGTAATTTTACTACTTGGCTGCCATAATTTGCTTGAGATGCAGATGAATAAAATTTTTTACTCCTTTTCTCACTGAAGTTTGAAATTCTTAAAAAGGTACATCCTAGAACAGAACTGAGGTAATCTCAGTTGTCTATTTTTAGAGAGTGAAATGCTAAAAACATGCATGCTTGTTATAATGCTACATTTAGAAAAGGACTCTGAAGCCGACTGACAAGATTTTAATTATCTAGTCTTATGAATGGCCCTAGAGAATTAGTTTTGACTATAGAAGGTGTCTTTTGGTGCACCTCATCCTGTATTTCGGGTAGGTTGGCATTCCACTGAAGCCATTTGCATTCTTGTTTCTAATGTCCTAAAAAGGTTTTCCCTTCAAGTCTTTTCCTGCTCTGATAACCAGTGAAAATGAAAAGCTTTACAGCATCTTTGAGTCCTATTTGGCAGAGTTTTCATTTTCAAAATGAAATAATTAGCCTTTTTAGCTCTTCTTCCATCAAATGATGTTACCTTGGAAAACTTTTGGGGGCAACTTAAGCTGTTATCTCCTACTGGGTGAGATTTTCCTTCCCAGAAACAAGTGCTGAGCGTGAGTGTGGATGCGTATGGGTTGGGAAGTGTCATCTTAGTCTAACAACAGGTCACCGACACAGTTAAAACATCTTAAAGGTCTGCAGTTTTATTGCAGGGCAGACCTGCTTGTGGTATATATGTCTGGCTAATCTCAATAGGTATTTGAATTGTGATTTATGTTACTAGAGTTTCACCAAAAGCAACAGGTTTGAAGTTTTGAAACATTCCTTCATTCCAGATAGCGATCTTGGTTCATTTGCCGCTTTTAAGCGTGTCAGCCTTAAGGCAAAGCTACTTTTGTTGCGGGCATTTGTAGCTTGCTCTCGCCTTGATTAGCCTCTTCTGGTTGAAGAGTAAATTTGTTATATTATAGAGTAAGGTGAAGCAGGGCGACAGCTCGCATATATGCAGCTTTGTAATTGGTTATACCTTACGCAGTGAGATGCTTTTTTGCCTTTTAATATGGTGGCATTCATGAAAAGCATGCATGAGGCAGAACGTCTGTCTTCCAAAGCATAGTATTAGCAGAAATGTAAAAGCAGTTTCAAGGTATCACCTACAGTAAAACACATTCATTCATCTTCATGATATACATGGTGTCTGTAAGCATTAGGCTATGGGTTCTTGTGAGATAAAATGGTCATAAGTTACGTATGCTGGGCGGTTTATAGTTTTGTTTTGGTTTTGTTCTTACAGGTGTGTCTGTACTTCATTATTTTTAGTGGATCAGAGGGAGGAGGCTGTCATGCTAGAGCCTGTGTGCCAAAGGGAATACTTTTTCTTTTTTTTTTTCCTCCTACGGAATTAAATTATGAGAGCCTCAGAAGTGTGCTGTACAATACACTGTCAATATTCATATCTGCACGCTGAATTTTGCCCTTTGTCTTTTGGGAGTTGGAGTGTAAACCTTTTTTAGGCTACTGGTTCACTCAGTCCCTTTAAATGTTTTCTAGTATGTTGCACTCCTTTGTAAAACTAGCTTGATAGTTGTAGGAGGTAAGAAAAAATCTAAAAATAGGTAATTGCCTTTCTAAGGAGCCTCTGAAGTTGTCTCTCCTTAAACCTAAACTTTCCTATTTTGCAGGCACAGTGCTACACTAAACATTCTTCTGTCCTCAGAAGAGGTGTTTTTTTTAAAGATCAAGCCTATTGTTAAACCCAATATTGTCTGCAATTTGGATAGTTCTTTATGCATCTTGAATTCTTAATCCAGGGAGATTTGGATTTGTAGACTGAATAAAGGTTTCTATTAGACATTCATAAAAAAACTTTCCTCATTCTGATTTTTCTGTGTTTTAGAAGACCTTGAAAAACCCCAGACCCTAATACTGTGATGAAAATGTGGGGCTTTGATCTTAGGTTTTGGGAGGCGGTGTAACCCTTTAGTTCCGTGCACACCAAATTGAAGAAAAAACTAGATTTCAGATTGTAAATCTGTACTGGAAGCATCAAATCTAACCTGTGTCACTTCAGCTGT
Source organism: Pelecanus crispus (assembly GCF_030463565.1). NCBI lineage: Eukaryota > Metazoa > Chordata > Aves > Pelecaniformes > Pelecanidae > Pelecanus > Pelecanus crispus. The sequence continues at coordinate 1,687,542 of NC_134660.1, read as the reverse complement.
TAGGTTTGCTAGTTTTATGCTTTGCAAGCGCGTTGTTTTTAGAATCAGGTTAAGTTTATTAGGTAACATTGTTTTGGTTTTATTACCATAAAGAGGCAACATGGTGAAAACAGCACAGCTCTTCTGCACTGTTCTGTACGACATGCTACTGCAGACTGACAAGGAGGATTTGGAAAGATTCACTAATAGTTGTGCGTGTCAAAAACTATAAGCCCTTACGTAATATTTATTATACAAACAATTGTGTTAATAGGAATAAGCCATAGACGTTTGCTTCAGAAGCAAAGTTGGCGACTGAGGTTAGAAAGAAACTTCTGAGTTAGGTTTGCCTTGTGTTAACCATCCGCTGCGGGGGTTGGCTTTCCTCGGAGTATCTGATATTAGCCCTTTGGTTCTCAGGTTGTTAGACTAGACGGACCGTGCTTATGATGTGGGTATGCCTACTATGTTAGACATTTAAATTTCTTAAGCCTCTCTTCACTGGCTAGACTTGAATTTGGTTTTTATGTACACAATGACTAGGAACCATTTCTTCAGTGAGCCTAGGCAGAACGGCGTAAGACTGAGTGTCTGCTTCTGTTTACTCATTTGTGTAGATACCAGCTCCTTTACGGCAGCGATAAGTGTCTGCATCAACTATGATGCTTCGCAGCTTACTGTTTTGGCCTTACTTGTAATAAATGCGTTTACGCTCAGACGCTTGACTGGTGAGCCTGCGTGCATGTGCGAGCGCTTTGCCCATTTTGCTACCGGGGCGAAGGAGCTCTTGATTCATGGGAACTGGTTTCCATTACAGACAAATAAATCCAGTTGGTTTCTGCTGTGTTCAGACATGGATAGCTGGAGTGATGGGTACAGGTGTTAATAGCGCGTTATAAGGTTATAATAGTGAAAAACCAAGGAAGGGATACAAGCCCTTATGCTTTGAGGAACTTACTGTCTGGGGTGAGAAGCAGTTCCTTTGTGCATCTGTTAAACTCTAGTTGGCTGTTAGAGAAATTTTTGCTCTTTTATTTAAAGAACTGGCATTGTCTACTGCTAGAAATTGTGTTCCGGACTAGCAGGATTACCAGCTCGATCCAGTGTGATGATTCTAGTGGTTTCAGCCCTAAGTTTCTAAATAATTCCTAGTTTAATTCCCAAATATTTTACCCCTTTGTAATTAATTGATATTTAATTTGAATTCCGCTGTATTCAAGCTCTTGCGTCCAAATAGAAAGCTGGCACAGTGAGACAGTTTATTACTATGCTGGGAGCTGGCCACTTGTTAAATAAAGCAAAGCGTGTGTAGCCAAGAGCTGGCAGAAGGGAAGCTTTCAGGAAAATGTAAAGGCGAACTTCTTGGCAGATGCTTTTAACCTAAGAAGTTCTTATAGTGTCGGCAGTTTAGAACACAGTACCGTAGGTTGTATTTCTGATCATCTCTGTAAGATGTAAGTTTGTGTTGAAAGGCTTTTACTGTAGTCTCCTGTAGGTCATCTCTAGAAGGAAGCTTTCAGGCTCTCTATCTATTTTTATTGGTCTTGCGTTCCCAGGCATGTACAAGGGCCCTATTGTCAAGCTTACATACCAATTTTTAACAGGCAGTCCATTCCCTTAAACAATTTACAGTCTTGATAACTAGGCCTAGATGGCTTGAGCGTGATTCAAGTATGCATGTCCTGGAACAAATGAGAGCAGTCGGTGGAATCTCTTTTCCTTTTTCACTACTCTTAAGCACTAAATTTTATTTCAAATATTTGATGATGGAGGGGTTTCTAGATTAAAGGGAGGTGGGAATGCCTACCTAAGGGAGCTCAAGGGAGTAGAGAACACCATTTCTTCCTGATGCTCATAAAATTTCTCTTCCAGGTGAAACAGGCAACCAACCAAATTGTGATGAACTGTGCTGACATTGACATCATTACAGCTTCCTATGTGCCAGAAGGAGATGAAGGTAGGCTTGCTTTTTTGCTGGGGTTTTTAACATGTTAATTGATTTCATTTCTGATGTGAGGTGCCGTTGCCAACAGTTAACAACTTTGATTGCAAAATTATGTAATAGATTGATAAGCTCACCTACCCCTAGAAGCACAAAATTAATTATCTAACTTTCATTTTCTTTTCATTGCTATCATTTGCATTAAGTTTAAAAAAGTTACCTCAGTCTTCCATGAAATCTACATTCTACTCCATCATGCCTGAGTGTTGTAGGCAAAAGGATGCCTGACTGCTTTGACATGATTATTTAATTTTATACCGGATATCTGTGTAAGAACATAATCTGTACCTATGGACTTTGCAATATTGACAAAATCTGTGACAAGGGCTTAGATAAGGGATGCATCAATAATGGCCTGCAGTAGGAAATACTCGTTGGGAAGGATTTGAAAAAGTACAGAAGACACTTAATTGACATTTAGCAGGATGTTCCGAGTGTAGGGCAACATGGAAAAAGGTGATTGTGTGGAGAAGACTGGTTGGGATCCAGCTCAGTGAAAGGCTGGGAGTTAGTGGAGAAATTGAGGAAGCAGTATGTGTTTGTAAGGCACAATTATAGTAGATGACATGTTCCCTGGTTATATTTTGAGGAGATTTAGCAGACACAAAAAGAGTTTTAGCAACCGAAGCATGAAATGACTGAGGTGTGGAAAATAAGCTCCTTGAAACAGTGATGGTCTAATAGTGCGCAAAGCCTTTCTGGTTCTCTTACGGAGCCTGTGCTGTTTCAAGCACAGTAGCTATTTGGTCCACTGTGTGTGGCTGTTTCTTAAGTACTTCAGATGACAAAAGGCTCTGCGGAGCTTCCCTTTCTATAAGGAAATTGCCACAATGATGTCGTGAAGCCCTTTGTTAAAACCATGATTGTGAATTAAAGGAGTGATCTTGATGATGGATAGGAGAACGGTGTTCCTTTGATTAGGTTTAAACTTCTCTAGTATGCTTATGAAACAGCTGAAGGAAGTAGGAGAAAAGGGGGGGGTGTGTCCGAGCACCTAGAGAAGAAAAGAAATCTTAATCTTCTGGGCTGGATTTGGTAGGGACAATTTCAGTTCTTGCTGTCGTGACGTTATCCTGTGGCTAATAGATTTGTACGTGACAAGCGAAATGTCTGCAAGGAGTCTTTGCATTTAAATCTGCTTGACTTTGTTTGGTTTTAACGTAGTATTAAAGAAACCAGGGGGTGCTTCTTAAGCGTGGTTGAGAGCAGCCGAGCGGTGCTTAGATAGATGGGGAGCTCCGTCCTAAGGAAGCGGCATTCGGTGGGCGTGTTGTGGAAAAGTAGAGCTCACTGCAGGAAGTGCAGCGAGAGAGGGCGGCAGAGAAGAGCATTGCCAGAGAGCTTGGAGCCTGGCCACCGCGTTCCGATAGCGAAAGAATAGAGCCCCGTTTCCTACGTGCTTGATTTGGGCTCCCGCGTTGTACCCTGGCGCGCCGCTCCTGCGTGCCTTTCGCACGCTGCCCTTGGTGATCTTTAGTTGATTGGGTGCGCTGCGTTGCTAAGCGCTCCTGGAGCTCTTTTTCTTATACTGAGTAATGAGGCGATAACGAGAGTGGTAGTAATGGCAGAGTGTGTATGGAGTCTGTTCCACCTACCGCTGCACCGTAGGCCCAAACCACCTATTAATTTTTTATTTTGTCATTGAGAAAATGAAAGGAAATGGAAAAGGTACCTAGGAATAAAGTCTCTTTCAGTCAAATCAGGAAAAATACATGAAATAGAGAGGATCTTTATTTTAATGTATTATCTTTGTTGTTTGCAGAGCTGGTTTCCTTCTCATAGGGTTCTTTTTTTCTATTCTTTAACAGTGGTATATTCTCCTTGCAACTTCAAAGTATTAGTAGTAGAGCTTAATGAAGACTTAAAACCAGGTGTGCTGGAAGTGAGTTTCTGTGGCTTAAATTCCTTCATTCTCATTTTTCAGATAGCCTTGAATGTGGCACTCTGGACACAGGACTATGAGTATAGCACTCCCGCTATGGTATCGGCACTCACCTCTCAAACCGGTGTATCGTTAATATTTGAGGCGCAGTTTTGTGGCCTCTTTACTATAATTATACTCTGGCTTCATGGGGTTAAAACATATCTTTTTGGCAGTTTGGTAAAGGGCCAACTAGTATAATGGCTTTGGAAGTAAAATTGCATGAAATTGGCAGGCTGTTTGCTGGCACCTGTTGATACAGATCAAGTCGGTCTTACTAGTGCTTCTATTGTGCACAGCTTTTGGATGGTAATTGTATAACTGGTCTCAAAAACAGAGCATGAAATATAGTCCAATGAACCAACAGAAATATCAGCCGGATCATTCGGATTTAGTTACTCAGGTGAGCCTCGTACCAATTGCCTGTTTGGTATGTTTGAAACCGTGAGAAGTTCGTGGCGCTTTCTCCTTTAAAGGCTCTAGTGAAGAAGCGTTACCTCTTTTAGTTCTGTACCTCAGTGGGGAAGAATTTGTCTCAGCTTGTATGTAAATGTGAGACAAAAGATAATCGGTCACTTATCTTCTTTCAAGTGTGGTTCTGTTCTGAAAAAAAGCTGTGTGAAAAAGGGACCTTCTTGTTCAACAGATAGCTTCCCCTTGTTTATGGAGGTGGTCTGTTGACTTTTGTGCAGAATAGTTTTATTCTTTTCCTAATAGTTCTTGTTAGTCTTGAGTGCTTGCTGCACTGTGGCTTGTACAATGACAGAAGTCTTAGCTAGAACTGTGGGCCGTGTTTTCCCTCCCCTCCTATTCACTCTTCTAAAGATGGATACAGCAGAGGGTAGAACTTGGTCTTTGGAATTTTAATGCAGATTTGCAGTGAAATCAGATTATTGCCCAATATTTGACAGGAAGCTGAGGGAGGATCTCTGAAGCTTTAAAGTCAAAGTAAAAAATTTTGCTGCATAGTCCACAATTGAGTGATAGTGAATAATAACCCAGGAGAGATTGATTACGCAGTACTTTGGAGTAGAAAAACTCTCTGTTCCATCATAAAGCTAGTGTAGTGATTGTAACTAGAGGTTGTGGATTTGCTGTTTGTGCCAGGTATGCTGTAATGGAACAAAGCGACTGAGAAGACTGAGTTCTCTGTTGCTGAAGTTGTGACTGGCTCCTCCCAGCAATCATAAGGAGCCAATGTTTTTGTTTTTTTCCAGAAGCTACTTTTTAGCACCTGTAGTCAAATGTTTATAGTGCAGCCTTAGCGTTTAGGTGGGTACGTGCTGTACTACCTTTGTTCAAATGGTTGACCTTGCTCAGCTAAATGAAGACCTGAAAAGGCATTCCTAAGTTAGTTGGTTCTTAAGTTAAATTTTAGGGGATTGAGTTTCATACTTACTGAATGCCAAGTAGTTTGAGCTTCCTGTGAATCTCTCTTTTAAGGAGCTGTGAAATTGTAATGGAGTCATAATCAGTGAATTACATTGTCTTTAGCTTGGAAAGCTTTTCAGGTACAGGGGATCTAAAGCAGCTTCTTAAATTTAGAGGTGCTTGGGGGGTAGCAGTTGGCAATTTTGCATAGAAAATTACAAGCAACCATAGTGATGTTTGCTTAGCAGAAATAGAGTGAACTTTGATTCGTACTTCAACCTTTCAAAGGTTTTAAGGCCAGAACTCATTATTTTAGTCTTTTCCTTCCTAGTATGGTAGGGACATGCTTGGATGCTAGTGCTGGATGCTGGTTACACCAGACCCTCAGCTGATGTTTAAAAACAACAACAAAAGATCACTAGTGCTTATGGAAAGCTAAGCGAGGTGAGCCAAGTGTGTCTAAGCAGTGCTTCCCTTGCCCCGGGAGCACTACTGTTCCGTGGTGATCGTAAGGCAGCCTGAACTCCTGCTGCTGTGGAGAGGGGCAGTGACGCTTGTCCTCACTCCCTCCCTTCGGCTGGCATTCCCGTTTGTACTGCTGAGCAGCCATGTGGATCAGGAGACTGCACTGGCTGAAAACTGCCTCTACAAGGGGAAGGAAAAAACAAGAAAAAGACATCTTGGAGACAGATCATCTTCCTGATCCTGATGGTTGTATGTGAATGCCAGTGGAAGGAAGGGAATGGGAACGGGAACATGCAGCTGGAGCCAGGTGGGAAAAATGAGACTACTGTCTCTGCCCGTAGCAGAGTAGATTTAAGGCAGTTGTGAAACCTTTCTTTGTTGCAGAAAAGCTCATCTTCATCCTTTCTTCTGGAGAGGACTTGGTGTGACAGAATTTTTTAATGGTGGCTTTTTTAAGGAGGCCTGGGCTACGTTGGCACGGACAGTTTGGGAATACCTGATACGCAAGAATACTTCTGACTCCTTTAAAGGATTTTACAACCACTTGTTTGAAACACGTGAAAAGATGTGAAAGGGCTTGAAAGCATTAGCATTCTCGGGAATTGCATCGGCATAGTTCAGTGGCTCATGCTGAAGGAGGACAGTGTATGCTATGTCAACATGCAGATGTTTTAAGCTAACGTTTAATTTGCAGATAGAGTGCACACAGTCACTGCAGCTCGGTTGATGAATGCAAGTTCATTAAGCCACCCACCATACCTTAATTGCCCGTGACTCCTCCATGCCATGGAATGAGGGCTACTTAAAAAAATTCCATCTCTTGTACTTGGTTTTGTCTTCACTTTGAAATACATGCACATTTGACATTGCTTAAAACCTTTGGCTGGGATCCACGTTTATAAGCATGTAATACAGAAATTGGGATCATTAATTGATGTATCCATCTGGTTACCGTGCAATTTCAGGAAGTGCTCTGTAGAAGGACTGTAATTTATTTAAAATGCTATTGTAAAATTTGATATGTAGTTTGGGAGGGTTGCTAGATCTGATTTTTACGCATTTTTTCCAAAGACATGGAGCACTAGCAGCTTTTTATTTTCTCATGCGACTTGGTCCAGACTGTGTGCTAATGTGCTAGTGATTAACTTGCAACCTTGCAGTGCCAAACTCTCCAAAGTTAGTAGGCTGCCAAAATTGTGTTGTTCTCTTCAGGAGCTTTTGTTAGGAATTCAGACAGCCTTTTACTGCAATTACATCTTTGTTATAAGCAGTTCTCTTAAACTCTAACAAAAAGTATTGTTGATGGTTTTCCATGGTTCTTTTGCTCTGGATTAAATTGTTGGCACTGAATTGTTAGTTTTAAAAAGAAATATATAACTTTGAATCTTTCATTTATATTCCGCTGTTTCAGAAATTGATATATAAGCAGCTGCTTTGAGAATTACAAAAAGTTGCTGAGGTTGAGCGTGCAAAGACGCTCTTCTGGACGCCAGCACCCCAATGAATACACGTCTTGTGAAACTGCAAATGAGCGTTACCTTTTGTTCGAGATATACTCTTGCCGCTGCTTTTAAGCGTTTGTCAGAGGCTGGTTGTCGCGGCAAGCCGGGCACTCCTGGGGTATCGCAAGGCTTCCGGGCTCCTTTAGCGGGGATTTTGTGACGGGTCTGTGCTGGGAGCGCCCGGCGTGGCTCATGAGATGGCTGCTTCCAGCCTATTTAAACTATAACTTGTTTAAACACTGTTTCTAACCTTAGGGTAATTGGGAGCTAACTGTAAAATTAGGCTTGGGAAGCTCTTTGAAACAAGGTTGCTTTTTGCAATGTATTAATATGCTTTCCCAGGCTGTTGCAGGAGGAAAAAAAAAACCTGAAGGTCTTCACCTTTTTCTAGCACTGGTGATGTTTACCTGTGGCTTTCCTAGTACAGGTTAAAAAGGTTATAAAGTAGTGGAGCTACAAATTCAAATGCACTTAGGAGGATTTCACGTTTGGGAGAGGAGGAGGTGGAAATTTAATATTCATTGTCAAGTTTTGGCAGAAGAGCTGCATAATACGCATTCTTTTGTATTTCTCAGTTTCAGTAGGTTAGAACCATGATCCTGAAGTCATGGTATTGTTTGTCTTTGGTATCAGATTGTTTCCATTAGAACTTGTAAAAAGATACAAATGTTTTTGGTTTGCTGTGGTCATTTTAAAGTACATGGGGGGGAGTGTTTCTGCATTCTTGTACTGATCTTTATCAGATGTTTCTCAGGTTTTCATTTAGCCTCTGACCACAGGCTGACAGCTCAGCATCTGCAGGTTGTCCAGCAGCAGGATTCCTCCCAGGCAGGCTAACATAAATTTCCGACAGGTATTCAGCCCTTCCTTCCCTTTGACCCAAGTCACTAACATCCTATCGCAGGACAACAGGTTTGTGGTCTGTTAGACCCTAAAGATAGCTGGGGTCAAAATTCATTGGATCTAAACGATGTAGTCAGCAATCAGCTCCGCTCTCTGTTGCTTGGAAGCCCACTTTCAGACTAGCGTGTTGTACATTAGCGTTGTTCCCCTGAATATCTTCTCTCCGCCTCTCTTATAACGTCTCCTTTTCTGCCTCCATGCTCCGCAGAGTTATAAGACGAAAAGCTAAACCTTTACTTTTCGTTGCTCGTTGCCCAACGCTTGCTGGCATAGTGATGTCCTTGGCATGTATTCTGTTTAAAAAGGGTCTGTCTCATCCCTCTTGCAGTTGATTTAAAAAAATCTTGGAACTCCTCAGTACAGACTGGTAGTCTAAAGTTCTTCTACTTGATCCCATAAAGAATTTTTTTTCTTGAATTTGTTTCTGTGCTGTATTTTTTTTTCTTACAGCTAGAATTCTTTTAAGCATCTATGTATTATGTACCCTAGCATGGTGGTTAACTCTGATTAAATGCTGAGCAGAGCACTGTGAAACCAGTAGTTAAGACTAATGCATTCATGCAGTTTCTGCATTTATGTTCTCGGCGAGCAGAAGTTGGTATTAACTCTGACTTAAGGCTGAAATCATACTATTCCAGAATAAATAGCACTTTAAATTTTATAAAAATAAAAACACGTTTCCAGTTACTTTTGTCACATATGGAACAACTTAGCTGAACATCTTGCGAGTCTGCTTAGGCTGCCTCTGAAACCAAATACCTGGATTCTTGTAGTGATACTTGAGCATGGAAGACAGGTCGTTCTGTAAATTAAATTGTTGTTTTAAACAAGCTTTGTCATTCAGAATTCCACATAACAAAGTCGCCGATATAGTGGTATGTTTTTCTTTTAGGATGTTTACCTCTGTGTGTCAGCTCTTTCCAGTATTCTTTTTTGTCCTTTTTTCTACGACCATTCAAAACTATCTGTTTCAGTAGACAACTGAAGCTATTTGCTGAATCTTTCTTCCTAGGTCAATTTTTAAAGTACCTGTAAAGGTTGCTAGATCCTTGCTAGCATTTCAGTATCCTAGGTGTGTTTTCACTTTGATTTGAGTGATGTAAGTGGGATGGGACAGGCAGCTTGTCCTAGGAATGCTGTTACTTTAAACTGGTCTGTGCATTTCCTGTATCTTTCAAGACTACACTGAACTGCTAAATGTTTATTGTAGCTGTAAATCTAGAATTATACATCTGTATGTCTGCATAGAAAGATGTATTACTATGTCCAGGCGTACCAAGTTTGGTAGTTCAAGATGCTGATGTGTGGTAGAAAGCATTGCTCATTTGGTTTTGTGCAGATTTGCATTCATTAAAGATAGCTGCTGATTGTGGTGGTTGAGTGTAGAGTGACAGAGATAGCAGAATTTGCAAAGTGAGGTCCTACATAGCTATTTTAGATTTTTGGTTGAAGGAGCGTACATGTACATCACCTTGGATGCAGCGAGTGGGACTTGAATTAGGAGGGAAGCAGCAGCACCAGGTGCTCTCTCTGGGTTCCGCTAACTCTAAGCTGCAGGACAGTTGAATTCCTGTGTACCGATTCCCTCCCCCATCTCTCCAGCTTGGCCTCATAGTTCGGATGTTTGCATCTACAAATAGATCCAATGCCGTGTAAATGCCATACCGCTTAACATTCTGGTTGATTTTGGATGCGCTTGCTGAATGGTATATAAACTTCAAGGTAGGTCCCTGGTTCTGAAGACAATTTTAAAATAAAATCAATGTTGTGGTTTTCTTTGTGGTTGAAACCAAACTAAAACACCTTGCTGTGGATATGAGTGTGCTTTTCAAAGTGAGCTCCGCAAATTAGTTAAATAAATCATAAGCATCCTGTTTGGACTAATTAGTAAGAATTCTGCTGCACTGATGTGAGCATTTAGTATTGAGGGGAGGTTTTGTGCAATATTTCACCGTTTGTTAGGATTGTAGTAGTTGTTACCAGCATTCTTGGTGTTGTACAGGATACTGTTCTTACTGCAAGTTTACAGTTTAACAGTACAGCTTTCATTACTCGGTGCAGCAGAATTCCTGCCACGTATGAGGGCAGCGTTCTGATGGACGGCTGTACGGCAGACGTGGAAGGAGCACGGCGGCGGTGCTTTGAGCCTGTGCCTGTAGAGTCTGATGTAAATGTGGTAGATTTATTTGTCTGAAGCGAGATAATACAACGTGGAACTTGGACAATGGGTGGCGTTTCTTTGGTTGCTTGCATTTGTATCATTCTGGATTATTCAAAATCTTCATCGATTTGTTCAGTAACTACAGCGTGTTGTTGGCTTCAGCTGATTCAGTTTATTTTAAATGTTCATGAGTTACGTAAACATCTCCGGGGCTTATTTTGAACAAAGTAGTCTGTTTTTCTTTTTCAGAGGTACATGCCACAGGGTTCAACTATCAAAACGAGGATGAAAAGGTTACTCTCTCCTTTCCCAGTACTCTTCAGAAAGGTAAGAGCTGTTGTCATGCTTTCTGCTTGCTTCAACCGTGTGTCTAATGTTTGCACTTGAAAAAGCTGGAGTAGGACAGCTCTGTCTTCCCTGAAGTTTCTGACTGCAAATGTAGTGCTCCCTAGGGAGTCTGTCCACTCTAAGTCACTTTGTGAGCCTCTGGAATTGAAAATGTTGTTTCACTAATGGTGATGTTTGCTTCCAACACCTGAGGTGACTCTAATTATTTACCTGCTATTGGGAGTTAGGCTCAGAAGCTATTTACCTTAGCTGCTGATGATTTGTTTTCCTCTTACAGAGAATGAGCTAATTTGAGTTACTGCGGTATTTTCCTAGGCGTGAATGTACTAATTCTTTTGAAACTGTTACGGTTTTTTGCTTTGAGGAGTTTGTTGATTGAAAGTCAGCTCCTCAGTTTGAATAAAGCAATTTTATTTCATCTTGACAAATACAAATATAAAGATTCCAGGGTGATAAAACTTGAGTGTTTCATTCTGTGGGATATTGGCACGCTGCCTTTCTGATCAAGATCAGGTTTCCCCTTTTGCACTGAGACATCGAAGGCAGAATAAATCCTGAGACTAATTGACTTACAAGCTTGAAGGCAGCCACTGCTCCATCTTGGCTGTTGTAGTAGATTTCATAGGATGCTGTTATTACTCAGTAGCCATCCTATATTTTTGCAAATTTTACTCAAAGGTAAGGATTGTAGGATGGGACTTCTCAAATGGCCTAAGGTAGGTCTCTCTTGGTTATTGCATGGCGTTTAGAAGATGAGAACGAATACTGCAGCAGCCTTTGCCGATCAAGTGCTAAAATGCTGCGGTGAGTCTGGCTTTGCCTGCATTGCTCTGCTGGAGCTTATTTTATGTAAGGAGAGTGAAGGGTTTGAGGGAGGCTGGCAAAAAAGCGATGGGTGGAGATGAGTTGAAGGGACATCTTATTTCAGAAGGGCAATGGGCCAGCTGAGTAGCCTGGCCTGAAGGTCCAGACCAAATAAATGTTCCTTTTGGCACATGCAAATAACAATGCCCCATCTGTTTCTGTTACAGGGACGGGGACGCTAAAGATAGACTTTGTCGGGGAGCTGAATGATAAAATGAAAGGGTTTTACCGAAGTAAATATACCACCCCTACTGGAGACACACGCTATGCTGCTGTCACTCAGTTTGAGGTATGGGCTGTATTTTTGTTTTCAGGGAATGTCATTCTTAATACAGGATTTATGCTTAGAAGAAGCAAAGACACGGTTTCCTAGCTTTAGCTATACAACCTCTGGGTAAATTTCAAAAATCCATATTTATTTGCTTCTTGCTCTTCGTGTGGATGGGTAATACTAAAAGCAGCCTTTATGTTGCAACTTCAAGGTCAGTAAATTCTGGATCTGGCAAATTCCTCAGCCAAGGGTCATGCTGATGTGTGATGCATCATGTATATGCAATTGCTACAATGTTTAAGAATAGTTATTTATTTAGATGTGGTCAAATACCTCTGTATAACTTTCCTTTATGAAGTATATTAATTTTTTTACTAGGACACTCTGCCTTTATCTCAGTATCTTAATGACATCCAAAATGTGAGCCAGATACCGTCTCAAGTATTATGTAAACCCTGGATGTAATGACGGAATTTTATACCATATTGTAATTTCATCGTTATCTGCCTGGTTACATAAAACATGGAGTACTTACAAATACAACATTTCTTGGGTGCAGTCTATTGACAGAATATAAATAGGTGGTCTTGTGTGTATGGTCTGTGAATGCCTGGGTGCCCTCTGTGCTTTCACATGACTGAGCTTTGCTCCTGTCATGACTCTGCTAAATTTTGCTCAGACTGTAGAATTCCATCAGAGCACAGAGTGCTTTTCAGCTGCAATATTTTTTTTTTTTTTTTTTAAAAACCAAGAGTGAAATAAGTTATCACAGTAAGAATAAAATGCTCTAATGCAGAGGTCAAGAGCGTCAGGGAGGAGACTATACCAATGACTAGCTGTTATTTACCCAACTTCTTCCCTGTAAAATATGCTGAATTTTTGCGTGTGTTTTATTGCCGCAATCTCTTGTGATTTATTTGTTTAACACTCTTATTTCCTTCAGGCTACTGATGCTCGCAGAGCTTTCCCTTGCTGGGATGAGCCTGCTATTAAGGCAACATTTGATATTTCTTTGGTGGTTCCTAAAGACAGAGTAGCTTTGTCAAATATGGTAAGTTCTTGATGGGCAAGTAATCAGTGTTTTAAATAAAACTGTAATAATGCCAGCTGATTATTTGATAGTTAATAGTGTGTCTTGGTAACAGACAGAATTAGGAATCACTAGCTATTACTAAGCAGCTCTAAATTGAGAGAAATTTTTAAAAGATTATATTGTGATGTTGGATGCTAGCACAAAACCTAAACAGGTTGTACAAACCACAGTGGTGTTTGTTTAAAAAAAAAAAAAAAAAAAAAAAAGTCTTAGCATATGTCATGCCACGTGCTACTTGATTAAGAGTGACTGAGGGAAAAAAAAAAGTGCCTTTGTATGTTTATATAGCTGTTATAGCTACATAAGCACTGGAGATAAATAAGCATGTTTTCTGCCCTAGAGAATTTTTGACCAGAACTGGGGTACAATGTGCAAGTAGAAGTACCTCTGTCACAAATACAAGTGGGTATTTTCAGGTTGTTACTCTAAATATGCTGCAAATATTTCTAGATGTTGCTGGAGAAGAGCGAGTCAGTTTAAAAATAGACTTTTTTTTTATTCCAGTAGCTAACTTTCATAGTTACCTGCAAAGTCTAGCCTTGCCCACTGATGTGGTTATGGTTTCTGTTTCAGAATTTAAAGTGAAAGCCTGGTGCCTTATTGGGATGTGGGTAATATTTTCTTTGAGGGACAGCAGCTGATAGCTGATGTGTTCAGCTGCCTTTGCAGTAATGGAATATAACGTATATGTCATAAAATTACATGTCCATATGTGATGGGGCACTTTTAGGAGGGGAACTACATTGTGGTCTGTGTTTTTTAAATTGTAAATGAAGTCCTTTCACTTTAAAATGCATGACTCATAATGATGGAATAGTTAGTCAAATGGATTGTGTAATACAGTTTCACTTCCATGAAATTAACTGATTCCCTTTCATGCTGAAGAACGTCATTGACCGGAAGCCGTACCCAGATGATGAAAATCTGGTGGAAGTGAAGTTTGCTCGCACCCCTGTAATGTCGACGTATCTTGTAGCGTTTGTGGTGGGAGAATATGACTTCGTAGAGGCCAGGTCCCTTGATGGCGTCTTAGTGCGTGTTTACACTCCTGTTGGCAAAGCGGAGCAAGGAAAGTTTGCATTAGAGGTAAATGTGCTCGGGGTGACTTCATTATGGCTGGCGCGATCTCTGACAGGCTGGACGTAGCGCTCTCCTCTGTTCGCTCACCTAGAATCATCGAATCATAGAATCGTTTAGGTTGGAAAAGACCTTTAAGATCATCCAGTCCAACCATTAACCTACACTACCAAGTCTACTCTAAGCCAATCAAGGGTAGACAAGACTAAACCATGTCCCAAAGTGCCACATCTACCCGTTTTTTGAACACAAAATTTAGGTGTTTTTGAACACCTAAAGCCATGCAAAGCTCATGAGGGTGGTTTTTGCTTTAATGGCTCGCAGAGACCGGGCTTGATATTAAACAGAACTTCAGTTGTGGACAAACTGATGTCTATAATAATGAAAACATGCGGTTTAATTCAGTTCTGATTTGGTGATGTAGACTTTGGTCCAAAGATGACGAGAAGTACTGAAGGGTAGTCTACAGCCTGGGAGAAAAAGGGCACGGGAGTCTTCCAAACCATTGTGCTCTAGAAGCTGGAAATGGGGCTCTGGAAGAAATCTTGTGTATGCTGCGTTCTTAGGCTAGTTTCAGTCATAAATTTTCAAGTTTTTACTAATTGTTCCAAGTTAACATTTCTCTTCTTGTTTCTTACAGGTTGCTGCTAAAACTCTGCCTTTTTATAAGGACTACTTCAATGTTCCTTACCCTCTTCCTAAAATTGATCTCATAGCTATTGCAGACTTTGCTGCTGGTAAAGTAACTCACTTTATTGATGAACTGTATTTTATTTGAATTTTAAACATTTAGGAAGAGGTGTGTATCCATATCAATAAACCTTTGTATTTATTTTATAAAGGTGCCATGGAGAACTGGGGCCTTGTTACTTATAGGTATGCTGTTAAAATACTGTCTTTCCCCCCTCTTTGTTCACTAATTCTTGGAAGTAATTGGATTAGTTTTAGGGAGCTGTAATTATTGGGTATCGTCCCAAATAAGACTGCGTAAATACCTTCAACTCTTGCTTCGGTTTGGATAATTTTAACTTCTGCAGCAGCGTGCATTATCGTACAAATCTTAGGAAGGCAAGAATGAGCTATTACAACTACTGTCCAAGGGTGTGAGATTTTTAAGTGTCTGGCAGCACTGCCTGTTCTACAAGAGAACTTTCTTGGCCGCTTTTTTCCCCCATAAAAGTTACGTACTTACTGACACAGCTGGAAGAGTTTCTTATTTTGTGTTGTAGGCAAGTTGGTAAATTTAGCAACCACAGTATAACCATGTGGATATGAGTAAATCAAAAATATTAACTTGCCTTCCTTTTCAGTTTTGTTTTTTTTTGTTCACCTGATCAAGCTTTTGTACTTTTGCTTGATATTATTACATTATCTGTGCTCATTGTTAGAATGATTTTCCTTCATTTTGTACAACATTGGTCTTGTAAGCTTTGGACTTTAAATCCTGAAATAGTTTGAATTTCTTCTGTTAAACTTTTAATTTGGCCTTAAAAAATTGAAATGGAAATTTGAGCCCAGGTTTAAAATCTGCTTGTCTGCTTATTGCAATTCTGATGAAATCTGATATTTTATTCCCCATGGGGGAAAAAAAAAAAAAAATTGTCCTAGATGAGTAGGATTTTTGGAAGCCTTTCTTAATGGTGCTGTTAATTCCTCCCTGCCCGCCCTTATGCTCAGTTTGGCACGCTTGCTTTATCCCTTTGGGGACAGAAGGTTGGCACAATCTGCAGGCACCATCTATGTTTTGAGATGCACATTTTTCCCCTTCGAGTTGCAGCAGTCCAGAAGTTCTGTCTGACTGACCTGCTAAGTCCTGACCGTGACAGGGGCGTTTATAGCAGAGGTTATGTGCCGGACCTAGGGAGCACTTGCGTGTGTATGCGTGTGTGCGCCTGTGCCCTGTGTGCAGACTCTTGTGCATCTGCAGTGGCGAGTGTGACACGGCTGGCTGTGCGCTTGGAAGAGCTGGAATTCCTTTGGGGATGAGGGAGGCGGAGAAGACTTGCTGTGCATACATCATGCAGTGCAAAGGGAGTTACAGTTAAGGTTCCTAGATTATGTAGGTGAGCTGTTTTATAAATAAAGGATAAACTTTCTTGTTCCTGCCTGGGTTTTTGCACTTGTCTTCTTGCATGCCATAAGGAATTATTGCTCCAAAGCATTCCAACAGCTGTGGAACTTACCAAAATAATCTAATGTCTAAGCTGAAATAGCTTTTGGTTTTTTTTCAGTTGTACTGATCACTTTTTAGCTTGCTTAGGTAATTTAACCTACTTTTGATTGTGTTTTTTCCCTGGGCGCATACCACTCTGTTCAGTTATCTTTCTCTCTTAAATACAGGGAGACTGCATTGCTCATTGACCCCAAAAATTCCTGTTCTTCATCTCGCCAGTGGGTTGCTCTGGTTGTAGGACATGAACTTGCTCATCAGTGGTTTGGAAACCTTGTGACCATGGTATCTAATAGTTACAAGTTCTTCTAGTTTTCTTTGATGTGTGTTTCCTATCGTGTGTGTGTTCAAGTGCCCCTTAAGAGCAGGCATGCTATCTTTAAAATAAAAAAAAATAAATATTTAAATAGTGCTTTATTACCACTTTCTTCTTTACCAGTGTGTTCTTTAGAAGTATTTCTAGATCTTTCCTATGTGAAGTAATGTTCAGTTGTTTGAATATAGTCCTAGTTAGAGTTGAGCAGGTGTTCTGTGGAAATTATTTTGGCTAGTCAGGTTACTTAGAAGCAATAAGCCACTGTTTTCCTTTCAGGTGGGCATGACTCACTCATCAGGCTTTCATACCAAGCAAGTGTATCAGTACCAGCTCAGCACTGCACATTGTTCTAGTCCGGTAGCTGAAAAGTTGCTCAGTAGTAACTCGTATGAATTACTTTGGATATATGGGGAGCCAGCTGTCTGAATGGTTTGATGTTTTAATTCCCATTGTGGTGGGAATAAAAGCATATCTGAGGTAGCAAGACTGAAATCTGTAAATAAATTCCATTTAGTGCTAAAAACTGAAACCTGTATCAGTCAGAGCTTCTGCTGTTAACAAATGGCTTCAGCTTGCTCTGTTCATTAGATCTGACATTCCTTTTCCCAAAACCCTGCAAGCAGATGCTTGAATCCAAATATTTCACAGGTTAGGAAGTTCCTTGTATTGTAAGAAACTGGTGTGTTTGGCAAAAAGAACATGGCTTCTGGAGCCCCAAATCTGCATTGTTCTGGCTTTTAGGCTGCCTAAATGAAGTGTGAGTGAATGGAGGAAAAACCCCAGTGTAAATATTAATTATAACACTAAGCAGAGGTTATCAAATTTTTCCACAGCGCTGTGCCTCTTAAAATCTAGTCAACTGTGTCCATTCCTGTTTGTGGTAGCACAGGTAGGAGAGCAACACAATATTTAAATGGAAAAGTAATATTAAAGTAATATATTTTTAGCTTTTAGTGCAGTTGAGCAGCTGGAAGCAAGGAGAGCCAGCATCATGTGACTAGACAACACAGTAGGATGCCAGCAAGTGCCTTGGGGACCAGTAGTGACTCACCAACCATTCGTGGTCCTTCTGACCATTGAGAGCTGTGGCAGTAAGCTTGAGAAAGTATCATTTACAAGAATTTCTAAAATTTATATTGAATTAGCTTTTTATTCTCCTTTTGAAGTTCTAGGTCTTAAAAAAATTTTCTTTAAGAATTTTTTTTCTCTTTGGTTATTATTTTATGTTCTGTGATGCAACTGTGAAATCTGAAAAGACATTCCAATGTTGTTCTCACTTTTCCAGAAAGTCAGCTTTTTCTCCTCTATAATCTGAGGTGCATATACAGCACAGCAGAACGCCTCAGTAGCATCACTGGTTTAGTTTGCCAGTACCAGATCTTACTGGCCAGCACAATATGCCGGTCCTTCTGTAGCAAAGATAAATGAGAATACTTCCGGGGGAAGAAATAGATTCATGAGCAATTAGGTTGCCAGTGGGATAAGAGGGAAAAACAGGGAGGTGAGAAGATTTAGAAGTCCAACCTAATTGCCCAAGAATCTATTTTGCAGTTGCATTAATCGTTTGGCACCAATCTGAGTGTATTGGAAACAGATGCCATCAGAAATGTAAAAGAAAATTGGATAGTCTCCACTCTAAAAATAAAGCGGGGCTTATCTGTGTAGAGTTTCAGTAACAGCTTTCCTTATTGAAATTCCACCCTCCCTGGGGTAAATGTTTCATTCATAGTAGAAGCAGTAGTTCTTTGTAGAACAGCTTAGTGGGCTGATTCTACATCCTGTTCAGTTTCTTTTACTTTTAAGGGCCCATATCATCATAGCCATGCTCGTCTGAGTGAGCCACCCAAACTTACATTTAAAGAATGGTTGGTAAGTGCAGTTATGGAAAAGGGTGTTTTCTTCCTCAGTATCCGTAGCTTGTTTCCTTATCTCGCCTACTTCAGTTAAACATTAGAAATGAAAGGAAGAATTTTAAAATGTCAATGTAACATTCTTATCTTAAAAAAGCCCACCTCTGGCCGGTGAGAAACAGATTTTAACTGTTTACTAGATTTCAGGTTTCCATAGTCTAGAACACTTTTTCAGATTCCAGGCTTTCTCCTTTATGTAAGCATCTTTAGCAAAAAACCACACCCAAAACCAAAAAAAAAAAAATCAGTCTTCTGCAGCTGGTGGTATTCAGTTTGGAAAAGACACTGTCATTGTGTTGCCCACAATTGTGCTGCTTTTCTGAGCCGTGGCCTTGCACGTCACTGACTTTTCTCCTCAGTCTAGGTAACATCCATGGCTGTTCCCTCAGTGGCTCCGCCCTGACCTCTAGTCTAGGCTCCGGGAATTTCATTTGCACCTGGTGCAGTTCTCCATGCAGAGTTTCTAAAATTTAAGACGGAGGGGAAGACAGTTATAGAGTGCTGATTAAAGAATTCATCAGCCCAAGAAGAGTATAGAGAGGAATTTATGCTTGGAATTGTTACGTGTTTCTCTGTTCTGTGCTAAACTAGGCCATTAACAGCTTATCTTTGCTGCAAACTTCTTGTTGATTAAATGAAGCTGTTGGAATTTTGTTCTTTATTCTGCCTTCTCATCTTTCCAGGAATGGTGGACCCACCTCTGGCTGAATGAAGGATTTGCCTCCTGGATTGAGTACCTGTGTGTAGATCACTGTTTCCCAGAGTACGATATCTGGACTCAGTTTGTTTCTGCTGATTACACACGAGCTCAAGAGCTTGATGCTTTAGACAACAGTCATCCTATTGAAGTAAGTTCTGTCTTTGCTATTGATTGTCTCCCTTTCTTTCCTGTCAGTTGTGTGTAAGCTTTTTTCCTATTAAGAAAAAAGGGAACTTTGCAGTCGTTCACGATGCAAAGGAAAATCTAAGGTTGCGTTTACACTTTGTGGATTTTCCTCTGCTCGAATTAGTATTTCAGAAGTGAGGTTTGAGGGTCTGAAGGTGGCTGCTTCTGGAGTTTTTCTGCTCTACTGACTTGAAATGGCAAAGTTGTGATCAAAACTCATCGTTATTTGTGGTTTGGTTTCTGATCAAAGTGGGTAGTGTTCTGGCCCTTAAGCACAGTGGAGTAGCTGCTGACTTCCTCCAGTGCTCAACAACGTACACCAAAGTGCAGCATAGCCCAGAGCCCAAGCCACCAAACTTTACTGGGCGTGTACTGGCTTCTGTCTGAGGCCCCCTTGGGTGTTTCTGCGTTGTACAGCTTAGGAAATAGCTTAGATAGATAGATGGCTTAGGAAATGTTTGGTGTAATAGGTGTTGGGAGATGACCTTACTTTGTACAACAGGTCATTTTAGAGTGACGTACTCATTGGGTGCATTTCCTGAGTATGTATGGTTCACTGTCTCAGAACTAAACAACTTTCACTGTATTTTGCTTTTGGGTAAGTGTTGAACCAAAGGATTGAGGCAGGATCCCTAAGTCTGTTTGATTAAATACCAAAACCTAAGTTACAGTTTGTTTAACCTATAGACCAATCCCAACCCAGTCATATGTGAATAAGTTTAATTGACTGGGTGCAGAGATTCCACTAAGACAATTTAGTGATGGATATGCATGCGCTTTCTTCAGTGAGAAAAGTCAGCTCTTTAAACACTAGAACAAGCAAACTCAAAATCTTATGGCAGTTAAAATTGTTCTCACTATTAATTTTCCTGTTTACCACAGGTTAGTGTTGGCCATCCATCCGAAGTAGATGAAATCTTCGATGCTATTTCTTACAGCAAGGGAGCATCTGTAATCCGAATGCTACATGACTACATCGGTGATGAGGTAAAAAGAGTGTTGTTAAAAAGCCAAGTTTAGATTGTCAAATCTTTTTACAGTTAAAAATACCATTTTACAAAATGTTTAAATCTGTCTAGTCTGTATTTTGAAAACTTTTTGCCAATTTGTATTTGGGCTCTATTTGAACTTACCTAGGAGAAATAAGATAGTGGGAAAATATGGAAGGAGGTACAGATGTACACGCTGATCGTAAGATTCCTTGGCTGATTCTTGAATATAAATGCAGCGCAGAGGGAGGATAGAAAGGACCTCCGTTCTGGTGCCATTACTTGTTCAATTGTATGTTCCCAGGACTTTCGGAAAGGAATGAATTTATATTTAACGAAGTTCCAGCAGAAGAATGCCGCTACAGGTAACTGGTGGTTATTACAAGCTTAAGAAAAGTGATTTCTGGAGACAAAGTTTTTCGTGCCGAAATAATGGATTCTTAAACAGCAGTTTTTTTCCACCTGAGATAACTGAAATGCAAGGAAATAATTGGCTTGTTTCCAGTTTCATACAATGTGTCCCCTGCACAGCCAGAATTCAGGATCCTCTAGGGGTTCTCTGTCTCAGGAGTGTGCGGCTGAGGTAATCTGAAAGGGCTGCATTTACCGTTGATAACCACATCTGCGTAGTAATCTAATTTAGAAATAGAGTATGTTGATTTGCCATATAAGCCTTTTGCAAGCTTCCTTTTGCAGTATTGATTGCATGTGTGATTAAGCAGTTCAAAGTCTTGTCTAATATCTCACAGCGCTTTCTTTACTCAAGCCTTTTTTGTGTATCAGGCATAAATGTGGAAGTGGAACATCATGCTCTGTCAGCCAAAACCAGTCCGTGTTCGGTCAGCTCTTTTGGCATAACATATGAAAAACTTAAGGAAAAGATTCTTCTATTCACCATTTTGAATATTTAATGCTCATTTTTGTTATACTTTATCACAGTGTGTACTGATTGCATTTTTTTAGTAGTAGAGAAGCTTTCTTCTTCCCTCTCTCCCCCATGAGTGGTTTAAACTAGTTCCTTTTTCTTGCCTATCATCTGTTGCAATTTGATAAAAACACAACCCAAAACACGAAGGGCAAACTGGAGTCACAATACAGCCTCCCACCCTCCAGTGCCCATATAGTGTCCTTAGGAGCGTCTGACGTGTCAAGACTCTGGGAGTCCTTAGTCAGACTTTTCTTCTGCAGAGGACCTCTGGGAAAGCCTGGAAAAAGCTAGTGGTAAACCTATTGCTGCTGTGATGAATACATGGACCAAACAAATGGGATTTCCGCTCATTTATGTGGAAGCTGAACAGGTAAATACAACTGTGCATTTTTCAGCACTTCAGATCAAAATTTCTGCCTTTAACTGTGTTTTAGGATCAAATTTAGTAGTATACAATTATTTAAAAAATTCTCTTTGATCAGGAGGCACTACAGTGGGTTGCTTTGTTTAGTGCCGGTTCTGTTTCTGAAGGGAGGGGAAGTGCAGCTCACTTGAGGAACCTAGCGCAAAGCCATATGGAGCTATTCCACAGGCGCTCTAGATCATGTGCTTGGAGTTTGCTGACATAGCCCGTTTGCTCTTTGTGTCTGAAATGTGTGTTGGGGGAGGGAACATTTGACTTAGCTCCCCTTGCCACACGTTTTGCTTTTCACTCCGGCTGAATTATGCTTATTCTACAAGATTGCACGGTGAGGGAGGATTACGGGCTGGAAGCTGAAGTCAGACAACAAATTCAAATGAGAAATAGGGCACGTATGTTTTAACAGGAACAGTCATTAATACATCGGAATGATTCTTGCGGTAGCTCCTTTTTCTGGAGGAGAACACAAGTTACTCGGTTTAACAGAGGGCACGTGAATGTATTGTGATATACAGAAGCTGAGTTTAGATGTTCTGATAATTCCTTTCTCTCTCTCTCTCCTTCTTTTTCTTTTCTTTCTTCCCCCCCCCCGTCAGCAAGAAGACGACAAAGTCTTGAAGTTAGTCCAGAAGAAATTCTGTGCCAGCGGACCATATACCGGTAAGATGAGTGCTAAGAGCAGGAGTGGAGTGTTTGTTGCTTTTCATGCAACGGCAGCAATTTTGAGAGATGAAATAGCTGCGCTGCAGAGCAGGCAGGTGCTTTGCTTGGATTCAGGTGTTTAAGTATTCGTTAAAACCTTAGAAAATCTAAGATTGAATGCTCTCACGCATGTGGTTTCCGTGTCCAGCTCGCATGGAGAATGGCATTTATCTGCAGTCTTTGGTTCATTTTTTGTTCCGAGATACTTCTCTCTTCATGTCCAGTTTAAGGCCAGTGCTGCCATCTGAGGAGCTCTAAGCTGCTGGTTTTATAGTAGTGCTGAAATAAAAGTGCCTCATATGGAAGCCAGCTCTATCTTAAGACACAGGTTCCACCCGTCTTCCATGCTTATGGACATTAAAATGTTTGGCTTGAAAGGTGATTTAGAGATTCTTGGATTTTAACTCCAAATCTGCCGTTTTCCTTCAGATTTGTGCCTTTTTAGATTTAAATTTAAGTAGCCTTGCTTAAACTGCTGCTGAAACTTGTTTGAACATCAGGCAGAGTTTCTTGGTGTTGTGTGCACACTTTCTTTTCCTTAGGCCTTCCTTTCTATTCTTTCTTCTTTTAGGGGAGGATTTCCCCATGTGGATGGTCCCCATAAGTATTTGTACGAGTGATGACCCCACCTGTGCCAAAATGCAAATATTGATGGACAAACCAGAGCTCACCTTGGTTTTGAAAGACATCAAGCCAGACCAGTGGGTGAAGGTGAGTTGTCGCAAAGGAGAACGTATTACTGGGAATAGGTTTGTTTGTCACTGTAATGTTCCCTTGCGTTTCATTTTCCTCTTCTCTTCCCCCCCTGCCCCCTCCTTGCGATCTTGTATTTCTTACGGAGGGCCTCTCTGTGCTGCTGTTGAATGTTGGCTCCTCTCTGTAATGCTTGCTGAGTGTAGTCCTTTGCCTTCCAAGTGTAGTCTAGACAATGTAAACTTGAACCTTTAGGAGTCCGAGCCCGGAAAAACAGTGTGCAATTAGAGGCAGCTTTTGAGTTGAAATGTGGTGGCTTTTTTGGTATCCCATGGCAACCACAGTTTAGTTAAAGTCCATTCTGAGCAAAAATAGTCCTGTTTATCTTTCATTAGTGTGAAGGGCTGTTGCCAGACAAGTACATATCTGCAAGTGAAAAAGTTCACTGTTGCGGTCCTCTGCAGACACCAGTCAAACTGTGAATTTAAAAATTGAAAGACAGCAACTGGCTGGGACTATTGCTGTATGAACTACTGAGGTTGAAGAGTAATTGTTTCTAAGCTGGAGCTGTACTCTGAGCGGTCACTCCATGAAATAACATTAAGGGTTAGTCTCTTTTTCTATTATTAATCAAATCTTCCTATTTAACTAACATGGGCATTTCAGCAGTCAGGCCTGCGTATTCTCCTGAATCACCATATCTATCTGGGTCCTCCCTGGTAATAGGGAGGGACATGAAATGAATGAACAACTCCAAAAATGCCCTGTCTAAATGAGGGTAAAGTTTGATATTTTTGCCTGAGAAGGCAACAGTCCAGCTCAGTCCAAGGTGAATTTGTGGGACTGCTGGCTGCAAAGGTTGTCAATCTGTGAGGTTTTTAGTTAGTGCCATGGTCCTGAGGACTGGCGGTTGAACTGACCGAAATCATAGCAGCAGCAAAGGGGACTTGCTGGTGAGCTCAGCAATGTTTTTGGTTTATGCCAGGTACTGTTCAACCAACCACAATATTTGACCATCTACACTAAAACGCTAGTAGGTAGCAGTGTGTAGCCAGCGTAGTTCATCAAGCTTAATGACCGTGACTTGCTTTTACGCTGGGCAGAGGTGCTTGCTCTCCTTTCTTAAGAAAATGGTTCTCTCTATCAAAGTTGAATGGAGCAGGTTGTGGAAGAGAGGTTACAAAAGTTAAGATTCTAGCATCTGCAGTCTCCTGCATTTTATCTTCTCAGTGCATGACTACCCTTACTGCAGTTAGGAGTTACCCCTAGAAGAGGAGTTCTCTTTTCTCCTTGCTCCTAGTTTTAGCTCTAGCCTCTGTTTCTTTGTCGTCTGTCTCTCGTCTTCTATGCCTCTTAGTGAGCGTTTCTTCTTTGAAATCTGAAGTCTTTCTCCCTTACTTATGATTTGTTTTTTCTTTTTATTTAAATGATAGGGGCTGACTTCTCTGAGCTATGGTGCTTTGAGAAATTTCTAGTTGTTCAAAAATAAAAAAGCATTTCCTTATCTGTTCCTTACTTTTAATTTTTTACTATTTCGGTACATTTCAGTTAAACCTTGGAACAGTAGGGTTTTACCGTACTCAATATAGCCCTGACATGCTGGAGAGTTTAATACCAGCGATCAAAGACCTCTCCCTACCCCCTGTGGACAGGCTTGGCCTGCAGAACGATCTTTTCTCTCTGGTAAGCAACCCTTTGCTATTCTGTCTAATAATGAGAGCTACAGTAACTGCAGAAATTGGTGTCTGAAGAGTCAGTCGGAGTTTCTGGAGGCAAAGTGCCTTTGGGATTACTGCATACATCTAGCTATTAATTAGCTGGACAAGTTCTAACTTGTATTATAAGACTTAAACCCTATGGAAGCAGTCTGTCTATAACTCCTGTTGCACTGTTCTCTGTAGGGGTGTATTATATACTATAGGCTTTTTTACAAAATTAAGTGTTTTGAGAACTTGCTTTCTTTTAAGTCATCAAAATAAGGATATTTTAATGACCCCCTCAATGACTTTGTCAAATGCTATCAGCACCATATGCTTTATTCAGTTGGGCTTGTTAAAACTGTCCTCCACTGGAGGACATGGCTGTTGGGGATTCTTGCTGTTTAAAAGCAAGGGATTACCCCCAAAGCAAGTGTTGCTGGCTCTGAACAATTGGTTACTGTACTCTGTATTTCAGATTGCACTTTCTTATTCTTGCTAGTCAGCAAGAATAAAAACCCTAAAAACGTGGGTTTGATACCCTGCTTCTCTAGCTTCAAAGCTTGTAACTCTAGTCATGACTTAGTTGAAGGGGTTTGAAACTGGAGCCTGAGTCATCTCCCAAATATTGCGAGACTAATGGTACAAAAAAAATTGAGCAATAATACACGTAGGAACGTTGTGTTAGACTACTATTTTTTGTTTCAGTTTTAATCATGTTTTTATCATAGGTGAATATAACCTAGATAATAAAAATTGATCTTCACATCTTTTCCGGCACCATAAATTATTGGTCTGGTTCCAGATTGACAAAAATCTGAGCAATCTGGTTGGAGATACCTACTGTAGGTATTATCAACTGCGCTAAGCATAGAAGTCTTTTCATGACACTGTGAAGCAGCTAATATAAAGTTTTCCTGACAGAGGGGGAAAGGCAGTACTTCTTGCACTAATTCACGGGAAGCAGGAAGCGAAAATGACTTCTGCAGTTTTACACTCTCAATTTAATGAAGAGCAAAAATTAAATCTCTCAATCTTTACAGTTTTTAGTTAAAATAAGATTTTGGTGGGTGTAGTATCTGGCTGAGAATAACTCTGGGGGTTTGCTTTTTCTTGCCAGCATTGCTGCAATTTTGTTAAGTCACTTAATCTCCTTGTCTGTTTCTTGTTTGCAAAATGTGCTTTTAATTATATAGCTGTCTCCTTGTAAAGTGCTTACCTGTGTATAAAAAGCATTGTGTGCCGTGAGCAGACAGCTGAGGTGCTTTGACTAGTGTTACCTCACCTTGGCAGAACCCCACAGCAGAGAAAATAGAGTTTATGTGCAGGCTGTGCAAACGGAACAACTGTAAAAATAATGTGTTGAGCTATTAAACGTCTTAATTCTGTTTGGAAGTAAGATTAATCTGTGTCTTTTCCTCCCCCAGGCCCGAGCTGGAATCATTAGCACTGTAGAGGTTCTAAAAGTCATGGAAGCTTTTGTGAATGAGCCCAATTATACTGTGTGGAGCGACCTCAGCTGTAACCTGGGGATCCTCTCAACTCTCTTGTCCCACACAGACTTCTATGAGGAAATCCAGGTGTTCGTGAAAGATGTCTTTTCACCAATAGGGGAGAGACTGGGATGGGACCCCAAACCTGGAGAGGGTAGGAAACTTACGCTCTGAAATCCAGTAGTGGTTTTGGAAAACTGATGTGTAAATGAGCCATCAAGATCTTGGGAAAGGGGAGAGAAGGGAGGAAGAGGAGTCTGAAGTAGGCATTCAGGGGTATTTTTATACTTAAAAACAGACAAACACAAAGCCCCCAAACAACCCTCTGTTATCAGGAGCAAGTTAAAATGGTGAAACTTTTCTCTACCTGGTCACTGACTGATAAAAATTCTCTGCTCTAACTTTGCATCTGTTGGAGTGCATGAAACTTAGTAGACTACAAGGATGGAAAGCCATGTGCGTGCACGTTTACTTGTCCTAGTTGGTCCTGCTGTAGACGCAAATGGTTAATATTACTGACTTAGCTCAGGTTAGAGGCCTAGCCTGTTGTATTTGGGCTGGAATCATGTTCTCCTGACCCTCTTGCTGTTAAAAAAAAAAAAAAAAAAAAAAAAAATCAATGTATTCTCCAGTTGGCACCAAGGATAGTGAGAAAAAGCCTAGTTTCTTTAGATATCCTCAGGCATGTGGAAGGATTGTTATACAGCTCTACCCTGATCACTTTAAGTGGAAGAACACTTAATTGCTGAATTGTGTCTCCAAATAATTATTTTGTTTCCTCCTGCTCACTCATTAGGTCATCTGGATGCCCTTCTGAGAGGTCTGGTCTTGGGCAAACTAGGAAAAGCTGGGCACAAGGCGACATTAGAAGAAGCCCGACGCCGATTTAAGGACCACGTGGAAGGAAAACATATGCTGTCAGCTGATCTGAGGAGTCCTGTAGGTTATTGTAAATTTTGGTTCCCAAAAGGCTGTCCCCACTCACTTAGCACTGTGTGCACTCAACTCTTGTATTTCAAGGAATAGGGAGGCTAGAGGAAACCAGTGTCAAGGTTTGAGAACAGCTGGTTTTGGCGGATGTCATGGGAGCTTGGATGAGTCCAGTTATGAAGAAAATGATACTGGGGAGCATGGTACAAACATCCCTGTGTTTCTTGAATCAAGTCAGCCTCATCTGTCGTGGCCAATACTTGGTCATAACTAATGAGCTCAGCTCTCCCCACACTGACTGCCACAGTACAACTCTGGTCTCTAGATTGTGTTGGGTTTTGGGTTTTGAAGACTATTCAAGTGCAGTGCTGAACCTGAGCTGACTTATACTCATTTACATCCATCCGTGCCCAGCCTACATCCTCCAGGTTTAAAAGCACTGTGGTAAACTGCAGGGATCGTGGAGGAGCTCTGCAGGTGTCAGCTTGGCCCCGCAGAGCACGAAGTCTAACTGATGGATATGGATTGAGTATACATGAAGTACTTACTAGCTAGGTGTTGCGTGGTACAAAGATTTCTTGTTCTGGTGTTTCGCTGTGGTTGAAATTACTGAAATTATGCTGAAATTGAGGAAGAGGTAAAGGAGTTGATGCATCTTTAAAATCCGGTCTTAAAACATAGAAGGGATCAGTGCTGGTATCTTCCAGATCTGTTCACTTGTCTGAAATCTAACCCAAATACGTAGAAACTGATTGTTGGATTTCTAAAAGTGTGGTTTTTGAGGGACCTTCCTTGTTTATGCTCTATTTTAGGTATAT
Source organism: Pelecanus crispus (assembly GCF_030463565.1). Lineage (NCBI taxonomy): Eukaryota > Metazoa > Chordata > Aves > Pelecaniformes > Pelecanidae > Pelecanus > Pelecanus crispus. The sequence continues at coordinate 1,659,632 of NC_134660.1, read as the reverse complement.
GTGACTATTTTGAAGCATGGAGACAGTACTGCTTTAGACACTATGCTGAAGGTGAGTGCGCACTCTGTTGTGAACACTGCCAGCCTGTGCAATGAAAAGCTAAATATGCCACCCTACAAGTTCCTCTGAGATGCAGTTTATCTGCACACGGGCTCGGTCTGATGTTTTACAGATGATGTGAACACTAGGGCTTCGTTGTGGTGTTCCTTGGTCCGTGCATAATGTGAAATTGCCACCTAGTGGATTGTTACATCTCATTTTTAGGATTATTCTTCATTGCTTGGAGGCATGGTCCTACTTGACCTTACATAAACAGTGGTGAAGATCAGTTTATTACTAATGGTCCTTTCTGCTGGTGTATGTGTAATGAGGTCTGTAATGTGGATAGGTGCAGGGTGATTGATGAACAAGTTCAATTTGTCACATATTAGGCTTGACGACCTATCTAGCAGCTCTAGCATATACAGCAGGTTCAGTAGTGCTAGGTAAGAAGTCAGCATTTAATACCATGTGCTAATATTATTAATACACTTTGGCTTTGAAGCTTCACAAGCAAGCAGACATGCAGGAGGAGAAGAACCGAATTGAACGAGTTCTTGGAGCCATCTCTCAACCAGAACTGATTCAAAAAGTTCTCACCTTTGCACTTTCAGTAAGTTATTGGAAAAACTGCTGCTTCCTTACCTTGTGAGAATGACAAGTGCATTCAGAGCACTTGGCGATAGAGCGCTGTGCGCATATAACACGCTAGAATAGGAGGAATAGTCTTAACGATGAAACCTTTGAGTTGTATCTTAAAGTTTGGGGTGGGGGGAAGCTATCGTTGACAGATTCAGCGTAGAAATGCATAAAGCCAACGTGCTGTATCTGTTGAAACAGCCTTGAATACTTGTCTACATTTTCATCTTCAGGAAGAGGTACGTCCCCAGGACACGGTATCTGTTATTGGTGGAGTAGCTGGAGGCAGCAAGCAGGGGAGGAAAGCTGCTTGGAAATTTGTAAGGGACAATTGGGAGGAACTTTATAATCGATACCAAGGTGGATTCTTAATATCCAGACTAATAAAGGTATGTGCAGCTGTAAGAAAAGTCCTGTTTGCATACATGACTAAAACTAAACTGTTATATCTGAAATGCTAAATTCTTACCCTCGGTTAATATTTTTTTCTCCTTCAGCTAACAGTGGATGGATTTGCAAACGATAAAATGGCTGCGGAAGTTAAGGTAAGAAGTTTTAATTCAAGAAGTGATTAACTTCATCTGTGACAAACATTGCGTGCTCTAGACTGTGGGCACCTGATGGAAGAGCCATGAGTTTCTACTAGGCAGTTTTTGGTTTTGAACTGTGGCTCTGCCTCTGACTGTTTTGACTGTTGCCTAGTCCCTGAATTGCACTGCTTTAGGTTGAGTTCTTTTATTGAAATGTCTTAAATTAGCATTTTCACAAAGTAATGTCCAACTTCTAGTGACTTCTATTTCATTAGCTTCACTTATTTAAACTTTTTATAAAATCCAGCACAGTTTGTGGCAGTGGTTTTGAGACACCCCAAAAGACAACCTTTAAAGATAATTCTAGCAAAATTCATAGTTGTTACAACTTCCATAGTAAGCTGAGGCTTACACCAGCACTTTGTTCTGCCCCAGACTGATATGGCACATTTGGGGCCGACTGTGTTAGCACCCAGGGCCTCCTGGGGGAATTAACATGGCAGAAATTGGCTGAATTCTGTACTATAGGTTCAAGTTTTATGTGGTCATTTGTGCTGTGTACTAAGAGCAAGGCTTTACACCAGGCAGGTTCGCGTGTTTGCAGAGAGTCTCTTGAAAGCGGTGGCTCAAGGTGATGTGGTTTCATTACTGGACTTGAGCATCCCCTCTGACTTGGGAGTGTAGGCACTGGTCTTGGTAGCGTTTTAAACATGTGTGGGTTTTATTATTTACTCTTTGCCTGCACTTTTACAGGGACTCTTTCTTGGAAGAAGAAACTTAAAAATATGGCCCTTAATTACCACTTTCCTGCTAGGAAAATGCTCAGGAGGAATTCTTATTTCAAAGATATGCTGAGCCACGAGCTCTATCTTTTTTTTTTTTTTTTTTAATCGTCTAGTGATCTCTTCTTAGAAAAGATTTAGTAGCATACATGGTTTTACAGAGAAATCTTGCGCTATAGTTAATTTTTTTCTTAAGGAACATTTTCCAAAACATTTACCAGAACAATCATCCATAACTAAATCATAACTACTTTCCAAGAGAACTTCCTGAGACAGTATACCTAGCTTTTAGCTGGAGTACTTAATGTGTCTGAGCCCCGATTCACCTTGTAGTGTACCTTAGTGTGAGGTGATCTGCCAAGTACTGGGAAAAGCCTGCTTGTGTGAAGATGGGGGATGACTCCCCACTATGGCAGCTTATTCTACCCTTTAACCAATTGTCAAGTGCAAAGTCACAGCAGCCTCTGGTGCAGCTTCTTCAGCTATTTGCAGCGGATCAATGTCGTTGATTCTGGAGGAAGAAATGTGAGAATATTCAGCACAGCTCTTGAGTGCTGCTGGTGCTTGGAGGTCATTATGCAGCTTGGAAAGAGGCCTAGGTAGAATGCTAAGAAATCTGATACCTAGACAAATGCTGTTGCAAAATGGCCTTAGGCTTCCGTTAGTGTCTTCTTCCAAGTATCCTGAAATACACACTTGATTTGCTGCTCATTTGTTGCCTCCCAATAAGGCTGAATTCATCTCTTCAAGTGCCACTTGCTGTCCCTGGCAGCGAGGACAAGACAGGACAGGAGGCAGCGTTTGGGCTGGTTCGTAGAAATGCTTTTCTTTAGCAGAGAAACGGAGGCATTTTGCTGTTCCCGCTCTGTACTTGGGATTACACGCCTTGCAAACTCGGCAAGTACCCTGCAAATTTTTCAGCGTCTGTGATGTTGGTGGGAGCAGATAGCATGAACTGTAGTCAGACAAGGAACATAATTCACGAAAGCATTTCTATATAACCTAGGGAAATCTGGCGACTTAAAAATATAATCTTGTCTATGCCTGTTTATGGACGGTTGTCTGCTTTTTATACAGGCCTTCTTTGAGAGTCACCCAGCTCCATCGGCAGAACGCACTGTCCAGCAGTGCTGTGAAAATATTCTGCTGAATGCAGCTTGGCTGAAGCGGGACGCCGAGAACATCCACCAGTATTTTCTGCAGCGCAAGGCCCCACCAGCCATGGTGTGAATCTGTGCATGCCACTGCTGCAGTCCTGCTGCCGCCTCATGGGGAGAGGGAGGAGCTACCCAACAGCTGATTCATATGCCAAGAATTTGGAGTCTTTTTCTCAAACCAATGGGGATTGGACAATGAATGTAGTTAACTGGTTCCTGCTCACACTCCAGATTTAAATTCTATTAAAATTATCAGCAATTCAGCAAAAAAAGGAGAGAAAAATCTGTAAATACAATAGTAATAAAATAGAGCATAACAAAACTGTGAAACTTCCTCAAGCCTTGTCAGTGGTTGAAATATTTAACACCCCCCCTCCTGACACTCTTATTGACAGATGTTCTGTTTTTTACACCCTCCCCCAGCCCTCCCCAAAAAAAGGAAACCAGTGGTTTCTACGTCAGTGGAATTTTGTGGAGAGTCTGGAGCAAGAATGGGTTAATGCCTCTGAGCGTTGTGCGGAACAGGTCACTCGGAAAGGCAGGTAGCTGGTATAACATATAGAGTCTGTGCATCATTCTAAGTGCAAGGTTTTGGGGAGATGTTCCTGCAACCCCCCCAATCCAAGGACAGTAGGTTCCCTCCCTTTTGTGTTACCTCTCGGCAAAAAGAAAAATGTTCTGTTGCTCTTCGGTTTTTCTCCTTGGTTCCACTTGCTGATGTCCTTCTTAGAGATAATGGAATTGTAAGGAAACATCTTTCATAGCCACATTAAATAAGAGAAAGATTCATGCAATTTTTTTTTTTCTTACTAAATTGCACCCTCAAAATGCATGCAGATGAGGAGATAACTACTGTGTGACTGGTTCTCCTGGCTGCTGTTAGGGCAGGTCTCTTCTATTCAAGACACCGTTACTTGTCTAAAAGATCCAGCTTGTTCAGTCTCCTCATGGCCGTAGCAACACTAGCTTTTCGTTCCTTTCTGTGATGTTGATGGTAATTTGATTCAGAAGCCTTAAATTAGTGATGACTGGCGTGATGATGAAGTCTAAGCTGTGTGCCATCATTTACTTCACAAAGCAGCGTGGTCTACTAACGAGACGCAACACCCTCTAATACAAAGGTTGGAGTTCCGTATATTTTTTTTTTTTCTTTAACAGGAATTCGTATTTGGTGTGGCTTAACTGTATTTCAGAAGGTCATCAGACTAACTGTCAGACTGCTTCCCTGAAACATTTTTGTGCTATTGTTTAAAAAAAAAAAAAAAAAAAAATTTAAAACAGTTGGCGTTAATAAAAATGTCAATGTGAAATTCATGTCCTGATCTTGTGTTCTGTTTGAAGCCCAAAAGAGTGTTGCTGCTTTCAAAGGACCTAAGCCTCTGAGGGAACAGCGGAGGTCGCGTGTCAATGGTGTCTTTAGCAGCCCCAAGGAAACCCTTGTTCTCAGCCTTCTCCGCTTCTGCTGTCAGTGCTAGGTCTTAGGGCAGCTGCATGAGCACGTACCATGCTGATCGTAAGTAGATCTTGTGTAATCTGAGTAAAGATTGTAGTCAAGCACTAAAGAACTGGCCAGGACAGAATTTGGAAGGTAAAGGGAGAAGAATTGTGGATAAGTGAATTTCTATTAAACAAACAGCTGAGAAGTTGAGGGACTCTGCAAGAGGGAACGGTGTTGCGCAAATGCTGGTGATGCCAACCACGATGAGCCAGGGCAGAGATACGCACCAGAAATGGGCGAGTTTATGGTTAGTGGAGGTGCAGAGCTCTTGGAACACGATAGCATTGGTTGGTATCCTTAGGGCTAGTGTGGCTGCGTGGTCAGGAATGAGACTGAAACAGGAATTCTGTTTGTCCTGAATCGTATCTGTTAACTTGACTGATGTTTTTTCCTGCTGTCAGCACTGCAGAGCCAATGTAATTTCAGAAGAGTAAGCTGGTTTCTCTTCTGCTTCTTGCACATTGACAAAATAACATGCAAAGTTGTGATTCCAGCCTGACTGGTGATGTATGAAATGAGAAGTACTGTAGCTGCAAGTTGAGGTGATCTTGTTTTGACTTTAAACAATGCAAATGACATGCAAGCAGTTGAAGGAGGGTGACAAAAATAACAAGCTTGTGGTCAGTGAGCAAACTGAATAGTCTCAGCAGACTGACTAGTCCTAGTCTCTTCTGCATGCAAAGAAAGTAGATTTTAATTCTTCGTGAAAGTAAGTTTGGGATTTGTCCGCTTAATATGAAATCTTTTTTTTTTTTTTTCCGTTGGAGACAAACTGATGCTCAGGAGAGGGTCAGGATAAGAACAGCAAGAGCTATTGTGGATGAGGAAAGAGACGAAATGGGGCTCACGTGATGATTAGCGAGGATATTGCCCATAAGAATTGAGTGTATTCGCTAGGGCCGTTGCGGGTGCGGTGTCCCAGCACGCATCAGCAATACCTAAACGATACAGAAACTAACTTTTAACAGGGGCTCCACTGTATCTGTTCAAGTTAAACACGTTTGAAGAAACCTTGATACATTCTTTCTTCCCTCTCCGGCAGTTTCCCTGGTTTCTGTGTCAAATCTTAGATAAAGACCTAAACTATGTAGGTAATAGTGGGGTCCTTTATTCCTAGTACAGGCTTATAATGGAAATACGAGCAATCCTAGTTTTCCCAGCAGCAGCAGGAGTTTGCCTCCATGTCTCTTCTGTTGCTGTCAGGTGGAATGAGATAGCCCTGCCTGGATGAGTCCTGGTGATTGAGTGATGACAAAAATCTGCATTGATTCTTGCTCACAAAAACATTGGGGTGAAACTCTCCTCCAATGCCTGGGACAGAAAGCTTTTCTCAACGATTAAACTTGCTACATCCACCCACTTCTTCACTGAGGGGGTGGTCGGTCACTGAACAGGCTCCCAGGGAAGTGGTCAGGGCACCGAGCCCGTCGAGTTCAAGGAGCATCTGGACGCGGCTCTTAGTGATCTGGTTCAGTTTTAGGTAGTCCTGCAAGGAGCGGGGAGTTGGACTCCATGGTCCTTACGGGTCCCTTCCAACTTGAGGGGTTCTATGATTTGTTGCTCCTTTAACTTTCTGGATACAGCGCTAGTGCCTGGCTTTATTCTTGGCATTGCCAAGTCAGTAACCTTGTCCTTTTGCCTTCTGTTTGCCTCCTGATCCCCCCTCCAAGAAAACCACAAAAAACTTTCTTTAGTGAGCATCCCCCTGCCTGGGAGGCAGCAGAGCTGTTCCAAAATAAACGACGTGCACTGCTGTTACCTTGCCCTCCTCTTGTTGTTCACAGTTTCAGGTAAACTTACAGAAACAGTACTTCTTGCAGACCTCATTTTTGGTTTCTTAGCGGACAGGTTGGCCGTGCTGTGTCCAAGGTGCTCCTTGTCGTAAAGATGCCCCTTTGAAGAAGTAGGAGCTTGATTCCTGCTAAGGCAGAACGTTGGTCTGATGAGACATGGATTGATACAGCCAGGCTGCAGGTCAGGCTTTTGCCTAGCGAGCTGTCTTACTGCTGAGCCAAAGCTGCTCGCTTGAATTTCAGGTGATCAGGCTTGGGGTGGCTGCTGCCCTTGCTGCGGGGGCTGCTTCCTGCTCATGTGTGAACTGAGGCAGCGGTTTACAAAGAAAAATGTATCAAAGCCATATAAATTACTTGGTCTTGAGCAGAGGGTGCATCAGTGATTTGTGCAATGTTCTCTTAGCCTTGAGATTAAAGGGTTAATTCGTATTTTAAAAGCATTTCTGAAATAACTCCATGCTGCAGATTGTTGGGGGCTTGGAGGAAGGGGGCATGGTTAGGCAACAGTTTGGTTTTTACCTGTCCTTTTTTAAAATTGTCTCCCTAATCATCTTGCATTGGTCATGATTAGATGTAGCAGCCTTGGCTAGGTGGATCTTCAGTTTGAGACGTGTCCTTTTTTTCTACCCTATCGGCTTTAGATAATTGAATCTGAGTTTTACGGAAATCTCAACGTGTTCATTTGTTCGCCGTTCTTAGCAGTGGCAGTGAAAATAATGAAAGTAGTTGAAATCCAGTCGGTGTTGGTTGCGACTGGAAGCTGATACAAAGCCAGTCTGATACCGAGCCAGCATGGAATGGTCAGGCACCTGCGCTGTGTTTGGCCCCACGACACCGAAATGCTGAGCTTCAAATAAGCTGGAAATGGAGAGGTTTTAAATTGGTTTTAGGAATGCTTATGGTGGGTGGAGGACCGGTGGCCTCCTGCCCTGCTGTTGCTGACGCAGATCCAGTCCTGCCAGGTTTGCTCAGAAAGTATCCCTTCCATTTAAAAAAAAAATAATAATCGCATGTGTGAACTCTTCAAAGCAATTTGGAAAAGGCAAGTTTTGTAATAACAAAAATATACATTCCTATATATAGTCATTGCTTTGATATTTGCAAGGCTCTTACACATGGGATAGAATAATATTTAATCTGTCAGGGAAAAAGGCGCGAGCTTGCCAGGCAGATGTGGAATTAGCTGGGAAAGAAAGTTTCAGAATCCGGTTTACTCTCTAAAAATACCTAGATTTCGGACCAAAATTTTATCTAGCATAAGCAGAACTGCAGCATCTGGAAAGACATATTACTTGCTTCCCCAAATGCCAGGCTCTTTTCCCAAACATACTCGCGTTAAGAATATGCTCTGTATTTTAAATTATAGTAAAATTAAATGGTGTACAGCAAAAAAAATAAGCTTGTGAACCCTTTGAAAAACAATAAAAATACCAGAAAACCCCCAAACTTGACTTCCCAAATCCTTCTCTAACATGTACCTACTTGTTTCTGTGCAGGGTCATGAGATGCAGCGAGGTCTTGGTGTTGCCCACCGCTGACTGTCCCTGTGATTAGCTGTTATATCGCTGTGTGTCAGAGACTTTACACCCATGTTCTGTTACAGGTACCTTAACCCATGCAAAACACCTGCACGAGTGAAAACGCTCTGTGACAGGCGATGGATAAACAAGTCTTGGCCACCAGCATCAGAACAAGGCTCATGGCAGCCGTAGGATTGATTCCAACTTGAGTGGAGCCCTCTCCCATTGCCAAGCGGGTTCTGGTTAGCGAAGGAGGATCGTGCGTGGCTCGCCCTTCAGTGACGATGTCAAGATGAGCATCCTTCCACCCCGCTGAAGGGAGGACCAAGGGATCAAAAATCAGGCTGAGCAGCGGCTGGCTCAGTGACCTCGACTTGGGCTCTTTCAGACTTTCTTTTTATTACAAGAGAGCTCAGTCTGCTGTGCTAAACTTGTGGTGTAAGGTGAAAATTATTCAAGTGAAAACGTGTTGGGGAAAATAGGCACGTGTGCCAAAACTGGGAGCCCAAGAGGATAGCGTGCTGTGCTCCACTGTGATCTTTTTCACTGGGTTGATATTGTGGACTCATTAACTTTTCTCTTACAGGGACTCAAACCAGGAAAGAAAAGCGAGGTTAACTTAAGACTGAACATAACCCAAGCGCTTGGAAATCATTCCCTCTGAGCAAGGAAGACGAGGTGAGTGTCTCTGCTCAGCCTTGTGTAACCCAGTCATCTGTGCCGGCTGGATTTCATCCAGGCTTTTTTCAAAACTGGATTTCATCACCTGACTGTTAGGAAAATGCATCTTTTCTGCGCAGCACGTAAGTCAGCCTTCAGGCTGCTGCAGCAAGGTGAGACAGAGCGCGCAGAAATTCACCACGTCGCTGCAATTCAGCGTTAGAGAAATGTTGAGCGTTCGGCAGCCTTTAACGTTTTGCTTCCTACAGAGGAAGGGCCGCACCTGGTGCATGCGTTGTCCTTTCAGTGAACATCCTCGTTCGTGTAAATAATCTTATTCTGGATTCCCGTGTTAGCTTCTTAAACCTGGCGTCATCTAAACTCTGCTTGATTTACGGTGGTTTCTGAGAGGTTTCCACTGAACTCCAAGTTCTGGATAGATACAAAATCACAGATAGCTCCTGTCCCTTGGAATTTATGTAGGATTTTCTGAGAAACCTGAAAGTGCTGAGCAGCCTCAGTAAATTTGGGAAGGGGAACCTGGTCACCTAGTTCTTGCTCTAACCATTTCACTTGCCAAAATAACCCCAAGTACCCTGATCGTCTCTAGAGTTGTTCCAAAGGTCAGCAGCTTTTCAGCATTTCTCGCCCAGTTTCTGTAGTCAGTTTATGAAAGCAGGAGATGATATAAGCCTCTGTAACGTGAATGCTGAGTATGCCATTTATGGCAATGAGGAGAAAAACAGTGCATCTAGCTCAAGTTTACAGCTCCAGCCCAAGCGCTACCGGGGGGAGCTGGCTCCGCAGTCTCGCTTACCCTGATTTTACGCTGGGTTTTCGGGCTTTCATTGCTACTGAGACCAGATTTGTACAAAATTCTTCAATCCTTCTCTCTCTCCCTGCCTTTCCTACGGGAGCAGTCCCCTAGGGAAAGTCACCCTGGTCAGCAACACGGAAGGGTTGTATTGAGTGAAACAGCACTTGCAGAAGCACCGTGCGCTTCTGGGTTGTGTCCTAGAGCTTCGGGGTGGGGAGAGGAACAGAGAAGCGTGTTGGAGCAGGACAGCGTTCAGCGAACCCCAGCAGCACACTGCAGCTGTGCGAGACTCCTCCGTTCCTGTCTTGTCCCTCCTCCCCTCTGGGGAATAGCTGCAAGAGAGCGAATTTCACCCGATTTCAACCCAAATCCTGCTCAGTGAGTTCACTTTGATCTGCGAGCGGAGGTGTACTACAGAGCGGCGAAGAGGGCTGTACGGAAAGCGAACTCCATTCCTTCAGGCTGAATAACGTGTCCGTTCTGTTCCGTGAGTCAAGCTGTAAATAGTAATTGGTCTTAAACGAGTCAGTGATGTGAACTGTTTGCAACTCTGCCCATCCGGACTCCTCCGCTGGTGCAGATTTACCAGGGAGCAGCACCCCTCTCTCCTGCTAGCACCGCGTGCTGTGGTCGCGCTGCCCGTGCCTCCGCATCCTGCGCTCCCTCGCTGTCTTATCTCGGAGATCTCAAAGCTTTGCAGTCACCAGTGAACGCAGTCCCTGTCCACCTTCCGGAGGTTCGTCTCAGCTTTGTTTTTCCAGCTGGAGTGGCCGAGACAGATGCAGGCGAGACACCGTAAGAACGTGCAACAGGATGATGGCAGCAGGACAAACGGAATTCAAATCCCGATGTATGGAGTTTTTTTAGCCCTGCTTGTAACTGCATTAAACCTGCCAGCGTGATACTTAGTGCTCCTCATCCAGAGATCTCAAAGCACTTTACAAAAGAAGCTGATCTGGATTTGTCCCCATTTTTAAAATCTGAGGCTCAAGGCGTGGGTAGACAAAAGAAGTTTTCCGAGATTCTCCGGCAGGCTGCTGGCAAAGGGAGGGACAGTATGTAGGTCTCCTGAGCCCCAGAGTACTGGTCTGTCCCTGTAACCTGGATTTCTTTAGGGGAATGATGAATCTTTGTGTTGCACAGCTGTGGGTATGAGTCCACTTCCTCAGCAATGAATAAGACCGGTCCTCAGGGGGCCAGCACTCGCTTTGCTCTGCAGCGTAAGACTTTTCCTTGGACAACAGCCTGTGTGTGTGTGTGTGGAAAGAACAGCAGTGGTGCAGGACAGGAAGGCCTGGAGCCATCAAGGATGAGTTAGACCGCTTTTCCCCATCTTCTGCTTTCAGCTGGCGAGGGGAGAGAAGCCTGCCTGGCACTTCAGCCCACGGGAGGAGGCATCGGTGGTGCCGCCGGCCTCTGGAAGCTGCCCCACCTCCGCGTGTCCCGGCCTTGAGCAGGTCACGGAGCACCTGAAGCCCCGAAGGTGCTGTTGTGCTCGCGGGTGATGTACCTTTCTTGCGGCCGGTTGATAAATGCAGTTGTTCACAGCTGAAATGAAGGTGTGCCTTTAGCTGCAGGACCCACTCTGCGTGTGCTGCGCGGGGCAGGAATGCGACTGCCAGCCCAGTCCGTCACGCTGATGATGTCAACTGTTCCCAAGTATTTGTAACTCAAGAGTTTTCTCCTGCTGCGGTCAGCTGAACTTCCCCTCGTTTACCCGCTCAGAGGCGGCTGCATTTGATCAGATCCCGTTTCTGGAATGCATCCCTTTCCCAGGAAACCAAAATACATTCGGAGTAAAGAATGATTAATCAGAGCCGTACGACTGCCAGGGAAGAGCAGAGCCTAACGCCCGCCTGCCTCTCCCGTGGCAGCAGCGCTCTTCCCCGCGTCCTCGGCCTCCTGCCCGCAGCAGAGGACGGGGCTGGGGCCCGGGTAATTCCCTTCTCCCTGCGGCCTCTGAATTTAGTCCCATGGCGCAGCCTGATTGTGTTACTAATTGCTCTCTCCTGGTGAGCAACCTACAGCCCTGCAAGTCACAGGGACTGCCTTTACCTGCCTTTAATTATTCAGCTACACCTTAGAATCATCGAACCGTTTAGGTTGGAAAAGACCTTGAAGATCATCCAGTCCAACCAGTAACCTAACATTACCAAGTCCACCACTAAACCCATTAAGGGGAGAGTCATAATTTCATGTTGCCTGGCTTGGTGGCTGGATTATTTTTAATGAAAGTAAAAGTAGGAATCACTAAGGTTGGAAAGGCCCTCTAAGATCATCAGCCCAACATCACCCCAACACCCCCCTGCCCACTAAACCATGTCCCCAAGTGCCACAACTGCCCGATTTTTGAACCCCCCCAGGGCTGGGGACCCCACCACCTCTCTGGGCAGCCTGTTCCAACGCTTGACCGCTCTTTCACTAATGAAATTTTTCCTAATATCCAACCTAAACCTCCCCTGGCGCAGCTTGAGGCCATTCCCTCTTGTCCTATCGCTAAATACTTGGGAGAAGAGACCTCACCTTGCCTCACCTTTGTTCTGCCCTTCTTTTTTCCAGGTATTCATTTTTCCTTTCCTTTTTTCCCCCCTTTTTTTTCCCCCCTGTGCATCCCTGCCCTGGTCTCCCACATACACTGGTCTCCACTGGTGTGAACTGGGAAAGTCACGGAGTCTTTTATTTCCATTGCTGCATTTTAATGTGTGCGAAACATCCCTCAACCACAACTGACGTAGCTTTTGCACCAAATGTCGGGCTGGAGTCAAAAATCCTGCCCGTTGCTCGGGGAGCGGGGGTGTGGAGGGACCCCCGAGCCCCCCGGGGCGGGCAGCCGAGGGTCGCTGATGTCGCTGCCCCCCCCCAGCCCCCGGGGGCCCGCAGAGGGGAACACTTAAATAAATATATACAGCGGCGGGGGCTCTGCCTTCTCCCCGCCCTGCAGCGTTCGGCTGCGGCTACCGGTACCGAGCCGTGTCCGGCAGCGCCGGTTCCTGCGGGATGCTCTCCGGGGCCGCGGCAGGGCAGCCGCCTCCCGCGGTCCCCTTTTACACGGTGCAGCCTTAAACTCGCGGCAGCGACGCCGGGGCCGGTTCCCCCCCGCTCTCCCCTGGGGCTCCGCTCCCCGCTCGGGGCCCGGCACGTGGCTCCCCCCGGGGCCGGTTCCGGGGTCGCTCCCCGCGGCTGCTGCGGGCCGAGCCGCTCCCCGGAGCCGCCGGGCCGGGCCGGGCCGAGCCGCCCCCCGGAGCCGCCGCTGAGGCCCTGCCGGTGCCCGCTACCGGCGCCCGCCCCCGCCCGCGGCGCGGCCCCCACGTGGCCGCCTCCCCCGAGGGGGGGCGCCCTTCCCGGCACCGCCCAATCAGCGCGCGCGCGCCGCCGGAAGCTCCGCCCCTGTCTTTCCTTTCCCCGTTGCCCGCCAATAGCTGCGCCCCGGTCGCCGTCGCCAATAGGAGGGCGCGCCGCCGGGGAGCCGGTGACCAATCAGCGCGGCGGCGCGGGGCGGCGGGCCGCGGCTGGTATCCCTCCGCCACCCGCCCCGCTCGGTGTGCGCGCGCGCGCCCGCCCCGCTCGCGCGGCCCTTTTCTCCCTCCGCCGCCCGCAGCAGCAGGAGCCGCCGCCCGCCGCCCCCGCCCCGCCAGGCCTCCGCGCCGGACCCCTCCCTTGGCCGCGTCCGCGGGGCAGGCCCCGGCTTTCTTCCCTTCCCCTCCCTCCCCTCCTCCGGCCCCGGCCCGCCCCGCTTTCCCCCCCCCCCCTCCCCTTTCCCCACCGGCACCGGAGCCGCCACGCCGCCGCCATGGAGCTCATCACCATCCTGGAGAAGACGGTCTCGCCGGGTAGGGCGGCGGGCGGCGCGGCGGCGGCCTGAGGGAGGGCGGCGGGTAGGCCCGGCGGGGCCGGGCGGGGCGGGGGCCGCGCACTCCTGGGGCGGCCGAGGCGGCGGTCCCGGCCGCGGGAGGGCGTGGGCGGCGGCGGGGAAGGCCGCGGGGCGGCCGGGCCGGGGGTGGGAAGCGGGGCGGCGGCGGGGGGGGAGGCTCGGCCGCGGGGGGCGCCGGCGGCGCCTGAGGGCCGGGCGGTTGGGCCCCGCGCGCCCGCTGACTGACGCCGGTTCCCCCCCCAACACCTCGCAGACCGCTCCGAGCTTGAGGCGGCGCAGAAGTTCCTGGAGCAGGCGGCCATCGAGAACCTGGTGAGCGCACGGGGGCGGCGGGGCCGGGGGTGGCGGGGCCGGGGCCGGTGGCGGGCGCTCCCCTCCCCCCCCCCCCCACTCCCCCCCCCCCGCCCCGCCCGGCCGAACCGCCATGGGGCGCAGCCTACCCTGCCCGCGCCCGGCCGCCGCGCCCGGCCAATAGCAGCGCGTCCTCTGCCCCCCGCCAGCCAATGGGAGCGCGGCGCCGGGCGAGGGGGCCGCGCCGGCTGCGGGAGCGGCCCTGGGCCATGTGCGGCCGCGGCCATCGCTGCCCCGGGCGCCGCCCGGCCCCGCCGCTCCCCGGCCCCGCCGGCAGCCGGGCTCCCCGCTCCCGGCACCGGGAGCGGCTTGGCGGCCTCCGCGCAGGCGGGCGGCGGAGGGACGGGAGCAGCGGAGCGGGCCCGGAGCCCCCGCCGGCCCGGATAAGGGCGGGGGGGGGGGGTCAGGGGAGGTCAGGGGCTTGTGGCTGCACCCCGGGGGGGGGGGGGGGAGGGGAGCTCCGCTGGGCACCGGGGGGCTGGGCATGGGGTCACCTTCCCAAAAAAAAAAAAAAACCCGAAAAAAAAGGGGGAAAAAAACCATCAAAAAAGGAGGAAGGAAAAAAAAAACCCACCCCGCCTTTCATCCGTGCGCTGGAGCGGGGGCGGCGCGGGGAAATTGAAGTCGCGGGCGGCGGGGTAGGATTTTTGCTTAGTCAAGGTGTGGTGCTGCAGCCGCTCCGCCGTCCTCCGAGGGGAAGGGTTTGCGGCGGCGCTGGGCGCTCCTGGAGGGCGGCTTGTGTGGCGGGGGGCTTGGCTCCCGGCCTTTCTTATCATCACGAGCCCAACCGGCATCCTTTGGGGCTTTTTAAGCAATTATATGCGATGGTCTCCACTGGTGTAAAGTGGGAAAGTCATAGAGTCTTCATTTCTGTTGCTGCATTTTGAGGTGTGTGAAGCATCCCTCAGAATCACAACTGATGTAGCTTTTGCCCTAAATGTCAGTTTTGAGTCAAAAATCTCCAAGTTGCTGCCTGTTAAATCATAGGATCCCCCCCCTTTAGACTGAACTTTCCTGGGTTCTGTTACCTGAAGTATTTCAGGGCAACGTGCTTGAGCTGCTCACTATCCTGGGTTTCAGGATTTTAAAACAGCTGAGGGATACACCAGTTTTTCGAGGTTTTGTTTGCACCTGCTCCCTTGCGAGAGCCAGCTCAAGGCAGTGAGCGGAGGAAGCAGAGTGTGCTGGGGCTAAAATTCGTGCCCTGGCGTGGGATGGGGATGCGGAACGGCGCAGCCGTGGAAGGGGCAGGGGTTGAGGAGCTCCACGTAGGCTACGAGGGCGGTTGATGGCTCGGCTTCGCAGGAGGATGAGGTGGGAGAGTGAGGATGAGGGGCTGAGGGCTGCTCCCGTCGCCGTACGCAGCGGTGGGCGGGTGGGAAGAGCTCCGGCTGGCCCGGGCAGAGGGAAGGGGTTGGGATGGGAAGGGGTGGGAGAGACGGGGTCGAATGGGAGGTTCTGCACCCAGGGCTGCAGCTGAGCACCCGTTGCTGGAGGTGGTCTCCCGGTTAGTTAACAGAGAGGCACCCGCAGAGCAGATTGTTCTTCTTCATCCCCTCCTCCTCCCTGTAGTTAATTTAGACCCTTTTCTGAGATTTTTCATTGACACTTCTGTAGGTGTGAGAGCTGAGGTCGTATGCATCTGCATTTGCTTTGAGTCTCAAGTCTGGAACACTTAATGTAATGCTTCTCATTTTTAGCTGGAATTATTCTTAAAGCTCCATGAAAAGACAAATTTTATTTTTTTGCTAATTTATGAGTGAGATATCCAAGGACACTTCTTCATCTTTCAATTTAGTACAGTTTTCTTCTCAAAGGCGGCAGCAACACTTTTATTTTGTCCTGTGAACTTTTTTGAACGGTTCCTCACTTTTATCAGCCTATAAATCGTGAGCTGTCTTGGTGGTTGGGAAGTGGTTTAGTGTGGTATATTTGTAGGGGCTTTGTCTATTGCATTAAAATTTTAGAGTATCTCTAATGGCTTACATTCATCAGTTTAAGTTGTCCTGCATTTTTGTTTCCAAATCCTGCAGTTTGAATGTTGAAGAGTACCGGGTAGCCCAGCTACAACTTTTTGTTTTTTAAGAGCTGCACTTGGTCATTGAAAACACAGAGTCCAAGATACTGAACTTATTCTGTGTTTCTTTTGAACTTTTGAAAGTTAGGTTACTTTTAAAAATGGCTTTTTGGTGCCCTAAAATCTTTGTGTGTATCTTAAGTTCTGTTACAGAGATTATAGGAATGGGTTATGTATAATTGTATGTTAAATGTTTTCAGGAAAACCATGTTCCTGCTTGGCGTGAAACGGCTTTGAAAATGGCGCAGCTGTTTCCACTATTTCCTAGAAAGGTTTTCTTGGTAGGCAAAATGCTTCATAGGGCCAGTGATCTGAAAAAGCTTCGCTGCTGAAACTTTAGCTGTATCTTGTACCCAGCGGAAGTCTCTGAAATGTAAAGCTGTCAAATCGGGAAAGGATTTAAATGCGGAGGCATTTCTCACTAGCTCTCACCAAAAGCAAGTGGCACGAATGTCAGGTATTTTTATCCACAAGTACGCGCTTTTTCTGGGGGGGGTAATCTTTATATGTGTCTCTGTACCTTTGATTGCGGAGAAGCAAGTTTGTAATCTTACAAACCTATTTGTAATGCAGCAGAGGAGCATCTGATTTCACATTTTAACAATTCCCATCTTAGATTATAGTTTGGGTGTTTGCCTTGAAGCAAGGAAATAAGTAGCAGAGAGTTACTCTTCGCCATGTTTGATATCCATCCAGAAAATACATATCTTGGCGTATGACCCGGGTAGTTTATTTAAAGGAATACTTAAAGCAGGCAGGAGCACGGAAGGTAACAGTCTCTCAAGTAAGCCGAAAAAAATCCAGCAAAGTCAATGCCTACTTACGCCGCTTTCCAGCGGTTCTAATTAGGAGCTTAGCGCCCGTAATCTCGGGATAGAGCCGCCGTCGTTGCGCGGTGGCGGCGGTTCGCTGTTGGCCTGGTAGAGAAGGAGCTTCAATGAGTCGTGGCCTCGTTTTGCTGGGTGAATGGGGACTTTTTTTTTCTTTTTTTCCCCTTGTTAGTGGGGAGGTGCAGGCAGGGGCAGGTGCGGGCAGGCAGGCACGGGTGCTGAGCCCTCCTCTCTCCCCAGCCGACCTTCCTGGTGGAACTGTCCAGAGTGCTGGCAAACCCCGGCAACAGCCAAGTTGCCCGCGTGGCGGCCGGCTTGCAGATCAAGAACTCCCTGACGTCCAAGGACCCCGACATTAAGGCCCAGTACCAACAGAGATGGCTCGCGATCGACGCCAACGCCCGCAGGGAAGTCAAGAACTATGTAAGTTTTGTGACTTTTGGTTCTCCGCTGTTGTTTGCTCATGTGGGGGGGTAAGCGGTGAATGCCTTGTCCGTCCTTTTCCACCTGAGGAGTCTGCTGTTGGCTGGCTGCTCCCTTTCGCAAGATGAGCAATGTCATCTGCACTTGCTTGGGTGCTTTGCTGCTTGTAGCATATTTAATCTGTCGAATTACTAGGGTAAAAAACCAAACAGGTACGAGGCTGCCGCTTTTAAATTCACACCTGTAAATACTTTTACAAGGAGGCTCTGAACAGTCTCCTGCGATTGCAGGAGCTAATGGGCGCGGCTTCCCCGCTGGGTGATTGCAACTGGGTCGGTGTTTGCTTTTTCTTATGCTTGAACAGCTTCCTCAACTGTTTTACAATCCACATCAACATCGTTGAAGCATACTCTGTGTCCAAACACGCATGTTTACACGAGGCCTACCAAATTGTAAGAGCAGAATATGGTCAAAAATTTGCAAGTTCCAAATAGGAAGTTATATTCTTAAATTTTCACACAGTTGGTGAATTTGCCTGAGGACTCCTTTGTTCCTTGGCAGTTAAAGTTCACTTGCAATGGCAAAGCTGGTGGCTTAGTGTTTTGGGGGCTAATGGGAGCCAGGGCGTACTTGGATGCACGCAGCATTCTGTAAATTGGTACGAGTTGGCCATACGCTTTACGTAACGGTTTTGTGTTAACAGAACCTGTACGTAGCAGAATAAGGTTGGGCGAGTGATGATGATACAACTTTAGTCTTATTTACGTTGGTGATAGCTGAAGGAGAACTTAACACTGTTAGCAGGAGCTGTCATGCACTGAAGCTTACAAAACCAGTTTATTACCGTTTTCTGTCAAGTACCCTTAGAAATACAGTATTTGTTAAGTGGATATGCGGAAAATGAAGACGTATAACTAGAAGAGCTGAAACAAATGCACACCCCTTCAGCTTTTTAAGAAACAGTTATTGAAGTATACAAAAAAACCCACCCCATTCTTCTGATTGATTGCAATACAAAAGAAGATTTTTTTCAGTCCTATTCAGATTATTTTCGCATAAACAGTCTGGTATTTGGGGGGGGATTTTTAAATCACAATTTGTTTAGCTTTTGCAATTTTGCTTTATAATACAAGCTGGGAGGAATTGTTCAGTGAGTCATTGTTGCGCGTTATGGCGCATAGCATTGTGTATGGGATTTAAAGGATGTGGTAGAAGTACGTGTAATCACACAGCTGTATCTGACTTCCTGAAAGGGGCAGCCATGGCCAAGTTCATTTCAAACATTATTTGTCCGTGGTCACGGCCTCATTTGCAGCGGGAGAAAGCAGAACAAGCAAACTGCTTTATTGAGGAAGGGGTGTGTTTGGAATAACATCAAGCGAAGGCTCCAGTGGCAAGCCCAGCGCCCATCTCTCGTTGGTCACTGACATCGAACCATCGCCTGCTGATCTCTCCCGTAGGTTTTGCAGACGTTGGGTACAGAAACATACAGGCCCAGCTCGGCCTCTCAGTGCGTGGCCGGCATCGCGTGCGCAGAGATCCCCATGAACCAGTGGCCCGAACTCATTCCCCAGTTGGTAGCGAACGTTACGAATCAGCACAGTACGGAGCACATGAAAGAGTCGACGTTGGAGGCCATTGGATACATCTGTCAGGATATCGTGAGTATATTTTAAGTATTATTGTATGTTTGAAGTGCTGGCCTAGCCTTTCCCCAGCACCTTTTCTCTTCCAGCCTTTCCTTTCTCACACCTCTATACCTAGCAGGCTGTAATGCTTCCTTCTGGCTGTCTTTTAATACTTGTCCGGAAGATGCGTCTGTGCTGACAGAACCATGGGCGGTAAACACACAAGGATGGTGTCTGAAGGGAGTGACCCGCTTTCGCAGCACAAATCCAGGTCATCTTTTGTAAGGTGCAGATTTAAGTCTGTACATCGCTGCGGTCATATGATGGCGAGGGGTGCTGTTATAAAACTTCAGCTGAACGTCCAGTGGTGTAAAATGTTACAGATGAATGATAAGTGTTTTGATTCCTTTCTGTGTTGGGGAAACCTGACATCTACCTTCATCTTGCCTGAGTCCGTTTATTCTTAGCTTAGGAATTTTTGATGCACAGGCAAGAATATAGCTCTTTGAGGCACCTTCTACAAAAGGCCTCATGGTTTTATCAGCGTAGTGTGCAGCATTGAGTATCTGATGTGAATTGTCCGCAAAAACCCTGCGTGCTGTCTGACCTACCACTGAAAACCAAAATGAGCTGCTGCTTTTTTGGTGCCACTGAACGCCTTGGAGAATGTACGTGCAGCGTATGGCTGGTTGAACCTCGGTATAGTGAGGTAGAAAGAGAAATCTTCTGTTTGGTGCTTCCATCAGACTGCAGGGGATTGGTTTCACTGGGGAGGTCAGTTGCTTCAGGGAGGGTCAATGAAATAAAAGAGGAAATCTGCAGCTGTATGGGGGGCATGCTCCAGGTCAAGCGTTGTTTGTCACAAGTCCGTGCAAGACTTGGGTGCGTGTTCGGTGTTTCTTTGGGTGGCAGGTAGCGTTGGCCTTTGGATTGTTGGATGCCCATGCTTGCTGGTTGGGTATTTTGTAACCGAGATCCCTCTTAAGAGTTTTGTAGTTTGTCAGTCACACTGTGACACAGTTTGTGACCATAGTTTGGGAATCTACTGCTGGATAAATTCTGAGGTAACAATACAGTTATTTGGGGATCTTGCAGTTTGCCACAAAGAAAAATTAATCTTGAGTCTACATTCACAACTTTATTCTTTAAGCTTTGAGTGCTTAACAGTTACCTATTCTTGCTACCGGTCCAGGCAATATATTTTTGCACTGCATCTAAAAAAGCTTGGCAACTTTACCAATAAAAGCATCAACTGCAACTGCTGGCGTAGACCTCTGCCCAGTATATAAAGGAGCTGGAAAACAGTCAGTGTTTTTTAGCTTGCTAATTGAATGAAGTCAAGTAGTCTGAAGCTTGTTGACCTGTTGTTTGAAACAGTCGCGTTTATTTGGCATTTAGGACTGGAATACCTGGAGTATTTGTGCTCAGTTCAGTCTTCTCTTTCCTGTCCCAGAAGCGGTGAAGACGTAATGGTGTATGAATTCCTTGTACTTGCGTTCTGGTCCTCCCATTGAACAAAGGGCTTCTCAGCCTTCATGTCTTAAAACTTCTGCTTGTAGATTTCGGGATCAAACTTTGAGGTTACTTTAAAATATGGAGAAGGCTGTTCAGCTGGCAAATAACTTTATCAACACTTCTTTTAGGATCCAGAGCAGCTTCAGGACAAATCCAATGAGATCCTGACAGCCATCATCCAGGGAATGAGAAAGGAAGAGCCCAGCAACAATGTGAAGCTAGCAGCTACTAATGCACTCCTGAACTCTTTGGAATTCACCAAAGCAAACTTTGACAAAGAGGTGAGGGGGTAACAATTCTTGGGCTAAAATGCAAGGGCTGAATCCACGGTCTATGAAGAGAAATCATGCACCACGCTGAATTTTGATGCATAATTCTGTTGCAACTGAGACTTGGATTCATTTCTGTAAATCCGGTATGCTCTTGTTGTAATGCAGAAATACTCTGGAAATCTTCAGAGATTCATCAATGGAAAGGAAGCATCATGGATTTTTTTTTGGATAAATTTGAACTGACCTTAGAGTTTAGCCTATTAGATGCTCTGCTTCCTAATCAAACTCTACTCTATAATGCTGCTGTAAGAGTACAAGCTTGGATCAGCACTTTCTTTCAAGTGGTGTGGCAGCAATCCAGATTTAACTTTGCCTCTGAAAATTGTTGGGGGAGGAAGGCCTGTAAGAGCCTTCAGAATAGGGGCCTCAGAGTGAGAGTCTCTTCAGAACAGACAAATCTATTGATTTTTTTTCTTTTCCTTCTCGGATTAAGTCTATCCGCTAGGTCTCTACCAGGGAGAGTATGGGGAAGATGGAATTAATACTGAACCTTCAGCTTAGAAGGTCTTTTAATGAAAACTTGCCCTAGTCAACTATTCAGTGGATGTTGATGGGGATCAACTAGAGTCTTTCAGAATTTGAGACGGGAGGTGCATGATCCATTCAGACCGTATTTCTGTTGGGCTTCAGTATGGAAAATATCCTGGGCATAAGTCTGTTCCTTCCTACTAAAATGCAAGTATCCAGGTACTGCCCCTCGAGAAATTTACGTGCTGAGTTTTGAGCTTTCTTGAAGGAATTGCTGAAATAGTTCAGGAAACAGCAGGATTGGTTTTTTTCTCCTCCCCCTGAAAAGCTAGTGTCTTTAGTTCTGCTGTATCTTTCTATTTTGGACAGCCTGTTAAGCACTTTTTAAAATGGAAGCCTGAGATTCCCATTTTGGGGAAGAAACGATTTAAAATACTGCAGTGAATAGTAACCTGTACTGTTCCTTGATCTTTAGAAGTGCCACGTGAGCGATTGTACTAGTCCAGACTCAAAATACAGCCTCTGTAGGAAGGCTTGCAAAGACTTCGGTGCTTTTGTAAGGCATTTCTAATGTTCCTTTATTTCTCCTTCTAGTCCGAAAGGCACTTTATTATGCAAGTAGTCTGTGAAGCAACGCAGTGTCCAGATACAAGGGTGAGTGAAATTAAATGCTTGATTTGTCACTGCACTTTCCTGGGGGTAGAACCTCTAGCATCAACAAACAGTTGAAAAGTGTTATGTGAAATAAACAGTGTTCTGTTAAATGATTGGTGCACATGTTACTTACATGTTACTTATGCAAACAAAATGAGTTTTATACTTAAAAGTTAGAAGTAGTAAGCTACTAAGAGGATATACGTCGCTTGTTGTGAAAGACCTTATTAGGTCTGGAGTAAACTAAATCAGCAAAAAGGCTGGGTTATTAATCTGTGGTAGGCTACAACTGTGCTTGGTTTTCAAAGCGCCCGGAAAGGTCACATCTTTGATCCATTTTCTACTCTGACAGGTACGAGTGGCTGCCTTACAGAATTTGGTGAAGATAATGTCCCTTTATTATCAATATATGGAGACATACATGGGTCCTGCGCTTTTTGCTGTGAGTACTCAGGTTTCTCATATATAGTTGTCTGATCTTCCTGTACTCCTTTGTCCTGATCGAAGAGGAAAAGTTTTCCTATGTTCCTGATTTGGTTTTGTTTTCTTTGGCTGTGACCGCATGCTGTGAATCCCTCTCTCCTAGCAAAATCTGTGAAACCAGCATCAGGTATTTCGGACTTGAGACTCTAAAAGTCAGGACGATGCAGGTTGCTTGACTTGCTCTGCAGTCCTCCTGAGGTGCTGATAGCCGATAAACTTCTAAATGAGGAGATTGTCTTCAAGAACAGTAACTCTAATGTGGCATCTGATTTCAGACAATCTCAAATCTCATAGCTGTTGGCCAAAAGTTGGGGCACGTATTTCAGGAGAAACAACTCGTTAAAACTTCTTCTCTCCCCTCCTTTCTTTCATGTTTCTGAAGATAACTATTGAAGCAATGAAAAGTGACATAGATGAGGTGGCTCTACAGGGGATAGAGTTCTGGTCAAATGTCTGCGATGAGGAGATGGACCTGGCTATAGAGGCGTCTGAGGTGAGCTTGCAAATGACCGCTGAAAAGCAGCAAACGCCTGCGATCATGTTTGGGAATGCTGAACTCATGTCTTTGAACCGCGTCTGAAAGTCCTCCTGTTCTCCCAAGTGGAATAGTGTAGGAGAGCCCATCTGAGCCCCTTGTGCGGCAGTCGTGGGTCCGTGATGAGACATCATGCACCACTCTGATGCGACGTGATGCATGTCTGTAACAGAAGCTGAGACCTGCGCGAAGCCCGCGAGGCTGGTTGACTCTGCGGGTGTTACGTGCGTTGCAGACATCGGCACGGTGTTGTGGTACCCAGCTTAGTTTTTAGCTGCTAGCTTGGGTGCTAGGAGCTGTCTCAGCCAGGGCTCAGCTGTGATTAATTTATTCTGCTGTTCAAGGTAAATTCGAAGCTTGTAGTTAAGGTTGCACAGGGGCCACCATTTGGAATCCCCTTTAATAACTCCTTGGGTTATTTTCCAGCCTCTGCAGCCTAATGTAAAGTTCTTAGTGTGGCCTGAATATAACCCCTTTTGCTTACCAGATCAGATGAGGATGAACTGCCTTTTTAAGTGAGCAAAATGGTTTTAATGCCAGCCTGGCTGGGAATTGAAACTACTTGAGATAAAGATTCTCTGACAGGTTTGATGAGAACACACTGTGACATACAAGTGCTAGTTTTCTGCAAACGTATGTGACAGCTACCTGATTTCTTTTTAGCATTCCAAAGTCAACTCAAGCTACTCCTGTAAGGTTAACCTAAATGTGCATTAAGCGTGTATACTAGGCACAGTAAGATACCAGAAGATTCTCGGTATCGTGAAGATCTTTGAGCTGTTGCTTCCTTAAGACAGCATCTCGAATTGTTGAGATATATGTACCGCATTGGAGGGAGAGCATTTCTTGAATTACCTGCTGTCTGGGAGTCCTGGTGGACTCTGTTATGCTGACATGTAAGATTTTGGGGGTTTGTTACAGGCGTGAGCGACTTATTCCTACCCCAGCGCGCAAAAAGATTGATCACATTCTGTATAATACATTATTTATGAGTTAAGTATAAAATTATGAAATGAAATAAAAGTAACCATTATCCCTTAGAATGGATGGGGCTGGAGATGAATTTGGGGTATTGTTCTGCATGCAGATGCTGTTTGCATAAATTAGCTGTAGAGATCAATAATAGCTTAAACTTTGAAGGGCTCTAGATGAATCATATCCATCTTTAAAAGTAGCTAAATATATTTTTATGTTGAATGCCCAAAAAAGCAAGGATAGCAAGGATAAAAGGACAGCCAGCAGCGAGTGGGTTTAGTTTATACGCTGAAGACCTTTTGCTGCTTTTACTTGGGGTCACTTGTTAATTATACATAACTGCAAACTGAAAATATTTGTATTGTACCATGTGAGGAGGGGCTCTATATGTGTATGGAATGTCAAATTGAACTTGCTTATTGAATATTTAACTAGGATTGGTGCAGGGTGTCCTTGAAGTTCCTGTGTGTTATGGTAACTTAAAGCTTGTGTTGGAGGAGAAGAAAGCATGCAAAAGAGAATTTGTATCTGTTGGAGTTCATAATTCAAACCTTGTGCCAATATAGCCACTGAGAATCATTTTGTAACCTTTTTTTCTAGGCAGCAGAGCAAGGAAGGCCTCCAGAACACACTAGCAAATTTTATGCGAAGGGAGCACTACAGTATTTGGTCCCAATTCTAACACAAACATTAACAAAACAGGTGAGTTGCAAAATCCCTGCTGCATGTCAAAAAATCTGTGCTATGCCTGCTTCCAGGTTCTGGGGCAGTGATGCTGCCATGGCAAACTGAAGAGCAAACTGTCAGTGGTGGTCATTGCTCCCTTGCATGGGTGACTTCTTCGTGCTTGGTCCCAAAGGTGCTTTAGGTCCCCTCGGGTAGTTTTTAAGGGTGCGTTTGTTCAGGTTTGTTCACCTGTAGTGGCAGTCCTTGGTCTGTGATGAGACATCATGCACCACTCTGACTGAATGATGCATCGTGGTTTTTAAGGCTGAAACTGTGAGACTGCATGCAGTGTCATTTTTATGCTGAATTCTGTTAACACATGCTTGTATTTATGGTTTCTGAAGAGGTTTGATAGTTATCTGTATTCCTAACGAAACGTTTGTGAAATTAAAACCAATATACAGTCTCTGCGTCATTAGAGATCCAATTTCTGGAATTCTTGAGCTTTACTTTTTGAACTGTGAAGTCCATATTTGTTTAGTACCTATTAAGCACTTCACGGGGACTTGTTTGGACTGTGTTTCACAGTCTAATCAAAATTAATGGAATCACTTGCTACAGCAGGTCTAATTATAAATTAAAACTGTTAATTAAGCCATACAGGACGGAGTTCATTTGGCTTACTGCGATGAACTGGGAGAATGTTAGGTGCTCTTAGCGAATCCAGGGAATTGTTTCTCTGTTTTGTATCGCTGTCCGCTTGGATGCGGAGAGTTAAATTGCAGGAAGTTCTAAAGTGCTTGTTAAAACAGGGAAGATAAAACAGATAAGAGAATCGAAGGTACACAGCTTCAAAGGAATTTGGTAAGTGGCTGAGCTAACAGTCAGGGGGGAGAAGCTATTTAACTGGTACGGCAGGCCACTCTGCGAGGAGATGGCACAGATCAAAGGAACAAAATCTCAACCTAGATGAGAGAGAAGCAGTTTGGAAGATGTGCGAGGCTACTGTAGGTGCATCAGTAAAGAGCTAGCAGCCTTACACCAGGGTGGAAAGGTACAGATGATGCAAGTAACTCGGGTTGCTTCTCTGCCAGAGATGTAGCTAGTACTTCCAGACCTGCATTAATTTCTAAATATAACACCTGGTAGGAAGGCAATGTTACTTGCAGAAGATCCAAGAGGATGCTGCTGCCTGTGAGTGGTGAGGGCTATTTTCCCCCAGACTGACCAGGGGTGCTGTTCTCCTGCTAGGATGAAAACGATGACGACGACGACTGGAACCCCTGCAAAGCAGCAGGAGTCTGCCTCATGCTCCTGGCGACCTGCTGTGAAGATGACATTGTTCCTCATGTGCTGCCCTTTATTAAAGAACACATTAAAAATCCTGATTGGCGATACAGAGATGCAGCTGTGATGGCTTTTGGGTGCATTTTGGAAGGACCAGAGCCTAACCAGCTCAAACCACTAGTCATACAGGTAAGACCCATTGTGTTTTCTTGGAGGCTCCTAGAGCAAAAACTTTCTGATTTATTTGGAGGAGGGTGCCTGCTTTGCACATTGTTCTTAATCTGAGGAAAAGCAAAAGGATGCCACCTTTTAATCATGTTTTAGAGATGTTTGGTAGGCCCAGGGCAGGTAGTTGCATTACATAGCTCTGAATCGCAGGGATGTGCAGGACTTCGGAATACCTGACTCCAGATGTGTCAGTTCTCAAGTCTTCCCCCCTGGGAAATAACTTTATGAATCTTAAATTATGAGAACAGTGGCCTAACTGGATCTAGACTGTCCTCCCCTCCCCAGTCTATCACTATCTCATAGGGAACACCTTAAAATCAGAAACAGTGGCAAACTCATATTCCCATATGTTGCGTTTGATCACATCTTTCTCCTGGCTGCAATTACGTTGTAGGCAATGCCAACTTTAATAGAACTAATGAAGGACCCCAGTGTTGTGGTTCGAGACACAACTGCTTGGACCGTGGGCAGGATCTGTGAGATGCTTCCGGAAGCTGCCATCAATGACATTTACCTCGCTCCGCTGCTGCAGTGTCTGATGGAGGGCCTGAGCGCTGAGCCCAGAGTGGCCTCCAACGTGTGCTGGGTAAGGCAGCCCCTTTGCTGTTGGATGTATGATAGTTTCAACAAGAGGAATGCAGCTCATATTCATATATGTGAATACACACAAATATATGTATATACACACGCACACACATACATATATATACTCACTTAAATGAATTTCAGAGATGACTCATGGCTTGGTCATCCAGCACACACAACTTGTTAACTGTAAGTTAGCTCTGTTTTGTGGCTCTGGTAGGAAAGAATAGGGGAAGAAATGGATTTTTAAGGAGAAAAAATGCTAATAATCAGTAAGTGTAGAATTGCCTTTGGTTTGAAAATGCTGTGGAAGGTGTCCTTGATAACAGGTGTGCTAGCTGTTTGGAAAAGGCATGCTGGGATTTAGCTTTTTTTTTCTTGGGGGGCAGCTGGATTGCCGCCTTATTCTTAAGGGAGAGACAAGAAACCTTCTTCCCCATTACCTAAGCCTGCTTCTGCAGTGGTTCCAGAACTAAGTTAGGGAGCATGAGATTTTTTTTTTGTTCACTTACACAGCTGCAGTCCCTTGGGTTGGCTTGCTAACTTCAGTTGTATCGTCTTGATGCATGCCTACTACCAAGCAGCATACCTGTTCTTTTGCTATAAAGAGGATGTGTCCCTTACTGCCTTTTACGAGAGCTGCTCAATAAGAATTGAGCTAGAGATGAGTATTTGCATGTCAAAACAAGTTCTAGAAATGACAGAATTCGTTCTCTTCGTATTCCAGAGGTTTGAAGACTTTTAGTCAGCACGGAAGCTTTTCCACGATACGTTGATCCTGGCAAAAGTCCATGTAGCTGTGGCTTTTGTCTTCTGAAGATGATGACTACTATATGTTTTTAGATTGAAATGAAAATCAGGAGGCTTTCAACTCTTCCAATCCACCTGCCTCTCAGAGCAGTTACAATTGCTCTGCAGTTGGGAATTTGAGCAGTCCGCAGCTTTGTCAAAACCAGGATTTTTAACTCGTGATGACGATGCTGGGTAGTGGGTAGAATCTGTTAATACCCTGCGAGGTTCAAGCAATCTGCCTTTATTCACTTTGATTCTTGACAGCTGCCAGTTGTTGAGAGCAGTGATGCTGTGCAGACACTTGACTGCAGACAGGGTGACTGCCTTGCATGTTAGTGTTACATTTTAAGTCTGAAACTTTCACCACTCGCACCAAAGTTTAGTGCGCTGAACATCTAGTGGTTCATGAAGGGAGCTTGTTAATCCTGCACGTTTGGGGGTTTTGGGGGGTGGTTTTGTTAGAATGAAAACTGTTGGAATATATGTTTCTGGACTTGCGAGGGTAAACTCATTTGAGTAATAGCAGTGGTTGTTCTGTCTTTCAGGCCTTCTCTAGTCTTGCTGAAGCTGCCTATGAAGCTGCAGATGTAGCTGATGATCAGGAAGAACCAGCAACGTATTGCTTATCCTCTTCATTTGAGCTAATAGTTCAGAAACTTCTGGAGACTGCAGATAGGTAACGCTAAACCAGCTGGCTTAAGCTCTGTGAAGATGCGCTTTTTTTTTTTTTATTACTTCAGACTGTTGGTCCTCTCTCTTGCAGCTTAGATCTGAATGGTGTTTTATCAGAACTGGGCTTTTTTTGGTATCACATGGAATATAGGATGCTAATCCCCAGGAAGAAAGCTATTCACACAGAATAATTTCTCAGTATTTTGTCCATATCTGCTTTTAGTAAGTCTGGGTTTTCCTCCAAGAGTGCCTCTTCCATGCTTTACTTTGAAGTTTCCGAGCACGGTTTAAGACTGTGCGCATCTTTGTACAGCAGTGATAAGACTCTTCAAGGTTGGCTACAAGGCCACTGAATAATCAGGATTGCAGCAAGAGATAATTAGAGATCTGTGTGTATCGTACAGTTCGTTTTACTGTGATTGTTTTATGCCGTGGTTGTTGCTGTAGCGTTACATCCATTTACATTAGCACCAGGTGCTCCCAGAAGAGCTGAGGACCTAGTTAGGCTAGATACTGTCCTTTTCCCAACTAAGCTGAAATACAAAGAGCCAAGGCAAAATATTTTCTCGGTTCTGGAGATGCGAAAATAAGGGTAACACTGAAGTCGTATTCTGCCTTGAAGGTCGCATAAATCTTGACAGCTCAGGGTTCAATCCTTGGATCAGTTCAGTCGTCAGTTGAAGCCTTTTGCTGCAGGACTGCTTCTTCTTAAATGGTGTCTCTGTCTGAACAGTTCAAAGTCTACACTCTTCCTGTCTAATTTACATCCAACCAGAAGTGTAGTGTCTAGCTCAAGGCTCTGAAGTCCATCAGTCATCTTAGCATAAATCTCAGCTGTCTTTATTTCAAATTTAACACCCTCACCGACATTTCGGAAGGATGTTGGAGAGCTAGTAATGTATGCTGCTCACCTCCTGAGACCATCTCTTCCCAGGCAGGGTAACAGCACACTGGGAGATGTGGGTTTGAGACTTTTTCTGCTCCTGTACTTGCTGCCAGTGACTGAAGATACTGGAAGTCATTATTAATAGCGAATGAAAAAATGTTCCAAAAGCAGATTCACAAATTTCATTTACTTTCAAGTCTTGCAATACAAGAATGCAAGTGCTTCTGTTTGTCACCACGCTAAAATTTAGCTGTTACCGATTTACTAAAAAAAAAAAAAAAAGTCTGTTTCTAAGCAAGCCTGAGCACTGGGAGCTGCAAATATGTTCCTCCTGTTACAGGCCTGATGGACACCAGAATAACTTGAGGAGTTCTGCATATGAATCTCTGATGGAAATAGTGAAAAACAGTGCCAAGGACTGTTACCCTGCTGTCCAAAAGACAACTCTGGTCATCATGGAACGACTTCAGCAAGTGCTGCAGATGGAGGTAGGTAAACCCCAATTTTAAACCCCCATCACGGTAAGGGGTTTAAGAAACCGAGTAGGCGTGATGTTGCTGTTGTGCTGTGGCTTCATCTGATGTAGAAAAATTAGTTTTGTTGCTGACTGCGTATTTTGTGGTATAATGCATTTTTATTATTTTTCTAGATAGGTTAGATATATTAAGCTTCCAAACGGTACCTCTTGTCTTAAATTTGAAGAAACAAATATTTAAAATTGAGTCTGTGCAGCTCATAGGGCTGTCAAAATCCGCTGGGTTTGCACAGACAGTGATGCAGGCTTTTCACATGTGGGGCTTTTTTCTTTTTCAGTCTCATATCCAGAGTACTTCTGATAGAATCCAGTTCAATGATCTTCAGTCTCTTCTTTGTGCTACTCTACAGGTAAGTTCTGTCTCCCGTGTTGCGGTTATGGGGAAGAGGCAGTTTCAGAGACATTTCTGTGCCCCTGAGGATGCAGGCTGGGCTCTGTTGATGAGATCTGAATGAGGAAATTGCATCTTGTGTCCCAGCTGACATGTGGGAGGTGATAGAAGGTTCAGAAGGCTTCAGTGGAGTACAACTTATAAAATTGAGGGCACTATGAATAAAGAGGACTGTATGTGGCATGTTAAAGATTGTATGTGCTTTCAGATTGGCTCTTACAGCCCACAGGCTATGGGCTGCACGATCGCTTTGGTTGGCACAGACAAAAAAAAACTCCATAACGGCTTTAATTCCTTCGTCTGCCTCTTGTGGTTGGTGTTCTTATTTAAAATGGCACTAATTAAAATGCACTGAGTGTCCTTGAAGTTAAACATCTGGTAATGAACAGCCCATGTGACTTGGAATACTCGTGCATTTTGGTTCCTTGCTTACTCCTGCAAGTCCACTGAAAACAGCCGCTTTTTCCCCCCCCCCCAGAACCGCTCAGGAGTTTGATCAGGCCATCCTGAGATATGTGGTATTTGATATTGAAGCTTTCCTGTTTGCGCTACAGGAAGGGTGGTTCTGCGCTGCCATGCCTAGCTTATTAACAGTTACAAGGCACTGCTTTAAAACGCTGTAACAGCCGTGGGATCGGCATCAGCGCAGCTCAGAGAAGAAAGGAGCGTTTTCGTCTGGAGGTGTGATACAGTGCTATGCCCTCTGAAATAAAAGCAGAGCAGAGTATCTATCTCTACTCAGATTTATTCCTTTCTTGGTGCTACCTGTTCTCTGAGCTTGTTTCTTCCATTCTGATTAGCCCAGGAAAAGGAGCCTTTTCCTCGCCTGCAGGTTTTAGCTTCCTGTTCTCTTCAGCGAGGTTAGGAGATCTCCTGGGTGTTGTCTCCAGGTTGTTTTGAGAAATCATTAACTTCATCCTTCTTGTTCAAAAGCCCTTAGCATCAGCTGTTACTTTCACTCTCTGCTCTTTAGGGTAATTTTTCAAATAACGGGTAGATGGGAATAATCTGTCCTTATGGTGGACTAATGGAGAGACTTCAGTATCTAGAATCTCTCCTTTTGGCACAGTGTGATCACTGATCTCTTTCAGGACACCTCTGCCTGTGGGAAGTGTAGTACAGGTGGAATTAAACTGCTAGTTTAAATTTGTAAATGTGTGTTCCTTCATTATCGCAAAATCTGAACCTTAAGTGTTTACAGTAGTTGCAACAGATACTTAAATACCGCTAAGCAAAAATCAGCAGGGAGATTATTTTCAGTGTTACATAGTCAGATATACTACTTTGTTACATACTTTTTCTCTTCTGCTGAAAACACAATTATGAACATCCAGCAGAGGAAAAACATTTGTTAATATTTATATGGAACGAGAAAATCCAGAGCAATTATTTAAACAGTCAAAGTCAATCTCTTTGGAGTGACTCAGTTTGAGGAATCAGACTTGAAATAATTATTTGCCTTTGCGGGTTAAGGAGTCAGGCTTTCTCTTGTCATAGGAAATGCAAATTTTATTTTAAATAAGGACACATCAAAGCTGTGTTCTGTAGTTCACATGCTGAAAGGGACGGTCAGAAGTGTACAGGAGGATCAGAGCGTAGGTTAAGCTCAGGTATTCACCTGGGATGTTTCCTTGCCCCTTCTGCTCACTGTAATGTGCTGGGTAACACAGAGCACACGTGTGCTCGCCAGCCTGCTCTGCTTGTGTGTAAGGCTGCCTCTGCTCTCTCCAGAAACCACTTTTGTTTTCCAAGCCCCTCGGTGCTAAACATGGTCCTGTAAGGCTGTTTTGCATTCGTTGTATGTTAATTTATTCTCTGCTCATCCTGGGTAGGAGAGGTTTGACTGCAGTTATCAGTAAGGACATTCTTACGTCATATTTCTGAAGTTTAATTCTGCAGTTTAGAAGCAAAGCTTATGTGCAACCCATACTTGGCAGTAAGAGATTACAGTCGCATTGCTGTGATGGAAGAGGGCTCTTTTTATAGGGCCAGATTTGGGCTGGTTACATTTAATGCCAGCTTACAAATGGAAAGCCTGGAGAATAGCCTATGCAGCAGGAAAGGTAAATTCAGCTTGTTCTGTAGCTGGAAAATTGAATGCAGCTAAAATGAATGGGACTTTGCACTTGCACTGACAAAGCATATTTTTGCAGCAACAGAGTTCAAACAGCAGCTTCCTTTTTAGCAGCCCAGTGTGATCACGAGCGTTCGGAGCTAGCGCAGGAGATATGAAGGCGCAATTCAGCCTTGCGTAGATGGAAGCAATTACAATCTCTTTCTCCATTCCCACCCAGAACGTCCTCCGGAAAGTCCAGCACCAAGATGCTTTGCAGATCTCTGACGTGGTGATGGCATCTCTGCTGAGAATGTTCCAGAGCACAGCGGGCTCAGGGGGCGTGCAGGAGGACGCCTTGATGGCAGTCAGCACCCTGGTAGAAGGTCAGTCTCGCGGCAGAGCAGGGCTGTGTTCGGGGGGAGAAGCAGAGCTGGGACAGAACTGGTTTGCTTCCTTCTCTTTTTTTGACTGTACAGTGAAGAACGTTGTTCATTCCTGGTTTTGCTTGAGGTACGGTTTTGACTGCGCATCTCGCCACATCTGTCTGTGAAGCTCTGAGACTGGCCGGTTACGCTAGATTGTGTTTTGTGAATGGATGGTTTGTTTTCCATTAATAACATAGCAATGGTGCAAATTCTGCCAGGAAAAAAAAAAGCCTTAGTGCTCCTTTGTACAGTGCCCAGCACACTGGGAACCTGGTCTCTTCGTGCTGCTGCAGGACAGACTTAACGTTATCTCAGTGATTCATACTTGCCGCTGCCTGTGACCCGTGGTTGTTTTGTGGAGTTTTGTCAGTAAGAAATCATGGTGGCAAAGATCCAGCATTAGAGTGGGTCAGAATTGGGTGAAGCAAAATTAAATTTGGGTCGTGCTATTCCAGGCGGCTTGAGCTTCATGGTTCAGGTTTAGAAGGTGATGGCTGTGGCGTCATCTGGAGCTCTAGGAGCACGCTCTGTTGTCAAATGCTACACAGGAGTGTGAAAGTTGAGGTGCTGTTGAAAGTCTACGTGTAACCTCATTACCTAACACACCTGCCTTATCTCCAGTGAAAGCCACACATGATTTGGAAACGGGTGTTCGGGGAGATCAGTTTGTAAAGAGGCTCGTTTGAGTCTTCCCTTTTTCCTGAGGCTGTTATCCTGGCTCGCCTGTTGAGGGTCTGAGCAGGTGACAGGACCTATTTCTAGCAGAAGTCCGTGCCTGATTGCTCTGAGAACACAGGACACCTTGTAAGGGCAGCAGAGTTAGTTTTGGCTTTTTGGAGTAGCCCCTTCTGACACTAGCATGTTTTGGAGAGCTGGTGTTTGGTGGGTACCCCTCCTACTGCTCTTGGGAACATTTAGTGGAATTGCTTGAGGCAGCTGGGAAGTGAATGAGAAAGTTGAGTGGGATCATTGCAAGCTAGCCAGCAAGTGAAAGTGCGTATCCTCTTGGGACAGAGGCTTTTTCACTTTTGGATAAAGTCTGCGTGCGTGGTCTCAGTAATGCAAGTGACTTGAGGAAGGTAGGAGTTGGAGAAGAGCAGAAATATTTTACTTCAAATATTGCTTAAATATAAACATACTGAAGAGTGCCCTGCTTGAACTGCATGGCTCTGAAGAGGTTGAGCAGCTGTGTCCAAAAGGAAGATGTTACAGCTGTTACGGCATTAAAGTGATGTGAAAAGGCGTAGAGTTTTCAGCTGATGCAAAGCAATGTAACGGTGCCGAACCCTGTCTGAAGCGTGCTGCCATGTCCCTCTCCCTCTGATGGGTCTGCTCGGTCAGGAAGACTTCAAGATCCTTTCTGAGCACAGGAGGGGGTTGTCTGTCTTCAAAGGCCTGCACAGAATTGAGCTTTTTCAAATCTCAGTTTAGTCCAGATGGACGTATTTCACTAATACTGAGTTTTTGTGCTGAGAAATGATTTGTTGTGCTTCTGTGGAAAGTACAGGTACTGGGTTTGGGTGGAATATAATGGTGGGTTTCTGTTTTGTTGAACTCCAGCAAATATGTCATACGTTGGGATTTTTTTCTAACTAGAGTATTTTCCATGCAACAGTCTTAGGTGGAGAGTTTCTGAAGTACATGGATGCCTTCAAACCCTTCCTTGGCATTGGACTGAAGAACTATGCTGAGTACCAGGTAGAGGTCAAAGCAGGCAGCCCTGTGTTCACAATCTCTAAATTCTCATCTCCTCAGATGCTGAGTTCAGCAGGTGTGCATCTGTAAAATACCACACCTTCTGGTGACGAAACAAAAATTGGAGCCCCATAGACTTTTCCCTAATTACTGGCTGTGTGCACAAATTTAGACTCTCTTCTATTTAATTCAGCAAAGGCCTTCATTGACTTGACACCTGTGTTTTCACGGTGGCTGCATATTAGTTGGCCTTGATGAGGAAAGAGGTTGCTACTGGCTGTGAATTTCCATGAGAAGGTCCAGTCGTGGTAGTTGCTGTGGGGTGGATGTTTAAGCCACCCGGCTGCTGAATTTGGCAGGGTTTGTTCAGGCCGAGTACCTGCTGCTTTGCTGGCACCTGGATCTCTTGCCCTCCCCCTTGGCGAAGCAGCTCAGCTCTTTGCAGCTTTGTGATATAAATGGTTAATGAAGCAGGGAGAGACTCATCAGCTGCTATATGAGGGTCGTTACTCTTGGTGGTTTAATGGCTGCAGACTCTCACCACTACTTAGTGCTTTAATAAGCTGAAGCTGTAAGGATAGAGTGTGGAAGACTGACTCACTGGGTGGGTGTCTTACTTGCTGTTCTATTTGCAGGTTTGTCTGGCTGCAGTGGGCCTGGTTGGTGACTTATGCAGAGCCCTGCAATCCAACATCTTGCCTTTCTGTGATGAGGTTATGCAGCTGCTCTTGGAGAACTTGGGGGTGAGTGTTTACCTTCTCATTAGCCAGTTAGTAACAGTTGGCTTGCACACTGAGAAGAAAGTGGGAGGTGGGAGAAGCAGAAGTGTTAGGCATGCTCTGAAGATCTCGTGTTTGACAACTATCTTGCTTACTATTTGAATGGAATCCAAATTTATTGGGGGTAAGGATTTACATTTCAAGTAAATGTCTTAATTTATTAGCTCCTCTCCCCCCTTAAAAAGAAGTGCTACTGAATGTCATGGTGCCGAAATCTCTTCCAGAACGAAAATGTTCATAGGTCTGTGAAGCCTCAGATTCTCTCGGTGTTTGGCGATATTGCCCTTGCCATTGGAGGAGAATTTAAGAAGTACCTAGATGTCGTGCTGAATACCCTCCAGCAGGCTTCCCAAGCACAGGTTGATAAGGTGAGCCAATGGGGCATGCTCCGGTTCCCTCACTAAAATCATAAATGAGGAAGGGCTGTGCCCACGTCATCAGGGACATTGCTGAAGTGTGCTTTCCTGTTGCCTTTCCAGTCTGACTATGACATGGTGGATTACCTGAATGAGTTGAGGGAGGGCTGCCTGGAAGCTTACACTGGCATTATCCAAGGATTGAAGGGAGACCAAGAAAACGTGCACCGTGAGTACTGTGCCCTGCTATGGTGTTTCTGTGCCTGAAATGACAGGGAGATAGGGAGAGCTCTGCTTGGACGAGCTGTCCACGGTTGTTGTCACGTCCACGGGCATATCCTTGTTCATTCCCATCTGCGTGGGAGCGAACGCTCTGCTGCCATGAGCAGGGAATGGGTTTAGAGCTCTTCACTGTGGTTCCTCTTCCTCTGGCAGTTTTCCCCCTCCCTATCTCAGCAAGCTCTTCTGGGGTTGAATTCTGGCTGTCTTGGGGGGTACACTGGAGTCCCCTTTTAAAGGACAGACTATTAAACATGAACTGTGTTCCACCCTGCTATAATAAAGCTGGTTTCTTTCAGCGGATGTGATGCTGGTGCAGCCCAGAGTAGAATTTATTCTGTCTTACATTGACCACATTGCTGGAGATGAGGATCACACCGATGGAGTAGTGGCATGTGCTGCTGGACTGATAGGGTAAGTGTCCCCATCCTATTTCAACTGACAGCGCACTCATTAGCTAGGTAGAAATATTGGTACCACAGCCTTAATACTTGAAGCTGCATTTTCATGACTGTCGGAAGTATTTAACGTCAGTTCTGGGTTTTTGCAGTCTAGCGTTGGATGTTTAAAACCCAAGGTGTGAAGTGGGTTCTGCGGGTGAGGTCCTTTAACTGACAGGGTGAAAACCATAGGTAGAAGTGAAAGCGCGATGTGTGTTACAGAAATTCCAGATCTAGGATTTTTCAAGGATGACCTGGGCTTAAAACCAAAACACCCTCAATTCCCTGGGTCAGGGTGTCTTAATCTTTTCTATTGCATTTAGGGAGAGCTGATGGGAACATCAGAGAGATCAGTCGTTGGACAGGAGATTGAATGTCTCTGGTTAGTCACAATTTCAGAAAACTGTTCAGCTCTCCTCGTGCTGAAATTAGTGACCATATGCAGCATTTTAAAAAGGACATTAGCTGTGAGTCAGATTTCTTTTTGCTAGCAAGAGCTGATCAGAGTGGTACTGGCACATCTGTTTGTGGCACTCAGCCTCAAAGCCTCTCTCTCTTCTTCAGAGATTTGTGTACAGCATTTGGAAAAGATGTACTGAAATTAGTAGAAGCTAGACCCATGATACATGAACTGCTAACTGAAGGAAGAAGATCCAAGACGAACAAAACAAAAACCCTCGCTACCTGGGCGACTAAAGAACTGAGAAAACTGAAGAATCAAGCTTGGTAAGGGATTACACCCACCTCCTTTTCATGTTGCATAATTATGAAATTGGCTAAACTCCTCAGTCTGAAAGAGATGCTTCACAAAAGCCTTGTTCTCTAGAAGGTTGTTTCTCATTTCTTTTTCTGTAAACAAGCCCCATCTGTGGTCTTGTATACCAGAACGAATACAAACCGAGAAACGCGGTGAACTGCTCGGCTTTCACGAGACCAGGTGCAGGCTGGAGGGCTTCTCGCACTGTGAAATGCGGCACCCTTCCTAGTCGGGATGGCCCTGCGCTCCTCCGAGTGCCGTGTAGCTGAAGCCCGTTGACTCCTCAGTCCTACTCGGAGTTCAAGGAGCATCTGGACGATGCTCTTAGTCATACGGTTTAGTTTTAGGTAGCTGTGGCAGGAGCAGGGAGTTGGACTCAGTGATCCTTATGGGTCCCTTCCAACTTGAGATGCTCTGTGACTCTACTGAAGCGCCTTTTGAAAGGAGCGGGTTGTAGAGAGGGTGATGGTGCATCTGCCTTTGGGAGAATGCCTGTTACAGCTTTGTCACCCTACCTTGAGAAGTTCCTTAGTATCCCTATTATTTCTCTCTCGGTCACTTTTTTCCACTTGCTGCTAGTTTTATCTCCCAATTGTGGGGCTTTGTGGTGTTGAGGGCTTTTTTTTATTTTTGATGGACCCTTTTTGCTTGCAGATCTGTTACCATTGGGATGACACCTGAGACCCCCACTGGAAATCTCCAATCTTTTGAAAAAACCCGGAAGTGAGGAGTGTGCACGGATGCTGAATGTTTGGGAATGAGAGGATGAGTGAGTGAGGCTTGAAACACACCACATTGAAAATCCCGCCACAGCAACAGCAGCAGCGCTGTTAGCGAGCTGAGCACTGACTTGCGTAGAAAACCTGGCGTCGGCTGTCTTCGGGAAGAGGGAACGACCGATTTCTGTCCAAGTAACGAGCGAGTCTCTTCTTCCGACAGACCAGGACTAGCTTCTCTGTCGTGGCCGGCGCGGAAGGGGAACGGCCGGTTTGGAGGAGAGGAAACTGGGTTCAACTGTGGTGCTCTTTGTCTGAGGTCTGGCTTTGGCTGCTGGAGAGAGATGGAGCCTGGGTCTCCAGCCGCCTGCTGTAACCTTTGCCGCACGATGCTGTTGGTGCATGGGATAAAAGGAGGGGGTGAAGGATTTTCAGTCTAGGAGTGAGTGTGTGTGAATGAGGCGGTATCCACATTCTCAACTTCAAGTCATTGCAGTTTATCTTTTCCCAAAAAAAGGGTTAGCTGTTGCATTTCATAACTAACCGAAGTTCAGTCTACTGATGCAGCATAAGAGATGTAAAAAAAAAAGAAAAGAGGAGAAAAAAAAGAAAAAAAAAAAGAAAAAAAAAAAGGAAAGTCGCTCTTTAGGGCTTTTTATTTTAGGGAAACACTGACGAATGTTCAGAGCTCCCGTTCTGAGTGACGCTTTTCATGATCTCGTTTCATCAAAGCGCCTTTCCTTCCTTAATATTGTTCAACTGTGAATGTAGAAATGGGGGAAAAACAAAACTCTTGCGTTAGAGGGAATAGAAATAAATTGTCAAACACGATTTCAGGCTTAAAAAAAATACAAAAAAAAAAAATACAAACGTTAAGTGCTCTGAATTGGCAGTGAGAACGCAAAGGGAAAGATCTCTCCTGACTTGTACTGTAGCAGCCCGAACACCCACAAAAATTGTGCCAAAGAGTTGAAAAACAAAATAAAACTTCAGGTAATATTTTGGATTGCAAAATGAGGATAAATTCAATGTTCAAACAAAATCTGATAAAATGCCATTTGGAAACTGCTTGGCCTTTTGTGCTCTTTATTTGATCAAATTTAATGTGGTATTGGTCTCTTGCTGCACTTCAAAAACAAAAAAAGGAAAAAAGAAATTTATATAAAATATATATATACTGACTTGAGCTTACACAAGACGGCACTTGTAAAAGGTTATATTTTTCCACTGCAGTTGAAGATTAATAAAATGGTGTCAAACATTCCCCAATACTTCCTTTTTGTATTCTTGGTCTTTCCAGTAAAAGGGGAACCCATTAACAGTTTTTTATTTTTCAATAGAGTAGTAACAGTCTGATGGGCAACTCGGAAATGGATTGGCTGTTTACTGCTTCCCCCATCACACGACGTCTTATTTTCACATGAAGGATCAGAATCTCTCGTTTCCTCTTAAATGAGACTTTTTCTTTTGAGGAATAGTCCCTTGCTTATCCTAGATTGTCAGCAATAAGCCAAGAAAAAACGGAGGAGGTGCAGGGCTTGGAGACTATTTTTCATTTCATTTTTATTAATGCAGCTGTTGATACTACCAGCATTTGAATCTGCAGTTTAACATGGGCATTTTTAAAAGCTGCTTGTGGGAGGGAGAGTAGAAAAACTTTAGCCAGTATTTTTTTTTCTTTTTTTTTTTTCCTGAAAAGCAGGCGAGGATCTGCTTTATTCCCCAATTTCCTTTTCCCCGTCTGATCCTAGGATCCATTACAATGGAGTCCACTTTCGTTGCCCATCTGCACTGCAGCATCCACAATAGCTCTTGTACAGGGTATCAGATATGTGCCTTTCAGTGCTGGGTTCAGATTGCAGTCGAAGTGCCGACTTTGAACCAGTGTACAAAAAAAATAAAATAAAATAAACAATCCCAGGTGTTGAGAGGAGAGGAGGAGCTCTGTGAACTGGGAGAGCCAGCCAGCTCCGGAGCACGGACTAGGGAGAGGCCTGGGTCACGTTTCTAGTAATGCCTTTTCTTTTTATTTTGTTTCTCGAGGTGGGGTGGGATTTCCTAAAAAAAAAAAATTATAAAAAAAGAAAAAGCCATTCCTGAAGTTGGGGAGGGGGCGTGGAGGGAAGAAATCTGATCATTCCTCAGTGCTACCTGTTTCTGTCCTGTGTGGCTGTTCAGCTGTAGACAGCAGGAGAATAAAGTACACTGAGACAGTAGTGGAAACAAACCTTGTGTCTGTCCTGTTTGTTTTGGGGCTTTTTCTTGGGGTTTTTTGGTTTTATTTCAGGGAAAAAAGTAATTGCAGCGGCGCAGGCTTTACGTGAGCGATGTAGAGGTGGGCAGGAGCTGGTCCGCATCCCCGTGCCCGGTGCCTCCCCGCACCCGTTATCCCTAAATCCTGTTACTGCTGGCTGCAGAGGGAGGGCCAAATTCCTATTTCACATCATTATTTTTCTTTTAAGAGCTGCTTCCACTGCTTGGCAGGTTTAATTCATAGAATAAATCCTTGATTTTTTTTCTTTTTTCTTTTCTAAGTGCCATTTCAGCACTAGAATCCAAACGTCCTTGTCTCAGCAGAGCCTGCCTCAGCTGGCAGCCTGGGCCGGGCATCGCTGCCGGAGATTCGGCGCTGCCGGAGACGCGCGGCTGCCGGGAGGGCTGCGACGGTGTTGTGGCGAGCTGCAGCTCCGCTCCGGCGCTTTGCGCCGTGCCCTTTTCCTTCTAAACTAATCTCTTGGTGCAGGTGGGGGGCAAAGTTTAATCTCTAAGAGCGCCCTTTAATGCAATCCTGAATTTTTAGCTCCGAACCAAGTTCCTTTATTAACTGTAGCTTTGTCAATTTGTCAGTCGTACCTAGCGAAGGAACCGGCGCTCCGGTGCTCGTCTGCCTTCTGATAGCAAAGATTTAACCCGCCGTGTCACGCCAGCGCCGTCGCCGCACCGCCTCCCCGCCGGCTGCACCCGCTCAGTAATTGCGATTGGAGAGGACCCGGTTACTAACAAATCGGTAGGACCGGTTTATTTACCTTCTAAATAAATAAATAAATAAATAAATAAAAAAGCTGCTTTATTTTTGTTTTCCTTACTTCTTTTTGCTGCTTCGTTTTCCCAGAGCCCGCCGCGTCTCCTCCTGCCAGCAATCTTCCCCCGCCGCGGTGGCTCGGAGAGACTGTGTGGGTGTGCGCTCAATGAGTGACGATCGCCCGTTTCCTCTTTGGGGGAGCCGGAGGTGACAGCAGTGTGTCATCAGCCATATGTGCCACTCCGGCACCCGAGGAGAGCGGGATTATTTCTGGGAGCAGGAGCTCGAGCTCTTCTCCCAACGCTGGATTTGATTATTGAGCAGCTTGCCGGCGCTGGGTGGCTCGAGGTGAGCGGGCTGATGTGCCGAGCTCCCCGGGGACGGCTGCGTCCCTATGGGGAGAAGAGAAAAGAAAACCCCGTTTCCCCGAAGCCTTGGGGG
This sequence comes from Pelecanus crispus, assembly GCF_030463565.1. NCBI lineage: Eukaryota > Metazoa > Chordata > Aves > Pelecaniformes > Pelecanidae > Pelecanus > Pelecanus crispus. The sequence continues at coordinate 1,619,047 of NC_134660.1, read as the reverse complement.
GGGGGGGGGGGGGGGGGAAACAACCAACAACTTGATTTTTCTAGTCTCGGAGGTGATACTGTGGCCTCGGCACCCTCCTGCGAAGGGCTGCCGTAGCTCGCAGTTGCTGTCTGGCACCGCCGGCGCTTGCTCAACGCAGCCGTTTCCCACCCGTGGGGGTGGCACGATGGCAGCGCGGGCAGCGCAGCCCTTGAGCTGGTGTCAGCGCTCTGGAACGAAACTTTCTAGCTGAGGGGGACCTCGATTTTCCGCTTGTTCTCCTTAACCCCGTTGTTGAGGTGCTGGCTGCGAGCAGAGCGGGCGGTTCCGCGCGTTGCGGCGGCGAAGGGTCCGTGCGGCGGCTGCCGGGGAGCGCTGGAGGAAACCACGCTTCCCTGCGACGGGGAGCATCCCCCCTGCCAAACCCGAGCGCTGCGTGGCTACGGTGGCACCGCTCCTGTCCCCTCGCCCAGCACGGACATGGGGCTTTCCTGCCACGAAACACTGAGAAATCCAGACGCGAGACGTCCGGGAGCTGGATGTGCTGCGCGGGTGCTTAGCCAGGATCGGTGTGATTATGGAAGGGCTGTGCTGATCGGGGACGCGCTCCGGCATGGCAACCTTACAGGGCTTTACGCTCTCTCGTTGCAGGATGCAGCTTTCCCCTGCTTGTACTCCCCTGTGCCCTCCTCCGCTTGCTGCTCCCGTGGCCGGGACGGGTTCAGGCAGCAGCGGGGCTGCGCGAGGGCTCGCAGCCTTTCGCTTGCGTCCTGCGAGGCTGAGCCCGAGCCTACGGCGAGAAATGGCACGGACGCAGGGTTCCGCCGCTGCTCCGGTGCTGGCTAACGTCACGGTTTCATTCATTTGTCCGTGCGGCCGCCTCTGTGTTTTAGCGAAGTCGCTCCGTGCTCGGAGCCGCGGCTTTTGGGGAGCTGCAAGCGTGATGCGCTGGTGCCGGTTGCTGGGTCGCAGCAAGCGCCGGGCTGGGAACGTTACGGCAGCCCTTGCACCGAGTGCACGGGGTGGGCACCCCGCTGAGGGTGCTCGGCGTGCGGAGCGGGTGGCTTTTGGAGCACGCGGGGCTTTTCCTTCAAGCCAGCGCTGTTCCGCAGCGGGGCCAGAGAAGCCAAGTGGAAAACGATCCGAGGTTTTTCCGCTCTGCGCGGCAGGGTGACGGGGTGCTCTCCGTGAAGGCGTCTCTGCGCCGCTCTAACCCCTCTGCTCGCAGCGGCGATTCCACAGCCGCGGCTGCTGGTGGGAATGGAGTTTTGTGTTCCCGCGTTAGACCCTGCGTGCGAGCGGGAGCCGACGGACGAACTGACGGCTCGGCCTCGTCGCGCTGAGGCCAGAGCTGATGGGGCTGGAAGGGAAAACCTCAGCCGGCTGCGGGCGAATGCTGCCGGGCGTCACCGGGGGGGATTTTAATATCCCCTGCCAAAAGGCAGCCAGGCTAATTTTTTTCATTGGTAATAACCGAGGAGCCCATCACTGCCTCAACCATAAATGCGCTAAATAATTTTGCTTAGGCATTGAGGGATCCGACGGGCTCGCTCCTTCCTTCCGAATGCGATTAATGGGGGTAACAAATGAGAGGCTGTCCCTGAGGATGATGAAGGTGACGTTTTTGGGGTTCACATGCTGTTTCTAGCACAGCTCGGGCCTCGTGTGAACGCGGGGAGTTTGCAGCCTCCAAGAAACGGGGTTGTTTGAGGAGCAGACGCAGGCTGGGGGTGAGGAGAGCTTGCTCTGCCCCTGCCCGCCTTCCCCTGCTCTCCACCCTTGCCCTGCCGCGGGCACTGTGGGAGCGCACCGGTGAGCCGAGACCTCAAGCGTACGCGAGATGCGTTAGAGTTAAATAATTCAGTTACGGAGCGAACGTGGGGACCTGGGTGAGAGGCCGGGGCGAGGGCTGCTCGGAAAGGCAGGGGAGCGGGGACGGGAGCACCAGGCACCGACCTGGGCAGGCAGTGGAGGGGCGCATGGTATTGGGGGGGGGTGGAAAATGGTGGTTTGGAGCAGGATTTTGAAGCAGTTGAGAGGCTGGCAGAGCTCCTGGGCAGGGAGGTAGGTGCTGGTGTTTCCTCTGCTGCGAGCAAAGCCGAGAGATGAAAGCGAAGTCTGATGGGGTGGGCGCGTGGAGCCCTGCCCGCGTCCCTGCCCGCGTCCCTGCCCGCATCCCTGCCCGCCGGCACCGTTACGGCACAGGCAGGTGCCTTTGCCTTCGGGCTCGACTGCCGGGGAAGCCGGTGAATGGGACCGCTGCAGAGCAAACGACTTGGGATGGCTCTGCCCGGTGAGTTCCCGCGCACAGACGCTGCTGGGAGGTGGGGATTTTACCTGGCTTTGCGATAATTACCGTGGAAGCTGGCTGTAGAAGCAGCTTTAGAGCCATTCCCGTCGCTCTGGGCATTGCATCTCTCGACCACCGCACCCCAAATGCCCGGGGGTGCTGCAAGCCTGCCCTTGCCTGCGGGTGATCGTCCCTTTGCGGGATGAGGCCGGTCCCCAGCGCCCCAGAGGCAGCAGCGAGGGTGGGCGAGGGATCTCTGCCAGCCGGGGGGACCTTTCCTGACGCTGCTCTGGGCTTAAAGCTTTGCAGAAACTGTTGGGAGGAGGAGAAAAGGCGGTGGGGGGGGATGCCCTGCGCCCCCCCGGCATCCCTGCTGCGCCGGGGCGGCTGCTGGGAAACCGCAGGGGAAGAGCTGCAGCCTTGGGAAGAGCAGAGCATCCCGCGGCGTGGCCGGGCTGGATCCGGCTCTGCCCGTACCCGCGGTCCCGGATGGTGCGTTGGCCGCGGAGGTGCAATGGGGACCCCAAATCCCAGGGCCTGGCTTAGACGGGCGACGATCGCAGGAGCTTGGATGGCTCCTCCTGCCGCTAAAGTCTCCCTCTGCCTTCCTCCTCTCCGCGGCCGACCCTGCGACAGCTCCCGCGGCGGCTGCAAAGCTTTTCCTTAATGCGGGGTGACCTTCCGTGCCCCATCCCCTGCATGCAGCCCCTCGCGGGGGGGGCATCGGGCTGCATCCCCCTGCCCGCTGCTCCCCGCTGTGCCGGGCCGCCCATCCCCGGCACAACGCCTGCCTCCATGGCGCGCGCACGGGGCCGAGGCCGTGCTGTTTCCTTTGCGTCAAAATTAACTTCGAACCTGATGGAAAACCTTAATTTGCACTTCAAAGTGCTTTGCAGCAATCTGCCAGCGTGAGCAAAGCCGGAGCTGGCACTCGGGATTTTTCCAGGGCCCTGTCTGCGGCAGAGCCTGGCCCCACGGCTCCTGCCCGCTCCGTTTGCTTCCCCGGGGTCTCTGGTCCTCTCCTGCCTTTCAGCCCAGCCCTGAGACCCCCGCCAGCCCCCAAGAGCTGTTCGTTTCTCCAGGCCGTGTGCTGAAGGCAACGTGCTGATTCCCTGGCAGGAATTCAGATGGAAACGCCCGCGCTTTGCTCGCCAAAGCCTGGGAGCAGCCCGGTGCCCGCCTGGCATTGGCCTCCCAAAACCTCCTGGGCCTCACGATGCGTTTTTCGGCTCAGAAACTCCCGGTGCAGCGCCCGGCTCCTGCCGGAGCCATGGGAATCGCCCGGCATCCCTGCATCCCACGAGCGGTGACCCGCCGATGCCAAGCTGGGGCGGGTGGGGGTCCGGCCGTGCCGCCGCCGGCCCCGCTCCTGCTCCGGTGGCGAGGCTCCGCGCGCTGAATCACCGCCGCGCTCTCCCGGCGCAGCCCAGGCTCCATCCAAGCGATGCTACAGCCGCGCTAAACATAGCGCCGGGGAGGGGGGTCTGGGGCGGGGGCCCCGTGGGAGCTCCTCAGCTGGGGGCTTCGCTCCCTTTGGGTATCTGAGGGGGGGACAGGGGCCGGGTGACGCCAAGCGCCATCTTTGCCTGGTTTTGCACCGACGCCTTTTCCCCCAGCCCGGCACCAGCCGTCGCCTGACGGAGGCAGAGGACCAGGACGCCGGATCGCGCCGTGCTGATGTCTCCCGCGTCACCTCTGCTGCTGGGGGCCGGGGCAGGAGCGCAGCCCCCACCCCGGTCGCCATCCCTGGGGCTCCGCTTCCCCGCTCCCGGCTCCTTCGGTGGTGTGGGACGAGGCCTCGGCGAGGACGCTCGCGCCGTCGGGGGCAGCCGGTGCCATGGGTCTGTCCGGCCGGCCCTCGGGGGGCTGCGGGTGCCAGGCTGGCAGCGGGTCCCCCCGCCCCGGGGGGCTGCAGGGGTCTGGCCCCCCCCGAGCACGGGGCTCGGCAGCGGCGCCGGCGAAAGGAGAGCAGCTATTAATAACCCTGCGCAGCAAAGGGAAAAAAAATGTAATTCCATAATGGAAGCGGCTCCGAGAGAACAATTCAGGGAATAAAATGTTCTCGGGGAGCGGGGGGGGGGGGAGCCCAGCCCCCACGGAGTGCGGCTTAGGTGCTGCTCGGCCCAAGCCCCCCGGGAGAAGCCCCCAGCCCCGGGGCCAGCCCTGCTGGGGGGGTGGGGGGGGGTCCGGGCCCCCGGTCCCGGGGCAGGGCCGGGGGTGGCGGCTCGGGGGGGGTCCGGGGCAGTGTGTGCCCCCCCGGGGGGCATCCCGGGGACCCGCCGTGCCCGGGGGGGAGCAGCGCCGGGGGGGTGTGGGGAGCCCCGGGGGGGGGGGGGGGGGGACACAGTCCCGGGGGGGGGGGGGGGGAGCAGCCCCGGGGGGGTGTGGGGAGCCCCGAGGGGGGACACACAGTCCCGGGGGGGGGAGCAGCCCCGGGGGCGGCACCGGCGCGTGGCGGGGGGAGGGGCTGGCGGCCGCCCGGTGCCCACGTGGTTTCTCGGTGTCTCCGGAGCGGAAGAAACGGCGGCCGGGGCCGGGGCTGCGGCGGGGGCGGCCGGGATCGACACCGGTACCGAGCCCGACCGGGGCGGGGAAGGAGCCGCATCCCGGCGGGCGCTGCCGCATCGCCTCGCAGCGGCGGTGAGTGCGGGGCCTGGCCGGGGGGGACCGGGCTGCCCCCGCCCTGCCCGGGCCCCCGCGGCCCCGGTGGCTCCCGGCCTCCTCCGGTTCCGTCCCCAGCTCCCCCCGCCACCCTCACCCCGGCTCCATCCTCATCCTCATCCCCGAATCCGGCTCCGGCTCCATCCCCATCCCTTGCTCCATCCCCGGCTCTGGCTCCATCCTCATCCCCATCCCCGGCTCCGGCTCCGGCTCCATCCCCATCCCCGACTCCATCCCCGGCTCCGGCTCCATCCTCATCCTCATCCCCATCCCCATCCCCGGCTCCATCCCTATCCCCAGCTCCGGCTCCGTCCCCATCCCATCCCCATCCCTGGCTCCATCCCCATCCCTGGCTCCATCCCCATCCCGGCTCCATCCCCGGCTCCATCCCAGCTCCGCCCCGGACCCCCCCTGCGCCTCCAAGCCCGTCCCCTGCCCGCCGCCCCCCGGGCCGGGCTCAGGAGGAGTGGGCAGCACCGGGCCGGGCCGGGGGCCCTCGGGGAGGCTTTACCGGAGGCACCGGGGCGGCTGCAGGCCGGGCCCCCCCCCCGCCCCGCCAGTGCCCACGACCCCCGCCCGGGCTCAGCCGCCTGCCCAGGCCCTGCTCCCGGGGTCGGGGGGCTGCTGGCTGCCGGCCCCCTTTGCACGCCGGTTTGCACGCCGGTTTGCACGCCGGTTTGCACGCCGGTTTGCACGCTGGTTTGCACGCCGGTTTGCACGCTGGTTTGCACGCAGCTTTGCAGCCCGTCCACGTTCGCTGGGGGCCGTAGCAGTGGCCCCGTGTCCTGGCCTCCACCAGCCCCCTCCCCGTAGCCCCCCACCCCCCTGCAGCGGGGAAAGCACCCAGGGGAGGGGGCTGGTACTGGTCGCAGCCCCCCGAGGCTCGGGGCAGGGGGTGCATGGCTGGGGGCTGTGCTGGAGCTGGGTCCCACTGAGCTCCCGGAACCCCCGCGCAGGGCCGTGTCGGGGGGCCAGCCAGCTGCTCCCCAAATGGCAACTGGGTGCCGGTGGCCCGGTGGCACCCGCTGCCCGGCACAGCCCCTTCCCCTCCCCGCCGGTGCACCGGGGCGGTGAGCTGCCGCTCGCCGGCCGAGCCCTCCCGCAGCATCCCGGTGCTGGGGAGCTGCAGCCCTGTTTTCGCTCTCTTTGAAGGCATTTGTAGGCCTCGAGGAGGGGCCGACCGCCCGGAACGTAGAGGGAGCGTCGCCGGTGCGGTGCCGTGGGGACCTCCGCCGTTGCCCCTGGAGCCTAATGACGGCGCCGCCATCTCCCACTGACCCTCTCGTGGCCGATCTCCTGAGCGCCTGCCCGCCGCGGCTCCCTGCCCGCGCTGCCCACGCCTGAGACACGCGTGCCCGCGCCGCAGCCCTGCCCAGCCTGCACCGCCTCGCCCCGCGCCCGGGGCCCGCTGCAAGGCAGGTGTTGCGGTACGGTCCGGATGGGGAAACTGAGGCACGGTTTGGGGAGCAGCAGGGCCAGGCCAGGGGTGCAGAGCTGCTGCCGGGCCCCATGTGTTGGAGACGGAGGGGGTCCCGTCCCTGCTTGGCACTGGGGCCTCCCCCTCTACCCTGCGTGGTGCCCCCAGCCCCCCCAGGCAGGGGTCTGGGCACACACCAGCCCCGGGACAGCTGGGGTCTTGCTTTCAGGGGGTCGCCATGGCCTGGGGGAGTCTCAGCTTACGGGGGTGCCTCAGTTTCCCCATGGGGGCTGATGCCGGTGCCCTCCCTACCCGAGCGGAGGTGGACCCTGGGTGCTCCGTCCCCTCCATCGCTGCCCCATGGGGGTGGATTTAAAGCCCACGCCGGGGGGGACAGAGGAGGGGGCGCGGCGCGCAGGGGTTTGTCCGCATTTCGTGCTCCTCGTCCCAGTGGAGGCTGCGAAACGCGCAGCTGCGGCAGCCCACGACCGCCCGGCCCCGAGCGCGCTGGGGCTGCGGGAGCAGGCGGGGGGCTGCCCCCCGGGGCAGAGCGGGACTGGGGGTGCCGGCGGGGCCGGGCTGGCGGGGGGCTGCCCCCCGGGGCAGAGCGGGACTGGGGGTGCCGGCGGGGCCGGGCTGGCCCCTGGCTCCGGCAGCGGCTTTGGGGGGGCCGGGCGGTCCCCCCATCACCCCGCAGGTATCGCCTCCCTCTCCCGGCTTTGTGCCATGAATTATTTGGGCGGCGGCGGCTGCTCCCGCATGTCTGCCCGAGCCGGCGAGGCTGCGTGCGGCCGGCGGCTGCCCCGGTGCCCGCGGGGTCCCCGGCCAGGATGGGGAGACAGTGCCGGAGCACCGCGTGCAGGTGCCGGCGCTCAGCACCACAGTCACTGCCTCCTCGCCAGCTCGAGGTGCGTTTTCCCCGCCGGGCCGGCTGTGCCAAACAGCCCGGGAGCTGCGGTAGAGCTACCGGTGGCGGTGGCTTTCGAGACCCTTGACCACTCAAAATCCTCAACTTGGGACAAATCCCGCGGCGCCGGGCGGTGCGGCAGAGTGGGACAGGCAGGATCAGGCCCCGCCGGGGCCAGCTCGGGGGCCGTGCCGTGAGGGCGAGCGGCAGCACTGGTATATAGGGCACGGCGCGGGCTGCGTGGGAGGGCGGGAAGCAGCTCGCGTGCGGCGCGGGGCGGGAGGCAGCGGCACCGGCCGCTATTTCTGGCGCTCGCTCCCGGGGGGACGTGGGCAAAGTCACCGCGTTCCCCCAGGGCCGCGCCGCCGGGGATGCTCTGTGCCGCCCCGGCTCCCACCCTTGTCGCTGGCCGTCATGGCCCCTGCTGTGGGCGCTGCCAGGGCGCCCGTCCCCCCGCTTCCCCCGGCAGGGACAGAGGCCATCGTGTCCCCCCGCTGCCCCGGGGGACGCTGCGGGGTTGGAGCCGCTGCCGGCAGCGGCTCCCGGGATCGTCCTTCCTCCATCGCCCTTTGCCGCGGGGACACGCCGAGCTCCTGCAGACCCCGCTCTGTCCCCAGGACCCGGTCGGGCTCGGAGGGGGCTGATCCAAGACCGGATCCTGCACCCAGTGCCCCCGCAGCCCAGCCTGCTCCGGGGGCTTCAGGCTGCCCCCGGCTGGGTTCGTGCCCGCCTCACCCGGGGAGCGGGGCTGCAGGGTCACCCGCAGTTGTCTGTTCGTCCGTCCCACCCCAGGCAGGACATGGACTCCATGTTCGAGGACGACATCAGCATCCTGACGCAGGAGGCGCTGGGGCCGGACGAGGACTGGCTCGACAGTCCCACCACCGACCTCTCGGGTGAGATGTGCTCGGCCTCCCACTTCGCCCTCATCACCGCCTACGACGACATCAAGAACCGGCTGACGGGGCTGGAGAGGGAGAACTCCACGCTCAAGCGCCGGCTCAAGATGTACGAGGTCAAGGTGAGGGGCCAGGGGGGCTGGGTGGGGGGCAGCACGGGGCGGCCGGGGGTCCCCACTGATGCCTCTGCCCCGCGGCCGCAGTACCCGCTGATCGGCGAGTTCGGGGAGGAGCACATCTTCTCCCTCTACGAGGCCAAGGAGACGTCGCTGCTGAAGAGCGAGAAGGCGTCGCTGCAGCAGCAGCTCAACCAGTTCCAGCACGAGGTGAGCGGGGACGGCGGGGAGCGGGGACGCGGGGGGTCCCCGAGCTGCCCACCCACCCCTGCCTGCCTCCCCGGCAGCTGCAGAAGAGCAAAGAGCGGGAGGAGCAGCTGGAGGAGATGATCCAGGCCTACGAGAAGCTGTGCGTGGAGAAGGCTGACCTGGAGACCGAGCTCGGAGAGATGGTGGGTGCTGGCGGGTGCTGCTGGCGGGGACCGGTGCCGGGGGACATCGGGGTCCGCGTCCCCTCTCCGTGGCAGCAGCTGGGCAAATGGCTTCGCCGTCCCCCAGTGCCGCCGGTGCCACCGCCAGGACTCGGTGGGGATCAGGGCTGGGGGCCCGTGGCTGCTCGCCCCCCATTACGGCCACGCTGGGGGTTGTAGCGATGCACACAGCTCGGCTTTGTCCCTGTCGCTTCCCGCTCCCGCCCTGCCAAGGGATTCTCCCGGCTCCAGCGTGGTGCATGTCCCTGTCATGGCACTGCGTGCTCAGGGTCAGCTGGGCATCCCCGGCTTCCCCCATCCCAATAGATTGGATATTAGGAAAAAATTTCTTTACCGAAAGAGCGGTCAAGCGTTGGAATAGGCTGCCCAGAGAGGTGGTGGGGTCCCCATCCCTGGAGGGGTTCAAAAAACGGGCAGAGGTGGCACTTGGGGACATGGTTTAGTGGGCAGGGGGGTGTTGGGTTGATGTTGGACTGATGATCTTAGAGGTCCTTTCCAACCTAAGTGATTCCCAGTTTTACTTTCATTACAAAATAATCCAGCCCCCAAGCCAGGCAACATGAAATTATGACTCTCCCCTTAATTGGTTTGGTGGTGGACTTGGCAGTGTTAGGTCACTGGTTGGACTGGATGACCTTCAAGGTCTTTTCCAACCCAAACGATTCCATGATCCTGTGATCCAGCATGATGCTCTGCCAGCCCGGGGGGCCACCCGCTCCGTGCCACCCTCTTCCGGGCTGGCCACGTGCTGGGGACCGATCCCCCATCGCCCTGCCGCGACGGCCGCCCGCTCCACGGGCACCCCGAGCGCCGGGTCTGCCGGGGCAGGGCAGGATGAGCCCCGGGGAGGGGGTGCGGTGCCAGCGGGGCTCAGCCCTCTCCCCCCGGGCAGCGGGCGCTGGTGGAGACGCACCTGAGCCGCATCCGGAGCCTGGAGCAGCAGCTGCGGCAGCGCGACGGCGGCACCTTCCCCGGGCTGGGTGCCCCGCTGCCGGGCCAGGAGGTGCCTTTCCTCGCCCTGCACCCCAACCCCGGCTTGACCCACGGTGAGCTGCCCCCCTCCCTGCCCCGCGGGACCCCCCGGGACCCTCCGGCGGGGCAGCGCGGGTGCTGTGCCGGGGGCCGAGCCGTGCTCTGCCTGCAGTGCTGGAGCGTGCCGGGGGCTGGCAGAGCCGGGGGCTGGAGGCAGCGGCGGGGCGGCTGGAGGCCGAGCTGGAGGCGGCGCGGCAGGAGACCCAGCGCGCCCAGCACCGCGAGGAGCATCTCAAGGCCGAGTGCGAGCGGCTGCAGGCGGAGCTGAAGCACCTGCAGGACACCCGGGAGCAGGTACGGGGCAGGGGCCGGCCGTGCGGGACCACCCCCCATCCCCGGTGGGTGGGGGTCCGGGTGCTGACGGGACGTCTGCTCTCCCCAGGACCAGTCGGAGCGGGACATGGCCTGGGTGAAGAAGGTGGGCGACGACCAGTAAGTGCCGGGGGTGGACTGGGGCGAGGGCTGGACTGCGTCTTCAGGGTGAGCTCCCTTTGGGCAGGGTCCCCGGGGGCCTCCCCCCATTGAGGTGCCGCAGGCAGGTGGGATCCTGCACCCCAAAAGCCCCCGCTGCGCCCGGGGAGTTTGGAGTGGAACTGGGCTCCGGGCACGGGGTGGTCGCAGTCCGGCGTCCGGCACTGTACAGTCTGCGCGGTGCCGGCTCGGCGACTGTGCCGCTGCCTCCAGAGGGCACTGACGGCTTATGGCTGCGGTGCAGCACCGCGCAGCACCGAGCTGTGCCACGCAGCCATGCCAGGCTGCGGGATGCCAGCCTGGCTGTGCCGGGCAGCACCAGGAGCGTGTCCAGGCTGCTCAGGGCCGCTGGCTGCCCCTTCCGCAGCTCGCTCCGGCTCTGCGCCAAACCCTGCTCGGCAGCGTTGCTTTTTGCAATGGTGTAACCGATGTGGAGCCGTCGCGGTGCCGGGATTCCCTCCTCCGGCCCTCACACCTCCCCCTCGCTGCAGCCGTGAGTTCTGGGGGCTCCGTCAGGGCACCCCCAGGGGTGCCGCGTGGTGCTGGGACATGCGCTGAGCACCCCGGATTTGGGCATTTGGGCCAAGTCTGGGAAGGGCTGAGGAGAGCCGGCGGAGGCGGTGCGGCCGTGCCGGGGCAGGGGCTGCTTCCCGCAGCCGGACCCCGTAACCGTCCCCGGGGCCGACCCTGGCATCGGATGGGCGAAGCGGCCCTGTGCCGGTGCTGACTTTCCCCAAAAGCGGCCGTCTGTAACCCATTTAATCAGGCAACGGCCTCGTTACCCCGCTGCCCTCGCCGCTTCAGCCTCGCACGCCTGTCCCCACCGCGGCCGGCGCTCGCGAGGCCGCTGCAGCCAGACCACGCGCCCCTGTCCCCGTGTCCCCCCGTAGTACCGCGACGCCGGGCAGGACGCGCCGGGCTGGCATCGCGGCTCCTCCGGGCACGTCGGGCTGCGCCGGGGCTGGCAGCCTGCGCCAAGCCATGGACAGATAAAAGGTGACGTGTGGGGCCAGGAAGGTGCCGGAGTGTTGGGGGGGTCCCCCCCATCCCCCTTGTCCCCCCCTTCCTTTTTTTCCCGAGGTGTTGGATGCTTTTGCCGTTTTCTTGTCTTCCTGGCGTAAATCAGCGCGCAGGGCTCGGGGCGGGGGGGTTGGCTGCATCCGCATCCGCGCTGGCATCTCCGGGGGCTGCGGCCGGGCGGCTGCCGCCCCATCTCTCCGCCGCGCATCCCGGGGGGGGTCCCTCGATAACCCTCCCCACGCTTCCCCACGCTTAATTCACTTTATTTTTCGCGAAGCTCAGCCCCGCCGCGGCCGGGAGAGCTGAGCTCGGCCGCCCGTGCCGTCCGTCCCGCCGCGGGACCCCCCTCTCCCCGTCCCCCTGCCCACAATATCCAGCCCCCGCCGGGAAATAAAACTCCAAACGCACGTATTAACATTTCCCAAACCCACCTGGGTTTTAACCCCAGGTCACGGTGGGGAAACTGAGGCACGGCTGGCTCCGCGCCCTCACCCCCAGGCCTGGGGGCACCTTCCCCCCCTCCCCGGGCACAGCCTTTCCCTCCCCGGCCTTTTCTTGTAAATACGGCTCTTTTTTGTAACTGGCTCCTCTCCACCACTTTTTTTGGTGTGAAAGGTGCCTTATCGGCGCTTTCCATTTTCGGGTGACTTTTCTGGCTGGCTTTTGCCAAATTAGTCAGCGTGCCGCTGCGGTGCGAGCACGGGGTGGGGGTCCCTCCGGCCTCCCCCTTTTCTTTTTTTTTTTTTTTTTGTTTCTTTTCTTGGTTTTGTCCTTTTTTTTTTTTTTTGTCCTTTCTAAGCTCATGGCCGGTCCTGCTTGCGCTTCCTCGGAAGGGGGCCGGGGAAATTCGGGAGCCAAATCACGGGGAAGCCCCGGGGGGAGCGGGGTGGGGTGTGCCGGGGGATGGAGGGTGCTGGCGAGGGCCGGGGGATGCTTTGCAGGATCCGTCCCCAGGACATCGCCGCTGACACCCAGGGGTGACACGGTGCCGAAAACCGGGGGGGTTGGGTGCGGATGGGTCCAGGACCCCCCCGCCAGCCCCGTGCCTCTTGCTGCCCTGCTGCTGACACTGTTTTGGTGGGATTTTATGGGTTTTAATGAATCTTACACCCATGGGTGCCCGTGCCGGGGCTGCCGCTGTGCTCGCCACCTCCTTTGCCCGCGCTGGCTGCACTGGGACACCCCCATCCCCTGCTGCCCTCCCCGGCTCCCCCCACCCCAATCCTGCGGCAAAGGGGGGGCCGAGCGGCTGCTGGGTTCGTGGCCGGCCCCTCCCCAGCCCACGCTCCCCCCGGCCCGGCGGCGATGGCAGCTACGCCTGCGGTTCCTGCTTTTATTTCAGTCTTCGCCGGCTTCTTGTTTACCAGGTATGACTTGCTTGAGGTCACCCCTTCCTCCCCCCCCACTCCGCTGTCCCCCCACCCAAAGGGGGGGGTCTGCATCCTGACCAGCACCCACGCACCGCAGATTAACGTTGCCGACGCGGGGTGGGGGCCAGCCCCGGTGCCGGTGCTGGGAAGATGCCCTCGTGTGTGTCCCCCGCCTCGGGTTCGCCGGGGTGCCGGGGCGGGGGGGGTCAGCGCTGCGGCGGGGCGGGAGGGATGCGATGTGGTTGACATCTCGCCGGGTACCGACCGCGCCGCGGGGGTGCTGGGTAGCGTTTGCCGGGGCAGGGGGCGGACAGCGGCATGGCAAGGCCGTGTCGCTTCACCCCCCCGGCTGGGTCCCGTGCTTCCCAGCGGGTGCTTTTTCGGGGGGACGCATTGCACCCCAGCCCCTCCGTGTGTCCCCAGCCCCTCGCTTCGGTGGTTGCAGCCGGGGGGCTCAGCCGTGCTTGGCAGCCCCGCCGTCCCCCCCGCCGCTGGCCACAGCGTCTCTGGCTGGGGACAAGGAGGGGACACGATGCCGGTCATCCTGCCGGGGACAAGGAGGGCACACGATGCCCACCGTCCTGCCAGGGCCACGGAGGACCCCCGCGGTCCCGCGGGATCGGGCCGCTCTCGCTGGAGCAGCGATGCTCCGTGGCGCTTTCGGCAGCCGGGCAGGCGTGGGCGGCTGGGTTTTCGGCGGCTGTTTTGTTCTCACGGCTTATCTGCAGTTGCGTATCAAAACCCCACGGTTTGCCCCAAATCAGAGCTTTTTTTTTTCTTGGGGGGGGGGGGGGGGGGGGTACCAAGACCCCCCCACCTTTCCCTCCCCCCAGCACCAAACCTCCCCAAAAGCCTGGCAGAGCCCGCAGCAGGGGCGCGTGGGGCAGGTCCCGTGCAGGAGGGGTCTTGGCAGGGTGCCCTGCGTGGGGGCTGGGGGCTGCTCATCCCCGTCCCCCCCCCCCACCCCCCCGGCACCGCTCGCTCCTCCGCCCCAGCGCTGCGGTTTTGGTGCTTCCTCCCTGCGCCTCGGCGCGGCTTCGGGGAGGGGGGCTGGGGTGGCCCCCCGTGGGAGCGGCCGAAATCCAGCAGCGGGGCTGGGGGAGCTGGGACCCCCCCACCCCTGCTTTGGGGAGCAGCCGCAGCCTCGGCGCCGGGGGCCCGGGCTCGGAGCCGGGCGCCCACGATGGACCACAGAGGGGAAACTGAGGCAGGAGAGGTGGGAGCGGGGGGTCTCGGGGGCAGTCGTGTCCAGGGATGTCCCTGGGTGCCCGGGACCCTGGTGCCACCCTGGCAGGGCCGTGGGCACTCTGGGGGCGCGGCACAGGGACCCGGCCAGGGAAATGTCGGTCGTCTTCTCTCTTTCTTTTTCACTTTGTTTTCTTTTTCTCTCTTTCTCCGTCTTATTTTCCTCTTTTTTCTTTTCTTTCTTCTTTTTTCTTTTTTCTTTTCTTTTTTCTTTTTTCTTTCTTCTTTTATCTCTTTTCTTATTTCTTTTCTTTTCTCTTTTTTCTTTTCTTTTTTCTCTTTTTTCTCTTTTATCTTTTTTCTTTTCTCTTTTCTTTTCTCTTTTCTTTTCTCTTTTCTTTTCTCTTTTCTTTTCTCTTTTCTTTTCTCTTTTCTTTTCTCTCTTCTTTTCTCTCTTCTCTCTTCTTTTCTCTCTTCTCTCTTCTTTTCTCTCTTCTCTCTTCTTTTCTCTTTTCTCTCTTCTTTTCTCTTTTCTCTCTTCTTTTCTCTTTTCTCTCTTCTTTTATTTTCTTTCCTTTTCTCTCTTCTCTCTTCTTTTCTCTCTTCTTTTCTCTCTTCTTTTCTCTCTTCTTTTCTCTCTTCTTTTCTCTCTTTTCTCTCTTCTCTCTTCTTTTTTCCTTTTTTTCTTCTCTTCTTCCCTTCTTTTTCTTCCCTTCTTTTTCTTCCCTTCTTTTTCTTCCCTTCTTTTTCTTCCCTTCTTTTTCTTCCCTTCCTTTTCGTCTCTTCTTTTTCTTTTCTCCCGCCGATGAGATGACAGGAGGGCGGGCAGGGGCAGACCTGTCGGCTGCTGTTACGAGCGGCGTCTCCCGGGTCCCCAGGGTGTCACAACGGCTCAGTTGAACTCTCCGCACGCGGCGCAGGAGGATGCGTCGAGCCCCCAGCCCCGCGGGGCCCTCGGGAGACGGCTTCTCCCTTCGCATCACCGCAGAGAATATGGTTTTGAAAAGCGACACCGAAGTTGGGGAAGAATTGATGACTTTGTCAGGGCCTCCGAGAGCTGGGAGCGGGGAGCGCGGCACCCACCTCCCTCCCGCTCCCAGCTGCTCCCGCTCGCACGGGGCGGCCACGGGTGTGATGCCGGGCGGTGCCCAGCCACAACTTTTCCATTTTGAATTAAAAACCTGAATTTGGGTTGGTTTTGGGTGCGTCCTGCAGCACCCTATGGCAGGGCCCCCCCCCTGCCCCGAGCCGGGGGACCAGGGCTGCTTCGCCCTCGGTGACGCTTCGTCCCTGCTGCAGGGTGAACCTGGCGCTGGCCTACACGGAGCTGACGGAGGAGCTGTGCCGCCTGAGGAACCTCAGCTCCCTGCAGAGCCAGATCCTCCGCGCCCTGCTGCAGGAGAAGAGCCTCAACGGCGGTAAGGGGGGGCCCGGGGGGCTGCACCCCACGCCTGGACGGGGCTGGGATGCGAAATACGGGGAGACCACGCTGGCTGCCCTCCTCCGGCCGGTGCTGAGCTCCTGGGTGTGTCCGTCCCCGGGGAGCGTCCGTCCCCCGGGAGCACCCATCCCCGGCAGCACCCATCCCCGGCAGCATCCATCCCCGGCAGCACCCATCCCTGGGAGCATCCATCCCCAGCAGCACCCATCCCTGGGAACATCCCTCCCACCGGGGATCCCCCCAGCCGCATCCCCCCGTCCGTCCGGGATGCACGTGGGTGACAAGGGATATTTTCTGTGCCACCAAGCTGACGGGGGGTATTTTCTGTGCTCCCTCCCTCCCCGACCCCCTTTTGCTTTGCAGCCCAGCGCCATTCCCCGCTCTCCCAGTGCCATTCCCCAGCCCAGCAGCGCCGCTCGCCCGCCCCGCAGTGCCCCTCGCCCGCTCCGCCGGGGCGTTCGCCGGCACCCCAGTGCCAGTCGCCAGCGCTGCAACGGCGCTCGCCGGGACCCCCCAGCCAGTCACCGGCCCAGCAGCGCCGCTCGCCAGCCCCCGGCCCCTGCCAGTCCCCTGCCCAGCAGCGCCGGTCCCCGGTGCCCCCCTCCAGCCAGTCGCCCGCCCAGCAACGCCGGTCCCCGGCACCGCCGCCTTGCCCGTCCCCGGCCTCGGCGTCGCCACACCGGCTCCCCGGCGAGCGGATGGAGCTGGGCTACGCCAAACCCTCCAGCCACCACATCAAAGCCGGCTTCCAGGGCCGCCGCAGCTACTCGGAGGTGAGCAACGTGGCCCTGTACCAGCAGAGCCGCTCGCTCTGGCTCCAGCCCGAAGCCTCGACGCTCCCCAAGCACCGGCCCTACGGCGAGGTGTACCTGGGGGGCGCGGGGGCCCCCCTGAGCGCCCGCGAGCCCTTCGAGGAGCACGTGCGCTTCGAGAAGCAATCGTCGGACGAAGAGGAGTGGGCGCTCCCCAGCCCCCCCAGCCCCGAGGTGGGGGCCATCCGCTGCGCTTCCTTCTGCGCCGGCTTCCCCGTCCCCGACGCCGACGCCGTTCACCGGACGGCCGCTGCCTACGCCCGGGCAGAGCACGCCCAGTCCTGGCCCTCGATCAACGTAAGCGGGACCCCCCCCGCCCTGTGGCTGTGTTGCGGCCGGTTGGGGCGGGGGGAATAGGCAAGGGAACCCCCCCCGCCGCGCGGGCAGGGCGATCGCCCCGCAGCGTGCCTCAGTTTCCCCGTCTCCGACGGGCTGCGCAGCATCCCAGCCGGCGGCGGGCGGGTGCTGGGGAGGGGGCGGGGAGGGGATGCGGTCCCTGCAGGGAGCGGGCGGTGGGCTCAGCACCGCTCTGTGCCCCCGCAGCTGCTGCTGGAGACGGCGGACTCGGAGGTGCGGAGCTGCCCGCTGTGCCAGCTGGCCTTCCCCATCGGCTACCCGGACGATGCCCTGGTGAAGCACATCGACTCGCACCTGGAGAACAGCAAGATCTGAGCCTTCCCCCCCGCCTTCCCCGGTCTCTGGATGCTGCATGAAAACACACACGGAGCGACACGGCTCCCGAAATACCTCCAAGTCTTCAGTAGCTACAGAAAGACTGAGCCCCCCCCACCCCACCCCGGAGCCCCCGGCCCCCCGTAAGTGGGCTCCTCCGCTCCCGCCTCGCCCCGGCCCTGCGTCTGCCCTGGGTTTGGATGCTCGAATCGGGGTGCTGGGACGCCACCGTCCTGCACGGCGGCTGGAGGGGACCTGTCTGCGCCCTTGGGTGTCATCTGCGCCCTTGGGTGTCGCTGCTTGATCTCAGGGAGGATTCGAGGGGCCGAGTCCTGGATCCGGCCCCCAGGAAGCAGGCGAAGGGAAGGGGCTGCCCCTTCCCCGGCTCCTTGGGTCAGAGCTGGGTTTGGGGGGGGTGGGAAGGGGGGGCAGCTGCTTGTTCTTGGCCCCCCTCGCCTCGTCCCACCGGTTCAAGCATCTTTCCACTCTTTTACATTAAAAGCACTCCCCCCCCCCTCCCCATTTCTCCCCCCTCCCCACAACGATGCTGCTGAGAAACGAGCCCCAGGCACAGCATGGGACCCCCACCATTGCACTGGGCTCCACGGCCCGGGGGCTCCCCCTGACCCTGGCCCCCCCGGCGTGGGGACAGCGCAGCCCCCCACAGCCCCCCCCCCCCCGCAGCCCCCCCTGCTTTAGCCTGGGGCTGCAGGTGGCTGCTCCCCCTGAGCCCCCCACCCCGTCTCCCCCCCCCACCACGTTCAATCTACCTCAAAGCCGCCGGGAGAGGGGGGGTCCATGGCGCCGTCCCCACTCCGCGCTGCATGTCCCCCCCCCGTGCCACGGCGCGCGCACCCCCCACGCACCCCCAGGGGCTCGGCCGGGTGCAGCCCCCCCAACACTGCACCAGGCCCCCCCCCCGGGGCGGAGGGACCCGCGCTCTCTGCAACGCCACCGACTCCAATAAAACCTTCCCAGCGCCCAAAATGCCGTGGGGGGCCGAAGCCGTCTCCTCTTTTCGGGTCCCCAGGGTGGGAGCCCCGGGGGTGCCAGGCTGTGGGTGCTCCCCGGGGCGGGGGGCGAGGCTGGCGCTGGCACATCCAGCCCCGGCAGAGCCCACTCGTGTCAGCGGGGCTGCCGTGGGGGTGACGGGGTTCGGGGTGCCGGCTGTGGGTAAACCTGCGCCTGTGGCCCCGTTCCCAGCGCGGCAGCGCGTTTCAGGTTTACTGGCCTGGCAGGCGAGAAGAAATGGGACAATCAAAAGCAAAACAAAAACCATCGCCAGCCCCAGGGGTGACGGCAGGGGCACGGCCAAACCCCGGCCCCCGCGGTGCCAGCGCTGGCGTGCGGCTGGAGCGGTGCTTTCGGGGTCCCCTTGCAGCTGGGGACATCCCCCACCACCACCACGCAGGGCTTGTCTCACGCCTGGGGGGCTGTGGGGTGGGCACGGGGGGATCGTGGTCGTGGGGATGCCAGCACGGGTGCCAGGCTCGGCTCATCCTCGGTGCTCGTGGCACGACGGCACGGCCCCGAGCCGCTCACCCTGGTGATGCTGAACGTCCCCGGGGTGACACACGGGGGGTAAAACGGACGCGGAGCCCCCCAGCCCTACGTGGGACCCCGGCGCGGAGCAGCCGTGCCCTTCACCGTTATTTGGGAGAGGGGAGCAGAGGGACGACGCCAAACCCGGCGAGGAGCCGATGGGCGAGCAGCGCGGCGCGGGGGAGAGCGTGCGGCCCCGAAGGCGGCGGGGCTGGGACCGCAGAGGAAGCGAACAGCCCACGAGGTGCCGGGTAAGCGAAACACCGAGCGGGGCAGCGCCGCAGGCAGCCCGAAGCCGGAGTCGGGGCTGCAAAGGGAGGGGGTGCCCTCGGGCACGATGCTGGGGCGATGGTCGCGGTGGATCCCCGGCAGCGGGCGGAGGTCGGGGAGGGCAGCCGGGCTTCGCGCCTCCGTCGCCTGCCCGCACTCGGCCTCCGTACGGGCTGCTGCGCCTCCCGCCAACAGCGCCAGCGAACCGGCCGAGGCGGGGGGACCCCGCCAGGCTCGGGGTCTGGGGGGGCGATGGTGAGGGTGCTCCTGGTTAGCTGGGAGGAAGGGTCTGCCCCGTGCACGGGGAAGCCCCGTCCCTCCCACCGTGGGTACCGCCACTCCGGCAGCGCTGCCGAGACCCACTCCTCTGTGTTATTGTAGGGCCTACAGCCTCCCTGCCTGCGGGCTGAGGGTCAGGGGCGGCCCCGTGGCTGATTTTGTGCCCTGTGGGGGTGCACAACCTCGGTGCTGAGACACCCTGAAACTTGGCTGCCTTTGAGAAATCCCAGCCCCTGCCTGCCCTGGCTTTGGCTGGGCACATCCATGTGATGAGTTGTGACCGTCCTCTGGCCTCTCTGCCCCGGGGGAGGCTGCAGGAGGCGGCGGGGGCTCCGGACCAGCTCCCCGAGCGTGACCCTGAGCAGGGCACGGAGCCGGTTCCCAGGCACTGCGGCACGGCAGGCTGCGGGGCGATGGTGTGAAGGAGATAGGCCCCGTGCTGCCGGTGAGGCAGCGCGGCAGCGGGCGTTATCACAAGCTGATCTCTGCATCTGGCAGGGGAGGGAGAGGAAGAGCAGCCCCTGCCCAGGGCTGAGCCGGATCCGGCCCCTCGGCTGGGCACCGGCAGCCCTGGGGTGCCCACAGCGATGGGGGGGCTGAGCTGAGGGGCAACGCGGTGGCCCCCATGCAGACGCGACGCTGCGGGGAAGGTTCCCAAAAAGAGCAAACTGGGAGCGGCGGGGTGTTGCATCCCCCCTGGGGACAAAGCCTGATCCACACCTGGGGTGGCATCGAGGGCGGCCGGCCTCTTCTGCACCTGTCCACCAGTTTGGACTGGAAATGCAGTGGGACGGGGGTGGAGGGGGGGGGCCTGGTGGCGGGCAGGGGGTGCCCGGCCCCCACCCTCTCCCGCCACCCACTCTGCCCCCTGGCTCCTCTCTCTTTTTTTGAAATCACGTGATAAATGTCAAACGGCGGGTGCCGTTACTCATCCCGCCGCCGACTCAGCACCGCTTTCCTCCGGGGGCGGCTGCCACTGAGTCAGGAGGCTGCTGGGCTCCCCCAGGGGTGCGGGGACCCCCGGCCCCCCAAAACACCTCCGGCTCCTGGGCCGTGTGGGAGGAGCCGGGCAGCTCCGGGGACACGCATCACCCCGGGGAGATGCGTCCCCGTCCCCAGTGCACGACGCTCGTGTGAGTTCAGGGGTCCTGGCGCCCCGGGTTTGGGGCGTTCGCCTGCGACGCCGCTGCCCCGCTCCTCTGCCTTTGCGTGGCGCTGGGGGGGACGGAGGGCCGGCTGCGGCCCTGGTGTGCTCCTGCTTGCCGGGCGCACGAGGCTCGGTGCCCAGCGGTTGCACCGTGCCTGCGGTCGCGGGGCCGAGCACCTCGCCACGTCCCGTGAGCAGGATGTGGGCACATCACCGCCCCCCCCGCACCCCCACCCGTGGGGGACCACCCCAGCTCAGGCCCACTCTGCGGGGGGAAACCCTGAGACGTCCCCACCGCACGAGGCACCCGATGCCTCCCGTGCCTCAGTTTCCCTCACCCACCCCGCTGCGGCTCCACCGCCCGGCGTGCAGGGCAAGTGGGGCTGCCCGAGGGAGGGGGTGTGTGGTCCCGTTTCCTCCGACCCCCCCCACCCCCGGGTGCCACCGCCTCCTCGCACCTTGCAGGAGGGAGCTGCAAACCGCAGCGCTGGGCTGTGGTTTTGGTCTCGCCCTCACCCCCCGGGGCGGCAGGGCTTTCGCCTGGGGCGCCTGCCCGGGGCTGAACCGGCTGCTCCTGGGGGCCAGTGCCCCCCAGGCTGCCTGACCACCTTGCAGGGCTCAGGGTGCCACCATGCCACCCATGCGTGGCACCTCCCCGCTGCAGTCCTGGTCCCCAAATCCACCCCGGGACCACCACTGCAGCTGCCCTGCCCCAAGGGTGCTGAGGTGGGGGGACGTGGCCCCGCTGTCCCCAGGGCTCCGGGCAGGGGACCGGGGGGCTGGGAGCATCCCCCGCTGCCGCAGACGTCGCGCCCCGCTCCCCACGGCGACAGCCGAGAACCGGGATGAGGCGGCGGCCAGGGCCGGGGGTCTGGCGCGGGGGTGCCGCCGGCAGCAGCGGGTGGGAGGACCCACGTCGGGGCTCGGGGGCTCTCGGCGGGGGTCAAGCGTCCGGCTGGACCCACCGGGTCCCTGCTGTGACCTGGCTGTGCCGGCTGCGGTGACAAGGGACGAGGCGGTCCCGCCACAGCCGTGAGAGCGCTGGGCTGCGGAGGGCTTCCTGCGGTGGCAGGGGCTGGGGTCCGTCTCCTCCAGCCCGTCCCGAGGGCAGCGGGAGCATCCCCCGGGGGGATCATCACCCGAAACAGCGGGGACGGCCCAGCCCCTGCACAGAGCAGCCCCCTCCCCACGCCGCGGCTGTGCCCCCCACCCATGGTGGCACACGCCGCAGCACGCCTGGCTCCGCGTCCCCCACGCCGGCCCGGCATCGCAGCAGGTCACACCTCGCCGTTTCCTATGTGGCAACTTTCTTTTTCTTTTTTTTTTTTTTTTCCCAGCAGAAAACCCCTCTTATTTTGGGCCCGTTGAAAGGTTTCTCTTTCCAACAGGCTTTCGGGTTGTTTTTTTTTTTTCTTTTCTCGGCTTTTCTATCATTTAGGGGAAAAATGAAGCAATGCTCACTGCTCAGGTCCCGCTTTCTCCCGCAGCTGGGTCCTGTGACTCTGGGGAGACGGGGACCAGGGATGCTCCTGCCCCATTGCTGGGTCTTTGCCCCATTGCTGGGTGTTCGGGGCCAGCTCCAAGCAGGGAGGGACGGCGGTGAGAGCCAGACCCAGCGTCCCCAGCTGCGCGCACCGGGAAGGGTATTCTCTGATGTCTAGTAAGGGTTGTGCTGATGTCTGGCCCTGGGTGTTTCTTGCTCCTTCCAACTTTGCCCGCTGAAGGGCTCCGTACGCTCGTGGGGATCACCCGCCTGCACAAGCTGACCCCCCCCCAAACCGGGCTGGAGGGATCCCCGTGGCTCCAGGATGGCCCCAGGGGACCCCCCCGGATCAGTTTAGGGGCTGCGGCGGCAGCTCGGCCCAGCTCCCCTCCGTCGGGGTTTATAGGAAACGGTGCTGCGAGAAAGCGCCCGGCGCTCCTGCCTGGGTGAGCGTTTCTTTCCAGCCGTGGGCGCCGAAAGGCCCCTCTCTGCCGCGGATCCGGTGTGAGTCAAAGCCGGAGCCCTGGGGTTTAACCACAAGCCCCAGAGCTGCCGTGTCATGGGGGAGCATTGCCAGAGGCGTTTATAAGAAATGGAGGGGCTGCCCGGCTGGGGGAAGGGACCCTGGCCGGCGCGGGGGGCTTTGCCCACATCCTGGGGGAGAAGCCTTTCGGCTCCGCGGGCAGAGGCGGCACGACCGGTGGGTGCGGCGGTGGCCGCGGGCTCTCGGCCCACGTCTTCTGCAAAGGTCTCAGGGCTGCTGCACTTCGACTTCTCAGCTCGGCCCCTTCCCAGGGCTGCCTGCATTGCCCTGGGGTGCCCGCATCACGCCAGGGTGCTCGCATCACCCCAGGGTGCCAGCGTCCAAGCTGGGTACCTGGTGCCCGCACCACCCTGGGTGCCCACATCACCCTGGGGTGCCCGCATCACCCTGGGGTGCCTGCATCCAAGCCGGGGTGCTTGGTCCCTCCATCACCCTGGGGTGTCTGCATCCAAGCCGGGGTGCTTGGTCCCTCCATCACCCTGGGGTGTCTGCATCCAAGCCGGGGTGCTTGGTCCCTGCATCACCCTGGGGTGCGTGCATCCAGCCAGGGGGTCTGGTCCCTGTGTCACCCCAGGGTGCCTGCATCCAGCCAGGGGGTCTGGTCCCTGCGTCACCCTGGGGTGCGTGCATCCAGCCAGGGGGTCTGGTCCCTGCGTCACCCCAGGGTGCCTGCATCGCCCCAGGGTGCCCGTCTCAGGCAGCAGTTGCCGGTCTCTCCCCTGCCAGCTCCGGCTCTGGTTGCGGCACCGCTCGCTGCTGGTCCCCTTCCCACACGTGTGCCGGCAGCTGCCTGACCTTTCGCAGATGCTCTTCCTGGAGAGACAGAAGGTTTTCGCACGTGCCTCGCCCTCCCCAGCCCCGGCTCCCTGCAGCCTCCGGGGGAGCAGTGGTGGCTCCTGCGGCCCCCAGGGACCTCCTGCCCTTCACGCCGGGGATGTGCCGACCCTACTGCCCCGGGGAGCGTGTGGCATGTCCCCTCCTGGCCAAGCCACCCCGGTGTCCATCCTCGTCCTCGTGACGGGATCGGCTCTTTAGCATCCATCTGTGGTGACCCCCCCCGCCGCCCATTCCCAACCATCGGGGGGCCGCGGCCTCAAATAACAGCGGGGGGGACACACACACAGCCCCGGCTGCCATGTGCCCAGCGCCGTCACGGATGCTGCGGAGAGACAAGTGCCACCGGGCCCCCCGGGGACCCACAGGCTGCCGGCCCGACCCCGGCCTCGCACGCGGGACCCGCCATCTCGCTGCGGGGAGGTGACGGAGCCAACGCGCCGTGACATGGGCCTCGCGCCTCCCCCCGGCACCCCGCCGCGGCCAGCGCCTCGCCAAGCGCCTGCCGGGGGGGACTTCACGGCTGTCACAACCCATCTGCGTTGGGGGCCGCGTCTGCTGGCGCCGTAAGTGGGGTTAAACTCGGGGTCACCCAGATCGAGCATCCAAGGAGGGGGGGGTCTAGTGGAAGACAAACACCCCCCCCCCCCCAAATCCCCCTGTGCCCTGGCACCCCCTGTCCCCGGTTGCCGCCGGGCTGGGATGCAGGGGGTGATGCTCCGTGATGCGGGGAGCGCTGGGGATGCAGCGGAGGGAGGACGGAAAAACGCATCCCCCTGGTCCCCGCGCAGCTCCTGGGGACAGCACGGTGGTGGCCGGCCATGGTGGTGGCCCTGCGGCAGACGTGTCCCCGGGGAGCTGCTCCTCAGCTCTTGCTACGGGTCCTGGCTCTCACTGCAACCGCAGGGACCCACGGGGCCGTGACAGTCATGACCCGCCGGTGGCCCCGCTCTGGCCGGTGGCCCGAAATCCAGCACCAGGCGGGCACCCGGGGGCCATCGACACCCGCGCCTGCAGCATGAACTCCCTGTGACCGCCGGGACGGCAGCCACAGCCACCACCAGCGCGCAGCCACCCCAGGCACCGGCCGCCCTTTTGGGGAGCGCAGCCCCAGCACTCCCTGCTGCAACCCTGCCCTGAACCCCCTCCACGGGAATCCTCGGGCATCCGTGGCATCCCGGCGGGGCGGCTCGGGGCTGGAAAAGTGGCATTTTGGGGACAAACCCGGCCCCGCTTGTGCCAGTGGGAGCATTCTGGTCTGATGCCGAGCCCCGGCGCTTGGGAGGAGCTGGGCTTCGGGCAGGTGGGATTTGGGGCTGGGGTCCCACCACCCATGGTGCCGACAGCGCATCCCATCCCCTTCCGCCTCTACCGCACCCCTCCCTCATTTTCGGCTCCCCCCGCCGCCGCTCGGGCTCGCACCGTGCCGGCTGGACCCGCGGGCGGCTCCTTTTAACCAGCGGCTGAAATGAAACCGGCTCCAGCTCCTTCCCCCTGACCTATTTTTAACATTTGATTGGAATTTTTTTTTTTTTTTTTTTTTCTCTTCCCGCGCGCCCGGCCCCGGGTGCGACCGCGGTGTCAGCCCCGCGTCACATCAATTAACGCGCGCGGGGCATCATTTGTCACTTTGCATTTCCCAAAGGCCCCTCGCCGTGCCGCCGCGGCGGTGGTGGGCGCACGCCGGGCTGGGTGTGCCCCACCGCAGGATGGGTGCCAGGGATGCTCCTCCTGCCCGGCATTTCGGGGTGCCCAGCTCTGCGTGGTGGGGATCCAGCGGTCGGTGCTGCCATCCGCTTTGGTGGGGTCCCGCTGCTGGGTGGGAGGGTCCCCGGTGAGGGTCGGGACACCCAAGCGCGGCCCCCCCCAGCCCCGAGCAGCCGGTGTGACACCTCCACTTCCGTCGGCAGGGCCCCCACGGGTATTTTTAACTCCCGGCTTTGCCGTTTGGCACGCAGCGAGTGTCCGTCCTCGCCGCTGCCCTGCCTCCGGCTGCCTCCCCCAGCCCCTGCTGCCCTCCGGGGCAGGATCGGACCCTCCGGAGCTGTGTGGGTCCCTGTGGGACTGCATGGGACCTGATGGGACAGGATAGGACCCAGTGGGACAGGATAGGACCCAGTGGGACAGGATGGCACCCAATGGGGCAGGATTGGACCCTATGGGGAATGATCAGCCCCTGCATGGCAGGGTAGGACCCTGCAGAGTGGGATGGGACCCTGTGGAGTGGGACTGGATGCTGCAGGAGAGGATGGGACCCAGCGAGGCAGGATGAGACCCTACCCGGTAGGGCAGGACCCTGCAGCACAGGATGGGAACTTATGGAGCAGGATGGGGCCCTATAGAGCAGGATTGCTTCCTACAGGGCAGGATGTGGGGCTGGAAAGCAGGACCAGGCTCTGTAGGGCAGGATCAGACCCTGCGGGGGAAGATGGGACCCTTCAAGGCAGCGCTGGTCCCTGCGGTGCAGGATTGAACCCTATGGTACAGGGTAGGATCCCATGTGGCAGGACCTGGAGACCCAGCTGGGGCCCAGCGGGACCGACGGGACCTCGAGGGGCAGGAATGGCCCCCGTGGGGCAGGATCGGCGCCCGTGGGGCAGGATCGGCACCCGTGGGGCAGGATCAGCCATCGCCACCTCTTCTGCTGGGCTGGAGCATCCTCAGCCCCAGCCCAGAGAGGTCCTGTCCCCGCCCCACGTCCCCACGTCACCTGTGCCACCGAGCCCACAGGACCCCTCCCCTGGCCGGATCCCCGAACGGGGGCTCTGGGGAGGGCCGCGGCAGCGGGGTGGGCGATCTCGCACACGCGTGTGCCCGCTGGGGCCGAGCGTTGTCAGAAGCTGTAGCCCGTGTCTCGCCCGCCGCCCCCCACCCGGTCAGCGCACATCACTCCCCGACCTTCGCCTCCCGCTGACGAAGAGGAAGGGCCGGGGGCCTGAGCCCCGAGCCCCACGCGCCCCCGTCACGCTAAGCCAGCCAGACAGGGGCTGCAGCCCCCCGGGCCTCCCCAGGGAGCCGCGGCTTTTCACCGAGGATCTGGCTCCCGCTGAAGCAAATCTCCTCGTACAGGAGCGGGGCGAGGGGCCGGGGAGCGGCGGCGGGGGGTGAAACGGACTCCCCCCGGCCCGGCGGGCACCGGCGGGGGGGCCCTCGCACGCCCAGTGGACCCCCCACGCCGCGCACGCCGTGGGCCTCCTGCGCGCACGCTCGCACCGGCATCCTTGCACGCACGCGGCTGGCTCCCTTGCGCGCTCACAGGACACACATGTGCACGTCCATGCGCACCCCGGTCCCCTTGCACGCACGCACACCCCATGGCCCCTTGCACACCCAGGCTCCCTTGCACACCTGTGCATGCACCAGCAACCTCACACAGCTCCTGGTCCCCTTGCACACCTGTGCGCACACACTGGCACCCTCTCACACCCATACCCCTTGCACACCCACACCCAGCCCCTTGCACACCCATGCACACTCATGCACGCATAGGCTTCCTTGCACACCCATGCACACATAGGCTTCCTTGCATACCCATGCACGTGTAGGCTTCCTTGCACGCCCATGCATGCACAGGCTTCCTTGCACACCCATGCACGCTCCCCCAGCCCTCTTGCACACCCGTGCACGTTTAGGCTTCCTTGCACACCCATGCATGCACAGGCTTCCTTGCACACCCACGCACGCTCCCCCAGCCCTCTTGCACACCCGTGCACGTTTAGGCTTCCTTGCACACCCATGCATGCACAGGCTTCCTTGCACACCCACGCACGCTCCCCCAGCCCTCTTGCACACCCATGCACACACACCGACCCCTCGCACGCCCACACAGCCCCACGCTCGTTGATGCTCCCGCACCATGCGCGGCGGGGACGGCAGCACCCCGGACGCGGTGGCACCTGGGCAGGGACACGGTGGAAAGCTGCCCCATCACGCTGCCACCTCCCACGCAGGCTCCCGTGGCCAGGGTGAGGAAGAGGAGGAGGGACCGGAGCTGAACTGCGGTTCAGCCTCCTGGGGCCAGCAAGCAGGATCCGTCCCGCAGGCGGACGCAGCGTGCCCGCCACCGCTGACCCCTGTGACTCCGGGAGCTGGGGCTTTGAGCGGGACCACCCCACACCGGGGCATCGAGGGGGTCCCTCAGCCGGACCCCCAGTGCCACCCCACACCAGGGCATCGAGGGGGGTCCCTCGGGTGGACCCCCAGTGCCACCCCACACCGGGGCATCGAGGGGGTCCCTCAGCCGGACCCCTGGTGCCACCCCACACCAGGGCATCGAGGGGGGTCCCTCGGGTGGACCCCCAGTGCCACCCCACACCGGGGCATCAAGGGGGTCCCTCAGCCAGACCCCCTGTGCCACCCCACACCGGGGCGTGGAGGGGTTCCCTCGGCCGGACCCCCAGTGCCACCCACACCGGGGCATCAAGGGGGTCCCTCAGCCAGACCCCCTGTGCCACCCCACACCGGGGCGTGGAGGGGTTCCCTCGGCCGGACCCCCAGTGCCACCCACACCGGGGCATCAAGGGGGTCCCTCAGCCAGACCCCCTGTGCCACCCCACACTGGGGCGTGGAGGGGTTCCCTCGGCCAGACCCCCAGTGCCACCCCACGCCGGGACCCCACGAGCGCAGTGGTGGCGGTGGCGGGGGCGCGGGGGTTGGCGGCGTGGGGCCGAGCACCAGGAGGGTTTTGGATGGCAGCGGCTGGAACGATGTTAATGACTTTTCTTCCTGTTGCTCTCCTTTTACACCGAGGGCAGCTCCGTAACCAGAGCTGCTTCCTTCCCTGAGATTAAGGAGCCGTCTGCTCGGCACCCCCCGGCCGCTGACACCCCCCCCCCGGAGCTGCCACCGACTTGTCACCCCTGGCTGGCCCAGGCCTGGCCCGGGCGGCGCTGGGGAAGGGGCAGCACCCATCCCCAGCACCCATGGGTGCTCCCCTTCCAGCGGGGTCCAGCTGCAGGAGGTGCTGAGCATCCTCGCATCGCCGGTCAGGATCCCTCCCACCACCCCCGGGGAGGTGGTTTGAGGGTGCTCGGGGGAAGCCCCACGGCGGGACTGGCTCGCCACGGCCCCCTGCTCCCCTCCTTCCCCCCCCGGAGCTCCCCCGTGGGGCTTCCCCCCGAAGCGGGGCTGCCGACGGGCCCGGGTGGAGCGCGGCGGCCGCCTGCCAGCGCCCGGCGGTTTGGGGCAGGAAGGAGGAGGGTGCTGGTGTCGGGGTGCAGGGTGGGGAGCGGCGGCGTGGGGAGGACGGGGGTCGGGGCCCAGCACGGGGAGGGCCGAGCCCCCCAGAGCGGCCACCGGCTTTGCCTCGTTCCCCACTCGGCACCGCCCGTGCCTCAGTTTCCCCTGCCCGCTCTGACTCATAGGACACCACTGGTGGCTTGGGACCCGGCTGCGCTTTCGGGGGGGCGGGACAGGGTGCGTGGGGTGCCCTGGCTGCGGGACAGCCGGCCTGGGGGTGCAGGGGAGGGCTTTGCAGGGTGGGAGCCCGGGTGGGCTATCGGCAGGGGGGGGCTCAGCAGCCTGGCTCCGCTCTGGAGCACAGCGGGCAGGGAGCAGGGATGCGGCTCCGTTTTTCCCCGCGCCCTTCGGAACCCCTGGGCTGCAAAGCACCCGGGGCTGGATGCAGCCAGGTGCAGGATGTGGCCCCGGGCTGGGCTGCGCTGGGGGTCCCCTGCGGGGGTGGCAGGTGGCCAGCCTGGCCCGGCCGTGCTGCGATTTGCATTCATGCCTCCATGAACTTCTCAGCAACGCGCTGCCTTCGAGCAGCAGCGAGATGCAAATTCCTCCGGGGTGGGGGGAGTATTTTTGTTTTTCCCTGAGACCAAATTTAGCCCCCGTGGGTGCCCGGTGCCTTCGCGTTCGTTTTAATAATGAAAACAGGAACAATGCCATTTACTAAGAAAATAACCCCCAAGTTTCCCCTCGGTTCCCCAGAAGCCAAATTCCTGCTGGAAAAGCGAATCCCCGCAGCAGCACTGGCACCTGCCTGGGGTCTGGGCTGGAGGGTGACGTGGGGACAGCGGGGCTTGGGGACAGCGGGGCTTGGGGACAGTGGGATGTGGGGACAGCGGGGCTTGGGGACAGCGGGGCTTGGGGACAGTGGGATGTGGGGACAGCAGGACATGGGGACAGCAGGACGTGGGGACAACGGGACTTGGGGACAGCGGGGCTTGGGGACAGCGGGACGTGGGGACAGTGGGATGTGGGGACAGCGGGATGTGGGGACAGCGGGACTTGGGGACAGCGGGGCGTGGGGACAGCGGGGCGTGGGGACAGCGGGACGTGGGGACGGCGGGACGTGGGGACAGCAGGGCATGGGGACAGCAGGACTCGGGGACATTGGGGCTCGGGGACAGCGGGGCATGGGCTTGCACCCTGATGGGGGCTGGCTCCTGCCCAGTGCCCCTGCCAGGGATTTGGTCTCGGGCTCAGCAGGGCTGACGTCGAGGAGCAGTGAGATGCAGGACGGAGATGCGTCGCAGAGGTGACATGGAGCGGGGGGGTGTCCGGGATAATCCCCCCACAAAGGCTCTGACCCCCATCCCGTGCCGGCGCTGGAGACCCCAGGGATGGGGATATTCAATCCTGCAGCTGCAGGAGGAGAAACTGAGGCACGGGGCAACACCGGGACTTGTCTCAAGCCGGGGCTCGGCTCTCGGGAGACTGGAAATCCTGCTGGGGATGGGTGCAGGCTCGGTGCTGCGGCTGGTTCGGGGAGGGATGTGGCCCGTGGGGCAGAGCCTGCGAGGCGGCAAGCGCGGCCCCGGCCCGTGGGGCGTATCCTGCACCGCGAGCCGCTTCCTCCCCAGCCCCTCTCTGGGTGCCGGCGTTTCGGCGAGCTCCGGAAACCAGACGGGTGGCCAGGAGGGACCGAGCACGGGGGGCACACGCTGCCGCCCTTGGCCGCCGGCCCTGCGCTCTCAGGGATGCTCGGATGTGCAAAGCGCTGTGTTGCATCAGCCGTCTGCAGAGGGGAAACCGAGGCACGGGGCTTGACGTAGGGGAATTTGGCCCCGAGGAGGTCCCAGGGCTCTCCAGGGAAAGGCCCTGCAGGTGAGGATGCCCGGCTACTGCAGAGCCGCTGCCCAAATGCAGGTTTGGGGGAGGTTTGGACCCCAAATCCCGGCGCTCCCTTGCCACGGAGGGCTGAGCTGAGGCCGCTTGGCGTTGACTGCCCCATCCCAAGGGACGCCGCGTCGGAGGGGACCAAGCCTGAACCCCGGGCTGAGGATGCCCCGGAGCATCCCTGCCGCTGGCAGTCGGGGCCGTCGGAGGTGACGGCCAGGACACGGCTCCCAGCTCTGCTCCCTCCTGGCCCCAGGCGAGTCCCCCCCCGCACAGGGACACTTGTGACAACCATCGCCCGTGAGTCCCGCTGTGTGTCCCAGGGAGGGCAGGGTCCACGGTGTCACTTTACTGTGGCGGGGGGTGTGTGTGGGGGGGGAAGACTCAAGGACGTGACATCCTGGGGACAGGGCCACGCTCCTTCCCCCGCCCCACCGGACCCCGCTGTCGGCACCGTCTGAGACCGGGACCCCCGGGGACGAGGGGGATGTGGGACAGCAGTGGCAAGTCCCCGGCCACGGGCGCCGCGGGGATGCTCGTGAGCCCGACACCCGTCTGGGTGGCTGCGGCGGCTGATCTCGCAGCGGGGGGGTGCGCCTGTGAATTTATCCTCGCCGGCGATGGTATAATAGGAATGAATTAGCACGTCGTGACGTCAGGGAGTGCATGTGCTGCGGCACTTGCTTCCCCCCTCTGTTAATGAGTCGCTCCCCCCCCATCCGTAACCCCCCTCCGGCCTTTATTTTTCCTCCTAGAAAAAAATTCTGGAAATATCCTTGTTTTCCTTCTTTTTCTCCCTTGAGAACTCGGCGGGGGGATTCCTGCCTGATGGGTCGGGAAGGGGTGACGGTGCCCAGGGAGCTGGGAGGTCCCCAGGGAGCCGGGGTTGGGGGGGCAGCCGCCGTGCTCTGCCCTGGACGCAGACGCCGTGCACAGCGGCTGGGTCCTGGGGGGAGCACACGCATGTGCGTGTGCATGTATGTGCATGCACACACAGGCCAGGGGTGAGCGTATGGGGCGGGGGGGGCCGCCCTCACTGCAAAATCCGTGTGTTGTGTGTCCCCCCCCGCTGCCACATGCCCCAGCGCCAGCCCTTGCCCCCGCTAACTCCCAGGGGATTAGGGGCCGGAAAGGCAGGAGGGGGTCAGCGGCGGGGGGCTTTGCATAGAGATTGAAGCCCGGGACCCCTCTGAACAATGACACCGGTGAAAAGCCGGCCCGAATGGCTGCTAAGCTGTGTCTGATGGGCCAATACACAACCCCCTGCGAGACCCCCGGAGGTGACTCACCGTGGGGATGTGGGGGTCCTGTCCATCCGCCCCCCACGGCCCGGCCGTGGCCCGCACCACCCTGCACATCCTTAACTCCCCATTTCCTCCTGCCCCATGGCCAGACCCCTCCGTGGGGGAAGCAGAGCTGTCCCCATCCCCATCCCCATCCCCATCCCCATCCCCGTCCCCATCCCCATCCTCATCCCCATCCCCATCCTCATCCCCATCCCCATCCCCATCCCTGTCCCCATCCCCATCCCCATCCCCATCCCCATCCCCATCCCCATCCCCATCCCCATCCTCATCTCTGTCCCCATCCCCGTCCCCATCTCATCGCTGTCCCTATCTCCATCCCTGTCCCCATCCCCATCCCCATCCCCCTCCCCATCCCCTTCCCCGTCCCCATCCCTGTCCCCTTCCCCCGTCCCCATCCCTGTCCCCATCCCCATCCCTATCCGCTCCTGGTGCCCCCCAGCAGCACCGTCACCTGCGACCCCGGTGCCGCGGAGCCCCGTGGGTTTAGATGTGGGTTTGGTAGAGACCCACATGTGCTCCTTTCTCCCCCCGCCCCACACACACCCCCAGCCCCAGAGGGGTCCCGCAGGTGTGGGGAAGGCTGGGCCAAGCCTGGACCCCGGGAAGGGGACAGGGTGGCCGGTGGCAGTGCCGCTCGTCCTTTCGGGTGGTGTGGGAGCGACGGGCGCGGGGTGGCACCCAGCCGTCCCCCACCCTCCCGCGGCTCTGCCCCACTGGGAATGGAAAATATTGACGGGTGCTACACTGGGCAGCTGCCAAGGGAAGCGGCCCCTCCGGAGCAAAACGCGTTCGTGATGGCTGCAGGGGACACGGGGACTTCCCCTGGCACGGCGGGGTCAAGGACGGGTGCCGGGAAGGCCTGGCCTTGGGGTGGGCATGGGAGCAGGCACGGAGGGTGGGCACGGAGAGTGGGCAGGGAGGGTGGGCACGGAGAGTGGGCAGGGAGGGTGGGCACGGAGGGTGGGCATGGAAGGTGGGCACGGAAGGTGGGCACAGAGGGTGGGCACAGAGGGTGGGCACGGCTTGCCTGAGCTTCCCGGGGAACCCGGAGCACCCCAAGCCCAGCAGAAGGGCCCCCCCAAGAACGGGACGAGCCCCCAGCCCCGGTCCCCGGTCGCTTGCCAGCCTGAGCCACGTCCCCCATGTCTGCTGTGACACCAGGGTGTGCGGGGGGGGGACGACACCCCAACCATCGGGCACCCGAGACCCGCACAGAGTCTGGGGGCTGCCCTGGTGTCCCCATGGGGAAGCAGCCCCGGGCAAGCGGGCTAATTGAGGGATTAATTTGGGGTCCTGGGAGGAGGGGGACAGGGCGTTAGCCGGCCCCCAGGGCCCTGTGTCCCCCCAGAGCCCCAAAATACAGGCAGGAGTGTGGCCCCCGCACTGTCCCCCTGGCCACTCCATGCTCTGTCCGTGTCCCCCCCCAGTGTCCCCGTCCCCTCCCGTGTCCCCACCCCTGCCAGCGTCCCCACGGCCCCGGCTCCTCCCGCGTCCCCCCATCCCCTCCCACCTCCCCGTTCCCCCGTGTCCCCCCTCCCCATCCTCTCCCCACGCTCCGTGGCCCCCGCGTGTCCGGCTCCCCGCGTGTCCCGCCCCCCGGCCCGCCCCCCGCCCCGGTGGGGGCCGCCTCCGCGGGGGGGGGGGGGGCGGGGGGCGGAGCTCCCGGTGCGGATCCGCTTCTTTGGATAAGAGGCGCGGGGCCACGGGGATGGGCAGGTGGAGCGGCTGAGGGCACCGGCGGCGGCACCGGCAGCAGCGGGGCAGGGCGGGACCCCCCCCCCCCCCCCCCCGCCCCCCGCGCCGCCGACCCCCCCCCACCCCCCCGACGGCACTTTCGGGGGCTTTCCGGGTGTTCGCTTTTGGATTTTTGGTTTTGTCTTTTTTTCTTTTTTTTTTCTGGGTGGGTTTGGGTTTTTTTTTTTGTCTCCCCCCCCCCCCCCCTCCTCCCTTGGCTTTCCCCGGGCCGCCCCGGCTCGCCCCCCTCCCCGGGGCTACCGGGCATGGAGGGGGCGGCGGGAGCCCGGCCAAGCGGGCACCGCTGAATCGCGCCCGGCTCCCGGTGCCGGGGGCCGCCGGCGGGGACCCCATGAGCGGCTGAGCGGGGCCGGTGCCCCCCGCCCGTCCATGGGCGCGCTGGAGCCGGGCACCGGAGCCCCCCGCCCCGCCGCCCCCATGCTCAGCACCGCCGCCAGCTTCGCCAAGGAGCCGCCGGGCCCCCGGGACGCCGCCGCCGCCGCCGCCGCCTACTACGGTGATGGGGGGGGACCGGAGCCGGGAGTCCCCCCGCTGCCCTACGCTGCTCCCGGTGGCTTCGGCAGCCGGTTCCTGGGACCCTGCCCGCCTTACCGGGCACCGCCGCCGCCGCCTCCCGCCGCCGCCCCGGTGGAGGGTTACGCCGTCGAGGGTTACGCGGGCGCGGAGCTGTACGCGGGAGTGGAGGGCGCTTACGGCCCCGGGGCCGGCCCGCTGTGCCCCCGCACCGGGCCGCTCTGCGCCCTGCCCGGTTACCGGGCGGCCGGTAAGGTGCAGGTGATGCTCAACAACTACCCGCTCTGGGCCAAGTTCCACAAGCACCAGACCGAGATGATCATCACCAAGCAGGGCAGGTGAGCCGGGGGGCAGCGGGGGGCACAGCCCGGCACCGGGACCCCCACGGGCATCGGAGAGGGTGGGGGTGCGGTGTGGGCAGGGGTACAGGCAGCGTGGCGGCGGTGGGGTGGGCGCGCCGGCAGCGTGGGTGCAAGAGCGGGGTGCGGGACGGGCCTGTGGGGTGGGCTGGGGGTGGCCGGCGCGGTGAGGGGCTGGAGGGGGCTGCCTCACGTCCCCAAAGGGCTGGAGGTGTGGGAGGTGTTTGTGGGGCTGGGGGTCCCCGTCCGCCCGTGGGAGCGGGGAGGGGAGCTGTGCAAGAGGGGATCCCCGTCCCTGTGGGGCTGGGGGCGATGCCCGTCTGTGTGGGCAACGGGAAAAAAGTGGGGGTACAGCAGACCAGACCCCCCAGGTCTCATTTTCTAGGGGCGTTGAGGCTTGCTGGAAGGAGAAGGGGGTCTGGGGGGTGTCCCCCCTGTGTCAGGGTGGGAGAGCGGAGTCCGGACCTCCCGTGCCCAGGCAGGGTTTGTTGTGCCAGGAAGCTCACGGAGATGGTGCCGGCGGCCTGGAGGCAGCGTTTACCCAGCCTCGACCCACGGGCCGCATCCAGAGCTCCGCACTGCAACAAGTAGTGAGAGCCCGGTGCCTGCCGGGGCCCGGGAGGGTGCCAGCGGCCCCCGGCCACCGCACGAGCACAGTGGGTGGGTGGGTGACACCCCCTCTACTTGCCATCCTCCGTCCGGGATGGAAATCCCCCACCCTGCTCTGTGGGGCGAGCAGAGGCTGGGTGCACCCCGTGTGCCCGGGGACGGGGGAGCATTTTGGCAACGTCCCGGGTGCCGAAACAGCCGTGGGTGACACTGCAGCCGGGCACCGGCTGTCCCCTCCGTGCTGCCTCCCGCCTGGGGTGTTCACGGGCTGCGGGTTCCTGGGGCTGGGGGATACGTGGGGGGGACACCGTCCGCCCCACCCCTGCAGCACCCCTGCTTGCAGGGTCTGGAGGGGGCCGGGTGCGATACGGGCCCTGGGGGGCCATGGAGTCGCCCCGACTTGGAGCAAGGGGAGCCCGAAACGCTGGTGCCCACCCTGAGCCCGTCCTTCGGCCCCACACCGGGGTGATGTGGGTGGGGGGAGCCGGGCCCTGGGCTGCAGTTTGGGAGGTCTCGGCGGGATCGTGCTGGGGGCGAGGAGAGGAGGGTGGGCCAGGGCATGGGGCTCAGCCCTTTCCGGATCAGGCTCAGGGGCTGTGCCGTGGCTCCCAAAAATCCATGGCAAGAGGGAGACAGGGCAGCGCACGCCCGCTGCGTGCAGGGCAGCTGGCGGAGACCCCCCCCCAGCTCCTTCTGCTGCAGCGACCCCCCCACCGCTGCCATTCCTCCGCCCCGGGCTCCTCTTTCTGCCCAACGCCGGGGCTGGGCGCGGGGGCTGCCGGCAGCGATGCTCCTTGCCCTCTCCCCTTCCCTCCCTCGGCCGAGACAGACGGTGTCACTTTGATGCTGAGACCAACCTGCTTAATGTGTTGGAAGTCTAAACACGTTAGGGCCGCTTGGTTTGCCACAGCCGTTCCCAGGCCTGCTTCCCCCGCCGGGCTTGCGGCCGCTCGGCAGCAAACCGGCACCGGCACGGATGGGGTGACGTGTCCCCAGCATCGGCCGAGGGGGTGGCAGCAACCTGGGGCCCCCCCAAATGGTTGTTCTTCGCCTGCCATCGTTCAGGTCCTACAGAAACACGCTGGCATTCGCCCCGTTGCTTTCCTCCTCTCTTTTCCCGGCTGTCGTGGCGGGCGCCGGGGCAGTGCCCATCCCCGCCGTGTCAGGGCGGCTCAAGATCTGGTGCTGAGGGTCTGGAAACTGGGGTGCCCCCAGAGATCCCATCCCATCTGCCCCGCCGCGTGTCTGGGCTCTGCTGCCAGCTCCCAGCCTGAAACTGGGCCAGTTTGGGGCCCTTTTTCCAGCTCCGTCCCACCCGATGGCTCTGCAGAGGGGCTGGGGTCCGGGGGGGCCATGCTGTGTGCTGGGGGGGGGGCTCACAGCAAACCCAGCCTGGGAGATGTCGAACTCCGAGCCACAAAACATCCGTTTCCCCCAACCCCGAGCTGCTTTTGCAAAAAATCTGTGTGCAGGGCCAGGCTGCAGTGCTGCCGAGGCACAGGAAAAACCCCAAAGTGGGGGCTCGAGGGTGACGTGTGCCCTAACGCGGGCACCCCCCGGGCTCCGGGGCAGGGGATGCGTCCCGTCCCCGTCTTGCCAGGCTACGTGGGTCCCTCCTCGCTGGCACCCCTGGGGTGCAGCCCCCCGCGCCCCCGCAGAGAGGAGCTGAGGGCGGCTGGGAGACAGCAGCAGCAGGGCAAACCTGGCCGGGTGCTGGGGTTTAACCCCGCTGGCAGCTTCCCTGCCTGCTCCTGCCCCTCTACCCCGGCTCTGACGCCATCCCGTGCCATCCCACGCCATCCCGTGCTATCCCACGCCATCCCATGCCATCCCACGCCATCCCACGCCCACTCGTCCCCAGCAAAGATAATTTCCTGCAGGTTTCTCATGCAGGTCCCCATCCCTCCTCCGCTCTCCCCGGCTCTCGGGGCTCAGCCAGGGCAGGATTTCTGCGGAAACCCCCAAGGACTCGCCATCACCCCCGGCTGCGAAGGGCCTGGGGAATTCCTGCCACGGGTTTCTGCTGCGAAGCCAGGGCTGGCTTTGCCTTTTGGGGGGACACAGGGGCTGGCGTTGCGTTTGGGGGGGGACTCAGTGCTGCCTTTGGGGGATGCAGGGGCTGTCCTTGCATGTGGGGACGCAAGGGTGGCATTGCCTTTGGAGGCGACGCTGGGGATGGCTTTGCCCTTGGGGGACACAGGGGCTGGCGCTGCCTTTGGGGGGGACGTGGGGGACAGTTTTGGGGACACAAGGGTTGGTTTTGCCTTTTTGGGGGGGCTCAGGTTTGCCCAGGCCGGCAGCTGCTGTTCCCATCCAGGCTGGGCTGGGGGGACCCAGTGCCCGGCTGGCAGCTCTGCGGGGTTGGAGGCAGCAGCGCAGCCGTGCCGTGCCGTGCCACGCAGCCGTGCCACGCACCTATGCCATGCTGCGCAATGCAGCCACGCAGCGCCATGCAGCCACGCGCTGCAGCCACGCAGCACCATGCTGCCGTGCCATGCAGCCGCGCCATGTCACCGTGCCATGCATTGACATGCAGCCGCGCCATGTCGCCGTGCCATGTCGCCGCGCCATGCATTGCCAAGCAGCCGCGCCATGTCACCGCGCCATATCGCCACGCCTTGCCGAGCAGCTGTGCCATACAGCTGTGCCACGCAGCCGTGCAGGGGGGGCAGGTGGAGCGCGGTGGGCGCTGCGCCGCTCTCCCACGCGGCCGTGGTTCTTGCGGCTGCTTGGGCTGGGGCGCGCTGGGGTGCCATTGGGAGAGGGGGTGGCTCAGGAAGCCGGTGGCCCCCCCGGCGCTGCTGGGGTGCAGGCAGGGCTGGGCAGGGGGGGCACCGCTGGCGGGGGGGGGGGGGGGGGTGTGCTCCTGGCCATGGGCAGGTTTGCAGGTGGCTGCACCCCAGGTTTCTCTTCCACCTGGGTTCACCTGGACACCCTGTCCCTGTTCCCAATGTCCCCAGGGTCCCCCAATGTCACCTAGCGTCCTCTTGACACCCGCGTCCCTGGGATGTGCCAGCGTGCCCCCCCGCTCCCCATGTGCCCTGGCTCCCCTGCCCCATGGCCACATGCCCCGTCCCCCCCACACCCCCCCAAGTTGAGGGGTTCATTGAGAGACAAACCTGGGGGCAGCCTGAGAGCCAGGAGCCCCTTCCAGAGCTCCAGAAACAAACGTGCAAAAGGAGGGGAAACCAGGGGTGCCCACCAGCTTTTGGGGGGGTGGTGGTGTGAGCCAGCCAGGGCATCCTGCACCCCACCACGGCACCTCCCAAACCGCGGGGACCAAACCCAGGGGAACCAAGTCCTGCCCGAGCAGCAGCCCCCGGGAGCTCGAGCACCAGGGGATTTAAAAATAAACACGAGGCGTGCATGGTTTCGGGTCTTACCCCCGCCCTCCCGTGCCCCGGCCGAGCCCTGCGGTTTGCGCTGCGGCAGCGTTTGAGCTGTAACTCTCTCTCGCTGCTCCCCCGGCAGCGCGAGGCTCAGGGAGCCGGGGAACTGGTGGTGTCGGAGCAAGCAAGGTGCAAAAAAAAAAAAAAAACCAAACCAAAAAACCCCAGAAAAAGGCTTTCTTCCTCTCTGCTCCTTGCAGCAGCTCGGGGCTGGTGCAACACCCAGCCTGGCTGCTCGCCCCATGGCCAGCCATCACCCCGGCTCTCTGGGGTGCTGGGTGCCGGTGCAGGTGCCGGCGAGGCCTTCGGCACCTGGGAGCGCAGCGGTGGTGAGGCAGCGCCCGGCGAGAGCTCGGCGGGGGCTCGGAGGCAGCGCAGCCCCTCGCTGCCGCCCTTTGATGTGGCTACAATTTTTATCAGTGGCAGGAACCACCGTCCCTTGACACGGCCGCGTCGCGCTCGCTCCGGAGGCGATGTGGGCCCTGGGGAGATGCCCGCTTTTGGCGCACGGCCGGGGTCTGCGAGGGCTCGGCCCACCCTGGGGTACCGGGGCTGCTCGGGGCCGCCGTCCATCCCAGCCCCGGCGAGCACGTGTGCAGCTCCTCGCCATGAGCGCCGCTTTCTTTTTCTTTTTCTTTTCTCCCTCTCTCTTGCAAGGGCAATTTTGAGTCAGCGGAGCCCAGCGCGGGCTGTGCACGCTCTTTCCACCACCCTTTGCATGCTGCTTCCCCGGTGCCGCAGCGCTGCCCGAGCCGCGCTTCCTGCCGGGGCCGCGGCCGAGCCCCCACGTTCCTGCCTCGGCACCCGGCGCTGCGTGCGCTCCCAGCCCCTCGCTTTGCTCCTCACCCGCGTTTCGGCCCTCCTGGCCCACCCCCCAGTTGGGGTGCAGGGGCAGGACAGTGGCCCGGGGGGCTCGGCTGGTGCAGCACAGCCCCCTTGGCGCAGCGTGCCATCGCTGTCACAAGCTCTCAGGTCTCTGCCGTGGGGTGCGCTGGGGGCTGGGGTGGCCAGGAGCCGGCAGGGCAGGCAGGGCACCCCCTTCTTGGGCAGGTGGGAGGCAAAGTGACCCCCACCACCACCCAAGCTCCTGCCAGAGGTGAATCCTGCCGGGGGGGGCAGCCCCGCTGCCGGCTCCATCCCTTGCTCCCGCCGGGCTGAGGTCGGCTCCAGGGAGCAGCCCACCCTCCCTGCCCAAACCCACCCGGGTTCCCTTCTGGCACAGGGGGGGAGCAGAAGCCCCCAGCCCCACACGGGACCCCCTCAGCCAGGCAAGGCTTTCCGGGGCCCTTTCGGACAACGCTGGCACCCGCTTTATGAGAAACGCTGGCACTTCGAGGAAATGGGGAGGGAGGGGGCGAACCCAGCAACCCCCCCCCCCCGCCGCCCCCCGCACCTTCGCCCACCGGGTATGGCAGGCGTACGGCAGACGGGAAGCAGCACAGCCCGAGGGAGGGAGGAAGAGGGGAGGGGGCTGAGGGTGTGTGGGGTTGCAGCCCCCCAGCCCCCTTCCCCCCGGGGGGGTCGGGGTGAATTCCCCATCACCCCATGTGTATCTCACCCAGGCAAAGCTGGGAGGAGGGCTGAGGGTCCCCCGTGTCGGTCTGGGGGGGGGGGGGAGAGGGGGGCTTCATCCTGCTCCCCGCCGGCATTAATGCGGGTGACACGAACGGGGCAGCGGGGCCAGGGCTGCTAGTGGTGCTGAGGCTGGTGCCCAAATTTGGCTGCCAAAAGCCAAAACTCCGGTGGGTGCTGAAATGCCGCGGTCAAAGAGCCGAGCTCTGCCGGGGGGGGGGGGGGGGCTGAACCAGTGACCCCGGCCACGGCTCGAGGCCAACCTGCGCCGGCAACTGGGGCTACTGGGGCCGGTGATGGAAAAGGAAGGGGTGGGGGGTGTCAGATCTCCCACCCCAGGGCTGGGATTTGGGGTCCCCAGCCGGGTGTGGGGCGACAGCGGGATGCAGCCCCGCGGGGGGCAGCAGCTGCAGCCCCCGGGGCCGCAGGGTCCCCCCCAGCCGTCCCATCCCGTCCCCTTCCTGCCCTTGGCGCAGGCTGGCGCCCAGCCCGAAATAGCAGCGGGTGTTGGTTTCCGATCCGGAAGGTGCTCAGGGAGGGGGAGGAAGATGCCGGGGAGGGGGGGATCGGCCCCGAGAGCATCCCCCAGCTGCTGGGGTCAGTCAGCTCCTCCTGGGCACCCAGCCGGGCATGGAGCGGGGGGGGTGTCGGGCACCACGCTGCCTCAGTTTCCCCATCACCGCTCTTGCAAGGCAGCACCAACCCTCCCCGTGCAGCCCCTTGGCCCTGGCATTGGGGCGAGGGGGGGGTGTGACGGTGTCCTCGCCTCTGTCCCCTCCCCAGGCGCATGTTCCCCTTCCTCAGCTTCAACCTCTCGGGGCTCAACCCCGTGGCCCCACTACAGCGTCTGCGTGGACGTGGTGCTGGTGGACCAGCATCACTGGCGCTACCAGGGCGGCAAGTGGGTGCAGTGCGGCAAAGCCGAGGGCAACATGCCAGGTACGCCCCCCCCCCCCCCCGCCACCAGCACCCCCCTTCCTCATCCTCCTCCTCCTCACGGATGCCGGGCAAGGGGTAACCCCATCCCTGCTGCCCCCCCCCCCCCCCTTCCCAGGGAACCGCCTCTACCTGCACCCCCGACTCGCCCAACACCGGAGCCCACTGGATGCGGCAGGAGGTCTCCTTCGGGAAGCTGAAGCTCACCAACAACAAGGGCGCATCCAACAATGTTGGCCAGGTAAGGGGTTCCGCCGCCATGCCGGGCTGTGCCGGGTCCCCACATGGGCCCCCCGCCTTGACCACCCACTGCCCCCCTCCCCAGATGATCGTGCTGCAGTCGCTGCACAAGTACCAGCCCCGGCTGCATGTGACGGAGGTGAAGGGAGGGCGAGGGCGAGGAGGCGTACCCCTCCCCGCACACCCACACCTTCACCTTCCCCGAGACCCAGTTCATCGCTGTCACAGCCTACCAGAACGCCGATGTGAGTATGAGACCCCCCCGGGTCCCTAGCGTGGGGGTACCCCCCTCAAACAGCCCGCCCCAGCAGCACAGGAACCCCAGCAACCCCCCCAGCATCCTCCAGGGCCACAGAAACCACTGATACAACCCATTATCGCCCCAACATCACAGCAACCCCCCTGAGCAGCCCCTGGTAACCCCCGCCCAACACCCTGTAAGGCCCCCCCAGCATCAGGGAAACCCCCCTGGCATCCCCCCCAGGGTCCCCCCTCTGCCAACACCCCTGTCTGCAGCATCTCTGCAACCCCTGGTACACCCCCACATCCCCTCAGCATCCCAGTAGCCCCCCCCAGTACCCCCTGCATCCCCTCAGCATCCCAGTAGCCCCACCTGTACCCCCTGCATCCCCTCAGCATCCCAGTAGCCCCCCCCAGTACCCCCTGCATCCCCTCAGCATCCCAGTAGCCCCCCCCAGTACCCCCTGCATCCCCTCAGCTCCCAGTAGCCCCCCCCAGTACCCCTGCATCCCCTCAGCATCCCAGTAGCCCCCCCTGCATCCCCTCAGCATCCCAGTAGCCCCTCCAGTACCCCCTGCATCCCCTCAACATCCCAGTAGCCCCCCCCAGTACTCCCCCGCATCCCCTCAGCATCCCAGCACCCTGCAATGCCCCCCCCAGCCCCCCCACCAAGCACAGCCTGGGCCCCCCCAGCTGCAGCTGAGTCCCATGGGTGCTGGGGTGGGGTGTCCTGGGACAGGCAGGGAACTCTGGTGGGAAAAGGGATGGGGGGACATCACGGGGGGGGGGCGGGGGGCAGGCTGGCAGCAGCCCCAGCCCCCCCATCTCCATGCCCCCCCCCCCCCCCCCCCCCAGA
Source organism: Pelecanus crispus (assembly GCF_030463565.1). NCBI lineage: Eukaryota > Metazoa > Chordata > Aves > Pelecaniformes > Pelecanidae > Pelecanus > Pelecanus crispus. The sequence continues at coordinate 1,577,404 of NC_134660.1, read as the reverse complement.
TCACGCAGCTGAAGATCGACCACAACCCCTTCGCCAAAGGCTTCCGGGACAACTTCGACTCGTGAGTGTCCCCCCCCCACCCTCCCACCAGTGCCCCCCAAACTGGGCCGGCAGGAGGGCGTCCCCCCACTCCTACCCTGTCCCCCCCAGGATGTACACGGCCTCGGAGGGCGACCCCGCCTCACCCCCGTCTCCTCCGGACGCTCCCGGCTGCCAGCAGCTCCTGCCCGCTCCCCGCTTCCAGCCCTTCCTGCCCGAGCAGTACCCGCTGCCCCCCGGGCACTTCTTCGGTGGGGAGCGGGGGGCTCCGCTGCCCCTGCCCCCCAAGGACCCCCCCGCGCTGGTACTTCACCCCCCAGCAGCCCCCTGCCAGCGGGCCACTGGAGTACGGTGGCTACGAGGCGGGGTACGGGGGGGGCAAGCTGGTGCCCTACGGGGTGAAGCCCTTCACCCTGCCGCCCGCCCCCCACCCTCCCCTGCCCTACTACCCCGAGGGGCCGGGGGGCTTCGGGGCAGCGGGGGGCTGGAGCCCCGGGCAGTACGGCCCCAAGGGCAGCCCCGGGGCTCTGGGCTGGTACCCCGGGAGCCCCGGGAGGAGAAGGGGAAGGAGGCGGAGGGCTGGCCCCCCGAGCCCCCTGCCACCCGCCTCGGGTGACTCCTCGGACTCGGGGCTGTACGAGTGCAAGCGGCGGCGGGTGTCCCCGTACCCCTCCAGCGCCGAAAGCTCCCCCCCACCCCGCAACGGGGACATCTACGACAAGGACGCGGGCACCGATGGCGGCTACTACGGCTTCTACGGCAACTGAGCCGTACTGGGGGGGGGGGGGGTCCTCAGACACCCCCCCCGCCCCAGGCACCCCAAGACCACAGGAGCTGGGAGCAAGGGGGTCCCGTGTGCCCCCCCCTATTTAACACCCATATCCTGGGAAGACTTGAGCGGAGGGGGGGGCTGCAGCCAGACAATCAGCCCCCGGTGCCACCCAGGTGGGGTGCGGGGGCAAGCGGGGAGGGGGGGGGGTGGGTGGGTGGGTGTTTTGTTTTTTTTTTTTTGTCGTCAGTGGTTTTTAGGGGGGGGGGGGGTGTTAATGCTGAAGTATTTATTGAGCCCCGCCCGTGCGCCTGGCATGGGGGCCGGGGGGTCGCAGCATATCTTGCAATAAAGGGGACGCTGTGGGGCACGGCTCTTTGCTCTCCTCTGTGGGCAGGCGGGAGGGAAACTGAGGCACTGGGGGGGGGGGGGGGCTAAGGGACACTGCCCCCCCCCCAAAATTCCTTGCTGGGGGGACCCAGGTGTCCTGGGGCCGGGAGGGGGGTCCTGAGCCGCAGGGCCGGGCAGTGGGAGAAGGAAGCTCTCTGCACCCCCCAGCTCTTTGCAGCCTTTATTAGAGCAGCCCCTGCGCAGTTTGGGGGGGGCTGGAGGGGTCTGCCCGCCCGCGGGCACCCCGGGGGTGCCCTGCTGCCCTCCCCCCCGTGAGCCAGGGCCCCCGGCATCCCGTGCCCCCGGGGCAGGGGGCACCCGCCAGCCCCTGCCCCCAAATGCCCCAGCCAGCCCTGAGGCTCTGCCCTGGGGTCGGGGGGGAGGAACCGCCTGTGCCCCCCCCCGCTTTTGTATCACAGTTTCGCTTAAATACCGGCAAAATGGGGGGGGGGGGGGGGCACTGCACCCCCAGTGCTGCGGGGACCAGCCCCGCTGCCGGGCACCACTGCTGTGATGAGCTGGGGGGGCTCAGCACCACTGCTGTGATGAGCTGGGGGGGCTCAGCACCCCACGGGGGGGAGGGGTCGCTACCACAGCACCGCGCTGTCCAGGTGGGCGAAGCCGGGGTCCAGGCGCAGCTTCCAGTAGGTGTTGTTGGTGACCCACGACTCCTTGCCGTTGGCGTCCGTCAGCCGCCTGGGGATGGGCTGGGGGGTCACGCCTGGGGTGCCACCAAGACCCCCCGGGGGTCTCCCCAATTCCCTGAGTGCCCCGCACCCCCCTGAGCCACGCGGTACCCCCGTGCCGGACCTGAAGAAGCGAGCCTGGTGCGTGATGTTGTTCTCCTCCATCACCCGGCGCCGGTCCCGCTGCAGCTGCTCGATCTGGCGCTTCTGCGTCTCGGCCGCCGGCACGTTGCCTTCTTCCAGGTACCTTGGCGGGGGGGGGGGGGGACGGACACACGGCATCGCTGTAACGAGCTGGGCAGCCTCAGCACGCCCCCCCCCGCCCGTGCCGGGGTGCCGCTCACCGCTGGTCGGGGCGCAGGCGGGTGTCGGTGGAGGGCAGGACCCGGCGTAGCTCGGGCGTGAGCTCGTTCAGCTCCAGGGCAAACTGGGTGAAGCCGTAGTTCCTCTCGTGGTCGGGGGGCATGGGGTCTGCAGGAGAGGGGCGGGGGGCACGCTGCTGAGACCCCCAGGACAGGGGGTCCCCCCCCGAGCGGCCCCCCCCATCCTTACTGGCTCTCCAGACGCACTGGGCCCGGGGCCGGCCCGCGGTGCAGCCCCTCGTGCCACTTGCCGGCCAGGCGCTCCAGCACCGTCCCGCTGCGGCTCAGCACGGCCCCCTGCACCTCGTTGGCCCCCGCGCCCCAGTACCGCGCCTGCAGCCACAGCGGGAGGGGCGGGGTGGGCGGGGGCCGGGGTGGGGTCATTTGGAAAGGGTGGGGGCCGTCGGGAAAGGGGCGGGGCCGCCGGGAAAGGGTGGGGCCCTGAGTGGGGGGCGGGGCCTTTGGGAAAGGGGCGGGGGCTTTGGGAAAGGGGCGGGGGCTTTGGGAAAGGGGCGGGGCCCTGAGTCGAGGGGCGGGGCCATGGGGAAAGGGGGCGGGGGCCATTGGGAATTGGTGGGGCTGTCAGGAAAGGGTGGGGCCATCGCGGAAAGGGGCGGGGCCATCGGGAAAGGGTGGGGCCCTGGGGGGGCGGGGCCATTGGGAAAGGGTGGGGCTGTCAGGAAAGGGTGGGGCCATCGGGAAAGGGGCAGGGCCCTGTGTGGGGGCAGGGCCATTGGGAAAGGGTGGGGCTGTCAGGAAAGGGTGGGGCTGTCGGGAAAGGGGCAGGGCCCTGTGTGGGGGCAGGGCCATTGGGAAAGGGTGGGGCTGTCAGGAAATGGGTGGGGGCCCTGAGTGAGGGGCAGGGCCATTGGGAAGGGGCGGGGCCATAGGGAAAGGGGCGGGGCCATAGGGAAAGGGGCGGGGCCATAGGGAAAGGGGCGGGGCCCTGAGTCGAGGGGCGGGGCCATGGGGAAAGGGGCGGGGCCATTGGGAATTGGTGAGGCTGTCAGGAAAGGGTGGGGCCATCGCGAAAGGGGCGGGGCCATCGGGAAAGGGTGGGGCCCTGGGGGGCGGGGCCATTGGGAAAGGGTGGGGCTGTCAGGAAAGGGTGGGGCCATCGGGAAAGGGGCAGGGCCCTGTGTGGGGGCAGGGCCATTGGGAAAGGGTGGGGCTGTCAGGAAAGGGTGGGGCTGTCGGGAAAGGGGCAGGGCCCTGTGTGGGGGGCAGGGCCATTGGGAAAGGGTGGGGCTGTCAGGAAATGGGTGGGGCCCTGAGTGAGGGGCAGGGCCATTGGGAAGGGGCGGGGCCATAGGGAAAGGGGCGGGGCCCTGAGTGGGTGGTGGGGCCATTGGGAAAAGGGTGGGGCTGTCAGGAAAGGGTGGGGCTGTCAGGAAAGGGTGGGGGCTGTCAGGAAAGGGTGGGGCCATCAACAATGGGGTGGAGTCATTGGGAAAGGGTGGGGCCCTAAGTGAGGGGCGGGGCCATGGGAACAGGGTGGGGCCATCCAGGGGCGGGGCAAGAACAGGCAGTGTTTAGATTGGCGTGTGGGTGGAAGGGGCGGGGCCACACCCGAAGCGGTGGGGCCAGGTAATGATGATGTGGAGGAGGGCGGAGTCGGGAGCACAGGGAAGGGGGGCGGTGCTACAGGGTGGGCGTGGCCGGGGGCTAATGGGCGTGGCCGGGACAGGGCGGGGCAGGGCGTGGCAAGGCACACCTTGCAGAAGGTGATCTTGCAGTGGTAGGAGGCGGTCGCGGGTGTTGCGGATCAGCACCTCCCCGTAGTGCTCGATCCAGCGCGGGCCGCTGAGGACGTTGTGGATGCACGTCGTCACCTTGTTCCACTCAAAATGGTCGCCGGTCCTGCGGGCACCCCCGCACCGTCGGCTGCGGCAGGCGGGGCAGGGCGGCGCCGGGCGGGGCCGGGGCCACGGGCCGGGGGTCCTCACCTGGGCAGCCGGACGTTGACGGTGCCCACGGGGACGATCTCCAGGGATTTGCCCCAGAATTTGTTTTTTCCACCTCATGTCTGCGGGGACGGGAGGAGGTGAGACCCCCGCCCCGGCCCCCCTCACCCATCCCCAACGCCCTCCTCGGCGCCCACCTTGCCAGAAGACGAAGTTGTCGGACTCGGCATGGCAAGCGGAGATGGGGGGGTGGTGGCAGACCTGGGGGGAGGCAAAGGGACACGCCACCCGCCCCGTCCGGCCCCGGCCCCGCTCCCCGGCCCCGGCCCCGGCCCCACCTGCTCGCTGATGAAGCGGAAGCCGCGGTCAGGCCGCACGCACTCGTAGGTCTCGCCCAGCACCGGGTTGAAGGGCTTGCTGCCCGCCCGGTAGTAGGTGAGGCGTAGGCGGACACGGCGAAGGCGGCCACGTAGACCTGCCACCGCAGCCACGCGCTGAGGGCGGGGCACCGCATCGCCACGCCCCCCCACGAGGGGCGTGGCACCCACTGGCCCCGCCCCCCTGGCCCACGCCCATGGCCAGTGCTGCTGGGGGGGGGCGGCTGAGCACCCCCCCCCGTGTCCCCCCGACCCTGCACCCCCCCCTGCTCCCACATGCCCCAGGAGCCCCCCGTGTCCCCCTGAGCTCCCTCTGTGTCCCCCGAGCCCCCCGAGTCCCCATCCCTGACCCCCCCGTGTCCCCCCGGCCATGCACCCCCCCTGCTCCCACATGCCCCAGGAGCCCACCCGTGTCCCCGTGTGTCCCCGAGCTCCCTCTGTGTCCCCCGAGCCCCCCCGTGTCCCCATCCCTGACCCCCCCATGTCCCCCCCACCCTGCACCCCCCCTGCTCCCACATGCCCCAGGAGCCCCCCCGTGTCCCCTAAATCCTCAAACTCCTGTCCCCCGAGCCCCCCAAGTCCCCATCCCTGACCCCCCATGTACCCCCCGCCCTGCACCCCCCCTGCTCCCACATGCCCCAGGAGCCCCCCGTGTGTCCCCGAGCTCCCTCTGTGTCCCCCGAGCCCCCCGTGTCCCCATCCCTGACCCCCATGTCCCCCCGGCCATGCACCCCCCCTGCTCCCACATGCCCCAGGAGCCCCCCATGTCCCCTAAATCCTCAAACTCCCCACGTCCCCACGAGCTCCCTCTGTGTCCTCCGAGCCCCCCGTGTCCCCATCCCTGACCCCCCATGTCCCCCCGGCCCTGCACCCCCCCTGCTCCCACATGCCCCAGGAGCCCCCCGTGTGCCCCATGTCCCCTAAATCCTCGAACTCTCCGTGTCCCCCGAGCCCCCCTGTCCCCCAAGCCCCCAACCTTCCCGAGCCCCCCGTGTCCCGCACATCCCCCGTGCCCTCGACCTCTCCATGCCACCCTCCCGCCCCCAAAGTCCCTCGTGTCCCCCGAGCCCCCCATGTCCCCCAAGCTCCCCCTGCCCCTGATGTCCCCCAAGCTCCCCTGTGCCCCCTGAGCCCCTGGTGTCCCCCACGCCCCCTGAGCCCCCTTGTCCCGCGAGCTCCCCCTGTCCCCATGCCCCCCGTGCTCCCCAAGCCCCCTGAGCCCCCCGAACCCCTGGTGTCCCCCGTGCCCCCTGAGCCCCCCATGTCCCCCAAGCCCCCCCGCCCCTGATATCCGCCATGTCCCCCAAGCTACCCATGCCCCCAGTGTCCCCCTTGTCCCCCGAGCCCCACCCCTGCCCCCAGTGCCCCCTGAGCCCCCCAAGTCCCCCAAGTCCCCCCTGCCCCCGAGCCACCCGTGCCCCTGGTGTCGCCCGTGTCCCCTTGTCCCCCGCGTCCTCAAGCCCCCCGAGTCCCCTGAACCGCCCATGCCCCCGAGCCCCGCAAGCCCCCGCTGCCCCCGAGCCGCCCGTGCCCCCGGTGTCCCCCGTGTCCCCGGTACCCCCGTGTCCCCCCAGCCCCCCGGGCTCACCAGCCGCTGGCGGGGGTCGCGGGCGCGGCTGGCGCGGTCCAGCAGCCCGCTGTACTCCAGCTCCTCGCAGAGCCGCTGCAGCGTGTTGAGCGGCTCGTTGAGCTGCACGGGCAGCGCCACGCGTGACAGGTCCTTGCCCACGCTGCTCCGCAGCAGCCCCCACAGGCTCACGTCCCCCGCCGGCGCGGGGGGGGCGGGCAGGCGGCTCCGCCGCCGCGGGTCCGGACCCGGCAGCTCCAGCGGCGGCGGCTCCGCGGGCGCCCCGGGCCCCTCCGCTCCTGCCGGGCACCGGGCACCGGGCGCTGGGGCGGAGCCGGACCCCCCGCTCCCGGCCCCCCCCGTCCCGTTACCCCCTGGTCCCGGCTCCCCCAGGTCCCCCCCATTCCGTACCTGTGGGGGCTGCCCCGCCCCCCCCGCCCCAGTCCCCCTCATTCCGTACCCGTCGGGGGGCTGCCCGGCCCCCCCATTCCATACCTGTCGGGGGGCCGACCCCCTGCCCCTGTGTCCCCCCCCGGCCCCACCATTCCATACCTGTCGGGGGGCCGACCCCCTGCCCCTGTGTCCCCCCCGGCCCCACCATTCCATACCTGTCGGGGGGCCGACCCCCTGCCCCTGTGTCCCCCCCGACCCCCCCATTCCATACCTGTCGGGGGGCCGACCCCCTGCCCCTGTGTCCCCCCCGACCCCCCCCATTCCATACCTGTCGGGGGGCCGACCCCCTGCCCCTGTGTCCCCCCCGGCCCCACCATTCCATACCTGTCGGGGGGGCCGACCCCCTGCCCCTGTGTCCCCCCCGACCCCCCCATTCCATACCTGTCGGGGGGCCGACCCCCTGCCCCTGTGTCCCCCCCCGGCCCCACCATTCCATACCTGTCGGGGGGCCGACCCCCCTGCCCCTGTGTCCCCCCCGGCCCCACCATTCCATACCTGTCGGGGGGCCGACCCCCTGCCCCTGTGTCCCCCCCCGACCCCCCCATTCCATACCTGTCGGGGGGCCGACCCCCTGCCCCTGTGTCCCCCCCGGCCCCACCATTCCATACCTGTCGGGGGGCCGACCCCCTGCCCCTGTGTCCCCCCCGACCCCCCCATTCCATACCTGTCGGGGGGCCGACCCCCTGCCCCTGTGTCCCCCCCGGCCCCACCATTCCATACCTGTCGGGGGGCCGACCCCCTGCCCCTGTGTCCCCCCCCGGTCCCGTTCCACCCCGGCCCCCCCATTCCATACCTGTCGGGGGGCGACCCCCCTGCCCCTGTGTCCCCCCCCGGTCCCGTTCCCCCCCGGCCCCCCCATTCCATACCTGTCGGGGGGCGGCCCCCCTGCCCCTGTGTCCCCCCCGGTCCCGTTCCCCCCTCGGTCCCCCCATTCGGTACCTGTCGGGGGGCTGCCCGGCCCCCCCGGCTCCCGTCTCGCCCCGGTCCTCCCCATTCCGTAGCTGTCGGGGGGCTGCCCGGTCCCCCCCAGGTCCCTCCCATTCCTTACTCGTCGGGGAGCGGCCCCCCTGCCCCTGTATCCCCCCCGGCCCCCCCCGCCCCGGTCCCCCCCTTCCGTACCCGTCGGGGGGGCGGCCCGGCCCCCCCGGCTCGGCCGCGTCCTCGCCGGCGCTGGCCTCGCTGGCGCAGGATTCGTCGTCCGAGGGCTGCGGGGGGGCAGGGACCGTCGGCGGCTTCGGGGGTCCGGGGGGGGGGCTCTAGGGGTTACCCCACCGAGGGGGGGGGGGGGCAGGAGGGGCTGCACCGGGCAGGGCCCCCCCGGGACGAGCCCCAGGTACCTGGGATGGGCGGGGGAGGGGGCAGGATGGGGAGAGGGCGGGGGGTATCGGTGGGGCTGCAGGAGGGGGGAGCGGGGGGGGGGGGGCACCTGCAGCACCCGGCCCCCACCACCGGGCTCGGAGACTGCGGAGACCCCGAGCGCCTGGAGAAAGGGGGGGGGAAACGGGGGCTGGGGGGGATACAGGGGCTGGGGGGGGGACACGGGGAGCAGGTGGGGGCACGGGGATACAGGGGCTGCGGGGGCCATGGGGAGCAGGGGGGACACAGGGACCAGGGGGCCATGGGGACCGGGGGGGGGACACAGGCACCGGCAGGGGGGCCATAGGGGCTGGGGGGGGACACGGGCACCGGGGGGGGGGGGGGGGGGCACTCCCAGGCTGGCTATCAGGGAGGGGTCGGGGAGAAGAGAAGGGAGAGATGAACCCCCAGCAACACCGGGAGGGGGACGGGGGGGGGGGTCCGCAGAGCCCCACCCCTGCCACGGCCCCACCCTGCCATAGCCCCCCCCCCCCCCCCCCCCGTCCCCGTCCCACCTCGTTCTCAGAGGAGCTGGCGGAGAGGAAGACCTCGCAGGCGTCGAAGAACTCGGTGTGCGAGTCGGCCAGCGAGACGATGCTGCGGTTGGAGAGCTGCTGCTCGCGGCCCCTTGGCCGGCAGCGCGTCCGGCTGCGGGGACAGCCACCGCCTCAGCACCCCCACCCGGGGACCACCCGGACCCCCCACCCCATCCCGGCTCCCCCTGACCTCGTCAGGGTGCAGCGAGGCGAAGGAGTCCAGGGTGGTGTCGGAGGAGACGGAGAGGGAGTGGAAGCGGCGCAGGGCGGCCTGCGGAGGTGGGGGGGGGGGAGGCTGAGCCGAGCCAGCGCGGGGACATCGGGGAGGGGGCATCACCCTCAGCACCGGGCTGAGACCCTGCCGACTCGCCGTACCCACCACCAGCGACCACCCCCGGGCCCCGGCCAGACCCAAAGCCCGGGGGGGCGGCCCTGCCCGTCCCCCATGCGATCCCTCACCCCGGTTTTGCCGGCACTGCCCGGGCGTGGGGCTGAGCGCCGTCGGTCCAGCGCCTGCCGCATCTCCTCCAGCCGGGCCCTCTCGGCTGTCAGTGCAGCCACCACACTGCTGAGCGAGCCGTGCACTGCCGGGAGACACGGGCAGGCGGTCGGGCCGCAGCACGGCACCCCGGCACCCACCCTGCCGCCGCCGGCATTCCTGGCGGGGCTCAGCACCCACCCCCCCCAGCCCATCCCACCTTTCTGGGCCAGGACCCAGAAGCTCCTCTGCAGCTGGCTGTACTCGGGGGGGGAGGCTGAAGGGCAGCTGGCTCTGCGACGGCTCCAGGTAGCGTGAGAGGTTGGGGACGGAGCCGTGCAGGCGGCCCACCTTGGCGGGGGGAACGCGGGGGTCAGCGGGGGGCTGCGTCCCCGGGCAGCGGCTCGGCCGGCAGCAGGCAGAGCCCGGCAGGATGCCCGCTCCCCCTCACCCTGCCGATGGTGTCGTCCTTGGCGAAGCTCTGGGTGCACCAGATTTTGGTGGTCCTCCTGCCCTTCTTGGGCCTCTCCGCGGCGGCCGAGGGCTGTGAGCGAGAGGAGGGGGCTGCAGCCGGCCCCTCCCCGGGAAGGGAGGCTGCCACGCCGCTCAGCCCCGTGCCCACCGCTGCCGCGCTCACCTGGCTGCCAGAGATGAGGGGGGCCGAGGGGATGCGATGCAGGGCCTCCAGGCTCTGCAGCATGCCGGTCAGCTCCTGCAGCTTCGCCTGGCACTCCGACAGCTCTGCAGCGGGCACAGAGCGAGCCCAGTCGGGGATGGGGGACAGGGCATCCCCCCGCCCTGACTCCGCGCATCCCCTCCCGCCCTGCTCACCGGCCGAGCAGCGCTCCAGCCCCTCGCTGTCCTTCAGCCAAGCGTTCACCTTGTCCCGGGAGCTGGCAAGGGCGGAGAGGGCAGGGGCACTGCCCGAGGGCAGGATCCGCGTCCACGGGCCCTGCGGCAGCAGAGAAGGGGCATCGCCGGGGCTGCCGTCGGGACCCCCCGCGCCGGACACGGCCTCGCATCGCCACCCCGCAGTGCCACCCACCTGCGCGTTGGTGGGGGTCCTCCCTGCGGGACCCCCCCTGGGCCAGGGCTCGGGCCTCTCACCCTGATGATGGGAGCAGAGGCTGCTCACCCAGCTGCTGAAGAGCTCCGGGGACTTGATCTGCGGGACAGGGGCAAGTTGGGGTGGGGGGGGACCCGGAGGGGGGTTACCCAATGCCCCAGCCCCGGCTCCAGCCCCCACCAGCACCTTGAGGTGGTAGATGTTCTCCCCTGTGTCCAGGTCGACCCGCTGCGCCTTCTTGTTGATGGACATGACGGACTGACGGACGTCGATGGCTCCGTGCAGCTTGCCCTTGAGGACCTGGGGGAGCCCGGGGACGCCTGTCAGGGGGAAGACCCCCTTCCTCCGGGGGCCATGGGGTCTCCCCCGCCCCGAGCCCTCGGGGAGGCTGCACGGACACAGCCTGCCCCCGCACTCACGTCCTGGCGCGTGGTGGAGTATTTCAGGATGCCGTTTTCCAGCACAAAGTACCTCTGGGGACAGAGAAGGACGACGGTTGGGGGCGGGCGGGGGGGTAGAGACTGGTCCCTGCAGCCCCCCCATCCAGGGGCCCAAATAGCCCCAGGGATGGGGAGGGCACCCAGCACCGGCCGGGTGGCCGGGGGTCAGCTCCCAGTGCCAGCTCTGCCCCGTTACCTTGTGCCAGCCCTTCAGGGGCCATTTCCTCTTCTTGAGCAGGTAGCCCTCGTGCCGCTGCGGCTCCTGGCCCGGGCTGCCCCGCACACACGGCTCCTCCACCACCTCCCAGCTCTCCGAGCCCTGCCGGGGATGGGGGTCCCTTGGCACCGCGGGCAGCCGGGGTGCTCCCCACCTTGTCCCCAGGCAGGGACACTTGGCACTCCCCAGGGGATGGAGCATCTCTGGATCCCCCTTCTTAAAGTGGGGTGAAGCCCCCCGATGCCCTACGGCACCCCCAGTCCAGCCTGGGTACATCACTAGGATCCCGCTGGAGCCCCCCGCCCCAAGCCCGGAGCCCCCCGACCTGCTGAACGCTGCTGTGCTTGGAAGACACGGTGCTGTTGGAGCGCGACAGGGCCCTTTTCGGAGAGGACAGGTCCTTCTCGTGGCTGCCCATGGCTGGCGAGAGGGGAGGGATGGGGGGACCGGGCCAAGCCCCCCTCCCATCCGCACTGCGGGGCTGGTGGTCTGAGCTTGGCTGTCACGGCCCGGGCGGTGGGAGCCACTGCAAGGAGGGGACGCTGCGTCAGGGAGCCCAGGGAGGGCATCTCCCACCCTGCCAGCCATTTTTGTGCCCTGCCAGCCAGGTCCTCACAGGGACAAGGGGTGAGGGGGATCCCCCTGCCCCCCGGAAGCAGGAAGCCTCACGCGTGACTGCGGTTGGGACCCAGAAGCTTCTGCGCGAGATGGAGCCTTCGACCCACCCAGCCTTATCTCGCCGCCTCCGCCAGCGCCCAGCCCTCGCCTGCCCGCCGCCCGCATGGCGGGTCCAGAGTCTGGCCCCGCCGCCCCGCTCCCATCGCCCCACGGACTCGGTGCCATAGGGCAACCCCGCGGCGGGCACAGCCAGGACGGCGACGCAGGGAACGGAGACCAGGATCAGCCCCAGATCGTCTCGACGCCCCCGAGCTGGGACATGGCCCCTGAAAACCCGAATTCAGCCACGCTCCCTCCTGGCAGGGCATCCCTTTGCCCTTCTCAAGTACAGGAGGGGGAAACTGAGGCACGGGGGAGCTTCCCCCTCCCTTTGCCAGCCCCGTTCCAGCGCTGCTCCTGCCAGGGTATCCAGGCATCCCGGCTGCTGTCGTCGCGTCGAGTCCCTGGATAACCCTGGATAACGGCGGCCAGGCCCCGGCACGGATGATAACCGCGGCATGGATAACGGCGGCACCGCGCACCCCTGCTCCGAGGGGAGGAGGACGGGGGGCTCCCACCGCAGCCCGGCCCCCCCTGCCCGGCTTGGCAGCGAGCGGGGACCCCCCCTGGGTGCTGCCGGGGGGGGACACGGACACCCCGCAGGGGAACGGGGCTGGGCCGGGGTCCCCCCGAAGCCCCCACCGAGACGTTGGGGGGGGACACACAAAACCCCTGCCCTTGCAGGGCCACGGCCACGACCCCCGGCAGCGTGGGGTAAAGCCCAGCCCCGCGTCCCCCCCCGCCTGCCCCACGCAGATGCCGAGCCCCCCGGAGCAGCGGGCAGCAGGGGCCGGGTCCCAGCGGGGGTCCCGGCGCCTCCCCCCCCGCCTCCCGGGGCCGGGTCCCCGGTGCTCACCTGTGCGGGCGGCGGGCAGGCAGCCGGGGCCGGGGCCGGTCGCATCCTGCCCGGCGGCTGCAGGAACCGGAACACGGAAGGAGGCGGAGGCGCCGGGCCGGAGCCGCTCGGCTCTGCCCCCTGCACCGTGGAGGACCGGAGGCGCCAGCACCGGGGGCCCGCAGGGGCACCGGGACCCGCCCCCCCGCTTCCACCGCCGGCTGCCAGCACCGAGCCGGACCCACCCGCGTCCCGGGCACGGGTGGAGCCGGACCCCCCGGCTGGCACCGGGGCTGCGGGACGGCTCCTCCTCCCGGGGCCGTGTACCGGGAACGGGTGGCACCGGCTCCCCCCTCCCCGGGCCGGTCCCACCCCGGCAGGGGGGGAGAGAAGGGGCCAACCCACCGGCTGCACCTACGCAGGGCAGGGGTACCCCCGGGAGAGTCACCACCCCACGGGGGTCCCGGCACCCACACCCCTGAGCTGTGCTTCAGCCCCCCCCCCGGCATTCCCCACACCCCAGGGCCGCTGGAGCAGTGCCCAGCTTCTCCCCACGGCCTCAAGGGGCAGGAACCCCCCACACCTGGCCCCCCAAATCCAAGACGAAGCCTTGGGCATCTCTGCCACCACGCAGCTGACTTTAATGGCCACGACCGCGATCCCGCGGATGCCAGCGGCACAGCACGGCTCTCCCTTGCTGTCCCCATTTGGGAGGGCGCGGGGGTTTGGGGTGCTGGATGTGTCCCCCCCACGCCGTTGCCAGCACCGCCACGGGTCCCCGCCGCGCTCGGCCTCCTCCAGCCGATCCCAGCGACCCTCCAGCCGCAGCCCCGCAGCGCCCGAAACACAGCTGGGATGTTCCCAGGCGCCGTCGGTGCAGGGACCGAAGGGAAGGGGCTCCCCGAAGGGGCCGGTGGTGCTGCAGGACCCTCAGTCCCAACGCTGGCTGCCCACCCCGGGGCCAAACCTTCGATCTGTGACGCCCCCACCCCGACCGCAGCCGGTGAAGGAGCCGACTCCCGGCCAACACACGGGGCCCGGCTGGGGGCCGGGGGCCAGCGTCAGCGAGCCCCCGAGCTCTGGGCAGGGGTGGGCTCGGCCAGGCTCCCCGTCTCCCCGTCCCGCAGCTGGCGGATGTGCTCATCCAGGAGAGCCGTGAGGTGCGCGGAGCCGCGCTGGAGCAGGGAGGACGTCTGGGAGGGCAGGAGGGCCAGGGCACCCAGGGTCTGCCCCTGGGCAGCCTCCAGTGAGGGCAGCTTGGCGAAGTTCTCCACTCCCTGCCTGCTCAGGATGGTGTCGTGGATGCAGGCGCCTGGAAGAGAGGAGCAGAGCTGAGCTTGGGAGATGGGGAGCTAGAGCCAGAGCCCTTTCGTCTTCCACAGCCGCGCAAGAAAAGCTTGCTCCTGCAGGCAGGAACTCCCAGCCCTCACTGTCTGTCCCCTCATTTTAACGGACACGGCAACGATCTCGCAGACTCCGTTAGCGTGGGCCCAGCAGGCAGGAGCACCTCTCCCCGGCGCTGGAGGAGAGCCCCGAGCCCAGTGCCGGCAGCTGGGGATGCGGGGAAGGCTCTCACCCAGGAGGTTGATCTGTGGCACTCCCTTCAGCACCCGCAGCATCTCCTTCGCCTTCGCCTCCCGGCTCACCAGCAGGATATTGCGGGCCACGAAGAGAGGGAGGAGGTTCTTGTACTTGGACTGGGACAGCACGGGTCTGACGATCTAGAGGAGAGAGCTCTCAAAATGCAGCTTTGCACCCCGGCAAGCAGCACACACAGTCGTCCCAGCTCTCATCCACCTCCTCCCCCTGCCAAACTACACCCAGATCTTTCCGGCAGCTCTGCTCCTACCTCGTTCAGGACGAACTTGACCTCAATGCTGTGCTTTCGGAGGTAGTGCCTCATCAGCACCATGTCCTCGCTGGGCATGGAGTTGTACTGACAGACGGCAATCATCCGATTGTCCCGGAACACCTCCTCCACCTGCCGCCGTAACAGCCGGGCATAACCGTCGTCCTGAGGGGAGCAAGCAGCGATGGGCCGCAGGGAAGGGGCAAAGGCTGCTGCCTCCCCCAATCCCACCCTGCAAACGGACCCATGGCCGCGAGACACTGCCATGGGTCACAGAATCACAGAATCATGGAACGCTTTGGGTGGGAAGGGACCTTTAGAGCTCATCCAGCCCAACCCCCTGCAGCGAGCAGGGACAGATTTAACCAGATCAGGGTGCTCACAGCCCCGTCCAACCTGACCTGGGATGTTTCCAGGAATGGGGCCCCAACCAGCTCTCTGGGCAACCTGTGCCAGTGCTTCACCACCCTCAGTGTAAAAAATTTCTTCCTTATATCCAGTCTAAATCTATTCTCCTTTAGTTTAAAACCATCACTCCTTGTCCTGTCACAACAGGCCTTGCTAAAAAGATTGCCCCCATCCTTCCTACCAGCCCCCTTCCAGTACTGAAAGGCCGCACTAAGGTCTCCCTGCAGCCTTCTCTTCTCCAGGCTGAACAACCCCAACTCCCTCAGCCTGGCCTCGCAGGAGAGGGGCTCCAGCCCACGGATCATTTTTGTGGCCCCTTTTTGTGGATGGCGAGATGCCGCCAGGATCGGGACTCACCTGGTTTCCAGCACTCGATTACCAGCTGGGGCATCTCCCAGCCACCCACAACGTGATGAAAAGGGGCAGCAAACGCCCGGGCAAGCTCTCGTACAGGCGGCCAGCTGGGCTAACCCCGGGGCAGGGCCGTCCCGGAGGTCCGTACCTCACCGGGTGGGAGCCGCAGACCCCGCGTCCAGTCCCCGGAGCAACACGGGGAGTGCAAAGCCACTCGGTCTCCTCGGACACTGAGGCCCCGCAGACGCCCACCCCCAACGGCCACACGCCAGAAAATTACCTCCTGGAGCGTCTCCTTGCTGCGGGGCAGGCAGCGCGGCGGGACGGCCGGCCGCGGGGCCAGATACTCGGTCACGGCCATCAGCTTCTGGCGCTGGAAGTGCATGGCCTTCCAGTGCCGGGTGACCGCCTTGGAGCCGCGGCGGACGAACTGCAGGGCGGGCAGCCAGCCTGCGGAGAGGGGGCACACGGGCAGCGCTCAGGGCCGGTGCCAGGGCCCCGGGGGAGCGCGAGAGGAGCCGGGACCGGGGGGGAGCAGGGCCCGGGGGGGGGAACAGGGACCGCGTAAGGGCCGTAGGCACGCCCTCCCCCGCCAGGCCCGCGCCCGGCACCGCCTCCCACCCCTACCCGAGCCCCGTGGAGGCGCCAAGCCCCGGCGCAGAGCCCCGAGCCCCGGTGAGGCGCCCCTCACCCCGCCGCCATGGCGCTCCGCCGCCGCTCAGCGCCCCCATCTTTGCCGCTGTGGGGAGGCGGTGGAGCCGCGGCGCGCATGCGCCGAGAGGACGCGCCGCGCCGCCAGGGGGAGCCGCGCCCGAAGCCCCGCCCCTTCCGGGGCCGCCCGTCTCCTAGCAACGGGCACGCTGCGGCCTGCGCCGCGCCCGCCCCCCGGCAGCCCGGCCCCGGGGTCTCTGTGCCCCTGCCCGGGCGGCCTGGTCCCGGTAACCCCCCGGCCCCGGGGGTCTCTGTGCCCCCGCCCGGGCTGCCTGGTCCCGGTAACCCCCCCTCGGCCCCGGGGTCTCTGTGTCCCCCGCCCGGGTGGCCTGGTCCCGGTGACCCCCTCCCCCGGCCCCGGGGTCTCTGTGCCCCCCACCCGGGCACCCTGGTCGCAGTGACCCCGGCCCCAGGGTCTCTGTGCCCCCCAGCCCAGGGATCCCAGCCCCATGGTCCCTCCAGGCCCTGGGGTCTCTCTGCCCCACCTGGGGGTCCCAGCGCTGATCCCCCCCAGCCCAGCAGCCCTGTCCCCACCGACCCCCCCCAGCCCACAGGTTTCTGCCCCCCATTGCCCCAGGACCCTTCCCCTTGCAGGGAGCAGTGGGGCCAGCCCAGCCCCCCCAACACACCCACCCAAGGGTCCCAGGAAGGGACAAGGATCCAGGCCACCCCCCCACCATGACTGGGCAGGGGGAGACCCTGCTTGGGGGTGAGGGAGCCATTGAGTGGCCTGCTCATGTGTCAGCGTGGGGGGCCGGACGCCACTGCACTGGGCCCTGACACTCTGAGTTTCCTACAGGCCGTGAGCAGATGTCCCCAGGGGTGACCCTCACCAACAGCCTCATCGCCATGAGGAGCCGAGGGCTGCAGCAGCCTCCGCACCCAGAGAACCGGTGAGCACCCGCGCAGAGCCCACCAGCATCGCCTGGGGAGGGTCTGCTGGCACAAAGGGCACCCCGAGCACCCCTCTTCCTTGGGTCTTGCCTGTAGACCTGCTTCCAGCCACCACGCCAGGAAACATGAAATTATGACTCTCCCCTTCACTGGTTTAGTGGTGGACTTGGTAGTGCTAGGTTAATGGTTGGAGTGGATGATCTTAAAGGTCTTTTCTAACCTAAACAATTCGATGATTCCTCTAGATCCATGGAGCCGGCTTCCCCCCCGACCATCCGCTTGGACCGGGAGAACATCTGTGCTATCGGGAGGCTCCAGAGCCTGCGGGAGATTCACAGCCTCTACCTGCAGCAGGTAAGGTGCTGCGGCAGGCGCCAGGCAGTGGAGATCAGCTCCGGTCCTGCAGGTAAAGACCTCCTCAGGGGCACCGCAAACACCCCCAGTTCTGCTCCAGAGTTTTGCCTCTGCATGGCCAGAGGGGCTGGCAGCGCTCCCCTCCGATGACAGTGCCACTGACGGAATTTGAGTGAGGGCCTGGCGGCAGCCATTCCATGTTTTTCAAACCCACATGAGGAGCCTTAGGGTCCTCCTGAGCTTTGCCGGGCTCCCCGTGCCATGCAGCCCCAGACCCTCTCCATAAAACTCCCGTGGCACTGGTGGGACATCATGTCACCTCTGTGAGGTGTTGGAGTGATTCCGGGGTGCTCCCGAAGTCTGATTTTTCACGCAGTAGAAAAACGTGTTGCTTTTTTTTTTTTTTTTCCCCCAGAACCAAATTGAGAAGATTGAGAATCTGGGCTGCTTTCCCAACCTGCGGTATGGGCAGCTCCTGCCCCCAAGGAGGTCGTTTCCCATGGGCAGAGGAGAGCAGGGCTCCCTCCTTCCCTTGGCAGAGCCGGGGGGGTTCGAGCTGCAGCCCCTGACAGCCTGGTGCCGCTGGCTCTGACCCTGGGGGGCCGTGGCATCCTCCCGCCTCACCCCACTGCCCTCCCTGTGCTCTGCAGCTTCCTCTCCCTAGCTGGAAACCGCATCCGCAGAGTGGAGAACCTGCAGCCCCTGCGACACCTGCGCATCCTGGACTTGTCCCACAACCAGATACAGACGCTGGACCCAGGTGAGAGGCAGGAACGGGTCCGGACGTGGCCTGTGTCTGCCCAAAACATGCCTCAGGTACCAGGGAAACACCAGCAGATCCTTGGTCCAGGATCCACCTGGGCCTCTGGCCCTCGGGTCCCAGCCAGAGCCCCAGCAGAGCCACCCTGGGGCTGTCCCACTTGTTCCAGCGTGACAGCAGAGGAGCCCGGGGGCCAGGTTTGAGCCGTCCCTTCCACTGCAGACTCCAGCTGTCTGCTTCCACCTCGTGTCCTGCTCCGGCAGAACGTTTCAGCGGCTCGGATGAGACTTAGGGATTCCAACCTCATGGCAAAGCTGCTCCAGCCCTGACAACCCTTCCTGCATCTTTCAGCCGGCTCCTCCAGTGGGTGATTTTTGGCAGAAGAGGGAGGGACAGAGGGATAATATCTCCCTCCCTTCCTCTGCAGCATTGCTATTGTGGCACCAGGCCCTCTGCTTGCAGACAGGGGTGAGAAAGGGAACAGTGAGGGCCTGGGAAAGGGAAAACCCTCAGCTCTCACACGGGAGTGTGTGCAATACACATTCCCGCCCTCCCTGCCTCAGTTTCCCCAGCTGTGAGGCGAGACGCTGCTTCCCACGGCAGGGCTGTCGCCTCGGGAGTGGGTGAGGAGCTGCAAGAGCCGGGGGGTGCCGGGGTTTGGCAGAGGGGGGTGTCAGGTCCCATCTCAGCACCCTTCTGCCTTCTCTTTGATCTCCGCAGACGAGCTGCCCCGCACCCTCCGTCTCCTTGACTTAACGGGAAACGAATGCACCCACCAGCACGGGTACAGGTGGGTCGGGGGAGCCTGTGTGAGAGAGCAGAGGGCGAGATCAAGTCCCTCAAACCACGTGAGCCCCTCAGCAGGGTACAGCCCCCCCAGATATCAAATACAGCCTGAGCCCCCCCCCCAAACCCCAGAAATCGGAATCTGTGCCCAGGCCAGGCTGTGGGGTGGGCAGGGCAGAGCGGTGCCGGGGGGGTTCGGTGCCAGGGGGGTTCAGTGCCACCCCAACGCACCCCCAGCCCCAAGGCGATGCCACATGGCGGGGGAACATCCGCTCTTCCTTGGGTGCTTGCAGGGAGCTGGTGCTAGGAGCCCTGCCCCACCTCCTGCAGCTGGATGCCCAGCTGGTCCACGGTGGCCTGGGTGAGGAAGAGGAGGAAGGAGGCTCTTCCAGCAGCGAGGATGAAGACGACGAGTTGCTCTCTGAGCCAAGTGGCCCTTTCACTGCAGGCAAGGGTGCGCAGACTGAAGCAGGACATGTTGCACGCGTGGGGGTTAAGCAGGCCGGTCCCTCCATCCCCAGGAGCGACAGAAGCGGCAGGGAGCTCAGGTGGCCCTGCCAGGTCTCCTGTAATTCTCCTCCCTCTCCCTCCCTCCGTCCCTGGCAGATTTCTTTGCGGATCTGCACCGGGAGCTGGCCGGGCACTCGCGGCGGAGGCAGAGGCAGACCCTGGAGGAACACCGGACCCGTCTGGAAGAGCTGGAGGAGCTGCGGGAGCGTCGGGATCTGCTGCTGCCTCCCGCACCGCTGAGCCCAGGCAGGCAGGGAGCCGCCTGCATCGCAGCCCCGGGACCCAGGCGGTCTCAGCCCCGTCCCCAAGCAAAGCCAGGGACGCAGCTGCCACCGCTGCCAGGACCCGGCAGGCAGCACGCCTGCCCGCAGCCCCGGCGAGCTCCTGGCAGGAGCCAGCCCCGGAGCAAAGCTCTGGAGGAGGAGACTCACGCCAAAGGAGCAAGAAATAGGCAGCTACCCCAAATACCCCGCACCAGCACGGCACCGCGCAGCTGGGATTAAAGTCTCTTTATTCCTACACTGACCCGCCTGTCTGCCACGGAGCCCCCAGCCCCACAGCCAGCCCCAGAGGGGCCGGGCGCAGGCAGCTCTGCCTGACAGTGGGAAATAACATGCCGGGCTGTGGGCAGGACTCCAAAGCCTGCTCCACGTCCCTCTCCTTCCCTCCGCACCCGCATTTCAGGCCACGGCCACCTCCCAAAAGTGCTGATTCCTCCAGGGCAAGTTAGGGGGGCTAGAGGCTCCGCACCCCCAGGCAGGTCGAGCCGTTCCCCACCACGCCGTCAGCAGCAGATCCGTGGCGGGAGGAGGCGAGGAGCCGGGGCCGGGCACCGGGAAGGTTTTTGTCATCCCCTATCCAGAAGCAATGCCGTGGGGGGGGACCCAGCCCACCCACCTGCGCGGGGTTTATGCGTAAAACTTCATCTCTGCCTCCACGCAGTCGAAGAAGAGGTCGGCCAGCTCCTCTGGGCGGGGGGCCACCGTGCCCCTCAGCAGCGCGTTCATCCCCTCCAGGCCCTGCTTCTCCAGGTCCCGCAGAATCTGCAGGAGCTTCTGGCCCCGCTCCTGGCGGGGTTGGGGACAGAGGAGAGCTGAGACCGGGCACCCTCAGGGAATTCGACTGCCTCCCACATCGCCGGGGGCAGCACGAGGGTCCCCGGGCAGTGGCGGCTGGGGAAGGGTCTGGGGTACCTGGTCCCTCTCCATCAGCTCCAGCGCTGCCTGATGCCGGCGGTAGAGTTGGTGCCGCCGATCGACCGTGCTCTGGAAGCGCGGGATCTTCTTGGCGGGGTCGTCATGGAAGGTGGGAGATCTCACCTGCGGCACAGGCTTGAGGCCAGCCACAAAGACGAAGGGCTTGAAGACGGACCTGCCAGAGAAGAGCATGGAGGCCCTGGGACCGGCCAGCGCGAGCACGGATGCTGCTCCCGGGGGACGCTCAGCCCGGGGCACGGCTCTGCCTCGTCCCCGTCACCCCCGGAGCGGGGCTGTTCCCCACTGGTGTCCACACCTGGAGGGGTCAGGGGTGGCCGTGAAGAAGTGGACGCAGGGCAAGGCGGGGTCCCGGGGCAGCACGGACACCATGCTGCCCGCCGTGCGGAAACCCTCCGAGTCCATGCAGATCCCGCTGGCCTTGTCCCGCAGGATGGCCATGAACGTCTCCGCCGTGATGTGACCTGGCAGGTGAGGCAGAGCCACGTCACCGCCGGCTGCCGCGGCCACGGGAAGCGTGGAGATGCCAGGGCAAGCCGTGGGCGGACGTCCCCTTCCCCGTCCCCGTCCCCACCTGCGCGCTGCCGCAGCTGCTCCTTGCCGGCGCGGTAGCGGGCTTTGGCAGCCTCCATACGGGCAGGCTGCTGCGTCAGGGAGAAGACTTCGGCGAAGCTGAACTCGCCATCCCCGCTCCACCAGCCCTGGCTGCGGGCTCGCTGCCGCAGCCCCGCGTGCTCGGCCGTGATCTCCCTCCCGATGCTGAGCTGGTTGGAGATGTTGCGGCTGCCCTCTGCGAAGGCCGAGGCGGGGGGTCACGCTGGGGGACGCACACACACAGACAGGGCTCTCCGTCCTCCTGGTACAACCACCGCCTGCTCACCTGGGATCCGCTGGGCCGCCCAGTATCGCCCAGCCGTCTCCAGCACCCAGGCCTCGGCGCGGTCAGCCAGCAGGAAGGTGTTGTGGTAGACGAAGGGCACCGGCTCCTCCTTGCAGCTCCCGCCCTGGCCGTAGCGCTCCAGCAATCCCGTGATCACTTCCAGGGCTTCCCGGGCAGAGCTGCCCCGCTCCAAACCCAGCCTGTCGTGCCAACAGCACCCCGTCGGCCGGCGGTGGGGGACGGCGTGGCCGGGACAGGGGTGGGGACACGCACGGCACCGTCCTCACCTCACCAGGTCCATCCCCAGCAGCGCCTCATCCTCCCCAAGGGGCTCGCGGGTCCAGACGCCCTCGTTGCCCACGCAGACGCCGTGCTCGTTGGCGCCCATCTCGGCACCCCACAGCCAGGCGGGACGGCTCAGCACCACCGCGTGGGTCCTCTCCGCCTGCTCGATCTCCAGGTAGGTGCACTGCGGCGTTTTGGGAGGGGCGGGGGGGGGACACACGGAGCGGGGCTGAGACCTGGCGCGCTCGCCGCACCGACCCCGGCAGCCGCCCTGGTCCCGGCACGCTCTCACCTGGACTTTGTCCCCGAGGCGGTGGACGGCAGCGGGGACGTAGACGATCTCCTGAACCTCGTGGCGCGGCCGGTCAGCGTTCTTGCCAAAGATGACGGCGGGCGTCGCGGTGTGCGGCGGCAGGGCCACGAAGCAGTCGCAGGACGAGGGCGCGGGATCCCGCCCTGCCATCCTAAACCGGGCGCAGGGGACCGGGGGGGGGGCACCGAGGGGGATGTCACCCTCTCGTCCCTGTCCTGGACATGTCCCCAGGGTCCCTGTGGGGTTGGTGGCCGTGGGGAGATGGGTGGGGGGGGTCTGGGGGATGACACGGTCCCCCAACCTGGGGGGACATCGGGGACCCCATCCCGGCACGGCCTGGGGGGCACCTCCTGTCCCGGGACCCCACAGCTCTTCACCGACCGGGGACAACCCCCTCGATGGCCCCGGTAACCGGGACCCCCTGCACCGACCACGGACGAGACCCACCCCCCCCGCCTCGCACAGCCCCGGTTCCCGGGACCCCCCACCACCACAGCCCCAGTTCCCGGGACCCCCTCCCGCACAGCCCCGGTTCCCGGGACCCCCCCACACACAGCCCCGGTTCCCGGGACCCCCCCCACACACAGCCCCGGTTCCCGGGACCAACCCCCCGCCTCGCACAGCCCCGGTTCCCGGGACCCCCTCCCGCACAGCCCCGGTTCCCGGGACCCCCCCACACACAGCCCCGGTTCCCGGGACCAACCCCCCGCCTCGCACAGCCCCGGTTCCCGGGACCAACCCCCCGCCTCGCACAGCCCCGGTTCCCGGGAACCCCCCCCCGCACAGCCCCGGTTCCCGGGACCCCCACACACACAGCCCCCGTTCCCGGGACCCACACACACAGCCCCGGTTCCCGGGACCCCCCTTCCCGCACGACCCCCTTCCCGGGACCCCCCCTTCCCGCGGACCTGCCGCTGCTCCCGCCCCGCCCCCGCCGCCGGTCCCGCCCCCCCGGCCCCGCCCGCTCCGGGGGACGGCGGCGCCCCCCTGTGGCCGGAGGCCGCACGGCGGCAGCGGGCGGGGACCGGCACCGGCACGGGCACCGGGCCCCCCCCCGTGGGGCGGGGGGCGACCGGGCCCCAGAGGAGCCCGGGCAAGGGGGTCCCAGGTCGTCCCCCGTGGGGCAGGGACGGGGGACCAGGGTATGAGCTGGGGGGGTCCCGTGGGGCAGGGACCCCCGTGGGCAGCACCCCTCGTGGGTAACCCCCTCCCTCATGGGCAGCACCCCCGTGAGCAGCATCCCCCGTGGGCAGCACCCCCATGGGCAGCACCCCCGTGGCCAACGACCCTCATGGGCAGCACCCCCCGTGGGCAGCCCCCCCCCCCATGGGCAGCGCCCGCCCTGGGCAGCCCCCCTGTGGGCAGCACCCCCATGGGCTGCACCCCCTCATGGGCAGCACTCCCCGTGGGCAGCCCCCCCTGTGGGCAGCCCCCGCCCCGGGCAGCACTCCTCGTGGGCTGCCCCCCCCCCCCCGGGCAGCATCCGTCATGGGCAGCACCCCCATGGGCTGCACCCCCCCCGGGCAGCCCCCCCATGGGCAGCACCCCCGTGGGCAGCACCCCCTCATGGGCAGCACCCCCGTGGCCAACGACCCTCATGGGCAGCACCCCCATGGGCTGCACCCCCTCATGGGCAGCACTCCCCGTGGGCAGCCCCCCCTGTGGGCAGCCCCCGCCCCGGGCAGCACTCCTCGTGGGCTGCCCCCCCCCCCCCCGGGCAGCATCCGTCATGGGCAGCACCCCCATGGGCTGCACCCCCCCCGGGCAGCCCCCCCATGGGCAGCACCCCCGTGGGCAGCACCCCCTCATGGGCAGCACCCCCGTGGCCAACGACCCTCATGGGCAGCACCCCCCTGGGCAGCACCCCCTCATCGACAGCCCCCCGTGGGCAGCCCCCCCGTGGGCAGCCCCCCCATGGACTGCCACCCCCTCATGGGCAGCTCCCCCGTGGGCAGCCCCCCCGTGGGCAGCACCCCCTCATGGGCAGCCCCCCGTGGGCAGCCCGCCCGTGGGCAGCACCCCCTCATGGGCAGCCCCCCGTGGGCAGCACCCCCTCATGGGCAGCCCCCCCGTGGGCAGCCCCCCCGTGGGCAGCACCCCCTCATGGGCAGACCCCCCGTGGCAGCGCCCCGCCCTCCCCGGCCCCTCCGCAGCACCCTGCCCGCGGGGGGACCCTGGGCGCCCGCCCGGCGCGTCCCGGCGAGCCCGGAGGGGTGCGGGACGCAGCCCCCCCGGGGGGGGCTCAGCCGCTCCTCACCCCCACACCCCCCTCCTGCACCCCCACCCGAGCAGCCTCGCAGGCCCGAGGCCAGGGTGGGGGTCGGGGTGCCCGGACAGCAGAGATTTTGGTGGAGGGGGGGGTCAGGGTGCGCGGACGCCTGGGACCCCCGGCAGAGACGCAGCCGGAGAGCCGGGGCGTGGAAAACACGCGGCGTTTATTCCAGTACAAAAAAAAAAAAAAAACCAACCAAAACAACAACCCACCCCCAAACCCACAGCCCCCGCCGCCTCTTCACAGCACAAACTCCCCTCCCCGGGGGGGTGGGGGTGGGGGGGGCACCCATCGCCCCCGGCCTCAGCACCCCTCGGGCCACCCCGCTCCCGGGGTCCCCCGCTTCCCTTTGCGCCCCCGCAGCCGCCCCCCGCCCCGGGCTGGGGTTCAGGGTGTGGGGGGGACACCCGGGGCCCCCGGCTGGGCCGGTTCCTCCCTGCCCCGGGGAGGCGGCTCGGGGGTGGGAGACGCGGCGGTTCGGGGCGCGGGGCCGGGATCCCCACGCCGCAGCAGGCTGGACTGGTTTCGGCGGGTGGGAGCCGGCCTCCGTCCCTCCCCACCCGGTTTTACAGCCTTCATTGCCCCATCGCGGCAGGCAGGGCCCCGGGGGGGTGCGGGGGCAGAGCACACCTGGGGCCCCTCCTCGCAGCCCCCCGCCGGGGTTCGGAGCCGGGTGGGGGGGCCCAGCCCCCGGGGGGGAGGGGGGCAGCGTGGCGAGGCTGAACCCCGGCATCGCCACGGGACCCCCTGCTCGGCGGTTCCCTCCCCAGCCCACCCTTGGGGTGCCCCCGCCGCAGCCCCCCCAAACCTGCCCTGGCAGCTGCAGCACGGGGGACCCCGACACGCTGGAGCCCCCGGCCGCTGCCAGAGCCAGGCTCGGCTACCAAAATCCGATGAGCCGCCAGCGTGACGCCGCGGCACCCCGGGGAGGGTCCTGAGCCCCGCCAGGGTCCCCCTCGAGAGGTGAAATCCCATCCGGGGGGCACCCAGGGGGAATTTTGTGCTGGAAAAGGCAAATGCTGGAGTCGGGGACGTCCTTCGAGAGCTGCGGGCAGCCCAGGTCACCCGAGTCCTGCGGAGGGACGGTGGCGGCCGTGCCGGGGCTGGGGACGTGTCCCCACGGACCCCCCAGCGAGACTTCACCTCGTGCTGGGTTTCTCCAGCCCCACGGCTCGTCCCCGGCCCCACGGCGCAGTGGGGCTGGCATCGGCCCTCGCGCACCGACGGGGACGGGGATGGGGACAGGGACGAGACCCTCTAAGGGGGTCCTACCCCCCTCCCCATCCGTAAGGCCCACGGCCACAGCTTCAGCCCAAGACGTCCACTCTGCCTGAGTGGCAAAGCCTGGCTTCACCTTAATAAAATAATAATAATTAATAATAATAATAATTAATAATTAATAATAATAATAAAACAATTGAAACCGAAGGCCTCGGGGTGCCCTCTGGGCACGGACCCCGCTCCACTTCACCTCCACCCCTTCCCACCCAGGCCCCGGGGTGCTCCGAGCCCGGGCAGCCCCCACAGCCCCAGACACGGGGCGCCTCCGAGCCCCCCAGGATGGGGCCACGCCGGGAAATCAGCCCCCCCCCCAATCTCCCCCCTCCCTGGATTCCCAACCGGTGTGAACTGGTGCTGGCTGGGGGGGTTAGAGCAGCCCCCAGCACTGGCCCCCAACACGCCCCCCGGTCCCAGGTTCAGCGTCTCCTTCTGTGTCCAAGGGGTTCTGCCAAAATCGGGGGGATAAGACCCAAAAGGACCAAAACCCAAGAGTTTTGCGGACCATCAACCAGGGGGGGAAGGACAGAGATGGGGTCCCCTGGGGAAAGGGGGACGGCCCCAGGGAGGGAAGATACGGGGTCCCTGGTGGGGGACGCCCCAGGGTGTCCCCAGGAGATACAGGGACCTGGGAAGGGGCAGTTTGGGGTCCCCGGGGGGACAGGCAGCATGCACAGGGTGGGGGACAACAGACAGAGGTCCCCTGGAGATACGGGGTCCCGGGGAGGGATGGCTACGGGGTGCCGGGGGGACGGGCAGCATGCACGGGGGGGACAGCTGGGGTCCCCTGGAGATTTGGGGTCCTGGGGATGGATGGCTCCGGGGGGACAGGCAGCATGCACGGGAGGGGGACAGCCGGGGTCCCCTGGAGATACGGGGTCCCCGAGGGACCTGCAGCACACCCAGGGGCACGGCTGCGGTCCCCAATGGGGTCCCCGGGGGAGGAGGGCAATGGGGTCCCCGGGAGATGGGCAGCAACGCCCGGGGGAGATCCCCCACAGTCGCGGGGTCCCCGGGGAGCGACGGCCGCGGGGCGCCGGGGGGGCAGGCGGGGGTCGTGGGGCGGCGGGCAGCGTGGCCGTGCCAGGCCAGAGGAATGTGGCCGCCCCGGCTCTCCCGGGACCGCGGCTGCCTTGTGTGCTTCCCGCCCGGGGCCGCGGCGGTGGGTGTGGGAAAGCTGCAGGTGTGCGCTTGGGCAACCGCCCGCCGCCGCGCCACGCGCCCGCCGCGGCCCCCCACGGCCCCGCCACCGCTCATCCGAGCGGGATTTCTTTTTTTTTTTTTTCCCATTTTAGCCTCAATTTGGGCCAAAAAAAAAAAAAAAAGAAGTTTTTTGCACCCCCCAAACTCCCCAGCCAAAGCGGGGCTGCAGGGGATGTGGGACCCCCACTGGCCCAGCATCCCCAGCCGGGGCAGGGGGCCGTGGGCACCCCCCGAGCCCCTGTGGGCAACCCTGCGGGTGCCAAAACCACACGGGTGGCGAAAAAGCTGGGCTGGCGCTGGGGGGGGGCCGAGCCCGGGACGCCAAGGGTTTGTGGGGAACCACGGGGAAGGGGCCGGAGGGCTGCAGCCGTCCTCCCCGAGCGAAGGCTCCCGGGTTTCTCCTCTCTCCCTTTCTCCTTCTCCTTCCTCCCCTTTGGGGCTGGACGTGCCCGGGCAGCGCCTGCTCCTTCGGCTCCCATTGATGTTCCTCCCAAACAGCCCCGCCGCCTGCCAGCAGCCTCCCGAAAAAAAGATTTGGGAAGCCGGGGGAGGATGGGGGGGAACCGGGGCGGGAGAGCGGGAGCGGGACAAGTGAAACCCCCGCGGGGCAGCTGCGGCTCCGGCGCTCCCCAACCGGCACCCCCCCAGCGTGTCCGCCCCCTCGCCACCGCTTTGAGCACAAGGTGCCAGCCCTGCGCACCCCCCCTCCCAAAACCGACACCCATCGGAGACCGGCCCCGAAGGGTCCCCTTGGCCCCCGGGTCCTCCCCCACCTCCATCCGCGTCCCCCCCCGGGGCTCAGCGGCTCAGTTTGTGGGGGCGGCGTTACCCCCCTCCGACTCCCTCTTGCCTCCCTTGCCGGCCGACGGGTCCCCGGCGCCCTTGACCTCGGGTTCGCCCCCGTCCTTGCCCCCATCGTGCGTCTTCATGTGCTTGCCCAGGTGGTCGCTGCGCATGAAGACGCGGCCGCAGATGGGGCAGGCGAATTTCTTGGCGCCGGTGTGGGTCTGGAGGTGCCGCTGCAGCTCGTCGGAGCGGGTGAAGCGCTTGCCGCAGAAGAGCCAGTTGCAGACGAAGGGCCGGTCGCCGCTGTGCCAGCGCAGGTGGGCTTTCAGGTGGGAGGTCTTGGCGTACGCCTTCCCGCAGCCGGGGATGTGGCAGTTGTGTAGGTGCTTGCGTTTCACCCCCTCGGGGCAGGGACCCCCCCTTTCCGCCTCCTGGCAATTGGGGCAGCGGCACGCCGCCTGCCCCCCGCCCCGCGGCACGGCACGACGGGCGCCTTTCGGCCGCCCGCCGCCCTCCGCCTCCGGCCCCTGGGGCTCGGGGGGTCCCTCCAGCACCTTCGCCCCCTCCGGTCCCAGGAGGTGCTGGGTGGGGGGGGGCAGCAGGTGGGCGGGGGGGGCGCAGAGCTGGTGCTCCCCCCCGCCGTACCCCCCTAGGGCTGGCGGCAAACCAGGGTGCCCGGGCACCTGCAGCCCCCCGCCCTGCCCGGGGGGCAGCTCCATCCAGCTGGCTCCGGCGTGGAGGTCCCACCAGTTGACGCCTCCCTCTTCGCCGGGGGGAGCGGGATGGGGGGGCCGAAACCAAGGCTCGTAGGGATGCGCCATGTCCGGGGCAGCCGGCAGCAGCTTGGCGTAGGTGCCAGGGGCGGCGGGGCCTTCGGCGGGCAGCTCTAACCGCGGGGGGCCATGGGGCTCGTAGGTGCCGGGGGTGGCGAAGGCGGCGGCGGCTTCGGGACCCGCCAGCGGCAGCTCCGGCGGGGGCAGCGGGGAAGCGAAGTCGGCGGCGCCCGCCGCGGCGCTGCCGTGGGGCTGGAAGGGCTGCAGTGGCTGCAGGTCGAGGTGGCTCGGAGAGGCGCGGGGCGCGTCGGAGGGCTGGGTCCCCAAGGAGCCGCAGACCGCTGTGAGCATTGCCGAGCGGCGCGGGGCGGCGGAGCAGACAGACCTGTAGGGCCGAGGAGGGCCGGGCGGGGAGCAGGGGGAGAGAAGAGCTGTGAGAAAAGTGGGGGGCACACCTCCTAACCCCCCTGCCCCTCGGCACGCCGGCACAGGGCGGGGTTTGGCACCGGAGATAGCCCCGGCACCGTATTCCCCGTCCTGCACCGGTACGGTCCCGCCATGCCCCGGGTGACGGCGTCCCCAGCACCCATCACCCTGTCACCCGCGATTTGGGGGACCCCCTGCCCCAGCAAGAGGGTTTCTCCGCTCCGCAGCCCGGTGTGACACCAGGACGGTGGCATCGGGCAGGGGGTCACCCCTCAGCACCCGTGCCCCTGCCCCTACGGACCCCCTGCCAGCCCCAAAGGGGTCGGTGCCTCATTCCAAAATCTAAGGAAGCCGCCGGCATCTGCCTCGTCACCTCCCCGACCACGTCCCTCCAGCGCAGCCGGGGTCCCCGAGGGGACGCGAGCGGGGTCCCCAAGCCCGTGCCCCCACCACGGGGTGACACGGCACCCACGGGGGGACACGGCGCCCACGGGGCCACCCCGGTTCTCCCGCACCCTGGCCGGGCTGGGAAACCATCGCGCCCAGCTCCACGCCCACCCCAAGGCCCTGGCCCGGCTGGGAGCCCCCCAGGCTGCCGCGGGGGCAAAATGCAGCCGGGGGGGGCCCCGCGCCCCGGGCTGGGTGGCAGCAGGATTGGGGAGCGGAGCCGGCTGCGGGGAGGCAGCGGAGCCCCGGGGCCGAGCCCCCGGCAGCCCTTTGAAGCCGGGCTCTGGGCTGCCTTCGCCCGTGGTCCCAGACCCCCGGGGCAGCCGCTGCACCCCCGGACCCCCGGGCACCCGCTGGCTCCACGGCACGGCGGCCGTGACTCACCGGGAGCTGTGCAAACCCCACTGGGGACGGGCCCCACCCTGGTGTCGAAATCCACCTGCCGCCACCGGCTCCCGCCCCCCGACTTCCCACTGGCGCCGTGGCGGGGGGCGGCTGAGACCCCCCCCTTCCTGCAAACCCCCACCGTCCCCTCCCACCACCGTCGCCCGCTCCCAGCCACCCCCCTGCCGCCCTCAGCCCGTGTGGGGCAGGGACAGACCCCCGGGGATGCACCGGGGGGGTGCTGAAGCTTTTGGGGTGGGGGATCCCCTGCACAAAGGGGGCCCCCAGAGCCCCCTGATCCCCAGCACCATGCACCTGGGGCAGGGAAGGGGTCCCCAATGCTGAAGACCCCCCCAGCGGCATGGGGACACTGTTTTTCCCTGCCAGGCAGCACTGGGGAGGGCAGGGAGTCCCCAAGGATAGGGGTGGGAGCCAGGGGGTCCCAAAATCCCCCCGACGGGACCCACCTCCACCTGCCATACCCAAGTCCAAGCGGGAGCACGGGCGGTCACGGGTGGGACGAGGCCCCAGGACCGGTGGCCTGAGCAGGTTTTGGGGTGCTGCTCCTCAGGGGGGGCTCAGCGCTGCCCACCCCAACCCTGGGGGGGTTGGCACCAATTTTGGGGCTGGCTCCTGGGGACTACCCCTGCCTCCTGGGGATGCCAGCAGGGTAGGTGATGGCTGGCCACCGAGGGGGTCACGGCTCCCAACCCAGCACTGGTCCCTGGGGGGGTCCTGAGCCCCCCCAGCCCCCTGCTCCCCGTGGGTGCCAGATCGCAGTCAAAACCACGAAACCCCATCGTGACGGCCCTTTGCAGGGCTACAGAGTGGCAGCCTGCACCGCACAGGGCCCCCAGGATTGGGGGACAGGGAGGACCTGGCAGGGACATCCCGCAGCCCCCCAGCCCCGACGGGAGGAGAAGGGACCCCCTGCGGGGTCCCGGGCAGGTCCCACCCGACACGGACCTGGCACAGCCACAGTGAGCTCTGGGCAGCGACGGCCGCAGCCGTCCCGGCGCACCCCGCTCCCAAACGTTCCCCTCAGCTCGGGGGGGTCCCAGCGGGACCGAGCCCCCCAGCCACGGCCCCGGGCGTACCGAGCCCCACAGCCGCGTCGCACCATCTCCGCCGCGGCTGCACCCCGTCCAGCTCCACTGGAAACCCCTCTCGAAGCTAGGGAAGAGGGACCAGCGCTGGGATGGGGGCACTGGGACGGACTCCCCCTTCATCAGCCCTGCCCTACCCGGCCACCCCAGCCACGCGTGGAGGCTCCCGGGGCGTTTTTCCACCCGGGAATGATGACAGGAAAAAAAAAAAAAAAAAATCCCCAGGGGCCCCCAAGCGTCGCCCTCCTTGGCGGGGCTTGACGACGCGTTGGCCATTTCACCGCAGGGAAACTGAGGCACCGGCGAGTGATGCGTCCCGTGAGTCACGGTCCAGGCTGGGCAGAGGCGGCTCTGCCCGTCTCCCGGCCTCGCCGGTGCCTCGCCCCGCGGCAGGGCTGGGCAGGCGGCTCTGCCCTCGGCCCTCGGCCTTGGCTCCCGCCCGGCCGGGCATGGGGAGCCGCGACGGAAGGCTCTGGACCGACGACGCTCGGTGCCGGTGCCGCGGGTTTGGGGTGACGCTGCGGTTTGGGGGTGATGCTGTGGGTTTAGGGGCGATGCCGCGGGTGCGGGGTGGATGCTGTGTGGGTTTAAGGCGATGCCGCGGCTTCGGGGGCGAACGGCCGCCGCGTTCACCCCACAGCCACGCTCCCACCGGAGCGAAACTCCCGGGGGGCTTTGGTGGGGGACGGGGACAGCACCGGGGGGTGGGGGCAGCTCGCCCAGCCCCCTGCTCCGCACCCGAGCTTGGCACCGGCGCGGGGTCCCCGTGGGGCAGCGGGGGGGGCGGTGGGAGGGGGCTTGGCGCTGTAAACGGGGGGGCGAGGGCCGGGCGTCGCGGGTGGCCAAGGGGCCGGCAGCCTCGGGGCTCGGTGGCCAGTGGACGCGGCGGCGGCGGCAAGCAGGGACTTGCCGGGGCTGGGCCGGGCCGGGGCGGCGGAGCCGGCGGCAGCGCGTTCCCAGCCGCCGGTCGGGGCGGCCGCCGCAGCCCGCAGCCAGTCGGGGGTCCCCGCCGGGGCTCCCCCCCGCCGCTCGCCCTCCCGCGGCCGTCGGGGCGATGGAGGGCGGGCAGCGCCCGGGGCTACCTACGGGTCTAGCGGCGGCGAGCTCCCGGCGGCTCCGTCCTCATCGGCGTGGCGTGGGCGCTGGCTCCCGAGGGGACCCCGAGGGACCCTGCGCGGCTCCCCAGGGACGGGGCACCCACTGGGCCGGGCGAGCAGGAATGGCTGGGTCCCAGCCCGGCTCCCGGCTCTTCCCTCCTCCCCACCGTCCCAGCTCCACCCCTCCCCGGCCCAGGTGATTTTAACCCTTGGAGGCAGAGCCCCAGCCCCGCCGCTTGACAGGAGCCTGGTCCCGGTCCCAGGATCCGGCGCATGAAAGCGGAGGGAGGGGACGGGAAGTTCGCAGCAGACACCGCAAGCAGGGGGGTAATTAAAGAAGAAAGAACCGACCGCCTCCCTCCCGCGCCCGTGGCCGCCCTCCTCCTGCCGCCCTCCTGCCAAAACCCCCCGGGGACCCCCGGGCACCCCGCCGAGCCCCGCCGCCTGTCCCGTCCCCCCCTGCCCGGGGGTGGCACCCAAAGGTGGCCGCCTGCCCCTGTCCCCGGGGATGGCACCCGTCGAGGTGGGGGGCTCGCCGCCCGCCCCGGTGCCCCTCGGCCGCATGCCGCGGGCTAAATGGGACAGGCACAGGGGACAAGTTTTGGGGCCAGAGCTGGACCCGCAGAGGAGGGAGCGGGATGCTGGTGGGCAGGACCCACCATGACCCAGATGGATTCAGGGCACCCCAAAAAGGGTCCCGGAGGTCCTGACTGAGCCCATCCGTCCCCGCTCGGCCCGGGGGTGTCCAACCCTCCCGCCGAGGCTGCCGGCACAAGGGGCTGCCGGGAGGGAGAAGCCCTGGGAACTGCGAGGCGGCAACGCGGCGGCCGGAGGAGCCACTTAATCACCAGGGCGTCGTGTCCCCATTTCCACGGCCGAAATCCCTGGGCCGGCACGGGGCTGGCTGCCGGCGGCTGCAACCCTGCGGGGACCCCCATGGCCCCAGGGGAAGCCCACCCCGCTCCGAAGGCCACGGGGAAAGGCGTTTGTGCCTCGCCAGAGCCGGGACCTCGGCCCGCAGCACTGCGAGCCCGGCCGGCCGAGCCTGGCGTGCCGGCGCGTGGGAGCCCACGTCTCCCTGCCATGCTTGCCAAGCGCCCGGCCGGGCGGAGGGCGCAGGGAACTCCTTCGCCCAGGGGAAAACTCTCCTGGTTTTCATCATCCCAGGGATGGCTCCACTGCCGCCACCGAAACACGGCTGCCTGTGGGGTGAGGGTGGCCCCACGGCTTGGCCAGGCTGCGGGATGGGGACCCCGGGATGGGGCCCCCGCGGCGGGCAGGGGCAGGGCAAGCCGCTGACGGGGGCTTGGCTGTAAATAGGTGGTGGGGAACACGCGCCCCGGTGCTCAGGTGCTCTGTGGGGGATGCAGGGGGACCCCAGCCCCAGGGTCCCGCCGCCTCTTCTCCCCTGCGCCCACCCGGGAGGTGCCGGCGGCTGTTCCCCTGGCCATGGGGAAGGGGGATGCTCCAGTTTGGGGACACCCAGACGCTGTTTGGGCCTGGGTGGTGGCCCCATCGCGGCCACCAGCAGCTCTCCGGAGCAGGGAGCGGTTTGCAGACTTTGCCCGTACAGCTCCGGGCACCATCCAGCCAGACCCCCAGCCCGAGCCCCGTCCCGGCGGTGCCGCCGGAGCAGGGACCCCCCGGCGTGCCTTTCCCCGTGCACATGGTGGGGACGTGGCTCGCCCTGCGTCACTTCGCTCCGGGGTCTCCTCCCAGTCTCCCCAGCGCTTCAGGGACCGGTGGTGCGGGAGGGAGATGGGTCCCTGCCCGGGGGTCCTGGGTGCCGGCTGCGGGGGCTCCTCTCCCCCCATTCCTGTTGTGGCCCCGCTCCCCGCCTCTTGGCCACGGAGGGGCTGCGTGGCAGGAGGATGTGGGGCACCCGGTGCCTTCTGGGGACAGGGACGAGGACCTGGGGAGACCCTGATGCACCCAGGCCACCAGCACCCACCCCAAGGCCCCCCCACCATCCTCTGGACCACATCCCAAAACACCGCTCCTGGGCTGGGGGGGAAGGAGCCGCCCAGGATGCGGCCGGGAACAGCGGGAGGCTGAGAGCTCGCGGCTGGATGGGGTGGTGGCACAAGGATGGGGGGACGGGGGGCACGGGGGGAGGGGAGGCTGGGGGGCTGGGGGCGGGGGGTCCTGGAGCCACCTCGAGCGGAGCTGGAGCCCCGTCTGGGACCACACATGGGGAGGAAATCACGCCGATGCCAGAGGATTCCGGGGGGGCATCTCCTCGCCACCGAGTGTCTGAAACCCCGAGCCGTGCCTTGAAATTACAGCTAATTACAGAGCCCATTTGCATAAATTACAAGGCGAGAGGCAAATGCTTCCAATCCCTCCCGAGCGCTCCGGCAGCAGGAGCTGCTCCAGCCGCTGAGGGGGGCTGAGGGGCAGACGGGGGTCCTGGGTCCCACACGGAGCCGGGACGGGGGCGGGAGGGGTCGGCGTTCCCCAAAACTCCACCGGACCCGCGGTGTGCGGGTGGGCATGAGGCAGCAGCCTCCCCCCGCACCCCCTGCCCTCGACCCCTTGCTCGACCCCCCAGAGCTGGGCACGGCCGGGGGGGCATCCACAGCCCTCGCTGCGCCCCGATGGGCGATGGGGACCAAAGGGGCTGGCACGGGGTGCGGGCGGTGCTGAGCTGGGGGGGTGCAGCCCTGTGGCTCCTGGGGGTTGGGGACACCCCTGTCACCAGGGGGAGATGGGGGGGGGGGGATGATGGAGGGATGGAGGGATGGAGAGACAGAGGGACAGAGGGATGGAGGAGAAGAGGGACGGAGGGATGGAGGGATGGAGAGACAGAGGGACAGAGGGATGGAGGGATGGAGGGATGGAGAAGAGGGACAGAGGGACGGAGGGATGGAGGGATGGAGGAGAAGAGGGACAGAGGGATGGAGGGATGGAGGAGAAGAGGGACAGAGGGATGGAGGGATGGAGGGATGGAGGAGAAGAGGGACAGAGGGACGGAGGGACGGAGGGATGGAGGACAAGAGGGACAGAGGGATGGAGGGATGGAGGAGAAGAGGGACAGAGGGACGGAGGGATGGAGGAGAAGAGGGACAGAGGGATGGAGGGATGGAGGGATGGAGGAGAAGAGGGACAGAGGGACGGAGGGACGGAGGGATGGAGAGAAGAGGGATGGAGGGAAGGAGGGACAGGGAGATGGAGGGACAGAGAGACAGAGGAACAGAGGGATGGAGGGATGGAGGGATGGAAGGATGGAGGGACAGAGGGATGGAGGGATGGAGGAGAAGAGGGATGGAGGGATGGTGAGACAGAGGGACGGAGGGATGGAGGGATGGAAGGACGGAAGGATGGAGGGACAGAGGGACGGAAGGATGGAGGAGAAGAGGGACAGAGGGATGGAGGGATGGAGGGACGGAGGAGGAGAGGCATTCCTGGTCCCCCCAGGGCCAGGGGGATGGGGAGCCAGAGGAGCCGAGATGTCCCCCCAGGCTGCAGGAAGATGTTGGGGGACAGAGGGACGGCCGAGGCCCCTCCCGGCCCCGGGGCCGAGCACTTCCCACGGCTCCTGGCTCGGGGGAACGGATGGCAATTTCCTCTGCTGCCATAAAACAAATTGGTGTCTGTGGGGGGAGCGGGGCCGGCGCGGCACTGAGAGTGTGTGCATGCGTGTGCACACATGTGCAGTGCTGCTGCATGCGTGTGCGTGTGCAGGGGGTGTCATGTCCATGCGTGTGCTCATGTGTGCAGGGCATGAGGCCCCCCCCCCCCCCCCCGTGTGGTGCACCAGCTCCCTGCGTGTGCGCACGTCCATGTGCGTGTGCACCCGCCGCCTGCAGGCACCCACCCACGCATGTGGGTGCTGAGCTCCACGGAGGCTGGGTGCCCAGGAGCGGGGTGCCCGGGGAGGGCGCCCGGGGGGGTCTGCAGCGGGTGCCATGGGGCTGCACTGTCTGGGTCGCCCCGTCCTGGGGGGGAGCCCCGGGGGCGGCCGCAGGGCCTCAGACGGGGAGAGCTGAAGCGCCCGGATCCTCCCCCGAGGTTTTGGGGGTGCTGCCCCCGGCCCCGCACCCAGACAGCCCTTGGGGGGTGACGCTGGGCTGATGTTGAACCCCCTGTGGGGTGCAGCCGGGGGGTGCTGGTGGGAGCCGGGGGGGACACCCCGAGCCTGCCAGTGCTGGCACGGTGGGGACGATGCCTGGTGGGTCACGTACTGGGGTGGTCCTGGGTGCTCCCAGCCCCATGGGGTGCTCGCAGCCCCATGCACCCATGGGTTAGCAAACGTGGTGACCGGCACGCGGTACGGGGTCCTTCAGCCCAGATTGGGACCCCAGGGGACCTCCGGCACCCCCAGCACGGGGTCCCAAATCCCTGTGCCTGTACCCGGAGGGCACAGCCTGGCACAGTCCCCATCACTCCCGTAGCCCTTCGGCCACGGAAGAAAATGGGTCCTGTCCCTGTCCCCAAGCCATGCCATCATGGGGGTGAGGGTGCAGCCCCGTGCCAGCCGTCGTGCACCCGGGGACGCAGCTGCGTCCCCGGGTGCACGACGGCTGGCACGGGGCTATCCGCCCGGTCCCTGGGGGAAAAGCTGAAGGCAGGGCACCCGCCTGCCTGGCAGAGATATCTCCCGGGATTATCGTGACGGGCTTCCCCTGCCCGCAGTGCGTGCCAGGTCGCGGTGTGCCCCGAGGGAGCGTTTCTCACCGAGAGCAGGAATTACTGTCGGGACTTGACCTCTACGACGTGGCGACGGAGCTGACGGCTCGGTGTAGTTTTAAATATGGCTTTTAATTAGGCCCGTGTAATCTCTCTGCCTATCTGCGCCCAACCGGCCCGGCTGTCAGTCACTGCGTGGGGAAATCTGGCCCGGCATTGCACATCGGGGATGCGGCACATGGATGCACCGGGGATTGGGACATGTGGCTGTGCCAGGGATGGGACATGTGGATGCATCGGGGACAGGGACACGCAGCTGCACCGGGTATGGGGCACACGGATGCACCGGGGACAGGGCCACACGGCTGCACCGGGTATGGGGCACACGGATGCACCGGGGATGGGGACATGCGGTTGCACTGGGCATGGGACACATGGATGCACTGGGGATGGGGACATGCGGTTGCACCGGGTATGGGACACATCGATGCACCGGGGATGGGGACATGTGGTTGCACTCGGTATAGGACACATGGATGCACCAGGGACGGGGACATGCAGTTGCACCAGGCATAGGACACATGGATGCACCGGGGACAGGGACACGCGGTTGCACCAGGCATAGGACACATGGATGCGCTGGGGACGGGGACACGCGGTTGCACCAGGCATAGGACACACAGATGCACCAGGTATAGGACACATGGATGCACCGGGGACAGGGACACGTGGTTGCTCCAGGGATAGGACACACCGATGCACCGGGGACAGGGACATGTGGTTGCACCAGGGATAGGACACACGGATGCACGGGGGACAGGGACATGCAGCTGCACTGGGGATGGGACACGTGGCTGCACTGAGGACAGGGACATGCAGCTGCACCGGGGATGGGACACGTGGCTGCACTGAGGACAGGGATGTGCAGGTGCACCGGGAATGGGGAAATGGGGACACAGTGGCCCTGGGAACAGGGACACATGGCTGCAGCAGTGATGGGACACGCCGGTCTGCCAGAGATGGGACACAGGGCTGCATCAGGGACAGGGACACATGGCCACACTGGGAACAGGGCCACAGCACTGCACCAGGGTTGGGGACACATGGCCACACAGGGGACAGGGCCACACAACCACACAGCGCTGTGCCAGGGCCCCTCGGGGTTGGGGCTGACGGGGGGCACCTGGCCACCCCCCAGCCCGCGGGGCCCCGCGCCAGCCTGTCCCCATCCCCTGTGTCCCTGCGGGGCCAGCATGGGAGCAGCTCTGCTCCGGGTGGGACCGAAGGGGTGGGACGGCACCGTGTCCCCCTCGCTCCCTGCGCGGCTCCAGGTCCTCTGGGTCCTCTGGGTCCTGCCGGCGCAGCCTGGCTCTGCGGGGATCCCTGCCTCGCTGCACGGTGTCCCCATGTCCTTGTGTCCCTGTGTTCCAATGTCCCCATCCCAGCCTTGCTGTGCTGACCTGCGTGTCCCTGTCCCTGCCTCTCCCAACCTCACCGCATGGACCAGTGTCCCTGTATCCCCATGTCCCCAGCCCAGCCATGATGTGCCAACCCGCGTCCCTGTCCCCTGCCTCGCTGCACAGACCCTTGTCCCTGCATCCCCGTCGCAGCCTTGCTGTGCCGACCTGCGTGTCCCTGTCCCTGCCTCTCCCAGCCTCACCACATGGACCTGTGTCCCTCTGTCCTCATGTGCCCATCCCAGCCATGCTGTGCCAACCCAAGTCCTTGTCCCCTGTGTCACTGCACAGACCCTTGTCCCTGCATCCCTGCGTCCCCGTCACAGCCTTGCTGTGCCGACCTGCATGTCCCCGTCCCCTGCCTCGCTGCACAGACCCTTGTCCCCATCCCCACCCTGCTGCCCAGAGGTGGCCTGGCCAGTGCCGTGGGGATGGCCCTTTCCCAGGGACGATGACAGCAATCGTGCCCGCGCTCGCGTCCGCGCCGGGCTCACAGCCGAGAGCCGGCGTCACTGCCTGCCTGGGGAAACTGAGGCAGGGAGTGGCAGGCTGGGACTTGCCCCAGCAGCCGGGGCGGGAGCGCCGGGAGCAGAGCCGAGGCCGCACGGGCGCCCGGCCAGGCGGTGGCCCTTGGGCACCGCTGCCTCCCGCCGCCGACTGCCCGGGGTCCCTCCGTGGGGACGGTCCCACTCCCCTCCCTCGCCCCGGCACGGCTGGGGTGCAGCCTGCTGCGGGCTGAGCCCGCGGGGACCCCCGCACCGGGGGTCCCTCCACAGAGGGTGGCGATGCTGGACGGGGACCCCAGGGTGTCGGGCTGTGGGGTCCCAATCCCAGGGCGGCTGGGGGTCCCAATCCCGGGGGTGCGGGGTCAGAAACAGGGGTACGGGGCAGGCAGCGGCACGGCGTAGCCGCATCCCACACGTGCGCGTCCCCGTGCCCCCGGCACGCGGAGGACGACGCTGGCGCGGCGTCGGGAGCGTCGGTGGCTGCGGTGCCTCCCGCAGCGTTTATGAGCTTGGCCGGAGCCAGGTCCCGGGGGTGGCCGTGGGCGGCCCCCACCCAGGGGACCCCGCCGGGCACCCAACCCCAACCCTCCCCTTCCACCTGCCGCACCGGGGCTTGCCTTCGCCCCATGGCAGGACGAGGACCCAGGCGTGCGGATCGCTCTGCCCAAGCGAGCGCGGCACCGGCACCCTGAGATGCGCCGCTGGGACCCCCACGTGAGGCCGGGGCGGTGGGGGGCCGGGGGCCGAGGCGGGGGTCGGAGGCGCCGGTGCCAGGCGGTGAGTAAGCAGGAGCATGAGGAGGGGAGGTAATTAAAAGGGAGGCACTCGCCACAGCAAGTTCCCACAAATGAAGGCCCCGGGGCCATAGACACTGCACAACAAAGCACCGAGCAATTATTTGGCTCCAGTGGGAGGTGCTGGTCCCGTGGGGGCTGGAGCCAGCTGGGCACCCCCGGGCCTGGCATGGGGTCGGGGGACCGGAGCAGCCGGGGATCCCCCAGCCGGTGGCGGGGGTGGTTGGTGGCCCCTCAGCTGCTGTTGTGGGGGGTGGCCCTGGAGCTGGGAGCGTGGGGAGCTTGGGGTGGGGGCGTGCGGGGCGCAGCTGCTGGGCACCCTGAGCCCTGTGAGGGGAATGGGCACCCTGACCCCTGCGAGGGGAATGGGCACCCTGACCCCTCCCCAAGCACCCTGACCCCTGCGAGGGGAATGGGCACCCTGACCCCCCCAATCACACTGACCCCTGCGAGGGGAATGGGCACCCCAACACCCCCCAAGCACCCTGACCCTTGCGAGGGGAATGGGCACCCTGACCCTTGCGAGGGGAATGGGCACCCTGACCCCCATGAGGGGAATGGGCACTGTGACCCCCCCAAAACACCCTGACCCCTGCGAGGGGAATGGGCACCCCAACACCCCCCAAGCACCCTGACCCTTGCGAGGGGAATGGGCACCCTGACCCCCCCAAAACACCCTGACCCCTGAGAGGGGAATGAGTACCCTGACCCCTGCGAGGGGAATGGGAGCCACAACACCCCCCAAGCACCCTGACCCCTGCAACGGGAATGGGCACTGTGACCCCCCAAAGCACCCTGAGCCCTGCGAGGGGAATGGGCACCCTGACCCCTGCAAGGGGAATGGGCACCCTGACCCCCATGAGGGGAATGGGCACTGTGACCCCCCCCAAAACACCCTGACTCCTGCGAGGGGAATGGGCACCCCAACACCCCCCAAGCACCCTAACCCCTGAGAGGGGAATGGGCACCCTGACCCCCCAAAACACCCTGACCCCTGCGAGGGGAATGGGAGCCACAACACCCCCAGGCACCCTGACCCCTGTGTGGGGACTGAGGCCCCCGACCCCCTCTGGGCACCCCAACCCCTTCCAGGCACCCCAGCCCCCCCCGGTACCCCCGCCCCCGGGGGAGATGGGGTCCCTCAGGAGCGGCGGGACTGGGTGCCACCAGGCTTTGGGTCGCCCCCATCCCCGGCTGCCGCCCCGCACCCCGGGGTGCCGGGGCCGCCCTGCGCCGCCTCCCCTGGGGAGCCCCGAGGGGCCGGCGATGGGCGCCAGGCCGGCCCGCGGGGTGGGGTGATGGGATCGGGGTGGGGGGGGGGCCGCTCCCCGGAGCTCAACCGCGGGGCCCCGAGAAGGCCCGGATGCCCCCGGCTTTGGGGGGCGCTGGGGCCGGGCGGGGAGGCAGCACCGGCGGCAGCACCGGCGGCAGCACCGGCCCCACGGGCGCGGGGTCCCGCGGTGGCGGAGCACGGGAGGGCCCGGCAGGGGAGGGCCCAGGGCACCGGCCCAGGACCGGGGAGCACCAGGAGCGGCGGGACCGGGGCCAGGACCGACCGGGGCCAGGACCCCCCGGGGATCCCCGGGACTCCCCGCCCCCGCGGGGACCCCGCTGCCGTCATCAGGCTTCAACGTTTCAGACACCACCACCCCCCCCACCCCAGGGGCGAGGCCAATCACAAGCGGAGCTCGGCGGCCTCGCGTCTTCCATTGTCTTCTCTGCGTGTCAATCAAGATGGCTGCGACCAACCGAGAGGCGGCTTTTGGGTGGCTCCCGCCCACGAGGAAGTCCGCCTCCCCCGCCTCGAAGGGTTGTCAATCAATCAGCGGATGGCGACAGGCTGGGCTTGTTCCCATTAGCCAGCTGCGCTGTCAATCAGAGATCTGCCCTCCCATTGGGTCTCTGCTTCCGTCCGTCACCCCAGAGGCCCGCGCGCATTGGCGGAGCTGTCACTCCATCACGGGTCCTATTGCTCGGTGGAGCTGCCCATCAAGCGGCAATCCGCGGCGGATTGGCCGACGATAAAGCATCTCGCCGCCGGTTGGCCAGAGCGCCGGTAAGCCGGGTGGAGATTGGTCAAGAGGCCGCCGAGGGGGCGGGCCACCTAGGGCGGTGCCCGGGCGGCCCCGGAGGAGGAAGATGGCGCCGTGAGGGGGTCGGAGCCGCCGCCGCCGCCGCTCCGGCCGGTCTGTGCGGGCCCGCGGCGGGGGCGGGAGCGCTGGAGCGGGTGGGCGGTGGCGCGGGGGGGCGGCAGCGTCAGTGGCGCGGGGGCCGGAAGGGGCGTGCGGCCTCTCCGGCCCGCCCTCCCCGAGCGCCGGGCGGGCGGGCGGGCGGCGCTTCCGGGGCCGGGGCCCGGTCGGGGGCGGGCCCGCCACCTCGGCCCGCCTCCCCGGGGACCGCCGCCGCCGCCGCCGGGAGGGGCCGGGCGGGGCGGCCCCGCGGCCGGGGGGGGCCCGGGCCGTGTGCGGGGGGTGCCCCGGTACGTGGCGGCGGGGGCCCGGGGGTGCCCGGGCGGTGGTAGGGGTCCCCCCCGGGGCCGCCCCGCGCTCCCAGCGGTGCCCGGCTCGGGGGGGCGGGGGTGTGTCCGTGCGGGGCGACCCTGCCCGGGGTGCTGCGAGGGTCCTGGGGGTGCGCGGGGAGCGGGTGCAGGGGGTGCCCGGGCCTGGGAGCCCCCAGGCATGGGGGCGTGGAGGGGGCGCGTTGCCCGGCGGGGTGCGGTGCTGTGGCTGGGGTCTGCGTGGGAAGCCGGCCCGGTTTTTGGGGAGGGTGTATGGGGCTGGGGGGGAGCTGGAGGGCTGCGGAGTCGGTGGGGTGCTGCTGCGTGTTTTGGGGGGGGCTGTGCGGTGAAGAGCACCTCAGCCCCGTCCCGTTCTGGCCCCTGGGCTGTGGAGCGGGATTTGGGCTCGTTCCCCTCGGGCGCTGGCCCCGCGGAGGGGCTGCAGGGCCGAGCTGGGGGAGCCGTCCCGGGGCTGGGGGTGCAGCAGGCAGATGAGGACCGAGGCGGGTAGCTCTGGTCCCTGGGGATGTGCGGTGCAACAGGATCTCAGCGGCTCAGGGAGCCGCGGATTGATGCTGCTGGAAGTTTCCACTGGGGCCTCTCGTCGCTCTGGGGGAGCTGCTGCTCGAGGGTGCCCCGCGATCCGCTTGCTCCTGTGCCTCAAAACCTCTCCTTCCTCGTTTGTGAGGAGCTGCTCCCTCCTCCCCGAGGCCGGTCCTTCCGCAGAGTGCCTGTGCATCCTCAGCGGTGCGGCTGTCCTGGCTCGCTTTATTTTAGCTGCTTCTCCTCTTTCTCCTCCTTAAATGCAGCCAAAGCACCAGGGAATTTGCCCCCAGCATCAGGGAAGGAGAAAACAAACTCTGATGTTGGCAAGCGGCTGTACGCCTGCGCTGTCACAGGCGTGTCGGAGTCAGACCAGGAGATAAAACACCAGCAACAGAAATCCTGGCCAGTTTATTCTAAGGCATTGCTTGATTTCCTGCTGTTAATATGTAAATATGCAGGTGTTTGAGCTCCTTTCTGCCCGACTTTGAATACTTGCTTGTGGCCCTGACAAACAAATAGGGCTGCTAGCATTGGCGTGTTTTTTTTCCTCTATGACTGTGCTTAGCTTCATAATCCTGAGCGTTTTTTTGCAGTTGCTGAGGTCTTTCATGGATTTGAGGGGACTCTGATTCACGCTCAAGGTGCTAATTAAAACTGCGGTAACTCGGATCAGGTGTGTCAATTGGTTTAAACAGAGAGCTGAAAGTTAGGAGTACCTTCACCCCCCGTGCCTCCAAAAGAAGGCAGATGGGGAGGGTATTTTGGGGAGCAGAGACTCCCCTGCAACTGGAATACGTGGACTGAAGGCTTGTGCCCTGTCTGTAAGTTGGGGGGGGGGGCTGTAAGAAGGTAACAAGGATGTCGTGGTGATAGGGCTTGAAATCGTGCTCTAAAATGTACAAAACTTTTCCAGACCCCCCCGAAAGGGAGTTTTGTAGCTGCCTAGAAGTGCCTGCGCTGCTTGGGCTGCAGGATGGGGCGTTGGTTGTGGCTCTGAGGACTGGCAGGTACCTTCTCGTGAGCATTTGTCTGTCCCGGGCTCCTCTGCTGAGCTGGAAGCCGTAGATCCTGTGGAGGATTGCCTGGCAGCTCCCCGAGGAGAACGGCTTGTCCTGGTTAGGAAGGAAAAAAACCCATCTCTCCCCTTTACATCTCTTGTAGAATATTGAAGATAATGGCACAGTTTCCAAAGTAAATAAATTCTTGTGGGAAGTGAAGGAGCCGCCTCTGAGCAAACCTACCAATCGTGCTGGTGTGAGCGGTCCAGCTGGCTGCTAGCAGGCGTTTCCTCCGGCTGGACATGGGGTCTCATGGGCTGGCGCGGTTGGTGAGTTTTCTCTTCCTACAGCTCCATCGCTTGAGTCCTGTGGACTTTTTTTTCCATGTGCCGCGAGCTCACGGCAGGCTCTGAGAGCTCCCCGAAGCGCCGTCAGGCAGACGTCAGGATATCTGGACAGTTCGTCGGGATGCGAGGCGCTTGGTCTGCATGTCCTGGGGCAGGAATGAGTTCTGGTTGTGCTCGTTTGAGGAACATAATAGAGGAAATGGTTCTCGAGCCAGAAATCACTGAGGTTTTGATTGCTTTGTCCTTTTATAGGGGTGAAGGCAGGCAAGGGGTGAGGAGGCTGTTGTTTCCAGCCTATTGGGAGATGATTTCCGTACACAACTGCACTTGTGACAAGCGGAGGAAGAGGAGGCGGCCAGAGAAAAAATGGATTTTATGAATCAGTGCTCTTTAATTGCGTTAAGGCAGAGTCCTCTTCCGCTTGAGGCTTGGCTGGGGGTTTACAGAAGGGCAAACTGGACCTGAACTGCTCAGCAAATTCTTCGTGGGGCGTGAATAAGTGTGTAACGCAGAGCGGGCGACGGCTTCGTGGCGCACGTCTGTGAGAGCGTGCTGGAGGGGAGCTCCTGCTTCTCAGAAGGGCCCGTATCCCCCAGAGCAGGTCCAGAAACATTCCCCGCAGGCAGTGACGGTCCCACTCCCGGTTCTGTCCTGGGCAAACACCCGGAGAGTGAAGCCGTGTGCTTTGGTATCCGCTTGGTTTCACCGTGCTGTAAGTAGGTTTATACCACGTTACACCCTCAGGATGTGAAACTGTCGCTGCTGGACTCGGACGTAAATTGTACAAGTGAGAAACTCATGGAGAGATTACACCGCAACTGTGGCGATGTAGGGCTTCTCCCCCGGTCATTATCCTTATTTATTTGTTCGGGCTAATGGGATCTCTCCTGGTATGTGTCTCTCTTTCTGGCCAGCTCAGCATTGCTCTTATTTGTAGTCAGGGCTGTTAATCCTCAACAGTGCCCTAATTCTGCTGAAAGGGAGGGTGCAGCCATTGAACTCGGGCAGCCGTACAAGCTCCCGGCTTTCTGGGAAGAAAGCGTCCTTTTATCACAGGCCAGCTCTCTGGGTGCGAGCGTCTGATGCTTTCGTCTCCGGGAGGTTGCCACAGCGAGCGGTAGCGAGTGGCTTCAAGGGAATGGATGCCCTTCGCTAAGGAACGGGGCGAGTAATTTCCATGCCACGCCGTCCCAGGCGCCTGGGACTCTGACCTGACTCTTCCCGGGGATTTATGCGCTCGGTCGCAGAGGGGCTGTGAAAAAGCCTCCGCGGTGCCTCAAGAGGAGCCGTGGAGCCTGTGCTGGCGAGGGGCGAGCTGCCTGCCTTTGGGAAGCGGGCTCCTTGGTGACTTGGCCCGGGGCCCGATGGCTCGGTTTCT
Organism: Pelecanus crispus; assembly: GCF_030463565.1. Classification (NCBI taxonomy): domain Eukaryota; kingdom Metazoa; phylum Chordata; class Aves; order Pelecaniformes; family Pelecanidae; genus Pelecanus; species Pelecanus crispus. The sequence goes on along the minus strand of NC_134660.1, from coordinate 1,532,970 downwards.
TAGCAGCTTTCTGTTTGGCGAAAGGCCTCGCGGTTCCCAGGGAGGAGGCGTCTGCCTTGGTCCATGCTGCGCAGGACAGCCGAGGGGTGCAGGGGGAGCTGAGGGCCCTCGCCTCTGATTTTATGCGAGCGTTGACTGCATCTCAATTACCTAGAGGAGTTTTTCTTAAGCTGTATTAAGATGTGACGACCGGCCCTCGCATTCGGCAGCGACGCGTACGCCTCCTGCGCTATCCCTGCCAGCTGACAGTTTCAAAATGCAGGAACCCCTTTATTTCCCCAATGCAGATGTGCCTGTTGCCCGAGGCTCTGGCAGCCACGTGCTAGCAGGGGATGCCGCTTCAGGCGAGGTTGAGTTCGCCCTTTCTGAGTTTGGGTGCTGGCCCTGTCACCCTCAGCCGGCCTGTGCCGACGCCTCTCGCCTCCGTTGCGAGTGATGCTGCCGAGCCTTTGCCATGCTGGGCTGTGGAGCGTGGAGTTTGCTCCCTTTGAAGCAAAACCCACACCTAGTTTTCCCCGTCCGTGTAGTCCCTCATCCAGCCTTGGATCTCCTGCAGCTCCCTGGGCAGGAGCATGAGGTTGTTAAACAGCAGCTCTGCCCGTGCCAGATCTTCATTTCACCTGCTTGGAGCCAGAGACCAGCCCTCTGCCACGGTCCTGGGATGCTGCTCTTGCCCCGTCTCTGTAAGCAGCAAAAATCCACTCACTGTGCTTAGACAATGGTTAATTTTTGGCTGGTGTGATGTGTTATAAGCCATCCGGGACTTCATATCTTCATCGTGCTACTCATCCTCTGCCAGTGCTTCCCATCGCTCCTGCTGTCCGAGCATCTCAGTAAACGCCACAGCGCTGGCTTCCCCTCGGCTCACCTGCGCCAGGGCTGTGTTTCAGAGACGCCCTGAGTAAACCCCAAGCATCCGTACTCCTCAGACGGCCGTAATTCCCCATTTGAAGTCAGGACGTTGTCAGCAGCAATAATAAAGAGGGTTCGAGCTCAGACAAGTTCTCCCTGGCACCTTGTCTAGGCAAATATTATCAAACTATTGAGCCATACAGCGACTGCTGGATGGGGGTGACTGGGGAATTTGCCAAAGGAAATGTCGAGGATGAAATGTCTTTCTAGTCCACAACAAAAGATTTAGCAAATTGTGAGGATTTAGGAGTCCCTTTCCTTGGCTTCGCCCTACTAAACCTTTAAAAAGAAACTCGTGTAGCTGCCCCAGTGGCAAGAAGAGCCTCAGCCTCGGCGTTACTGCTCTGCAGCGTTCGGGGCAGCAGAAGTGGTGAGCATCGGAGATTGCAAACTCCCAAGGAAAGTGTCGGGAGAGGAAGGCAGCACAGCCGCAGGGGCGGCGAATCGCCCCCATCCTTGCAGCCGCCCCTCGGGGTGGCCCTGCCGCGTCCCACGCTCCCACCGCGCCCTCGGAGGAGCCGCGGCTGCTCGCCCGGTGCCCTCCCTGCCCGCCCATGCCTGCCGAGGCCCTCGAGCGACCGGCTCCTCCGCCGTAACTTCGCCTTTCTCCTCTCCCCGGTGTGCAGATCCCGTTGAAGCTCTCGGCTCCGTGGCCCTGGCTCCCACAGGCGCCTGCTATCCTTCATGTGCTGCCTGCTGCTGCTCTCCTCCCTGCTTGCCGACAGCTTTTCTCAGCCTCCCGAGGTCCCGCTGCCAGCCAGCGCCAGCAGCTTTTTTTATTCCCCGAAGTGACCTTTTAATTACATAACGACTTACAAACACTCAGCACCCACAACATACCAAAATAATTGAAACAATGTTTTTCCAGCCTTGAAAAACATGATTCTGTACCAAAAAGCTGTCCTTTGAGATTCCCAAAGTTAGAAAAACAAGCGGCGGGGAGGCAGCGTGAGCTGGGAACCGGGAGGCCTTTGGCTAGCTGGGCTTGCCTGCCTCCGCTTCGAAGGGGGGGGCTCCGCAGGGCAGCGGGGGTCTCTCAGCCCAGGGCGGGCCGTGGCTTCAGGTCCAGGCTGTGCTGGGACGCAGGCAGATGAGTGAGGGCTGCAGCCAGTTGTCCGCCGTAATTGGCATTTCCCTTTGGTGGCGAGCAAAGGGCAAAGGAAAGTGCGGGGGTGATGAGATGATGGGATTTCTCTAGCCCCTTTGCAACCCCCGCTGAAGGCATGTGGGTGAGGTGCGACGTTTTGGGCGATGCAGGGAGACACCAGGCGAGTCCCTGGGCATCGGGGCCTCAGGTTGGGTGCGCCGAGGAGCTGCGGTCTCGGCTCTTGCTGCTGGTCTTAGTCCTCGATCTCTGCTTCCTCCTTGCAGATCAAGAGACAGCATGGCTGCGACTGCTGCCGTCAGCCCCAGTGAATACCTGCAACCGGCCGCCTCCACTGCCCAGGTGAGCACGGGGGCATTGGTGGGTGCCCGGCTCCCCACTGGGGCCGAGGGATGTGTCCTGGGGTGCAGGACAGCAAACGCTGCGTCGTTTGGCCACTCCTGCCTCCGCCGTAGCCTGCGTTGCCGTGTCAGGAGGAGGGCTAGTTGCAGGACAGGCTGGGGAGCTGCGCTCTGGACTCATTCCCAGCCCCAACGCCAACTCTTCCGGAGTGGTGTTTCTCCTCCCCATGCTGTGTTTTCCTTAAGGACCTCTTGGATCGTGTTAGCAGCTGATACCACAAGGTGGTCTTGGAATTAAAACTGCACGAAACTCTCCAGGGTGTGTGTAAAGGGTGTAAATACCAGCAGACTTGCAGGGTATTTGCAAGCTTTGTAGAGGTAAGAACATAGGCACATGATTAAAAGGCAGTCGCCATCCGGATGGCTAAAAGTAGTGTGACTAGGGTGAGCTAAAGGCGCACGTGGTATGGGTAATTAAGCAGTTCCCTTAATAAGCAGTGTCTCATTGGCGTGCACTGGATTGCTTTCGATAGCGTGTACCCTTTCCCTCGCTGACTTCCATCTCCAGATGTTTCGCACAAGCCCCTGTCTCTAACTTACCTGTCTCCTTCCTGGCTCCCCAGGACTCCCAGCCGTCTCCTCTTGCCCTCCTCGCAGCGACATGTAGCAAAATCGGTCCCCCTGCAGTGGAAGCCGCCGTGACTCCTCCCGCCCCTCCTCAGCCAACGCCTCGCAAACTCGTCCCAATCAAACCTGCTCCTCTCCCTCTGGGCTCCAGTAAGAACAGCTTTGGAATTCTGTCGTCGAAAGGGAACCTCTTCCAGATCCAGGGCTCTCAGGTCAGCACCTCCTACCCCGGGGGGCAGCTGGTTTTTGCCATTCAGAACCCAACTGTCATCAACAAGGGCACCCGCTCGTCTGCCAACATCCAGTACCAGGCGGTGCCCCAGCTCCAGGCCGCGGGGGGACAGACCATCCAGGTCCAGCCCAACCTCACCAACCAGATCCAGATTATTCCAGGCACGAATCAAGCCATCCTCACCCCTTCCTCTTCCTCTCACAAGCCCGTGCCCATCAAACCGGCTCCGGTGCAGAAGGGTGGAGCTTCGCCGGTGCAGGGCACAAGCAACGTGGTCAAGTTGGCCGGCGGCAGCAACGTGACTCTTACCCTGCCCGTGAACAACCTGGTGAACACCGCTGAGCCGGGCGCGCAGGCTCAGATCCTTGCAGAGAGCCCCTCGAAGCCCAGCAAAAAGACTCGAAAGAAAGCCATGTCACCCGCCCAGCCTGCCGCTGTGGCTGTGGCCGAGCAGGTGGAGACGGTGTTAATAGAGACCACGGCAGAGAACATCATCCAGGCGGGCAACAACCTGCTCATCGTGCAGAGCCCGGGCTCCGGCCAGCCGGCCGTGGTGCAGCAGGTACAGGTGGTGCAGCCCAAGCAGGAGTCGCAGGTGGTGCAGATCCCGCAGCAGGCCCTGCGCGTGGTCCAGGCCGCCTCCGCCACGCTCCCCACCGTCCCCCAAAAATCCTCCCAGAACTTCCAGATCCAGACAACGGAACCCACTCCTACCCAGGTACCACCTCCTGTGTCCTGCGAGGTCCCTCTGCCCCATTTCTCCTCCGAGCTCTTACCCAGGCTTTACAAAGCTGAAGGGTTTTGTGAGCTGCCAAACATCCTCAAGTTGGCATCCAGCTTAGGCGTTGCTTGTGTGGATTCTCTGGTGTCTAAGAAGGGTTGGGAGCACCACCATTCCCTCCGCAGGGCTTTATTAAGTCTCTCTTGCTGGCCACCTGCTTTTACAGGACGCGTAGGAGCACGGTGTCCTTGAAACCTGTGCTGTGCCACCAGCTCGGGTTGGGACGAGCCAGCCTGCTCAGAAGCTCTGGGGAGACGGAGGGAGGTGGAGGAGTGGGGCTCCCAGCCTGTAGGGCTGTGTCTTTAGTGTTGCCTTTGGAAACCAGGCTGCAAGGCCAACGCAGCCCTTTGCTGCCGTGCAAGGCCAGGACCTTCTTCAGGAGGCCCACGACGGCTCTTCAGATGCTTGGGCAACTTCTCCTGCTCTTTGGCTCATCACAGGCCCAGATTCCTGGGTTTGTGTGGGGAGGGCGACTGTCGCGGTGGAGGGGGGTCTGCCTGGTGACAGCGGCTGGTCTCATTCCTCTTTCCTCCCATCAGGTCTACTTCAAAACGCCGTCGGGTGAGCTGCAGACAGTGCTGCTCCAGGAAGCCCCAGCCATGACGGTGGCTCCGTCTGGGACCTCTTGCAGCAGCCCCGTGTCCCGCAGCTCCGGCACGGGGGGCGGCAGCAGCAAGAAACCGGCCGCGCGCAAGGAACGCACTCTGCCAAAGATCGCTCCCGCCGGAGGCATCATCAGCTTGAACGCGGCTCAGCTGGCGGCCGCGGCGCAGGCCATGCAGACCATCAACATCAACGGCGTGCAAGTCCAGGGCGTGCCCGTCACCATCACCAACACCGGAGGTGGGCTGCGCCCTGCTCTGCGACGGGGCGGGAGGGACGGCAGGACACGTAGGCAGCTCCCCGATCCGCAGGACAGAAAGCACCCCCTGCCAGCAGCGCGCTTTGCAGCTGGGACGTTTCAGCTTTGTAAACAGATCCCTTGTACCCTCAGGCTGAATGTTGCTGACTGTTAAATGTCATCAGCTTCTCTAGCTCCCGTCGCTCCGGGAGGCCCCAAGTGTTTCGTAGGGTGTCTCTTTGGTGGTTCTGCTGGCTGTTTCCAGGCCCATCCTGGTAAGCTGTGTCAGGGAGGGCGGTTAGCGGAGACGGCCGCCTGCGGGGTCAGGCTGCGTGCGGTCGTGCCGAGCTGCGGGACGTGTCTGAGCACAGGGGCTGAGGCTGCCCGAGAGCCCAGCCCAGCTCTGTTTGCTCCCGAGCTCCGTGCAGGGCGAAGGCTGAGCTGTGGCCAGGCCCTTGGGGTGGGATGTGCGTCTTTGGGAGAGCTGGGACCCAGCCAGGCTGAGGGACGTGGTGCACCGGGGCTTCCCAGCGTTCAAAAATCGGGCAGACATGGCACTTTGGGCCATGGTTTAGTGGGCAGGGGGGTGTTGAGTTGACGGTTGGACTGATGATCTTAGAGGTCCTTTCCAACCTTAGTGATTCCCAGTTTTTACTTTCATTAAAAAATAATCCAGCCACCAAGCCAGGAAATATGAAATTATGACTCTACCCTTCATTGGTTTAGTGGCGGACTTGGTAATGTTAGGTTAATGGTTGGACTGGATGATCTTAAAGGTCTTTTCCAACCTAAACGATTCGATGATTCTATGATTCCCCTCCTGCAGCACCTCTGGGCCAGCAGCCCCTACCACAGAGAGCACGGCCAGCTCCCGCTGCCAGGGCTGGGACATCTCTCCTCGCTCCCGCTGGGTGCGATGGCTGCTGGTTTGGGCTTCCAGTAGCCGAACTGGGAGAGGTGCACTCACACACACAAACTCTGTGCTCCTCCCTTCCCTCTGAGTGAACCCAGCCCCTCGCCTCCGTGGGACAAGTCTCTTCCTTAAGCCAAAAATAGCCAGACGTGGCCCTGGCCAGTGGCCGGAGCAGTCTGTGAGCCACAGACAGCCCTGGTGCGTGTCTGCCCCTGCGTCGCCTGCTCATCTCCCTGCTGCCAGGAGAGACGCGTCCCGGCAGCCACTCCGTCCTCCCCTCCTGCCCAGTAAACCTTCCCCAGCCCGGTCCCAGGGGAGGAAGCTGTGTCTGAGGGAAGTTTATCTGCTTTCTGATCCGGAAAGACCTGCTGCCATGCGGTGGTTTCTCTCTCAGCAAGAACCGGCAGGAGTCCCGGCTCGGTTTTGCAGTTGGAAGCTGTTCTTTCTTGCTTGACGAAACGATGTCAGCATAAAACGCAGGCCAGCGTGGTTTTGTGTTCCGCAGCGGGCCGCTGTCATTGCTGGGCTCGCTTTTAAGGGGGTTTTTAATTGCTGCTTCACGTGTAAATCTGGGGCTGGCCACGAGCGTTGGGGAGATGCCACAGGCAGATGTTGCCGCTGTCTGCGCTGCTGCCCGCAATGCGCCGCAAAGCCGGCGGGGGCCTTGCTGCAGCCCCGGCTGCGATGGGGACCGGTAGGACCTGCTGGCTGCTGCCCGTGAATGCAACAAACCGAGTCAGGTCTCAGCCTGCTCTCATGGCGCTGCCGAAGGGCTGCCCCTTCCCTTGGCTTCGCGCTTTCCTTCCCGCTGGATGCGGTGGCAGCTTCGCTCTGCCCGCGCCCCCGCCCTGATCCCGTCCTCCCTCTCTGTAGTCGCCCCTTTCTTCGCTCCGCTGTCAGATCCCGCTCCTCCTTCCCCGCTGCCCCGAGAGCAGCGATCCCGCTTGCTGACGCTGACCCCATCTTCTTCTTTCCAGCCCCCGCCACGGCTGCCGGGTGCTGTGCAAGGCCCAGGCTGCCGCCTCCGTGAGCGCCCGAGCATGGAGCGGCCCTTAGGGTCCGGGGTAAGTCCCGTTTTTTTTGGTCAATATATTGCACGTTTTTTCAAAGTTTCTTTTTTGTTTCCCTCTTTGGTCATTTCCCCACCCCGAAGGGTCAAACCGAAAACTTTGAAAAACCGCACAGTATATTCAGAAAAAAGGGACTTACCGGCCCCGCCTGGGGACCAGCACGTGGCGGGGCAGGGGGCTGTGGCAGTGCTGCATGCGGGGCTGGGGGCATCGAGACCCGGGGTGTCCGTCCCGTGCGTGGAGGGGGGTCTGTCCTCCAGCCAGCCGCCTCCGGAGGCTTTCAGCAGGACCCTCGCGAGGAGCATGGACGGATGCGTTGGGCACAGCGCGGCCCCCCCGGGAGCGGAGGGGCAGAGCCTGACTCCCATTTTTTTCCTCCCCAGGCCAGCAGCAGCTGACTGTGCAGAACGTGTCCGGCAACAACCTGACCATCAGCGGCCTGAGCCCGACCCAGATCCAGCTCCAGATGGAGCAAGCACTGTCCGGAGAGATTCAGCCCGGGGAGAAGAGGCGGCGGATGGCGTGTACCTGCCCCAACTGCAAGGATGGGGAGAAGAGGTGAGCGCGGAGCGGGAGAGGGGCTGCCCTGCGGCACCGGCACCCGTCTCCGAGGCTAACCGTGGCTTTCCTCGCCAGGCTGGGGGACCCAGGGAAGAAGAAGCACATCTGCCACATCCCCGAGTGCGGGCGGACCTTCCGCAAGACCTCGCTGCTGCGCGCTCATGTCCGCTTGCACACGGGCGAGCGCCCTTTCGTCTGCAACTGGGTCTTCTGCGGGAAGCGCTTCACACGCAGCGACGAGCTGCAGCGGCACGCTCGCACGCACACAGGTCTGCGGCCCCCGCGGGGCACGGCTTGGCACCATGGCGCGGACGCCTCCCTCCTTCCCAGGGCAGCCCCCAAATCGTGGCTCGGCCCGTGCAGGGTCCTGAGCCTTGCAAGAGCCAAGGGGACGCGCTGAGCTGAGGGCTGGGATGATTGTGGGCCGCCGCCAAGTTGTCCTGCGATTTGACCGAGTTACTGGGAGGGACTGAAGAATTTTGGGGGGGGTCTCTGCCACCTTTGGGCTCTCCAGGTGATGGAGGTGTCATGGGAAGGGGCTGTGGTGGAGCGGCTGCAAAGGGGACCTGTCATGGGGGTGTCGCTGCCGCCCCGGGAGGTCCCCGCTGTCCTGCCTGTGGCTGGTTTGGGGGAATGCGGGGACAAAAGGCCGGCGATGGCACTGCTGGGGCCACGGCACGCCGGCTGCCGCCCCCTGACCGCCGCTGCTCTTCCCCGCAGGTGACAAGCGATTCGAGTGCGCCCAGTGCCAGAAACGCTTCATGCGGAGCGACCACCTGACGAAGCACTATAAAACCCACCTGGTCACCAAGAACTTGTAGGGCCGGGAGCTGCCCCACAGTTCCCTGGCTGTGCGGACGGACCCTGCGAGGGCACCGGCCTGCAACGCCGCAGCGCTTCTGGCGTCCCCGGCCGCCTGCGGAGAGGAGCCCTCGGGGACGTCCTCCTGCCCTTCCTCCGACGCTGCCCGGGCCCCCCGCACAGGAGCAGCCCTTTCTGGAGGGTGCGAGGGGCCCGACCCTCCCTGCCGAGCCCCGGGGCCATGGGGTGGCCCGGCGGTGGCCCGGCACCCGGCGAAAGGTCTCACGGCCCCACGGGAGCCGGGCACGGAGGGGACTGCACGCTCCGGTGCGGGAGAGGCTCCACAGCACATTCCTACTTTATATTTAAAGTCTATAAATAGCTATAAATATCTATATAACCCCCTTTGGAAGGTCCCTTTTTTCTATGGAGATCGTTGCCTTACGCTCCCCGCTTGCAATTATGAACACTGTGTATTGTGAGTGCTTTTTTTAATCTTTATTTAATTTCTCTGTAAGATGCTGCCCATCTTCTTGCCCCTCTTTTCTCCTAACGTTTCTTTTCCAATACCAAACAGGTTTTGTTTTTTTTTCTCTGACAATTTCTCTCCCCCCACTTTTCCATTTCCAAGCGACGTGGCATTTCCTTTTGAATTTTGGGACTTCAGCCCCCTTTCCTCCCCCGTGTGCTGCCCGCCATCCCCACTGTGTATAGTGTACATTGTATCATAGATTATATTGCTTTTGTGTTTACTACATGTTTAAAAAACATATGGCTTGTTATTTTTGAGCTTTTAAATTAAACAAATCCACTTTATTTTTTAGTTGTAACTGCCCGAGGTTGTTTTCTGGATTACGTGACAGATCTGTTATACTTTATTAACTGTAACTGGTTGGCCGGTGTGGAGTCAGCTGGGAGCTTTCCTTGCTAAATAAATTTAGTCACCAGAGGCAAATCCAGTGCAGCGTGTGCCGCCGAGGGTCCTTTCTCTCCCGAGCCAGCCCCAGTGCGAGCCACGGTGCCGGGCCGGGCACCGCCACGACCGGGGCTGTGCTGGCGCAGCCGCAGCATGACGTGCAGCAAGAGCCAACCACGGCGGTGAAGAGCTGAAGGCGAAACGCTCGGCGTGGCTGCAGGGAGGGCGAGCTGCCGGCCTTCTTGGGCAGAAAGAAAGTGGCCTTTATGTACAGGAATCCCAAATATCACTGGAAATGGAACTTATTTACAGGAAAACGGTCCTGGGCCGTGGCTGGATACGTGGAGCCGCTGCTGCGTGCGGGAGCAGCTCTGCCACCGGGCACAGCCGCAGCCACCAGCTCTGCCCCCGGTGCCAAGGGAATCCCGGGGCACCACGATGCCGACCCCGTCGCCAGCCGGTAAGATGCATGGCACCGGCATCTCCCTGCTCCGACCGGCACCGGCATCTCCCTGCTCCAACCAGCCCCTTGCCTCTGCCGGCACCCGCTCCCCACGGCTGCAGGGAGCAGGACACGCAGCCGTGGGCTCTCCCGCCGTGGAGTCGCGCCAGCCGGTCTCGGCAGGGCGAATCCTCCAGCTGCAGCCCTCCATAAGCATGAGGGCATGATCCCGCCGTCCCCGGCACGATCCCGCCGTCCCCGGCACGTCCCTCCCTGTCCCCTCTCCCCGTCTGCGGCACCGAAGGGCTCCGGGCTCGTCCCCTGTGCGGCCGGAGGGCCGTGGGCATCCCGTGGGGTCTCAGCTCATTCCATCTTCACGACCATCTTCTTGACGGCCCGCCGGGACGTGCCGCACTTGCTGTTGATGACGGCGTTGAAGTTGCAGCCGCGGCCGCACATCTTGGTGACGTACTCTGTGGGGCAGGAGGGGGACCCGGCCCCATTCACGGCGGGCACCGTGGCTTTTCCTGACCCACCACTGTGGCCGACGTGGCACCGGGAGGGGACGAGGGACCCCATCCCACCCCCTCCCCTACCTTTGATGGCGTTGACCACGGCCACGGGCAGGCGGAGGGGCCGCTCCATGGTGGTGTTGTTGTGGGCGATGCGTTGCCCCGTGGCCGAGGACCGGGCCAGCGTCTCCCGTGAGAAGAAGTAATCGAGCAGCCGCCGGGTCATGAGCTTGGGCTTGTCGGTGGAGACCTGCGAGAGGTCGTCCAGCTGCGGGTGGGTGATGTAGACCCCCGAGTTGGGGACCAGCTCCAGTTTGGGCCTCCCGTTCTCCTGCAGCGAGGGGGAGAGCTCTCGTCTGGGTCCTGGATGGAGCCTGGGGACTCCCCCTGCTCTGTCCCTGGGGTACCCTGACCCCCTCCGTTCCTTGGGGACCCCCGGGCCACCTCTCCTGTGCCCTGGGGGAACCCCTTCATCCCCTCTGCTCCAACCACAGCTCTGTGCCCAGTGGCACCCCAGGAGCCTTGGTGGGACCCCCAAATCCTCAGTGGCATCCCAGGAGCTTTGGCGAGACCCCAAATCCTTGGTGGCACCCCAGGAGCCTTGGTGGGACCCCAGATTCCCAGTGGCAACCCAGGAGCCTTGGTGGGACCCCAAATCCTCGGTGGCACCCCAGGAGCCTTGGTGGGACCCCAGATTCCCAGTGGCACCCCAGGAGCCTTGGTAGGACCCCAGGTCTCTGGTGGCACCCCAGGAGCCTTGGTGGGACCCCAAATCCTCGGTGGCACCCCAGGAGCCTTGGCAGGAGCCCCGGCTGGCCCCCACACACCTCGACGGGGGAGGCCCAGAGCGGGGTGCCGTCGGGCAGTGTGTCCCCGCTGCTCTCCTCCCAGAGGCAGGCGGTGTCGGTGAGCGCGGCCGGGCTGCCGGCCCCCTCCTCGGTGCCCAGGCAGGGGGGGAAGCTGCCGGGCAGCCCTGCCCGCAGCCGCCAGGCCGGGGGGCTCCGCGGGACGTCAGCCGGGGCGCAGCCCTGCTCCCCGGGGCTGGGAGCGGAGAAGGGCTGGAGCCCCCCAACCTGCGGGGACAGAGCGGGGTTGGCGGGGCACGGGCGTCCCGCTCGTCCCAGCGCTGCTGGGGGCCAGGCCGGTCCCCAGCCTCCGTGGGGCGAGGAGCCGCGTGGGTTGGGGACGCGGGGGCAGAGCTGTCCCCGGACCCTCGCCCCGCGGGGACCCAGACCCACCTGCGTGCCGGCGTCGCTCTCCAGCAGCCCCACGAGCCCCTTGAGGAACTGGATGTTGCTGTCACTGACGCCTGTGGGGACACGGGGGGGGCTCAGGACCCTTGCCCTGGGCAGGGGGGGACAGGGCAGCTCCCCTCCATCCCCCACAGCCCTGCCAGCCTGTCCCTGTTCCCCTCCATTCCTCCATCCCCATTCACCGTCATCTGCCCCAGTGCCACCCCACAAACTGGGTCCCCTTCCCAGCCCACGGCGGGGACACCCGGCCGTCACCCTGCCCGCTGCTGCCGTTACCGATGCAGCCGGTGCCCGAGGCCAGCAGGGTCCTGGCAGCAGGGGCAGCGGTGGCCAAGGGTCCCCCGCGGCCACCCCCGGAGGAGAGCAGGTCGTTCTCTTCTTCCAGGCTGCGGACGTGGCTGCGGAGCTGCCGGTTCTCCAGCTCCAGCTGCCGGATTCGGCGGTCGCGGCGCAGGACGGCCTCATCGCGGGCTGCCAGCGCCCGCTGCAGCTCCTCCACCTCCGCCTCCAGCTCCCGCAGCAGTTGGGCGTACAGCCCCGTCACCCTGCCCGCCCGCGGCCCCCAGCACCCCCCAGCACCCCCCGGCTCCCAGGGGCTCTCGGGTCCCCGTGGGTGGCTGGGGCTGGCCCGGGTGCCCGGGCACAGCCGGGGTCTCTTCCTGGCTGCGATGTCCTCAGCGAGCAGGAGGGTCCTGGGGACAAGGAGGGAACAGGGTCAGCGGTGCCTCCCTGGGGGTCACAGCCCCCCTCCCCGGTCTGGGGACACGGGGGTGCCACCAGCGCTGCCACGGGGACGTGCCCCTGCCCTGTACCTGCTGGGGCCCGGGCTGGGTGCAAGGGCCTGCGGGGACAAGGGATCCTGGCCCCCCGAGCGCTCGAACTCGTCCCGGGGCTCGGCCCCGCCGTCGGCCATCGGTGCCAGCGTCAGGGCGCAGCGGCCCCCGGGCGCCTCGCTGGGGCCGTGGGACCCCCCTCCTGCTCGGAGGGGACCTGGCAGGGGGACACGGGGTGGCCCCCCAGCACCCCGCTGCCCCACCCTGCAGCCCCTGCCCACCCCGTACCCGCCTCCCCTCCTCCCTGCCGTGTCCCCTCTCTGTCCCCATTCCCCCCGCTCCCCTCCGGGCCCCCCGGCAGCTCCCCGGCCCACCGCCCGCCTGGCTGGCCCGCTCCCCGAGTCCCTGCCCCGCAGGCCCCTGTCCCCCCACTCCCCCGCCCGCAGTGTCCCCCCAGTGTCCCCCAGCCCCATGTCTTGCCCCCACCTTCCCTGTCCCCAATGTCCCCAAATCCCTCTCCCCCCGTCTTCCAGCCCCTGGTCCCTTGTCACCAGCCCCCCAGTTTCCCCCAGACCCAAATATCCCGTCCCCACCTCCCTGTGCCCAATGTCCCCAAGTTCCTGTGCCCCCCCCGCCCCCTGTGTCCCCCCCCGTGTCCCCCCAGTGTCCCCCAGTGTCCCCTTAGCCCCCGTCCCCCGCCCTCTCGGTGCGTCCCCCGTCCCTTCACCCCCCGTGCCCTGTCCCCCTCTGTGCCTCCCCGCCCCGCCCCTGTCCCCCGCCCCCGCCATCCCCCGCTCCCCTGCGCCCCCGCCCCCGGGGGACGCTGTACCTTTAAGGGCCCCTCCATGTGCCTGTTTACAGCGCTGACACCACTTCCGGCTCGCCGCGCCCCGCCCCCGCCGCCTCCTCCAATTGGCCGGCAGCGCGCCACGCCCCCACCCTCCCATGGCCGCTCTCCGCCGCTTCCTATTGGCCCTCGCGGGCTTCGGCTCCGCTCGGCTCCCGTCGGCCGCGACCGGGATGGACCTGGGGCCGCTGCGGAGGAGCTACCGGGGGGACGCGGAGGTGGGCACCGGGCACCGGCGGGGGAGCGGCCCCTGGGGCGAGCTGGGGCGCGGGGCCCCCCCGGTCTGGCTCTGTCCTGGGACCGGGGTGATCCCCCCAGGCTGGCCCCAGGGAGGCCCCCGTAATGGCGGGGGACGCTGGAACCGGGGTGACCCCCCCAGGGACCCCCCTGTAATGGCGGGGGACGCTGGAACCGGGGTGACCCCCCCAGGGACCCCATGTAATGGCGGGGGACGCTGGAACCGGGGTGACCCCCCCAGGGACCCCATGTAATGGCGGGGGACGCTGGAACCGGGGTGACCCCCCCAGGGACCCCCCCCTGTAATGGCAGGAGACGCTGGAACCGGGGTGACCCCCCCAGGGACCCCCCCCAGGGACCCCCCCGTGCTGGTGGGGACGTTGGAACCAGGGTGGCCCCCCCAGGGACCCCCCCTGTACTGGTTGGGGACGTTGGAACCAGGGTGACCCCCCTAGGCTGGCCCCAGGGAGGCCCCTGTAATGGCGGGGGATGCTGGAACCGGGGTGACCCCCCCAGGGACCCCCCCCCCTGTAATGGCGGGGGACGTTGGAACCGGGGTGACCCCCCCCCCAGGCTGGACCCAGGGACCCTCCCTGTGCTGGCTGGGGACGTTGGAACCAGGGTGACCCCCCCCCAGGGACCCCCCTCCCCCGTGCTGGTAGGGACGCTGGAACTGGGGTGACCCCCCCAGGCTGTCCTTGGGGCCTGGGGTGACCCCCCGCTGTGCTGGTGGGGACCCTGGAACCAGGGTGACCCCCCCCAGGCTGTCCCCAGGGCCTGGGGTGACACCACCACTCCCCCCCTGGCCTGTGCTGGTAGTGACCCTGGAAGCAGGTGGCTCCCCCCCTCATGCTTCGTGTGCCCCTGGAATTGGGGTGACCCCCCCAAGCTGACCCCAAGGCCTGGGGTGACCCCCCCTGGCACTTGCTGCACCCCCCAGGGCTGGGGTCACCGTGTCCCCTGTGCTGGCTGTGCCCTTGAATCTGCTGTGCCCGCCCCCGGTGCTGGCTGCGTCCCCAAGGCCGGGGTGCCCCCCCCCTTACAGTGTCCCCCATGTCCCCAGGCCTTCGAGGAGCAGCACCTGGGGTCCCATGACCCCATCCAGCAGTTCAGGCTCTGGTTCGAGGAGGCCATGGGGTGCCCGGCCATCAGCGAGGCGAACGCCATGTGCTTGGCCACCTGCACCAGGTGAGGCCGGGGGGGCCATGTTGGGGGGACGCCGGGGGTCCCCTGGCCACCGCGGCGGGGGGGGACCCTGTCATTGCCTCCCCTCTCCTGCCGCAGGGACGGGAAGCCCTCGGCCCGCATGGTGCTGCTGAAGGGCTTCAGCCAGGACGGCTTCCGCTTCTTCACCAACTACGAGAGCCGTAAGGGCAAGGAGCTGGTGAGGGCTGCGGCCGCACCGGGGGTGCTGGGGGGGCTCCCTGGGGGGGGGGGTCCCTGGGGGGATGGGGGCTTTCCAGCCCCTTTGCGCCAGGGCTGAGGCTCTCGGAGAAGCGGAGCAGCCCTGGCTTGGGTCGAGGCTCTGCCCGCCACCGCGCGCAGGCGGGTCCCAGCGCGGCAAAGCGCGGGGTTTCTCTGATTTTTAAAGCTGGGAGCGATGCTGATCTGCTGACAGCTCTCGCGTCTCTCCTCCCCCGCCCCAGGACGCCAACCCTTTCGCTTCGCTCACCTTTTACTGGGAGCCCCTCAGCCGGCAGGTGAGTTGCAGCCCGCGGGGACATTGCGGGGGTCCGGGGGGAGCAGAGGGGTGCACAGTCGGGCCCCCGGTGTAGGGCAGTGGGTGCTCCCTCCCTCGGGGTGGCACGTTGGGGCTCACACATTTGGCTGGGGATCACGCTCAGATGGGTCCCAGCCGCTGGGGATGAGACGGGACAGGGGGGTGCCCGTGTTTTTGGCAGGGGGAGAGTTGGGGGACGGGGCAGTTTCTCTCTCGGGAGCCGATGCAGCCCCTTGGGCATGCATTGGGCAGAGCCCAGCTGACGGTGCCCGGCTCAGGTGCGGATTGAGGGCTCGGTGAAGCGGCTGCCAGAGGAGGAATCGGAGCGATATTTCCACTCCCGCCCCAAGAGCAGCCAGATCGGGGCCGTCGTCAGCTGTCAGAGCACCGTCATTCCGGACAGGGAGGTGAGCGGCCGTCCCTTTCCCCACGGCAGCTCCTGGAGGGGCCAGGAGAACCAGGGCTGCCCCAGCCGCCCTCGCATTCACCGCCTTCCCCTTCCCGCAGTATTTGAGGAGGAAGAACGCGGAGCTGGAGGAGCGATACAGGGAGACGACGGTGCCGAAGCCGGCGTACTGGTGAGTCACGGGGGCTGCGGGCAGGGCGCTGCCTGCCGGCGGGGCCCCCCTAAAGCCCCGTTGTTTCTCTGCCAGGGGTGGCTACATCCTGCAGCCAGACGTCGTGGAGTTCTGGCAGGGCCAAACCAACCGCCTGCACGACCGCATCATCTTCCGACGCCTGCGGGATGACTCGGCCCCCCTGGGAGACATGACGCACCGGGGAGAAGGTGACTGGGTCTTCGAGCGCTTGTCCCCCTGAGGCTGCCGGCGTCTCCGGCCGCGTTCGCCCGATCGGGAGCATCGCCTGCGCCAAACCTGCCCGCTGTCCCCCATCGTGCCCCGGGGAACGGGGCTGGCCTCGCTCTGCCCTCCCCGGGAGACGCGTGCTGCGCTCCGGAGGTGCTGGTGGGGGGCTCCGGTCCAGCCCCAGAGACCCTCGTCTCCCTTCGCCTCTCCCTGGGGCGGGCGAGAGCCGCAGGTGGGTCCCGGAGACCATCTGCTTCCCCTCGCCAGCACGTGGGGAGCGACTGCTACCGGTGCCGCTGGTGGTTAATTAGTCATGTTAATGATCGCGGAAGGAACAAGAAAGACCCCCGCGAACCCCGTGCTCTGCCACTGCCACCACTCATGCCTCCTGTCTTAGCTAGAACCGTGCAATATGCGCCGTCTGTGCAATAACGTGCTGCGCTGCAGTTTTAATGTCCCCACTCTGTGCAATAACTGAATTGCAGCTTTAATGTCACCGTCATGTCACTGGTGTTCGTGGCTGGTTGTGCATGTTGCCAGTGGTGCGCCCCATCTCCCCTGGGGCTGTGGGACCCCAACCCTCAGCCTGCTTCTTTAGGGGGACCAGGCTGGCACTGCTCCCTGTCCCCCTGCCAGCTGCCTGTCCGAGCTTGAAAAAAAAAAATAAATCCCGATCGGTGCAGAGCCATGCAGTGGGTTTGGGTTAATATTTACCCGCTCAGGGCCAGGCCGTGCTCTCTGGCACATGGAGCTCGGTGCAGCCAGGGATTCCGGCCCACGGACCCGGCAGAGGCTGCTGGCAGCCCTCGCTCCCCTGGGCCCCGTCCCAGTGAAACCGGTCCCCGATAACCCTCACCCTCCCCGGCCCTGTGTTTGCTCTCCCAGTCGCTGGCTCTTGGTGCAGGATCGTGCCCCAGGGATTTGCTGGGCAAAGCCCTGCGGTGGGTGGCAGCGGGAGGTGACGGGGGGGGGGGGTCAGCCCCAGGGTTGGGGGGGAGCCGGGTTAGGCAGCGGCGGGGGGGTGTCACACACCCCATGCCACTGTCGCAGACTCGCTCATGGCCTCGGTCCCTCCCGGAATCGCTCGGTGCCCTTGGTCCCTCCCGGCTGCCGTTGTCCCTCAGGGAGAGCTGCCGTGGTGGGACCGGAGGGGTTGGCGTGGGGATGGTGTCACCTGAAGGGGACAGCACAAGGTGGCAGCTTGATGTCCCAGGAAGGGGCTGGGGGCTTTGCTGGGGCTGGGGACGGAAGTACGGGCCAGGTCTGCCACCCACCCTGGCATTCGGAGCGCGGCGGGAGCCCAGATACCACCGTGATGGGCATCAATTTGCCAATCGGTACCGGCTGCGTGCTGACAGCTCTCCTCTTCCCAGCTCCCTTCCCTCCCGGGCAGGATCCCGGGCGCTGCCAGCCCGGGACAAAGAGCAGCCGTGAGCCGGCGGGCGCGGGCAGAGCAAACAGAGCAGAGGGCGGGGGCTGCCGGGAGCCCGGGCTGCCCCGGCGCAGGGTTTGTGCCAGGGGAAGGTGGGGGGGGGTTGGACTCTGGCACTTGGCACCCGTTGGGCTTTCGTAATAGCTGGGAAGTGGTTGCTCCTGTTGACTTCGGGCACGGCCGCACCCTGCTCTGCAGAGAGGGCACCCCGGGGTTGGCAGCATGGGCGACGGCCACCCCTGCCCGTCACCCTCTCCGCGGGGCCGGGGGTCCTCTGCCTTGGCGGGGGCTGGCACCGCTCCCCACGGCGGTCCCAGAAGGGACCCACGGCCCTTCCACCCTTGCCAGGCTGGGGCCAGGGGGTTCCGCTGAGCTCTCCCCCTGCCCGCGCCCCTGCGCTGCCTGTGTTTCCAAACCTGGTTTATTAACAACAGTTCACTACCAGCAGTCGCGAGAGCTGACTAAACGCTCGGTTTCCAACAACCCGAACAAACGCCGGGGCTGCGAAATCGGCCGCAGCGGCTGCCCCCGGGATCGCCTTCGGCACCGTGCTCCACTGTCAGCTCTCCCCTTCCGGGAGCAGGGAGCAATTCCTGGATGCGAGTGGGAATACGGCTCCTCCTGGGAAGCCCAGTGCCCTCCACGGTCCCCATGGAGGCAGCTCCGGGAGGGACTTTGTCCGTGGGGTTGTTCCCTCGGGGCAGGGAAGCATCACGTCCCCTGGTTTGGGGGTGGCTGCTGGCAAGGACGCGGTGTCGGTGGCTCTGCCCGCGGCCACGCAGCCCCTTGGGCTTGAGAGATGAGCAGGGGGTCCCCGATGGGCAGGAGGGGATCGGGGCAGAGCTGGGTGAATGATGGGTTCTGGTGGTCTATGGCAAGCGACCGAGCTGGGGTGAGCATCCTCATCCCAGTACGAACCAGTCAGCCTCAGGGGGCTGGGGGGGACGGGCTACGCCTGGCTCTGCTCCCTGCTTCTCCCTCTGCCCCTGGGGTGCCGCGAGCCCGGGGGGGGCTGCAATTAAACAGGGTCCGTGCTTCTCCCCTGAATAAACTCCAGTCTGAGTCCTTTCTCCTTCCCAAGCCCCACAGTCCGGCGTCCCTGGGAAGGATGGAGCCGAGCCGGCCTGGGCAGCTGGTGGTGGTGGCCAGAAGGTGACAACCGGCTGGGTCATTTCTCCTCCCGCTCGCCGGTGGCACAGAGGTTGGGGTTGTCGGCCAGTGTCGCCCGCACTTTCTTCTTCTCCTTGAAGCGTCCCGAGTTGGAGACCTTGACGTGTTTGCCCTTGCTGTTCTTGTCCACGATCTTCTCCAGGCGGGCGGTGAAGCCGGGCGGCCCCTCCTCGCCCATTCCTTCCTGGCTCTCGCCGCCGGCGGCAGCGTGGCTGTCAGGGCTCTCGTACAGCACCGTGGGTGCCGACCGGCGCTTCCGCAGGAAGGTCAGCTTCCACCAGCCGTGGCTGTCGGCCATCGCCGCCGGCCCCTGAAATAGAGGTGGGGGTCGTACTCCCTGCAGGGCGGGTCCCTTGGCCCCCCAGCCCTGCCATCCCGGAGCTGATGGGGATAGACGAGGGACACAGGCTGCCCATCTGGCAGTGCCAGCGGGGAGCCTGGTGCCGTGTTTGCCAAAGGCGGCTCTGGCGCTTTCCAGGTCCCTGCTGGGATGCTCATGGTGGGTGCTGGGGGGGCTGCATGGGGGCTCAGGGCTGGGGGACCCAGGGCAGGATGACCCCGCAGGTACTGGGAGGGGATGCTCGGGTGACTTGGGCATTGCCGAGCCCGGGGGAAAGGCTGATGGCACCGCCGGGAGCTGCCGTATCAGCCGTGTGTAGCGGGGCAGGGAGGGAGCCCAGTAAGCAAACAGGAACAGGAACTGGGAAGCAGCCGGGGAGGTGCCGGGGTCCCTGCCGGGGGGTCACCACCGCCCACTGCACCCCGGCGTCGGGGTTTTGCTCTTGCCCAGCCCTGCAGGGACAGGCAGAGGAGCGTTGGTGGGGCTCCGGCCACTGCCAGGAAGGTTCCAGCAAACCAGGAAGGCTCCAGGGCCAAGTGTGGCTCCAGGGCAGGGATGGGGAGGGCGGCTCCCGAGCGGAGGAGCCGAACGCTTCCTCGGCAGCGGGCAGGGAGGGGATTCCCAGCGCCCCATCCCGGGAGCTGGCATGGCTCCGTGCCCCTGCGGCGCTCGGCCGTGACTGACCCCACAGACCGACCCTTGCCTGGCTCCATCCAGGTGGTGCCTCCGGCATCGCTTTTGGGTGCCGGGGCAGGGAGATAAGGACAGCGAGACTGGGGCCACCACCCCGGGGAAGATGGCTGGTGGCTCCCTGGGCTGGTTTGCCACGTCCCCCCGCAACACCATGCCCCCGCCCGCCCCCTCCCTGTGCCAGAGCCGGGCAGGACCTGTCACCGAACCGTGGCCGCGCCGTACTGTGACCCCGGGCTGGCAGCGGGGGTTTCCAAGGTCCCACTCCCCATTGCCGGCATCCCGTCCGTGTACCTGCACCTCCCACGCTTCTGCTGCGGCTGCCCAGCCTGGGGGTCCCGGGGCGGGGGTGCCGCGGTGGCTCCGGCTCAGGTGCGCAGGCAGGTGCCGTCTACCTGCCGCTGCCCTGGTTGCTCCCCGTCAAGGTGAACCCGCGCCCAAACCCCTCCTGCCTGAGCAAACAGCGGGGCCGGGCCAGGGCACGGCTGAATATTCATGACGGGGGAACCCGGGGTTGAGCCCCAACGGCGGCTGCCAGCCCACGGCGGCAGCTCCGGGTGCCGGCACTGCCCGCAGCACCGGGCCGGGCTCGCCGCCCCGCCGGCCTCGAGGGCAGGTCACCGGCGGGTGCCGGGGCGGCACATGGCACGTGTTTCGGGCAGCCAGGAGTTAAGGGCAGCCGGCCTGAGCGTGTCTCTGGCTTTCGCTGGCGTTAGCCGAAACCTGCGGCTGCCTGGCCGGGCTGCCAGACCGGTTCCTGCCTCCCGCTTCTCCCCGCTGGCTCCCTCTGCCCCACGGGCACCCGCCGGGCTGTCCCCACGCCGCCACCCGCCGGCCCCGGGAATGGGGTGGTGGCCCGAGGGACGGAGGAGGAGAGCCGCCATCGCGTCCCCGCGAGGCCGGCTTGGGGCTGGGGGGCACCCGTGGGTCCCCCCGCAGCGACGGCGTCCCCGGGGTGCTGGGGGCAGCTGCTCCCCCGAGTCCCGTGAGCACCCTGGGGCGGCTGCTGCCGGCAGGCAGGTCCCTGAGGGATCCTGGCTGTGTGCTGGGGCACCTAGCAGTCCCCAAGGGATCTGCTCTGGGCTCCCCCTGGGGATCCCCAAGGGATCAGGGATACCCTCTGGGGTGGCTGGGGATCCCAGGGGGATCCTGGCTCTGTGCTGGGGCACCCAAGGGTCCCCAAGGGATCTGGGATCTGCTCTGGGCTCCTCTCCGGGGATCCCCAAGGGACCAGGGATCCCCTCTGGGGTGGCTGGGGATCCCAGGGGGATCCTGGCTCTGTGCTGGGGCACCCAGCGGTCCCCGAGGGATCTGCTCTGGGGGCAACTGGGGTTCCCCATAGGATCTGGGATCTATTTGGGGGCCTCCCAGGGATCCCTGAGGGACCCGGGATCCCCTCAGGGGCATCTGGGGATCCCCGAAGGATCCTGGCTCTGTGCTGGGGCACACATGGTCCCGTGGGACCCGAGATCTGCCCTGGGGGCCCCGGGGGCCCCGGAGACCCCCGCGGGATCCGCCCCAGGGATCCGCTGCACTGCGCATGCGTGGGCGGCCTCCCCCGCTCCCCCTCCTCGGCCCGTTCCGATTGGTCGGCGGCGCCTCCTCCCCCCGCCTCCTCGCAGCCAACCGGGACGCCGGCACGTGGCGCTGTCGCCCTGTCTCTCCCTTTCGATTGGCAGCGAGGCGGGGCTCGTTGGACCATCTGCGTTTTGATTGGTTGGACTCTAGGGGCCGTGCCCGGGGATTGGCTGAGGCGGGGCGGGGCGCGGGGAGCGGGAGGGGGAAAGCGGAAGCGGAGCGGCGGCGGGCGGCATGCAGGTGGGGGGGACCGGGGCCGGGGCCGGGGCAGCGGGGCCGGGGCCCAGGCCAGGGGGAGCAGGGACAGGCCGAGGCCGGGCCCGGGCGAGCGGGGAGAGGCCGGGCAAGCGGGGAGAGGCCGGGCCCGGGCGCTGGAGTAGGGGGGGCCCCGGCCCCGGCCTCGGCCTCAGCCCCAGCCGGGCTCCGCCAGGCCCCAACACGTCCCGGTGCCTCTCGCCTCCCCGCAGGTCTCTCCCCAGGACTACCAGAACGTGCCCATCGACATCCAGACCGGCAAGCTTCTGGGTACGGAAGCCCTGGCCCGACCTCCCCCGTGCGGGAGCCCCCCAGGGTGGGCAGGGGCCTGGGTGGGGCCGTGCGGGGGCTCCCCGGGGGCGGGGTGGCACCAGTCACTCGTGTCCTTCTTCCCCGGGAGAGTCTGTCATCCCACCATGCGGCAGCTCACGGCCCCAGCGCTGTCGCCCTCGGTGCCGTGCTGGGTTGTCCCAGCCCGTGCAGCAGCGGGGTGACCCCCACCCCTGCCCCGACCGCCCCTTTCCCCTCCAGCCCTTCCCAGAGCTGGGGAAGGAGCCGGGACTTTACCCCTGTGTTTGGCCCCGCTGCTCGGTGGGGACGGGATGCGCAGGGAGCCGTTCTGCCAGGGCCTCTGCTCCCTGCATCCACCTGGCATCGCAGGGCAGCCCCGGGGGTGTGACCCCCTCCTGGTGAGCCCCCCCGGGGTCACTCTCCCAGCTGATCCCCTCTTTTCCTCGCAGACTGGCTGGTGGACAGGAGACACTGCAACCTGAAATGGCAGAGCCAGGTGCTGGCCATCCGCGAGAAGATCAACGTGGCCATCCAAGACATGCCGGAGAACGAGGAGATAAAGCAGCTGCTTGCCGGGGCCTGTGAGTGGGGCTTGGGGTGCCCTGGGAGAGCTGGGACATGAGCAGCTGGGGTGGGCATCACACCAGGAGCCTGTTCCCGAGGGTTTGGTTATGGCAACCTCCCCCCATCTGAGGAGGAGATGGAGAGTCAGGGGCACGGACCCTTCCAAGACCCGCGCTCCCCGGGCTGAGCTGCGAGAGGGTGGCACCTGGCAGGCATCCCGGTGACCGTGTCCCTCCCTCCAACGCAGACCTGCACTACTTCCACTGCCTGAGGATCGTGGAGATCCTCAAGGGCACTGAGGCTTCCACCAAGAACCTCTTTGGGCGCTACTCGTCCCAGCGCATGAAGGTGAGCCTGGGCTGGGGGGCAAGCGGCCAGTGGCGGCCGGCACGTTCGCAGCCTTCCCCACCCTCTGCTTCCTCCTCCCCAGGACTGGCAGGAGATCGTGTCCCTCTACGAGAAGGAGAACACCTACCTGGGTAAGGCAGCTCTGGCTGCGGGCAGGCTCCGGAGAGCCCGTGGGGGGTGTCGGTGGGTGGCTTTCAGTCTCCAAACTGGTGTGAGGATGGGGTGGGCAGGGAAAGGGGCAGGATGCGATGAGCTGCCAAATCCCACCGGGGTGAGGGCCCCAAGCGGGCTCTGCTGTGCGGCTGGGAAAGCTGCCGAGGCGGCTGGGGCACCCCGAGGGCCTCGTAGGCAGCTGGCACGGCCTCTCAGCACCCCCTTAACCCGCCCCTGCAGCCGAGCTCTCCAGCCTCCTGGTGCGCAGCATCAGCTACGAGATCCCCTCGCTGAAGAAGCAGATCAGCCGGTGCCAGCAGGCCCAGCAGGACTTTG
Source organism: Pelecanus crispus (assembly GCF_030463565.1). Taxonomy (NCBI): domain Eukaryota; kingdom Metazoa; phylum Chordata; class Aves; order Pelecaniformes; family Pelecanidae; genus Pelecanus; species Pelecanus crispus. The sequence continues at coordinate 1,510,123 of NC_134660.1, read as the reverse complement.
CCCGCCGCGAGGAGGAATGTCAGCTGGGGGCGGCCGAGCTGCGGGAGCGGTTCTTTGCCTCCTGCAAGCAGTACGGCATCACCGTGAGTCCCTGCGGCCGGCCCCACTGCAGAGGGGGTCTTGTTGTGCCACCTCCCTCCCCAAAGCAGCCCCTAGACACCTGCATTTGGCCTCAGCGGGGCTCAAGCTGGGACCACGTGTCCCATCTGGTGTCCCCACGGTGCCACCTTACCTGTGGGAGGAGCTGGGGGGGTGCGGGGTGACCCCACAGCCCTCTGTCCCCTTCCTGCCCACATCTAGCTCTGCAAGCAGAGGGTGAAGCTGCCCCAGGTGTGCTTTGGCTGCCAGCCTCCCTGCCCTGACACATTCCTGCTCTGTCCCCAGGGTGACAACGTGCGCCAGGAGCTGCTGGCCTTGGTGAAGGACCTGCCGTCGCAGCTCTCGGAGATTGGGGCGGGAGCCAGTGTGCTCTCCGAGGCCATTGAGCTGTACCAGGCCTGCGTGGAGTTCGTGTGCGAGAGGTGGGCAGGGCGTGGGTTTGGGGGTGCAGGGATAGACCCCCACATCCCCTCTCCCCTGGGTGGGGACAGGGGCCGGGCTGGTGGCTGCACCCAGGCTGGGGCTCTACCAGAGGGACCCTGGTGGGGTTGGGGGTGCTGGGGGGTCCCCGCCCTGCACCTGGCACCGATGTGCCCGTGGTGGCTGCCAGCTCTGCAGAGCTGGTGGTGCCCATGCTGCGGCACGTGGGGAAGAAAGGCAACACAACCGTCTACGAGTGGAGGACGGGGCTCCAGCCCCTGCGGGTGGAGCGGCCGGAGGTGGAGGAGGTGCCGGAGCAGCCAAAAGAGGACGCGGTACGTCCTGGCCTGCCGGGGCTGAGCCGTGGTGCTGGAGAGAGCCCCAGACGGCTCTGCTGTATGTCGGTTAGGGTTAGGCTGCTTGCCCCCGGGGTTTCAGGGGTTCTGTTGTCCTTCTCCCCGCAGATTGACTGGGGAGACTTCACACTGGAGCCAACCAGGGCAGATGATGGTGCCTCTGCTGACGGGGGGGCCCAGGGTGAGGAGATCGACTGGGGGATCACGCTAGAGCCCAGTCCCCAGGTGTGTGGCCCCTGGCTGTATGGTCCTGGGGCCTGGCCCTGCTCCGGGGCCGGGCTGGGCACCCGGGGGTGTCCCAGGCACCCCCATCTCACAGGGTGCCCTTTCTTTTGCAGCAGGATGATGGCATTGACTGGGGAGATGGTGAAAGCGAGGAGGTACAGATCACGGTGCTGGAGGCTGGCACAGAGGGTGAGTACGGCTGCAAAGGGACACAGGGGGTCCCAGCAGGTGACAGGCAGCACCCACCCTGCCTTTACTTCCCCTTCCCTGCCTGCAGTGACCCTGGTCGTCCTATCTGTGCACAAAGGCCTGTTGGGGACAGAGCAGAAGGCAGCGCGGTGCTGGGCAGGTGCTGGGTGGGCAGGAGCAGGGCCTTGACCCCGCTAAACAGTGCCGTGGGGTGATGCTGAGCACCCTGTATGGGATGAGTTGGGGTGGGGGCTATGACCAGATCGTCTGAGCTGTGGAGGTTTCTTCCCTGCCCTGCTCACCCCTGGCTCGTCCCCCAGTGCCCGAGGGCGTTGCCTGTGGCTCTGATGCCCTGACACTCCTGGAAAACACCGAGACCCGGAGCCAGTTCATCGATGAGCTCATGGAGGTGGGTACAATGCTCAGCCAGGGCTGGAGCCGGGGAAGGGGCAGCTCCGCTGCCATCTCACTGCAGGCATGGCAGTACCGGAGTGTCCCCCTGCCCTGTCCCCACAGCTGGAGCTGTTCCTGTCCCAGCGCCTGGTAGAGATGGAGGAGGAGGCCGACATCGTGGCCGTGAGCCAGTTCCAGCTGGCCCCCGCCGTGCTGCAGGGCCAGACCAGTGCCCACGTGGGCTCCCTCCTGGCCACCACCCGGGCTTTGCTGGGCCAGCTCTGCACCCGCAGCATGCAGCACATCTTCATGATCCTCGCCTCCCCCAGGTCCTCCTCGCTTGGGGAGGGGGAAAAAAAACAGGGGTTCAGGGCTGGGGGGGGACCATGGGGGTCTGCAGGCAGATCTGGAGCAGGAGATGGAGGTGTCCTGGGTGGGGATGGCACCTGGCTGGGCTGTGGGGGTGACGGAGGTCCTGGCTCTCCCCAAACAGGTACGTGGACCGCGTGAGTGAGCTGCTCCGGCAGAAGCTGAAGCAGGCGGAGCTGCTGCTGGCCAAAAAGGAGGTGATGAGCCAGAAGCGGCAGGAGGCCCTGGCAGAGCAGGGTGCCTTGGAGCCCAAGCTTGACCGTTTGCTGGAGAAGACCAAGGAGCTCCAGAAGCTGGTGAGGGAGGGAGGTGGACCCTGCTGGGATGCTGCAGGACCCCCCCTGCTGCCCCCCATCCCCTGACCCCGCGGCTCTGTCTTGCAGATCGAGGCGGACGTCTCCAAGCGCTACAGTGGCGGCCAGTGAACCTGATGGGTGTCTCCCTGTGAGCCCCCCAGGACAGGCACCCATGGAGAGGAGCAGCGTCGGGCCTGTTCACAGCCCTGGGGCACCGGTAACACGGCTGCGGCCTCCCTGGGCGGCGGGGAGGGGGGTGTTGCTGAATAAAACCGAAGCCCTTCTCCCACCCATCGATCTTGCTGTCCCGTGCAGGGTCTTGACTTCACGGCGGGGAGAGGAGTCCCTAAATCCCCTGCTCTGGGTCAATCCCTGGGGCGTGGGCTGCCCTATGCCCTGTCCATGGTGGGGATCTCCCCACCGGTGAACAGAGCGGCCCCCCCGGGGCTGACAGCCCTTCCCGGTGGGGGCGGCGATGGGGCGGCGGGTGATTCGATTTTAATTTCATAGCAGAGCAGTTGATTCATGGCTGGTTGTCGCCGCCGGTGACGCCTGTAATGACTTTCCATCACAATGAAAAGTGGAGTGACACCGCTCATTATTCCTGCCGCTCGTTATCGCCGCACGGGGGGGGCCCCCGCCGGACAGTGAGCGATGGCCCCCATTAATCACATTCCCCCCCCCCCCCCCCCCCGCCCCCATCCATTCCTGGCAGCCGGCGGGAGGGCAGAGCCCACCCCCCCTGCCCACACTGGGCTGTACTGGGACATACTGGGCTGGGCGAGGCTGGACCCCCCCCCCCCCCCAGCATCTCCTGGGCGGGGCCTGCCACACCCACTGATGTCATGTACTGTCGTGCCCCCCTAGGAAGGCCATTGGTCCCTGTGCCCCTCTTGTCCCACCCCCTGCCACCTTGCAGTTGCTCGTTGGTCTGGCTCTGCTGTGGGTCCGCCCTCCCCCGAGGGCTGGGGGTCCCACAGTGGGGCGGGGGGGGGTCCCATTGCCCCTGGGGCCAGGGCTGCGGCCGTGGGGCTCTGTCCCCATCGGCTGCGGGCATGGGGCACAAGGGGCCCCCCCACCATGGGGTCTGGGGACTTTCAGCCCCCTGGCATCCAGTTGTGGGGCTGTGGGGGATCCCATCCCATTGGATTGGGGGGATCCTGTACCAGTCGGCACCCGAGCAAGATGTGGGGCTGTGGGGGGATCCTGTCCCCACCAGCTGTGGGGCCCTGGGGGGCAGATCCCCGGGCACCCCATGTCCCTGTCCCAGCCCATCCCCAGCTCCCGCACCCCCCAGTCCCGTCCCCCCGTTGTGGCAGCCGTGTGCGGCCACAGCTGTGCCACCACCGCCACGCCGGTGACGCAGGTGAAGGTTGCGGGGAGACAGCCTGGCTTCGGGGAGCCCCTCATTACCCCACTAACGGTGATTAACAGGCAAATTAAATGGCGTCTGTAACTCTTCGCTGCCTGGGGATGGAGCTGGGAACCGTGGAGGGTCCCCCCCCCGAGGCGGGCGGGTGCTGGGGGGCTTGGGGGGTCCCCATCCTGCCAGGGTCTGGGGGGGAACCGCTGCAGCTGCGGGGTCGCCATCGCCATCGTCTCCATAGCGAGCACCGGGGAAGGCATCCGGCACGGGGGGGGTCCCCGGCCATAAAGCCCCCTTTATCCTCCCACCCCGCTGGAACTAACGTCCCCCCGCCGTGGGGCTGCTGCCTGGCCCCCGGCCCCTGACCCCGCCGGCCCCCCTGGCCAGCCCCACAGGTCACGGTGGCCCGGCCGGGGGGCAGAGGGCAGTGCCCCCGCCGGGGGGTCACAGCTGGCGGGGGGCCGGCGGCACCACGGGGGCTTTAATGGGGAATTAAATGAGTCGGCGGCAGTGGGGAGGCCGGGGGTGCCCCCTGTGCTGTACCGGGTGCACCCGGAGCGGCTCCCCCCCCGCTTCGTTAGGGGCTTCGTTAGGGCAGCGGCGCGGGGCCGTTATTAATATGGCTGTCTCAGGGCCCCGGCCCCGCCGTCCCATCGGGCATGAAATATCGCCCGGCGCCGCCGATCGCTGTTCCCATTATCTGCAACATTACCGGGAGATAATGACGGAAAAATAAAATATCCCTGCTGGCGGGGATGTGCAGCAGGACCCCCCCCCCAATTCCCCTGCCCATCCCTGCCTGCACCCCACTGCCCTCACGTGTGCGTCCCGTGGGGTGGGGACGCGTGCGTGGAGGGGACGGCGTGGGTCAGGGGGATGCGTGGGTGGCGGGGATGCAGACTGGGGGGATGTGTGGGTGGTGGGGACCCACAGCCCCAGGCAAGGAGTCCCCCAAAATGCTGGGGTCCCCTGCGGGTCGCTGTGCTCCCCCGGGTGACTGTCACCAGGCTGCAGGAGGGGGGAACCATGGCCCCGGGGGGCTCGGGGTCCAGAAATGGGCGGACAAAGGGACGAGGCAGGGCTGGGGACCCCTGGCCCCGTGGCTGTGTCCCCCCACTCCGCAGCTCCTCCGAGCCTGGGGACCAGCTCTGCCTCCCCTTCCGTGGCTGGGGGGGCCCCGGCAGCCTTGGGGGGCCCCGGCTGCTGCTCCATCTCACCTGCCAGGGAGGAATTTAATTACCAATTACGGGGCCTTCCATCTGTTTGAGGCCTGCCCCCACGCTCGCGCTCCCCTTTAATTACGTGGCTGACAGCCATTTCACTCAATTAGCTGCGGAGCGCAGCAGGGCGGGCGCGGGGGCAGCCTCCCGGCCGCACCATCTGGGGGGCCCGACCGTGCCCCCCCGCTCCCCGCACCCCCTGCGCTGTCCCCACGGCTGTCCCCGAGCCGTCCGGCCCCATGGCTTCCGCCTGTCCTGTGTGTCCCCCCCCGCCATCCCTGCCTCCATCCTCTGGCTGCTCCCGCGGCCTTGCCTGCATCCATCCCTGCATCCCTCTGTCCCTCCATCCCTCCTTCTATCCCGCATCCCTCCCTTCATCCCTCCCTATATCCCCGCATCCCTTCCTGCATCCCTCCCTCTATCCCTGCGTCCTTTCCTGCATCCCTCCATCCCTCACTCCATCCCTCTATCCCTGTATCCTTTCCTGCATCCCTCCCTCTATCCCTTTGTCCCTCCATCTGTCCCCCCCCATTCCTGCATCCCTCCCTGCATCCCTCCATCCATCCCTCCCTCTATCCCCGCATCCTTTCCTGCATCCATCCCTTCATCCCTCCCTCCCTCTATCCCTTTGTCCCTCCCTCTATTCCCACATCCCTTCCTGCATCCCTCCCTCCATCTTTCCCCGCATCCCTCTGCCTATTCCTGTATCCTTTCCTCCCTGCATCCCTCTGTCCCTCCATCCCTCCCTCCCTCTATCCCTGCATCCATCCCTCCCTTCCTGCATCCCTCCCTCCCTGCCTCCCTTCCTGCATCCATCCCTCTGTCCCTCCATCCCTCCCTCCATCATCCCTGTATCCTTTCCTGCATCCTTCCCTCCATCCCTTTGTCCCTCCATCCCTCCTTCCCTCTATCCCCAAATCCTTCCCTCTATCCCTGCATCCTTCACTCCATCCCCGCATCCTTTCCTGCCTCCCTCCCTCCCTGCATCCCTCCCTCCCTCCCCGCATCCTTCCCTGCACCCCTCTTCCCCCCACGCAGGGTGCTCTGCCCCCCCCATCCCCTCTCAGCCCATTTTTAGGGCGAAGCAGCCGGGCCCTGGGGGTGGGGAGGGCAGAGGGGCTGGGGCTGCCCCCCCCGAGCCCCCCGGCTGCTGAGCGAGCGCTGTCTCCTCCGTATGGCAGCGGGGAGCGGGGCGACGGGTGCCCCTGCGCAGGGGGACGAACGGGCCCCCGGGGGTGACAGCTCCGCACAGTGGGGGAGCGCTGGCTCATGGCCCCCCCTGGAGCCACCTCGGGGGTCCCCGGTGCTTGGGGGCTGCTCCGGAGCCATGGGGGGGGGGGTGAAAATAGAGAGAAGGGGAGAGTCAAGGCACCGGGGTTTATTTTTGGGGAGCGATGTGGGCCAGACAAGGGGCTGTGTGCAGCCACCCCCCTGTCCAGCAGCACCCATGTGTGTGATGAGTTGGGGGGGCTCAGCTGGGGGTTTTTGGGGTACGGGTGCTCATTGTGTGGCCAAGCCCTGCAGCGTGGCCAGGTACAGGGGGGCTGCCCCCCACACAACGGGTCTCTGAGGGCTGCTCGGGGCCCCCCAACCCCGGGGGATGGGGGTCCCTGGCCCCCCTGGCGAGGACGCCGCGGCAAGGCGGCCGCCCCCGGCCAGGCCATCCATCACCACGACAGCCCGGGGAAAGGCGAGGAGGGGCCCCCTCCCTCGGCACCCCAACCCCTGCTGCCCCCCCCGCCCCGGGGTCTTTTCTCCCGTCCTCGTTCCCTTTCTCTTCCCTTCCTCCCCCGGCCGGGAGACAAAACCCGGCTGACAAGATGGAGGCCAGGCCATCAATCAAGGCGGCCGCTGGAACCACCTCTCCCCCCGCTAATGAATCCCCTTCCCGGCCTGCTGCTGCGGCACCCTGGCACGGCCACCCCGGCACAGCCACCCCAGCACGGCTGTGTGTCCCCCACGGCCACCCCGGCACAGCCACCCCAGCACGGCTGTGTGTCCCCCACGGCCACCCCGGCACAGCCACCCCGGCACGGCTGTGTGTCCCCCACGGTCACCCCAGCAAGGCTGTGTCCCCCATGGCCACCCCGGCATGGCCACCCTGGCACGGCTGTGTCCCCCATGGCCACCCCAGCACGGCTGCGTCCCCCATGGTCACCCTGGCATGGCCACCCTGGCACGGCTGTGTCCCCCATGGTCACCCCTGGCACGGCCACCCCCAGCACAGTTGTCCCCCCACGGTCACCCCCAGCATGGCTGTGTCCCCCACAATCACCCCGGCACAGCCACCCCGGCACTGCTGTGTCCCCCATGGTCACCCCCCGCATGGCCACTCCCAGCACAGTTGTCCCCTCACGGCCACCCTGGCACGGCTGTGTCCCCCACGGTTACCCCAGCATGGCCACCCCGGCACGGCTGTGTGTCCCCCACGGCCAACCCAGCACGGCTGTGTCCCCGATGGTCACCCCAGCATGGCTGTGTCCCCCACAGTCACCCCGCCATGGCCACCCCGGCACGGCTGTGTCCTCCACGGTCACCCCCCGCATGGCCACCCCCAGCACAGTTGTCCCCCCACGGTCACCCCAGCATGGCTGTGTCCCCCCCAGCCACCTCCGGCACGGCCACCCCGGCACGGCTGTGTCCCCCGGTCACCCCCAGCACGGCCACCCTGGTATGGTCACCCCAGCATGGCTGTCCCCCCCCAGTCACCCCTCTCATCTCCCCCATGGACTCAGGGTCCCGGCTGGGGTGGGGATGGAGCGAGGGGGACGGGGTGACCTGAGTGCCGGGTGGCATCGTTTGGGGGTGGCACGGGATTTGGGGTGACAAGGGTTTGGGAGGTGGCAGGGTTTGGGGGTGGTGCAGACCCAGACTGGCGGGGATGCGGGGCGCAGGCTGGCACAGATGCCAGCTGCCAGGATTTCGGGGTCTCATGGCCGTAGGGTCGGTGGGGGTTCGGGGGGTGACGTGGCCATGGGGGTCACGCGGGACCAGGGCTGCCAGGCGCTGTGGGTCCGGCCCACGGGGGTGTGGGGCTGGTGGCCCCCAGCCCCATCTCTCCCGGGGAAGCCCCCCGGTCCGGTCAGCCCCCGTGTGCCCCCGTCCCCCGTGAGTGACAGCGCGGGGCCCCCCCAGCCCCGCGGTCCCCGGGGAGTGAAGCCCCTTTGTCCCGGGGCCCCTCGGCTGCCGCTGCGCCTTTGTCCCCGTGTCACTTGGGGGGCACCAGCTGTCATGGCCAGGGACCGCGGGGCCTTCGCGCTCCTCCTCCTCCTCCTCCTCCTCTTTGTTCTCCGCTCCCACGCTGGGGGCTGCCTGGGATTGGGGAGCGAGGGGCCGGGGTACCCACCCCGAGGGGCAGCTGGGGGCACACAGCCCCCCCATGATGGGGCAACCCCCCGCTCGCAGCCCGAGCACCCGCGGGGAGCAGATGGGGGCTCGGGGTGGGTTTTGGGGTGGGTTTCGTGTCCCACCCCACCCACCCCCGTCCAGGGTCCCTGGGGCACCTCTGGTTTGGGGGGGTCCCTGGGGGTGCCCAGGGTGGTCTCTCACCACCGTGGACCCTGCCACCCCTTGCCCCACCAGCCACAATTTTGGGGGTGGGGGGGTGCTGGCCTTTGTTGCCCATGGGGGGGGGGGGGGCAGATCCAGGGCTGGGGGGAGATCCAGGGCTGGGGGGCAGCTGGGGGGGGGGGGGCCGGGCCTCAGGGGGCTGCGAGCTCCTGGGAGAGATGGGGGGGACTTGGGTGTAGGGCTGGGACTGTGTGTCACCCCCCGGGGACACGGGGGGCGTGGGGGACACAAGGAGCCCCCCCAGCCCAGCGGAAGGCGGGGGGGGGGCTTTGGGGACCCGGGCTTGGGCAGGCGGCTGGGGGGGGGGGGGGGGCAGAAAGGTTCGGGGGGGGTCCCTGCGGCGGGGCCATCTGCCCCGGCCCCCCCGGGGGACGCGGGCGGCTCTGCCAGCTGCTCCCCGTGCCCCCCCTCGGGGGTCCCGGGCCGGGGCCGGACCATCATCCATCAACGCCCGCCCGGGTGCCGCCCCCCCCCGCCCGCAGCCCCCCCGGGCTCGGGAGCGCCCCTGCAGCCGGGCGGGGTAGGAAGGGGTCGCGGGGGGGGGGTGTGGGGGGGTGTCACTCGTGTTTTGGGGGACATACACGCACCCTTGGGGTCCACGTAGCGACCACGGGAGGGGCTGGGGCAGGTTGGGGGGGGGGGTTGGAGGGGGGGGCAGCCGGGTGGGGTGTGGGGAAAGGGGCGCATTGGGGGTGGGGGGGGGGGGGGTGTCCTGGGTTGGGCGGTCTCGGGGGGGAACCCAGGCTGGTGGGGAAACCTGGGTGGGGTCACAAGGTTTGGGGGGGGGGGGGGGGGGGTCCCACAGCAGGGCCGTCCCTAGGGTGGGGGGAGGGTCCCGAGGGAGAGGAGTCCCTGTGATGGGGGGGTTGCGAGGATCGGGGGGACCCCCCGGGGGAGGATCCCTAAGATTGGGGAGATCCCAAGGCGGGGGGGGGGGGGCGCTGTGATGGGGAGGGTTTAGGGGGAAGAGTCCAGGGGGTCCTGGACTGGGGGGGGGGGGGGGCGGTTCAGGGGGGCCCGGGCGAGGGGGGGTCCCGGTCCGGGGCGTTCCGGGCGAGGGGGTCCCGCGCGTTGCCCCATGGCCGCCGGCAGGTGGCGCTGCAGGATCGCGAATGGGCGGCCCGGGTAGAGGCGGGGCATCAGCGGAGGGGCGGGGCTAATGCGCACAGGGGGCGGGGCCACGCGCCATGTAAGGGGCGTGGGCGGCAGGGGGCGGGGTTATGCAAAGGAGCCCGGGCCCCCGCCAGGGAGCGGCGAGCAAGAGCCGCGCTGCGGCCGCGGCGTTAGGGAGCGTCGGGCAAGAGGCGGCGGCGAAGGGGCCCGTGGGGGGGTCCCAAGGGTGGGGGTCCCCAGGATGCGGAGGGTCCCCAGGCTGGGGGGTTCCCAGGAAGAGGGCGATCCCAAGGTGGTGGTCCCTAGGCTGGTGCAGAAGGACCATGGCAGAGCAGACCGTACCCACCCGTGGGTGCAAGCACCGCGGCTGCCCCATGCGTGGGCACCCACGGGTGGGCAGCGTTTGGGCGCCCACCTGCATGCACCCATCCCCGCCCTGGGCTTGGCCAGCGAGGCAGGAGGGGGCTCCTCTCCTCTTTGCCCAGACCCACACCGCAACTGCGGGGCGACGCAGCCTCCCACCGGCCACCCTGTGCCGGACCCCATTGATCTGCGGTGGCTTGAAATTATGAACCCGCAGAGAGTGGGATTTAACAGAAAAACCCGTAAATGTCGCCTTTGCCTCCTAGGGAAACGCACTGAAGAGCGAAAGAGCCCCCAGAGCTCAGCCTCGATGGGCAACGCGCCCATGGAGACCCACGGCCCCGGCACAGCGGACAGAAAGAGGACACCAAACCATAGAGGAAAAATTTATTTGTGGCTGGTTCCGGCTGGGAGCGAGCGGGAACGGCAAATCAGTTCTCCTTCATTAACGCTTAGTTTTTCCCTTTTCCCTCGATATTATTAATGCCAGGGGCAGATGCGGGACCTGGCAAGGGGCTTCTGGAGGCGGCGCAGCCGGGGAGGAGCCGTCCGGGGGATCCAGGCTGGGGCGCGGGGTTTGGGCTGGCGTCGGAGCAGGGGGATGCGAGGGAAGGTCCGTCTGTCCTCTCTCCTGGGGTCCCACCTTTGCAGCCAGCCCCTGCGAGGGGAGACCCCAGAGCCGTCATGTCAGCGGGGATGGCTTTGATGTGCTCCTGGGTGGGCTGCGGGACCTGGCATGAGACCCCCCGGGATGGGGATGGGGTCAGGCTGACTTTGGGGTGCCCTTCCCAGCCGGACGCCTGTGTTCCCTTGGCCGGGGGGGGACACGACACAGACACCTCACGTTGAGCAGTTAGGGGTGCATGGGACCCCGTGCTGGGGTGACAACGGGAGTGGGACCCAGGGTGTGTCCCGGGGGGGTAAAGCTGGGCAACGCACCCCCTCGTTAGCGCGGCTAACGAAGCGCTCACCTGGGACCCCGACCCCAATCCCTGCCCATCCCGGCCGGACCCCTGGCACAGGGGAGGGTTTGCACCTCCTCGGCGCGGCCTATTCTTGGCCACCGGCGTTCCCTGCATCCCTCCGCTCCGAGCCGCCTGTCAGGTAGTCAAAGAGGACGAAGCCGTATGCCGCTGGCTCCGGGGCCTGGAGGGGGGAGAGAGGTTGAGGAGGGTGGGGAGAGGCAGAGGAGGATGGAGGAAGGCCGTGGTGTGGGATGGCCGCACTCACCCGCAGGCTCAGCCGCTGGATCACTTGCTGGGGGTCACTCTCCAGGATCACCCTGCGGAGCAGCACGGGGCTGGCACCGGCCCAGCGGGATCCCCCTGGCACGGCTCCCTCCCGATCCTGGCTGCGCCCCGCCAGGCATCGCCGCCCCGTGCCTCAGTTTCCCCTCCCTGTGCAAAGCTCTGGGCTGCCCCGACGAAGGCTCGAGGAAGAGCTGCGGCAATGCTGGCGAGCCGGGGTGCCCAGCTCCCCCTCGGCACCCTGAGACGGGGACAACCCCTTCCCAGCAGCCGGGGGGACGATGCCACCCCCCTGTCCCTGCAACTCCCAGTGCCGTGGGCTGCTTCTCCCCCTCCGTCCCCCCCCAGCAGGAGCTCACCCCCCCGTCCACAATCTCGTCCACCACCAGGAACGTCCCCTCCATGTTGTCCAGCAGCCAGCGCTTCTCCACCTCCTTCCTGTGGGTGAGCGGGGGGGAGACGTCGCTGCACCCACTCCCGGTCACAGCCTGGGGTCCCGTGCGAGGTGCCGGGACCCAGACCCCTGCCATCCCAAAGCCGCGCTGGCCCCGTCCCACCCAGGGCGTTAGGGGACAGGGGTTTTGCGCCAGCTCACGGTGTCACCCGGGGTGAGCGGCTGCCCCGTACCCTGCCTCAGTTTCCCCACCCGCGGCACGGGGGTTTGGGGCTGGCTGGCCCCGGGACTGACCGCAGGAGGTGGCCGAGGGCATCGAGGAGGCAGGCGAGCACGGCCGACAGCATCAGCTGCGGGAGAACGCAGGGGTCAGTGGGGCTGGGGGGGGGTCCCCGGGGCTGCACCCCCCCCGCTCCCCAAACCTACCTCGTTCTCCTGGCAGCCCCCCACCACGTAGAAGAAGAGGTCGACGCTGCTCCTGTAGACGATGGTGAGTCCTTCCAGGCAGGCGATCTCACCTGCGCGGCGCGGGGATGCAGGTTGGCGTTGGTGTCCCCCGGGACCGCAACAGGGTGCTCCGAGTCCGGTGTGTCCCCCCTGCCCCAGCATTAAACCTTTTGCAACCGTGTCCCCCTCCCTGCAACTGCAAAAGCTCCCGAGCGGGACCCCCGTGCTCACCGCCCGCCCGGCGGGTCTTGCTGAAGATGCTCCTCTCGAAGGCCGCCTGCTCCTTGGCCGTGGGGAAGGTGCCGTCGTAGTACTGCGGGGACGGGCGGGGGTCAGCACAGATCCTGCATGGGGCTGGGGCGTGCGCCGGGACCCCCAAGGCCCCACCGGGACCCCCAAGGTCGCTGCCAGGTCCCCCCCCAGGACCCCGCAGCCCGGCGGGGGGAGATGCGTGGGCCAGGGTAGCGGGGGGTGCTGGGGGCCGGGGCAGCGTCTCCTGGGGAAACTGAGGCGGGGGGGCCGGGCTCACCTTGGCCAGGAGGCGCTGCCCGAGGCTGTCGAGGATGAGCAGGGCCTTCACCGTGTACAGCGAGGGCTCCTGCGGAGAGCGGCGGCGGCCGGGGGGGCTCAGCCCTGCGGTGGGCCCACCCCCACAGCCCACCCTGATCCTCTCCCTGGGGGTCCCCCTGGCTCTGCATTTTGGGGACCCCCTCCTTTGCTCCCATGAATCCTCTCCCTTGGGGTCCCTCCAGTTCTGGATTTTGGGGACCCTTCCCTTTACTCCCCTGGATCCTCTCCCTTGGCGTCCCCCCCGTTCTGCATTTTGGGGACCCCCCCCCCCTTTACTCCCCCGGATCCTCTCCCTTGGTGTCCCCCCCGTTCTGCATTTTGGGGACCCCCCCCCCCTTTGCTCCCCCGGATCCTCTCCCTTGACATCCCCCCCGTTCTGCATTTTGGAGACCCCCCCCCTTTGCTCCCCCGGATCCTCTCCCTTGGCATCCCCCCCGTTCTGCATTTTGGGGACCCTCCCTTTGCTCCCCCGGATCCTCTCCCTTGGGGTCCCCCTGGTTTGGGACTTTGGGGACCCCCCCTTTGCTTCCCCATCCCGCCCCTGCTGTCACTCTGCTCCCTGCCCCCCCGTTTCTCCCCATTCCCCCCAATTCCATTCCCCCATTCCCCCCCTTTTCCCATTTCTCCCCTCTCCCCCCGGTCCCCCTCTCCCTGTCCCCCCCGTCCCCCTCCTCCCACCACCAGCCCCCCCCCCCCTTGCCCCCCGGCCCCCTCATTTACCCCCATCCCCCCCCTCCCGTTTTCCCCCCGTGTCTTTCCCGTGGGTTTTCCCCGGTTTTTTCCCCCCGTGTTTTTCCCCTCATGTTTTTCCTCCCGTTTTTTCCCCATTCCCCCCCCCCTCCCCGTTTCTCCCCGCTCCCCCCGTCCCGCCGCGGCCGCACGAAGTCTCCGGGGGGGCTGCGGGGCCCCGTCCCGGTCCCATCCCCGTCCCGGTCCCGGTCCCGGTCCCGGCGGTACCGGCCCCGCGGGCTCCATGGCTCCGGGCCCCCCCGCTGCCGTGCCCGCTCCGCCCCCAGCCTGGCCCCCCCCCGCCTCCTCCCCCCGCCCGGCCCCGGGGGGGAACCGGGGGTCCCCCGGGCGGGGGTCCTGCTCCCCTGGGGGGGGAGCGGTGGGGTGGAGGCTGGGACCCTCCCCGCACCCCGAATTGGGGGTTTTGGGGAAGCCCCTGGGGGGGGCGAGGCTCAGCAGCAGGGAAGGGGGGGGTCACCCCTCACCCAACCTCTGCTGCCTTTAATTTGGGCTCACCCCCCTCCCCGGTGACCGGGGGGAGGCGGGGGGGGTCCTGGCAGCACGGGGTCCCGCCGGTGGGTGCCAGCTCATCCCGGGCGTGGGCCGTGGGCTGTCCTGGGGGGGTCCGTACCCCCCTGGGTGCCATCAGGGCTGATCCCGGCCGTGGGGCACAGCCCCCCGCTCCGTGCCCCCGCTCCCATCCCGCTTGCGCCCAAATTGCCCCGGGTGGCTTTAACCTCTGGGCCTCGGCGCCCGGAGCAGCTCCCCACCACGTCCCACCCGGGGCTGTCCCTAACCGGCCCCACCGGCCACGGCCAAAACCAACCCGGGGGGGTGTGGGTGTGTGTGTGGGGGGGCAGTTTTCCCGTGGGAGCACTGGGGAAGGGGCTCCGTGCCCCCCTTGCCAGCACGAGGCACCGAAAGGCTTTCGGCGGGGACGCCTGCCAGCCCTCCAAATAGCCCCGTGGCGGGGGGGACACTAAAAATAACCCCGCGAGGGGCAGCCCGGCTCGGGTTGCTGACCGCAGCCCTGGGGAGACGCAGCCGGGGGTTTTTAGGATGCTCCCATACACCCTTTTTTTTTTTGCCCCGTGGGGTGCAGGGACGGGGAGCCGGTGCCTGAAGAACGCTTGCGAGCCAAGGCAGCCCCCCTGCAAACCCTCGGTGGCCGTCGGGGTCGGCAGCACCCCCAAAATTTCCCAGCTGGCGTGCCACACGCCGAGCGGCGGCTCTCGGTATGGAGGGGGAACCGCTCTGGCAATGGGGCTGTGCCCGCCAGGGCCGCTGGCGTTGCCTCAGCAAATTGCCGGTTGCGGCACGACGTGGGCCGTGGCCGCACCCCGGCTTTCGTGGGTGTTTCGCGGCTTGTTTTCCAAAAGGAGATTAGTGAGATGGAGCAGCTGGGGCAGAACGAGCCCATGACCCAAAATCGCTCGGATACGGGTGCTTCCAGGCTCCTCACCACCTTCCCCCGGCTGCTCCCGTCCCTTTCCCTGCCGTGCCCGTCTCCCTGGATGCCCTGCAGCATCCCTGCTCGCAGGGTTGGGCCCTCTGGGTTTGGGGGGATGTGCAGCCTGTCCCCCCTCTCTCAGCTGGGCCAGCAAGCTTGGTCCTTGCCCTAAAAAAAGGGGGGACTCTGCTGCTGCCCTGGGGAGACACCCCCGGCTGGGAAACCTCACCCCACTGCGAGGCGTTGGAGCCCACGCTCATTTTCCACTTTTTTTTTTTTTTTTTTTTTTTTTTGGATGAACTATTGTCTCTGGCATCCTGTTTGTCCCGGCAAGTTTCTGGGGCAGGGAAAAGGGTGTCTGGTTTTGGCAGCTGCGGCCGCTGCGGGCAGCTGCAGCGTTGCAGGAATAGCAGGCAGGGGTGGTGCTGCCCGGCTGCCCTCACCTCCTACCTGCCCGCCTCTGCTGCCAGGCCTGGCAGCGGCCGCCCCTCGCCCCGCGGGCGCTGGCATTGATTTGGGCAGGAAGCCCGCGCCGATCGATGGCGGAAGGTGTAACGAACCTGCTCAGAGGCGACCCTTTTAACACCGGCTCCGCTCCACGCTTATTTATTTAAATAGGTTACAGAGTTCCCGTTGCTGATCCAGTGGGCGATCGCCCTGGAGAGATGAGGACGGGACGGGGGCCTGATGCCAGCCCCACTCCTGTGGCCGTTCACAGAAGCTTTCCTCCTCCGCTCCTGCAGCTCCAACAGGAGATCCCGGCACTTTTTGTCGAGTGGCTTCTGAGCCACCGGCTGCGTGCGCTGATGGTGCTGGCGTGGGTCCTCGGGCGCCCGGTGATGAGTTGCGCCTCTGCTGGGCTGTTAACTCTCTCAAAAGGCATTGAACGTCGAGACCTCGGTTGCTCGGTCCAACTCAAACTGGTTGGTGGGCTACTCCGTGATGAGCAGCGGTGCTCGTGGGACGACCCCTGGACAGTGCAACTGTTTTAGGCTGACGAGTGATGGCCAGACACACGGACGGTCCGCGGCACGTGAGCTGCAGGTGGCTGTGAGCAGCAAAAAGGCAGCAGCTGTGTCTGTGTGGTGGGGAGCCCCATCCCGCTCCAAGCACCAGCACCCCAGGGGCACGGTGCTCCCCCCCGGGCTCTCCCCCTCCCCATGGCTCTCAGCCAGCCCAGGTCGGGGCTGGGGGTCACCTCTCTCTGACAGCCATTTGCACCTCCAGCGGCTCCCACCACCACGGGCGAGGAGAAGCCAACCAGGAGAGCTCGCTTTTCTCAACCCGGAAACAGGCCTGGGTGTAATGAGCAGGGGTAGGCCGACTGGGCAGCTGCTGGAGCATGAAATGAAAGACTTTTAATTAGCGAAGGGCTGGAGCAATGAAGAAAGTAAGGCATGGTGTTAGCAGGCGATGCCCTGGCTTCGCTCCCAGCCCTGCCACTGACTCACTGCAGGGCCTGAGGTGAAGCTCCAGGTTCGACTTTGACTCCGTCCTTCCGTCTGCAAGTGGCTCCAGCAGCCGCCTCACGCCTGCGCGGGGCCAGGGACGTGCGAGGGCCTCGGGCAAGCGTGGGGCAGGGTCGCGTTCAGACAGCGTTAGCAGCCCGAGGGCCTGCGGCAGCGCAGGGGAGGCCCCCGGGCTGCTCTGGGGTGGCGAGCGAGGCCGAGGAGCCGTCTCCCCGCTGCAGGCCCCGCTGCGGTGTGGGCCTGGAGGAGGCTGACAGCCCCCTCTACCCCCAGTGCCAGGAGGTGTCGGGATTGGGGGTCCCTGGGGACATGGGGGACCCCTGGGGCGGTGTCGGGGCGATGGAGACCACCATGGAGGCTCCGCCATGGCGGCCCCAGGCCTCGCCCTGCGCTGCGGGCCTGGGGCGCCCGGTGCCATGGCAACAGCAGAGGGGCGAAGGGGCGGTGTCCCTGCGTCTCAGGGATTGGTGCGCTCCGCTGCCAGTCAAGCGCCCAGACTGGCGGCAGGCTCCTGCGCGTCGTCTCATTGGCAGCTGCCGCTGTCGCTCGGCGGAGGCCTCGCGTTCCGTTGGGCGGAGGCCTTGTCACTCAGGCGCTGCAGGGGGCGGGTCGCGTTGGCTCGCTCCTCCTCTCCGATTGGCCCAGCGCGCGGCCGCCGGGCCAAACACGGGGGCCAGCGGCACTGTCCGCGCGGCGATTGGCCGTTCAGCCTGCCTATCCAGGCGGCGGCGGGGGTGGGGGCAACACCTCACCGCCGCCTTCCATTGGGCCGCCGCTTCATCCCGCCTCCCCTTCCCGGGCGCCGATTGGCGGCGGCGCCGCGCGAGGCGGGAGGGGGAGGTGGTTGGCCAGGGCGGGGAGCGGGAGCGGGGCCGGCGGCGGCGGGGCCGGGAGCGAGCGGCGGCGGCGGCGAGCGGGTAGCGGCGGGCGGCGGCGCGGAGGGGCCGGGGCCGCGGCCGCGTTGGCGGTGCGGGGGGAGCGGGCCGGGCCGAGGGGCGCGGGGCGGGCGGCGCTGAGGGGACGGCGAGGCCGCGCGGGGGGGCGGGTCACGAGGCGCGGGGGGAGTCTTAAAGGGCCCGCGGCGGGGTAAAGGGGAGTGGGGGGGGCGGCACATGGCCCCGGCGCCCCTCGCTCGGCAGTGCCGGGACCCCCCGGGAGGGGAGCGCGGGCAGAGCCGGGGCCTGGCGGCTCCTCCTGGGCACTGGGAGCCGCCCCGCCGGGCGGGGGGCCCGGGAAGGTCGGGCCGGGGCCGGGGCCGCGGCGGGAGGGGCGAGCCCGGGAGTCCTCGGGCGGGCGCTGGCCAGGGATGTTTTGCTGCCCGTGGAAAGCCCCTGCCGGGTTTTTGTAGAGCCGCTGGAAACTGGGCTAAGGAGAGAAAGGGAGTCGGAGCTGGATTCCTTCAGAGAGAGGGGAAGTTGACGCACCAGCCTAAGAATAGCTCAGGGAGGGGAAGTATGGACAATATTGTCACCAAAGGTAACCTCCGCGGCGTGTGTCTCTGTGCCCGTCTTGTGTCAGGAAAATCAGCTTCTCGAGTGACATTCGCTCGGCTTTTCGGGGGCCCGCGCGCGGGGAAGCCGCCGTTGCCCGGTGTAGTGGGTCCATGTGCAATGTTTAGGGTGGTGCCTCGGCGGCGCGTTATCGCGTTCGCTCTCTGGTTATGTTTCAGCTGCTGATGAAATTGCAGCCAGAAGCGGAGGAGGATTTGGACCTTCCCATGATCGGGACCTTTGACTCATAAAAGGCTTCTTCAGGAAGCTTCGCAGGCCAGAAGAGGGGAGGAAAGAGCAGCCGGCTGTCGGAGGGAGCAGACCCCGTCCTGGAGCGCGGGGAACCGGGGGGGCGAGAGGAAGTCGCTGTATGTGGAGTTTTTGGACAGTAAGTCGCATGGATTTTTATGTAGCTGCACGGTCCGTGTTCTGAAACGGTTCTTCAGAAGAGCAGAGGACAGGAGAGGGTGGAGGCTGTCTTCTGGGGAGGGTTTGTTGCTTCTCAAGATTTAAATCTTTAATTACACTCCGCTGGCCGACCAGCGAGTTCCAGAATCTGAGAAGAAAAACAAAGTCGTCCTGAACCTAAAGTCTTGAATGTTCTTTAAACTTTTATCCTGTTGTTTAGCGAGAACCTGAACTCCAAAGTCATTGCTTTATTTTGTTTGTTTGAAAGTGGGGCAGAGGAAAGACAAACCCAACCAACCTGTTGTGTGGAGAATTCATCTGACGCTGGTGTTTTGTGTTTTTTTTTTTTTTTTTCTCCCAATTCCCAAACCCTCCACCTGTTTTCTTTTCTCCTCTGCCAGAAATGCTTTCTCTGAAGAAATACTTCACCGAAGGCCTCATCCAGTTCACCATTCTGCTCAGCTTGATCGGCGTTCGCGTGGACGTGGACACCTACCTGAACTCGCAGCTCCCCCCTCTCCGGGAGATCATTCTTGGCCAGAGCTCCGCTTACACCCAGACCCAGTTTCACAACCTGCGTAACACCTTGGATGGATATGGCATCCACCCAAAAAGTGTAGACCTGGACTATTACTTCACCGCTCGCAGGCTGCTCAACCAGGTGAGGGCCCTGGACAGGTTTCAGGTGCCCACCACCGAAGTCAACGCCTGGCTGGTGCACAGAGACCCCGAAGGCTCCGTCTCCGGTAGCCAGCCCAGCGCCGGCATCGCCCTAGAGAACGGCAGCGGCCTGCAGGATGGCAGCAGCCCTGACAACGGGGTGAGGGAGAGCGGAGCGGAGCAGGGCTTTGGGGAAGAACTGGAAGATTTGGGAGCGGTGGCTGCCCCGGTGAACGGAGACCTGACCAAAGAGGTAGGCAGGACCTTCTTTTGCCTGTGGCGGGGGGAAAGGGAGCCCTGGGGGGCTCTTGGCCTCTGGTGTCCATCCGAGTGAGCGGTACTCTGTACGTTGTGTGTGTTTAGCGCTTGGTGAAAGTGGGTCCCCACTTGGAATGGCGTAATGCTAAATTACGGTTCGGTTAGAGGGCTCCAGGTGTATGCGTGAGGTGGTTTTTCCTTTTTGTTTGTTTTATTCTTGGTCTGAAAGTAATAGTGAAAGGCGAGGGAAAGGGTTGGGGTCAGCATTTCAATCTGTGCGCGTAGCTTTGTGTTGTGAAACCGAGAAAAATGAGGCTGGGAAATAAACAGGGGCATTGGGTAACAGCCTCATCCCGGGTGTCAAGCGGGTGGTTGGGTTACTTGGCTCTGGAGTTCATCCAGTGGCGATGTTTATTGCTTGGTTTTCATCACAGACGGGTGGGGAGAGGTGAACTGGAAAGCGGTTTATTTTTTTTTTTCTGTCTGAGCACAACCTTTCGGAGGCTGTGATGCAATGCTGGTCCCTGGGAGCTGCTGCTCTTTTTCCTTTTTGGCACCGCTCTCTTTGTCACGGCATGTTCAGCGTCTCCCTGGCCGTGGCGTGGGGGATGTTAGCGCTGATTTGCGGCGCTGGGTCCTTCCAGCGTCGTTCTCGCGTCTCGTAAATCGTGTCTCGGACGAGCTGCCGAGGCGCCTGGGCATGGGGAGAGCTGAATTCAACTGCTGCCACCCCTGTCCCCTGCAGCGAGGGGTGGGCAGCTTTGCAGGCAGCTGTCGCGGATGCCTGGGGCTTTTGTCATGTGGCTTCGGCGCAGCAGCAGGCAGGGAATCGAGTGAGGAAAGCGGTGTGAACGCGTGCACGCCGGAGAAACAAAGGTGACGATTGTTTCGGGTCTGGTATTGACGGATGAGCGGTGGGATGCTGCCGTAGGAAGCATGGATGGTGCCTCGGCTGTACCTGCGGGCAGCTCGCGCCTGTCCGCGGGGATCTCCTGGCTCCGGAGGCGTTTGGGCTGCGGGACTGAGGGTGAAAACCCCGCTCCGGGTTTGCGACCGGCAGCCTTGGAGAGGCGTCGACGGGAGGAGCTTCGGTCGGAGGGTCGCAGAACCCAAGGTGAACGTTCACATGTTCGGCTTCTTCCCTGATAATTGCGAGAGGTAATTCCCTGGCTTGGGAACAGGGAAGAATTTAATGAAACGCCTCGTACAAGGTCACGCGCAGCCTGTGGAATACTTCGCTGCCTTTCCCCAAGTCTCGTGTTCTTGGCTGAGGGCGTTGGGTCTGGGCAGCCTTTCGAGTGCAGTACAGGGAAACCAGGATCAGATTTTAGGGAGAAATGCTGCAGCTTTGAGCGGCAAGAGGCTGATAACGCTGCTGTTTTCCAGAGGCCTGTTTATTTCTGTCTTAAAACACAGTCCCGCGTTAGATGCCGTTGCTGCGAGCCACCCGTGTGCAGGGTGCAGCCGCAAAGCCGGCCAGCTCGGGCTGGACTTGCCGGGAGTGAAATTCCCGGCCGGTCTGGGCGATGCCGGGTGGGAAGCACGCTCCTTGCGCTGCAGTTCCGCTCCCGTCGCTCCTTTAGGGGAAGGGTGGGGAGATCTGCGCCTGCACCTTCCCCGATCCCAGGTTGTTCAGGCATCCCCGCTCCTCCTCGGGTCTCTATTTTTCCATCTTTTTTTTTTTATTTATTATTTTTCCCCTGGCTCGCGCAGGAGGGGAGGGCGTTACTGCACCTGCAAGGTGTGCTGCGCTGCCGGGGGCACAGCGCCCGGGCACCCAGCGCCAGGAAATCCCGTCCGCCGAGCCCGCCTCGCACACCCACGTCACGCTGTCACGCCGTCACGCCGCCCTCTCTTCCCCCGGGGCCAGCAAGACCGTGCTTGCTGCCGGTGTGACGCTTCGGAGCGCCGAGTCTTATTTCAAAGCATTACCCCAGTGGGGTGCTGGTTTTGGTTTTTTTTTTTGGCATGTTTTTTTTTGTTTTTTTTTTTTAATTTTTTTTTTTGGTGTCTTTGTCTGAAACCTTGACTCCCTGGTAAATGCTGAGCAGCCGCCCAGCCTTTCCGACGGGAATATCGCGTGAGCTCTGCAGCTCCCAGCAGATGCTGCCTCTGGAAGGCACCTGCAGGGCCCCATCCTTCCCCCCGCCACCACCCCGCGCTCCTTAGGCGGACGATGATGCTACGCAGAGGGCTTTAGGGGTTTAAATTTTTCCATCGCTTTCCCTACCGCTTAAAAGACCGCGACTCCCCGCGGGTCGGCGTGGGCCGGGTGCGACCTTGCTCGGGGAATACGGCCGGTTATTAATAATTTTAGGAGCTGGAGCTCACCCTTGGGAGCGGTGCGGGGCTCTCGGGCTTTGCAGCTCGGGCGGGGGCTGCAGCGGACAGCTCGGGGATCATCCAAAATGGGGAATTCAATTTTTTTTCTTATTATTCTTGGGTTTTTTTAATCTCGGGGCGGGGGGGGGGGGGGTGCCTGCACCTCGTTAGCTTGAAGGCAGAGCTAGGTTTAATCCCGAGCGCTTTCCTCTGCAGCATTGGGGGTGGGGAAGGCGGGAGGCACCGCTGCCCTGTGCCGTTTCCACAACAGGAGGATAAAAATACGCGGCCGCCAGCCATGTGATGAGCTGCGGGTGCTCAGCCCCGGCTGCCAAACCCCCCCCGGGGCGCACGGGGCTGGGCGGGCGGAATCTCCTGCCCCTCGGCCCTGCCTCTCCAGGGCCCTGCTGACCGCCCGCTCCCGGGGCGGGCCGCGCCCGTTGGGAGGGGCGAGGAGCAAGCGGGGGCTTTGCCCCCACCGGGGTTGGGGCGGGGGGGATCGCCCCCTCCGGGCCCGGGTCTCCCCCGAGGGAAGGGAGCCAAGGTCACCGCCGCCTGCGCTTTTCTTCCTCGCTCGCTGCCCGGGGGAGCGCAGCGGGGCTCCGGGAGCCCGGGCCGCGGTGCAGGGCGAGGCCGGGCCCGGGGGGGGGGGGGCGGGGGGGCGGTGGCGGCCGCGCTGCGCCAGGGCGGGGGAGCGGCCCGGTGGGCGCCGCGCGGCCGCTCCGCCGCCTCCCATTGGTTGAGGCGACGGCCCCCGTCGGCGGTGATTGGTCGAAGCGGCTGCCCCCGGTGGCGCGGATTGGCGGAGGAGGCGGCCGCCGGGCGGGGCTTGAGGAGCCATTGGCGGACGGGGGGCGTGGCCCGGCGGCGCCGCAGCCCGGCGGGGCGGGGGCGGGGCTTGGCGGCCGCCGCAGCCACGGTACCGGGGCGGGCGGGGCGGGCGGGGCGCGCCGCAGCCCGGCCCGGGCAGGGCGGGCGGGAGCCGAGCCCAGGCGAGCCCGGCCCAGCCGAGCGGGGAGGAGCAGGAGGAGGAGGGGGGGGAGGTGGCGCGGCTCCTGCCGCCGCAGCAGCGGGGCCGCGGGCACCTGTGGCCGGTGGGGCGGAGCGGAGCGCGGCTCCCCCAGCCGCCCCGGCCGGCGATGCGTGCGCGGCGCCGCGCCCCGGCCAGCCCGCCCCGCCGCCTCCCCCTCCCCCGGGGACCATGATCGGCGTGCGCCGCGGCCCGGGCGGCAGCTGGGGACATGAGAAAGGTACCGGGGCCGCTGCGGGGACGGGAGGGCGGGCGCTCCCCTGTGCTGCGGGGATGCTGCCGGCCCAGCGGCGGGGCAGGGTGCGGGGGAACCCGGGGGAGGCAAGGCGGGGGCTGCGGGGCGGGGCCGGGGCGCAGGGCAGGCTCGGCGGCCGGGGGAGGGCGGCGGGGGTGCCTGGGGAGGGCGGGGGGGGGGGCTGCGGGCAGCCCGGTGGCGGCGGCGGCGGCTCAAGTTGCATCAGGTGGGTGGAAATGCGGGGATTTTCCTGCCGGCGCACCCCACCCCTTATGCAAATGGCCGGGATGGCACCACGGGCTGATGCAAGGCGGCCACGGCGCAGCCACCGCCGCGACGAGGGCCCGGGCGGCCCCAGCCGCCTCTCCCGGTGGCGGGCGGGCGGCCATGGGCGGCGGGGAGGGCAGGGCCGGCCTCACCCGCCATGCAGAGCCCGCAGAGCCGCTCTCGGGGATCCCGGGAGGCAGAACCGCCCCGGGCCGGCGAGGGAAGGCGGGCGGAGGAGCGGGGTGCCCGGCGGGTGGGCTGCGGGTCAGGCCGGGGTGGGGTGGGGGTCCCTCGGGAGGGGCCGGTGGGTGGGGACCCTGCCCAGGGCTGAAGGAAATCTGGTCTGTCTTTCAGGACATCGATTTGATTGACATCCTGTGGAGACAGGATATTGATCTCGGCGCTGGGCGAGAGATTTTTGACTACAGCCACCGTCAGAAAGAGAGCGAAGTGGACAAAGAGCTGAGCGATGGGAGGGAGCGCGGGGACAGCTGGAGGAGCGGAGGGAGTGAGATCTTGGATAGAAACCTACTAGTTGATGGAGAAACCGGGGAGAGTTTCCCTGCGCAGGTAACAGCCCTGGGCCGGCCGGGCTGGGGTCTGCGCCCGTGGCGATGCAGCGTGCCGGGGGTCCGCGCACCTGCCGAGGCGGAGGGGAGGCGAGGGGTCTGCCGGGGCGAGCGGTGCTGCGCGTGACTTTCACCGGGGATCCGCTGAGCCACAGGACGGGGGTTTGCCCGGCTGGATGAAAGGATTTGATGCTGGGGAAGCGCAGGCTGCCTGCCGGGCTGGGGAGCCGCAGCGAGGCGGGCAGGGTAATGGCCGTGTCACCGTCGGCAGGACGCTAGGACGAGGGCGGCTGGTTCTCGCTGTGCTTTTCGGTTGTCTGGCGGAGGCGCGGGTAGGCGCAGAGTCCCCTCCAGCCTTAGCCCGAGTCCTTGCGCTGGCAGTAGGTGAGGCTCGCCGGGCGCGGAGGCAGCACATTCCCTTTCCCCGCTACGCTCGGGGGCCGCTCTGACGCTCTCCGGAGCAGGAGGATGGAGTCTGTGAAGCACTGGGTGGGGCCTCTGGCTCTTTTTGGATGCGCTGTAATAAAGCCCTGCTGTAAGGAGCTCGTTTCTCATCACCACCTCCCTAATCCTGGGGCTATGATTCCTTGTGTTTTACATCAGGTGCCTGGTGCGGAGGATCAGACAGCCCTGTCCCTGGAGGAGTGCCTTAGGCTGCTGGAGGCCACCTTCCCTTTCGGGGAGAATTCGGAGGTGAGCGGATGGGGCGACGGCTTCTGCCCCTCGGCAGATCCGGAGGCGGCGGCGGTTCTCCTTCGCTCGCTCGCCGGGGTTTCGGTGCCTCTTGTACCCCTAGCCCAGACCGCGGAACCGGCAGTAAATTGGGTTAGCCTGCTTAAGGAGGCTCCAGGCATCGTGCCTGCGAAACTAGCAGGGGGGCGGTGGTCACAATTAATTAAAGACTTCTGGCTTTGCTTCTAATTGGTTCATAGCGAACTGTGGAGGAATAACTGCAACCAGTTTGCTTTGAACAAAGGAGAAGCGATTGCCCGCCTGGAGGTGGAAGGGCATTCGGGATGGCTGGCTCCCTGGCCGCGGCTGATCAGCCGGGGACTGACTCTGCCTCACGTGGTTAGTTTCCAGCTGCGGATGTCTCCACCCTGAGCGAAGCCGTGCCCGGCGAGAGCAGGTCCGCGGGCATCCAGACCAGCCTGCTGTCTCCTCTCCTCACAGAGACCGAGTCGCCTTTCGATCTGGAGCAGCAGTGGCAGGACCTCATGTCTATCATGGAAATGCAGGTGAGCTCGAGGCGGGGCTGTGGGAAAGCGTTTGCCCCCGCGTGTTGCTCTCCCGTTGAATTGAAGTTCGATGGCGGACCCGAGCGCCCCAGACGATCGTGGTTTGGGGTCGGTCGCAGCTGCTTTGGTTTTCGCCTGCGCGGTGCCGCTGTGCCGCCCGTTAAGACCCTCCTGCAGCTGGCGGAGAGCTCCTTCCGCGGGATCCAGAAACATTGTCCTGTCTCTTTTTGGCCGGGAGGGAAGGGCACTGAGGAAAGGCAGGGCTGGAGCGCGGCTCATTTACCAAGCTGTTCCGCATCTCTTCCAGGCTATGGAAGTGAACAACACAACCGCAGAAACCCTGTACAACGGCACGAGCGGAGACCTGCTGACTTCTAACTACAGCCTCGCTCCGAACACTCCCATCAATCAGAATGTCAGCCTGCATCAGGCCTCTCTGGGTAGCTGCTCACAGGACTTCCCCCTCTTCAGCTCAGAAATCGAAAGCCCCTCCATGGCTGGCAGCTCGGCCCTGCTCCAGCTGGCGCCGGACAACTCCACCGGCCTCAACACCACCTTCGGCTCCACCAACTTGAGCGGCATCTTCTTCCCTCCGCAGCTGAACAGCACAGTCAACGAGACGGCTGGCCCCGAGCTGCCGGACCCGCTGGGCGGTCTTCTAGACGAAGCCATGCTTGACGAGATCAGCTTGATGGACTTGGCGATTGAAGAAGGTTTCAACCCGGTGCAGGCCTCGCAGCTGGAAGAGGAGTTTGACTCCGATTCGGGTCTTTCTCTGGATTCCGGCCACAGTCCTGCTTCTCTGAGCAGCTCAGAAGCCTCCTCCTCCTCCTCGTCGTCCTCTTCCTCCTCATCCTCTTCCTCCTCCTCGTTTTCTGAGGAAGGAGCTGTTGGCTACAGCTCAGACTCTGAAAACGTGGACTTTGAAGAAGCGGAAGGGGCGGTTGGATACCAGCCAGAGTACAGCAAGTTCTGCCGCATGAGCTACCAGGACCCGTCGCAGCTCCACTACTTGCCTTACCTGGAGCACGTTGGCCACAACCACACCTATAACATGGCGCCGGGGGCCCTGGATCCTGAGGAGCCCAAACTGCCCAGCGCCGGGAAGAAGAGCAGCAAGGAGAAGCCGTCCGAGTTCCTGGATAAGCAGATGAGCAGGGACGAGCATCGAGCCAGAGCCATGAAGATCCCCTTCACCAATGACAAGATCATCAACCTGCCCGTGGAGGAGTTCAACGAGCTCCTCTCCAAGTACCAGCTCAGCGAGGCGCAGCTGAGCCTGATCCGGGACATCAGGAGGCGAGGCAAGAACAAGATGGCTGCCCAGAACTGCCGCAAGAGGAAACTGGACACCATCCTCAACTTGGAACGGGACGTCGAGGACTTGCAACGAGACAAGTCCAAACTGCTCAGGGAGAAGGTGGAATTCCTCAAATCCATCCGCCAGATGAAACAAAA
This sequence comes from Pelecanus crispus, assembly GCF_030463565.1. Lineage (NCBI taxonomy): Eukaryota > Metazoa > Chordata > Aves > Pelecaniformes > Pelecanidae > Pelecanus > Pelecanus crispus. The sequence goes on along the minus strand of NC_134660.1, from coordinate 1,483,903 downwards.
GGTGCAGAACCTCTACCAGGAAGTGTTCGGCCGGCTGCGGGACGAGAACGGCCAGCCCTACTCCCCCAGCCAGTACGCCCTGCAGTACGCCAGCGACGGCAGCGTCATTTTGATACCTCGCGCCGTGGCTGACCAGCAGGCCCGGCGGCAGGAGCGGAAACAGAAGGACCGGAGGAAGTGAAGGGACGGCGATGCGGGAGGAGTGGGACACTCGCTCAAGTGAGAACTGGAGAAGGGCTGAGTCTGGAAGTACTTAGAGGAACTTTCATGCCTTCTTATCCAATATATCTTCTCAAAAAAAAAAAAACGTGACTGCTGCCGGTCAGTGTACGGGAGAGACTGCGGGACCTGCAGGCTGAGTTTTGAGGGCTCCCTGCGGGGAGGGACGGGGAGGAGCGGACCCGGCACTGGCGAGCCTGGCGCCTTCCACACCTGGAATCCTTTGAGTGCAGGAAACGAGCTGGCATCACTGGTGGTGAGATTGGCAGAGGCGGAAAAACTACTGTTAGGAACTGGCTTTAAATAAGAAAAGAGATTTAAGCAAATGAACTTAAAACGAGTTATAGGAGAGACATTTTTCTGAACTTCCAAAGTTCTGTGATTTCAGGTAGCTGGTTTCTTTTTTTTCCTTTTCTTTTTTGTTTTTTTTTTTTTTCCCCTTTTCCTGAACCAGTTTTGACATCGGTGTGTGTGATTCAATCTGACTTAATTCCAGATTAACCAACATCCCTTCCTAAATCAGACCAGTGCACACATGGAAACACAAGTGGTGTGACTTCCATTAACCCTTTCCAGTCTGAGGAAGCGCAGAGCGGGGGGGCTCTGGGAGAACCGTTACCGTGCGTGTGGAGGAGCTGTGACGCCTCGGGGTGGGGGGGCACGTAGAGCTTTAGGATTTGGGGGTTTTGGGAGCGGGTGGGGGGGGCGGGTGCGGATCTGGAGGAGGGTTAACAGAACCAGCACGATACGCGTTTCCCCCCCGCCGCCACCCTTGGAGCACGTCACTGCCACCGAGCCAGCGCTGTGCTGGGAGGTAGCCGGGACGGCACACGCAGCAGCCTGCATGCAAACGCTGTCTTCGCCCACTGCCTGGCTGGGGAACTGCGCGGGGAGGGTGGCTGGTCCCCGGCCGGCGTACAGCACAAGGGGAGCGGAGGGTTCCCACCCCAGGACGTGGGCTTGTCACTTATAGAAATTAGACAGCTGTTAGGATTCCTGTTTCTTAACCACGCTTTGATTTTTTTTTTTTTTTTTTTTAGGGCTTCAGCCGTGTTTTTTCCCCTATAGGGTCTAGAGTGCTTGTGTTGAGTAAAAGGGAGAAGCCCAAACGTTCAAAGCTGCTAAATGTTCTCTTTGCCATAAAGATTCAGTGTAACCGTGTGATCACATTATAGGATTCTCTTCTGTCCCTAGGTGTTGGTCTGACTTCCTTTGTTTTTCAGGAGGGGGGTGGGGGTAGTGCCTTGATCACTGTCGGTCTCCACCACGGAGACGATCCTAGAAGCTGTATTTACAATATAGCACAGCTGGGAGTGTACTGACTTTACCAGCAACTGAAAAAGCTTAAAAAAACAAAAAAAAAAACCACACAAAAAAAAAGGCTTTTCCTAGCCAGTCCTGTGCATGTGATACGGGGTGAGGACGGCGTGTCAGCGGGAAGACTCGGGGTGGTAACTCAAGGGAAGGAAACCCGGTTGTGCAGGAGGGAGGCCTGGAGCGGCCCACGGCACTGCTGCGAGGGAAGATGTCTGCCCACGGGCACCTTTTCCAGGCTATGGGGAAAGTAGTTGGATCTCGGAGCGCGTCGCGGGGCGTTCGGCGCGGTTGCTGTGGCCCCGACTGGCGCGAGACGGGCTCGCTGAGACCCCGGCGGGCTCTCCCATCCCGGACTCCTGAGATTCAACGGCTTTACTTACGCGTGAGACGAAGCACAAGTGGTGGAGATGGGTGTGGGGAGGTTGGAAGGGAGCCCTGCACGTATGTTTTAAATTATTTTCCTCTTAGAAACTTTATTTTAAATGATCTGTGACCTGTCAGGGAAAGAAGAGAGATTGTGTGAGCACAGGACAAAAATAAAACGGCTTATTCACTGTATGAGCATTTGTTTCATGCTTTTTTTTTTTTTAATTATTATTGTTTTTGTAAAATATGAAGCCTGTCAGGGTAACGAAAGGGCCTCCTCTTGCATGTCTTTCTCACCCACAGTGGCTCCTGGCTGGTTTTTGTGCTGTGCTTGGAGCGGGTCGGGTTTGCCTCTAGCGCTGGGCTGGGGCGGGAGTCGCTGCCATCCAGGCCTGCAGGTAACAGCCTCGGAGGGGAGGAAAATGAAAGGCTCAGCCTTTGTGGGAAAGCATCAGCTCCAGCTCAGCTGCTTGCCTTTTTTTTTTTTTTTTTCTCCCTTCCCCTTACTCCACAGCAATATCTTCTTAAAGCAAGCTGAGGAAAAATGTGTTTCTGGTTAAATTTGCAGCTGTGTGGAGCAAGTCATGGGTCCCTCGGCCAAAGCCACCAAAGCTGCTGCTGCAGTTCAAGGGCTGGGGCTGGGCGCAGCACGTGGCCCAGCGGCCTTGGCCCAGCCTCATCCCGCTCCTGGAGCGCGGTGTCCTGCTTTCCTGCTGGGCGAGCAAATGGCATCGGCGCGGCTCGAAACCTCCCTTCCCTCTCGCGGCTCCAGCCAGCGCTGCTGTTGCTGTTACACAAGCTCCACCTTCCCCACAGGTTTCGGCTGTAGCGTTGGTTACGGAGCCAAAGTTTATTCGATCACGAGTGTATTTATATCAGGATCTGCAGGCTGGCTCCTGCCCCGTCCCCCTCCCTGCGGGACGAGGCCCGGGCAGGCCCGGCGAGAGCAAGCCCTTCGCCTGCGTGCCTGCAGGGATAACTGGAGGGATAAGCGTTTCGAGACGCATTGCTGACCCCCGCCCTGGGCTCAGCTTTTCCCTGCACCGTGGCTGTCCCCACTGCGCTGCCTGCTTGGGCTGGTGGCGGTGGGAAGGTTTGGCTGTGGGCAGCTGCCGGTGCTGGCTCCGGCCCCGTTTGCAGCCCCGTTGCCCAGGCAGGGCTCGGCAGAGCTCGGGTCGCATCCAGCTGGGCTCAAGGGCAGGCCCTGACTTTGCTGCTCTTTTGTGCGAGGGATTGCGTGCTGCCGGAGTGCAGGCAGAGCTGCTGGCGCAGGCAGCCCGGCTGGGCAGACAGCAGCATGGGGAGGGGGACAGGCTGCTCCGAAGCCAGGCTGCTGCCAAAAAAAAACCCTCCTCCTTGGGCCAGGCAGGAGCCCAGGCCCTGCAGAAGATGCCATGTGCAGGGGATGGAAAGCCGCCCCGGGAACTCCTGCTGCACCAGCAAGAGACTGGGCTGGTGCTGAACCGCTGCACGTAAAGGAAGTATTTTGAGATGCCTGCCCTGTGGCTCAGCACCCTCGCATCTCTGAGTTTTTTTTAGTTTCAGATGCCTCTCCCTAAGGCTTTAATGCCCACCGCCTTATTGGCATTGCTGCTTGTAGGCGCTGTCTTTTCTCATCTGGCATCATTATTACATAGCAGCTCCCGCACCCCTACATCAAGTATTAACTCAACAGAGCCCATCCCTAAAAGCCGGGACGCCTGCCTGAGACACCGCTTTGGGAGCACCGAACCCTTGTGCCCAGCAGCCTCGGACACCTCCCTTGGCCAGACACAGCCAGAAAAGCAAGGCGAAAGCGTGCTGCCGGCCCCGCTCTGCTCCCCGACACTCTTCCACCGGGGTTCCCATGGGGCAAATATAATTTTCCTGGGGATTAAACCTCTCCTTATGGGCCTGGAAGAGTTCATCTCCTCCTGCTGCCGGACTTGAGCCCAGGCCAGCTCTACGTACGGCAACAGCTCAGCCAAGGGGAACACGAAGCATTAAAATACACGCTCTGAGGTGCATCCCATCTCTCTTCCTGGGCTCTAGGGTATTTATTTCAGATATTCCTTCAGGGGCTGTTTTACAACGTAACACAGGCTTGCAAAAACAACCTGCAAGGATTTCCCCCGCCCCGGAGAAGGTTACAGCCCTCCCCGTGGGGTCACAGCCCCCTCCCCGACTGGAGAAGAGGTCAGCAAGCGCATGGACGCAGGAGGGAAGGATGCTCCGCTCTACCCCATTTTCCCGTCTCCCTTTGCTGCCTCTCCCCCGCAGAACAGGACCTTTTACTTCCATGTCTCCACTCGACGCTCACATGTGCCCTCGCTCGTGCACAAACACACGAGCAAACCCCCGTCTCTGGGTCGGGAGGCTAGAGGCGAGCAAAGCGCCGTTCCCCAGCCTCCGGTACGGCTTCAGAGCAGCAAGCCCAAGCTGAGCCCAAGCCAGATGAAATCCATTCCCCTCTGGCTCCCTGCCCGACAGATCCCGTGCAGGGCAGCTGGGCACCGGCCTCTCGCGGGTAGCGAGGACGGGCAGGTGAGACGGGAGCTTAACCAGCTCCTCACCCCCACGCTGCGCTGCCGGAGGCGCAGGCTGCTTCCCAGCCCCTAACCAGGTGAAGCACAGACCTTTCATTTTCCGAAGCAGGAAGCGCTTAGCCACCTCTCGTGCCTCTGCTCTCGGCGAGAGCCGCAGCTCGCCGGCCCTTTTCACCAGTGTCCGGCTGCCGCCCGAGCCCTCAGCGCAGCAGTCAGGCAGCCTCACACCGATGCGCTCGCTGCCCGGGACAGACCCTGGTTTCTGCCGGCCTCTGCTGCGACGCGGGGGGACGGAGGAGCTGCCTCTGCCCTTCCCTGCCCTGCTTCTGGCAGCCCAGGGCAGCAGTGAGCCCGGGGAAAACCACCCCACCATCGCCCACAGATCTCTGAGCACATTACGAGGGTCGTGCAACTGTTTTCCTGCGCCTCAGTTTCTCGAGAGGTGACCCACCCCGCTTACAGAGTGCCACGGGCAGAGACAGCCGGTACCCAGGGACCTGGTGCCTGCCCGCCCTGCCCGCAGCTCAGGCAGGAGCCCCACGTACCCGGCGCGGCCGCAGTCCCACCCCCGGAATGGAGCAACACGCATCTTCCAGCTACCTGCTGCGATCGATCGCCCCAGAGCCTCCCCGGGGAACCGCAGCCTTCTTTACGTTCAATTAAGTGGACGTTACCCCTTCCATCTCTAGTGATTAATACAGCTTTAATTGCTGCTTCTGCTGGCTGCTGGGGCAGGGCAGACATTTCACCGTCCCGCTGGGTATAGGCTGCGCTGTTGCGAATAACCTGGATTTCAACTGGCTGCGTAGTTTTGCAGCCCTGAGTACCAGCGAGGGGCTGGTGGAGACCCTGTTCAGCCCTGAACACCTCCCAAAACCTCCCTGCCTCTCCCTGCTCTATCCTGCACCCTGCAAATGCTGGAAACCTCTGAGCCAGGACCACAATCCTCCTCCCGGAACGCTTCAGCCCACTCTGCCATCCATACTACTGCGTGGAGCGTCAGCTGGGCTGAGCAGAGGGGGACGCGTCTCCTCTCCTCCACGCACAGAGCTTGTGGCCTTCAGCAAGTCCATACCAAGACCCAAGTGATGCCACCTCCATCTTCAGCCAAACAGTCACCAGAACCATTGCCAGAGCTTCAAAAACCCGTCCGTCAATGCGAAGTGACAAAGAGTTCAGAAGAGAATTGAAGTAAAGGTCACTTACCCCACCTCTGGCGCCGGATCCTGGCTAGGAACGCAGGCAGCGCACGCTCCCGGCTGAAGCGGCATCAGACGAGGTCCCGAATCACAGCTAGTCCTCTTGTCTCCAGGGGCGAGACTTGACTCAGGCCTCTAGACACTAACCTCTACGACACTTCTCTTCTCCAGGTGGAAGTCAACATAAATCAGAACCTGCTGTCAGCTGCTCCAAGGCTGCTGCTGCTGCTGTTGACACCCAGATCGGAGTCACCGGCTAACCCGGGCTGCCTCAGAGCTAACCTTGCTCAGAGAGAACCGCAACCGCAGGCTAAATTCCCTCCGTGACCTGCTCTACACCTCGTCACTCATCTCATGCACAAAGAGCTGGAGGAAGGAGCAAGGAAGAGAAGAAAAAAATCAGGATTATAAATCTAAAATTTTATTGAGACAAAAAACTGACAGAGCTTGGTATGAAGTTAAAATCCAAACACGTACTTTACATTTAAACAACGTTTTCACAGAAACCTAAACACATGCTTTTAAAAAAAGGTTTGTACAATGCAAGTCTAGATACATACCACCCTACAAGGAGGTGCCAGGAGTCTGGTGGGGCTCATGACTCCAGACATTAAATAGTTCAGTATTTGTAATAAATCTGATTAAAAAAAAAAAAAAACAACCCTCAGAAGATTCAGGGTAACACATCCTGCTCCAGCACCAACGTCTGGCCTCCTACAAACAATCGCTTGTTATGGGAGTTGATTTTTTTTCTTGTGCTGCTGTTGATTTCCTCTCCCTCCCACAACTACAGGGTTCCCAATGCTGCTGGCTGGACAGTCAAATTCAGGTGAGAAAAGGAACAAGTAGTCAGAAGTCTCTCTTCCCCCCCAATTTTGAGAAATAGCACCTTGTAACGGAAAGAAGGGTAGAAAGGCTTTTAGAGGGTTAAAATCCATTCCCACCCCGCACCCCACCCTCCCACATACAATGCATGTGTCAGTAACTGGCAGTTCTGCTTCAGGACAATACGAATCACAAGTTTGCATTTTCACAAGTCTCCCCTCTCCCCCCACCCCCCCCCCACCCCTACTCCCCTTAAAAATTGCTCGCAGGGTTTTGAGGATCTTGGCTCCAGAGATTTGGACATTCACAGTTTCAGTCTCATGTCAGTGTCCCTGTCTCCGTAGTTCTGTCATCAATACTGGGCTCTTTCCCCACTGCCCCCCCCCCTTTTTTTTTTCCCTTTTCTGAATTCAGGTTCTAAAAAAGATCTGGAAATGATCAGGAACATTGTCACCAGACCTCATCTCCCTCCCTCCCCAATTAAACAAGAGACCAATTTCCCCACATCCCTCCCCCCAGCCCCCCAAACCAATACACCAGTAAATAGCAAAAGAAAAAAAAAAAATCTACACACATGCTACGCCGTAAAAATGCAGAGTTAACACTATTGGGAAGAAGGCTGTGGGTTGCTGAGATGGTCTTTGAAGAATAAGCAGTATCCATCTGCACTCCCTTATCCCAGCCCACCCATCACCAGTGATAGTCCTTCATGGAAGGGGCTTTGCTTCCGCTCCCACAAGCTGCAAAATGGACAGCCTTGAAACAAACACCCCAATTCTCTCTCCAGCACCCCCACGATCCCCCTGCCCTTCCCCCCACCCCCCCCCAAATTGAGCCGGGCTGGTTTGAATCTGTACACAGCATGAAGCTGCATAAAGCAGTTGAGCAGCTGCAGGGCACAGAAACCATACTGGTCTCTTCAAAGGGCATCTTCTCCAGCCATCTCTACGCTCCCAACCGAGCAGAGCTGCGTTCTCTCCCTCTTGCTCAAACCCACAGTTCAGATCTTTATACAAAGGCTGGCCAGAGCGGGTGCCAGGGGTTAGTTCTTGTCCTCTTTCTTGTCATCGTCCTCTGAGGGGTAGGAATGCCATGTCAACCTCTCCTCATAGAACGAGATGACCACCTGGGGGCACTTGATGTTGGCTTCCTTGGCAGGGACCAGGTCGGCCTCGTCAGAGTTCTTCCTACAGGCCAGAGCAGAGGTGCAAGTTAGGGGGCTGCGGAGGGGAGGTGGAAGAAGTGGAGGCCGGAGAAAAATCAAGAAGTGGCAGGTAAACGGAGACCCCGAGCTGCTGGGGAGATCCAAGCGACCCCTTCCCAAGTGGCTCTGGAGCAGGGAGCAGCAGCACGTGAGCCCAGGAAAAAGAATCAGGCGTGAGTTCAGCTCTGGGTTGTTGGGGATGGGGAGAGAAGCCGAATCAAAGCTGCGGCCCTGCCCCCAGCCACTCTGTGATTCTGAGACGGTGCAAAAGCAAACAGCTCCCACACCTACGCCTGACTGGTTTGGCTCCCACCTGCGCCAGCGACAAGCCCTGTGTCACTACAGCCGAAGGGGACGCGGTCATCGTCACGGCTCTCCTCTGGGTGCAGCCTTCCGAAACTGCAGCCCGCGCTACGACACCATGCCCCTCTCTCTCCCCAAGCTCGCGCCTGCTGTGGGGGGACATCTTAAGAGCCACACAATCCCAAGGGCCCTACCTGCTCGTTTCACATCCACGTTAGCCTCAGCGCAGAGGGTCACCTCAGGCAGCAGCGCCATCGCGAGAGATTTCATGCCAGGTAGCAGGGACTCCCCAGGCGCAGGTCCTTCCCTCTCTGGCACAGAATAAGTGAAGAAATGACAGACACAAAGACACACTCACCACTTCATCAGGAACATGAGCTCCCCGCTGGAATCTGTGGCACCGATGATTCGCTCTGGCTCAAATCCTCGGGCAAAGCCTCGCGGTTTCTCCGACTGAAAAGAGAGAAGTTTCCTCTTGTAGCATCACCAGGGTGACAGCCGCAGCCCTGTTTCTGGTCAGCAGGATGCACTGGTGGCTGTTCAGAAAGGCTCTGCGTATCAGATGCTCGGACCAGAAGGACTGAGGCCAGGGGGGAACTGAGAAGACCACTCTGGTGAAAGCCCATTGCACTGACGTGACCCAGGAGGGCACAGCGGAGCGCCCTGCTCATGCTGCAAGCAGAGGACCTGATTTCCGAGGCCCTGCTGGTCAAACTTTTGTGCTGGCCAAGATTCAGCAGCTCCTGGGATGAAAACCAGACTGCAGAGCTTTTTTATTGTCTCTTTTCCCAAGCAGCTAGGAGCAGCTTGAGCAGGAGGCTCTCTGCTCCACCTTGTTCCCCCTCTTCAAGGGGCAACAGGCAACTCCTGCCTCCTCTTTCACCCCTTGTGCGGTTCTTCAGGAGAACCGGCAGACCATACCCTCTTGGTTCAAGCACTGGCCTTTCCATTTAGTGCCAGAACCAGCTCTGGATTGACAAAGAGGCCTGGCTTAGACAACAGCTTATGCCTCCCCCTGAAAGCTACAGCTTTTCAAAAGCACTTCAGCTGGGTCTCGTTGAAGTGCAATATTCTCCACTCCATGCAGGAGAACAGTTTGACCGAGGTTTTGGAGCATGGCTGCTCTAGCTGCTAGACACCGTGCCAAACGCAGGGGTAGGGAGGTGGGCAGAGACACCCCACTCTGCCTCACCTCCTCCTTCTTCTTCTTTGGTTTGCTCTCCTCCCCTTTATCCTCCGTGTCAGACTCCGCTTTGCGCTTGCTTCCCTCAGACTTCTCGCTCTCATGTGCAGTTTTCTGGGACTGAAGGAACTCTGCAATGAGGTCTGGGCAGTCGAGGTTCTCCTCTGGCTCCCATGTGTTATCTTCACTGCAATCAAAGACAACAGCTGAGTTTTACATACGGGCAGCTCGCTGCAGCTTTCCCTGCCAAGAAAAGTGCTGGACACACATTGCGAAGATGCTGAGAAGCAGCAGCCTGGACGTGGGTGTCCTCGCGCCACAAAACAGGACCCTGCCCTGATCCAGGCAGGGATGCCAGAGGGCAGGGCAGTTATTTCCCTTCTCAGGAGAGAAATGCAATTCATTTTATCCAGCTGCTTGTTTCACACTAGGTTAAAGGGGGGGGAAGCCCCACCAAGGCACTGCACAGCCTGTTTGCAAGACCGAAATGGGGCTTTCTCACCTAGGCTGTGCTCTCATCGCCCTGATTAGAGCTTGAGGCATTCAGCACTGCTGTTTTTATCATTACGGCTGCCCTTGGCCTGTTAGCTCCATTTTACAGACAAGGAGAGGCACAGGGAGACTGAGCCACCTGCCCAGAGAGGCTTTGGGAGCCAAAGGCAAGAGAGATGCTCGCGCCGGAGCAGCCCAGCACCCACCCCGCAGCAGCAGGCAGGAAGGCACTTACTCCGAGAAGCCTTTCCACTTCAGCAGGTATTCCACTTTGCCCTTTACCACTCGCCGATCCAGGACCTTCTCCACCACATACTCCTCCTCCTCTTCCTCTAAGACCTCTTCCACTTTCTTCTTGTTCTGTTTTTTTCCCATTGTGCTGGCCAGTTTTTCAGCTTACGGGCGACGCTGCTAAAAGAGGAGAGAGAACCACATGTTTGCATCAAGGTCAGGTTTGCCTTTGCCAGGCAGCAAACATACTGGATACGCAGAGGCACACAGCACGGTGCAGGAATGCTGCTTTGGAGAAAACAGGCACATACAAAGTAGGTTACACACGAAGAGATGGGCCAGGATGGTCCTGCCAGCTGAAAAGGAAAATGGGAACCTCCAGCAGGAGCTGCTGCATTTACACGATGCCTTTCTGACACACAGCTTTGGCTTTTTTGTCTCCCTAGCACCTTATTGCACCAATTCCATCGAGACTCTGCCTGGTTCCACCCATGCTTTGTCCCCACCATGTCTCGACCTCGCTGCTCCCATGTGTTGCCCACCGACCTCCAGAAACGAAGGAGCATCCTGCGTCAGCTGCTCTATGCCTCGTCCTTCCTCTGCCGAGTCCCGTGCGTTCCCCCTCAACCTGTTCCCTCCCCTTTCCTCACCTCGCTGACCTGCCCTTCAGCTTAGTTCAAACCCTGCCTTGAGCTGCAGAAAGCATTTGCAGAGCTGTAGAGCAGCGGGAGGGAGACGGCGCACTGCTGATATTAACTACAAGTTAATAAATAGTTAATCCAAGTTAAATACAAGTCGCAGTCCCTGATACCAAGCTCCCCATGTTCATTTCTCTGCTGGTTCACGGATGTGCACTCTGGGATATTTATCTAACTCACCAACCCAGAATTTTTTTTTTTTCCCCTCTTTATCTCCAGAGCTGTTTAAGACAGTCAAAAATTTCTGCATATATATCCAGCGCTTGCTGGGAAGCAGCACAAGTGATGCAGAGCTAGGAGAATCCTCTGGCCTGACACAGCCTAAGGCTACCTGCCGTAAACGCGGCCGCAGTAAGGAGGGATGGGGTGGCCCTCGGCACAGCTCTCCGCTTTCCACTCACGCGGGGGGACTGCAGAGGAGGAGCAGCCCTGCCAACGCACCGGGCGCTTCCCCCAGGCTGAAACGAAACACCTCAGAGAGCCAAAAACCACAGAGAGGCCCCGCTTCCCTGCTGAAACCCAGCTCGGACCAGTAAGAGCACCGCAGCCGGTGCTGATCCAGGGTCAGAGTCTTTCCCCGCCGCTGCCCGGGATGGCCATCCACCTCATCCCTGCCCTGCGTCCCTGCTGTGGGGTAGGTGGTTCTGCTAAAAACACTCCCGGTCCTTGCAAATGCTCTCCAGCCACTTCTTGGCTGGTACCAGTTACACCGACAGGTCCCAGCCCCACGGACAAGATTCTGAGCCACTGCACAGCCCCAGGAGGGGAGACACCAATGGAGCATCTGCTCATGCAGGAAGGGGAGGCGGGAAGGGTTTTTTTTCCTTAGATTCAAGAAAAATATAGAGCCCTCTAGTACCCTGACCTCATCGTCAGCCTCTGCTGCAAAGAAGTTTGCACAGCCAGCTGAGCACGCTGAACAACTTGCACTGATTTAGACCGACCAAAGGGTCAGGAGGTTCCAAGCCTCCCCATCTGTTATCTCCGATAAGCAGCTACGCCATCACGGAGAGCCACTGGCAAAGCTGGCAACGGCACACAGACCGCCCGAAACCAACTCTGTACACCTCAGCCTCCCAAAACCCCACCCTGCTGAACAGCTGCCCAGGGAGCTTTCACAGCCTAAGCGCTGAGGAACACAACTTTTTTTTTTTTTCCAGTAAAATATGTATTTTCTGCCAAGCAAAATGACTGGCAAGCAGGTCAAACATTACCTGCCTGGAAACTTTAGTTTTGCCACTCAGGTTATCTTGAATTACGTAGAATAAATTCCAGCTGGCAAAAATCTATACAAACTGCATCTGGTTTATACCGGCAAAACAAAAATCCTGCAGATTTATGCTGGCTGAAGGAGATGTCTCAGAGTTCAGCAACAGCCTCAGCTCTCGGGGTACAGCTGGACGAGCTCCCTGCGCACAAGATGCTGCTGAGCCGAGCCGCTGCCGTCAGAGTGTCCTTCAAAGGAGAAGGCTTAAAAACAGGCCCCGCAAAGCTCAGAATACGTAACCACCAGTTCAGACCAGCAGAAGCCACAGCAGAGAGGACGGGAGGGAGCACGGCCGAGCTGGCACACTCCAGACCACCCTGTCTCTGGTGCTATCTCCCAGACAGGGCTCGAGGGCAGCTGAGGAGCACGGAAGAGCAGGGAGGGAGAAAGCAGCACTTCTCTGCTTGGCAGGGGCTGAACCAAGGTGTTTATACTTTGGACCCCACTATTGCACTGGTGCTTTCAGCCTGACCTTGGTATGCAGGCTGTGCCAGCGCCCGGGGGCTCTCGCTCTGCAAAGCGCTCACCCTCCGGCCGTGCTCGCTGGCGGACAAGCATCTTCCCTTTACACCCCATCCCCGCACGCACCAGCCGCGAGGCGACCACAGCCTCCTCACTTGATGGCAACGTCGAGGTAGAAGGAGGAACGAACACCTTGCTCCTACCACAGCACCCAGAGTTGGGGCTGCTCACGAACCAGGCAGAGGACCGGCAAGAAAAGCCAGGCCAAAGCGACTGCTACCATCCTGGGGTGTTTGGTGGTCACTGAGCAAGTTGGGGGGGTCCCAGAGCCCAGGCTCTGCATCACAAGCCTTCTGCTCCTGTTTAGCACTAGACATCTCCCCTGCCTTTCTTTTAACTGGCAGCCTCAGAAGAGGGGTCGGCACCTGAACAGGCTGCAGAGCAGACAGGGACGAGGGAAGAGCTTGTTCTGCTACTGCCCGTGCTTGCAGGGCTCCAGTGTCCGCCACAGGTGAGAACTAAACCCCCTCTTAAGTGTTAAATGAAGTGAGAAGTTCCCTGCCCTGTACAGACCAGCAGCTGAGGTGGTGGTAGGGATATTCCCACAGACAGGCAGTGCTTCCCCTGTGGGTGCTTTATGCAATGCCAGAGGACACCCAGCCCCCCAAGGATGAAGTTTTATTGCCCTATTTAATTGCCGAGGGGGGGAACCCAACCACCTGGAAACAGCCCACTAAAACAGAGCCGTACAAGAACACACATCAGAGAGGCTTTTCCCTCCTCAAGTCTCGAGCTGAAATACACTGACAGCATCTTTAATCAGAAGCCAGACAGAGGCAAACCCGAAGCAGCAAGGCTCCCGGTGGCCTGTGGACTCGGCGAGGAGGAGGCCAGGCTGCCTGGCACTGCCTCAGCTGGTGTGCAATACAACAATGTAAAGCCTCCGACCCACCGCCAGCATCTAATCCCCGAGCAGGAGCCAGCACTGCAGCAGGAAGCCGAGAGATCGCGTTTCACTCTGGAATTCTTCAGGCAGTTCCTTCTTCCCGCGCAGGACAGCCTTCCTCCCCTCCATCCTCCTCCTCTGGCACCGCGTGGCCACCGGAGAAGGGGGCCAGGGCCGAGCACGCCACGGCAGAGGAGATTCCCAAGAAGGTGCTGTCGCAGCTCCGACTACAACCAGCAAATCAAGTCCAAGACAGCCTGGAGGGGCAAGATCTGGGGCTTCCCCTCTCTCAGCAGGAAATTCTGTTCAGCTGCAGCTGAAAGGGTTTTATGCAAAAGCGCTGTGGTTATTGCTTGGAGATGGACTTGTTTTTAAGGCACCTAAGGATGCTCAGCTGGATGGCTGGGCCACTTGAGCAGCTTCCTAAGAAGGCAACTGGATCAAAGAGTCTAACGGTAGAGTCTGGCCAAGATGAGCTCAGAGGGGAGTTGCTAAAACTAGAGGTGGTGCGTAGGACAGGTAGGTGTGGAAAGGGAAAAAAGAGAGAGGCAGTAGAGCAATGCAAGCAATGCAACACTGCGGATCCATCACTTGATTGTGGTAAAGCACCGGGCAGAGAAGATGCAAATCCAAGGCCAGGAGCACTTTGAGAAAGAGCTTGCCAAGGGGAGGGACAAATACACCAGAGCAAAGGGCTGCAGCAACCATACCTAAAGCATATGGCAGGCAGCAACCTCTCCACAGTCCCCAGTCACGCGGGGCCCGGGCCTTTTTTCAGCAGACGTTTCCCGGTTTCTGCTACAGGCATTTACACCAGAGTACCAGTGTCACCCCCTTGCACAGGCCTGCTCTGCCTCTGTGGGTTCCCAAGATGTCTGCTCCCACGCAGGCATGGGGCTGGCACCCAGCTGCCTGCTGACAGGCCATCCCCTCGGCATTCATCCCAGGGACAACGGCTGCTTTTGCCTCGAGAGCCTGCAAGCCAGAAAGGTGCTCCGGGCGGATGAGGCCGAGCCGTAGTTCACAGTGTCTGCTGCTAGACACGGTACAGATTTCAGCATTTGAGCCAGCAGCACAGAGACAAGCTGCTGCACAGGCCTCTCGCTGCACTGCAGTCAGAAACGCAGCTCGAGTGTGAGAAAGGGACGCCAGCCCCCCCGGGGGGTACAAACTCAGCCCGTGGCTTTATCTGCGAAGCATCTGAGCTGCTCCCCACACCCTCTTCCTCCTCGTCAGGAATGCCTCTGTGGAACAGAGTGCTTGACAAAGATTTCAGCCTTCTGCGACTGGGAACATCCAAACCCTCCAATTCTAGTTATTAAAAACAAACCACAGCCACCCAAAGCACTGGCTGGTTTCTGGTCTCTGGAGGAAGGGGGAGAGGTTGAACCATCCCCAGATACTTGGAAAGGCAGTGCAGGGAAGACTTACCCCACGCTCTGCTCCCTCATCTCCAGAGCTTTCAAATAAACACACTTCACTTGCACCAAGTTCCTACGTGCAGAGATGCAGAACGAAGCCATTTCGTTTTGTCTGGGCGTTTTTGGGGAGGGCAGACAACCCCTATTATGTTTCTGGGGAGACTGTTCACGTCTATAGAATTTGCGGCTAGAAGACTCCTGCTCAAGAGAGATCACATTAGTAGCTCGTGTTTCCTAAAGTTCAGCTTTGATTTTCTGTACTTAATGTGTGAAAAAAGTTGGCTTAAACTGAACAATATGATTTCGAGACAAAATTCAGGATGGGCCTATGCCAAGTCTTTCCATTTTCATTTGCTGCTTCTTACCTAACACTCAAGGCAAAGCTGAAATCCTTTGTGAAGAGGAAAGCAGAACAGGGACAGAAAGAATAACTTCTTGGTCTGCAGCTAAGAGGAAAAGGATCCGGGACACACCTAAGCCACTTGAAAAGAATTCAAACTCCAGTAAAAGGCCATGAAGAAAGAGGCCCAGCGCAAAGGTGCGTACGAAAGCCTGTGTTACTGGGGCAGGAGGAGCAGACGGAGGAGCAAGAGCTAGCCTTGCCAGCACGTCATCGCAGCAGATCAGAGCGAAGCACGCAGCTGGTATCATGAGATCTCCTGGAGAAGAGCATCCAGGTAGTGAAGCCACTACCAGACAAGCAGAAATACACTCAGCTCCGCTGGCTGGGACTCTTTGGAAGATTGTGAAGCTCTACCTAATACCCTTCTGTGATGCCTGGCACTAATCTTTTCAGTAGTTTAACAAAGGAAAGGAAGACCAGCCTAAGAAGAAAAATGTGGAGACCCAGAGGTTTAATTTGAGTACAGACTAGTTCTATTAGCTGCATCTTAAAGGATTAACAGTTCAGCTCAGCTTTAATGAGTTTTAAACTTAAAACATTTCCTCCTCCTGCCTTTCTCAAACTTGGCTGGGATCACTCATCTCTTTAAAGACTTATGAGCACGCCAAGTTTATTCCACACGCGCCAGGGAAAGGCAGCAGGCATCTTTCTTTTGAAGTGGGAACAAGCATGTTAAGTCTTCCACTCTCCAGAACCTGAAAACAGCAGAAAACATTTCTGGAAAGTTTGAGTGAAAGCTCAAGCCTTTGAGCAGAGACCAAACTAAAGAAAAGCCACAACCTTCAATCTCAGCCACATCATTTCCAGTTAAATTCACAAACCATGAGAGAATGCACCTCTGGATTTAAGAGAGACACACATGCAACAGGAGGAACGTTACCTCCCTGCTGAAAAAAAAGAGAACCTGAGGTAAGAAATCCCGTCATGCAGACAGGAATTTTGTCATGTGACGGCAGACACAACTTCTGAACTCCTCTAGATCAGATAAACACTCATAGAATCAGAGTGGGGATTTGCATCGTTCTTCTCCCTTTTGTATAAAGAGGAGAAAACATAGCCCCGAGTGCCGCAGGATTCCCAGCTTTCCAGTGCTCCACCTCCCTCTCCACGAGCAAGCCCGGATCCTACAGCACCTTCCCCTGCCAGCCTCCATCCCTAGGGACAGGGCGACTGCACCCGGAGGCATTTCCCCAGCAGCCCCGTGCCCAGGAGCTAGCTACCGGCACTCACAGGCCCTTCACCTGGTTATTTTTGCATTTCACTGGCGCTGGGCAGCGGGGTTAGAGCAGCCACATCTGTTTCTCACCGTTTTCACTACCAGGATCTCAAGTACTAATAGGAAACTGTGCCTGGGTCGCAAACCTAATGAGGACTGTTGACTCCAAACATGCCCATCGCAAACACCTTCCTCTTCTCAAATGCACAAGGGATTTTTTTTTTTTTTTAAGTTAATAAAATGTTTCACAGATTCAGCCAGAAAGCCCTTTTATGCTTTGATCTGTCAGTTTTACTGGGACAACATACGTGCTTGCTGCTTCCAAACCAATCAGCCCCAACGCCAAGAACACTGCCCCATCTCGGGGATCCTCACATTCAGCGCCCCGTCCCCGACGCTCCTCACCCAAACTCAGGCCATTTCCAGCCCCTGCCACCTCCTCCTCCGTGCTGCACGGGAGCAGGTCAGCTTCCCAGCACAACCCTGAGCCAAGCCCCGGCAGCTTCCCAGCACAACCCTGAGCCAAACCCCGCTGCCGCCCTCTCGGCCAGCCCCTGCACTGCCGGGGCACCTCCACATCTGCCACTTCCTCGGGAAAACTTCACTGCTTCCTTGTCTGGAGATATAAATCCCACTTCAGCTCCAACACCTTCCCTTGCCAGAAGTCCTACTCTTCCCCTAAACGCTTTGCAACTCCCCTTCCACACATGGCTCAGCTCCCCCAGCTCCCAAACCTCCTCCCCCAGCAAAGGAGCCGGAGAAAGGCAGCGCTGCCAGGGAGCTGCCCCGACACCCACCCCACGCCGTGGGTGAGCAGGGACTCGACCCAAACCCAGCTCCTGCTGCATCTCCTCCCTCCCCTTCCCCAGCACATCCCTGCTTCCAGCCTGCTGGCCACAACCTCGCTTTTCCACCTCCTGCCAGCCCCACGCCGAGGTCTCCGCAGGGGAGCTCTCCCCCAGCTCCAAGACCCCCCGCCCCCCCCCCCCCGCCCCAGTTCGTTCCCCAACAGCTCTCCTCTCCCTGGCCCCCCGGAATCGGCTGCCGTCCCGCTCCCTGCCCTCCCGCAGCCTGTTGAGCGGCTTCCCGCTCATTCTCCCCGCCAAAAGTTGACACTCATCCCCTCCCCGCTCTCGGAGCGGCTGGAGCCTGAACCCCCCCCCCCTCCCCCAGCCACCCCCTTTCCCTGAAGCTCTCCCCCCAGGGAACACCTCCCGCCCCTTCTCCTCACCCCAGGGCCTCCACCGCTGGTCCCTAACCACCATCCCACCCAAACGCCACCTCGCCCCCAGAGCGGGGACCCTGCTCCAGCCTCTCCTCTCCCAAAGGACGCTTTCGCCCCAGCCCAGACCCCCCCCATTTCCCTAGACCCTCTGCAGCAGCCCCTTGTTTTCTCCTCAGGCACCAGCCTCTCCCAGCACCCCAAGGCACATCTTCCTCCCCTGTCCAAAGGCTCCCCCGCACCTCTCCCCGCCGGCCCTCAGGGCCTCCCTCCGCTCCCCCTCTCCCCAAAGCACCGTCCGGGCCCAGCTTTGTCCCCAGCCCAGCCCCTCCTCGCTCGCAGACCCAGCTTCCCCTCGCTGCCCTGCAGCCCCTTTGAGGGGTACAGCCCTGCCAGCACCCCCAAACCCCCAATAACGCTTCTTCCAGCGCCCCAAACACTCCCC
Organism: Pelecanus crispus; assembly: GCF_030463565.1. NCBI lineage: Eukaryota > Metazoa > Chordata > Aves > Pelecaniformes > Pelecanidae > Pelecanus > Pelecanus crispus. Next base: position 1,465,959 of record NC_134660.1, on the reverse strand, counting down.
CTTCACTAACCCCCCTCTCCCAGCACCCCGAAAACACCCCACATCCACTAACCCCCCTCTCCCAGCACCCCCAAAACACCCTATGTCCACTAACCCCCCTCTCCCAGCACCCCAAAACACCTCTCTATACTAACCCCCCTCTCCCAGCTCCCCAAATACCCAATAATACTTCTTCCAGCGCCCCAAACACCCCCCCTCCACTAACCCCCCTCTCCCAGCACCCCCAAACACCCCACGTCCACCAACCCCCCTCTCCCACCAACCCAAAACACCTCTCTCCACTAACCCCCCCCTCTCAGCCCCCCCCAAACACCTCCCTCCGCTACCCCCCCGTCGCAGCTCCCCAAACACCCCCTCCCCTCCACTAACACGCCCTACCCCCGCCCCCCAAATACCCCTCCACTAACACCTGCCCCCCCGTACCCCCCCCGCCCCCCCAGCATCCCCCACCCGCCGCCTTACCGCCCTGAACACCATCTCGCGCATCAACCCCCCCCACCCCGCCCAGTAACGCCCAGTTCCCCCTCAGCATCGCCCCCCCCACACACCCCAACGCCCCCCCCAACCCCCTCAGCCCCCCCCCTCCCGCCCCCCCGCTCACCTTGCACAGCCCCGCCAACGGTCGCCGAGGGGAAGGGGCCTGCGGGGCGCGGGGGCGGGCGGGCGGGGCGGGTCGGTGGCGCCGCGGGCCTGGCCGCTCTCCGTCCGCCTCCCTCGAACAAAAGAGCCCGGCCAGCCCCAGTGCCCGCCGCGCACCACTGCGCCTGCGCCGCGACCCGCGCCCGCCTGCGCGCCGCGGGGCACGCTGGGAGCCGTAGTCCGGCAGCGCGGGGCACGCTGGGAGTTGTAGTCCGCTCGCCGCGAGGCACGCTGGGAGTTGTAGTTTCCCCCCTCCCTCCCCGCTCCGCTGCCGCCGCCCGCCCGCCCCGGCGCGGCCTTACCGCTTAGGTCTAGGCCCGCCGCCCCGGTGGGGATCGCACCGCGGCGTGGCGTGGCCGCGGCTCTCGGGGAGGCCGCCCGCAGCTGCCGGGCCCCGGCCGCGCCCCGCCGCCTGAGGGGCGGACCACAACTCCCAGCATGCCCCGCGCCGGAAGCGGGGGAAGCGCCGCCCTCGCTATAAGGCCTCCGCGCCGCTGCGCTGCTTAAAGGGGCCGCGGCCTGCGTGGAGAGGTGAGGGGGCACTTGGGGGGGGGGGTCCGCCAGGTGCGACCCCCGCTGGCGGCGGGCCGGGGGTCCCCTGGGCCCCGCAGAGGCAGCGCCCAGCCCCTGAAGGGGGATCCTGGGGGTGGCGGCGGGGCAGGGCCCCGGGCTGGCGGCGGCTGCTCCCGGTGGGGCTGGGCTGGGCTGGGCTGGGCTGGGCCTCGGCCCCTGCCGCGGCTGCTCCCGGTGGGGCTGGGCCGCGGTGGCCGGGGCAGCCGCCTTCCAGCGGCACCCAGCCCCGGAGAGCGCTGCCGGCTGCGGCGGGGGCCGGCCCGGGGAGCGGGCAGGGCGGTGCCGGGGCCCAGCCCCTGCTCACGGTGCTGCCGAGCTGGGGCCGCTGCCGCCGGAGCCAGCGGACGATTGTGCGGTCAAGGGTCCGGCGCTGTGCTGATGTGCTGCGGCCTTGGGCTGCCTGGGGACGTCCCCTTCCAGCGGGCAGCGGTGGGCCGAGGGGGTCGCGATTTGGGGCACCTGTCTGCACGGGGAGCCCTTTGCTTCCCGGACAGGAAAACCACCTCAGAAAATCCTCTCCGGTACCCGTGGTGGACAGCGCTGTCCAAGCGTGACAAGCAAAAGCAGAAAGTGGGACTCGTTCTCTTTTTTTTTGCTGCTGTGGAAGCTCCTCTGTGAGGTTTTTCTCAAAACTGGGAGACTCTCGCGTAGCTGAAGGTTGCCCGGAGCCGTGCTGGATGCGAAGCCTTGGCCAGCCCGGAGCTGGGTAGGGAATGGAGCTGGGGGAGGGAGCTCCGAGCTGGGCTAAACTATCACTGTTGTGTGCTGCTTAGGAAAGAGTGTTTGATACAGGTCCTGCTGGTAGAGGGGTAGAGACTGCTGCTGAGGATGAGCCTGAATCGGCAAGGAAGATAAAAAATAGCAAGGAAAAGAGAAAAGCTCATTTCCTCTGTCAGCAGTGTGAGTACAGGGCTGGGGGAGGCAATCCACCCCGAGTCTGGCCGTGCCTGTGGCTCGTTAAACACCCAGCCAGCCCTGTCCTGCCCAGGAAAGTCGTGAGGCTCCGGGAGCATGGATGTAGGGCGTTTCTGCGCAGCTTCCACCTCTCGCGTCCTGCTAGCTAGAAGACATTGAAAGTGCGAGCCCTGGAAACACTGAAATGCAAATTGGAGGAAGATTAAACCAAACCCAAACCACGTATCCCAGGGCCCCTTAAACTGAGGCTTTAAGCAAAAGCCCTGAAAGAGGATTTGGTGTAACTGTTTAAAGCTCACTCAGAGCCGCCTTCTCCATTGGGTTTAAGTTGATTTATCAAGTTAAGATCAATTAACTCCAAATGAAGCGTAAATAAGATTATGCGTTTCCTGGTCCAACTCTGGGTGAAAGTACAGGTAGAAGACCTGAGCGCTCGGACTCCCTGATCTCGGTTTTCCCCACAGCCCGTCCGCATCCTCGCTGACTGCAGAGAGCTGTCTCCCCCCGCCCCCCTGGGTCTCTGCTCTTCGCAGCACCCTTTCAGTAGCTGGGAAATTAAATTCTTCTTCCTGGCAACCCTCCGCTATTCCATTAGGCAATTTCTGAGTCTCTCTCTTCTCCCTCCTGCATTTTTAATCTTCTAGGCAGGGCTATTATGCAGAGCAAGGAGCTTTAAAAGCAACGGGACGGCGGCAGCATCCCCTGGGGAGGCCAGGGAACATAATGGTCAAGTTCTGCTGCTGAACTGGTTCTGGCTGGGAGCCCCCAGCACGGGGGGGGATCGGAGCTCTCCCATTACCGTGCTGAGCAAAGTGACTCATGTCACATTTGGCTCCTTTGCTCCCCTCCTTCCCCAAGGGAAGAATCATGTGCGCTGAAGCATGGGGTGTGTGGTTTGGTTTTTTTTTCCTTTGGTAGGTTCCCCTCTCCCTCCCCCTTACAGCTCAAATTGGAAACAGCAGCAGCCTGACCCAACTCCAGCAAGAGTTCAGTTACTGAGAGACATCTCTGAGCAGGCCTGGGTCTCTTGCTGTCTATCCTGAAACTCTTCTCCACTGTTATTAATGCTTTCTGTGCTCTCTGGGTGGAATCGGGTGGCTGAAGTCTTACAGAAAGTACCTGCAAACCGGTGGAGCCAGATTTTTAAAGCGTGGTTTGTGGCTCAACCCCTCCCCTTGTCCCAGCTAAAATTAGCTCTGTCTTCAGAAAAGCTTTGCTTCACATCTGAGCATATAAATAAAGCCCGGGTTTCCAGAGCTGCCTGGCACTTGGCAACTCTCATGGCCTAAAAGGCAAGACTCCAGGAATGGGGAACAGGTGAAGGGTTGCTTTGCCTCTGCAGGCAGGCAGCCGTGTCCCTTGGGAGCCTGGGCTGTGACAGGCGAAGTCCTGAGCTGCCGGCTCATCCCAGGGGCTCCAAAACCTCTTGCAAATAGTCCCACAGAGGAGGTGAAGCCAGGACACGGGACAGGCTTGGTCTTCCAGCTCCCCCTGATGAGTATTCCTGGTCTGTGTCCGCACAGTGTGTCTGCCAGGGGGATTGCTCTGGCTGGGAGGGTTTTCACTGGCTGGACTGTGTGTTTATTGGGTATGGGGAGGTTATCTCGCTGTCGTCCCCCTCCCCACCTTCCTCCAAGGCCTGGCACTGTATTCATGGTGGTGTTGCAGAACAGGAATTACTGCAGAAGCACGTAATGGTGCAGCAAATTAGCTGACACGGTCCAGCAGGACCTGGGAGTGCCGGAGGGATGTGGCAGAGGAAGAGGCTGGTGTGATGGGAGCGTGCGAGCAGCTCGCGGTGCAGCTGAGCTGGGAAAGCTGGGCAGCACGGGGGGCACCAGGCACCTCTGTGGCTCCCCAAGGGCTTCGCCGACGCTCGTCAGCCCCCCCAGCTCCTGCTGGGAGAAGGGGAAGGGGGGGGTTAGGCAGGGGCACAAGGGAGAGCGGGCGCAATGCAGACACGAAACCTAGCCGGGTGGGGAAATCTGGTACCGCGTTTGCTGCTTATTCAGGTGACTTGCGAAAGAGCCAGCGAGAAACAGCGTATCTGCGTCTGGTGCTAAGGGGAGATTTACTGAGGTGGCAGCTGGGGAACGGGTCTGATCTACGCAGGAGAAAAGCAGGTTTCCTCTGGCGAGGGGCAGTGGGTCCTGATGTGGGCTGCTTCCCCTGCTTGGACAGCCCAGCCGAGTTCATGCTGGGCAGGCAGCGAGGGGAGAGGGAGGCCTGTAGGAGAAGGGAACTGTGATAAAAGCAGGGTTTTCTCCTCCCTAGCCTAACCAGCTCTGCTGGCATTTCAGTGCAAACCTGCCCATGCAGGGAGTGGGCCGGGCTCTTCCACCCTGTCTCCCTCCTATCTTGCCTGTTCTGGCTCCGCAGGAGCAAACTGGGGACCTGGGATCTCGGTGCTGTGCAACGAGGAGGCCGTTCCTGGCTAACGGGAGTTATACTGGGGGAAAAGCTCTCCAGAAAGCTCTCCAGGAGCTGTGTCCGGCTCTCCCAGAGACCCCGTTACCTGCCCAGAGTAGGGACATGCTGTGGGAGAGGAGGGCAGGCAGCTCAGCAGGAGCGGCCGGCTGCCCCGTCCCGTCCTCGGGTGGTAACAGCCCACCTGAGCTGGGAGCCCTGCTCACCTCTGTGATCTGGGGATTTTTGAGTGCTGTTCCAGGCAGCTGCAGGATCCCAGTGCCTCTCTGTGGGCAGGGGTGACCTGAAGATGAGCCGTGGAGGAAAAACATGCTGCAGGCTCCGGCTCTGGTCACAATGCACTCTCCAGCACACCCCAGCGAGAGCCCGACAGGCCACGTTGCCTCAGGAGCACGTGGGAGATTAATGCTGGATGCTCTCTCCCCTGCAGGCTGCTGGATTTGAGCGCATCCTCTTTATTTCGCGGTGACTGAGGGGCGAGGATCAGGGAGGGCAGCTGGGTGCAGACACGGGGGCTGGACAGCACAGAGGCGTGAGGTGCCTGGGGGGATGCAGAGTACATGGGAGACGCTGATGTGTTGATCTTGTCTTGCTAAATCCCTTTTTTCCTCCGTACAGATGTTTGCCGCTGGGCTCTGGCTCTAGGATGTTGGAGAACCGAGAGGAAGTAAGACCCTTTCTGACGTGGGGTTTTTTTTTCTGTTCCTGGCTGGGGTTTGGCAGCGCTGGAGCGGGTGGTCTTGGCTGAGCGCTGTGTCGAGGGGCGAGAGGTGCTGAACACTGGGCAGGGTCCGTGGGGCAGAGCTGAGGGGCAGCTGGTGACAGGGATGGGAAAGGCTGGAGGCGTTTGCGTTGCCCCTGGGGCAGGACGGCCGGACAAGCCGGAGCGATCGTGGGTACCTGTCCCTGAGAGCCCCGCGAAGAAGGTGATGCTGGCACGGGGCGGTGAGCCCTGCCTCCCCACGCTCAGGCAGTGTTTGTGCCGTAGGAGCTGACCACAGTGCGTGTTCAGGACCCCCGGGTGCAGAACGAAGGCTCCTGGAACTCTTATGTGGATTATAAAATCTTCCTCCACGTGAGTTGCGGCTGAGGGAGAGGGGTGAGCTGCAGAGCTCGGTTGTGCCACGTGCGAGGCTCACGAGCAGAGTTGTCTGGCCATGTCTGGCTGTGCTGAGCAGGGATGGAAGGAGCGATGAAGGGGGAACCCTCAGCAGCCCATCCCTCCTTCTCTGCTGTCTCCGTGCGGGTCTGAGACCCAGCTTCTCCCCTGGAGCCTGCTCAGGCTAGGCGCTTTCAGCTCTCCCAATGCTCCCCAAAACCCCGTGCTTCAAGGGGATCCCTTAGTGACTGCGCCCAGGGGTCTGTGCAGGCAAGATCCTCCCCTCCTCTGCCTTGCTGCCGCTCAATCACGTGGATTATTTCCATGGTGGGTTGGGTTTTTTTTTTTTTTTTTGCAGACCAACAGCAAGGCCTTTACTGCCAAGACCTCATGCGTGCGGCGCCGGTACCGTGAATTCGTGTGGCTGAGGCGGCAGCTCCAGAAGAATGCTGGCTTGGTGTAAGCATGCCTTGTTCTCCCTCCTTTCCCCCTCCTGCAGCCAGACACCATTTCCCATTGCACTGGGAGACCCACGTGAACTCAGAACAGATGTAGATAGAAACCCCAGACACAAACACGGGATACCTGAGCTCCTGGGATCCAGCTCTGCACAAAGCAGGGTCCTGGCTGCTGCTGCTGTCACGGTGCTCCTGTGTCTCCTTGCTCCGGCGCTGGGGTGATCTGACCCTAAACTGCTGCCTCTGCCCTGTGCCTGCAGGCCTGTCCCAGAGCTGCCCGGGAAATCCACCTTCTTCGTGGGCAGCACGGATGAATTCATCGAGAAGCGGAGACAGGGACTGCAGCAGTTCCTGGAGAAGTGAGTGGAGCTTTTGTGAGGGCTGGCTAGAGGCAGGGGACACACCACTCCAGTCTTGCTTAGAAGATGCTGGCTCTGAGGTGGCAGCAGGGCATGGGGCACGTGAGCCGTTGGCAGGGCAGGGCTCAGCGTGCTCGGTGCTCCTGGCCGCCTGCCTCACTCGCTCTCCTCTCTCTGCGCACAGGGTTGTGCAGAACGTCGTCCTCCTCTCCGACAGCCGGCTGCACCTCTTCCTGCAGAGCCAGCTCTCGGTCCCCGAGATAGAGGCGTGCGTGCAAGGCCAGGGCTCGCAGACGGTGACAGAAGCCATCCTGCACTACGCCATGTCCAACTGCGGCTGGGTGCAGGAGGAAGAGAGCCGCCCCGCGCTGCTGCCGGGAGGGGACCTGCACGGCAGGTAACGCAGGCGGGGAAGGACTGGCCTGGGGGTGCCGCCGGTGGGGCAGCCCCCAGCTCCCTTGCTGTGCTTGGAGCTGCTCCGTGCTGGCTGGAGCAGGCCTGGCCACCGGCCGTGCTTTCAGGCGGCTGGTGACTTGGCTGTCTGCGCCTCCCTTTGTCGCTGCATGCACCTGGGGGTCTGGCCACAGCCTGATTTGAAATGGCTGGTGGCTGTGCAAGGGACTTTCACCAGCGGCAAACAGCCTCTGCTGGGAAATAAGAGGAGCTGCCAGGCTTTCTAGAGGCCTCTGAACGCTTCCGAATTTCCTTGCCCCATCCTTGCTACAGTTGTTTGAAGGAATAAAGTTGAGCGTGCGTTCCCCAGCCCTGCACGCCAAACGGGCAGGATTCCTGGGGGTCAGGCGATGGGAGCTGGACATTTTGGGCTGTCCCCAGCACTCTCCTCTACTGCCCAGGAGGGTGACCTGTCCTGGCCGCCGGCAAGGCTTAGCAGAAAAGAGCTCGAGTCTCTCAGAAGAACTTAAGCTGAGATTTACAAAGGTCTTTGGCTGCTTTCCTCCCTTAATCTCTGGGGAGTGAGGAGCCTTTGGAGGCTTTCAAAGCTCAGGCTTTCTGTGCGTCTTGCTTTCGTCCTTGCAGCATGAGTGGGTTCTGCAATTCTTCGTGCCCATCAGAGCTTCAGAGTGCTTGCTGTATGCCGGGGAATTAATCGGGCATCTCCCCATGGGGCGGCTGCCCCCGCCTGCAGCCAGTCAAGGGTTTTCTGCACCCGGGGAGGCAGCTGACATGGTGGGAGAGGAGGGCATCCACCACTCGCCACTGCTGCAGCTCCCTGCAAGAAGCTGAACAAGCACAGACATCACCTGCGTGTTTTGAGTCCTGCGGCAGGCGCAGGGGCCCTGGCTGCACTCGCTGGCAGCCTGCTGTGCCCGGCAGAGATGCTCTGGGCCCCCCTGCCCCTCAAATTAAGTATTTACCTGCTAAGCAGGAGGCCATGCCTGGCCTTCTGCACCAGCTGCTGCCCGCGTTTCTTCATCTCGGTTTTCAAACAGCAGGAAGAGAGAGGTGTCTGGACTCCAGCGAGAGACCTGTTTTTAAATATAGCTCTTCTGGTTTAAGGAAGGGAGCGCAGCAGCCCAGGCTAATGGGTAGGTACCCAGGCAGCGTGGCTTCGTGCGTCCCTCTCAGCTGCCAGCACCTCTCCTCGCCTTTCCTGCTCCGGGCTTGAGCGCAAGGTGAGCGGCTGCTTCTGTGGCTGAGCCGGCTGGAAGCCGAGGGCTGCACTGGGGCTGTGCAGAGGGGAAGCAGCCTCTGCTGCGCAGAAGGGGTTGTGCCAAGGAGGCTGTGGTCGACGTGGAGGCACGCGGGCACCTTGGGCCTTGCATCTTCCCCAGATCCCTTCTCCGCTCTGACCTGTTCTCTCTTTCCAGCTGTGCCGGCCTGGGAAGCCCGCAGGGTCCGAGCTGCCTAGAGACCTTCCCGCACTGGAGCGACTTCGGCATGGACGACACCCACTCGGACAGTCCGGATGAGCCAGCTGAGCCCTTGGGCGGACGGCGTGAGATGCAGTAATCGGCTCTAGTGACCTCACCTGCCTTCCCGGGACCTGCAGCCCTCGCTGGAAGAGGGACCGCTGCTGAGCCAGAGGGATGTCCAGGCTGGTGGGACTGGGGCTGCACTGGGAACACGGCCTTGTCCTTGGCTCTGCGGTGTCTGGGGCTCACGTGCTCTCTCCCCACTGACTCTCGACTGTCCTTGATGTCCCAGGCAGTGTGTTTGTATCGCTCTTCTCTTTCGAGAAGAGAGCTAGTGGTTAGTGAAACCCGTGTTTGTTGTTCCCATGGCCTTTGCTCTCTGACTGGAGCAGTAGCAGGGCTTAGTTAGGTGGCAGTGGCAGTGCCAGTGAGGCTCTGTCTTCTTGGCGTGTCCCTGGCCCGGGGTGGGTTGGGATACGCTGCCTCACACCCAGCATGATGGAGGAAGGCTTTCCTTGGTGGAGCAGCGGCTGGCCACTGCCCAGCGCGTCTCTTCAGTTTAGTCCCCCGTGTTCCCCTCGGTGCTGCGGGCCAGGGGAGGCTGCGTTTCCCTGGTAATCGCCGCGCTGTGCAGCTCCTGGGGAGGGGGTGGTCTCAGCTGCGCGGAGCTGCAGCCCACCCATGGGGTGCAGATAACCGTATCCACACCTGGGGCCTCCTGGCACAGCTCGCCCCGCAGGCTGCCTGCAGCTGGGGCCAACGGAGATGAGCTTCCCTCCGGGAGCCTGGCGCAGGGGAAGAAGCTGGTGGGGAGGTAGAGGCGGGGGGCAGGTTGTCTCCCCTGCTTTTTTTGAGAGGATGCCCCTTCCAGATGGGCTCCTTCCTTGCACAGTGGGGAATGGAGGGGGCCTCACAGCCAGGATCTTGTTTGCTCAGAAAGAAGGAGCATGTGGCTGCCTCGGGAGTCGGTGTCCAGCAGCACTCGGGCTCTGGCTACTCCTGATGCCTCTCCCTGTGCTCTCCTGCACCTTTTCCTCCCACCCTCGGCACTGGTGAAGGCAGAGCCGACGTGCTCTGACTTGAAATAAAAACGAAGTAGAAGAGACTTACTGGTTGCTGGCAATGTCTGTCCTCGCTGCGTGGGCGGAGGGAGCTGAGCCGAGGCCGAGCTAATTGCAGATGGATGGCTTTAGGGAAAAGAGGGAGTTACTGCACCTCTCGCCGCGGGGCTGCAGCTGCCGAAACCATGGGGGCTGACCCTGCCCCGGGCAGCAGCGAGGTCCCTGGGGCCAGCGTGGGTGCTGGCAGGGGACAGGCGGGGCTGGGGGGTCCCACCGTGACCCCAAGGCCAGTTTTGGAGTGCTGGGCCTGGTCGTGGTGGGGTCTCAGCCCCACGCAGGGGCCCAGGACACATTGGGGAGGGGGAGGGAGGGTTGGAAACCCGTCGAGGCGCAGCCGAAATGTCAGGAGAAGTTCATTGCGAAGGCTGGCAGCTGCTGGTGCGCCGGAGCGCCGCTGCCATTGGCTGCCCCCCCTCATGCATATTCATACATATTCATGAGCGTGTGGCTCCAAATGGCGCAGCTGTGAGGCCAGCTGTGCCCACGGACCCGCTCCTGCGCCCACGCGTGCCCTCACCCGCACGTGGCCTCACGCAGGCAATGCGCCCTCGGCCGGGGCCGTAGCCCACTCCCTGCGGTCCCCCGGCATGGTCTGCACCGTGAACTTGGCCTGGCACCGCCGCGTCCTTCGCTTGAGGCCTTGCCAGGAGCCAACTGGTCCCGGGGCTTCGGAAAGGGTGGCCCGTGGGGCTCAGCCGTGCCCGTGGGGCTGCTGGAGCGAGGGCTCCAGCCCCTCTCTTACCTCCTCACGGGGCCCTGTGGTGCCCATCCTTCCCCCCGCTCAGGGCTGCAGCCCCCGCTGCTGGCTGCATTTCAGAGCCAGGCGGAAATTATTTTTAGTGGTGTTGATCAGCTTTGCAAAGCTGTTGGGGAAAACAGTGACTCAGAGGCAGACCTGGCCGTGGAACGCGGGGAAGGGGGGGAAGCAGCCCTGCTCTGGCTCACAGGGAGCCCAGCACTGGTGCCCCCAGCATGGGGGTCCCGCCTGGGGGGGCACCGGGCAGGGCTGCTTTGCCTCAGAGGCCGGGGGGGCAATGGCCCTGGGGGGGTGACGGTCCCCTCTACCACATGTGGGGCTGGCAGCCGGTGATTGAGCTCTGGGCACGGAACCGCAGCCCCGTCACCTGTGTGGGGTCAGGGACACGGTGGGCACGCAGAGCCGCTCAAGGTAACCTTCCCCACCCAGAGCAGGCGAGGACGGCTCGGGTCCCCCCCGCCCGGCTCCCCGCGCCCTCGCAGCCTGGCACGTCTCTCCTCGCCGCCTGCCAGAAAAACAGCCTCGCCGCTTGGAAGCGGGCCAGGCTCTCTAGACAGCGCATCCTCACCCCCCCCCCCCCCCCCGCTCCCCGGAACGGCTGTCTCTCAAGTCTGTGCAAATAAACTGTGGTGCTTCCCCCATGCAGCGTGCTGCGACGGCAGGGGTCCTGCTCTGACCCAAGGCTGGAGCAGCCCGTGCTTGGCCGAAGCATCCTGCTCCCCTCTCCCTCTCCTACCCCATCTCCCCAGCCCCTCCTCACACACAGCGTGAAGGTCTCGGCTCCGGAGCCCTGCACAGGTCAGCGGAGCCGGGGCAGGATCAGGCCTCCTGATGCTTGAGCATCGGCAGTGCTCACAGGGTGCGGAGAGCCAGGCCATTTCCCGCACGCAGGGCTGGGGCCGATGCGTCCAGTCTGTCCCAAGCCCTGGTCCTTTTTGCACCGGAGCATCCGCCCGGGCAAGAGCATCGGTTCCTCCCTGCCAGCATCCCAAAGGAATGACGACGGGGAGATTGATACTGGGCCCTGCAGCTGCCTTAAAAAATGAACCGGTCCTGGGCGAGATGCTCACGGATGGGGAAATGGAGACAGGGGAGGGCTGAGCATCGAGCAGAGGGGCAGAGCAGGGGGAGCGTTTCTTTCCCTGGGTGCACAGAGCCCTGCCACCCCAGCACGGGCTCCCATGGCTGCTCAGGGTCACCCACGCTGCGGAGAGCTGGATTGGGAACACCGGAGGGATTTGAGATGAGCTTGTGCCCTGCAGCAGGCACCAGGACGGGTTCGGCTGCGACCCCGCAGCCCCCTGCATGCCTCCGGGGTCCCATGGGGTCCCCCAGTTATGCCTGGCTTCCGAACACCTGCACAGCTGTGCTCCGGAGCAGCCGTTCGGCCGATGCCTGGGCTCACGCCGCGGCCGATGCTCCTGCTTCGGCACCGAGCACCCCGGCCGCTGCCGGCCGAGGGCTGGTGGGTGCCAGGGGGCTGCTTGGGCGCAGCCCAGGGGGTTTGGGCACCCTCCCCGGGCAGGCTGCGGTCTGCAGGTACTTACCACCATCTAGTGGCCCTTCAGCCAAGTGCGGGAGGAGGAGGAAGAGGAGGAGGAGGATTAATCCCCAGTCATGGGCTGGGATGGGCCTGGACCAGAGGGCTCTGGGGATGCTCAGAGCTGGGGCTGGAGGCGAGGGGCCACTGCTCGCACCCAGCTCCGGCTCCAGACCCGCAATGAAGTCTGGAGCAGCCAAACGTGGAGAGGAAAATGGCTTTATTGGGGGCTGCCAGCCCCCCGCGCCCCTGCCATGCCCCAGTGGCGTCACGGCGGGTACCACCGGGCACCGGGCGTGGGCTGGGTGATGGGATGTGGGTGTCTTCATGCAACGGGTTCCACAGGAGGCTGGGGCTGCTGGCGGGACAGCGGAGCCGGTTTCTCAGCATGGCCAGGGAGAAAAGCACCTGGATTCGGGGAGAGGGAGAGACACGGGTGGCGGTGGGGAAGGGGACACCGAGACGCAGGCTGGGACTGACGCGGCCTCGCACGTCGGTGACTCGTGGGCGCAGAGGGGATGAGGAGGGCGGAAGATCTCTGGGCAAACGCGGAGGTCTCGCTGCCCCAGGCAGCTGTCAGGACCCTGCCTCTAGCCTGGCTGCAGGGCCCCTCCACCTTCCCAGCCCTGACCTGTGCCTCAGTTTCCCCATCTGCCAAATGCCTCCATAACGGGTTTTGTTCCGAGAAAAACACTGCACATGCAGGGCTTGGCGTCAGCATTACAGCCGGTGACACACAGCTCCGAGTCCAACGGAGGTGGCTGCCGTGGTTTTAGCGCATTTCTCCCTCAGAGCTTGAAGGACTTGAAATCCAGGGAGTGACACTGGGCAGGGTGGCATTGTCCCTGAACTGCAACTGCGGTTCCCGGTCTCGCCTGCTCCCACGTAAAACAGAGACCAGGAGATGGAGCCAAAGAGAATCCTCAAGGCTCGGCACCCCGGACATGCTGGGGCACCCCAGGAACGGAGCCGCGTCGCCAGCGCCCGCTTCCACGCCCCATCCCCAGCGGGTGGACCCCGGGGTGCCCCCTCTCACCTGGGGTGCCGCGGTCCTCATCGCTCCTCCAGGTCGTATGCAGCCACCAGGTAATCCTTCGGGATGATCCCGACCACGTTGTTGAGCTCTCCGACCCACCAGCCGTACACATCGTACTCCTGGGGAGACACAGCCGGAGGGACGCGGGTTTAGTGCTGGGGCAGGAGACATGGCTCACATCCCTTCCTTCGGCACCTGGGTCTGCAGAGAGCAGTCCCCAAACTCCCACCAGCAAATACCCCCGTCCCCCTCATAAATCCTTCGCTGTCCTTCCTACCCCCCTCCTTCCTTCTGCCCCGCTCTGCCCCTTCGCCCTAGCTCCTGTCAGGCATGGCTTGGGGCTTGCTCAGAAACTCAGCATTTAATTCACACCCTGATATTTTGGGGTATTTTTAGGCAACTCTCGGGATGGCCCAGGCCCCAGCCTGGAGCTCTGTGCTCCAGCTGGATCGTGCCTGGGTAACCCGTCCCCTCCCCAGATTTACGTATGATTTTTCCCCTGACAGCAGATATTGGAGGCAAATAATAACAGAGAAAACTTCCCCCCACGTGTGCGAGAGGAGGAGTTAGGACACACAGGCTTAAGAAGTTTGCCATCAAAATAGGAGATTTTTTTTTTTAAAAGGAGATGTTAAAAGTGATGTGCACAGCAGCACGTCCCGTCCCGTGTCCCGGTTGGGGCATTTAATGGGTCCCCGAGCTCATCCCTGCTTCCCGACAGGGAAAGGGCTTTGCTCAGGAGAGGGTCACCTGAGACAGACATTGCTCCCGATGCTGCCAGCTGGAGCCAGGGAAGGGTCCCAGGAATCCCACCGCTCCCCGGGCTGGGATCCCGGTGCTCCCCAGGGACCCACACCCAGCAAACAGCACCGGGCAGGCCCCCGCCACGCTGCTGGGAAGGAAGGAGCGAGGAAGGATGGGAGCTACACCCCCTGCCCTGTTGTTCTCACCAGCCAGGGAGGAGAAAAAAAAAAATTCCTGCTGTAAAACCAGAAGGAAAAATTTGGGTCTATTTGCTGTAGCCTGGAGACCCGTGGGCAGAGGGGCCGAGGTGCACCCCGGGCGTGACGGGGAGCCCCCGGCCTCCGCTCGCCCCCCGCCAGCTCTGCCCTAGCCTGAACGCGATGAGGTATTTTAAAATAATTTCTGCTTTGATGAATTGCCGGGTAGTCCGCGATTGCTCATAATCAAAGGGAGGAAAATGCAAATGAGAGCCAGCCGAGAACTCGCGGCACCGAGCGTTTATTTCACTGCGCAGTGCCAAAAAGAATTAAAACAACATTAAACTCCCAGCAATAATGTTTAAGTCCTCGTTTCCAAGTGCCAAATTGCACCACTCTGGATCATACAGATGTTCGTTAATTATGCTAATTTTTATTAAACTATTAAAACGAGGAGTGCACTGGCACAGCAAGGCAGAGCCCAGTGCAGAGTGAACTCTGCTCTCGTCTGGAGGTGCTAATTTACATCTTGCTAACGTGCTGCTGCCTGATACCGGCTTTTGGAGGGGGGCGAGGAGAAGGAGGGAGCTCGAGGATGGTTTTGCTGGAATCTACCTAATTACATGCTAATGGGGCCTCTGTGCTCAGTACCTGCCTGGACTGCATGGCGGGGGGGGGGAAGTAATTTAGCTGAGACTTTACAGAAGGGACCGAAAACCCACTAATCGGGAAGATAATTGCTCCGGCGAGGTCGGTGGGCCCCGAGTGTGCTGGTACGGTGGCATCGGGAGAGGGGAGCGGGATGCTCTGCCCCCTCCGCCCGCTTAACCTCCATCAGACGCTGCACGGCAGAAGCTTGGCAGGGTGCTGGAGGCAGCACCCATGGGTGCTGATGCCACGCCAGGAGCCCCTGCAGCCCTGGCACGCAGCAGCGGGCATCAGCCCGGAGACAGAGCAAAGCCATCGCTCTGCTGCGTCCCCCGAAACGCGGCAGGGCCGAGCAAACCGGGAACGCAACGCCCTTTCCAGGCTGGCGTGTAACAGGGAACTGGATTTAGGGGTCGCCCCAACAGCCAGCCCCCTGCCCAGCCATCCTCTGCGTGGCCGCGATGGCCTCGCTCCGCTCCTGAAGTGCTGTGATTTTTCTCCCAGAAGGAAGAAAACCCCTCAAAGCACTTCTCCACGTTTCATTCCCAAGATCCCCGGTGCCAAGTGAACCCGAAGCAGACGCTCGTTCAGATAATCGCCCGCAATCAGGGCTTTTATGGCAGGCTGGTGCACGGGGCCGTAAAAAGCTTTATGCTGCTAATCTCCATCGACAGGGGAGAAGGAAAAGGGGGAAAAAGAAACAACAAGACGACAACCGCAACCCCGCTTCTCTCCCTGCCTCGCACCACGGCTCCTCCAGCGTCACCCAGGAGAGACGATGCTCTTCCGAGGAGCGGGAAAGCGGAGTCCCTGAACGACCCAGCTACAGATTCCCCCCATCCCCATTGGGGGGGGACATCCCACAGCCCAAAGTCACAAAGGTGGTGACGGGAACGTGGCCGGCTGCGCCCTGCACGGCCGCAGATGGGCGACCGCCTGGTGGGACCCTAAATGTGCAGCCCCCTCTCTCCAGCCGCAGCTCCCCTGCTCCACCAAGCTCACGTTATCCCGTCCGGCATCCCTCCCCGAGAAGCACGGGCTCTCTTCCTCCGCCGAGCGGATGATATTTACTCCCCACCGGCGCTCCCAAGCCCTCCTTGCCACCGCGCTCCTTCGCCAGCCCTCGTAAACAACCCCGCCGGGCTTCGGGAAGGCCATTAATCACCCCCCTTCGCACAGAAGATCAATGACGCTTTGATGGATGCCGAAGGAAAAGCCAATCAGTCAGGGACTTATCGGTTTATGATTGCTCGGCCCCATTATTAGTGCTTGTGTGTCATACATTATTGTTAGGAAAATGGAGGAATCTAATTCATAGATGAGGTATGGCGGGCGCGCGAGGGGTCGGCTGACACCGGGGAGTTTTATACCAGGTCAGCTATACATCTATTTACCTCGAAAACCGGCTCGAAGCTGCAGCAAGCTCTGAAGTCGAGGGGCTACCTGTCCGTGGGGATTCGGAGCCGGCGGCAGCAGAGGGATGCGGCTGGGAATGCCATTTCCTTGGCACGTCACCCAGCCTGGCGTGCAGAGGAGTAATTTGGGTGATGCTCACCCTTTGCTTCAGATTGTGGCCTACACTTACTTGCCCCCCCCACCACGCTGCTCTTTTGTAGGGTAAATCCCTATCAAAATAAATGATTCCCACTTGTTTCCAATGATTCAATCCACAGCTGCTGCGAGGAGCTGAGGACTCGCAGCTGGGGCTGGGGCATCGCTCCTTGCTCCTGTCCTGTCCGCAGTGCCTGCTTGGCATCGCCCAGGGTGGCCGCTGTGTCCCACCCCACCGGGGTCCGTGTGTCCCATCCCACTGGAGTCCGTGTGTCCCACCCCACCCGGGTCTGTGTGTCCCACCCCACCAGGGTCTGTGTGTCCCATCCCACCGGGGTCCGTGTGTCCCACCCCACCAGGGTCTGTGTGTCCCATCCCACTAGAGTCTGTGTGTCCCATCCCACTGGAGTCCATGTGTCCCATCCCACTAGAGTCCGTGTGTCCCATCCCACCGGGGTCCGTGTGTCCCATCCCACTGGAGTCCGTGTGTCCCACCCCACCGGGGTCCGTGTGTCCCATCCCACTGGAGTCCGTGTGTCCCATCCCACCGGGGTCCGTGTGTCCCATCCCACTGGAGTCCGTGTGTCCCATCCCACCGGGGTCTGTGTGTCCCACCCCACCGGCGTCGGTGTGTCCCACCTCACCATGGTCCGCGTGTCCCACCCCACTGGAGTCCGTGCGTCCCACCCCACTGGGGTCTGTGTGTCCCATCGCAGGGGGAAGGAGCTCGCAGACATAAGGGGCCGCGAGCAAGCAGTAGTAGGGGAGAGGGAGGGAGAGGAAGGTGATGGTCCCCAGCTGGGGAAGGCCAGGCAGAAACGACCGCCTGGGCCTGGGGGAGGCACGTGGGCAGTTTTGGCAAGGACCACGGCGCAGCTCCTCCTTGGGATGCGTTCTCGAGCTTTCCCTAGAGGGACCGGCCTGATCGAAGGCGGTCAGGATTGAGCCCGTCCGTCATTCCCCGTTAAAAACAAGGCACCCACCAACCGGCTGCGCAAGGCAGCGCCGCGGAGCCGGGCACCCGCCGCCGAGCCAAGCCCGAGCCCACCGCCGCAGCGGCACGGGCTGGCTGGGGGTGCCGGCGCGGCCGGGGCGGGAGGGACGCGCGCCCCTTGGGGCACCCCGCGGCCGGCCGGCTCCCCGCCAGCACACCGCAGCCAGCGGCGACGGCGTGGGGGACGCACGGCCGGGACAGACGGACGGCAGAAGGTGCAGCTGGAGCCTCGCCAGCCGCCGAGGCCGGGCCGGGAGACAATAGCGGCGGCAGCATCCGATCCGCGGCGCTGATGGGATTGGGAGCCCATGTGAAACTGCCGTATTAATATTTATTCCACAACGCGCGCGGCTCCCAGCTTTGCGCGGCTCCGCCGCGCTCTGACCGCAGTACCAACCCTCAGGCACCGCAAACACAATTTGAAAACAATGTGACGGAAATGTTTAATCTGCTCAGCCCATCTGTGCTGCGTATTTCTCCAGATCTCCCTGAGAGAGGCGCCTTCGAATCTCCACATTGCCTTTAATATTCTCCTAAATCACCTCCCCACTGCACTTCAAGGGCCATTGCTACAATATCACAGGTTCATCGAGAGTGCACGGGAGAAGGGGGGTGCAGGGAGGGGAGGGTGAGGGACGGGGGGTGTCGGCTGGGATATTTTTTATTTTAAAATATTTCCCAGGGATGGTGTTCCTGTGCCCCTCGGACAGGCGAGAGAGAGGAGGAAAAAAAGAAAAAAAGGCAGGGGGGGGGTGTCGGAAATGAGAGGGAAGTTATTGTGCTGTTGCTGGGAGGCGATTAGCGAGGCTGTTTAGAAGCAAACAGGCTGGAATGGAGCAAAAATCATTTCCAAAGAATCGCTTTTATTAATCTCCTTCCTCGGCCGCTCGCTTTCACGTGCGGCTGCCGCTACTCCTCTCTTTGCAGAGCCCCATCCTGCTCCGCGCTTCACGTGCAAAACGGGCGCGGATGCTCGGGTGAGGGGGGGGACCCCGAAACAGCGGCAGCCCGGGGTGGGGGTGGCCGGGCACAGCACCCCCGTGTCCCCCGCCCCGGCACAACTGTGCCCTGGAGCCCAGATGCTCCAGCTCAGACGCATCCCTGCTCCCTGCCTCAGTTTCCCCATCGCACCAAGGCGGATCCCCGCCTCGCGGCCTTTCAATACGTGAAGGGGGTTATAAGGGAGGTGGGGACGGACTTTTTAGCAGGGCCTGCAGCGATAGGACAAGGGGTCACGGTTTTAAGCTAAAAGCGGGGAGCTTCAGACTGGGTATAAGGAATGTTTTCCGCTGAGGGTGCTGAACCGCTGGCACGGGTTGCCCGGAGAGGTGGGGGATCCCCGTCCCTGGACACGTTCCAGGTCAGGGTGACGGGGCTCGGAGCAGCCTGCTCGGGTCGGAGATGTCCCTGCCCATGGCGGGGGCTTGGGCTCGGTGACCTTTAGAGGTCCCTTGCCACCCAAACCACTCTGTGATTCCATCTCCACCGGGACTCCCCGCCTCCCTCCCCGGGCTGCTGGGTGCTGCCACCCCCAAAGCACCCCACTGCCGTGCATGGGGTCCAGGGGGGTGCGTGGGGTGCAGGGGGGGGTGCGTGGGGTGCAGGGGGCTGTGCAGGGTCTGGGGGTGTGCGGGGTCCAGGGGGGCTCTCGGGGTGCCGGGCTGCGGGGGGTGCAGGAGGGGTGTGCAGGGTACAGGAGGGTGCATGGGGTGCTGGGGGGGTGCATGGGGTGCAGGGGGCTGTGCAGGGTCCGGGGGTGTGTGGGGTACAGGGGGGGTGTGCAGGGTCCGGGGGGCTCTCGGGGTGCCGGGGTGTGTGGGGTACAGGGGTGCGTGGGGCCTAGGGGGTGTATGCAGGGTCTGGGGGGCTCTTGGGGTGCAGGGGGGGCTCTCAGGGGTGTGCAGGCTCCAGGAGGGTGCATGGGGTGCTGGGGGGGTGCAGGGGGCTGTGCAGGGTCCAGGGGTGTGCCGGGTACAGGGGGGGTGTGCAGGGTCCAGGAGGGTGCCGGGTACAGGGGGGGTGTGCAAGGTCCAGGAGGGTGCATGGGGTGCTGGGAGGGTGCATGGGGTGCCAGGGGGGTGTGTGGGGCCCAGGGGGTGTGTGCAGGGTCTGGGGGGCTCTTGGGGTGTGTGGGATTCAGGGCAGGTGCAGGGGGGGCTCTCGGGGTGCAGGATTGCGTGGGGTTTGGGGGGGGTGGGATGCAGGGGGGCTCTCGGGGTGTGGGGGACTCTCGGGGTGCAGGAGGTGGTGGGGTGCAGGGGTTCAGGGAGGGGGTGCAGGGGTGGTCTCGGGGTTCAGGGAGGCTCTCGGGGTTCGGGGGCGTGCAGGGGGGGCTCTCGGGGTGCAGGAGCTGGCAGGGTGCGCGGTTGCAGGGGTTCGGGGGGTGTGCAGGGATTCAGGGGGGGCTCTCAGGATTCAGGGGGGATGCGCTGGGTGCCGGGGGCTCTCGGGGGTGTGGGGCTGGCAGGGTGCAGGGGTGTGCAGGGGTTCGGGGGGGGGTGCGCAGGGTGCCAGGGGCTCTCAGGGGTGCGGGGCTGGCAGGGTGTGGGGGTGTGCAGGGGTTCCGGGGGGGCTCTCAGGATTCAGGGGGGATGCGCTGGGTGCCGGGGGGGTGTGCAGGGGTTCAGGGGGGGGCTGTCAGGATTCAGGGGGGATGCGCAGGGTGCCGGGGGCTCTCGGGGGTGCGAGGCTGGCGGGGTGTGGGGGTGTGCAGGGATTCAGGGGGGATGTGCAGGGTGCCGGGGGGCTGTGCAGGGGTTCGGGGGGGGCTCTCAGGATTCAGGGGGGATGTGCTGGGTGCCGGGGGGCTCTCGGGGTGCGGTGCTGGTGGGGTGCAGGGCTGTGCAGGGGTTCGGGGGGGGCTGTCAGGATTCAGGGGGGATGTGCAGGGTGCCGGGGGGCTGTGCAGGGGTTCGGGGGGGCTCTCAGGATTCAGGGGGGATGCGCTGGGTACCGGGGGGCTGTGCAGGGGTTCGGGGGGGGCTCTCAGGATTCAGGGGGGATGCGCTGGGTGCCGGGGGCTCTCGGGGTGCGGGGCTGGCGGGGTGCGGGGGTGTGCAGGGGTTCAGGGGGGATGTGCAGGGTGCCGGGGGGCTCTCGGGGTGCGGGGCTGGCGGGGTGCGGGGGTGTGCAGGGGTTCAGGGGGGATGTGCAGGGTGCCGGGGGGCTCTCGGGGTGCGGGGCTGGCGGGCTGCGGGGGTGTGCAGGGGTTCAGGGGGGGCTCTCAGGATTCGGGGGGATGCGCTGGGTACCGGGGGCTCTCGGGGTGCGGGGCTGGCGGGGTGCGGGGGTGTGCAGGGGTTCAGGGGGGGCTCTCAGGATTCGGGGGGATGCGCTGGGTACCGGGGGCTCTCGGGGTGTGGGGCTGGCAGGGTGCGGGGGTGTGCAGGGATTCAGGGGGGGCTCTCAGGATTCAGGGGGGATGTGCAGGGTGCCGGGGGGCTCTCGGGGTGTGGGGCTGGCGGGCTGCGGGGGTGTGCAGGGGTTCAGGGGGGGCTCTCAGGATTCAGGGGGGATGCGCTGGGTACCGGGGGGCTCTTGGGGTGCGGGGCTGGCGGGGTGCGGGGGTGTGCAGGGGTTCGGGGGGGGCTCTCAGGATTCGGGGGGATGCGCTGGGTACCGGGGGCTCTCGGGGTGCGGGGCTGGCGGGGTGCGGGGGTGTGCAGGGATTCAGGGGGGGCTCTCAGGATTCAGGGGGGATGTGCAGGGTGCCGGGGGGCTCTCGGGGTGCGGGGCTGGCGGGCTGCGGGGGTGTGCAGGGGTACAGGGGGGGCTCTCAGGATTCAGGGGGGATGCGCTGGGTGCCGGGGGCTCTCGGGGTGCGGGGCTGGCGGGGTGCGGGGGTGTGCAGGGATTCAGGGGGGATGTGCAGGGTGCCGGGGGGCTCTCGGGGTGCGGGGCTGGCGGGGTGCGGGGGTGTGCAGGGATTCAGGGGGGGCTCTCAGGATTCGGGGGGATGCGCTGGGTACCGGGGGCTCTCGGGGTGTGGGGCTGGCGGGGTGCGGGGGTGTGCAGGGGTTCGGGGGGGGCTGTCAGGATTCAGGGGGGATGCGCTGGGTACCGGGGGCTCTCGGGGTGTGGGGCTGGCGGGGTGCGGGGGTGTGCAGGGGCTCGGGGGGGGCTCTCAGGATTCAGGGGGGATGCGCTGGGTACCGGAGGCTCTCGGGGTGTGGGGCTGGCGGGGTGCGGGGGTGTGCAGGAGTTCGGGGGGGGCTGTCAGGATTCAGGGGGGATGCGCTGGGTACCGGGGGGCTCTCGGGGTGCGGCGCTGGCGGGCGGACCGGCGCTCCCCCCCCCGGCGTTGCCACGGCAACGCTGCCGGCTTCGCTCCCGCATCCCCGGGGGCCGGCGCAGCCGGATCCACCTGCTCCTCCCCGGCCCTCCGCGGGGTCATCGCCAGGTCGGCAGAATAAATGAACGCGAGCACTAATGATGTGTTTGCTGGCTGTTTATGCTCTCTGTGTGTCAGGGGCACTCACATTTAGAGAGCTCATTATGGCTGCAATTAGACTGCACCATTGCTAGATATTTAACTCCTTTTTCTTTTAAATTAGCATTTTAATAACGTGCTTTGAGCAGGGGAAACAAAATGACCATTTTTCACGGACAAACTTCCTAGCTGTAGGTGCAACTTTAATGGCAAAGTTGCAAGGGAGGTAAAATAAGATCAGGCCTGTTCCCTTCCCACCTATCCCTGCCCTCTCCCCCTTCCTCCCCGCCAGCGGGAAGGGGGGTGGGAAGAAAAAAAAAAAAAAAAAAAAACCGGGAGAGATTTTTATTTGCTTTATCGCACACTCCATTTCCTAAATTTGTTCTGCAGCCAATTATTTTCGCCTTTAAAGTCCTGAACGCTCACGCCTGATGAAAATTAGCAGCCATCTGAGTTAAACTCTGCCTGTGACCTGTGAAGAGGGCTCGGAATAATTGCGTGCATGCGTGTGTGCACGCGCGTGTGCGAGGAGCCATCCGTCCCCAACTCCCCAAGCTGCGAGAGGGTGCGCGGATGGGAGCAGCCAGCGCCGATTACGTGACGGGTATTATCAAAATATCTTTATACGGTGACCCCCAGGGCCGCTTCCCTGCAAAGGTCACCGCAATTATTTCGCCTTCGTTCATAACTCGTCGCCTGGGCCGACGAGCCCGGGGGGCGAGGGGGCGCAGCCGAGGGGCTGGCCCTGGCCACCGCGCCAGGAGGAGGGAAAGCGGCGAAGGCAACGGCTCCGGGACTTCGCCAGGAGCTCCCCAAAACGCCCGCTGGCTTCGCACCCCCAAAGCGCAAAGCCCGAGCCCGGCCCGCCCGAAAGTGGCGGCTTCGTTCCTCCGCTGGGATTGATGCTCCTAATTAATTGATGACCCCAAACCACCCACCTTCCCCGCCCCGGGATTGCTGCGAGGGCCACGGGGAGGGGGCGAGGGACCCCCGGGGCTGGGTGCACCCG
Source organism: Pelecanus crispus (assembly GCF_030463565.1). NCBI lineage: Eukaryota > Metazoa > Chordata > Aves > Pelecaniformes > Pelecanidae > Pelecanus > Pelecanus crispus. The sequence continues at coordinate 1,443,589 of NC_134660.1, read as the reverse complement.
CTGCTGCTGGGCTGGCAGAGCCACCCGAACCGGGACAGGGGGTCACCCTGCGACCCCCCAGGCAGCCAAAATTGCTCCGAGGGCCCCCAATCAGTGGGGAACCACAGCAGGGATGGGCAGGAGAGGAAGGAGGGAGACGCAGCCTCTGCGAGAACGATGCTTTAAGCGTTTCCTCTTTTGCAGCCGCGCAGCTGCACCTTAGACACCACCGTTTCATAAATACAATCCGGGTAGCGCAGGCTATAATTTGGTGATAGCTACCCCAGGACATATCTAGATACACTTCTGTTATTTTAATTAAATACTGCATTATGGTTTGTGACAACTTCATCGCTATAGCGTAAATGAATTTGGAATTAAAGTCTTACTTAGGCATTCCACTACTTCCCCCCCCTCCCCTCCACCCCTCCGTGTTACAAAGCAAAAGGCTATAAAATCAAGATGTTTGTTCATTTACAGATGGAGCAGCTTGGAAAAGGGGGGGGGAAAGGAGAAAAGGCGAGACAGTGCAGAAGCGAGCGCAAAACACCGGTGGCTTGCGAGCATCCTCGGGCGGAGGAGAGCACGACGGGGGGATGCTGAATATTAATGGTGTGCGGTACCGTTCTCCTCCGAACCGGGCTGCTCCGAACACCCCTTGCCCCGGCCGCGGGATTTCTGTGTTGTCCGCGATTCTCATTTTTAACTCTTGGTTTGTGACTGCTGCAGAGAGGACGAAGCGCTGGAAGTTTTAGACCTTTGGGGATCCGGTCCGTGGGAAGGGCACGGCGGCGGCCGGAGAGACTGAGTTATGGCAAAGGGAAACTTTTTATTTTATGCCCAGGCCTGGGAGTTTCAATTCCATCCATCTATTAACTCGTCTCTAATGAAACTAGACCGTACGTGACATTTTGCAATATAACTGCTTTAAATGTTACCACATCAATTGGTTTAAATGTTACCCGCGCCTCATGAACCGGGAGATGGTTTTATAATTATCTCCGTCTCTCTCTAACGAACAAAGATTTCTACTGTCTGCTGGTATTTTACATTAGCAAAGGAAACAAGGATGCCTGCTCGAAGCACGGGTGCTCAACAGGCTCAGACAAATAAAAATCACAAGTTGTGAGGGTGGCGGAGGTGTTGCCTGTCACCTCTCGGCAAATCGATGCCAGATTTAAAACCTTCCTGATCTATTTTGCCTACGTGCAATTGGGGTCTCACCCTCCGCTCTCCTCGCGTTCTCTCAATTGCCGATTAACCACCCCCCAAATAAAAACGACTCGCATCCATCTACCCGCACGCGCACACATATATTTGTATATAATATGTAGATCCATAAAACGACGGCAGCCCGTGAAAGTTATGGCCGGGGAGGGATGGGTTTAACGACGAGGCTCCGCTTTAATATTTCCCGTTGTCACAACCCCAAGTGAAATTTCCACTTCCATTTACGAAATAAGCTGGGAAATCGTCGGACATTTGTTATGCCGGAAACAAAAAGCTTTTTTTTTTTCTTTTTTTTTTTTCTTTTTTTTTTTTTTGCCACCCATTTGAAACAGGGCATCGCAGCAAATGTCACCACCCCCCCCTCCCCGGCAGATTAGCGAGGGGCTCGTTACTAAATCTCTGTCTAATAAAGGCAGAGTTGACTCTGGAGGAGCTGCTGGTTATAACGCTGGCTTTGGAAAATGGAAGGATTGTCACACTTAAAGACACAAATTTCCCCTGTAATATATTCGAATGGAAACCTCTGAATCCAATACTACATGGGCATATCTAATAAATTCACAATATTTCAGCCTCAACAGCCTACAACGGTTAGTTTTAAAGATTTATGTGGTAAAAAATTACTCGGTGATGAATATAGTTTATTCTGTGCAGTATTGGAGGGTATAAGGAATTAAACTACTGTCTTTAACAGTGAATTTATTATTACCTCTGTCAAAGCCAAAGTCTTTAACAGCATTTATTATAAATTTCAGTGCAAAATAAATGGTCAAAGTATGCCTTAAACCTTACCCCCCCCCAGTGGAACCACGTGCCAGCCCAGGAGAAGTTCACGGGCTGGGGGGCAACGTCTCAGCAGCCCCCCGAGACCACCACGGCTGGCACTGGGGTACTGCGGCCACGGGGAAGGGGCCACCACGGGCCCCTGCCATGGCCACCGCTGCCCCGTGGGGCCGGGGTCACCCACCGCGGAGGGCAGGACGGCGTGCTCGGAGCTGGCGCGGTGTCGGCGTGGGGCGAAAGCAGCGGGGTTGGGGGCGAAATTGGGGATGCGGCAACGGGGACGCGTGGGGTGAAAGCAGCGGGGTTGGGGGTGAAATTGGGGATGCGGCAACGGGGACGCGTGGGGTGAAAGCAGCGGGGTTGGGGGTGAAATTGGGGATGTGGCAACGGGGGCGTGGGGCGAAAGCAGCGGGGTTGGGGCGAAATTGGGGATGTGGCAACGGGGGCGCGCAGGGGGAAAGCAGCGGGGTTGGGGCAAAATTGGGGATGTGGCAATGGGGGTGTGGGGCGAAAGCAGCGGGGTTGGGGGCGAAATTGGGGATGTGGCAACAGGGGCGCGGGGCAAAAGCAGCGGGGTTGGGGCGAAATTGGGGATGTGGCAACGGGGGCGCAGGGCGAAAGCAGCGGGGTTGGGGGCAGAATTGGGGATGTGGCAACGGGGGTGCGGGGCGAAAGCAGTGGGGTTGGGGGCAGAATTGGGGATGCGGCAATGGGGGCGCGTGGGGTGAAAGCAGCGGGGTTGGGGGCAGAATTGGGGATGTGGCAACGGGGGCGCGGGGTGAGTCCCTGCGGATGGGGCAACATCTGGGACGCGGCATCGGGGACGCGCGGGCGCCGGGCATCCTCGGCGCTGCCTCGCCGGCACTCGGCCACCCTTTTGTCCTCGCCTGCGATGGGTGTCCCCTCATTTATAAAAATTACCTGGGAGGAATGAGGCTGCCAGGGGCTTGTTCTGGACGATTGGTTCCCGCCGGGGGGGCGAGGGGGCCGGCGGGGGAAGGATGGCCCTTGCTTGAATTTGACCGGTGGGTGACCGTTGCCTTCCAGCTGACCCCGCCGTCCCATCCCCATCCCTCCCAACTCGGGAGCCTCCCAGAAGGGTTATTAATGGAAGCCGAACGCCGCCGAGCCCCAGGAGCCCATCTCCGCAGCCCACCCCACCAGGGACCCCGGGGGGCTGTGCCCACCGCCCCGGGATGCAGCTGCGCGCTGAGCCCCGACCGGGCTCGTTACACGTTGGCTCCCGCACCCAAGAGCTTCGGCGCATTCGGGGGGGCCCGTGGCCACCCCCCGTGGCCTCTCCCCACGAGCGAGACGGCCCCAAATCCAGCCCAAAATGCCACTAGATGTCACCACACGCCTTTCGCTCGGGGGCCGGGGGAATGGGAATATGTCCCCCCCTTCCCCCCCTGCTTTCATTGAAAGCAATTGAGAGAATTAACTTATCCGGTTTTATGGCCTGCTTGTCACATCCAACTAAGCCCACTTAAAATAGGAAGTCTCGCTGCATTCAAATAATTATCATAACGTACAAATCACTCAGCCAGGGGACGAGGGACCAGTGCTGGGGAAAGGGACGCCACGCCGGGGTTTTTGCTGGGATTACTGCTTCCCCCTCCCCAAATTCATTCCCCTGTGGTATCAGCCTGGGTGGGCTGCACTCGAGTGGGGTAGTGGTGTTTCGGGGTCCCTGCAAAGCAGGGCGATGCGGTGGGGTACGGGCTCTGCAGCTCGGCCAGCACCAGCCGTGACCCCCCTGGCCCCATTATCCCTGCGGCACTGGGGCCCAAGGAAGCGCTGGTGGCACTGGAGGTGCAAGAAGGAGCCTCCTGCCCGGGTCTGGGGGGACGATGAGAAAAGCCCTCGACAGCGGCATCCCCTGGGCTGCCCTTGCCCGGGCAGGACCGTGCGTGCCCCCCGCCGCAGCATCCCCCACCCTCCCTGCGCCCGCAGCCCCGGGGCTGCCGAGTGCCCCCCCCCAGCTACTGATGTCCACTAACCCCCAAATCACTTTTCCCCGCTGTCGATGCTCGAAATGTCAGACAGGACCCGAGCAGCAGCCGGCGTGTGTTTCAAAGACACCAGATGGATTTTTATATTAGCTACTATTTCATGTTCAGACAGAGCGACCGCACCGCTAAAACGGCAGCCTCGATGCTGCCGAGTTTGCTTCTGAGATTAATTTTGCGAAATTAATTGGGACAAGATTGAAAAGGAAATTAAAATGCAGCTGAGTGAACAGGCTTTTCAAACACCTTTCCCCCCCCTCCCTTCGCCACCTCCCTCCTTTCCCCCCCCCGCCAGCCCCGCGCCGCCTCCGTTCTGCGGCGGCCGCGAGCATCCGTCGCGCAAAGTAATTTACGGGGGAAAAGCTCTCAGGACCGATCGGTTACGTGTGAGGAAGCCAGCACAAGAGTCGCAATCTGGAGCCACTGAAGAGAGCGAAAACCCTGCCGCGACTCCAAGCTGTGTCCCCGGAGCTGGCGTGGGGGGGACTCAAGCCGCTTGGCCATCGGCGGGATGGAGCCAGGCGCTGGCAGCGGCGTGGGCAGCCCGGGCGGCGGGCATCGCCCTTAGGGACGGCTGTGGGTTGCTCCTGGTGTCACCCCCCTGGATAAACGAGGTTACGAGCCGGGGCTGTGGGTTCAGTGCCTGGAGCACGTCAGCCCCGTCCGGGGGGGGGCAGCGGGTCGCTAAACACCACCGCAAAGTGCTTTGAGATCCGCAGATGGGGAATTCTCAGCCTTCCAGAAAGGGACGGTGAAGCCCAGACTCAAAGCTGCTCTCTGCTGCTGCCAGGGATGCAGCTGCCTCCGCGGGGACGCGCGGGAGCTGGCCTCAAATACGCCGGCTAAAAACGTCCGTGCCACGCTGGCTGCAAAGCTTCGGGGAGGTGGATGAGCAGCCAGCGCCCCGTGCTGCGGCTCCGGCCTCGAGGGCTCCGACGGATGGACAAAACCCCCAAGGGAGGCCCTGCCGCCGCCGCCGCCGCTCTCCCGCCCATCGCTGCGGCACCCGATGGCCCGTGGCCACCCTGGGGACATCCAGTGGCTACCGCCAGGATGCAAAAGTAAACCTGATTCTTTTTCTCAGCTATAAAAAGTGGCCTTGGTCTTAACAAGCCTGCGACTTGGAGGTGCTCCTCATCTCCAAAGGTCCGTACCTGCCACAGCTGAGCCACCGCTGCACGTGCCGCCCTTCCCCACACCGGGTCCGCTTGCCCTTCCCAGGGTGGGCACCCCCCAAGGGCAGACGGGGCGCAACCACCGAGCTCATCGCTGTTCCCAGGCCAGAGCGGGGTGCAAAGCGCACTGCAAAACGCCATCCACACCACGCAACCCCCCGGGTTCATCGCTGTCCTTCGGGTGCAAAGTGCATCGCAGAACCAAAGCGCAGCCCCCCCCGCCCAAGTTCATCGCTGTTCCCGCACCGTGTCGGGGCGCGAAGCGAATTGCAAAGCACCACCCCCAAAATGCAGCCCCCCAAGCTCATTGCTGTCCTTGGAGCACAAAGTACACTGCAAAACAAAGCGCAGGCCCCCCCAAGTTGATCACTGCTCCTGCACCGTGTTGGGGTGCGAAGTGCATTGCAAAACACCACCAACAAAACGCAACCCCCCCCCAAGTTCATTGCTGTTCCTGTGCCAGATCAGGGTGCAAAGCACATTGCAAAACATCACCGACAAAACGCAACCCCCCCCAAGTTCATTGCCCTTCCCGTGCCAGATTGGGGTGCCACGCGCATTGCAAAACATCACTGACAAAACGCAACCCCCCCAAGTTCATCGCTGCCAGCTGGGGCCACCGTGGTCCGGCGGGGACCGGCTGGGAGCCAGGGCAGAGACCTGCAGGGCTGGGAGAGGGTCACAGCCACCCCTGGCTCTGCTCTTGCCCCCGCAGACCCGTTAATGCAAACACTTAATTTATTCACCTGTGTGCGCTTGCCGAAGGGAGCCCTGGTCACACCCGGCTGAGCAACTCAATTACCCCTGTAATACCTGAGCAACAGCACGTACAGACTCCATTACCGTGGAAAAAAAAAAAAAAAAAGAAAAATAAAATAAGCTTGCTTTGGGGCATTTGAAATGCCACGTGTGAAGGCAGGGGGTACGGGCAGGAGTGGCATCGATGGGGCGGTCGCAGAGGGGGGGAGCGGGATGCCTCCGCTAAATTTCTAATTTAACTCTGCTTTGGACCTTGATTTTCACCAATTTCATCAGTTCTTGATCTTGCCGTTGAGCCCCAGCCCCACGACAAGGAACACGGGGCCGCCGGCGCTACTCTTACCTTGCTTAGGACGTAGATGAGGTCTCCGCGGTGGAAGGAGAGCTCGTCGGGATGCTCGCTGCTGCAGTCCCACATCCCTTGGTAGTAATTGGCATAATCTTGCCAGGGTCCTCCTGAGGAAAAAAGAAAATAAAAGTCAGGGTGACAGGGAATTATCCGGGGAAATATTGGGGTTGTGGGGTGGGGTGTTGGGGGAGAGGGGCTGGTATTTGTCGGGGAAAGGAAGGAAATGTTGCTGTTATTAATTTTGCATTTCAATTAAAAGGCAGGGCCCAAAGAGGCACTGCAAGAAAAAGGGGCTGCTCAATAAATAAATGCAATATCTATCAGTAAATACACATAAACACACTGATAAACGTTTCAGCTTCAGGAGACCCTGAATTAAAGCTGTTTACTACAAACCACAAAGGGAGCCAAAGATGCCTTCCCTCTCTCCCAAGTCCTTCGTCTCCTCCTTGGGCTCAAACCTCGCTGTCCCCGAGGCGACATCCGTAACCTGGTCAAGAGGGGACCCGTGGCACCAGCGCCAGCTCCGCTGAGCAGCGTCCCCACCACGGCGAGAGCCATGCCAGAGGCCACGGAAGAGGAATACCAGTAATTAACACGGGTATTTGCACCGGGCCTCCGGCAGCATGCTGCTGGGGAAGGTGATGGCCAAGTTTGTTTATTAATTAAAGAAGCCAAGCAGGGGATTGCAGCCGATGGAGCAGGACCTGCTCAGCAAGCAAACAGCACCGACTGCTCGGCCCGGAGCGCCCGGAGCCGGAACAGGGGCAGGAGGAGAGCAGGGAGCAAACATCTGCCTTCACCCCCCATTCCTGGGAGGTCAGAGAAGCTCCCAAACCTTCCATGGCATGATACAAGCTGATAGCTCAGGTCTCAATCTTCCCATCGAGCTGTGAGTTTGGGAAAGCAGAGCCTTTGCTTGTGTGTGATCACAGTCTGCTGCGGAAAGGGAAGGGAACGTGAGCCAGCAAACTCTTTTTTTCCCTTTTTTTCCCCCTTTTTTTTGGGGACACACACACAAATGATCTGTTTGCTGAAAGCCATAGGTTTGGGCTGGTGAGACCGTTGGCAAATGGTGCCAAGGCTGGGGACCGCCCTGGGCTAAACGTGCACGTGGGTTTTGTGGGAAATGTCACTGCAGCGTGTCCAGAATGAAACATTTCCACCTTTGCCATCTCAGAACGGCATTGCCCACCCCAGAACGTGGCCCAGAGACCAGAGCCACCACGACAGGTGGGTCCCCGCCGCGGGGACAGAAGCATCCCGCCGTGCAAAGGGACTGGATGAGCCTGATGCCAAGGTCTCGCAGAGCCCCGCGACTGGAGGAGACGCTGCTCTGCCCAGTTCGCGGGCTGGGGAAGTGACTTGTGCCAGCACATCCAACAGACCCTTCGCAGCATCAGGAAAAGCACCCAAAGAAACCAGATTCACGGTTTTCAAGCAGACAAGACAACTGTTAAAACGTGCTCCTGGACCAAAGGCTTCAGGCAGGAGACTGCTCTGATGGCACAGCACCAAAGTGGGGGAGAATCCAGATGTCACGACACGGGCAGCTCCGGGATGTGACCCCCATGGATAATTAAACTCAGTAAAACCACATTCTGCTGGGGGCGGATTCGAGCACCGGGGCTGTACCAGCGATCTGTGCTGCTCTGCCACGCGGCTGAACCAAGCCCAGAAAGCATAAATAGAAAATATTGAGCACATGTTGGAGGAAATGTTTCTAATATGGTATAAGGGACCGAGTGATAAGGGTGCATCTGGAGTACTGTGCCCAGATTTGATCACCTAAATATGAAAAAGGACATTACAGAGATGGATAATGGCACGGCAGGGAGCAACTGGAATGACTCAGGGACTTGGGGAACTTAAATAGAAAGGCTGGGAAAAAAAAAAAAAGTAGGTCTGCATCCTTTGGAAAGTATTAAAGGGGGAGCACGCAGTGGCAAGGAAAAGATTGTGAAGGGAATAGAAGGAGTAGGAGCTACTGAGTTATTTAAGCTTGTGCTAAGTGCAGGAACCAGAGGTTATGAACTGGAGGCAGAGGAAATATCAGGGCGTGCGGGCGCTGAGCAGGAGGACGAGGCAAGCGGCAGCTTTGGTAGGAGCCGGCAAGTCGTGTAATTAACACAAAAGGTCGTTACGGGAGGGTGTGAGGACAACACCACGATGCAGAGAATAACCCGCGGCGGGGGGACGGCGCTTGGCACCAACCTGCTGCTGTCCCCTGTGAGACGAGGCTGGGGAAAGGCTGCTCCGGGGGTGTCTGAAGCACCAGTTATTCCGCGGAGCACCACCACTAACGTGCTGGCAAAGAGATTTAAACGCAGCGATCCCCCCGGCAGCCTCTGCTCCCCTTCAGAGCTCTGCTCCTGTCACTAACGCACTGCAAGGCGAAGGGGGTTTGGGTTGAGATAGGAAATACATCTTCCTACAAGACGTTTCCAGAGCCAAAAGTGCCCATTCCCCACCCAGAGCTCCCCCGGGACAGGAATCCCAGACGCCTGCTCGCCCGCAGGGAGGATGCTGCCGGGAAGCTGGAATCAGCCTCGTTGGAATTGTCCCTTGTTTACCGGGAACGCTTGGGAGGTGCCTCCCTATCCCCCATCTGCTCTTCCCCGCTTAGCAAAGGAACAAGAGGACCTTGGAGCATCTGGCCATGCTGTCAAGGAGCGGAGAAAGGAGAAAACGAGACTTTGCAGAAGCCGCGCGCGTGAGCGTCGACATGATATTCTGCGAGTACAAAGGGAGAAAAATTTTCCAGCCCACAGGAAGGTTCATGCTCCCAAAAGTTTGTGCATTTTTCCCAAGTCGGCTGGTTGGATGGAAGGTCTCAGCCCTCCCTCCGACCCTGCCTTCTAGAGGTCAGAATTAATTGCATCAGACGAGGAAGATGCCTCACGATGAAAGCACGGTCAGGCTCTGCGCTTCTTTCCCAGCCACAGCTTCAAAAGCAACAAAGCTGTTCGTGCCAGCTACCAAGAATATCTTGTTAAAATTAGGGCCGTTTGCAGAAAAGGGATCCGGGCTCCCATTTTAGCACTTAAAGTTAAGGCCAGGCAAGGGAGAACTTCACTCTGCAGCCTCCACAGGGGACGGTGGGTGTCCGTGATCCCCCCGACCTGCCAGCTCCAGGCTGGGTGGGATGTGGCTCGCATCCAGACGAGCCATCCCGGGACTCCTGCATTACCCCGCATTAATTCTGCTCACTTTTACAGAAAAGAGGTTTTGTTTAAAAAGCCCCAATGCCCCGTCTAGATACTTAAATCTGCGTTCAGGGCAGAGCCGTGATTTCAGTGTGACTGATTTACACTGATGTAAATGGGACGAGAGCCTGCTCCCATGTTTATGGGCCTTGGGGTCATTAAGAAAACCAGCCAAATGTGACAACCGCATCATTTTCTTCTGCAGCCTGAGCAGCCCCAAGCAGGGGCTGTGGGAGAGGCACGATCCACCCCGACCCCTTTGCTTCGGGCATGTTGCCTCAGAAGCCTGTTGATGCTGAAACCTAATGACAACCGTCGGCAGCTCAGGGGTTTTCACTGCTGTGCTCATGCTAGGTGAAACCTCCTGCCACGCTAAGCGCAGGAGACTGTGGCAGGAGGCAGGCTGCGAGGCTTTTTTATTTTCTAAGTAGAGGAATTTTGCTCTGTTTGTATTCAATTGGTAAGCTCGCACTGCAGCAGCAGCCCCGAAGCCCGTCCAGCACAGAAGGCAGGGATTCAGCAGCCTTGAGCGAAGCAAATGGGTGTCTTGGCAGGAGCAGCCTGAAGCTCTCAGCTGGATTTGCTGGGCTGCTCCAGCATTGTGGCATCCTTGTGGTTCTTAGAAATTAGAAACAATAGTTTGCCATTAGCCAAATGCTCATCTGGCACTTTGGCCGTGTGATATAATTAAGAAATAGCCCCTTCCCTCCCTCCCTGCAGCCCGGCCCTCTGCTCAAGGACTCCCGTCATCTCTTTCTCGCCCTTGGTCCGGTTGGACAGCAGCACAAATTACCAAAGCAAAAGGCACGAGGGCCGGGGTTGCTGGTGCTGCGATAACCTTTCCCTCTTGAAACGTAGCCCAGCATTTCAGAAGCGAGAGTCTAATATATTATTTAGTGTAAAAACAGACACAGGACTTAAAGCAATCATGACAATGCTAATAACTAAACCAGTTACAACGATTAACAACAATTACAACCGCCAGGCAGATGCTAATGAGTACGAGCAGGGTGTTTAAACGGCTGGCAGGGCTGTGACAGGCAAGAGCCAAAATCCTCGGGGTGGCCTTGGGGTGCAGGTTCATCACCACCTCTGGCACCAGCCTGCCACGGAGCCGTGCGCTGCACCCCACGGACCCCCACCCCGAGCTGCAAAACCCGCGGGGGAGCTGTTTTTCTACCGCCTGGTCCTTTGGACGTTTAAACGCTGGGGCAGTTGTGAAAGGCAAAGAAAAACATGCGTGTGTGCACGCGTGTCCCATCACCTTCTGCTTGCCTTACCCCGTGCCGAGGAGTCTGCAGGAAGAGCACGCAGTCCCGCTTTATGACCGCAGTACAGTTTATAAAGATTGGGACGTCGTTTTTCCCGAGCTCGGGTGCTGGTACCGGCTGCAGCTGCCACATGCTCCAGCGGCCAAATAAGTCATCATGCCGGCGGGTGGGAAACAAGCTCCGCAAAACCATGAGGAGTGGAGAAACGCTGACTTGCTCCGGTCCTAGCGAGCAGCTGGGACTCAGCCCCGTCTGTGCTACCAAGATTTCAGTAAAAACAGGCCTGAGCGCCCTCCTGAGCTGGGGACAACCGCCCGGGAACCATCCAGCGGGGGTTGATGTTGGCCAAAGGGCTCGTTGGACGTTGGATCAGGCTTTCCAGAAATGCCAGGAAGTTGGGCATGGGGGCTCTCGGACCACTGGAAGGGGTAAACCAGCTGAGCAATGCTTGGGGTGCTCGTGCTTTCAGGAGAGCACAAGCATGCGTGAAGCTGGTTTAGCCACCCACCATCCACAGCATCCGACACCGAACCCCTCCGGTCTCCATCACCCAACAAGCGGGATGCCTGCTGTGGGTGCCTGGCCGGGCAGGCACCCTGCGAGCCAGGCATCACTGGGGCGAGACCGTCCCCTCCAAGCTCCGGAGTGGGAGGATGGTGCGGGAAGCTCTCCCGAGCCGGGCTTTGCCAGGAGGATGTGTTTCACCATGCGGTGAAGAGCAAGCAGGGCGGCAGGAAGCCCTGGGCCAGTCCAGCCCCAGCTGCTCAGACACAAGCACTGCTTTCCTGCGCCGGGGAGGAAGCGGCGATGGAAAGCAAAGCAGGTGGGACCGGGGAGGAAACAGATCTTCCGCTCCCATCCCATGGTGCAGGTCCTTAAGGAAAAAGCAGGGGCGGGGACCCTGGTGACCATGGCAGGCTCTCGGGCTGATGGTTCCGGGCAGGCGGTGCTGGTTCCTGGGGTGGTGGTGTGCGTCCTTCCGGCTTCCCGCGGCGAGATCCCTCCCTGCGGCCGCTTCCTCTGGGCCATGACTCGCTTCCTGCGCTCCCTCCAGGCTGTTCCTGCCCCAGCTCCTCGGGATGCGCCGGCAGGGCTGGCTCCCACTCCGTGGTCCAGGATGGGATGAGGGACAGGGACGGCTGTGCCTCCATGGGAGACGCATCAGCACACAGATCCCATCAGGCAGGGGAGGGGATGGACGCTGGGGCTCCTCCATGGAGACTCACTAAGGCCACCCCCCATGGGGTGCCTGGCCAAAAAGGAGAGGCATTCCCCAGGCCCGTAGCATGGAGAAGACGGGGAGAGCTCCCCAAGCTTGAGTTGTCTGAACTTCACCAGTTGCAGAGACTCCTCTGTCACCCATCAGCCTGCTCTTGGGGACCCTCCCATCCTCCAGCGCACCCCTCCATCACCACCCGCACCCCGGGATGCGCGAAGGCGGCCGGACTCAGACCCCCCCAACCATGACCTGGAGGTCCTTTGGGATGGCCAAAGTAGGGTGGGCTCTTACCGCTTCCCTGTCTGCTCCAGTCATCGTCGCTGTCCTCTGGGAAGGGGGGCTCCAGCTCCTCTTCTGGGGGGGAAACAGAGCAGAGGAGTCAGGGGAAGGGCTGTGAGCGTTACTGCTGCACCAAACCCCCAGGCAGGCAGAGGGCTGCGAGAGCATCCGACTGTCAAAATAATAAATTCCCGGCTTAATTGTGAAGAGTGGAAGGGAGGAAGTCACAGACAATATTTTAAAACGTGTTGCATAAAAATATGAATTGTTGTTAACACTGGTAAAAACAAATCACTTATTATAGGCTCATAAATTTAGGCAGCACTTTGCCAAGTGCCCTATAGGAAGAGATGCTTCCTGTGCAGGACTCGCAGCCCAGAGAAAACGAGACGCCGAGGAGAAATGCCAGGACAGAAACGCGAGGAAGGATGGGGGACAAAAGCAGAAATTAAGGAGGAGAAAGAAGACCCCAGGCGGTGGAGGGCAGGCTGGCGCGGCTACGGAGGATGGGGAAAGAGGATGCAAGAAAATAATAAGAAATGGTACTGTGGAAAAGGTTAAGGACAGAGGGGCTGGAAGTCACGGGGAAGCCCTGCGGAAATGCCTAGTGACTGATGGGAGAGAGGATCTATACACAAATAAGTTTAAATAAGATTATTTAACACCAAGCCAGGTACAACCCATCTGGCCTGAGCTGCTCTGGGTGCTGGAGTAAGTTGGGTGCACAGCACCCACAGGAGCTGCCGTCACAGCCCAGCCTTCCTTCTGCAACCATAAAGACTAGAAGCAACCCAATAAAATAATACAAATAAAACTCAATTCTGAAACACGTCAGAAAGCCAGCGCTCATCGTTCATCTGCACCTCTTGCACTGCTGCTGGGGAGCACGGGGCAGCCCGGGCACGGCTGAGCCCGGTGCAGAGGAGGTGTCCCCGTTGCACCTCAGGGGACATGGCTTTGCTGTCACCTTTAGGCAGAGCCAACAGAAACCAAGCCCGGGTCTTCTGCCGATCCCACGGCACCCCATCGCAGGGCAGTGAAGTGCTGCTGCTGCTGCTCGGCACTTCCCGAGGACACGGCCCCAGCCCCAGCCGTCTCTCCCACTCGGCGCTGATCAATGCAAACCAGGTCAGACCTCCGCTGCCAATTACAAATTGCATCCCAAGTTGGAGGGTCACTGCAACTGCTCCCCCATTAGACGGGAAGCAGCACCAAAGATCTTTTCTAAATAAATCAGACTTTATTGTAAAACTCGGCCACTGACGAGACAGAACCTCATTAGCATTGATTTTAAAATAAATTATTGAAAGTGGCTTTTGCCTGCTCTTTGCATTTGTAAAAGAGAACATAAATGTATTTGTAACAGCACTCTCTCCCCATCATTCCCATGCACGCACCCCAAACCCTCACATCTGGAGTCCCTTATACTTTAACCAATGGCACCATATCCCCTAATCCCATCTCGGCACGAGATGGAGGGCAGTCAAACCATCTCCCGTGCCTGTGCGCCATGAAAACCCCAGCGCCATCCTCAAAAGCGGGGCAACATCGTTCCCCCACCGCTGCGGGTGACACCTGTGCGCAGGGGCTCCCCACGGCTGCCCCCGCCTCTGACCCGTGCCGTGCACACCCCTCCGGCTTGCATCCGTGCCTGCATCCTGCAGGCACCGCTTCCATCCCGGAGCCAGGCTGTCCTCAGGAAACCTCTTCCCAGAGCCCTTCTCGCACCTCCCGGCACGCACACATGCTCCTTGGGAAGCGTCAGCTGGCGCTGGCGCAGGAAAATACGTGCCACGGAGGAAAAGCTGCCGCTGGGCTTCCAAGATGAGCAAAGCTGCGGGAATCCTGCGTACGGAGGGGGCTGGCACTGCCGGCTCCCTGCCTGGACGTGGTGCTGGGCAGTGGTGGGTGCCCCCATGATCCCGGGGAGACCTATCCATCCTGCTTTCTCCTCACTTTCCTGGGAGCCCCCCCAGATTGCAGCGCTGCTCCCCCTTGCTGGCACAGCTAACGGGGAGTCACATTTACAGCCCCGAACGAGCTCAGGCAGCTCCACGGGTCCCGACCCCTCGCCCCATAGAGAGCTGCTGCTCCCCCGCATCCTCGCTCTCCGGGAGCCACGCGAGGCTTTCCAGAGCAGCCCCCTCTCCTTGTCCCACCTTGGGCCGCTTTATTCCATATTTGATGGAACGGAGCATGTTCTAACCAGAAGTCAAAGCCACGGACCGCCTCCCTGCTCGCATCGCCCAGCTGAGACATCAGCTAGGCAGCGGACTGCTCCACGGCTTGGACAAGGCGCTCCCTGTGTCTCAGCACGCTGCGCCTCAGTTTCCCTTTTTTTAGAAAGCCCCTGCCCTGCTGACCACGCTCTGTGCCTTTCCCAAAGGGTGCTTGGAGAGATCCCAGGCGATGCCCAGTCCCTGCTCTGCCTGGCACGCTCAGGGCTGGCCGCCCCGCAGCGAGCTCTTCGAGACTGATGGGCTGTGATGGACGGAGCCTTTGCAGAAGGAAGGGAGGAAACTTGCATGGGATTTTTCTCAGGAAAACATGGTGGGGAGGCAGCTGGCTGGTGTGGCTTCCCCTCGGCTGGCAGCAGCCAGCTCCACTTGCCCTCCTGCACCCCAACTTCTCCCGCAGCAGGGCCAGCCGCAGCCTCTCCCTGCCCGCAGCGTGGGCGCAGACACCCTGCGATGGCCGTGGGGAAGGGGCTAATGCTGGGCGCTGCGGCACGCCGGCCCCAGGCACCGTCCCTGCAGATTCTGAGCTCTGCAGTTTGTGAACGGGGCTGTGGGGACGCAGCAACTCCCCGCCACGCCGCAGCCCTGCAGCCTGTTGCAGCCACCTGCTTTTCCGAGTCAAGTCTGGAAGCGATGCTCTGCCTTCCCAGGGCCTGGGTGTTTGATGCCAGCCAATATCTGGCTTTTTATAGTGACGAATCAGAGGCAAACGCTGAAAAATGCAGCTCCTGGGGGCTGTGCTGCTTCCCCCTATGCCGCCTCCCTGTACGGAGCATCACAGCCTCGGCCATATCACTCTCGGGGAAAAAATGCCCTTGCATCCCCATGGGCAGCCGCGGGCACCCACACGTGGGGTCTGGAGCCTCCCAGCAGCCCCCAGCCCCGGGCATGGCCGGGGAGCCGGCGGGCTGTGCACCCCACCGCTGCACCGGCGCAGCCTGGGCGTTGGGCAGATTCTCAGAGGAGCTGTGTTTTAATGTAGCAATTTGATTCAATTTTCCACTCTATAAAATTACCCATCACTGCTCGTTGCTTCCTAACAGACACCTTCACTCTTAATTTAACAATCCTATCGAATTCTGCCAGGGAAATTGGAAAAATTTATCACCTGTGAAATTTTATTTTTCCTTGGTTGTATCTGTTTTTGTAAAACTTCATTAACAACGATGACTTGCTGAGGAAATTATCTCTTCATCACCCCCCCTTTCTTTTTTTCCCCTCTCCCTCTTTCTCTCTCTATTTTCACTCAGGACACGAGGGAGGCAGCCGGGCCCAGAGGAGACCCCAGCTTGGACGGGGACTTTCCCTGCGCTTGCTGGGGGGTCCGAGGGGTGCAAACGGCCGGGGGGGACGAGCTCAGAGCAGAGCAAACCTCTCCTCCCTGCCCAAGCCCTGCAGCTGGTTTCTCACCACTCGCGCGCTGGGCATCTGCCTCTACAGCAACGTGCCACCACCACCGACCTTCAACCAGGCGGGGAGCTGGGGTGTGCGGGGGGTGCCAAACTTGCCCAGATGGGAGAGCTGTGGCTTTGCTTCCCGCTGGCAGCATCCTGCGGGGTGTCCGAGCCGCGTCCCTGCGTGTCGGTGCGATTCCAGCCGCGGGCTGGAGGCAGGATGCTCGCTGGCCGGAGAGCAGATGCGACGCGGGCAGGGGCAGCTGTCCCGCAGCTCCTGCCTGCACCTTGGCTCGGTGCAGCCGCGACGCCGGGAGCAGGACGCTTGGCCGAACCCCAGGGACCGCAGCCCCTGCACAGCAGCAAAGCCCCCGGGATGCCTGTGCACCGGGGCAGAGGGATAGTGCAAAAGCCCTGCTAAAGCAAGGGGCTTCAACCCTGCTGCTTGTGGGGTTTGGGCTGGTGAGCAGCCTGAGACGCAACCCTTCGGGCCACCTTCGGAACCTCTTAGCAAGCTCTTAAGAAGCTGGGATGGGCAGGACAGATGGCACAGTAAAACCCCACAGTTAAAGGGAGGGTTTGGCTGGGATGTTCCCTCCTCCACTGCAATGCTCTGCAGCCCCAGCGTCAGGGCACCGATCCGTCCGCAGGAGCAGGAGTGCAACATCCGTGGGAGCCAAGGGTAAACCTGGCTGGCAGGGTCAGCTCCAGCTCTTTTGAGGCACTGCATCCCGGAGCGGGGGCAACGGAGGGGTCTGTCCCTAAATCAACCCTGCGCAAGCTCCCAGCAGGGTCACCATTAGCCACATGTGGAACAAACCTCACATCTAACGTCTACTCTGCAGTCAGTGTCGGCAGCCGCAAGGCAGCGAGGAGTCGGGCACAGCTGCCAAAGCAGCCAGGGTTGCCGAGAGCCCTCGGCCTGACGGACCGTCAGCACTTCGCACGCACCAGCCTGGGGACCGCGGCGCGGGGGCTCCTGCTGCGCGCAGGGATCGCTGCAGGTACGCCCGCAGGAGCGGAAAGCTGCTGCCCAAATCGCTGAGGACGTAAACAGAGGAAGGGAAGGTCAGGAAGGAAAAATGAGAGATGGGCAGAGGCTGAGGCTTTGCTCAGGGTTGCAGAGGCAGCTCCGGAGCCCCGGCTCCGCTCCCAGCAGCTGTCTGGATGCCACTTGCAAACCACTGAGCAGAGATTTCCTTTGGCAGCAATAACAAGACAAAGATCTCAGGCACCATAAAACTTTCTGGTGCATTCAATATTTTTTTTTTAATCACTACAAATATAAAGTTCTGAAATAAATAAGAAGAAACAAAGACCTATTTTGCATCTCTGAACGCAGACACCAAGGTACCCTGCTCTCGGGGATGCAGAGAGCTGGGTGTTCCCAACCTCAGCGCAGAGCCAGAACAGCGCATGTGTTTGAACAAGGCTCAGGTGACCTGTTGACCAAGCCCTGGGGCATGTCACACTGTGATTTCTGCTATGACGGTAAGAAACGTTGCAGACCGTGTCACCCTCACAGGCTGTTTGGTTCTGTGCCAGGAAGATTGCTCCTGGCTCCTTTAACCAGCACCAGCAGCCGCTGCCCTGCTACCTCCAGACCTCGTGCACTGTTAGTGAACAAGCGCTAGTCTTTAATGCACTTATTTTATCATCTCTTGGAAGGCCAGTAATTGTGTTACAGCCATGACTGCATGCCCAGAAGGGAGCATTTTCATCATCTAAAGTCTGATTTTCCAGGTAACACAGCCCAGAGATTCCACTCTCACCAAACTTAATATTACTTGAGCTGAAAGGAGCACAACCTCTAAAAGCCACCTTACCTGAATTTACAAACCCTCCTCCTCACCAGAACAGAAAGGGTTTACTCTTGTGGTCCATCAAACAGTCTGAACAAAGGTCAAACCTTTGCGTTATGGGTCCGTTAAACTCAGCAAAGCCCTAGATGTTCGTTCCCATCAATGAGTGATGTGGCCAAGGTCTCCTGTCACGTTTGCAGGGCTAAGGCTGGAGGATGGCTCAGGTTTTAACCTACTTATTTGGTTGCTTACCTGGCAAAACCTCGTAGATGTCATCATCTTCCATCTCAACGTTTGGCTCATCCTGATTCAGGGTAGTA
Organism: Pelecanus crispus; assembly: GCF_030463565.1. Lineage (NCBI taxonomy): Eukaryota > Metazoa > Chordata > Aves > Pelecaniformes > Pelecanidae > Pelecanus > Pelecanus crispus. Next base: position 1,425,577 of record NC_134660.1, on the reverse strand, counting down.
TTGTGGGATGCTGTGTTCGCAGAGTCGGAACTGTCCACATCATTGTAGGGCTCTTCTTGGTCCTCCTCATCACATGGGATAGTGAGGGAGCCCAGGTCTGGCAGGAGGGAGCAAAAGCATGGTGAAAAAGAGCAAATCAAAGTACCAGCTGGATGCTGGCACTTTCAGTGAGTTGAAATCAAGTAACAAAGCCTGCGCCACCGTACTTTGTGCTCGCTATGGACCTGCAGGGAGTGAACTGTCCCCTTGCTTGGCCCATGAGCTCCTGGTGCAAAGAATATGGGATGAAGGCTGAGACTAGGCTAAAACAAAGGAAAAGCCCAAGAAAGGATGGCAAACGTCAGAGAACAAAGTCAAATTCAACAAGTGCCTCAAGGAACTGAACCTGACCCCATTCCTGGGCAGCTGCCTGTGGTTTCCAGAGGGTATCCACAGGCAGGGCCAGAGTCTTGTCTCAGTATTGCTGGTCTCAAACTGGAGAAACTCCAGTGGAGCCAAACCCCATCCTTCCTCAGCCAAGGACAGAACAGCAGACCTGCAACCCCAGTGGTGAGGAGCGATTGCCACCCTTTTCTTGTCCCACTTGGTGACATTTGCAGCCTTTGAGAGATCACACAACTCTATCCTCTAAAAGCAGCCAAAGGCTCTCAAGCTGAACCCAAATGCCTGTGGGCTCCAAACCACCACTTCTTTTTACCCACCTGCTCCAAAGAGCAAAGCCCCAGAACCTCTGTTTTTGCTAAGAGGGGATGCTGGGACCTCAGCAAGGTCTTGGCAATGAGCACAAGCCCACCCATTGCTGGAGGGAGCAGCCCAAGCTGGGTGGGAGGATGCTGCCAGGATCTGCTCGAACAGGGCATGCGGGCTTGGACCAAGCTGCCGGACTCACCCTTCAGGAGGAACTGGATCTGATCCACCCAGGCTTCAGCCTCTGCTGGGCTTGGGGCTGTGAACTGGAGAGAGGTTCACCTGTTACCGTGCTGCTTCTTGTATGTAGGAAAATGATTTGCAGCTGGAATAGGGGATGGAGATCCTGGATCTGCCATTCCCTACCCTGTGACTTTGGAAAAAGCCATTTCACTTCTTTATCTCCCTATTCCAAAGGGGGAAACAGAAGCGGAACAAAGCTAGACTATCCCAGAGGAAGGCTGTCAAGCCTAATTCATTAAAATAATTCAGATGAAAACCACAATCCCCACTGAATATACTATACTGACTCTGAACTCTCTACATCCAGAATCTCCCTGAAGCTCAGGAAAGCTCTCATGCACACTTTGTGGATTGGGCCAGGTTTTTCATTACACCAGTTTTTAGGCTCCCCCCAGATGCTCAACAAATGGAAGGTTTAAATTTAACCTGGCTCTGAACTGCTTATTAAAAAATGGGCTTTCCAAACCCAAACCTCTAATGCCTCCAACCCATGATCTCACTTAATCCTTGTGCCCCACAAGTGCTAAGAGAGCCCAGGGTCACCCTTGCGCCAAGGGAAGGTCCACGTTGAGATGACCTGCCCAGAAGGAGAAGCATCAGCACCTTCTGCACTGCTGCTTGGTTTGTTTTACCATGGGGCTTGGAGATTCACAGCCTCCCTGACCCTGCAGGTCCAGCCTGCGCCCCAGCCCTGGCAGCGCGTGCTTTTGTGCCTAGTGCTCAAACCAGCACAGAAGGTCCGTTTCTTCCCCCAGTTCCTACCTCGTAGGTGCGTTTGCCAGGGCAGATTAACTCGAAACAGCATCTTTTTCGAGAGTCTTTGCGGAGATGGAAAGCCAGCCGGGCACTATAGTGCTCAATGGAGAAGGTGCCTTTAGGTTGCTTGCCTGCAAGAAGAAAAATATGCTAAATCTGCAGCTTGCATCTTTTTATCAAGCTCGCAGTACTGCTGGGTGGTGCAGACGTCTGCTGCCCGCATAGGGAAACCGAGGTACACCACATGCCAACGAAAAATAGCCAGAAAAAACCCTTCCGTCTAAGCATGTTCACTCCCAGGAAATCCAAAGGGAATATTATAAAATCTTCATAAAGACACAGTAAAGAGGATGCCCTTTTGAAACCTCAGGAGATTGCAAACAGCCAGCGAAAGGTTGCCGGGGTCAGAAGGTTGCATGAGATGAGCCGGTTGTAATGAAGCAGAGACCACTGTGTACTTGGGGAAATATGATACCAATGATTATTCTGCTGGTAAGGCATTAACGGGCTGGCGTACAGGAAGAAATACTTAGTGGGGCCTTTGAGAATTGGCCTACAGATCTTGCCGATGCACATGCACGGCCGGTGTCAGCCAGGGTGGAGAGGAGGAACTTCACTGCGGTCATCCGAGGCGTCTTTATTTACCCCAGCTCATTATTTCCTTATGAATCTTCTTGAGGAAGTGCGGGAATACAATTCAGGCGGTTGCTCTGAACATTTTTTTGATTTGCAGATCCTTAAAAAACTTCCAGGGGTGAGGTTAAGCCCTGCGTAAGGATTTCAGCCCATCGATAACAGGTTTGCTTTACTCTGTTGTCTTCCGGAGACCGTTTGGAAGCTGACAACTGCTTGTCCCTCGCAAAAACAACCAAATATCAACCCCTGGCTTCAACGCCTACCTCTGCTGGCAGCTGGCTGGGAAAGCCTGAGCAGCTCCTACCCCTGCACATACCCTGCCAGGGTGAGAGGAGTTGGGAAGCTTGTTCGGAAACAAAAAGTGCTCGAGGTCCTCAGACAAAGGGCATGGAAAAAGGACAGAGACCCAGCTTCATCCCCGCGTCCCGCTGGAGCCGAATCCTGTCCTAGCTGCGGACTGGTCACTGTAAACCAAGGATCTACGGGTGTGTTTTGCAAGCCGTTTTCATGCCGTGTTTCTGGATGGGTGGAAGAGAGGAGGGCCATATATCTAATCATGCCAAACTCTGTTGGAGATATTAGCTGTCTGTTTATATGTACCTGATGGAGCATGACTGCAAAATATTTATATACACTGACACATGGATTATATACAGTCACTTAGGGGGTTGAAGCCCAGCTGATGGCTAATGGAAAACTTGGTACATCATTTTATTTAGTCGCAGCTCTGTTCCTGTGTCTCTCTCCTCTTGTTCCATATCCATAAAGGTGCTGGGGGCGGGGGGAAGAAAAAGCAAGCCAAGATCTCCCTTTCTAGGAGGACCTGCGTGTTACGCCTCGATAGGGAATTACAGCCTTCCCCAGGTACATGCTGTTCTCTCGTCAGATGCCAGCCTGTCCTTCAGCAAGGGCTCTCCCATTCTCTTTTCCAGCCCCGTCCATGCCCTCAGCCACCACCCACAGTTTGGGGACTGGAGGCAGGTATCTCACCACTTACTTTTCTCATTGGCGTAGTAGTAAAAGGTCCTTTTGTTGAGGACACACCACCGCTTCTGCCACTCTGACCCAAAAAAGCTGTGCTCTAGAAAGAAAAGGACAGCAAAAGAGTAAAAAAAACATTCATTTCTGTTCTTTCATTGTATGCTTCAGATGAATATTTAGGGGAAAGAAGAATTTTTTCTCAACAAAATCCTGCAGATTTCTGGCACAAAATTCAGGCAAGCAAATTTAGACACAAAACCTCAACCAAGTAAGGGAGAGCCAGCCTGTCCTACCAGGCTGGAGCCCCTGCAAGCCTTCCCCAGCCCTCCAGGCAGAGCTGAGCTGAGCTGAGCTGCTGTGACCCTTAATCCTGCTAACTGGGAGGGAACGCAGCTTTGGGTTAAACCTCCCTAATTGAGGTTTAAGCAAATATCCTTTACTCTGTAATTGGAGCAAGGTAAAACATGCACAGGGCCAGTTATACAGCTCAGCTGATGGCTGTGAGGAAAAAAGAGCTGTTCTTGCCTCATACCACCTGTCATACAGTAAATAAATCAAGATAAAATCTGAGTGATGAGGAAATAATTTGTAGCTTTCACAAGAGTCAGTAAAATCAAGATAAACCTGAGGCTGACTCACAGTCCTTATCTCAACTTGCTAATGTGTGTGATGCTACGAACTACCTTGTCTTCACCAGGATTTTATCCTCATTAGGTATTGCTCGTTAGAAGGGCACATCTGCCTTAGAGGACTGGGATGCTGCTTAATCCAATTTCTGGGTTTTAATCTTTGTGCAGTTTGATGATCTGCAAAAGAGAATAAATAAAGGCTGTGCCCTCCCTGTGTGTATGATGCCTAAGAAAAGCCTGAAAGATTCTGCGTGTGCCTACAGATAAATCTGCAGAAAAGATGTATTTTCCTGTTTGTTCTTCATCTGAAAGTTTGAATTCTTGGTAATGCTGAGGCAACATCCCCAAACCTTATCTTATGTTGACCTTGTCAGGCCTTACCTCGGGACCTCTTCTCCAGATATCCCTGCTTCAAAATGTTCCCTGTGTCGTGAACAGGCTTCGGTATGAATTCTTCCAATCCTACAGGGAGCAAAGCAAAGCAAAGCTTTGGGATTTCCCATTCGCACAACGCCTCAGCGCAACATTTTCAGCCCCTTTCTCTGCAGAAGAGGCTTGGGAAGGCAGACCAGTGTCTGGAGGTGAAAATCATGGTCTATCATGATCTCCCCAGCTATTCCCAACCCTGGTTGCAGGCTCCCAGAAGAAGTCCTCAAGGAAACCAGGACCACGATTTGCATGGCTGCAGAGACCTGCCCGCAGCGGGCTGAGGCTGGTGCTGTCCTGGGGGCTGATGCTCAGCCCTGTGCCCCCCAGCCATGACTCTCTGGGTCCCTGGGATCCTCTGGCAGCAGGATCCCGTCAGGTTTACAGACTTGGAAAACACGATCCCCTTGTCCGATGTCTGGTCTAACTCAGACCACAGCACCTCGCCCCAGGCTGGCGGCCGGACCCTGCGGCCGCGGAGGGGCTCTGGCACTCACTGCACGAGGTGATGTCCACACCTCATCCCCCAAACCAGCAGGGCCAGGATGCCCCCAAGCCATGGCTTGCTGCTGAGAACGTCTCCTCCTCCTCTCCTGCTCATCTCCTACCATCATAACTTGTACTAAAACACAACAAAAAAATGACTAACTAAATGCTCCTAATCACCTCCGCGGTGCCCAGCCTTGGCAGCCTTTTCGGTATGAATAACTTCCCAGAATCCCAGGTCACAAGAGCTTCTCTTGTTTTCTCAGTGTGTCTCACTAACACCCAGCTCTCGGCCCAATCCGTCCCCCTGTCACCTCCCTCATTCACGGGCTGTTTTCATTTTTGTGTTTTATAGTTTGCAAACTCTAAATTCTCCGCAAATGGGTCTCGGGGCAAACAGCAGACACAAAGAGACACAAAGTTTGGGCTGGTGGAAAGGCTCCCCTGTGTCTGTCTCTGTTGGCTGGAAACTGCATCCTTCAAAGACCAAATCCTCGGCTTGCACAAAGCTGTCCGAGGTGACTCAGATTAGGGGAAGCCCGGGATGCTGCGGGATTGCCCCTCTGCAATGCCTGGAGGACACGGACCAGCCCCTTCCCGCACAGAGAAATCTCATTTCTCTCCAGCAACCTGCCCGGCACAAACGTGCTCGGGTTTTTGTCTAGCAACGCCAAGTATCTGACTTGTAAAAAGGCACACTGTCTTCTCAAATCCAAGCCCCGACCCCTTTTGCTAATGCAAATCTAAATGTCATTTTATGGGACATTTATAATTATGAAAATGGGACGGTGCTGCCGGATGCACAGGGAGACCCTGCGAGTATGAATATTACATTAATGTGCCCAATGCCAGCTCGCTGATCCTGCTGGCAGGAGCATAAAAAATGCTTGAGTGAAACTTTTATTTAGACGTTAAGAATCCAGGCCCCAGCGGGGTGACAGAGGCAGCCCCGGCGAGATCCCATCAGCACGAGCGCTCGAATTGAATTACCCAGGGGGGAAGGCAGGAGCTGCAAGTGCTGCTTCGCTTATTTAATTTCATTTACTTTCAGTACATTATCAGCATGGGGCTTCCCTCTGCCCCTGTTCCCCCAAGAAAACTGGCTGCGAAAATCGCCGGCGTGCAGGATGCTGCTGTCGCTTGAGCCAAGGCAGGGACGTGTCCGGCCATCCTGGTCCTCCTTGGGATGCGCTTTCTGCTCTTTCCTCAGTTGCCAAGAGAGATCTGGGGGAGTGCAAGGACCTTCCGAACGCCACAAAGGGCAACCGAAGCGGGGAAGCCGCACGGATGCGACGGGAGCCAGCAACAACCTCTTCCAGCCCCGCATCTCCTCTCTTCGCCCATCATTTCTTGGTGCTTGCCTGTAAGCAGGCAGGACCCCTGGGACAGCTACTGCCTTCGCAGGTGTGCCTTGCCCTATTTGAGATCGATTTTCCACGTAAGCAGACCCCATGTTTCAGGTTATTTGTAGCCCTGGGTCCCAGGATCTGCCAGGGTGGCGGTTCCCTGGGGCTGGCGCACCTCTGTGGTATCGCCTCCAAAACACCGTCAGGAGCTCAAATCTCTCCTGCCCTGCAAGAGACACCGTGCCTCAGTTTCCCAGCAAGAAAATCAGAATGAAAGGAGACTCCCTTCTCCTTAAATACTCAGTGGCTGCTCAGACAAACTAATACAATTAAGGAGGGGTTGCGAGGGCTGATTCGATTGCACAGGGCTCTGGAAATTTTAAGTTTTACAGAATATGACATGAAGATGGCAGCTGTAACCTGTGCGTTGCACGCAGCCTCTCTAATGCAGCCCTGCTAACGCAGAGCCAGGAAGATTAAATCTGCGCAAGGCGGGTGAGCGCGGGGGCCGCGGTGCTGGGGGCTCTGCCTGGCTGCCGACGGGGCTGGGGCTACACGGGGTGTCCCCGTCCCTCCCCGCGTCCCCAGCCTGCCCCTAACAACAATCCAGACGGCTTTTGCTAGCAGCAAATAGCTAAATTAACCTGCAAAGACAGTCCCTGGGTTTTTTTATTTCTTTAAGCCATCCTAATGGACAGGCAGGAGATCCAGAGAGGCTAGGTGGGAGCCCAGCCCCAGGAGCTCCCTGGGCTCGAAGGGCAGAGGGTTTATTTGCCCAGGCAGCCTCTGCCAGATGCCTCTGCCCCCGGACCACACAGCTGGCAGGTAAACCACAGCTCGCCACACCGCCGAGGGCTCCGAGTGATGGAAAAGCCAGCCTGTCGCCTGGTCATCTGTTCCAACCACTAATGGCCGTTCACCGTTTATAAAAACAGAGAAAGAAAAGGCCTTAAATTCATCTGAGAGACACATCTGTGCTCTCCCAGACACACGGCCCCTCTCCGGTCAGTGCCGGCACGGCGTGGCAGGGCCGCGGCTGTGTTTGGATGGTCTCAGTGGTCCCTTCCACCCTGGCCTCTCCCCAGCCCACCCTTTGCCCAGCAGACGCCGGTACCGGCAGTGCTGTCCCCCTCCACGTGCTCCGTGGCTGAGCCCCACGGGCCCCCCACCTTCCCCAGACACCTCCCGGTGCCACCGGCACCGCCAGCCCCTCGTGGCCTCTCCTCCGCCCCCCGCAGCCTCTCGAGCCTGGCTCCCAAGGGAGCTGCTCACCCCCAAGGATTTTCCCGCAGATGGATTTCCCAGTCCACGATCCACGTCGCTCCACCTGGAGCCTCCTGCAGAAGGGCCGCACATTGGCAGCACCGGGAATAGCCCTGTGCCGTAATCCTGGAGACCACTTTTCTGCAGAGGGTACAAAGCCGTAGCATTTCGGGAGGGGGAGAAAACTGGAGCCAGAGACCCACACCCCCAGCGATGCAGGAGCAGACAGCAGCTCTTTCCTTTCCCCTTTACTGCACCTCAACCTTTACCGTGATTTGCATCCCCCAGGTGCTGCCGAAGGATGCTCAGCCTCCAAGTCTTCACTCCTACATCAGGCTGGCACAGGGGTGGACCCAGGTCACCCACCGAGCCTCTGGCTTTGCTGACCAAACGGCATCTTTTGGACAAAGTTTCTAGGAGTTTGGCTGCTGAGCGCTGCGACTGTTCCACCCCGTCCTCGCCATGTCCTCAAGGACCTCTGGATTTCAGCTCTCGCCCCTTTGGTCTCTGAGTCACGCACACCAGCTGCACAAAATGTCACAGTAGCTGCAGCCAAACATGCCCGGGGGCCGCGTCGGTGCCCACGCTGTCACATCAACCGACTGTTCAAAGGGATGGAGCACAGAGGCACGACGCTTACAGCTAATTCCCCACCCTCCAGCTTATTCACCAGGTTCAAATGTGCCAAGAGCAGATTCTGCTCCCGGGGACTTCACAGGGAACACCCAAATACATTTCAAACCAGAGCACAATCGGCTGTGATTTCCCAAAGCCCTCCGTGGTGGCTGCGCTCTTTTTCCATTGAAGCTAATGAGAAAAAAAACAATCAGAAAGAGACAAACAACCTCTCCCACTGGCTTCAAAGCAAGAGGGACTCAGGAAATGCTGAAAGCTTTTAGAAATCTCACCCGCTACCAAGGTCTGCCATGGCAAACGGGTCCAGGACGTGGCTGATGGCCCTGATGGCCCTGATGGCCGCTGCCGAGCAGCATTTGTGGGTTTATTCAAACACAAGTTTCACACACGCAAAAACACGGAGCTGTTTGTGAGCCGTGCTCCTTCCGGTCTCTGATGGGAGGATAATGCTTCCCGTATTCAAACCGTTACCTTTTTCCAAGATCAAGAGGAGCTTGAAAGCATCTCCGCTTTCTCACATCACGAACCATGCGGGGGCAGATTCCCCCCCCCAGCCTCTTCCCGCGTACCCTTAATCAAAGCTACCGGGCAGATCTACCCCACGGTCCAGGCCCCGGCGGGAGGACGGGAGCGAGCTTGGCCCTGTGGCTGCAGGCTCCGGCTGATGGAGGCTGGATGCACCGGGCACAGCTGGGCAGGACCCCTCCAGGGCCGTGCAGATGCTGCAGCCTGGCGAAGCAGCCCGCAACGGGCACGGACCGATGTCCCGTCCAAAGGGAGCAGGAGGGGAAAGGCCATCGTGGGAAGCGAGCCACCGCCCAGCAGCGTGGTCCCCCTGGTCCCCACCTCCTCGTCCCCCTGCTCCAGGCTGCAGCGCATCTCCTCGGTGGCTCCCAGGCCCTCGGTGCCCCTCGGACACGCTTCCCTCTGCGCCTCGGGAATGCTGCCGAACCTTTCGGCGCCTTGGAAACGGATGGGGATCATTTATAATGATGGGAACAAAATGAGCAACTATTTCAAAGAAAATGGGGAACTAAACAATTGTCAACATGGATCACAGGAAATAGATCTTGTGCCAGACTAATTTTATTGCATGTTTTTGAGCAGGAAAATAAGAAAGTAGATGAAGAAAAGGCAAGGCACAGCAGAGAAGATTTATTTGGGCTTCAGCTTGACTTTTCAGAAGAGGCTAGTAAGCAAAATTCAGAGTGTAGGCATCCACCCCAGGATAACTACCTAGATTGAAAGCTAGTCAGCAAGCAGGAGGCAGTTAAAAATCAATGGCAACAAATCATCGAGAGGAAATTATCAACTGAAATATCCCTGTGTTCAGCTTTGGGATCAGTTGTCCTCAGGCACAGGAGCCCTCGGATGCTACAAGGCATCCCAACCCAAAAAGCCCATCCAAAAACTGCAGCTAAACCCAGAGCAACCTTTGGGACGGGCGGGAATTGCTAAATGCTCTCTTGTGGCAGCCAGCACAGACCAGTATTGAGGGCAGGAACCAAGATTAACTGGTCCCAGGCAACGGTGGAGGCTTTTGACAAGTGCTGACAGTCAGGAGCGAACACAAAATCCATGGAAGTCGCTCAAGAAAACCGCAATTCTCACCTGGGGTTGAACGGTGCCTAATTAACTGCGTTGCCCCTAATGTCCTCGTTGGACTGCAATTAATGACCGAACACAAACAAATAGGGGACGTACAGATGGACCTTTGTGAGGCGCCGAGTTAGTGTTGGATTCATTGTTGTTTTTTCAGAGGAGTCCATGCCTGTGGTTTTTATGATTGATAAGCAAACAAGAGAAGAGACAGTCAATGGCAAACAGTTGACTGGAGATTGGGCCGGGATTTAGCCTGAGAGGGTGGAAAAAAGCCTCCAACTTTTATTGGTGGTTTTTTTTTTTTATTCTGTCTGGAAAATTTAACAGCAAGTTTGAAGTCAAACCAACTTTGCCAAAGGAAAAAAAAGAAAAAAGAAAAGAAAATTCAAAGAGGAGGCAGAGCCTTTGGCCCAAAAGTTTCCTTCCAAATCACTAAGTCTATAATTGCAAAATAAAAACCACTAAATCTCAATATCTATTTGCACAGCTCATTAGCCAAGGGCTCACACTCAGCAAAGAGGGAGGGAAAAAAACCCCTTCAGCACCGAGTGGATTTGGGGAGTTGCTATGGAAACCGGCCCTTCGCAGCCACGTCTCGCAAATCCCTGCTCAGATGGGTCTGTCTGTCCGCCCGTCCACCCTTCCACAGGCTTCCCGAGGACGCAATTTTTTAAAGTCCTCTAAAAAAAAAAAAGCGTAATGTATGAAATATATAAATATATAATCTGTGTAACTCATTCCCCTGTTATTTCTCTCCCCCAAACATAACATTATGTCAGACATTCGACCTGCTGTGCTACCGGGACAACATGATTTACAATGTGAAAAGGGAAAACCTAAATCATCACGTAATGAAAACATTAAAGTTAATGCATCACAAGTGAGGAATTTATTACCATTAACTCCAATAAACAGTTATAAACCACCCGTCCTTTCCTGTCCACGCGCAGGGACACAGGCGCGGGGACTTCATTAAGCTCAACTTTCTTTTCTTCTTCACTAGACCGCTCATGTGTGCGCCAACCGGCCACCATTTATTGTTAACTGGACTGGCTCATTTTCCGGGGACTGGCGAAGGTTTGAAGGCCTCATCCATTTCCTTCCACGGGTGGCTCGGCGCAGACAGATGGAATAGGAAAGTTCACGAGACGTGCAGCTCGATGAGTTTATTTAAACGCCGCTGAAATATATGCTTTGACAAAAGCCAACCCTCGCCCTGGCCCTGTACATCGTTACTCAAAGAGGCTGATGGATAAGTAGTAACATATGGGCACGCTGTGCGGTTACACCGGACACCAGCTTACCTCAGGGTGCACTTGGCCAAATATTTGCTTCTCACTGATGTTACACCACCACCTTGGAAACCTAAGCCTGACATCTGAAGCCTTATCAAAATCCGCCGCCAGCGTGGGGGAGCACGGCGGGGCTGGCTGGTCGCTGCGTGTGACCGTCTCTCCCCGTTCCCCCTTTGCCCTGCAGCGGGTTTCAGGAGGGGTCCCGGGGGGTTTCGGGGATGGGAGCCGTGGGGATGCAATAACAGGCACCACCATCCAGTTATTAACCACTGCCTCAATCCTGAGATCTTTGCATGAAAGTACCACTGGCTCCAGCAGGAGCTGCAGATCTGACCGTTAACCGCGCGGGTGGTGGTGTTATTGCAGGGCTGCCAACGAGGACTTGAATGAAAATGTGCTTTTCTCTCAGCGCACAAGGAGACCCGCTCCCCCCGTCCCAGCACTTGCAGTGGGGCAGCGCCCGGGAGCTCGAGCCAGGACCCCACCGCAGCCGCACGAGCAATGAGATGGTCCCCGCGACGACCGGTGCCGCACGTGGCCCCTCGCTGCACGTTCGGGGGGGCTTTAGAGACGCTTCTCCTCTCCTGCGGGGTGAGCTGAAAGCAAAGCGGTGGAAGAGTGGGGACGGGACGTGGTTTTGGGAGGACCTCGGGGCTGGCAGGAGATGCAGCCCTGCCGCTGCGTGCTCAAGCTGGAACCCTTCTCCTCCCCGCCGCTCCCCGAGCGAAGGCAGCGGTGGTTATCGACGCGGGGTGCAGCTAAGCGACGTTTGCTCCTTCTGCCAGAAGGAAGGTTGCTCAGCCATCCTCCAGCTTCATTAAACATCCACTTGTGGGGCTAACAGGACCGAACACAGAGATCCAAGGGATTTGCAGCATCCATTTCTCTTAATTCCCAACAGAAGCGAATTTCCTAGCAAGGCGTTTCCCACTGGAAATATTTCACCATCTCAAATTTTCTCTGGAGTGTTGGACCGTCGTCATGTCCACCCTGCACTGTGGTAGGGCATCAGTCCAGACGTGAGCACGGTGGTTTGGGTCCATCCCCAGAAATCCCTCTTGGCCTTTCTCCCCAGATGGGCACCTGGAAGGGCGCAGCCGCTCTGCGGAGGTGTCACAAAGTTGTGGCAGCCCCAGAAGACACCAAGTACAGCACGCCTGGGCCCTCCCGTGTCCTCCGAGACCAGGGTCTCTCCACATCTTTCATCCATGAACTTCCCTGCCAGGAACAAACGATGAGGACGAAGGGAACCAGAGAAACAGCCAGAGAGGGGAATGCCAGGAAGAAGGGACCCAAGCAGCAAACGCAAACTCTTGGTGCCCACAGCAGCATCTCAGGCCGCCGGGACGTCTGCGTGGGCTCCGAGGGGGACATTGGCGTTGAGGGGCCAAGCACATCACGTTTCGGCTTCCCACTGCACCTCCCCGCCATGCTCTGCCATCCAGCACCGTGACACCGTGCCCGAGAGCTGCTCGACCCGAGCCCCTCGCTGCAGCCACAAATCAGTGCGAGAAAATTCCCAAAGGGCGGATGTGATTTTAATTTACAGGGTCTCGGCCAGGCTGCGGGAAGACCAGACACCTGTTGGCTAAAGCCCATCTTACAGCTTAGGCCTTTTATTCCTATAAAAATTCTGTACCACATAATCGTCAGCCTTGACACAAACGATTCCTATAGATCACTGCGGAAAATCGAGAGGATTTAAGGAGAGAGGAGGGTTAGGAAAAAGTAAAACAAACGACATGCAATTTTTCAAGCGGAAACAATGGCAATATGAAGATATATAGGTGTCAGCCATTCTGTAGGAGGCAGGAGGCTGTGCTCTTTTACCTCGTACAGTGTCACTCTCATGACCTCTACCATTTGAAATGCTTTGATTCCACCTTGCCCAAGGGATCTCTGAGCGCCGGGGAAGAGATGAGGAATGCCCGCGCCTGACCTCACCTCCACATTGTCTAACGACTGACGGCATAAATCAGTTTTTCCCCTCCGCAGACCCGAGTGTCAAGAACCCATGTGAGAAGGCTGGAAATATTAAATGATTTCCCTGAGGGGTTTCATTGTTACTTGGTTTCTCTCCTGTAACTGTAGAGCTGTGTTTCACATGAAGAACAACTTTCCCTTGAGACCTCAATTTGTGTACAAAATGAACGGGAGGGGGTGGGGAAGAGGGATGCTGGCAGCCAGCGTCCACCTGGGACGGGAGCAGGAGGGGCGCGACGAAATCCGCAGCCCAAACTTGCTGTGCTCATCCTTCCTGGCCTCGTGCAAACCAAAAAGGGGGCAAGTCCAGTAAAGAGAGATAAAGAAGAGGTCAGCGAGCCTGCTCGTGTAAGGGGTAAGAAAGACAGGAGCCACGCTGGGGACAAGGTGAGCGAGCAAAACCCAAAGAATAAAACCAGCCGAGCGTTCTCGGTGTGCCTCAGCCTGTTACCACCGCGGGAAGACGCCCAGCTCGTGGGATAAAGAGGGACCACAGACCTCGCGGAGGGTACTGGAGGCTGCAGCCACGCTGGGGATGCATCTGCAGAGCAGAGAAGCACAGCCGACGCGCGGGCATGGTGAGTGCACGAGCGAGCTGCTCCACCCCGGACCTTCCCCTACGGGTATTTTTCTGTTTCTCTAACCCTGACACTAACGCCGCCACAGCCTCCCTAGTCACTGAATACCAGCTCAGGCAGAGCCATTCTGCTGCCTCCTCCTGAATTCAGAGTATTCCGCGCCCGACCTGGTCATCCCAAGAAAGCTGGCAGGAGTTGCTCCCTAATTACAAATGGATTTATTCCTCCCAGACGCTCGCCAGCCTGGTACCATCCCTGTAAGAAGCCCCTTCCGCAGCCGAATACTCAGCACTGGACATGGCAGAGGGGATTTTGAGAGAGACCCGGGGTAAGAGCGGGGCAGGCAACGGGCGCTGGAGGCAGGAGCAGGCAGCCGGCGGGGACTGGCAGACGACTGACGGCAATCAAGTTCTGAGTCACCGTGCTGGAAAACAGGTTTGGGTCTGCACACCCAGAGCGGCCGCAGAACAGCTTAAAGCCCCTCCGGAGCCTGCCCGTGACGGGCGTTCCTGCCCGATCCCGCCCAGCTGGGACGGGCGGGGGGCCGGGGGGCAGCCAGCTGCGCCAGCGAGGGCTACCTTGGTAAGGTGAGCCACGCTGGCTGGTTTTAGTCTTGCTTCCGTGTCCACAGAAAGCTAAGAAGCTAAGAAGAAGTCTTGGGGAATCAACTCAGCTTATTTTAGGCATATTCAACCAAGCTCTTGGCAGCGTATCCCTAGAAAGCAGGCAGCCCACCTTTACCTGGCCGCTGATGCCGACAGCATCATTAGCTGCTATTTGCACAGCTTTCCCAAGCCTAAAACCCCACCGAAGCGCTGAGTGGGATCATTATTCCATCATTCAAAGCCAGCATCACTCTTTAAAAACAAATTTTGCAGGTAATTAGTCCTAACTGCTATTTGCAATTTAGCCACCGGTTTGGATCGTCTCAAAAGCGAGTCGAGGCACCGCGGTTCCTCGGCAAAAGCTCCCTGGCACCGCTGCCCTTGCACCTCCGCGCCGCGCTGCCAGACCGTGCCGGTGACATCCCTCGGTGACAGGAAGCACCGCGGCGGCCCCGCGGGCACAGACCCCCTCCTGCAAACGCCATTTGCTAATGGGTGCAATGGCTGTGGGTCAAGAGTGCACCCAATTAAACCAAAGGCAAACCAAATTCCCGAGCTCCCTGGCGTGGTTTAAAGGTCCAGGTTTGATGCTGGAAATTGCCGTCTCATCCGTGCGGCTCCTGCAATGATAAGGAAGGTCCTTGCCAGGGCTCGAGGCAGCGAGTGGGAGGAAGCCGCCCTTCCCGTATTTATTAAACTCTTACATTTCAAATGAGCAGCCTGGTTCTCCCACTTCCCTTTCATCTAGGCTCAGGTCTATTTTTTCCTTGCTTCCTACTTCTGAGTAATTGTTAGAAAAGTAAAATCAACAGGTCGTAAAATGATAAAAGCACGTTCTCTGGTAAATCCTCCCCTTGGGCTCACTTCTCCTCTCGTTTTACACTGATAAAATGCCCCTGCCTTCCCTGGAGCCCTCTTGATTTACATCACATACCTTGGATTACGAAAGAAACGTTGATTTTCTGATATCAACACAACATGAATCTAGACACACCCAGCCTAGCTCTGCTAGTCCAATAAATCAGGAGCAGAGCCAGGAATAGCTTATATACGAGTAATAGAGCTTCAACTACACCGTACTGATACGGTGAGAGCAATCCAACCTCCTTAATGTAGATAGTTATATCCAAATAAAGGTGCTTTATGTCAGTATAAATTATTCTCTTCCCATTTAGGGATGCCTTTCCACAAAATGAATGTGCTAGAGCAACTGCCAATCTGGATACAGATATATTGTTTAGAAAAAACAAAACCACAGGCGAACCCTGGCTGAGACGCGAGCCGGCACTGACGGCTCCTTCTGGAGCCAGCACCGCGGGGTCTGCCCGGTCCCTCGGGACACGGTGCTGTCCCGCTCCGGCTCCCTTCCCTTCAGAGCCGGTGGGGAGCTGCAGAAGGCTGCAGGTTTGGAGTTTTCTTCCCCAAAAGAAGCATCTTCTCTGATGCGCCCCCCCCATGCCTGAGCAGGTCAGGACCCCCCTTGCGAGGAGGCACCGAGTGCTTCGCACGACGGGAGCGCAACGGAGAGGAGATGGGGACAGGGACGCCTTCAGGAGCCACCCCCAGGCAGGAGAGATGATCTCCAGAGCTGCCAGATGAGTTTCAGACCATACTTAACCCCGGGATTATTTCTACACGAATTTGACTCAGCCCCGGCAATCTGTGCTGACAGAAGGCTTTGTACCACATGCTCTCCTTTGGTCCTAAGCGCCTTACACTGGTTTTTAGTATCTTGTCTGTCCACAGCCACAATTAAACACACGTGTAGATGAGGAGTGGGACCAGGAACAGGGGCCTGATGCAGGACAAAATGGGTGGAGCGGGAGCCCGATGTGACCACATTCCCTCCGCAGCAGGACCTGGGGCTGGGACCGCCGGGACTGAGGAACCCCTCCCTGAGAGAGAGCTTTTGACCAGATGCTCTGCCTTTTTGTCTGAGGTTTTTTTTACAAGGTGCAAATTCTGCAAAACTGAAAGAGCTTGGGAAATTTCTGAGCACCTCCTTGTCTCTGTCAGAGAGCCGGGGCTCTGGGAGCCAGGGGGTATTCCCACCCCGAAGCCAGCCACCTACGTTAGCAGCCCAGCCTGGGACCCATCTGCAGAGCTCCCGGGCAATTCCCTCGGCTCTCTCCTGCAATCGGCGGGGAGAAACAGGCGCCTTCTCCCCATTGAGCACAAATAGTGCCCGCGGTGCGTAGCCGGAGGCAGGTGACGGGAATAATTCCTGCCCCCAATTCCCCCTGCCATCCCCAAGACTTAACTCAACTTCATCGTTCCCAGTGCAACTCCGGGAGGAGATGGAGCAAGGGCACGGGGAGCGTCTGGAGCTCATTAGAGGATCCTGCTTTGCGCTGGTCTGGGACAAAGATGTTTCCTTTTAAAGCCTCGGGCTCCCGCGGGCAGGAGCCCAAGTGATGAAAGAAGCGTTCTGGGTGGCGGTGGTCCCAGCAGAGATGCAGGAACCGGAGCCCTGGGTGGGTCGATTTAACTCAAAGTGATTTAAATTGTCAATTTGCATGATGATTTAAATCATCGAGCAAGACGTCTTGATTGAAATCATCCACTTGAATGTTGTTTTGCATTTGTACTTTTTATTCACTTTCTTAAGGAAAGCTGGTAGCCATTAAAACACGTTGGTAAAGTTCGCTTTTATGGTAAATTTACCATTTCTCTTAGCTAACCAGCAGAACACATTATTTCTATGCAAAAATATTTCCGTCATTACGTAGCTTAACAAACATTTATTTGGGTACTTAAATTTTGTATTATGCTACAAAATGGCGAAAGACGCGGTTTTTAGGAAGTGATTATTAACTTTTATTCACAGCTGATGTTAAACACTATACGGTCTGAGACTGAAATTCAAATAAAAATATACAAAAGCGATGTTTCAAATTTTATTGGTAGAATAAATTTACTTTTAACTTGATGGATATATGAGGGGAAAAAAATTTTAATCCTATTAAATTTAAAGCTGATTTATTTAACAAAGGAAGTGTTATCAGTAGTGATGGGATGGGGTTTAAAGTTCCTGGTTATCACATCCTCCCAGCTGGCAGGTCTCGTCCTCTCAAACCTTGCCTCCCTCTTCTAAATTTTGAACGAAACCAGAGGCTGCCTTTCTCAGCCCTCCAGTTTTTGGCTCTGTGCAAGAATGTGAACGGAGCTGCTGCAGTATGTCAAAAGAAAGGAAATATTCTCCCTGAGCCTCTGTGTTGTTAAGTCTGGTTTAGCACCTTTTGGGAATCCCGGGACTAACGGGACTCTCCAGTGCCTTGCTTAAGACTTTGGCAAGCAACAAGTTTCAGGGGTCTGCAACTTTTATTTTTTAAGTCTTAATTCTTTTAAAGCCTCATTTTAAAGGGAAATATATTTGGATGTTTAAAACACACCCATCCACTCCCTCCTCAACGGCCCTTGCGACAAAGCCGGCAGCGCCCGGCGGGGCTCGGGGTGGCTCAGCACCCCGGGCTGGGCAGCGCTGGCGTCCCGGGGGGAGCACCCCGCAGCCGGGGCCCCTCAGCACCGCTCGCACCGCATCCAGCCCCCGGCACAGCCGCCGGTGGAGCCCGAGACCCCCAAAGCCTGCAACGGGGTGCCAAGATGGAGCATCGCCTTCCTCCGCACCCTCCGAGCCGCAAGCGTTGGACCAGCGAAGAGCCGGGGCTCACCGCAGCCAGCGTAACCCGGGATTTCACACCTCATTTTTCCCAACCCGGCACCATTATTCCAGCAACTTCCACCTCCCGACCGCTCTGTTTTAACCCCCCCTTTGCACTTCCCGCCCCCCAACTCTTTCCGGGGTCTGGCACCCCGAGGCGAGGCTGACACGAGTAAATCTGGTGTCTGTGAGTCCTCCCAGGCTCCCACCTCCGGCGGTCCTGGCTTGGCTGGGCATGGAGCCATGCGGGAATTGGGAAATGGGGAAGCGTCCCCGCAAGCCGCGGCTTGCTCCGGCGGAGGAAGAGGGCTCTGCCTGCGCCGTGGGAGGAGGATGCTCGAGGCTCCGGTGTTGGGTGATACGGGGCAATTAGATTAAAGTATCTTCCATTAGTGAAGAGTGAGAGTTTGCTAAGTGTGCTATCTGTTAGCCCAGAGTCATAACAAACCCACAGATAAATGAAGTGCCAGTTACCTCCTTCAAAAAAAAAAAAAAAAAAAGAAACCAGGAAAAAAGAGCAAGCTGCTTCCTCTTGGAAAAGCTCTGGGCTCCCGAGTCCCCTGCCTAAAATCAGCGTGGTCCATGCCTGCGATCCCATTTCTAGAAAACTGGCGTGTGTAATAAAAAAATTAAGGCTGCGTATTAAAGGGAGACAGCTGGGAAATGATAAAGGCGGGCCAAATTTTTAGGAAGCACTGAGTCGCAATGGTAATGCATGGGGCACGGGAAGGGCAGGGGTGTTTGCTGCTGCGGGACCTGGGTGTCACTGTGCCGGGGACCGGGGGATGCAGCAGCCTCCAGCCCGCGAGTTCAGACAATTTCTGCAGGACACGAGCGAAATCACTGGAAAGAGATACTTGTCCCATGCAAAATTCATTAGACCACGCCGCCTCTCATCTGTCAACTAATCTGACCGAAATTTATATGCCACTGTGCTCGTACCAGCCCCGCTCGGCGATGGCGTTAAGTCATTCTGCCGCTGCGGTGAGCCCTGCTCCCCCCCCGGAGCCCCGTCCCCCTCCAGCCCGCACTGGGGGCAGCCCCGGTCCCGCCAGCCCCGCACAGCCGAGGGACCCATGGGGGAGGCGCGGAACTCCCCGAAACCGCACCCAGGCAGAGGCACCAGGGCTGGGAGCACGCAGGGAGCAGCGGGAACGTCAGCGCGGCGCAGCCTTCCCCTTACAAGCCCGTGCCAAGACCAGGAGCTGGGGCCGGCCCTTGGGCTTCACTTATTTTCCCATTTTGGGCACTTGCAATTGTGAAGCGGTCCCCCGAGGCGCGACCCCGCAGCAGGGACGCGGCAAGCCCTGCTCGGCAAAGCGGGGCTGCCGGCCACACCGCCGGGCGACGGGGATGCTGTGGGCAGCAAGCCTGCGGTAATTCTCTGCAGTGGGGCAAAACAGGGAGGAAATTTAGGGTTTCTTGTGCTTTACATCAGCGATGGCGCACAGAGCCGGGGAACGGACCGAGGGCTCGGCGCCGAGCCGGTTACGCGCTCTCCTTAAATCTCCAGCCATCCCGGCACGTCGGGCAGAGCCGAGCGCGGTGGCATCACCCTGCTGCCCCGAGCATCCGGGCGGGAAGCGGAGATGAAACTTGGCCACTGCTTCTTCTTGTTCCAGATAAGAAAATCATTTGTCACCGTGGGGCAGGGTGGGTGTCGGGGCGGTGGGGCGGGTGGGCTTTTATCGGGAAAGTGTCAGTCTGTCCACACGACCTGGAGAACAAATGTGTGTTTTATCACCCGCCCAACAAAACCCGCCGAACACCTGCAGCAGGCGTGTGCCCCGGCCGCTCTCGCCCCGCCGCCGCGGAGGGAGAAAGTCACAGTGATGGATTTGCCCATCTTAATTAATGTAAACAAACAAAAGAGGAACATCAAATAATGCCCTTGACAGCCTGAAAACGGAGCCGGGAGAGCAGAGAGCGCTTTATAAAAGAAGGCCTTTTGATGTGCAGACCACAGGATCAAGGTTTGTAAATAGCAGCAGCTCCGTATCGCGGCTTATCCAAATATTTTCATTTCCCATCACAAGCTGAGAGCCAGGGGTTGATGGTTTTGTACTCTTCAACTTTCAGCTTTCACCCTGCAGCCCCGGAGCGAGCAAGCGGAGGAGGGCGGCGGGGGGTCACCCGCTCCCCATCCCTCCCGGCTGCGCCGTGCTTCCTAATCTCCCCGTGGAAAAGAGCCCACCGTGGGCACGAGGCACCTGGGACGCCCAGCCCGGAGCCGCCAGCACCGCTCTGCCCCACATCGCCATCGCCCAGGGGATGCCGAGCCCCGCCGGCGACCCGGCCGGCCACAGCCCTCGCCAGCCCCATCCTCTTCTCCCTCCAGACACGAGTGGAGGAACGGATCTGAGGGTGAGGGTTCACGAGCCGAACGTGAATCAACGGTGTCACACCGGGGGGACGAAGCATCACCCGGCGCTGTATAAACAGGATTAGCGTTGCTGTGAAGAAACCCTTCCCCTCCGCTCAGCTCCAGGCAGGACCCAGCACCCTGGACCCCAGAAATCATAGAAACATAGAATCATTTAGGTTGGAAAAGACCTTTAAGATCATCCAGCCCAACCATTAACCCAACGTTACCAAGTCCACCGCTAAACCAATTAAGGGGAGAGCAGCAATTTCGTGTTTCCTGGCTTGGTGGCTGGGTTATTTTTAATGAAAGTAAAAGCTAGGAATCATATGCCTTCATATGCCAAAGACAATTCAGAAAAAGTCACTTTTAATAGATGGACGCATGTTTTACCATGAAGTGAAAAACACCTAAACGCGCGTATTTATTGTGAAAGGTATCATCCTTCCCCTCTGCTCCGCTCCAGGCAGGACCCCGGTCCCGGACCCCAGACCCCAGCGGGGCTCCTCCTGCCCGGCCACCCTTTCTTCCTGCCCGGTACCGGGCTCTCTGCAGGGAGTGCGGACGCACGCCAGCCCCGGGCTGCTGCCGGAGCGCTGCTGCTGTGTCCAGGGCAATACCCCGAGTGTGGGGAGCAGAGAGGGGGCTACCACTGCGGGCGTCAGACAGAGGGGGAAGCCCAAGTTTAATCCTGAGCGGCAACGGCACGAAAATTAGGGAGAAAAGGAAGGGAGAAAAAAAAAAAAAAGCTTTACACCATAAATATCCCGCAAATTCCCGCCTCGAAGTCCGGGTTACATTTTGGGTCTTTAAAACCACATACGATGAAAATCAAGCGCTTCCATCAGCTTCTCTGGCATATTTACGGTCCCGGGGAAGGGCTCCCGGACAGAATTCCCGCTTGGAGTTATAAAGCAGCCAGCGAAGGTCAGCGCGGGGATGCCCAGGGGTGAAGCGCTTCTCTCCTGCGACCGCAGGGCAGGGGGAGCCCGGGGCGGGGGTGCAGCCCCACCCGCACCAGGGTGCCCAGGGGGTGCTGGGGGGTCCCGGGGTGCCCGGGCAGGGCTGGGGGGCCCGGGGCGGCGGGGAGGGCCCTGTCGTTGCGGGGCTTGGCCACAAGGCAGCAGCAGAAGCCCAGGATTGAAGGCAGGAGCCGAGCGCATCGCGGTCCAGCCCCGGCCCGGGGGCAGCGGCAGGGCCGGGCCCCGCGGGGGGCGAGGGGGGGACCCCCCTCACCCCTGGTCTGCCCTCCCCAAAGAGGGGCTGCGCTCATCCCCCCCTAAACAGGCACCCCAGCCCCCTGCCCCCCGGGGAGCCCCAGGCCTGGGGGTGCCCCCTCGGCTGCGGGCGATGCGCGGGAGCGCAAAGCAGGCTGGAAGATGGGGGGCTGGTCTATCGCCCGGAAAAAGAATTTTCACAGACCTTGGTCCCAACCCTGGAGCTTTGTATCCTAAAAAGCCGGGAGAGGAGGGGACCAGCGAGGAAATACATTTGGGCATTGTCAAAGGGGTGCTAAACCAAGACCTGGGCGGGTAAAACGGGGCTCTCCCAGTCTGGTGCCCTACAGAATCATAGAATCGTTTAGGTTGGAAAAGCCCTTTAAGATCACCCAGTCCAACCATTAACCCACACTACCAAGTCCACTCTAAGCCAATCAAGGGTAGACTAGACTAAACCATGTCCCGAAGTGCCACCTCTGCCCGTTTTTTGAACACTTCCAGGGATGGGGACTCCACCACCTCTCTGGGCAGCCTGTTCCAATTCTTGACCACCCTTTCCGTAAAGAAATTTTTCCTAATTTCCAACCTAAACCCCCCCTGGCGCAGCTGAAGCCCATTTCAGGTCAGACTGGCCAAGGCCATCCTCTCCCAGCCTCTCCTGGTCCCGCGTCCCTTCGACCCACCCTCAGCCCAGCCCGGGGGACGCGGGATGGCTGGCAGGGGTGGCAGCTGGCCCCCAGCACCGTCCCACTGGGGCTCAGGGAGCTCCGAACCCCCCCGGCAGGTCGGTACCGGCACCCTGTGCCGAGCGTTCCGAGTCACCGCGCCTTCGTGCCCCCGTTCCTGCTCGTGGTGGGGATGCCAAGGCAAGCGGACGGCCCAGCACGCTCCTGCCCTTCCCCTCGCCTGACTTCATCGCTTTTCCTCTGCAGACTTTTCTAAAAAGTGCTGAATGAGGCATTGCTTCACTGTAATTATTTATCCAAAGGTGGGGGATGAGAGAAACACACTATGATTAAAAAAATTATTGGTAAAAGGAGATAAAATAAAGTATTGATCGTGTTGGCTGTATCCCACCTCTGGAAATACAAGAAAGTGACAGGGCTGTATAAAGAATGCCAGGTCCAAAAAAGAAGCTGCTTCTTATTACATCTCAGATACCCACCAAGTGATAAATCCAGGGCGCTATAGATCAGGAGTTCATTATAAAAAGCACCAAATGTGGTTAATCAGATGTGTCCTTGGCTACAAATCCAGGCTGCCTCAGGGGCTCAGGACCCAGGGGTGACATTCGGACCTTAACCCAACCTCCAGCACCCCACCGGGCAAAGGCTCCAGCTGGGGATTTGGCATTTACCAGGTGTAACCCGCTCTATGAAAATGGGGAGAAAAAGGCAAATTTACAGTGCCAGTTCTGCGCCCCTTTAATACTAAGCCTTAAAATTCCTGCCTGGCAGAGGGGGAGCTGAGGAACAGCAGGGCTGGGCTCTGCAATCCCAATTCCCGGCATAGAGACAGGGCTGAAATGTTTAGGCAAAGGTGCGAGAGACACTGAGACCCTTGAAACGTCTCTCATCAAATCAAAACACTGAGCTTAATGGCTCTGGCTACCTCGGAGACCAATAAAAGCCCCAAAACCGGTTATGAGACTGTGATCTGAGGTTAGAGGAAACCTGGCAGAGTGCTGACTGATTGGAGAGTTATTGGAAATAAATAAAAAGGTTGCATTAAACCTAACGGAAGGTCACAGCGCGAGCGTATCTCATGGAAGGTGACTGCCCTCATTACCCATACCGGGGTACCCCCCTGCACCTTGGGGACGGTGCTGGTGATTTCAAGTCTCTTTGTGGAAAAGAGATTTATATAAAACTGATTATTGTTATTTTTGCAGCGGAGGAACAGCGCATTCATCAGGCCGCTCTGCCTTCCCCCACTTTCGGCTACTTCACTCGAGGCACCTGCAACCGACCCCCTTTTCCAGCCCTGAATTTGCTCGGGGATTTAAAAATAAAATTAAAAAAAGGCAAATAACAGCCTTTGGGGGGAACGCAGCCACTGGCCAGTCCTTCCCCACCAGGACCTGCCTGCAACCACCCCTTACGCTGCCTGGCGCGGCTGGGCAGCATCCCTCCCTCCTCTCCCCACCTCCAGGGTCACGTGGAGCTTTAGCACAGGCATTTCTGCTGACCCTAAAATTCAAGAGGGCTTAGGCTGTATCCTCCTGAAACCTATCCGAGGTAAGACGCAAAGGGCTTATCTCCACAGGAGATACCTTATCTCTTACGATGTGAGTGCTCACTTTTTTTAGCCTCCTTTGAAAACCCCGACTTTCTAAATGAAGGAGGAAACCCAGACAGGGCAGACGGTGGAGGCACTAAAACAAATTGAACCTCCAAAAATATGAGCACGGAGCAAAAAGGGCTCGCATAACTTCATACGCCACCACCCTGCATTTCTCCCTTGACGTCCCTGTAAATTCTCAGCTTTTCTTCAGACCTTTGCCCAAAAGGTACCAAGTCCTCGTAGGGAAAACACTAAAAATGAAATTCTGCCCAGCGGAGTCGAACTGGAAGCTCCTGACAGCTCAACTCCGAACAACCAGGGGCTGCCGCAAGCTTGATAATTTGCCCCAGAATCTATAAATCTGAAAACTACAAGATATATTAACTCTCTAACCTCAGTCCTTTTAACCCCAAGAGAGCTCTCCCACGGGAGTGAAGCATCTTTTCATCTTTACGGCACGTAACTGAGCTGGGACAGGTTCACTGCAAACTTTCTCCTCCAGGAAGGGAGACGGTGTGTGTTCCTCCGTCCCCGAGGACCCTCTCGGCGTTGAGGGGACGGAGAGGAACATCATGAAGAATTTGTAACCGTGCATGTAGAGATGACATTTATAGGGCTCTCAAATTGGAAACTGTACATTTTATTGCACTCTCTGTCAAAAAATGCAGTTCCATCAGAGGCGAGAACGACAAGGGAAACAACCAATCAATATCTGGGCCTCTAATATCTGGACTGAAAAAAATCATTATCCTGTTACTTTTATTATGGCGTTATGCTTGAAATATGATAGTTTAAGGTTGTTTCCATTACCTCAACAATTTTTAAGGGGTGTTTCCCTCCCCTCCGCCTCTGCCTCAACTCCCTGCGGGCGGAAAATCAGAACAAGTCACTGGAGAGGGGGGTCGGCAGGTCCTGGCTCCCCCCAGCCCGGCGGTGGGTACGCTGGGAGCCCCACAAATCTCAGCCACCACCAGAGAGGGCAGAGGGAGCCCACGCCCGAGCACGCATGCTCGAGCCAGGCGCGGTAGATCTGTGTCCTGCTGCTGAAAACGCTGAACCAAATAATTTGGCACTTGCTTCGCCAACGCCCCGGTGCGAGCCCGGCAGCCTGTCCCAGTTGCCACCTCAGGCGGCTCTCTGCGGGCTTTCGGTAGTGTGCCGTCGCCACCAGCACACCCAAAACAGCAGCAGCAGTCGGGAGCGAGGAAAGCCCATCTCATCCATCACCCCCAGCACATGGTCCTTGCCCCAGAGAGTTAACCTGCCCATACATACACGGTGCTGTTAAGGACGCAGCTGGGCAAACTCATCCTCCCTGAGCACAGCAGCTCACAAGGAGACGCTCTGCCTTAACCTTGCACGTTTTTCTCTCTTTGGGGGTGGTTTGGGGAGCGCTAGGGTTGTCTTTAAGTTCTGGGTTTACGTTTGGAAGATTATTGATGAAGTTTTGCATTACCCAGGCTAAAAGCCCTGTGCTGCTTCTCTCTTGCAGACTGTCTCGCTTCAGTCCCACAGAGCACTAAGTGGGCCCTTAATGAACGAGAGAAAGGTTATCAGGACCCGCATGGGGCTCAACTGTCTGCTCCAGCGAAAATCAGGAGACGCCACAGATAAGAGTTCAAAGCGATGCAAAGAGACAGCCCGCGCAGGCTGCCTCTCAGGCCACGGCGCGCCCAGGGAGCCGGTTCCCAGCACCGAGCAAGCAGAGCAGGTAAATAACCATCCTGCGTGCAGCCCCAGGCCCCCGCGCTGCGAAGAGGAGAGATGCGTCGGTGAGGAGGGCCCCGGGCTCTGCTCCACAGCCCCTCCAAGCCCCATCACGCGTCCTGCAGAGATGCCGGTACCCGGCACCTCCCGGATAGAGCCTGCAGCCAAAGGTGCTCCCAGCCAAGGGACGCTGCAGCTTATAAAACATGCAAAGTTGGCCACAGGACTGCCAGAACAGCAGGGATGTGGCCCCGGGAGCAACACTGTCTGTGGGGGGGTCTGTGGTGGAGGGACATAGATTCCTCCAGCCTTGGTTGCTGGAGACTGCGTGATGCATTTGGGTACCACGTTTTGGTCAGGCTTTAGCAACCGAGGCAGGGTAAGAGAGCTCGCCAGAGCACTGGCACCAGGGAAAAACTCAGTGAATGAGCAAAACAGGCATTGGAAGCTGTCTGCTACAGGATGGCCCTGGAGAACATAGCTGGAACCAGTCCCATGGACGTATAACAGAGTTCAACATAAAACAAGGCCAAAAGCTGGTAGAATGGAGTCGAAAATGCCCATCAGCATCTCTGACTCCTCTGGTACAGGCAGTTCCTCTTTTAGAGGACGGTCCAAAACGAGCTGCAGGACTCATCCATCAGAGGGACATTTAAGAGACCCTGCCCGGCTCTGTTCACGCTGCCGACAGGATGGCAGGGGTAGTGTCTTCGTGACACCACGGCGAGCTGCATTAGGAGGCAAATCCTGGCGGGTCCCCGGGAGGGAGGGTTCCCGCGCTGCCAGGGGATGCTGGCGGCACAGCTCCTCAGCACAGCCCGTGCGAGGGTGTCACGGGGAGATGCAGGACAGCAACCACAGGCACACCACCACCAGGCCCACCGCCGCAGCCACCTGACAAGCCACGAACAGGCACCTAGCGATTACCGAAAGCTGCGAGGGATAATTACTGCTAAGCAGGGAGGAGGGGAAAGGTTCCCAGAAAGCATTTTGTGCTTTAGCCTCCCCAGGCTGCAATAAGAACCAGGGTTAGTTGAGACACGCCTGCTTCTTGCCCCTTTTTGAAGCACTTGTGCGACGTGGATCACCAAGGCAGCAATGCCGTGACGGAGCTGTCCCCCGGCTGTCACCTCTCCCCAGGGCCAGCTCAGAGCTCCCTGCCCTTCCCTGCCATCCCACCTCAGTCTCTCTCTCGCCAAGAAATCATATCAGGGCGTATAGATTCCTCAGCGCCACAATTTAGATGCCGGAGTTGTTTAAGCGGGACACCCTGGAAGGTGCTAACCTTTCAAGGATTTGTGGTTGAAGAGCAGAGAGAGTTGGGAGCGACAGGGCAAGGAGCGGACGTGAAGAAAAGACAGATCAATCCCAACGATTCATCATGCCAAGAGCTGTCCAAATAATCAAAGGCATCAGCCAGGTTGATGTATAGCTGATGTCACCGAGAGAGACCCTTAACAAGGCAGCCAGTACAACAGCTGCTGGCCAGGGAGTGTCTCAGCACACGCCGGGCTGGGGCACGGGAACACAGCCCATCCATCACTGACCCACCTTAATGGCCAACCTTATTAGTAAGCATTCGCCGGGGCTGACAGCCCACGGCAGCCGCCCTTGCCCTCCCCAAAACGGGCTGTCCCACCTGGCGGGAGAGATGCTGGGGATGGGACGCGCACCGGGCCAGGCTCGGTGGGCTCAGCCCCGCGCGAGGGTGGGCACCGGTGGGGAACGGCGGGTGGTCGCCGACCACTGGGGTGGCTCCAGCACGGCCAAGAGCCTCGGGCGCATCCGTGAAGCCCCGTCAGCGGTGCAGGACAGCGCTGCAGCAGCTCTGGAGGCAAGGGCCGTGGATCTTGGAGGCACCCCCCATCCCTCTGCACGCAGGATATCTATCAGCAACGTGGGGCAAGACCCAGCCGCTCTCCCAGCCCCGCTCTCCCACCCTGACGTCGCAGGACAGGGCACCGGCCCGCAGAGAGCCAGTTTTTAACATCACGGGGATTCTGTAGGGCTGAGCTGGTGCGGAGGCTCCCAGACAATTCCGAAACCAAGGGCTTTTCCTCAGCCTTTGCCTCCCTGACTCTACCACATCGTTCACCTGAGCTGGGCTCACACGTCTCAGCTCATTTTTTCATGCCATAGGTGAGAGGCAACAGCTACAGCTCGGCCACTGCATCAAGAAATGGGGCTCCCCCCAATCTCCGCCCTCCCGCGGGCCCACTTGAGGACTGAGCCCATGCACAAGGCTAAGCAGTGACATTCACCTGCCCAAGACCCCACATCCCTGCTGCAAATCCTTCGCTGTGCTCTCGGCAGCGCTGTGGAGGTCACCTCAATGTGGGGACCCGACAGCCCCAGGGACCGACGGGCAGCGCCCAGCTGGGACGCATTCGCCTCCCTGGCAGCCAGCAAGAGTGGAAGGGACAGGACAAGCTTTTGCTTCATTTCTTCCTCTATTTCTATTTTTCCCAGGAGCTTCTGTCCCTCGAGTGCTACCCACAGGGTCAGCAAACCCTCCGAGGCTCCAGCCGGGATGCTGGGGGCGCATGGGGGACAGGAGCAGACCCCGACGCCACTCACCAGCCCACAGAAAAACACTGGCTCCACTGGCCGAGGCGGAATTCCCCGTGTGAAAACACAGCGGATTTACCAGCAGATGGCACTGCCCCCCCCCACGGCCACCCATGCCCCTGCCGCACCTCAGCACGCCGGAGGGCGAAAAGCATCTTCCTGCGTGTAAATCTCACACCAGAAACAGCCCCCGGCGTGTGCATGCACACACACGTGTTTTCACAAGTGTGCACATAGTGGGATCCTCTGCATGTAAAAATCATGCAAAAATCCCTTATTTTTCCTCGTCTGGAGCCACAAGATGCGCTAATGCCTGTAATTAATTAATAACATTAATGCAGGTGAAATACGTGGTGTTACAAGATCTTAAAACCTCCTGCCACCAGGCAGGACGCGGTTCCTGCTCCTATATGCCTCGGCGCCTATAGGAACGCTCAGCACCGCGGCCAAGCAGGCGCAGCTCAGACCAAGCTCAGGCTTTCCTAAAATCCCCTCGTTCTGCCAGGCCCCGAGTCAGGATCCCATTGGATTAACTGGAGTCCAGTTGATTGCTGCAGTTTCAATAGCTTGTTCAGACATCGATTGCCGTCATGTCACTGGGAGAAAAGGATTAATAATCGGGTGCTCAGGTTGGCTCAATACTGCTGATAGCGCCTGACAAAATACCGTTAGGAGCACTCCCACCGGAACACTATCTATGTAGGAAAGCTGCAAGAAACATCATTCAGGGTTTTGCGGAATAATGATTAACTCCAGATCTTCAGCCTAGAAAATCCAACAAATAGTTTCTATTATTTCCAGATAAATTCTCTCTCTTCTTCAGTTCATTGCTGTTGCACACACAAACCTTTTCACTGAAACCCACCAGGGGAGATGCATCTTTTCCTGTCTCTTCCCCCTCCTCCTCCTCCCACAACCCCTTTATAACCCATCCGAGAGGAAACGCACTTCTTCGTAACCCTCACATTTCTTCTGACCCTCAGCTAAGACAAACACATCCCCTCCCAAGCCCCCGACGCCGCGGACGAGGAGCGGAGTCCCACCAGGTTCCCGCGTCGGGAGCGCTCCCGATGTCCTGCCTGGCCTTGGGCACGTCACTTCTGCCTGCCACCACCTCCCCGCCACCGCTCGTGCCCCACTCGACGGCAAGGGACAGCCCCGCACACGCGTCTCCGGGGGCTCCCTGGGACCCTCGGAGCAGCGGTACGGGGCGGGAGCTGCGATGCCCCCAGACCCCACCGTGTTTCCGACCTCGCTGTCATTACTGGCAGCCAGGACGGAGACTGAGCATGCGACAGCAGAGAGGGCTCCCCAGCCGCGGCGGTGCAGGACCCAACCTGCCGTCCCACCTTCCAGCCTCCGTGAGCCGGTGCCGGGTGCAGATCTGGTGACCTCCCTCCGAATAAAAGGAGGATGGGATTGGGGCAGTAAATCCCATCCCGGTGCACATCAGCCCGGCAGTAAATCGGAATCCTCTCCGTGCCCTCTTTATTATCACATTCACAGCATGAAGTTATGAGCTTCTTCACAGCTCCTGCTATAAAAATGTGATGGATGGCAGGGGAACCTCAGGGAGTTAATCTATTCTCCCATTAAATTTTACTTTAATTGGTCTTTGAGTCAATCAGAAACTCACTAGACAGTGAATTAAGAAAAGAAAAAGGAAAAAAAAAAAAGAATGAAACAGGGTGGGGGGAGCAAAAGGAGGTGCCTTTTTGCTGTTACTATATTATAACGCTGGATTAGCCTTCTAGAGAAAGGCAAGAGGCAGGCAGATCATGCAGAGAGATTTCTGCATGGCTTGAGGTATCACTACAGAAAGGGAGAGAGAGAGTCAAGTAATGCAAAAAAAAAAAAAATCCTCAGAAAATGCAGGGGCATCAATGAAATCTGGTCATCAGCAACAATAAAGCAGCGGCGAGCCGGCCCCGCGCTGGTGACAGGGATGCGAGAGGGAGGATGGAAATGGCATCACTAAATAACCGACATCAATAACATTAACATGGAGGTTGGGGAACGGGGCAGCGTTCCTGATTTCTGGCAATCGGCGGCGTTACACGGCGGCAAAGCCCGGCCCGATGGCAGGCGGCGCCCGGAGCGGCTCCGCCGAGGTCCCGGCATCGTCCCCATCCCCGATTCGCATTGGCGCAGCCAGGAGCAAAGTGTACGGCTTGGGAAGGCAGGTTTGGTGATTGTGCTGCCTGTGCGGTATTAAAACCTTTAATGGGCTCCAGATAAAGGTATTCAGGGTCCATTAACGATCTCCCAGGATTTCCCATCTTATTAGAAGAGTAAGAAGTGTGTCAGCCTGCAGAACAAATATCCTAACAAAAATAAAAACTGCAGCAGCAAGAATAAAACCAGAGGAAAATGGAAGACAAAACAAGGCTGCCTTCACTCAGGAGCAGCGTGCCGGGGCTGACATCTGAAGTTTATGCCCTGGAATATATGATAATAAGGTTTTATGGGAGTGAGCCCTAGGGACAGGCATTGTCTCTGTAAACAACGGACTTCAGGGAAAAGCTGAGGTTTGAGTAATGTGCTCAACCTTCACTTATGGTAATATATATGTGCATATATGCATATGCGGATATATATGCGCATACACACTTATATACACGCATAGGGCAGCAAGCGCAGGAAATTATCACCCTGCTCTGCCTGCAGGACCCCCCGCTGCCCGCGCCCGTCGAGAGCAACGCAACTGGCACCCAGGACGGGAGACGCCTCGTCGGGGCTGGTACGAGGTACGGAAACCAGCACCTCGGGCGGGGAGGAGCCGGCCCAGAGCCCGCGCGGCGCTAGGCGGGTGTAACGCACCCGGGGAGCTGGACCCACGGAGCGGGTCAGCGTGTGCGCTGGAGTCGAACGCTTCAGCCCATGCGAGCCCGGTGGACCTGCGAGGGGTGCAGCACCCCCAGACCCCAACCTGCGAGGGTAAAATCTCTTCCTGGGGAGAGGGCCAGGCTCCAAAAGCTCCCCCTTTGACCAGCCTTAGCAGCAACGAGCAGGCGGTGGGCTGGAGGGGGAGTTCACAGACCCCCGCTGCATGAACGATCGCTTGCCAGTTGTGCGATTTCGCCATGAGTACTGCAAGTGTTGCCTTTAAAGCCCTGGGCTCCTGGAGTCCCGTGAATACACAACACACTGCTTCATTTTCCTTGTAGAAGAAGAAAGAAAAGCTTTAAAACACAAGGCAAAAGACAGAAGACAAAGCCAAACGCCGCATTTACGACATTTCAGAGTTAGGGGCAGCGCTGTCTCGACCTGGAGGGCAGCGAGAGGAGCGCTGGTGCGGAGTAGCAGGGTGCACACATGACTCCATCTGCCTGAAGCCACCTCCCAGGCAACACGTGCTCTGAAAGGCAAAAAGTCATGGTTTTTCAGCTTCGGGGAGGAAGAGGAGGCGGAAGAGGAAGGGGAAGAGCAGGGAAGGCTGGCTTGGGCTTTTGCAACGCTTAGAGCTGACAGTTTTGCATGAGGCTCCCAGCACAGGGACGGAACAGCCCCATCCAGGCTGCATTTCTGCGTTCCCACGCCTCTCCAAAAGGAGGACCAGGCGATGCTGCTGGCCCCAGCCTCCCCAAAACACACCTGCACCAGCCCAAGAGGCCGAAGAGCACCCCAGGCTCCCCGCGCAGGATCCGTGCCTGACCCCGGGATGAACTCCCCGGCCTCTCGGAGCAGAGGCAGCGATGAGTCCCCCGGGAGCGTGCCCTTCGGCGCAGCTTTTGCGTGCGGATGGGTGGCAAGAGGGGAAGAGGGACGGAGGCAAGCAGGAGCGGTCCTGGGTAATTATGAAAATTAGATCTTTTAAGCACCAGACTTTAGGCTCAATTTGGACTGACAGCTCATGAAGAGATCATCTGATGCCCTTAATGGACAAACACGGGTTCAGCGGCTGTGCGCAATTCAATCATGCACGCTGGTGTTGTGGCTGACACGGGGAAGGGGGGCAAGCCCAGATGTGCTGGAGGGGATTTTAGGGACCACTCTGCATCCAGCCGCCGGCTCTGCTCCGCAGGAAAATGGGGCAAAGGCATCGCACACACTCACTCCATCACCTCCCGCACCCCTCCATGCCTGCAAGTACTCAGTGCCCAGCTCTCAGCTGGCTCAGATTTCGTTTCTGCTGGGGTAAACCCCGGGCTAATGTGCCAATGGCCATGAGAATCTGGCCCCGTGCAGGCAATTAGTTCTAACAACGCACCCCCCATTCATCACCTTCGCTTTGTACTTTATGCAGTTTACAATAAATCAGTGGGCAAAGCCAAGACCACAACTCGGAAGCGCTTGGGTCCCTGTTCCAGGTTTTCTGGGAAGTCTCAGCAAAGGCACAATTTACCATCAAGACAATTCCTGGTGCAAAATGTCCATCGCCGGAGGCCCGGTGAGGAAAAAAGGCACAATGGCCATGGGGACGCGACTCACTGTGGTGGCGGCAGGTTTACCTGCCCCGCTGCTGTCAGCGTCCCTCCGTGGCACACAGGGACATCCCAGGGGACTGCGCTGGTGCCTGGGCCATCCTTACGTGCAGCGAACACCTCCGCCCCTTTGCCGAGCGTGCCAACGAGCCCAAAGCGCTTGCGGAGCCCTCGCGCAGAGCCAAAGGGGTTAATGCACGCCGGATCCCATCCTAAGCAAGAGCAGGATCTGCCCTGCCCGGAGCAATTATTCTCTTCTCCACTTTCCCCATCTCTTATGAAAGTTAGAGGCTGAGGCGGAGCAGAATAAAACCGCTCCCCTGCCCAGCGGCCGCCTTCCCCATCCCCTGCCGCCCTCCAGGCTCAACCGAATCGGCTGCAGCGAGGCAATGAGCGCCGTCCATCAGCGCCGGAGCAGGAGCGTTCGGAGGGGTGTAATTCTGCCGGAGGAGAATGGACTTCCCGAGCACATGGACCTAAACTGCAGAGAAACAGAGCCCTAAATCTCTGGCTGTAGATTTACGGCCTCCATTCTCTTTCTTTACTGCAAATACAATCCGGCAGTAATGGTCTAACACAGGAACACCATCACCAACTGGCTGATGGCTCACATAAAAGCAATGTCAACCAAAAACTATGAGTTTATAAAAGGGAACAAACCCTCAACAGTGACAAGAACATGAAACCCATTAACAATTTAAACACTCTCCATTTTTTATTCCCCACCTTGAAGCTATTACGGCTGATAGAAGGCTTCACAGCTGAGTTAACCACTTCAAGGGAGGGCTGCGCTCGCACGCACGCTCACAAGCATAAAGAGTTTGCCAAGGCCGCAAGGTGGGAGGTTACGTGGTTTAAAACCATTCAGGGCTCTGCTCCTGCAAGATGCTCAACCGCCCTCCCCTCCCCAGACCTGCTCAGCACCCGGCAGGATTCAGCCGCTTGCAATTTCCAAGGCTTTTGAAAGCCGCCTAGTAAACCCGAGATACCAAAAGATTATTGCTATGGTAACTGGAGGGGAAAAAAAAAAAATCGCAGGTGTGTTATAATTGTTTTTCCTGGAGATTTTCTTGCTGCTCTGGGTCTCTTTTGGCACCTTGTCATACTATGGAGCAAATATTTGTGGAAGCTGTTGTGGAGTCCCGGAGCTGAGCACAGAGCCAGCGCGGAGGAGAGGGGAGAGGCCACCTGCTCGGGGAAGCTCGAACGACTTCTTGTCGGCAAGATTTTGCAGAACATAGAGGCGAACCCCACATATTTGGGGGGCCGTTCAAAATCAGACCCAATTCAGCACCCAAGCGGTAAACGCCCCTGCATGAGGGCTCGGCGCCTGCTGCCGGCTCCCAGCGACGTGCAGCAAACCTGCCCGGACGCGGCTCCCGGCTCTCCACTGACCCTGAAAACACCATTTTACCTCTCTAACTATCAATTTTCTCCAGCTGCAAAACAGGGATAACACCAGTTAACCTCTACTGTAAAGTGCTTGATAATCTCCGATGCAAGGTACTCTGTCCTAACAGGAAAACGACTGTAATTTTTCCCTATTATTAGAGAAACTAAGAAGGGGCTGATCCTCATCCAGCCTGATTTAGACTCTCTTGCATGAGCCGCCCCAGGA
The DNA here is from genome assembly GCF_030463565.1 of Pelecanus crispus. NCBI lineage: Eukaryota > Metazoa > Chordata > Aves > Pelecaniformes > Pelecanidae > Pelecanus > Pelecanus crispus. The sequence goes on along the minus strand of NC_134660.1, from coordinate 1,391,582 downwards.
GCAGGAGCAGCTTCGACTCCTCCAGGTCTAAAAAAGCAGCAGCTCCGTGCAAGGTGCAACGCTGTTTGCGTGGGGGCTATCACTGATCACTGAGGATATCATTAATCATCGATAAAACCAGGTGATTGGGAAAGAGAGAGGGGTGGAGAGGCTCGCGGGGCAGGCAGCCGTGCTGCTCCCCGGCTCCCACACGAATACCCCCGGAGCCCACTTTTCCCGGCTGGCTCCGTAATCTCAACCACCGCACATCCTGAATTTGAGGCCGTGGGTGCGACCCGTGCCCACGGACCCCACCGGCTCCCTGTGGCATGCTCGTCCCCTCCCTTCCTTCCTTCCTGCCCCGGCCCCAGGGCAGACAGCGGGGCAAACAGCGGGACCGGCTTGAAATCAGATCCTCGTCCCCAAATGGAAGGAAGTGGCACTGGAGGCTCCTGCCATAAAGCTGGTCCCATCCTATTGAAATGCCGGCAGATGGGGCCATAAACGTTTCCTCCTCCCCTTGCTAACAGCCACCAAGGCTTCAGATTCATCTTTATCTTTATCTTGCTGTCGGGTTGTAAATGCCTCTCGCTCCGTCTCTTGCAGCTGGGACGCACCAGGCCAGTTCGCTTCCTCTTGAGGTTCATTTTAACCAGCAACAGAGGGGAAAGGAGAGGGTAAGGGGGAAACGACAACGGGCTCTGCAAGCAAAAAGGAGAGCAACCCACGCCTGTCTCATACCTGGGTTTATGAAGTCCCCATAAGATGCCCATGGGATGAAAGCAGGACCAGGAGGACCCGCCAGCATGATGGGGCCAAAATCAAAACCACCCACAGATCCGGGTACCCCCCCATTCGCGTATCTAAATCACAGGCGGCGTGGCAAGGATTAATGTACCCTCTTGTTTACCTGCACCGATACGGGTTAGATATTTACACGAATAGCATGAACATCTGCAGCTTCATTAGGCAAGATAAAAGTTAAGGACTATAAACCTTTATGCCTCAAGTCGTAAAGCAGTAAGGGTCAGAAGGGAATTTCTAAATATAGGCAAGTTATTCCATCACTGTCCGTTGCGGGGTTTTCTTGTTACTCTCCAAAGCAGCTGGTGCTGCTCACTTGTAGCCATCGGCTACTGGACGAGGTGGGGCACGCGTCTGATGTGGGCTGGCACATCCCACATTTCCACGGTCTTCATTTTACCTTGCAACGGCACACGAGGACCTCCTGTAAGAGCTGGGTTTGCTGCATTGTTGGGCATAGAGAGAGAGAGCTGCCTCTGTTTTGAAGACCTGATACTCCACTGCTTTATACTGGAAAAGGCACATTTAGGCTCTGTAATTAATGTTCTCTTGAGCAGAACGGGGAAAACCGTTACCTTTTTGACCTAGTTTTTCTACTTGTTTGAAGATTTGGGCAGGCAACTCGTATCACACCAGGTACTTTCTGGCTCGCAACGTTCAACTCCGGACCAGAAAGGATGTGGGGATTGCTGCAGGAGCAGCAGCTTATTCAGAAACCGCTGGAGCTCGCCCATCCTTGGCTGCACACACAGCCATTCCTGGGGCTGATGCTTTCCCACTCTTATCAAGAGCTCGCGCCACAAAACCTTGAGTCTGAATTCTGCAGCCTAATTCCCTACTTCTTAAATGCCAAGCATTAATTTTCCATCCTAGCCTGCTGCCGTATCCACCTTCTTATGACAGACACACCATAAAACCAAAACCCCATACAGCCATCCCTCCACGCACTCGTGGAGCAACCAGGTCAGAGCAGGCAGGGACTCGTCTGGGGTCATACATCAAACTGCAGCTGAGTCGGAACCGGGGGCAGGAACCCCTGCCCTAAACACCGCATTTCCGCAGCCAGCAACAAACTAAACAGGAAAGGAAGCCTCGGCAGCATACGGATACGTTCAGCCTCCACCATCCCGCGAACAGGAGAAGCCTGACAAGATGACGGCGCTTTTGACCCCTGCGATATTTGTAGCGAGGAGGCGATCCTCTACAACAAAGCTGCAACCGGATGGGAGACACCGTGCTTCAAAAAGAAATTCTGGATGAAGCGGTTAAAACCCCCTAACTAATAATAATAGTGACAGGCTGACATTAATTAGGGCAAGTGGACTCTTGCTCAAACAGTTTACTAAAAGTTGCTTCGTCCTGCCCCGGGAAAGGATGCTCTGGACTGGTTTATTACACTGGACCCCGACCTTTGATTTTACGAACAGTGTGTTTTGGAAGTATCCTGGCTAAAAGGGTGAAAGTTTTGTAGGAGGAAACGAGCTGACAACACTCCTCCGCCGAAGCCTTAACGCAGGATGCTCCAGCTCAGCCCTGCACCTCGGCTCCTGCCCGAACGGCTGCACGGGCACGCCAAGCCTCTACGAGTCCTGGCGAGAGCAGAGCTGCCACCTCAGCCACTTCTGCAAGGATAAAATGAATATTAAGGACCAGCTGTCTCTCACAGGAGGATACGGCATTTTAAGGCCCTTTATATCTGGCATCAGATGTGCCTCAGCTCCCCTCGGGCTTGGGGAGTTGCAGGAGCTGCTCCAGGAGTTCCTCCAGACAGCTCCTGCCGGAAAGCCCACGCTTCTCCCTCCATCCATTGACACGTCAAGGGGTTTTACGCTCAAGTTTCCCATACCGATTCCCTTTGGCATCGCGTCCACTGCAAAATTGACAGATTTTTTACACCCAGCCATTTTTTTCCGATATTTTACGCAAAGCAATAAAGCCAGGGCACGCTTCGGCCGCAGTGGTGCCTGGAAAGGTTATCATCACGTGTGGGGTCAGCCTGCGCCAGGACAGCTCAAACAAGATGGGGATCATTAAATAAATACCTTTTTCAGAGGACCAGGGAGCTCTGACCAGTCTTTCCCACCACGAGCTGGAAACATGACAAATGCAAAGCTCTCTCCACCTTCAAAGGTTTGAGGACTCGTCCCCTTGAATGTTTAATAAACATGTTTTTTAAAGAAAAGAGTGTAAACACGGAGGAATTTATTTTTATCTTTTTAATTGTGGGAGCTTGTTCTGCGTTTGTGTTTTCCAGGATTAACAGCTAGAACCGGAGCTCTCCGTTTTCTAAGTCTTCTAATTCTACTAAACATCCGCTACCCTGAAAGGACTCCACAGAATCCCATAAAACATTATTTATCTGTGTGCGTTAGCTGCACGATACTGTAATTTCCAGAATAAATGCTGGGTGTAAATTGTTGTTTATGTTGGAGTCTGACTGTCTTTACGAGAAACAAAGTGAAAACTGAATCTTCACAGCTTTATTTCTTCCGCTGAAACCTCTTCTGCAGAAGGAGAAATGCCTGGTGGAACGCCTTAATGGATGGCTGTAAAGATTGTTGGGTTAAAACAAAGTACAGGGAATCACCTTCATCCCCCCCTGTTACTGCCAAATCCTCAGCTGGTGTAAATTGGTGTAGCTCCAGTGACTTTGGTTCATCTGGCCCACGAGTGTCATTTAAATCAAGCTAAATTAAAGCGAAAGCAGCGCCATTCACATGGTTCTAATTAAAGGCCCATCAACATTTTTAGTGCAAACCCTGGCTGGTTAAAAACACTTATTTCCACACCAGCGTCCGGCCCCCAGCCGCAGGCACAGCGACCCAAGCATCTCCCGCGCACCTGTACCCCATCCTTGCAAGGGCTGCGAGGATGCTCTGAGGTACCTCACCCCAAAATGGGTACCACAACCCCTCCTCTTTGCGGATAAGCATCCTTGGAAGAGTCCGGTCAGGCTCCGGGAAGGACTTTGGCGCAGGACCTGTCCTCACTGCTCATCACGCAGCTGCTGGCGAGGGCCAGTCCTGCGCTGCCTAAAGCCTGGGCTCGCCCCATTTAGCTTTTGATACCCACGTGAGATGCCTCCGTTAGCAAAAATGCCGCCTCCTCTTGCCGGATGCAAACCAAGCCCTGGGGACACCTCGCTCTGCCCCGGGGTCTCGGGGTCTTCACCCAGGCTCCTGTCTGACGGCCCGACGTGAGGGAGGGTGAATCTGAGCCATCTATTGACTACAGGAACGGAGAAGCTTGGGCTTCATCCCGACTCCCCTCTCTGGCGGATGCTCTATTTCAGTCCCAGCGGGTGAAAAGCGCTTGCCAGATACAACGGTGCAAACTCCGGCGGGATGGAGCTTGGCTGGGAGGACGCGGTTTGGGGTAGGAGCTCGGGAGAGGCGGCTTTGTGCGTGTCACACGGCTGACGGTGACACTGCGGGGGCTTCACCGCTCTCCCCAGTCCAGACTGGCCTCGCGTGCCCAGACTGGGAGCGTTTCTGGGCCGGGGCTGCCTTGAGCTTGGTGCCCGCACTGGGGCGGCGGCTGCAACACGGCTCACGCAGCTGGGCAGGACCTGCCGCAAAGGAGCCACGCCGCGAGCCACGCTCCCGGCAGCAGCGCACGACACCTTCAACCGCACAAAACACAAAACGGTGCAGAGCTCGTCCGGCTCCCAGCTCCCGAAAACTTTGTCCTTCGGCATCGTCAATGAGCACGCGCTGTCGGCGGTGCGCGGGGACGGGAGAAGGCGGCGGAGGCTCTGCCCCGAGCTCCTCACGCCGTCCTCGGGCTGGGCGGCCCCCGGGAGCTCCTGGGCTGCCCCGTGGGAGAAGACAAAGCCCGACATCTTCCCTACCGCGGGGCTAACCTGGCCCTGGCGGGTCATTTCCATGAGGACATCAGGCCTCCGTTCATCCCTTCCCTGCTTTCTGAAGGAGCCCTGGGAGGGACACGAGCCCCCCGCCGCCCTGGTCCCCAGGGCGCTGCCGAATCGGCCGCCACCGCTCCGCCGCGAGCGGCTGAAGATCAAAGTTCAGGGAAACTTTTGATGAAGTGCTCTGGCAGGCCCATCATCGGGAAGCAAGAAAGGTCAGAGAGTGGAAAAAATAATAAGAAAATATAACTGCTTTCTTATGAGGAAAATATTATGAGTTCTTCCCCTTTTTCAGCTTTTATGGAAGGAGATTCTGCCAGTTCCCTCAGAAAAAAAGAAGAAAAAGTAGTTTTAAAATGAGATTATGCACCTTCAGGGTGCCATTAGGAAGTTTTACTGTACTGAGATGACATGAAAGCTCTGGAATTAATATCCCTGAGATGCTTCAAACCTGCAATAGCAATTATTGTACTACGTGTCCCTGGATAAATAATAGGGCCATTCAGCTAATTAGCTTCAATGATTTCAGCTCCCTGTAAATTCTCTCTCACTCGGCTATAAAAATAACACTAGGCAAACTTTTGGTAACAGAAACTTCTTTCAGGGAAAAAAAAAATAAGGGGGTTCCCCCAGCTCCTAATTCATAACTGCTGTCGTGGTAGCGGTGCGATTCCAAGGACTGGAAATATTAATAGGCTATAATAGAAAATATAAAAGGAGAACCATTATTAATTGCCATTTACTGGTAATAAACCTATCGCACCAATTTCTGCCCGCGCACATGTGCAACCCCATTAATTTCAATGGGGCTGCACGTGTTAATTGAGAGCAGAATTTAGTCCACTGGTTGTAATTAATTAATCAAGTTTTCAGTATGGTTTGCATACTTTAAATCTTTTTTTTTTTTTTTTTAATTATTTTATGTCTTCACATTTCTCTAGGTTTGACTTATGCAACAGGGGCTCCGCTCTCCACCGCACCGTGATTTACTCCAGGGAAGAGCGGGTTTTATCCTGCCATCGCTCATTTTGCACGGGATAAATTCACCGCCGTGGATCAGCCCCCGCGGGACCATCACGCACACACCTGCCCCGAACGCTGGTCGGAATTCTTTGGACCATATTCTGATCTACGCCAGCACCCCTTGCTCCCGAGCACCCGCTGTCCCCCAGGACCGCCGCCGCACCGACGGCCACCAGTTTCTGGGTGTTTGGGGTGTTCGGAGCAGTAAAATAACGCTCTGGATAGAGGCAGCACCGCCTGCACCTACTTTTAAGCCCTGATGCACCGAGAAATTTAAAGTGCTGACGAATTCCCGCCTAATTTCATGCGCAGAGTTAAGCATGTAATTATTTCCTTTAGAGCCCGTACGGTTCTGCCCGTAAAAAGGAAAGCCGTGAGAGTGATGTGCTGTGGGGTTTTTTAAGGCTGAACTACGGAACAAGCTTTAAATGCCGAATCTTCGCAGGGATTATCATACCCCGTCCCGATCACAGGTGTTCAGCAGAGGACGTGGCCGCTGCCTTTTCCCAAAGACCTCGATATCTACAACGCGATGAAAATGCTTTGCGCTTCTGATGTGTATCATCGAAGGTTTTGATGTGTATCATGCGAAGGTTTTGGCGCGGTATATTTTTCAAATCAATGCAAACCTCATTACATAATAAGCAGGTTTTGCATGTTTCACCCTGACACATGCCTCCTGTTTGAGGCATGATTGCTATATATTCTGATACCATTTTGATGAATATGACAGGTTAAAATCAGTAAACCTGATTTCCGATACAGCAACTAACTAAGAAAAACAAAGCAAAGGCACAGAGAACTTCAGGAAGACAGGAAAAAAAAACAAGAAAGCATCCCAAGCGGTTTCCAAGACCAGATTTTTTTTTGTGCGTGATTCAAAACAAGCAAGGCTCAAATTTTCCAAAAAAATTGAGCATGCTCCCAACCCCCTCACAGTGGGACCCTCTGAAGGTCCTAACTCCTGGAGGAGCTGCGTACTTCCCGGGATTAGAAAAGACCCAGCAAAGCCGGGCGAGGAGCAGTTTTCAGCAGAACACAGCCCAAAAGGCTCGGCTGCCCCGCGCCGGAGCCTGGGAAGCCCCAACGGCTCCTGCAAAAGCCCAGGGGACGGCAAAGGACGGAAGCCGGTGGCTGCGTGTCGGGGCAGCTCCGGGGGCAGCAGGAGCCACCGTGTCCCCTCGTCCCGGGGTGGCACCGGCCGCTCGAGCGCTGGCCCTGCGCGCAGACCCGGGCGGCGGGAAGCGTATAAAAACAAAGCGATTCCTCTAAATAGAAATTTATCTCAAGCATCCCCCCGTGTCAGCACGGCAGCACTTTCCATCTCAGCACTCGACATTATGGCCCTTGGTGGTAATATTAATAATAATCCTACGATCAGACGCCGCACGATCCTTAAAGAACTGACCCAATGTTATTTTAACGCTCTCAAATCCCCTTCTCCTTGCTCCCTGTTAGCTGTACAGCTGCTGCGCTGCCTGCAAAAACATTTCACTTTCGGCGGGATCTACACACTCAGCTGATGAGAAATCCAGGCACCTCGCTCACCGAGGATGGAAAGTCATAACATTTGTTTTGGAAATTTATTTTAGCCAATATTTCTCAATAAAATAAATTGTATAAATGAAATCAGACTGACACCACAATATTTCCTAACTAGCCGGCGTCTCCCTGCAGCACTCAGGGACTGTCAGAAATTTTTCCCTGAGGTTTTCCCCGTTTATTTTATTTATTTTTGTAAAGCAGGGGAACGTGCGAAGGTTTTGGCACGGTATATTTTTCAAATCAATGCAAACCTCATTACATAATAAGCAGGTTTTGCATGTTTCACCCTGACACATGCCTCCTGTTTGAGGCATGATTGCTATATATTCTGATACCATTTTGATGAATATGACAGGTTAAAAAAAATTAAAACCCAGTCCTGAAAATAACTAATGTGTTGCCCTCAACACCTTTAGAGGTCTGTGGAATTTGAAATTGTAAGATTCAAGCCCAGGTTCGGATGAGTAAAATTGCCTTTTATTTTTAAGCCTGATATTGAGTTCTGGTCACCGCAAGGAAGACCAGGAAAGATTTTTGCATGGGTGACAATCTCTGTTATATGCATTGCAAAAAACTAGCTTAAGAAAGGAAAAAAAGCGTGCATGGCAAAGACGCAGAAAGAAAATCTGTACAGATCAACATCACCAACGGGGATTAAAACCAGCCAAGCCCTGGGACCAGACACCAGCAGAGCGCTTGAGTTGGAGAAACGATAAAACCCAGATTTAATCTACCATGGCGGGAACCGAGACCTTCATTTAGCACATGTTCATCAGCACGTTGAAGTCAAGACGACTCCGGCGCACGTTTGCTGAGCCGGGACCCGCCTGCAGCCCCGGGCTGCTACAGGAGCAAGCTGTTGGTCAAAGCACGCGGCAGGAGGAGGGATGCGTCCTTCTCCTTCATTTTGCAGAGAAGCAAACAAAAGCCCAGCGAGGTCGAGGTCACCTGAACAGGCTCTGCGCTGGGCTTTGGTGGCACAAGCCCCTGCGCTGCTCTGCCACCTCTTGGTCTCCCCCGGGCAGGAATTTGGGCAGGAGCATCCCCCGGGCTGGAGCGCGGCAGCGCTGATCTGCCTTCCTCCTCCTCGTCTAGGGAACCCCCAGAAAAGGGAACATCCAGGCTGCCTCAACACTCGCCACGAGGTCTCTCCTCCATGCTGGAGGACTGGCCCATGCCCATCATCACCGTTACTCGGGCTACAGCCACGTGAAGCTCAAGGCATAAACCTGGAGGAAAATCGCAGCGTGGCAGCTGCGCGCCCAGCAGCAGGCTGAGCGCTCGGCAGCGTGAGAAATGAGCAGGCTGTGCATTGAAGAGCAAGCGCTGGAAAAACGTGACAAATCTAGCCCTAATTCCTCAAGGGTTTAAATTTGTCACTATTGGGGTTAAATTGCTTTCAAGGGGTTGCATTATGTGGATACAGCTTTTAAAAAGCAGGACAGGCTGAAATGCCTCATGTTGACCCATTCGTGTACCCATGGCCTTAATCTAAACTTTCCTGGATCTCATTCTATGAATAATTATACACACAGGAGGGCAGCTCATCAGCTGGCGTAAACTGGCTTAACTCCACCGAAGTAATTGGAGAACAGGCCAGAATACCGTTTCCAGACATGGTACGATGCCACTGGGGTTGAGCAGGCAGCACGCGAGGGCTGCAGGCAGGAGTCCGGGGTTTTATCACCACTTTGGGATCAGCTCTGCTCCAACGGATTGCGAGCCAGGACGCCTGCACTCTTTTGCCAGCTCCGCGTGTGTCTTTTGAGCTTGCTTAATTCAGTTCACTTCTCTTTTACCTTTGGTCTCCCTTTTTTTTTTTTTTTTGCAAAATAACACTACCGTCATCTTGAAAAAGCAGCTGGAATTGCGTGGTTAAAAACCAAAAAACCAACTCTGAGCATCACTGCATACCACTATTTATTCCTTACTTCAAGACGTCGATGTGTGGCCAGTTCTGCTCACAGGCACCCTCCCTTTTGCCTCCAAAATCCACCTCAGCCTCAGCTCCTTGCACCCGTGCTCATACTGCCCTGACCCACCAAAACCAGGGGTACGCACCAGAAAACCCCACTCCTGACTCGAATTCCCAAACCGCCTCTTCACAGGACCCAGATCAAGCTCCCGGTGCCCTTCGCAAGAGCTTCACCCGTGCGAAACCTCGGCGTTAGGTCCCGCACGAGGCAGCCGACCCGGCAGCTGCCACGTCTTGTGTGGATGCGCGCAATGTACACGTGTGTGGAGGGGATCCTCGTGGAGGGCGGGGGTCTCCATCCCTCCTCCGCTCCACCTGGATGGAGAGATTCAGTCCCGCAGCCAGAATCAGAGAGTATCACAGACTGCTCATCTCACCAATCAATTTTTACGGCTGGAGAGGATAATAATGGTAATATCAGTATAAAAAAACCCCGCAATGACCCATAACAGTAACATATTACAGCTCCTTTTAAATAACTGTGCTAGCTGCAGTTTCTTTGTTTCTCCGGCAGCAGACAAGCCGAGGCGCTGGGACCATCCCCACACCTCCGGGATGCGCAAGCGCTCCCAAAGCGAGGAGGACGCGTTGGGATGGGGACGGGCGCGCGGGGACGAGTGACCGGGCAGCTGTGGGAGAAGGGCTGGGAGGGGAGGGTGGGATAACAGAGGCGAGCGCTCCCCCCCAGCAAGGCAACACCATCTCCACCTGGAAAAATTTAGGCTGAGATTTAATTCTGTCCTTGTTGCCATGGCCCAGCAGAGCGGTCCTCTGCGGCGGGTCCTTTTGATACCGACGGCGCGGCGCGCCCAACCACAGCTGTAAGCCAATGAAGCAGAATGCGCGGCTTAATTTCCGACACCCCCCAACCATATGCTGCTTCGGGAAAACCTGAAGACGGAGCGTTTGACTGTAACACCGGGCGCCAGAAGAGAGCGCGTTCCCTAGAGCTAACATTTACTGGCGTTTCCTGGTACTGTAGGAAGCAAAGTTCCCACTTGCCATACGCAAGACAAATAGTTAAAACGCAAAACTCCCCTCACCTTTGCTCCCGAAAGCACGGGGTGGGGACAGGGCTTATTTTGCAGCGGGATGTTATATACCCCACTGAAGGGAGCGCGAGGGACGGCTGAGCAGCTTTGCTTTTCGGGCATTGGGTAACAGGAGGACGAACTACACAGGATTTAGGTTCGTTGGGATGGGGGGAAGAAAATTAAAGCCGCTGCTACTTTCTTTGCGTGACATTACTTCGAAGTAATTAGCTTAGCTGTTCGGATCTCCACAAACAGCTCCTTAAAATACCAGACTTGATTTCCGAGTACAGTAAAGCACCTTTATGCTTTCATGTAGAAGGACCTTACGGCTGCCCTCCACCTTAAGCGCATCATTAGCCCCAGAGTACCTGGTACCTAACGCTCCCGTCCCTCCCGTGCAGCATCCCAGCCCCTTCCAAAGGGCTGTTTTCTTCCAGTCAGTATTCCACATAAATACCCAAAAATTTTTTAAATTTTTAAAACTGTTGTTTAGAGGGTTGAAGCCCTTTTTTCTTTCATTTAAAAATGGGACCGGATCCCGAGTATTGCTATTTACTTCACCCGCATTGCTTCAGATTTACATTTGTGTAACAGCGACCGCAGAGCTGAGTCTAAACTGTGCAAAGGAGGCTTAAAAACAAACAGGCGAGATGAGAATGTGACAACACATACACACACACACACACACACACACACACACACGGCGTGCCTGTGGCTCCTGCGCTCCCTGGTCCGCGCTCCAAACTCTCGCTTGCCCTCACGAACCCTACTAATACGCTCATTTGCCATGGATATTATTTTAAACGGCGCTTCCGAGTGACCCTCGAATTTGCACACACAATAAAACCTAATCTGCATCTGCAGGCTGTGGAGTGGTGCGGGGACGCTGGGGTGTTCGCTTCATGCAATCCCCCGTCTTTCAGAGAGCAAATCCGCGCCCCGTTTCCGACGGATAACGCCCGTCCCCTTCTTCCCACAAGCATCCCGAAAAACAGAGGCCAAGGCAGGCTGAGAGAGCTGCTTCGACAGCAGCGATCAGGCTGAACGGAAGAGAAGAAAACGTCAGAGAAGGGATCTTAAAGCAACCCTAAAGCGCGCTGCGTTAGGCAGACTTCTCTGCAAGCGCTGTTTTTAATCCTGCACCCCGTGCCTGCGTTTTCTGTACACCAACCCCGAGACCGCCAATTCTCTCTCCCGCGTAATATTCGCTTCATTTCAGAGTATTTCCCCAGCCCTATTTCGGCACGGCACAGCTCCCGCATAACCACAAAGAAACCCTGCAAGGAGGGGATCCAGGCTTCCGTCCAATTCCCACCAACACCCCCAGCCCCAAGCCTGAGCCCGTTCACGGCCGCGGCTCGGGATCCGACCCCCCATCCCACCGGGGCACGGAAACGGGGTCCAGGCCCCCCAACTCTCCTCGCTCCAGGCGGATTCCCCATATCCTTTTTAGCACTTAATTCCTAACAAATAACGAAGCCGGAGCAGGAGGATTTTGCTAGCGCGGAGGAGCGGGTGCTGCTTCCTCCCGCCACCTCCACCGATTTCACCGATTCCCGGTAAAGCAGTAAATGCTGCTGGGGACACATTAGGGAGGCATTTAAATGAAAAAGCAAAGGGGGTGTCCGTGCCACAAAGCCAGGTATTAAATATATAAGCAGACCATTTAAATCCAGCTACTGCTAATACCTCCAAGTACACTGGGAACCTGAAGCACAGGTACATTTCAGCTTGGTGAAAAATGGCTCAATTTTGCACAGGAAGATCTTACTCAAAAACTCCCTTATGCAAAAATTTTAAAGTGGGGAAAAAAGTTCCTTTTATTTATGTATTTATTCTCAAACGATCGTATGTGAGAGAGAGAGGAAAAAAAAAAAAGTGTTTATTTTAATCAAACCCAGAATATTTAAGCAGCTGAAATGGGTTTATTTTTCATGTTAAAAAGGGACATTTTGAAAACACTCCATGAAACAAAAAAAATCAACCCAAAATGCCTTGATCACAAAATAAATTATTTAGCTCTTATATAAACCCCGGCATGAAACGACAAACATTTTTGTCACTTTTGCACAGCCCTGATTACCGTGCATTATGCTTTCTAACAGCTTTTCCTAGCATCATCACTAATGGATTTTATAACATGCTTTATAACAGGTTATTAAGGAATATGGCTATAGCTGGTAATCGCTGTATAATATGAATAAAGCATTTAAGAAACGGCCCCTTCATTTAAACTGTTAACTGGGAAAACTGTCGCATTATAAATAACAGAAGTGAGAGGCATTTCTGGGGAGGGCTTCCATCTCCAGCCCTGCAAAAATGTGTATTTGCACGTTCCTTCCTTCCTTCCTTTTTTTTTTTTCTAAGACTAAAACCCGTTCATTCATCATTATTCTTAAAACCTACTTTTGCTGCGATGCCCACAAGAAGCGAATCCCTCGGGACTATTTTCTTTTATATGATGAGTCATTTATTTTATACAATGGTACCATAAATTTTAAAAAAGTTCAAGCGCGCTGTGCATGGGCCATTGCCAAGTAACCGTGTCATCTCACGGCTGTGTTTACGGTCTCTCCTTCCCCACACCTCACTGTTTTGTCATCCCGTCACTGAATCATTTCGGGCTTGATCCTGCTCCCATTTAAGTCAATGGCAAAATTCCCATTGACGTCAATATGAACAAGAAATGAGCTATCTGGGAGCAAGATGATATATGAATGTGGGCATATATATCAAACCAGGGCCCGATGTTGAGTATCTAACTAATAATAAAAAATTATAGTCGGCTGTGATAGTAGGGGAATAGTAGGTGGGCTTGGGGAAGCGAGGAATAAAATTAACATTATAATTGGGCAGGTATTTATAAATCTGCATCCTGGAGGAGTTTTTAAATGTCCGTTAAACAGAAAAAATATCGACCCCCGCAGCTAAGAGAGCGGCTGCGGGTTTCTGTGGGGTGCTCACCCCGGCCCCGTGGGTGCTCCCGCACCCTGCGCCCCACATCCCACATACTGCATCCTGCACCCCGCACCCCGCATCCCACACCCTGCACCCCACATCCCACATACTGCATCCTGCACCCTGCACCCCGCATCCCACACCCTGCACCCCACATCCCACATACTGCATCCTGCACCCTGCACCCCGCATCCCACACCCTGCACCCCACATCCCACATACTGCATCCTGCACCCCGCATCCCACACCCCACACCCCGCATCCCGCATCCCGCGCCCCGCATCCCACACTCCTACCTGCATCTCGCACCCCGCATCCTGCGCCCTGCATCCCATACCACACCCCGCATCCCGCATCCTGCACCCTGCATTCCACACCCCTACCCCACATCTTGCACCCCGCATCCTGCACCCTGCATCCCACACTCTGCATCCCACGCTCCTACCCTGCACCCCACATCCCGCACCCTGCATCCTGCACCCCACATCCCACGCTCCTACCCTGCATCCTGCACCCCACATCCCACGCTCCTACCCTGCATCCTGCACCCCTACCCCGCATCCCGCACCCCCACCCCGCATCCCGCATCCCGCACCCTGCACCCCTATCCCGCACCCCACATCCCACATCCCGCACCCCCACCCCGCACCCCTACCCCACATCCCGCACCCCCACCCCGCGCCCCACATCCCGCACCCTGCACCCTGCATCCCGCACCCCGCAGAGCCCCGGCGGGTGCGTGTCAGTCCCGGCTCCGCAAGCAGGTGGCAGTGGCGACATTTCCCGACGAGGCTTCTCAGCTGGAAATGTCCAAAGCGGGGAGAGGAGGGGGGAGAATAACCCTCGCCCAGGAACAAACACACAAAAATAAATAACATCTCGAAACGTTAACTTCTTTCCCTCTATCAGATCATTGTTAACAGCTAATAAAATATCAGTCTGCAGGGACACGAGATATAACCAATACCCTAATAAAGAGAGTCAAAGAAAGGAAATTAGATCTGCTGGGTTTTTATACCATTCGAATAAAGTGATGGATCTGAAGATTTGGACAATCGTTTCCTAAAAAATTAAAAGTGGAGCCTGCACATGCCAGCAGGTCGCTGAGGCACAGAGAGCCGGGACACGGCTCTGCCGCGGATCAGATTTCCTCCTGTTATAACTATTGGTTAATGTTTTCAAAAAGGGCCCATTAGCAAATGCCACATGTAAAATGATTCATCGGTGGAAACCCATATGAAAAAGTATTACGGTCTCTGCCTCTATATTGCAACGTAATTAATATCAATTGAATTAATCATAGTGAGTTAAGTGAAATGTTATTAAACAATGCAGACGCGCAAACATCATGGCATCCCCCTTCAGACAAAATGTAACGTTTTCAATATTTGCCTGCAGCTGACAACAATAAATCCTCTTAAATTTGCCGTCCAAGGTCAGCGAGTGCGGGAGATGCATGTATATGATTTTCTAGTTTACCTGCTAAGGAGAGAGAGGGGTCAGTAAATTATACTCCCGATTCAGCCTAATTGAATAGACTAGTGGACGTCAGACTGGAAACTGGAGGGAGCATGAGGACATACTTGACAACATATATCTGTCACCGAAGACAAGAAGAGACAGGTAAATGGACTGACAGAGGGGAAAGATATACCACACGTATAAAAACCACCATGTGATGAGAAGAACAAGCGTTAAAGGAAGAATAACAGAGCCACCTCCATTATCTGGAAAGCAACTTCCCTCATTTTTTTAATTAGTGGAACCTGCGGCTGACAAGGGAGGGCAAGATTGAAGACTCGCTGGAAGCTCATTACATATTCTCATCCTGAAATGGGTGGCAAGAGGCAATGTTTTTAAGCAAACCCAGTTGTGTTTCTCTGGAGCAGGACAACTTCCAGGATTTGCCAAATGGGCAAAGAATGACAGGTTGATGTTTTTGAGAAAAATGGATTCCCAGTGCAGATCTGTTAGAGCAGCCAAAGCAGCAACCCAGGGATTACACAGTGTTTGCTCTTGTATGGGGCTTTTATGTATAGGTTTCAAGGTTCTTTATATGAGAAGGCTTAATGGCATTAATCCCGTTTCACAGATAGAGAAAGCGAGGCAAAGTCATTTGCTCAAAATTACTCAGTTGAGACCAAGAACCAATTGCTCTGACGACTGTTCCTGAGCCTGAACCGAAGGGATGAGCAGAGAGGAGCAGCAAGCAGACGAAGTATGGCGAGAAGCGGACTGACGAGCAAGAAGGGCTATTTGTGGGAGAGCTCCAAGTTGGGTCTCTTCGCAAGCCTGATCCAACGATACCAAAATTGCTCTGCTAGAACTCGGAAGAAGTAATAGCCCAGCACTGGTATAGGGATCGAGGAGATGAGGGAAAACTAGGAACCACAGAACTAAGCATCCTATTATACTAATGCAGCAGTGCAGAAATATAACAAATATACCCGTCTTCTTAGAAGAGGGGCTAGGAGAAGCCAGGTGAGTCTTCCGCAAATGTTCCCAAGCCAGCACGACTGCAAATTCTGCTCTAGGGGAGCAGCAGGAGGGACGTGGGAGAAAGGCAAGGAGCAAAGGCACTCCGGGCCTCCGATGAACAGGTCTGCAACCACGTCCCAGCGCACCAGGCTGGCAGTGGGAGGGAGAAGGACCTTCCCAGGTGCCAGGCTGGACAGGCAGCCTGCCTGGAGACAAGCTGGTTTTCCACAGCAGACGCTCTTTAGTCGGGAATTTTTCCTTACATTTAGCAGCTCCTGCCACAGCACATCAAAACACAGTAGAAATGTTAACAAGTTACTCCTGGGAAAAGGGAGAGTAGGAAGAGGAACGTTGAACGTTGTCATCCAGTTTAATCAATGAGGAAAACAAGGCAAAACATGTTCCGCTCTTGTCTCGAACTCACCAGCAGAGTTCAAACAGAAACCAGTAATCTTAACTATTAATCTCATTTTAAGCCACAGGAAAATATATCTGCTTGCAGTACTACACAGCTCACTGTGATGGAGCCCATAAGCTTGGTATCTTTCACTGTGTCATTAACGGTAGGGTCCAAACTAATGTTTTCAACAATGTTTTGGCAAACAGCTGATTAAGCGTCTTTCAGTCGCCCAACATTCCTGTGCCCTTCCCAAAATAGCATGGTCCCAATAAAATGTTGGAGACTCTTGAAGACAAAGGGCAACCTTGAATGGACAGCAGTGGTTAGCCAATTTGACAGTCAGCATCATTTTAAATACCAAGACTAGAAGATCAGAAAACTGCTGACGGCATAACAGGACGTCCTGGCGCTTGCAGGTGACAGAAATGGCAGAATGCAGTCTGAAATCAAGCTGCAAAGTATCCTTAAATCCAACAGGAAAGGTCTCCCTCACTAGCTATGGATCAAGTTAAAATGGTGGCACCCCATCTTCCTGCAACCGCGTCACTCTTCGTGACCTGCCAGGGCATCCCCTGATGAAGGGGATGCCCAAAAGGCTGCGCTGTTGAAGAAAGCTCCATCCTCACCACCAGATCTCAACCTCTGGTGCTGGTGAAGAATCTTGCCCACAAAACATGGCAATTCTTCCACCTGGCTGCGAGCAAGACCTGGGGCTGGCCTGTTCCTCCCTGTCCTTCACAACAGGCACAGCTTCAGAGAAGCTCTTCCGATCAGTGTCTCGCCCCATCGCCAAGAAGTTCCCCAGGCACCTGGAGAGCACGAGCAGCGTGGCCAGCTCAGCACGTTCGGCTCTCGCTACCTTCGGAGTCCCAACTCCTGAAGTTACAAGGCTGCCTGAGGATCTTGGCCATCATTTAAGCAATGGTCTGACAGCCACGGTTGAAAAGAAAGTTGGAAACCAACACTTCTCAATTCCACAGAGGACGAAAAGCCTGAGTATTAAGACAATCTGCCCTTTTTAGTCCACCTCCACTTCCAGTGGCCTGTCTTGTGGCACCAGGAGATGAGAGAGGGCTGATATTAAAAATGCAAGGGGGGGCACAACCATTATAGCTCTCTTACAAAGTGGAATAGGAAGCAGGGAATGTCTTAGGGCTAAAATTCCACAGGTAGAAGAAGAGCAGGTAACTGTGGCCATCGTGAATCTGAGGCTCAAGCTCTTCATGACCTGGGAACCTCCCTCTGGCTTTGGACTCTATGTGCCATGGAAAATGGGGACACGGGAATCACCAAATTCACAGAATTTTATGGACAATTTATATTTACATAGTGCTTTGGAAGGACGTTTTAAGAGTCCATAAGGTAGCCCGGGAACACACATAAGGCACTAGAGGAGACCAAGCATTACTATTACCACTCTGGGACTTTCCTCTATGTAATTCCAGCGTAGTCAGTCATTCAATTTTAATCATAACTAATGCAATGCCTTTTACAAGAAGAGGTCGTGCTATATTCTAATCCATTTTGTAATTAAGCATAAATTTTAAAGAATCAATTGAATACAGTGATGAACTCACAGTTTACCCAATGCCTTTGCTGCCAAAGGGTGTCTCCGTGCAATTAAGAGACTTAAAAAGACCTGGCTAAAGGATGGAAATGCTCCCAACCTCTGGCACGCGGTCGTACCTGGGAAACAATGTAAGGAATAAAGCAGCAATGGCATAAAGATAAGATGGAGAGGTGGGAGGCGTTTTTTAAGGAAATATTTAAGAACAGAGAAAAAGAATGATCTGATTTAGAACTGAGCAGGAAAGGGAGGTTTTTACCCCTAAGAGGAAAACCTTGTGAGGTGCTTGGAAGAGACACTGTCGGAACTTGAGCGTTATCTTTAGCTTTCATTTTGGCCATCTTCCAGTTCCTCCAGTCAACGCCTCTTCCACTGGCCAGAGTCTGGATGGACCCGATCCTCACACGCCGGTGGGAACAGTCCTTTCCGCCAGCCTCTGTAAAGCGCTGGGACTGTCCAGGCCGGCCCGTGGTGGGAGGTATCGGCAGGGTCTGGACAGCGATGTGCTTTGTCTGATTTTGATGAAGTAGCACAAGAAGCATAACGAGCCCCTCAGGTCCAACTCTCTTCCCTGTCCAGGGGAAAATAATTTAGCCTGAGAACTTGAAATTGGAGTTGGGAGAAGATGAGATGCCTCTCTCTGCAGTTTTGTTAATTTAGACTGGACTTTATTAGGGATGATTTTAAAATATAAACATTTTTAACCAGAGCCAGGATTTTAAATGTCCTAAACAGTCTGGCTGCAGGAGTTTGGACTGCTGCAGAAATTGCTGCCATTTGCAAAATTTGGACGCAGGCACTGGGACGATTTCAAAGCATCTCCACCCCCCAGGATGAGCCCTGCATCCTGGCTGCGGACCCGGCTCCAGCTCCACCACCTGCATCCGTCGGAGGCTGCGACCCAGCCGGCCCCTCCGCCGCTGTCAGCAGAGGGCAATGAAGGCCATGCAGAAATCCCCACGCCAGCACCACCCAGAAGACAGAAAGCAGAATTTTTTCCATCCCAATTACAAAGCGAGCAGCCCCCAAATCCATCTCCTTTCCCAAATCTAGGATCGGATTTCCTCCCCATCTGACAACGGCATTTTCGCTTGTGTTTACACAGGGCAGAGCAAAGTCTCTCTTCCCAAAGTCTCTCTTCCCACATAAATACTTTCTTTGCAGCAAACGCTCCCTTCACGCGCACAAGTGCAAGCCTTCCCAAACTCCCCCTGCGTCCGCGCTGGCCCTGAGGTCAGAATCCGTCCCACTGTCTATTCATCAGTGCGGAGTCCGGGGAGATTTCATTTTCTTTCTTTCTTTCTAAAGCAAAGACGAACACTGCATGCGCTTCAGACCCTCGCAGCCCAGTCCTCAAAGGCAAGACTCTATGCAAATACAGTTGCTAAGGAGAAAACATCGCTCCCCCCACGTCCTCCTAAAAATACTAATTAAAACCAACCCCGCGCGCTCTCGCAGGGTACCACAGCGATGCGAGGCAGTGAACTCCACGCGGCCAGCCATCAGCGTCGGGAACAGGCTGGAATGATTTGGTTTTGACCGCCAGATGACCTCGAGGGCTGCCCGGCCTGATGGACAGTCGGACCATTAGTCCTTTTAACACACATTCTTTTCCCGAAACGCAGACATCACTCCGCTGGTTCGCAGAGAGAGAGAGCGCACCATCTAAACCAGCCATGACCCTGCCCGCTGGGTTATGGGCCCTAAGGCGAGGGGGAATTCATTCGGGGAAGGAAGGCGACAGCTCGCCTTTCACAAAGAGCCCCCGAAACCCCGAGCATTCTCCCCAAGCCTGAGAAAACCATGACGCGCCACGGCAGCCCCGGGAAAGGAGGGTGCGGAGCTCCGCGTTCCCGGCCCCGCGCCCCGCAACAAAAGGGAAGAGGCAAATCTCTCCTCTCTTTGTGTTTCCCAATGCTGGGTTGTTTGGTTTTTTTTTTTTTTCCCCCTAACCCAAATAAACGCTAAACATCCCTCACGGTACCGTTTGGGAACGGCCGTGCTGCTCCGTGCTCTTTTATCAGAGGATGTGAAATCCCGATTCCTTTTATTTGCCCCCCTCTCTTCTACCGAGGCGTAATTTTTTGGTCTTATTATTCCAAGCAAAATGAGGCAAGAGTGAACGAGCCCTGCTGCTAATAGACCAGAACAACCTATTAATCCAGAGCAAAATTAAGCAGCACAAAGGTTAGGGAAACGAGACTCTTGCTGTTTTTTAACCTCATAACCGAGGCCTGTGCCTACAGCCTACAGATGACGAGAGCTTTTCCTACTGACTTTAATGAGATTTGGGCCAGGAGATTTAGGTGCAATCAAGTGTCCAGAGATATCTGGAGGTGTTTTGCCAAAATAGAACCAGAATTCCAGCAATATCTCCATTTTTCTGTCACCTTGCTGCAAGACTGAGAGCAAACTGCTAGTGCCCGCAGCTGCCTCAGTTTCCCCAACTGAAAATGAGGATTATAATTAATCCTCCTCCATCAGGTTTGTCACAAAGAACATCTATTAAGTGCTCCAAGACTACCAGATGGAAAAGCCTAAAACCCACAAATTACTACAAATACACTGCTATTACACACACATTTTCTTTGCCCGAACCAGTAGCTTACAAAGACGCTGAATTCTGCTGGCAAAATTAATACAAAACAACAAAGTGCGCTTTGAGGTGGAAGAGCCAGTGTGGAGAGGGAGAGGGATCTTCTGCCTCCTGCCCCAAAGAGATGATTCATTCCATCTAAAAATAAAATGAGTAAATAAATACAGATGCCAAGCCCACAACACGGGGGTGGGGGGGGGGAAGAAAAAAAAAAAAAAAAGCTTTTCATCTCCCTTTTCAGTGGCTGCAGCAGACAGAGCCTTGCCTGTCCCGAGCCCATTTTAATTTCCCTCTTGGGATGACTGACAAGCTATGCTGAGCTAAATGAGGAAACATCTGTTTGACTTTCCGAAAGCTGGCACTGGGTGCCGAAGCCTGAATCCTGAATGCCACTTTCACAAACCCCAGCCTCTCCGGCTGGAAGCAACCCAGCCGGGGCAGAGGCAGCGGCTCGGGGCCGAAGCCTCCGGACTTTCTCGAGATCTAAGCTCAGAAAGCAGGCTGCATCTGAAGCGCAAGCGCCCAGCCCCTTTTCCCCGTGCTAGGGGAGAAACCGAATTGCACAGGGCAAGCTGGACCCCATTTCCCCACGCGACTTTCCCCGCTGCGGCTGCCCTCGTGCTGGAAGACCCAGAACACAGGGAGCGTTATAACTCCTCTTAACAGGAGGCAGAGAGAAACTTCGGATGTCTCCAGCCTGCTCTATGTCCAGGAAAACCTTACAGGGGCCTTTAATTATTTTTTTAAAGTTGCTTCCCACAGTCCCTGACATTTTGCAGGCTGCTGGCTGTTTGTTTTCTCTAGCACGGTGGCTGTACAGTAGAGTGTGCCTGACCCCTGCGCTCCGGCGAGAAGTGTGTCTAATGCTCCTACAAGGTAACCTTTTCACTGGAGTTTTCTTGGGTGACCCCAGAGTCCCATCTGTCCGAAGACTAACTCCTACGGCATGTGGAAAATGCAGCTGGCCTGTCTCCAGAATGCCTCCTGCAAGACCGACCCATCTGCATCTTTTCTGCTTTATCCGAGTTTGCAGTATGGCATATTTCCCCCTTCTCCCTCTGTACAAGCTCAAAAATTAACTCCTTCTGCCCAGGCAGAGGATTTTAGTCTGAGCAAAACCAACTGGGCACTCGGAGCAAGTTCAGACTGACTTGAACCTGCACAAATCCGCAGCGACTTAAACTAAATTATACTCTGTATTTACTCTGTAGTGGTTAAGAAAATAATCCGGCCCTTTATTTCCTCCCTTCCGCCAGAAGGGTTTATCTATCTCATCTCGTCCCCAGTCCCTGTTCAGCAGTTGGCAGAGCCGGCACTGCTGTGGGGACAATAAGATGCTGCTGGTATTGCTTAAGGGACAAGCGAAGAGCGGAGAGTTGCCCGACTGCAGCGATTACTGGTAAACTACAGCCGTGAGGGATTTTAGGCAAATGATCAGCTGGGTGGGGGCTGTACCGTGGAAGAGTGCATTTCCACTTTGATGAAAACAGCAGCGTGCCTTGATTCTTTGGGGAATCTTCGTAACAGTGAATTAGTGGCTGAAGATCTCCAGAGCACGACCAGAGGGATGCTCAAGCCCGGGAGCGTGCAGATTTTCAGCATCAGCTCTGTTTGGGTTTATACACGTTCTAGCAATTAGCCAAATATTTGCAGCAGCAGTGAACTGCAGAGAAATCCTCCACCTCAAGTTGAGAGTCAATGGGCACAAAACGGTGGCATTCAATGACCGGCCTGCCACTTAAAACTGGCTTAAAATAAAGGAGGAAAACGGCAAAATGAAGCCGCGTTTGCTTCAACGGCTCTTTGCCACCCCATCCTGGAGGGGATTTCCCTCCACCTCCCCAGGAAACCCTGGATAGCCCAAGGAACAAGGATTGACATTCAGATACGTTTGGCCACACTTGTGAAATTCCTGGTTTTCTGCTTCATTTAGATGAGTAACATTTAAAAACAAACGCCGGCACCGATTGCCGGTACCCACAAAGCTGTCCTTGCAACGCGGGGCGATGGCGTTCGCTCCTCCGCAGGCTGAGTACACCTGAGAGGGTCAGAAACCCCCCCATTTATTTATTTTAACAGGACTAGAATTGCACTTCGCGATGAAGGTGCAGAATCCAACTCCAAATTACCTGGGAGTGAGGATCCGACACCCACAGGCACCTCAGAGAAATCCCAACTTTCATTAACAAATTACAACCGAGCTTTGGTTCCCGCAGGCTAAAACACATAATAACCCAGGAATTAACTTCAATGTATTCACAGGATTAACGTTGTACCAAGGGCTGGTAATTAAAAGAATCCCGATAAAGACTCTGCCAAAAATTAATTAATAAAAAGAGAAATAACAGTGTAACATTAGATCTGTGGGTTTGATATTCCGGCTTGCAGAGTTAAACAAATCTCTTCCGCTCGCCCCAAACCTGGCACTTAAGGGATGTAAAAACTTTAGGAAGGGCAGTCAGTGTGGCCGAGTTACAAAAGCAGAGCTTTTCTATCCCGATTAGGCTCTGACACTTGAAATCCAAGGCAGCTGCTCTGCTTAGCTCGACCTCAATCCTTCCCCCCTTTCCCAACAGCCCATCGCTCCCTCCTCGTTCTTTATTTTCAAACTTCAAGTTTTTGCAATCAGGGAAAAAAATGGCAGCCATTAGAAACACTAGTTAGGGACTTAGTCCAAAATCAATTTTAATTAAAAACACACCGCTTTAATGTTGAACATGGTCATTTTTAGCATTGCTGTTGGCTAGACGATCTGCGCGGTCTGGCCACCGTTGATATGCACGGAAGGACTTTCCACCAGGAACAACCCTTGTTATTAATGGGGGGGCTGGATGTAAAGCCCTGGGGGTCCAGGGAACCCCCTCATGGCTATCCGCCGCCTCTAAATGACGCTAGGGTCGCAGCGCCTGGCGGCTGGGTGTGTTTCATTTTGGGGAGGGGGGATACGCGGGCGAGAAGGGGCCGGCGAGGCGGGCGGAGGGGGTAAATAAACTGCAAAGACGAGCGCCGCGGTTTTATGAGAGCCGCTGTGACCCAGAGTCAGTTGGTCACATGCAGCCGGTGCCCATTACCAAATCAATAAGCATTAAATCAACCTCATTTTCTACTATTTAAATTAACTATAACTGTTTTAATTGCAGATTCATAGCCTGCAAACTGCTTATTACGCTTTACATTATAGCTGAGATTTGCTTGCACGTTACAGACCATTGAGAGCACTCTACAAACCCAGCCCTGCTGCAACCTTCCTCCCCCCAGCCTCCAGCGTACAGGAGGAGACCCATTAAAACCAGGGGAAGCAGGGAAGGGGAGGGAGGGCTGGGAACACACAGCGTGGGAGCTCGGCACAGGGTAACGGT
This sequence comes from Pelecanus crispus, assembly GCF_030463565.1. Taxonomy (NCBI): domain Eukaryota; kingdom Metazoa; phylum Chordata; class Aves; order Pelecaniformes; family Pelecanidae; genus Pelecanus; species Pelecanus crispus. Next base: position 1,367,996 of record NC_134660.1, on the reverse strand, counting down.
CACCGCAGACCGTAGCAGGAGGCTAGAAATTAAGGGCTTGTTCCTTGCTCCCACAGAAGATGCTGCTGTGCCTGGCAGCGGCCAGGGTCCCAGCCCGAGGGGCTGCGCACGGAGCATGGCTCTTACGGGGGAGCCGCGTTGCGTGGGGTGCACCCCTGGGGGCAGGGAAGCGGGGTTGCTCAGCACTCGGATGAGCTTATCGGGTTATAAATCCTAAAGGAGAGCCGGCGTGCAAAATGGCAGTGACTTGCAGCAGCGCTGGGCGGGTGGAGAGAGGGGATGAGACACCCCAAAGCGTAAAATCAGAGCAGGGACACGGGCGAGCCTGGGCTGTCCCCGAGGCGGGGCTCCCTGCCAAGGCTAAACTCTTGGAGGCAGGAACGAAGTCCCAGGGAAAGCAGCGTCGGGGCCAGATCCTGCAAATCGGTGCGGCACGGGACGGAGCCCCCCTGCCCGAGCAGACGGCAGCACCGCGAGGCCAGGGGCCTCACCGCGCCAAGGTGCCCTTGCTCAGGTCTTTATTGCATTTCTCCCTAATTTCCAGATTGCTCTCCAGCAAAGCACAGACATGTTCAATTAAAAAAAAAACAAACCACAAAACTAAAAAAACCTATCCCATCGTTAAGGCAGGAGCTCTTTAAACAATCTTTGAAAGTTTTCATCTTTCCTAGGGAGTGCATGCCCTGGTTTTGGCCCTGGACATCATTCTGGCATTTTGCCTCTGTTGCTCTTGTCTTCTTCCCGTCCTGTCTCCGAGACAAGGAATAGTCTGTAGGTACACGGGAGTTTGCTAATTTTTTATGGATGTCAGTCTCTTGACATTAGTGCTAGATAGACTAGTCCCTGGGTCAGCGGCAATGACCCCAGCAGCACTAAAACATGCACAGAGTAAACACTCAAGGGTGGGCAGCGAGGGGGTTATTCTACAGCGCGTTTGCTCAGCGCTGGCTGCAGCCTCCCCCTCGCTCGGCAGGGTCTGCGGGCGAACGGGGCCAGCCCCCGAGACCCAGACCCTCTGGCACTTCAGTCGGGCCATGGTCAGCGAGGGGACTCCCCGAGTAACTTTTTGGAGTTTTAAGAGCATTGAGCTCTACTTGGTGGACTTGGCATCGGTGATGAGAAGCCACCTCCCCAGCAGCGGAGGTTTACACGCGCCGTTCTTCCCCAGCTCTCCAAGGGACAACTTCGTCCCCATGATTTCTCACCTGCTTGTTTTTACACCTCAGCTATGCACCCAGGCAAATGGATCACGCATTGCGAGTTAAGAGCGGTCTCTACCAAAGCCCCCGGTTCCTGTACAATCAGCCAGTGACACCAGCAACAAAGCTGGGATCAAGCCTGGATATAAGGAAGAAACGTTTTACAGTGAGGGTAGTGAGGCACTGGAAGGGGTTGCCCAGAGAGGTGGTGGAACCCCATCCCTCGACACATTCCAGGTCAGGGTGGATGGGGCTCTGAGCACCCTGCTCTGGTTGGAGATGTCCCTGCCCATGGCAGGGGAGTTGGACTGGGTAACCTTTAGAGGTCCCTTCCAACCCCAACTATTCTATGATTCTATAAATACTTCCACGTAATGTCATGGATACTCTCGAGTCAAGCAGCCTCAGGTATTTCCACAAGCATCATCCAACCTCCCATTGTCAAAGGAAGAGCTATCATGAGAGGATATGGGCAGCACAAGAAAAAAGGTATCCATGACGCTATTGAAAGAGGAGACTGGGGAGCAGAGGGGCACATCCAGCCTTCTCCGCTCCCACAATGACCGGGGCTGCGTGCCCATAGGAGTTCACATGGCTCCAGGACCTTCAATTCACCATCTCCTGGTGCCTCCATCCTCCTCCTCCCCCTTGCACTAGCACAGTCCCAGACCATGAAGCTCCTGGCTCAGCAACTGGACTGAACCCCCAGCTCCCTAACAAGGTTTTCTCAGCATTGCCAGATCTGACCCTTTTTTTTTTTTTTTTTTTGCCAGGCCAGAACACCCAGGGAAAGATCAAACACTTAATATTGGCATTCAGGCTGCCCTTCATGGAGAAAGCTGTTTACAGGATCTTGCTCCAATCTCTTGGGTCTGAACGAGAAATTTAATTCTGGGCTCCCAGATTTTCTATCTGCACAGCTGGCTCCATAACAGGAATTCTGCATGCATGCTGGGTATAAGCCGGGACTACTTTAACATCTAATTTCAGCACAGCAAGAATTAGCTCATCCATAAATGACAGCAGGCCTGCAGCTCCTCTGTCCTCTCAAATGCCCAAAGCACAGATTAGCGATAAAAATATCTGATTTTCTAGATGCTATACTTGATAATAAGCTAGCGAATTCCCCTGGACGGATTTCTTAAACAGTCCCTTTTACTCAACAACCTGCCCTCCCCGAGAACTGTAGTTTCCAAAGCTACACCAGTGGGCAACCCCCCCGTCTGTGCCCCCTAGACCCCAAGGTACGGCTCCTCTGGGACAGTTAATAGCAAGGATTAGTGAGCTAACCAATATCATGACTCTCTCCCGTGTATTTCCCTGGTCTCCATTACTGCCCAGAGCACTGCCGGAGCCGTCTGAGCACTTTGCAGTCATTAACGTCCCCCAGAGCGCGAGGGGCCGTTATCCCCATCCTGTGCACAGCCGCGCCGTGGCTTGATTTCCCAAGAACCTGCGAAAAAATTCAAGGGAGAGACCTGCCTGCCGGGCAGAGCAGCCCGTCACCCTCGGACTCCCCCAGCCTCCGCTTCCTCAGGAATGGAGGAAAAGAAGATGTTAAAAGGAATCTGTAAATAAGTTAATAATTATAACCAGACTCGGAAGCCAGAGAGACACCAAAATGTGCCAATATTGTTCCAAGGAAGATGTTCCTGTCCTATTCTCTGGTCTCCCAAGGTGACAAGCACGGAGAAGACCCTGTAAGCAGCCTCCTACAGAAGTCGCTCTTCTCCCATCACCCAATTTTGCTCGAACGCCATCCTCAGGCATCGGTCCGAGGGAAAGGCATCCGCCACGCTGGGCTGCATCCCAGGCTCGCTGGGAATCCTGCTTCCAGAAGGGGCCGCGGAGCTTGGCTGGGCACGGCGGGGAGCTCAGCTCTTGGGCAAGTAGGTAAACGCTCAACTTATCACGCTCCCAGCCTGAGCAATGGTGAATAACGCACAGGACCCCAGAGGAAGCGGAGAAAAATGAGGGGATGCCCAGGGCTCTAATAGGGAGGCAAAGGTCCCCGCCCAGGTAGGAGAAAATGTGCAATAAAATTGGCCGATTTGGCTTAACAGGTAATTACAGAGTTAATAAAACCAGGCTCCTTGACACGATAGGTCCTAACGATACGGCCTGTGTCATGGGCACTAAGTGACTTTTTACTTTGCTGATCATTGATCCAGCAGACAGTAACAGCTCCGAATTGGATCGATGCAGCTGTCGCAGGCTGGCAGCGAGGCCGCGCGCTCGCAAACCGCAGGACATTTCACATGAAGAAGTTTACTGCTCTTGCACTGTGACCTGTTTGGAAATGAAACATCTGGCCATTTACCTCTCCTGCTTTTAATACAAAGATTAATCCACGCTAGGAACTATTTGCCAGAAAGATCCATTTTCTTTTTTAAAAAAGTAGCAGCGAGTTTTATTGCAAAGGGAAGTGGCAGCTTTTCATGTTTGTAAAGTTTTATTTTAATTAAAAAGTGCTGGAGCTTAAAAGAAAACCCCAAAACTCATGCAACAAGCAAGCCTGGATCAATGACTACAACCTGACATAATCTCTCTCCGTCCTACCAATTCCCCAACCAAAACTTTTTTTTTGTCTTCCATTGGAAAACAAAACCTGAACATTTTTCCTAGAGAGACTATTTTTACGGCGAGAGGCGTTTCCTGCAGAGACCTTCCCAGCAGCTTGAGCACGCACAGCGCGCAAGCCCCGAGTGCTTGCAAGGAAACGCAGGTTGGTTGAGCAGCCCCGGGGTGGAGAGCGGCCGGACGCTCGCCGGGGGGACCGCAGCCCAACGCTGTCCCCAGGGCTGGGGCACGCGGGGTCTGGCCGCCCTGGGCGTCCCCGGGGGTCCTGCGAGAGCCGAGCCCGATGGCCACGGTCCCTGTGCCAAGGCAGGGCACTCACTCATTCCCTCTGCTCTGCCAGACACAGCATTTCATGGAAAGAGATTAAATCCTTTAAAACGACTTCTGTTAAATTTGGCTAAAACTGGCCGGCAGGTTAAAAAAGTAGGAGTGAAAGCAGGAACGCCCAGGCAGGTGGGGCGAGGGTATAAACTTCACCTCCCTCAGGACACCTGGATAAAAGCAAAAATCAAAGCAGCAACTTGCTGGCAGGAAGCAAAGGGTGCGGTAAGCATTTCTCCTGGGTTGATCTCCCCAGGTCTAAACACCTGCAGGGCAACGAGCACCAGCAAACCAGGACCCGGGCCGTGGAGCCACCCCCGGACGGGGACAGGGATGTCACCACAGCTCAGTGCCTCCGCTTTCACCTGCCTCCGCGCAGCACACCTGCGGCTCGCAGCCCGCGCAGTTGGCATAAACTACCGAAACAAAGAAATACAGCTGGATTAATATTTAACAGTGCCACCCGGGCATCTTTAAACATTACACAGAATATATTTACAGCTTGCTTTAGAGTTACTCCAGCTCTAGAAAGTTTCCACAAAACCAGTCACCCGTGCTCTGCCTAAGTGTGCGTTTTGTGCTGCTGGGAAGAAAGCGATCCATCAGGAGCTGGAATTCAGCGTGGCCTCGCATGAGCAGCTCGAACCTGATGGATAGGAAGCACGGTCTGCTGGGGCCAGCACCAGACTGGAACTGGTGTGACTGGGCTCCAACATCTGCTCTGCTACCGAGTCCCCAACAGCCCTGGGCACATCACTGAGCCTCCACCATGCCTCTGCTCCCCGACCGTCACACGGGGTATGGCTACTACGATGAAGAAGACATTAAAATAAAAAGAGAGGGGCTCGTAAGGTCCCTGTAACTGTGCCGTGTATTGGGAAAAAGAGGAGAGCTGGAAGAACGTTGCATGGCGGGTTGATGGGGAAGAGGGCCCCAACTCTGGTTGACTCGCCTGTCGATCCCATCACCTACCAGTTAAATCTCTTTAATTGTGTGGAGCTGGCACACTCTCACAAAACATCTTTGGCAAAACCAGGGATGGACCGGGCCCCAGCTTAAGGAAAGAGCTGCCCTAGCTCTCAGCCGGGCGCCTGTACCAGCCCTCGTGCAAAGCAAGGTCCGGTCACCGCTTCAACACCGCAGCTTTTGAAACAGCCCGGCACACATTTCCTCTGCGGGGATCGCGCTGGCTTGGGGAATTGGGGCTGTGGGTTGATTTTGAGAGTCCGGGTCTCACAAGCATGCCACAGTACCCACCCTCAGACAGGTCAAGCACCAAGTTATCTCCTGGGACCCAGAACCGGCAATGCTGCACCGAGGCCAAAGCACAAAATACTTCAGCGCAAAGCTGCAGTCTGTAACTTTTTCTGACTGGAAGAGGGAAAAAAAAAAGTATTTCAGCATCCTTTGCAGAATAAGTGCATGAAGCTAAACATACGCTCGATAAACACATCTCCCTGGACCAGACACATCTGTCTGGCTCCTGAATTAACAATTTCTGAGCCTGGTTGGGGTAGGTGACTGACTCTCAGCCATTACATCAACTGTTTCCCACAAGAAGACAACCCTGTCAAATTTTTACGGCCTCATATGTAGAGAACAGATACGCACGCACGCACGCTGTGGGACAGGAGAAACGAAAAGCATCCAGTTGCTTCTTTACAAGCATTCCCACTTTAACTAAATATTTGCAATATGTTTATACAGAGCGAGCTGCATGACCTTTTATAGAGCGAGCTGAACAAGCACTAGCTCCCCAGCCCTCGCTATAAGCCAGTCACCTACAGAGTCCTAGAACCACGTTAAAAACACAGTAATTATCCCCCCTGCATAATTTTATCGATGAAGGAAAGGCAATGACTGCTTTTTCAAAAACATTGCCAAAGATTCATCTAAGTTGTTTTTTTTCGTGACTAAAAGATTTCCGAGAGGCACAGTAAAGTGCAATACAAATACCAAAAAGCTTTCAAATACAAATTATTAACCGTGAGCATTACATGAGGCACCACAGACTCCAACCAGGCGTGGGCACAATATCAGATGTAGTTAACAGGGACGGTTAACCTCGCATGGAAACTCTGCCATCTGATACCAAACCGGTTTAAAACCAACCAAGCCTCCCCCCCACAGAGTTTTGGCTTTCTGTACCTTTTGCATGCAAAAGCACATCACTTAAGAGCACCCACCGAGATGAAGGGGTTTAGAAATTGGATTCAAACACCCTGGCTCTGCGGCTGGGTGCTCGCTCAGTTAGCAAGTGCTAGTTCAGGGTTGTGCAATGCAGCCTTTCACGCGCACCCTCTTGGCTGCAGTTGTCGTGGAGAATTTATTCCATTTCCCCTTACAGGACTGCTCCCTTTGGAGCCAAAGAGTAGACTTTGGTAGGTGTGCCTTGCTGCTGACATGGCCCTTGCTTGCCGAGAACTAAGGGACTGTCAACGCGCTGCATGACAGAAAATGCAATATCGGGTACCGCACAAAAGGATGGTTAATCTCTAGAGTCCTTCAAATGTCTTATAAAAACTCCCCATATATAAATAACATCAGTATGGAAGTAGAGGTCCCTGCAGAGATCAGGGCCCTATCACGCAGGATGTTTTATGTACACGTTGAAAAAGGCTGTCTATATTCAGAGGAGATTATATTTTAAACAGAAGATAATGAACCTCATTTTGCAGGTGGGGACAGAGACATAAAGATAATTTGCACACACAGAATCCGTTGCTAAGCCAGACGCTGCGCTCAGATCCTCTTATAGGTCCGGTCCACTGCCACAGCCACCAAAGCATCCTTTTCCTCCCTCGCTCAATACTGTCGGGTAACGTTGCCAAGTTCCTCCGGAAAATAACCCATGCTGTTATGTAGCTAAACTGCTATTCTGGGGCAAATTCTCTGCTCGGCGGTACTGGTGCAACCCTGCTCACTTCAGTCTGGCTGCAGAGGAAAACCAGGCTAAATTTGGCCCTCGGGCACCTCCAAAAATAATTGGAGGTGAGAAAAACACAATAGCAACACGCGGCTTTTAAAAGTATACATAAAATATTTAAAAAAAAATAGATAAATTATATATGTGTACACAATGCCCAGAGATGCCTCGATTTATATGATACGGTTTCCTGAGAGCAGTACAGCTCCAGGCAACAGAAATGAGAAGTCAAGCTGAACAGCAATACTGTATCCCAGAGATTGTGACATCTTATAACAGGGAACAGAGGTGCCCCTGGGGCACCCCGTAAAAATTATTACTGAGCAGCAAAACAACAATGTAAGTTAATATCATTGAAATTAACAGTAGTTTCCTCCCCTTGAGCACACGGAGAGGTATAATCAGAGCGAAAAGGGGGGAGGCATGTGTAAAGAGTCAAGCGGTTGGAGTGGCTGAATCGCACAAATGCTTTGGAGAGACTTAAAACCAGACAAAACTATTTTAGGATTTTGGACTGATGGGTTGTTAAAAAAAAAAAAAAAAAAAAAAGAGAGCGCTGTTTAAATGATTGCTCTATCTCGCCTTTGGAAGCTTTTAAAAAGAAACACTGCTTCTTCTTTAACTACATTTTCCTCTGTCGAGCCCAAATGTGACAGTAGGGCTGCCTTCTGCTGATGGAGCCGCTCAGTTTTCCCTTCAGTAAGGAGACAGCAGCGTCTTTGCAGTATTTCTGACAGACACAGGATTTCACATGCATCTAATCTATCAGTGAACCCTGTCCCGGAAAAAACTTTGGTCCAGAAATGGATTTTTGCATGCTGTAACCCCTGCTGTGATTTATCTGAACTGGATTACAACAATTATATTAGTACATACTTCTAAAGTGAGCGTAGTTAGACCAGAACGGATCTGGTTTATGTTGGTACAACTTGTTTACTTCCTCTGGAAGTATTCTGGTACCAGTGCCTCCACGTGAGCAGGTCGTATGTCTTAACGCATCGTTAAAACAGTACGGGAGCGTGCAGACGTGCCTTTAATAGATGGAGGCTCCGCGTCTTTAAAAAGACAATCCCCATTCAAAAAGTACTTACACACATGGTTAAGCCCTGCTGACTTAATTTGTTAAGTAAAGGCTGTTTTAAGCATATGCTTAAATATTTTGCTGCAATTGAGGCCACAGAACGGGGAGTTGCTCTGCCGAGGAGGACCAGCCGCGTTAGCAAGGACCACGTGCGCAAGAGCAGCGCGGATCGGGCGCCGTGCTGGAGGAGCGGTGCCTTATTAGACAATTACAACGTGCAATTAAAAAAAGCAACCCAGACAATCTTTTTCAGAAGGGGAAAGTTACTGAGGATGAAATACAGAACTTTAAGGGCAACTAAGTCGGGGAGCAGTTTGCTTTGGCTCTGTGTCCTTGGCCTGGCTGGGGGCTGGCTGCTCCACGCCTCAGGTTACTCCCACCCCAAGGCGGTGGGGATCGCATCCCTGTTGTCTTCCTCTAACCGTCACCCTAAAAACCGCTTTGCTACAAACTCCTCTTCTCTAAGCACGAGGATAAGAGACAAACATCCTCTAGTGATAATGAAACAAAAGGGAAAAACAGTCGGAAATTCAAAATGAAGACCGAAAGCCTTTGGTCATGTCCTCCTGCTGAAGTTCGGTAACAGACGAGGCAAATAGGGTAACGTATCCCAGGCACCCAGCACATTTGTAATGCCAGGGTCAAAGTGCCATGCACAGCGCTCTGCCTTCTCCCTCCGGGCTAAACTCTCCCAGGCAGATTTTCAGCTGGTGTAAATTGCCCAAACCCCGTAATGAAGTTATGACAATTTACAACAGCTGAGGATCTGTTCATCTAATGAAGAGAAATACTGGGAGGAGGGAATGAATTAGTTCTAAGTTAAGAGCTCGTTGCAGAGCACACGCAACCACCTTTAAGAGATCCCTAAGAAGCATTCCCTTATCTAAAGAAAGAACAGCGACGTCCCTTCCTGAGCAACGGGATTTTTCTTCTCCCCTTCAGCTGAAGGATGGGATTCAATAAAAGCTTCTCGGACACGCAGGGAAAAAATGATCTACAAGTAAGCAAAGATGTAAATAGTATTAAAAAGGGGGCTTCACTTTTCTTCTGGGCTGTGGGTTGTTTTTTTTCCTGTTTCCCTCAAACAGGAAAGCCAGCCACGCTGCCCATATTTCACTCCTGACAGTCCCTTCCATCACTGGAACAATAGCCCTGCGCGGCTGACCAGGGTCACAACCACGCCGGCGCTTTCCCAACGCCGCCGTATCGACAGAAAACATCAGTCTCTAGCTCCGATTCTCTTCCTGCGATTCTCTCGACAGAGCCCTCTTTCCAAGCCCTGCCTATTTCACAGAGTATCTACAAAATCCAGGCAAAAAGGGATCCCAACAAAGAGCGCAGATGTAAACGCTTTCATCCGGCGACGGTCTGGGCAGCGCGAGTTTGCCGTGTTACGGTCGCGATCCTGTACTGATCTATAGGTAAACTCTCAGGGAAGTGCCTCCTTCCTTACAGCCCACCCCCTATAAAAATAAAACACACCGTCTCCGTGTATGGAGCACATATGTCCTTTCCACATGGGAGACCCCATTCCCTGCCACAGGTGTCCCGAGGACGGCTGTAATAAATACAAGGATTTCAGCTGTACAAGGAAGAGCAGAGAGCTGCGTGTTCAGACCAACTCAGACAAACCAGAAGAACTCAGCACTGAATTTAAATGAATTACGCCTGTAGTAGACTATGCGCAAGGTATGGAATACTTGGAGAGTAATGGATGGGCAGTATTTCAGCCACCCAAGATGGGAAAGAGCAGGAGATCTGAGCTGGTGTTTTCACACACCAGAACAAAATCTTTTGGGGCACAGGAAAAAGCCGGAAAGAAGGTGATAGGAGGCAAAGGAGAAAGAGAAATAAAATAACTCCTTCACATTCCCTGTCTGCAAAGCACTGCACGTTTTAAAAGCCCAGAAGAAACCCAGCAATTTTAAAATACGTTAAAATAAAAGCCATGCGATGCAAAATCTAACCTGGCTAGCTTTAATTCAGCGTTACTGCATTTCCTGACAATTTTACGTCTTCATTCCTTAGCATTCAATTTTTTAAGCTAATCTAAGTTTTTGAATGTTCACCACTTGTATTTTTGTAAAGGAAGGAAGGAAGGAAAAAAGTCCAAAGCTCTTCAGCTGAAAAGGACTTTTAAAACATCTGTCATCGTAAACGTGTAAAACAAAACCAGGCAGCAGTGAATGCTCTGTCTTTATTCACTGTGCTACCCGGCAGAGGCAAAATTCATACTCTGTAAGTTTTCCTAGGAAGCATTTGTAGCAGAGATTTTTTTTTTTTAATTTAAAAAATTGTTTCAATTAAAAACAAAAAAAAAGAGAGAGAGAGAGAGGGACTAAGTTGAGGATAAATCTGAAAAATGCATCCACTTAGCAGACTTCAAGCATTTTTTCCGAACAGAAATGCAGATTGCAGCGGTGAGATGAGTAAGGGGATGCAGAGAGAACACCTGAAAGATCCGCTGACAGCACTCGTGTCGGAGGTGCTCGATGGCTGTTTACACCAAGTGCCATCTGGCTGTATAGATATAATAACAATTATTCCATCGAGGTATGCAGCTCTCTAAATCATATTAATATACAATGATTCCACTAGTCTTATAGGACTTGCTGTTTCTGTGTGCTCCCATTTAACCTGGGTAATGCGCTAAAACAAGCCTGCCTCATCATTAAGAATTGATTTTTTATTTATGTGAATGTCGCTTGCAATCCCATGATATCCCTCTGTAATGCAGGAGAACGGGGGCTGCATCCCTGCGTTAATCTCATTTTATGGCATATCTTTAAAAATTTGCAGCATCTTGCTGCATTTGGATATTTATGTTGAGATTTGTGTCCTCACACGAGGCTGCTGTTTTGCTTCGGAGATCTATTTCACACGGCACTGGCGCAAAGTATCTAATATACTTCATTAGCTATATTACATCAGATAAGGGGTTTATTTCTTTAAATTATTTAACCTTGGTAGAGCCCACTGGGACCACATAAATTACAGCCCCACTAATGAAAATCATTAGTTAGGCTATTCAAAAAGACAACAGGAAAAGAATTAAATATCTTTTAAAATCAACTCTTTTTTTATATTTGAAACCCAATGTATTTGATAATTCAGTGCAATCATCTGTTTTCCCACATCAGTGCTGATTAGAGCTCGATACCGAAACATCTGAGGCAGCTGTATAACATTTTTGCAGAATATACATTTTTTTTTTTTTTCCCCTCCGATTTCTGGAGTCCTTTGAAAAGCTCCTCTGCTGCCTTCCGAAGTAGAGCAGGCTATTAAACACCTTTTTATCATCATCAGTAGAGGCAGAATTTAGTTCCTAATTACAGAAATAAATGTCAAACACTTTGTCTGTCTTTCCTTGAAGCCGGAACACGTGATCCAGCCATGGAAATCCGAGATCCTGGAGCTCAGCCCTGAGCTGAGGGTGGGCCATACCTGCTCCTCCTGGAGAAGACCCCTGTGCTGGAAACCCAACCAGGCTCTGCACGGGGCAGAGAGGAGGAAGGGGAGGAAGCAAAATTAAGTACACTTGCTTCGAGTTGTTATCTGAGCATTAAGTAATAAAACCAGCACATTTAATTTAGACTCTCCCTCACTAAGTATCTCATGGGGGACATCTTTAATAACACCTTCCACCATTCATATCACTATTACGGTAAATGTTGCCGCATTAATTCAAGTTACTCATTTTTCGTCCATGTTCTGTAAAGCAGGGTTGTGCCACTCGCTGTTTGGGGTGGCAGGTTTGGTTGAGCTCCGCACACGCTGAGCATCGCGATGTTTTGGGAGCGTATGAGGAAAGACAACAGGATTTTGGATGGATTCTCCAAAATAAAGGCCACAGAATAACCACGTCCCCATTTTTTTCCTTGGTTTGACTTTAAAGCAGTTGCGAAGAGTCAAACCAACCCCACAACTCGCCCAGTTGACCCTGATGGGGGTCGGGAGCACAAGGACTTGGGCACAGAGTAGGTCCTGACTCACATGGTGGTACCTCCAAGGGCTCTTGTGCACATCTAGCCTCACCCTTCGAAGAAACCATCAAAGAAAAGAGAACATGAACCACAACCACCCTCCTCCTCACTCCCAGCAATCAAACCAAGCCAGCTTCAGAAAGCCACAGCAAAAATAAAAATAATAAGCATGGATGATTTGGATATGAAAAATATCCTTCACTTGTAGTGCCCTGGAAGTGGAACCACCCCCCCAAAGGATAAGCTGGATTTACGAAGCTACAGAAGTTTCTTATGGTCTACAGGGAGGCACCCGAGCGGCTCCGTAGGACCACGCAGCACCTGGTCCTCTTGGGCCACTGGTGACCACCTCCCGCACTCGGGAGCGTCGGACTGGGCAGCCCCGAGGCAAACCGAGAACCCCACAGCTTTTCAAAAGCCTTAGCAGTCAGATGAATAGTCGGAGTTCGGTCTGCTCTCCTGGGCTTTGCTCAAATCCAGAACAACTTTACCGGAATAAAACTGGAGCCAAAGGAGACTTTGCCCATCGCCTCCAGGTGAAATCGGAGGCGGCTGGGACCCTCATCTCTAACCCGGCTTTGGATCGCACTCACACTGGATGTAGGATCACGCACCACTGTGACCCCTATAAAACCCCAGGTTTAAAATGGTGATTTAAGAATGGCAGTTCAATTTCCCAGCTCCTACAGATTTAAACTCAGAACCTAGAAGCAGCCAAATGTATTTTCCCCGCTTTAATTACTGCACCTTAGTTTGTTTCAAAGGGCTTTCATTTTTTTTTTTTTTTCTTTTTTTGTTAAACCTGTAAAATACGCCCGGTGTGGAGTTAATTTTACCGTTCAGCTGATAAACCATGAAAAACATGGGGTTTGCAATGAAAGTGCTGACAGCAACAGTAAAGACAGAGCACTGCCATTGGGTGTTGCTGCAATTTGCCTTCCAGGGCTGTCTTTGAAACAAAAAAGCTCCACATGCAGCATGCAAAGAAGTTACAAGTGTGTTGGGGGCTTGGGGAGGGGGGAAAGCACATGTAAGACGAGAAGGGCGGGTGGCGATGGGAGTGGGGAAAACTGCAGATCAATCATTTATAATTAACAAAAATCCGATTGGTGCTTTAAATAGAGATCAATGTGTTGCAGGCTGAGTGGATTGCGAGGATGTATTCACCTTCTCGTAACTCTCCTCACAAGCTGTCACACCTACAGAATCCCCATTTGTTTTGTTAACAAAGCTTCAGGGGGCGCCAGGCTCTCATTGAAATTTCATTAATCTAATGGAGTAAAGTCCTATAGAAAAAAATCAAATTCTCGTTGGGCGAGATGGTACCTGGGAAAGATAACCTCTGGTTGAACTCCCCGACTCTGATCGCTCTGCTATTAGTCTGAGGAAATAGACAGCAACTAGGATGATTACAGCCACCGGCCTCAACATTTTTTTTTTCCCCCCCTTCTCCCGCCACCCCCTTTCCTCACCAGCAATTCCCAGCACCACGGGCTCAGCTCTGAAGCTGCACAGCAGCGGAGGGAGGTTGGTCCCCGCAAGCTGGCGTGGGAGGGGAGGGGGCAATAAGCGGGGTGGGGGGCTCTGGACACCTCCCTCCCAGGCGGACGCGACAGCAGGCGCCAAACGGGGACCTCTTTTAAAAAAGTTATTCGGGGCGAGAGCGGCAGAGCAGGGCAAGAGCGGGCGGCCGGCCGGCGATGCCGGCTCCGGTCCCGAGTACATTCTGGAGGTGCACTGCGCGTCCTTCTGGCTGGTGCCCGCCATATTCAAACCACGCTGTGTCATCATTCCTACCTCTAATTTAAAAATAAAACCCCAAATTTACTTCTTTTCCCCATGCCAGTCCACTCCTCAACTTCGCATTCTTCAGACCCTTAAAGCTTTTGCTAGAGGTTTCCAAGGGAAAACCGCTGCGCTGCTTCCACTGCTGGATGCGTGACCTTTGCAGACAGGACGAGCAGCTCTTGCTAATTTTTTGAAGATGTTGTATTTGGAACATTCCAGGAATCCCAACAACTGGAGTAATACAATCGCAGGAGATTCTCAACTTTCAGTTCACACTCCTCCCAAATTCCTCATCCCCTTGTTTGTGGGAAAGAGCAGGAAACTTGAATCCAAGGGAGGAAAGACCATTAAAAAAAAAAAAATCTCACGGTTTTCTGAATGCTTGGGATTGCAGTCAGTGTGTGATTTTCAGAGGAACTCAGCACCAGTTTGAATGGGATTTCCAGTGAACGGTTACAAAGATGCTACTGAGCGCAGACATATGTACAGCTGAATTCTGCTACCCAAGTGGCAATTATTTTACAAATTCTTTTAAATTTATTGGAAAAGTGAAATAGTCCATTCCTCCGCTCTCAAATCACTCATCCAGGTGGCTTATAAAATCCAGCTGCAATTTTTATTTTGGAGGACTTGCATAATCCAAGACAACGCTACACTTGCCATCTGTGGCGTGTGGTTTGGAGTCCTTGGCCAACTGTCAACATGAAAATAATAAAATCAAAATCATGCCATTATTTCAAATTAAAGGACTCCTGCAATAAAGAGAACTTGAAACAGATCAGATATGGAAATCAAAACCTGAAAAATCTCATCTGACTGAGCATAAATTTAACTGCATCGGATAAAGTGTTTGTGCCACTTCACCCACATCAGTGGATATAGCTATTTAAAAAAAAAAAAAAGTGTATTTGCTTTCTGTTTACAATCTAAATATACGGTGCACTTTAGTGCCTTCATCTGAAACTGTCACAGGTCTTTACGGTAAGCTGATCAAGCCTCCGCTCTTCTGGGAAGGGCATTTATTCCCTTGTTGCGGATGGAGAAGCCGAGGCAGCCATCGCCATGCTGGGAGGAGGTCCACGGCCGCCCGACCTCCTCCTCTGCTCTCGGGAGCTGAAGGGTGCATGCACGGGGCTCTGCCACAGGCAGGTGACAGGTCCCACCTCACCCTCACACCAGTCCCACCACCGTGACGCAGAGGTGCTGAGGGCCCATCTCCTCCTTCTGATATCGGCTGCTGACCCCCTGCGTAATCTTTTGGCTTCTTCCCCTCCCAGCCCTCCTGTTCTCTGAGGTCTTTGCAGCCATCACCTCCTCCAGCCCTGAGACTCACCTCCCCAGCTCCACCCACCTCGAGCCCGGTAACCTAACCGAGCTCTGCGTGCAGTCAGCGGAGAGGGACAGACTCCTTGTCCTGAGAAAACGGGGATGGGTGGTACCATGGAAGCATCCACCTCCTAGCACCAACTGCCCAGAGCCGCACGGCAGCACACGTGGCCGTTCGGATGGGTGCAGTCGGGTGAGCTCATCTCGTGATGGGACCTGGCACTTCACCTCAGACAGCCCACCGCCCTCCTGCTCGTAGCAGGTTCAAGCCAACCAGCTCAGACCAAGTCTCCCAGCCCATGACGCTACAGCACTGCAAGGGGACAAGATGAAAAATGCGCTGGACTAAAAAATGGCAACTGGCGGTGGGGAGAAGCGAGATGGCAGCAGGTCGGCCGCGTCGGCCGGCACAGAGCGACCTTGCAGAATGGCGGCTGCAGGATGGGCGATGGCAGTGGGAAGGGACGCAGCCAGCCCAAGAGGGGAAGACGAGGTGAGCCGAGCCAGCAGAACCCCAGACTGCAACCAGAGACGGTGTCGATGGAGGATGCGGCGTGCCAGGGGTGAAAGCTGAACACAGGGAGCCTGATGGAGACAGGGATTCAAGGAGAGGGCAACATTGAAAGAAGGCAGGAGGGGATTGCGGTTTTGGCAATATGCATGTTGCTCTCCCCGCTGTCCTTACCTGGCACGGCTCTACGTACTGATGGATATTTTTCCCATGCGTGCCTTGCATGCCCAAACCCCTCTCCTCTCACAGGACCTTGTTTGTTTGCTTCTTGCTCTCACGCATACACAGGCGCTTCCTACCATGGATCCACCTGTGGAATCAACTTCCCGTCCTCCATCCCTTACCGCTGTTTATTCACTTACGCCCTTATGAGCTACGTCCTGGAAGTGTCTTTACCTTTCCGAGCCAAAAGGGATAAAGGACAAGCAGGGGTGGGAGAGGAGGAAGGGCGCTACCAAGTTAGGAATCTTCCAAGGGGAAAAAAAAAGTAACCTTTGTTTAAAGTACAGCACCTTTCTGGGCATCTGTCTCTTAGCAGAGAGCAAGTCTGGGAGTGAGAGAGAGATGTGCGCACACACACCCAATTGCAAACACACACACACACACACAGATGAGCCTTCAGGGAATTGTATGAACTTTTGAACCAGAGATGCAGAGACAGAGCCTAGCCTGTTCCCACTTTAATAAACAATTTTTTTTTTTCTTCAATTAATTAAGGTTTGGAAAGAAAAAAAATTGCAGAAGAGAAGTAATTTAGCATGCAGCGCGTACTTTACAGATGGATCCTACCTTTGGATGCTTATTAAATCTATGCATGATTGCGCTAGAGAAAATTAATCGCATTGTTTTTCACTATTCAGAGGGGTTTGCAAACAGCACAGAAAATGATGCAGAGCTCCGATTCCCTACCCCCACCCAGCTCCCCCCATTCCCACACCAACAATGCGGACAGAAACCTAATTCACGTCCTACCCGCCCCGTGCCAGAAGGAGCACGTTTTGACCGAGACTCCTGCACAACCACTGGCCTGCAAACCTCTCTTTGCAAGACTCAAAAGCCCCACCACCCAAATTTCTCACTCTATGGCCTCTGAACTATCCAGTTAAAGAGCGAGGGGCTTTACTCGGACCCTGCTGGGAAGAAAGAGCTGACCGAGCATTGGGGCTGTACTCCAGAGTACAACTGCTGTGTTTGAGCTTGCTGAGTAAACCCCAAACCTCCAGTCCTTTGACGATGGAGTATCTGGCTGAAAATAGGCAAGGTATTGAAAGAAATGCCCAGGGAGCCATGAGAGATCTGCCTGCCATGAGCCTGAATCAAAGACTATCGTGCTCTAGAGATGGAGCCCACCTCCAGCCTCCTCCTCCCAACCTCACTCAGGCTGCCCCAAAATGATCCTCATGCGCAGCTCACAGTGACCACGGTCTTCAGCTCACAAGGACCACGCTCTTCAAAAGGAGTCGAGAAGAATCACTGGGTTTTCCTCAAGTCACCTTGAGGGGCCTTCTAAACCCGACCCTCCCAACCCAGCTCCACTTGGCTGGGTTTTTAACAGCACCAGCTCCCTATCAGAGGCAAAGCCACCATACTCGATTAAAAAACCCAGAACACGTTTGAACCTGGATCTCAATAGGTCAAAAAGATCATAGTCCCTTCTTTTTCTTCTTGTTTCTCTCTTCCTTCCTACCCCCCATCCCACCTAAGAACATACAGGAGTCCATAGCTTTGAATCCCAAGGATTGGGAATTGGCAAGTTTTATAAACAATTCAGAGTTTTAATGGTATCTGAAAGGAAAGGGGGAAGGGAAGGAGTTGGCCCAAAGACAAGCAGTAATGTCAGGAATTTGATAGAGGAAACGATGCTGAGGTGGGTATTCTGAGCAAGCACTCTTCCTTCCTAGAAAGTCCCACGAGAAAGCAGGACCTGGGAGGATGCTCAGCTGTAACCCACAAAACCCACTTGGTTGCATGTTGGTACTAATGAGCAAAAACTTAGAGGTGCTCTGCTAAGTGCCAACTGAACAAGAGAGGCCTGTATCAGCATTTCACTGGGCTACAACCGGGGAAAATTATGGAAACTAATCAGGTCAAAATTCGACATTAGGAGCAACTGGAAAAGAAGGGCTTTTTAACCAATGCAACGAAGGAGCGTAATGAAATAAGGGCACAGGGTGAGACTTCTCTCTTGCCCGGATTTTGACATTCCTAGTGACCACCTGCGGTTTCATGCTCTGTTTTACAAAAGCAGAAACCATTAGCCATAAGCTACTTGCCTTTCACTTGCTCAAATGGGAGCTACAGAGCAAAGGGATGGAAGCAAAGATTCACAGCACAACAGCACATGTTTTCAGCAAGTGTTGAAAATTAAATGTCAGAAAACCAAGTATGCAAGAAATGATGTGCAGGACTATGCTCTAATTAGGCCTACCTGGTACGCGCAGGAAAAATACACACACAAATTCAAGGGCAGGTGACATAGCTCGCTGGCCTGGGCATGCAACGTGTTAGGGACTACAAGGTGCTTAAGTATTTAATACAACAATAACTTAAGTTTCTCTGATTCAATTCCCAGTCCGCCACCTCCACACACTCTGCAGAGTAGAGGTAATTCCTACCTAGTCTACCAGCAACACCACAAGAATCAAAGCAGCGACGTTTGGCATACATAGTGTTGGCTCCTGCATGGTCATAGCCAAAACAACCCATCCATCTCGGGCACAGATGACAGAATTCCAAAAATTAGTCTACATGAGCAAAAATGTGCAATTCCCTACTTGTACCAGCTGTCAAGTGGAGACGTCAGCAACATGAATGCCCGCCTGGCTCACGAGGCGCTGCTCGCTCTGTGTGGGTACGGAGCCTGCCCCAGCACCGTTACATTGCCACGAACCTTGACAAAAGCCTGAAAGTTGGAGATTTTGTGCCACGTGTTCGGCCGTGTCCGGAGCATCTTCAGAAAAGCCTCGTGCTCCAGCATTATCAAAACAACTAACCCTCCCACTCAGAATAAGGTTAAGATGTAGAAAAACAGCCACTAAAGAACAAAAAGACTAAAAGGATGGCAAAATCACATCAGGTTTTCATAGGGCTTTAATGAAATGAATGATAGCTGTGGGAATAGAGGAAACTACAGAGAATGAACTCCAGGAGCTGAACAGAGAGATGGAGTCAGGACTCCAGGTGTTCCTCTAAATTTTGCTGTTAAATCTCTTTCATCTTAGGCAACTTATTTTCCCCTCTCAGTTTCTCTTTTAATAGACCAGAGGTAGAGATACAACACTTCGGCACAGGAGAAAGAGTACAAAGTAGTCTGATGCTTATCAGCAGAGCATCCCATAAGTCCTGCCCATTCCCAGCAGCTCCGCTCCATTGCTAAGCGCACATTTCAGACCCGGATCCAGCCGAGATGAAAGCAGAAAAGGCTTTTCTTTGTATGAAGTATTTACAAAGGAAGTTTTCACAAAACGCAGTCCTGGCACTTTACAATCCACATCCCAGCCTGCTTTACAATAGCTTCGTGGCATAGATACGTCCTTACTATGACATTGCAGTGCATTAAAAATACATTGGGCAAAGCAAATAACTTCAAAAACCAAATTTTACCAATGTGGAGCTATAACATTAATTGCTGGGCTGGTTCTACGGCTGCTGCTTTCCTCCCAGCTATCGCTAGCACATCTCCAGCCATAAATGTAGAGGACAAACCAAACAGCCAGGGGTTCTGGCTTCCTCCTGGCGACCGCGCATGCAGCCGAGAGCACCACGCACACAGAAAACGATGCTACCGGTTTTCTTTGCATCCCACTTTTCGTACAGAACCTTTCAAGTCCTTCAAATACAAACAGCCTGTGCCTTACCGAGCGCGTTTGCACCTTCCTGCAAGCCAATGGGAAAGATTTGGTTTATAGCAGATGTAAGAGGAAACAATATTGCGGAGCTGTTAGGGTTTTGGGTTAATTTTATTCAAAGTTTCTCATATATTCTACTTTTGCAGAGATACAAGCACTGACTCTACCAGCCCCATGTGGCGACAGACATCAGCAAAGGACCAGCGGTCCCTTACTGTCCTCCTCGCATAAAAAAGGTCTCAGTCACACAGATTGCAGGTGATTTGCAAAAGTTGTTTTATATTACAGTTACAGCCCTATATCTATTAACTTATAATAATAGGGTTATAACAACAATTTTTAAAAATAAGACAATGAAGTCATACTGATAAAATAGGCCATAAACAGGGATCTATAGCCTGCTTATTGCTTTGTAATGATGAAATACGACTTACTCTCAGTTAGCTAGAAGCAGGAATTTTTTTTTTTAATACCACATCTATTAAATAAACTATCGGTAAGTTCTGTTGTCTGGAAGACACCACACATGGCTGGAACCTCACAATACGACCCAGGTGGGGAACAGAAATAAATAAAGCCCTGCACCAGTATGGGCACGTTCCAGCCTAGGTTCCCAGAGTATTTCAGATACTGCGAAGCTTTAAAACTTTACGGCAGCGTGTCCACAGAGGAGCAAGATGGGAGGGAAGATGCAAAGAGGTTCTCTTGCAGGTCAAGCAGAATCATGTAAAAGGTAAAAACAGACATTCCGCTCGTTAATTCCCATTCTGGTACCTCCAGAACTTCTTGGTCCGATTTCCTCCACCCCACGAGATGTGCGGGGACACAGGTCCCATTCCCTGGGATTGCGGCGGGGTGCCGGATCGGTCCACGTCGTCGAAGGCGTCGCCGCAACCACAAAAGCACGGCTCTCGCGAGCCCAGTTCTCCCGAGGCGACTGTGCTGCGGGGATGAGGATCAGCATTCCCCTCAAGGCCTTTGGCCGAGCAGATAGTGCCGATAGCATTTGTATTTGCATTGTTCCGAGCAAGTGAGTATTTTCACAGCTGTTCCGAGGTCTTTGGAAGTTGCAGTCAGGCCCTTTAGACACCTAAACTCAGGAAAGCAATTAAGCATATGCTTACGTGTGGTACTGATGACAAATCATTTTCTGTTCTGGAGCTTAGAGAGGGAGAGACCGCATAATTATTTTTCAAAATAACTTCAACAGCAAATGCCAGCATTTCTCAAGTTCAAAAAAAACTGAATCGAGACCTTTTCTGGGACACACAGAGACTGGGGGGTCACCAGAAATGTAAAGGGAAACGCCTGAATGTGGAGAGCCTCTTCTTCCTGGTAACATTCATTTTGTCAGCCACACGAAAACCAGCGATGCTGCTTGGATTTTCATACCAAAACCAGCAGCAGCTCCAGCTGAGGCAGCTATGGAGCAGGGATGACAGGAAGCCCATTTTTGCTGCCCGACTCCAGCAAACCGACCTTCCCAAACCATCCTTACCTGCAGCACAAGGCCTCTTTACTGTTTGGAGACTTAGGGATGCTACTGAGGCATGTGTTCTTCACCCAAATTTGGCCTCGTAGCACCGGGCATCACTCAGAATTACAGAAAGTTTTCTCCTTTCCTACAGAGTGCAAGGAAAAGACATGGCGCAGAACTGAATTGACCAAACGGTCACCTGGGGAGGATGAGCCACAAAACAAAATAGCGGCCATTACGCGCGCACGTAATACAATAAATACATCTACAATAACAAACTACGTAGGGTGCAAGCGCACAACTCCAGCTTGAGTATATGATTGGGGTGGAAATTATTCCTGCAGGCAGAACACGCGTGCACGCACACAGACGCTCTACTGGGTTGCGCGAGCTGCCGCAGTTGCCCCTTCCGAAGGGACTTTGTGCTGTGCTTGCTGGGCTGAAAGCAGAAGCAGCCACCGTCAGGAACGGCAAGCACCAACGCCTTCCCCAGCGCAGCGTGGCATTCCTTCAGCCTCCCGTACGTAGGCACGGGAAGGGAAACGCATCCCTTCCTCAGCACAAAAAACTGCAGTTGGATGCCGGTCTCCAAAATCCACAACAATCCTGAGCTACCAGCCATCAAACCTGCAGCTCATCCGCCCTTCAGCCCCGCCGATGGCAGCAGCCAGGGTGAGCCCAGAAATCAGGGCTCGGCTGCGTCCCCATCGAACTTTTAAGGAATTTGTACTTTCACGTGGGCCAGCTAATAACCACCACCACTTTATATGCAGATGCGTAACAAGTACGTCCCCAACATTCATTGCCTGGGAAGCTCAAAGCTTTTAAAAACTAACAGATATGCCCCAAAAGATTATCGCGATGAGACTCGTGGGGAAACTGAGGCGCAATGGAGAGGAGGGAAGCGACTCTGCAGCAGCCCTCGCCAAAGCCAGCGGCAGAGGCGAGAGCGGGGCCCCATCCTGCCCACCCGCACCACGGTACCCAGCACCCATCCTCCTTCTCGCGGTCCTCGCACAAGCCGCTGACACGGAAAAGCTTTTCGGCAGCGGGCTGAGAGGAGGGGGAACAAAACCAACTTTTTGCATCTTGGCGAGAAGGCGCCCGAGATGAACTGCCCGAAATATAACCAATTTGTTGGCGGTTTTTAAGGGCTGGGGGAAGGGGAGGATGGAGGAGGCCTGGACTATCTTTGGGGGTTGCCATGGCTGCAAGGTCATCCTTCCAGACTTGGCTCTACCAGCAGAGTTCAGACGGGTCAGCGTGTGACCGGCTCAAACCCCGAGGTTAAAAGTTCAAGCAGCGAAGGAAAAACCAATATGTCCACGCAGAGTATGCTGTACAATTTATTTCAATTTACATCAAGCCATGCATATAAAATTTAGATAAATTCTATTCAGATCTGATGTTGCCTGACACACAATGTATGCAAACAGATGTCTTTGGGGCTTGCACTCAGCTTTGGGGAGGAGACAGGGTGCTAAGTTAATATATATTAATAATATATATAAATGTTGGGGGGGGTCCTTTTATTATTTTACAGAAAAGCAGGACGGAGATTTTAGGTTTTAAAACGCTGAATTCCCTTCTCCCGGTTTTAATTTTTTTCCCCCTCTTTGTAATTTCCCGAGCTCTCCCAATCCACGCGGTGTCATATTAAGAAAGATAATGAGTATTTACAACTGCAGCCCTGCTTGTCACTGCAGTTATAGCCTCTATTTATATCCCGTGCCACTTTCTCCGGATTCCCGGTGACTGATGGGTTTGATTTATATTTGAACGCGGTTCCCCCCTTTCTCGCCTCTCCTTGAGGTCCCACCTTCGGAGCGAAGCAGGGCGGCTGCGGCTCGGCGCCGTGGCCACGAGATGGCTCCTGGACCCCTTCTCCAACTCCTGGACCCCTTCTCTGGCTCCTGGACCCCTTCTCCGGCCACCGCCGGGGTCTGCACAGGGTCCCGAAAAGCACCGGGACCCCAAGGGGCCAGCGCTGCTGTGAGCCGCGGTACGGGACCGGACAGGAGGGCGAGCCCCCGCTTCATCCGAGCGCCAGCGCTGCCCAAATCTACACACAAAACTCCCCAATAACTGCCTTTTGCCGCTTTTAAGAAATAATAGGAGGGGGAAAAAAGGAAAGGATGGAATATTATTTAAGAATTAAAAAATAGCAGGGCACCCGAAATGCGGGAGAGAAAAGGGTTCCCGTGGCTGCACGACAGAAAAAAGTCAAATAATTTGGTTTTCCCTGATTATTAGCTCACCTGGGTGGGTTTTTTGGGGGGAGGCGGGCAGGCAGGGAAAAGAGGAGAGATGGGTGGGGGGAAAAAAGGTGGGAGAGCGCCGGAGGATGCCCCCCTTTCCCCCGGGGGGGCTGGGTTAGACCCCCGCCAGGCAAACACTGGAAGCTGGTGCCCGCCCAGGCACCCGCGGGGCTGGGTCCCACCGAGCATCTCCAGCGAGGTGCCAGAGCCTCGCCCGAGCCAGGGCCGGCAGGATGAGGCTGAAATAATAAAATTTGAGTGTTCTGGAAACACACTGCGGCCTTTTAGGGAAAATTAGCCAGATTGTTTCTATAACTCGTTTAATGAGAAACAGTCACACTTTAAGGGGTGCTTGAGTCATCGCAGTAATGAGAAGCTGCTGCACTTCGGACGAACACTGCAGTGATTTTCCAAAGGGCACTCGTCTGTAATAAGTACATATGCACTCTTGCATCTAGCAGCATCTTCCAGCTTCCCAAGATTTTATATTTTTTTAAATAAAATAGCCTGACTTATAAAAAGCTCCTTTAGCCTAGCAAATAAGCAGCAAACTGTTAAGCGCATTTTGGTAAGGCAGCAATTAATAAAATCAACTTGCTTGAAATAAAGGGTTTTTTTCTTTTTTTTTCCCTTTTAAACCAGTCTCTCTTAAGCTGCTTTCAATGGTAAAAATTATGTTTTCAGGTGGCCAATAATTTTCTAATAGCTTAGCTGTTCTTCCTCCAGAAAATAATGAAAAAAATAATTTACAAATTCTTTAGTTAGTCCCATAAATTTGAACAAGCCTACAGTCAGTTTTCTGTTGAAGTAAGACAACCAGAATTTCATACATCAGAATATAAATCCAATTCTCTTTACCTGCCAGAATTTCCTCGGAGAGCAATTTCAAGGTCACAAAGAATGGGCCAAATCCTCAAGTCTTTATTCCGTTTTATTTAGTAATTATTCTGACTTCCCTGAGAGTTTTGCCCGTGACCCGCAGTCCATACAAGTAATGCCTAAGTAATGGTTTAATAAAGACCTTGGCGTATTAAGGTAAGAATATTAGGTCAAATGGCAATCATCCGTCCGAGAGCACGAGTGTATGTTTGCGTTACAAATGTATGTACGAAACCTTCCACATGTTCGAAGCAGTTCCTTATTCCAGGACAGGAAATTAATGATCTACCCACTTTTCAATGACTAAAAACGAGGGAATAAAACCATTTCAGAAGCCCTCAATTTCTCGATATGTACAAAGTGCCTTATTTTCATCATCCCTGTCAGTTATGACAAGTGCCGACTGGACAAATACCAGCTTGAATTCTGGCCATTCATTTCTATTCATGATGATTTGAGCAGGGGCTCAACTGCCTAAAAATATCTATCAGTTCCGTTTTTGGGTTTGGGTTTTTTGATGTTTTTTTTTTTCCCCCCATGGAAGGAACAATAAACTATAAAAACAAGACAGGAAGATTTCAAGATGCTTTGCAACGGTTACAGCTGCTGCATTTCAGGCTCCGGTTCTGCAAAATAGACATTGCCACCATTAAAAAATAAATATAAAAAAAAATTAAAAAAAGCATTTGCCCTCTCAGCCCCCCTCCTCTCCCAAGACGTGCCGGTTGCTTGCTGGAAGCCAAGTTGCAAGAAATAAGATTTACTGCAGCAAGAAGCTTTTACTATATTTGTAGTGAGTGTTTCTTTTATATCAGTTCCAGGCTCCAGCTCACAGCATCCCTTGAAGAACAGATGTCCTGGGGACGTGTAACCATTCATCCTAACCACAGTTTGGGGGGTCAGTCCTGTAGGAGCCGGCAGCCAAGAGGGCTCTACAATTGGCATGAGAAATCTACTTTTCTGATGAGCCGGAGAATAATATAAAAACGGAGCATTGCTGTGAGCAAAAGACGCTAATTTGCTACACTACTGGATGTGGCTGGGGAGAGGCGGCAGGGGGGAAGAGGGAGGTGGGGGGGAAAGAGGGGATGGAGGAATAAAATTCCACCCAGTTACAGAATCAGTGTTCGAACCTGCTCCCAGTTCTTCATCAGCATGAAAAATTACAACTGTAACCAGATTTTTCTCTGTCGCCAGCGTAAATGTGCTATTACAGCTGTTCATATTTTCACTCTAATGAAGGGTTGCACATTTAAATGGTAAGATTTATTATATATTGTATACCGCCTATGCACATGCAAAACTGTTAACCGACGCCTAAAATGCTGCTTGTTTATTCTGGCATCAATTATCATTTTTCTCAATTTTTAAATAATAAAAAAGCCCATTTCGGCACAGACGGGTTTCTGTTTCTTCCGAAGAAATAAACAAAACCTCAAAATACAAAGCGGGGGGAAGGAAAATGCAACAACGCGGGCCGCGGGATCAAATAAAGAGAGAAAGAAACCCCTTCAGAGAGCAGGACCCTTCCTCATCCCGGCAGAAACAAGCAGCCGATCGCCCGCGCGAGTTTGCTTTTTTGCAGCGAAACCGGTACGAGGTTGGGTTCATAAACAGGTGAAATGATGGAGTTTATTGCAACCAACATCAACACTGAAACTAAATAACTGTGTTGCCATCTCGGTCCCGCTGAAAGACGGATGGTAAACTTGACCTGCCGCTGGTACTATCCGAGTGCCATTTTTTATCGCCCTTGGCCGCCCCCCCGGCTGAGCGCGCTGGGTAAATGCCTGTGCGTGGTCAGGTCAGGCGCGGGCGCGGGTGAAACTCCGTTCACATTTGCATACAGGCGGGCTCTCACAATGAAGACCCATCTGTTCCCGTCACCGAGTACAAATCGAGTGTCACCCAACTCGCTGCAAACGACAGCCGCACGGCCATTAGATGGAGGAACACTTAGCTCAGGTTACGGATATGGAACTGCTGATTTGGGTTTAAATACCTGATAACTGAAGACTTTTTATTACATGCGAACAAAGAGTGAACCTTGAACTGATCGCGAGAGCACCCTGCTCCCCCACACACCCTCCACCCCGACACCCTCGCGCTCCCACCCTTCACCCTCTATTATCCGCACAAAACCGCTGTATATTTTTTCCGAGCACAAAAAAAAAAACAAAAAACCAACCCAGAAACCTAAACCAGATTGAAATGTCACAAAACAGATCTTAACTGCGACCGGTGACATCAAATTTATACAGCAGATAGGACGGGCGCAATAGGAAAAGGGAGAAAAGGATCAGTGGTGTAAACAGACGGCGAACTCTGAACTTTGCATGCCCTTTGAGGTCATTAATATTGGCGCAATGCTGTTCCTTGAACTTCTACTAAATTTTGCCAGGGTGGAAATATTTGCAGCTCGGGTTCAGCAGGGGTGAGGCGCTACCTTCCTCGTGCCCCCCGCCACCCCTCCCAAACCCCCGCTGCAGTCACCAGCCCATCGGTGCCGCCCGCAGCGAGCGGGGACGGCTCAGGACCCTCGTCACCCATGCCACCGCGTCCTCCTCCGGAGCCAGGCGCTGGCTTGGCGCGAGTGCCAAGGCCAGCAGGATCCCAGCCCCAGTTCACAGGGAGCTCTGCCGACCGCGCAAGACGCTTCGGGGGCTGCCCCCATCTCTATCCAGTTTAGAGGTTTCCCGGGGAGCTGCTTTGGTACTTCTCCCCTTCAAGTGTGGGAAGCACTAAACTTCAGCGGTTTACTTTCAAGATGAGGTCAAACGACATTATTTTGTGCTCGGAATGAGCCTCCTGTCCCACAATTAAGCCATTTAGGAAAAAAAGCAGCGAGGCTCAACACTCGTGCAAGAAAACCAGCACGATCACCACCACCACGAACCCCTCCTTGCTTCCACAGAGAAAAGGGGACAGCGAGCACAGCCAAATCCTCCTCATCGCCACCTCCAAGCATCTGCTGCGAACTCTTTGGGCCCGAACACCAGCACTGCACGTTCAGAGCCCAGCACGGCTAGAGCAAGGAACGGGGCTCCAGCCCCCCAGCACCGACGCGCTGCTGGTTTGCAGATCACGCCTGGTGCCACAGCCAAAACCGTTTCCAAGATCACATAACGATGCTACGAGGAAGAGGCCAGAGGTCCTGACTTGTGTCATAACTATTAGCCCACCTTTCTACACCTACATGTGCAATTTAAAAACAACCTTGCAAGGGCAGCCGTGACTATTTTTTCTTATGCCCTTTCTCCCAGGTCCAAGAGCACCCAGGCACTTCCCAGCCAGGCTACAGGGAAGTCCACTCCTGCCCTCCACCAAACCAGAACACCTATGAGTATCGACAGAAGTCACATATTTACTGGGAGAAAAACAGACTATTTCAGAAGCGTGAATAGGAACGCATTTTTGTTCCACCAAAAACATTTATGAGAAGTTGAAATCCTATTAAAGCCCCCAAGATGGGCAGTTTTCCGCACCGTTCATGGCCCAGCTGCCTTCCCCTCTCTTGAAAAGTTCCCGTGAACAAAGTGGGTATTTGCATATCACAGGCAAGGCCCTTCTCGGGATGTCACCGATTTGCATGCAAGGTGGCTGCATGTGGCAGCGCGCTCCGAAGGGAAGAATAAACCAACTAGGAAAAAAACCCATTACACAAGGTTTACCCTTCTGTTGGCTCCAAAAGAAAGAAAGCCCTATTAAAGAGCTGTCACTGTTTTAATTCCAGTTTTCCTACAGGGATATGATCCCATTCCCTTCCCCAAAAGATAAAGCAACTCGTCTGATAGAAATATTGGCTGCTTGGTGTGTGTGGGTGTTGTTTTCTCTTTTTTTTTTTTTTTTTTGTTAGGAGTGAACAGGAACTGAACCTTGAACTTCATTTACCCTTTGAACTCGTTACCTTTAAACAAAATTCCCCATGCTTTCCCTCTTCAAACAAATTTCATCACAATTACAGTCCCTTCCACTTCGCTTAAAGATATATAATCATTGACTTGACCTAATTACCTGGTGCAGGCCTTTCTCTACAAGGTGAAAGCCATATTGGTGTGAACAGAAGCTGACCCCTGTATTCTTGATACCCCAATTTTATTCTAATTATTGTATAGGAGGTTTTCCATCTTCCTCTGTCCTCCTATTCCCTCCCCCCAGTTGCTATTTTGTTGCTGGCGCGTTCGGTGATGCCCTTTGGGTTGCGAGCTGCCTGGAGACAGCCTGCAAAATACATCTCATGTTGAAAAGCATAGGTTTTTTTTCAAGCTCCCCCATTCAATAGGGAACCAGGAGATTCAGCTCCAGCAAAAGGCTGCCAAGAACCGTCTCCCATGGAAGCGCGCACAGCGTGCCCCCTTCACCCACGACGAGCACATGGGCTCGGGGAGCAGCCTCGGACCCCCCCAAAGTGACACCCCACATCACAGTCCCCCTCCAGGGAAGCCTGGGCTGTTTGCACATGTGGATTAAAAGCTTTATGCTACCAGGGAACAGGAATTCCGACATGGAGATTGAAGCCAATGTTTCCGGTAACTCCAGAGCAAGTTGATTACACTGAGAACGTAAGCACAAAGAATTGGGGTTTGGATGGCCCTGCAGTCCCCCGTTCCTCCAAATCCAAGCGAGAAACGCCTCGCCTGTGAGCCAAGGTCATTCAACTGCCCAGAATCAACGTTTTCAGCTAAATATTTTCAGCTTCAATAGAGTCAGTGTGGCAAACCCAGGACTCGGACTCGCGTGCATATCGCACTGTTGGTTTTTCATCCCCTAATTCACGCTCCCAAACTACAATGGGAAGCTGGAGGGTGCTGGGTTGATCCTAGTCTGATGCTACCTCTAACAGCTGGTGTGTTGGAGTCAAATCACTTCACACTCCTCTAGCATCACCCGCCTTGTCATCCTTTACCTTGTCTGTTAGCCTGTTCAAACTGCAGACCCTTCAGAGCTGTAACTTGGTGCAAAACAGCTTTGATGCTGGGTAGTACCACAAAATATCACTGCAACAGGAATGAAATCATCTTCCAAAAGACTAGGACAAGGCTGTTGCACCTTCTTGTATAAGGTTGAAGTTTACTGTGGGTCCTCACCTTCTCTGAGGACGCTTTTTCCCTTAAAAATAAAATTAAGTTGCAATGAGAAGATGGAACTCCCCACCAACGTCATTAGCCTTCTGATTTCTGATGGCATTCAGAGACAGAGAAAGGCTTAAATTACCTCTGCAATTCAAGACATTTCCTTCTTATTCTTTAAAACCAACAAGAAAAATCTAACAAAACCAGCTCCAACATTAATAAAGAGTCACAGCAATTGACAGGCAAGGTCACTGAGAAATGGCACCTCCCTAACCTTCTCATTTGTCTTGGGCAATTGAAAAATAATTAGCAATTGCGAAAGCGTTCAATACCTAAGAGTAAACAAAGGGAAAAGGGTTACTCTAAGTCATGGTCCCATGGCCTGGGGCAGAGCTTTTTCTCATCCAAAAGGTGAGCATCACCCCCATGAAAAATTAGCCGAGGACTGGCCAGGAAGCAAAGGGGAGGGCAGGTGTGGACGGGCAACCGGAGCTGCTCTTTGCATTCAAATCCCTTCCTGCTCCTTAGTTTTATAAGCACCACAACAAAAGAAGAAGCGGAGACAGAAAGAGCCAGCACCGAATCGCGCAGATAGGTGGTGCGCAAACCTCGGTTCTGTGTCAAAGAGGTAGTGCATCCATTTGTTATGGTCTCTTGGCGAGAAAGGCCATGCTCAGATGCCCTGGAGCTCCACTGTAATAAATAGACACTGAAGATTAAAGGAGCAAATCCTACCACCTGCCCCAAGCCTGAACCCACAGATTTAGCATACTGGGGTACCCAAGAGGGATGGAGGCTTTGTAGACGGCGGAGCTATAGCCATTTTATGGCAGTTTCTGCAACCTCAGGGCTTGTGCCGGTGCCCCTGGCTCAGACAGCTCAGCTCCCCTGCTGATCCGTGAATTCAGGGGTTGAACGGGAAGACCAAGGGGGAGGGGAGGAAAGCGGTGCTTGTCCCCGTCCCCAAGCCTACCCCAGCCATCATGGGATCAAACCAAGGAACCAAAACCCAAAGTCACCACGATCCGCACTATTGTCCTCCTCCTCCCAGAGTTCTTTGATCAGCAGCAAGTTTGCATATCAAAGAAAAGAAGGAAAAGAGAATATTCAAATACCGATATTGTCTGGCCTTACTTTCCCTTGGTAGGGCTAGTTAGTTTTCCATCGTAAAAGTTTGTGTGGTTTTCAATCTTCTTGCTTTGCTTTTCTGTTGGTTAGGGCTTTTTTTCTTGAACAAATTAAGAGTGTCTTTGCAAGACCTTAAATATAAAATTGAAGTATTTCTGATCAACTTATTCCAATCACATTTGAAAAGAAAAGCTTATGTTTGGGGTTTTTTTTCCCAATGAGATTTCTGCTAGACTCGGGGGAGAGGAGGCATACAGAATTTTTCCTTGATTCAAAATAAGATGCGGGTTTTTTTCCCCCAACAAAATAACTGAAGCTGATGGATCTGGTCCAGCAGGGCTAGCAGATCCATGGAGACACTCAAAGCAGACATGGAATTTCCACCTACAGATGAAAATAAACCAGCTTCAAATCAGCCTTGGCAGAAAGCAAACTGGAAACCCATCTTAAGAGCAGCATCACCACCCTGACATCCGCTAGATGACAAACATAGCTAAAAGTTGGCAGCAAAGATTTCTCACCTACTTGGGAGATGCCATTACAACTCGAGGGAGCCAAAGTCGTGTTCTGCTCCTTGATGGCTATAGAGATTACTCAGGTAGCCATGGGCTTCCTAGACTAGAGCTAGGACAGGAGTGTGAGCATGGGAAGGGGTACACGCTTGAACCTATTTATTGTTTTATACTTCTAAGGCTGTGCTTTCCTTCCCACCAATCTCCATTTGCATGCAATCTTACAGGAATTGCGATAACAAAACCTCCCAAACTTAACGAAACCACTGGCCTTTCCTTCTAATCATAGCAGAGGGCTAAAGACACAGAGAAGGCAATAATCAAAGGTAGCATCAAAGTTTAAAAACACAATACCAAGGTGAAGCTGAAAAATGCTCTGGCAAATGTAATGTCACTCTCATAAAATAATGGAACAGATTTAAAAAAAAAATCAAAAAGGGACTAAATTACTTTATGAGCACCTAGGCTATAATTGCCTTCTTAGCAACAAGCAACCTTTGGGTTTTTAAAGAGCGAATGACCTTAGGCACATACGGTCAGCCTTTCTGATCAAGCTACAAAATTAGCAGACGAAGGGTAATGTGGAAGATGTAATATATCTAGAGACTTTACTGAGCGTTTGATGTGGTGCCACAGCAAATCTCACTGAAAAAATTAATTTACCTCAGCTTGGATAGAAGCAATCGTCACAGACTGAAAATTGGCCCAAGGGCCACAGACAAAAGCTGGTGATAAATGGCTTTCTGTCACGTGGGGAAGAAGCGTCTGTGTTGGGGTACTGCAGGGTATTAGTCCCCGTTTTATCTAAGGCAAGTAAACAGTCCATTAATTCAATGAGCAGGAAGATACTAAATTAGGTGGTAATGCAAATATCAAGTGAAAGCAGAGGAAATAATAGTAGGGGACACAGAGAGGTTAGGAATATGGATAGAATAATAAAATGAGATTCATCCTGCTAAAGAATAAACTAGGGTAACAAAAAAAAGTAATCCAGAGCACATCCAGCACCAGGGAACGTTATGGTGTAAAAAGGGAGAAAAGAATATGCCACATAATTGAGGATCTCAAAAATAAACTGGTTGCTTGGTGCACAGAGGTGAGGGACCTCTGCCACTGAGAGCAGGGGAGCCAGGATAACAGTAGGCTTCTTCCAGCGATGATGCAACACCAACACAGGCTAAACCCCAACACTGGATCTGGCCCGAAATCTTGGCAACTCACACCTAATACCCTGACCACACGAAGGGCGTGCACAGGAACAGGATGGAAACCATTTGCCTCCAAGGTCAGGGGATCTCTGAACTCATCCTGTAGCCCACAGCTCCCTGGAATAACCAGGTCTGCTTTGAAGCACGAGGATATGAATGAAGTTTAAGGAAGCAGAAATCAGGGTAGACTTGAAAGCTCCACTGAGCCAAAGACCTCTCCTGCAGACGTCCACGGCCTTTGGGGGACAGCAGAGTTCTGTCTTTTTAGGTAACTAAAATTGGGTAAAGCAGAGATACAAGTTATGGGGGGTGGACAGCACCACCCTATATATATTTTCAAAGATTGACACCAACTGCCTGCCTGCTCCAAATCTTCAAGGAAAGTTCATCTCTATCATGCATGTCCTCTCCACACACCTCATGCATCAGGTGTTTATCAGGAAAGGCAGAGTGCTTCCAGGATTTGGAAGGAGTTCAGAGAGTTCAGGGAGCTTTGCTCCACTAAATTTTGTCCTCCCTTGGTTTTTGTGACTTCTTCGCCCACAGCTAGCACAGCCCCTCCTAGGCATCTCTTTTGGCAGGCTCCTGTTGCCCTCAACATAAGACTGTCTCAGCACTGAATGCCTTTGCCCCAGATACCATCAGTTTAAAGTTAAAATAAACTCCTGATTTCTTCCTTCAAATGCCATCATTTTTGTTAATGCTTTGATCCTCAGCAGAGTGATGCGAGACCATTTTCATTTACAGCAGATGGCCAGTCTCACTACTAAATGCAAAATAGTTCTTTGGCCAGAGAATCTGAACAAGGTGCCACTTGCACTCCACATCGGCCCCAGCTCAATGAGAATTATCTCCTCCAGTCCAGTGGATGAATCTTACTCTAAAACCAGGCTAATGCTCTCCTACTACTCTTTGACATGCCTAGTAAGCTCCTTGGGTTTGTCCAGGCAAGGAAGTCAAGGCTTCTTTCTCCAAAGGCTACCCAAGTGCCAGCAGCATCTTTGCATTGCTTTGCTGCTGGGAAGGTGTCATTGCGAGGGCAACTTGGTTAAAAACTGCAGCTGCAGAGACACAGCCCTGGGTGATGGGATGCTTCAAGGAATTGATCTATCTGCCAGAACGTTTGTTCAAGCACAGGGTGAGGGTGGATAGAGGAACGGCAGCAATTCACCAATTTCAAACAGCAGCTCCCACTTTAACCTATGAGTGCAGGGAAAAAAAATAGGGGTGAAGCTTTGTAACCAAATAAAGAGAGCTTTGAGCTCAATAACAGGCATTATCCTATGGCAAAGATTTTGTTATTGTTGAGTACTGATTCCTTTATCTCTCGGAGACAATCAACCTTCAGCCAGAGGAGTCTAACCTTAAAACCCCATAACTCAATTTTACATAGTGTTAAAGTTTGGGGGGGCTATTTGTCAGTGCTGGAGCTGATACAATCAGTCTGGAGGACCCTAGAACAAAGAGCAGCGGGTGAAGAGCGTGTCACCTCCACACACATTCGTTTCCTTGATGAACAAGGAGCTATTAGTTGGCGAGAAAGCATTATCAGGGTGAAGGATGATGCCGATTGTCTCGGCTGCTCTTCCCGTGACACTGGATTAGAAGAAGTCCCCGTGTTTGCTCAGCGCCCCACCGGCTCTGCCCCCACCGCGCACAGGTACGTGTCCGCACACTCACAGCCACCCTTCAACACAGACCAAAAATCAATCTGGACACCCAATCTCTTCCAACTGCCACATCTCTCCGAGGGTTAAACAATAAAAGTTTAACTTGTTTTAAGAAGTAGTTCATCACCGTAAGCCTTAAACAAAGCTACTCTTTAAAATACACATGTGCACACGCACACGCAAAATGCCTTCGTGCAAAATGAGAATGACAGAACATCCAACGTTGCCTCTTTGCTTGAGTAACCCCACCAGCAGGTACAACAGCTCTAGGGAGAAGCTTGCTGAATAAAGTTACCTGGAGTCCTTACGTTTAAAGGAGAAATGAAATAAATTAAAAGAAAAAAAAAAAAAGAGGCGGCCTTTTCTTCCCTCCAGTTGTCCTTTAACGCGTTTCACTTTAGAATTTATTATAACCGGTCTTTAAATTAAATTCTTCAGGACAGTGGCTTTATTTTTGCATGTAGTGATTTTCAGCACTACATAACCTGAGTAATAATTTAATGTATTCCCTGTGGCTCACACCGCACCACACATTTAAGCACATGCTTAAGTTGGAATGAAGTCAGTAGTAGTTTAGCACGTGTTAACGTATATATAGCAGGGGCTTTTATTGCTGTCCAGACCATTTCTCTCAGCTGGGAATGTTGTATTTTGGGACTTATTAGTGTTTCAAGATTGATCCTGCAAGATATGGGTACAGTCATCATTATTCCCAAGAGCAGTTCCACCCAGGTGAGCGGACAATACTCTGAGCGCGTCTGTGGGATGAGGCTGTCTTTATTCGGAACGTCTCTTGCTTTTCCCCCCAAGAGAGAAGGGCCCCCGCGGCTCTGCGTGCACATGGACCCGGAACATGGGGCAAGCACATGTTTTGTTTGCCTTTTTGTCCTCGAGTTGTCACGCAAATGCGTCCCACAGAGGAATGAAGAGAAGCTTACCCTGGTTTCAGACAAGTCATCTTGTCATTCGAGCAGAGGAAGAGCTTCACCTCCTCTGCTAACGACCTCATTACGCTCAAAACCCTACTATGAAAAAAGCAAAACCCAAATCTTTGCTATAACCTCAGTATGTTTCAAGCGCATAACCTAGAGCATCTCTTACCCTCGTTCCTGTTGACGTATGCACGCAGAAGCCACCAAATATCTTACCTTACTATTCGTATATTTGGTGCAAGAATGTCAAGTCTAGATTTGCTGTAACTCCATGGATACCGGTACCAAGCACGCTCAACCCCTGGCACTTCTGCAAAGGCGAAATACCATTTCCCGAGTCACGGCGAGGTCCCTGGTGCCAGCCGGGGGCTCTGGGCATCCCGCAGCTGCTTCTGCACGGCCACAGGCCACCGACCGGCTGATCCAAAACCGGCACCTGCCCGACCACCGCACCTCAGCATCCCGCGCTCTGAGCCCCCCTCCCACAGCGAAAACCTCGTGCAGGTCGGTAACAAGAGACTGTGTTGCCTGTTGATTTAGGAAACCAGAATCGCTTCTTTTTAAAAAAGGGCAGAAGAGACGCTGTAATGAAGTTCCACCCCGACACTTTGTTAACTTACATTTCCTGCATATTGATCCCTCTGCTGGGGAGAACACAGAGACACAAAGCGTTTATGCCTCGGATTTACATACTGATGAATAAAAAGGCCTTTAGGAGGCGGGCGCGTAAGTTATCCCAGCCCCCAACGCAACAGCAACTTGCGCATTGATAATTCACGTGCCTTTGACATGAGGAACACGCAGCTCGCCACGAGAGGAAGCTCCATCCCGGCTCCTGACAGCTGCCACACCACCCGCGACCACGCGCCCGACAGCGTCGGCTCAAAGGTGCCCGTGCACCCAGCCCCCTGCTCCCGCTGAAATAATCTACGGGCTGAGGGCATCCTCTGCTACAATTAATTTTAAGCTGCGATCATAAGCCAACGCTCCCCATTTTCATGCAAGCTCACTGTTGCTAAGCCGCTTACTAAAAAAAAAAATCCAAGTAACACCTTGTCATTAAAGACTGTCCCTCTAGGTACGGAAAAATAAATCTATTCATCTGATCCTGCACTTACAAAGCAATATAAAGAAACTTCAATTATGCTTTTTCCCTGTCGGCAAACAGCGAAGAAGGCAGGATTTTTGCTTTAGAAAAGCCTCATTAATAAGTTATTGGCATTTCACTGACTTCTAAGCAATTTGAATTAAAACTCCTGTCTGGGGCCCACAGACCCACCAAACTGCTGAGATTTTACACCACATGTTTCATAACATTTTTATTTTTCTTAAGCGCTGGTGAGGTCAAGGAATTACTTGAGAATCTCAGCTTAGAAAACAAGCAAACATCCCAGCGGTTGGGCAGAAACCTCCTTCCAAACCACAAACTAAGGCATGCAACACCCAAAGACCGAATCACAAACACATTATTTTGTGTAAAAGCAACTCATGCTTTTAAAGCCAGGGCTTGAATCCTGAGGTTGACAGTCCTCACTTGCAAATAACCACCATGAAATTGCATCCCATTTAGATGTGTGAGCTTAAGGGACAGGCTGGACCAAAACATTTCGGGGCCTGATCCGGTGTGTGTCAGGATTATGTCCCAAAAAAAGCCCTAAGGAACCAGCCGACAGGACAATCCTAAGAGATCTCGCCCTCTGGTCCTCCCATCAGTCAGTGCCGATGTGTTATGTTTCAACACTTTATACAGAAGAACGGCTTTTATGGGGTGCAGGGGAAGACAAGGGGGGAGATTAGACGAGACAGAAGGCACCTGCAACTGCCCAGCCTTCCACAGACACCCTTAGCACAAGAACAGCCGCTCGGACCAACTTCCACATGCCTCCGCTTGAGGAAAAACGACTCTGGGCTCAAAACGGGCACCCGCAAAACTGCGGGCTCCGCCGGCTGCCCTCAGGACCAGCACCTGCAGCTCGACGTGCCCGGCTGATGGGAGCTGCAGCCGCAAGTCAGGATTTCTGGAGCAATTACTTGCACTACAATTCGCTGCAGCTGTAAAATCCCAGATGAGAACATGAAGCCACTTTGGGTTGGGTTGGGATTTGGGGTTGGGTTTTTTTTTCCCATTTGTTTGTTTTAAATGAAAGCTGAAAATCTTGGTAGCATTACTCTCACCGCTGCTTGATCTCTACAAAGGTCTGAGCTTTCCTATATAATTTATGCATCTATTTCTGGCAGCCTGCAAGCAACCCACCCTCCTCCTCTCCACCCCGAACAAATAATCCTTAATATAGAGGTGAACCGAGTTGCTCTGTATAAAATATAGCCAAACCTTTTGACCAGCCAGAGTACCGTTCCAGGAACTTATTTGCACAATGCCAGAGACATTATCACACTGGGCTTGAAAGCACTAATGTTATGGTGCATTTCCATTCAGAAAACGATAAATCAAGGAACATGAGCTCTGTAGCTTAAAGGGAGTCTGATTTCTTTACAAACTCTCACGCGCTATTAGTAGATATTTTTTAGAAAACACGTTGTTTTCTTACACGTGGATTCGTGCCTGTTCTCCTCCCCTTGGCAAAACTCATATTGAGCTGGTCCAACCTGCTCCCAGTCATGGTAAGGAATCAGGAGACATAACTGCTCCGTGTTTTAACCTCTCGCTGCCTGGGCTCATCCGGACGATGCCCGAGGTCAGAAAGGAGACAAGCCAGGAGAAGCCTTCAACAGCAACCGCGCTCCTCGCAAACCCCTTCCCCGAACGGTTCTTACGCTGTTTCATAAGGCTTAAAAGTACCTCAACAGCAAGTTTATAATAACCCGGTCAAAAGCAACAAAAGACATTTCTGGACATCAGGGAGGCAGAGATAATTGCTTCTAATGGTATTTGAAAAGAAAAATGTAAAGCTTTCAACTCCAGCATAAGAGGCATTTCCACTCATCTGCAGGCAGTCAGGGTTTGATCTATACAGCCCATCGAACTTGCAGATACTCAGCATTTCTGAAACGGGTTCTGAGTCTGCGTTTTATTTCACACACTTTCTTATTACACCTGAAATTCAGCTGCGTTTGGGTGAGCGGCTCCCTGGGGCCGCAGCGCCGGCTGAGCGCCCCAGGCCACGCCACCCTCCCCTGCATCGGTCACCAGTGCCTCGCCACCGCTGCTTATCCCGGCGCAGCGGACATCAGGCTGTCACTGGGGAAGGAAACCACAATTTCCACTTTTGGTTTGGAAAAAGCAGAGATCTGCCCTTACTCCATCCACACAAGGGCTTGGATTCAGCCCACACCGAGCCGCCCAAGCTCCCGCAGCGGGAAGAAGAAATCCGCAGAAACACCTGGGTTGGAGGTGGGTTTTTCGGGGGGAGGGGGGGGTGTGGTGTTGGTTTGTTTTGGGGTTTTTTCTCTTTTATTAAAAGTAACAAGAAAGCAAAAGGCGCCCACGCGGGTTCCCAGCTGCGCAGCGGCGCCGGCCTGCGCCACACGGGGGCGCTGCAGAACTCCGCCGCTGCCACCGCGCCCGCACCCCCCCATGCACCCCCCATGCACCCCCCAATGCACCCCCCAATGCACCCCCCAATGCACCCCCCACACCAGCCCGCCCCCAATGCACCCCCACACCAGCCCGCCTCCCATGCACCCCTCAATGCACCCTGCACCCCCAAAGCAACCTGCACCCCCAAACCAGCCCGCCCCTCATGCACCCCTCAATGCACCCTGCACCCCCAATGCACCCCCAATGCAACCTGCACCCCCAACCTGCACCCCCAAACCAGCCCGCCCCTCATGCACCCCTCAATGCACCCTGCACCCCAACCTGCACCCCCAATGCACCCCCCAATGCACCCTGCACCCCCAATGCACCCCCAAACCAGCCCGCCCCTCATGCACCCCTCAATGCACCCTGCACCCCAACCTGCACCCCCGATGCACCCCCCAATGCACCCTGCACCCCCAATGCACCCCCAAACCAGCCCGCCCCTCATGCACCCCTCAATGCACCCTGCACCCCAACCTGCACCCCAATGCACCCCCCAATGCACCCTGCACACCAGCCCGCCCCCCATGCACCCCTCAATGCACCCTGCACCCCCAATGCACCCCCAATGCAACCTGCACCCCCCAAACCAGCCCGCCCCTCATGCACCCCTCAATGCACCCTGCACCCCAACCTGCACCCCCAATGCAACCTGCACACCAGCCCACCCCTCATGCACCCCTCAATGCACACTGCACCACCACCTGCACCCCCAATGCACCCCCCACACCCCCAATGCACCCCCCCGCACCCTGTACACCAGCCCGCCCCCCATGCACCCCCCAATGCACCCTGCATACCAGCCCGCCCCTCATGCACCCCTCAATGCACCCTGCACCCCCATCTGCACCCCCCAATGCACCCCCCTGCACACCAGCCCGCCCCTCATGCACCCTGCACCCCAACCTGCACCCCCAATGCACCCCCCGCACCCCCCAATGCACCCTGCACACCAGCCCGCCTCCCATGCCCCCCCATGCACCCTGCACCCCCCAATGTACCCCCCTGAACACCCACCAATGCACCCCCTAATGCACCCTGCACCCCACACTGCACCCCCACCCTTGCCTGAGCAAGGCTGCGTGCCCACCCACACCCCCAGCGCCTTCAGGTGCCACTGAAAACATTCCTGCAGGCTGGATTTTTAAAAGCAATTAATTCCGTCTTTAGGAAGTGATTCCTCAGAGTTCAGAAGCCTGCAGGAAGCCCCGGGAAAACAAAAGCGGAGGCTGTGGTTGTAGGTGCGAGGACTACCTAGAAGCAGGGAAGCACGTGTTGTTGCGAACACCGCACGCTGCGGGGAGAAAGGGCTGGGTGCTCCAAAACACCGCTGAGAGGGAACGCGGTACGCACGCCCCGGCAGAGCGGAGCGCGTTCAGTCTCGTGCAGGGGCTGCGCTGGAGGCTGCCACGGACCAGGCAAGAAACTTCTAAAAGAAGTTCACAGACTTCCCCCTGGATTTGCAAGCTGGCTCACCGGCATCTTGTTTCTGAACAGTTATGTACAAAACTCACCGGTATTTTATTGTTTCCCTACCCATTTCTAGAAGGCCAAACATGAGCAAATGGGGCCTTCTCTGGGATGCAAATGGATTCAAGAATTACCTGGAGACGGATTAAGGATGTGCCACCTCTTTACGGTTCTGACCCCCTCAAAACCTCTCGCAGCACGCTGCATTTATATCTGTGCCCCCCGTTGCCCCCCAAGCCTCTGGGGCACAGTGAAGTACCATCTCATCTACCACCCTCCACACCTTTTAAGAGAAAAGCCATTTTTAGCACATTTTTATAAATCAAAGGGAATGTTTGCTGAAGGATTTTATTTTAAGACACTCGGAACTTACATATTTAAAAAAAAACCCACCACACAGAACTGAATGAGCTGTAAGTATGTTTGGCCCAAGTTCTCTGCTGACATGATGGAAAAATCTTGGAAGTCAGAGGCAAGATTTCTTACCCTGGAGACCATGCCTAACAGAACCCGTAAAGTACATTCCTGTCACTGTGAGTTATGCTCCCTTCCACATGCTAACGGATACCTGCGTAATATAAAAGGCAATATATTGTTGCTTATGTTGTTGTGACACGGCAGTACAGCCGATAGCCAGGCGCGGGGACAGAAGCCGCAGTGGCCCTCGCCCCCTCAGCTCCGTGTGATCTCCTCGTGACACGGAGTGAATCGCTCGGCTCCTGGCTCAGCATCCCTCCAGCAAGAGATCTGATGCTCTGTAATGGTCTCAGAAGCACCGCTAAGGAGCCACCGGGAAACCCCAGCTGATAAAGCAATACCTGGAAGTGCTAACTGTTAAGATGCGCGACTCCTGCCCCTCAGGACGCTGGGGTATCTACCTAATGCTTCAGGAAAACTAAATGAACGGACACCGCCAAATTAAGTGATCTACCAGTTGAAGAGACAAAACATTTCTGAAAAGTCTTCAAGCGGTCTGAGCAGAGTACATTACATGGGAAGTGTCTCCTAAGAAATACTTATCATTGTAACAGTACTCAGTACTTCCAGAGTGCTTCCCAGCCTCCCAGCACTGTACAAACATTAGCTTCTTAATCACTCATTAGGGACGATCCTATAGAGCTGGGCCATGCCTCATTGAGTAAAGTCATCCCCAACTCGCTCAGTCCCTCCTGCTCCCTCCAGAGACAACTTCGAAGGTTCTTCCCGATTCCCACGAGAAGTTCAGAGCACGCAAGGAAAAAGAGTGTTCAAAATGAACGGCGGTGGCATTCCCTTGTCTCCAAACTCCCCCATTTTTTATAGCAAGGAGAGCAGAAGCGAGCATCAGCCCAGCCAGAGACCTGCTTCCGTTAAAACCTTGAATTAATAAAGTCGGGAAATTCAGGAGGGCGGGAGATAGCAGCCTTTAACAGCGCTGTGGGCTTGCACCTAAGGACACAACCTCTTGCTGTTGCAAAACAGGGCTAAGAAGGGACGGAAAAAAGCCACAGGAATGGTAAGTATGTTCCTACATCCGGCTAATTCATTCTTCTGGCCACAGCTAGATGGATTACCCCCCTGCATCAGGCACCTGCGCTGCCCAAAAGGAGCAGCCCTCGGTCACTTACGGGTACGACAGCAGCACCCCGAGGCTCCATCGTGGCGCAGGCT
Source organism: Pelecanus crispus (assembly GCF_030463565.1). Lineage (NCBI taxonomy): Eukaryota > Metazoa > Chordata > Aves > Pelecaniformes > Pelecanidae > Pelecanus > Pelecanus crispus. Next base: position 1,326,636 of record NC_134660.1, on the reverse strand, counting down.
CCGTACTAGCACACGGGAGCAGGGCGCCTGCTCCAGGGACCTCGCCGGCTAACCGGAGAAGAGAGTGCGGAAGCAAAAAGGGGCACGGTAAAAGTGAAGGTTCGCACACTCGGAGAAGCCAAGACAAACTTCGATCATGATGAAAATCAGTTCATGCAATAAAACTTTCTACTTTTCCCACAAGGATGTTCAAATTCAGAAACCAGAACTGTTTGACACACCCTTTAGCTTAACTTACTTCTCTGAAGTAACTATTTAAACTCTCAGGTGACTGACATCGTATTCATTTAAAAAAAAAAAATCATTGTGCCTTCACCTTCTATAGTGAAAAAAGTAAGCAAAGAAAACAAGCAAGCCAACCCCCAAATCCCCCAACTAAGCAAAAAAATCTGATAGCAAGTCATCACAAATTCAAAAACCCAGAGGAAATCACAACCCTGACCCATATCCATCCCACTGGCAGCCACCTAGAAAAATTCATTCTGATGATGCCCTGTAGGCATGGTTTGTGGAACCATGGCAGGGCAAAGAAAAGGTTCCAAAATCCTGTGTTCAGCCTTTTTCCCCTTTAATATTACTGTTTCAGACTACCAACAGCCTGCATCCAATCAGCCAGAATTGCTCAACTTTCATCCAGAACGAACACACACAAAGTCCAGCCCATGATTTGCTGTTATTCAGCACTCTTACCAGTTTCCAAGAACTAACACCTCATTTCAATGTAACTGCTCCTGATGCCAGCTTTTTCCCCTCCTTTTTGTAGTATGCAATTTTTCTGTGTTATCAATCTCCTCGCCATTCACCCATTTGGGCATCCTTCCATCGAGCCTGGCATTTCATCTGTGTGTGAAAACTTCCAGTGGTGCCAAGTGTTTGCATACCTTGCAAGTGTAATGTCAAACTCTGCCCCTTAGAGCTGCCAAAAACCACCACTCAAAGTTAGCAAAGCAAATACCTCTTTAGACAAGCTTAATAAACATGCCAGGAGAAACCCTAGACTTCATAGAGACATTGCTCGCCTGACGAGGCCAAGTTTGAGGTCTTCAGCACCCTTTCATGTCCCATTTAGGCCAACATCCATTATCCCTGTCACACGTCCTCCATCCGCACTCTACATAAGTGCATCATATCTGAGCACACAGATTATTTAAAACAACCAGCCCCAAACTCCACACCTCTTTTCTTGCTGCAATTACTAGCTAACTATCAGACCAACCTTGTCTCTAATCAGTCTAAATGAAGACATTTATTTTGTGGTATAAATCAAAACGCAGATATGCCTAGCGTTTTGCACTGTGCAAAGGAGCTAACTTTGGTGCCCATCAGCTCTTATGGCCTCGTCCCAAATAAATCCTCATTTCTTTGTATTCTTGACTGATGACTACTGATTCCTAACAAGAGTGGGAGTAGACATGAAAGAGTGCATTGAGCGGAGAGAGGTGGGGAAGAGGAGCGTCCGAAGCAGAGAAAATGAAAGAGTAAGGACAAGGCAGGGAGGTGGTGGGGGTAAAAAGCATGGGGGAAAAGTGCAAGGGAAGTGAAAGAGGAGGAGGAAACAAGATCTGTGGAAAGTGGGAGACTGAGAATCTGAGACCAAAGCAGTCAAGCCTTCACTAGGGCCCAAAGATAGCCCCTGAGAAGATCAGAACAGTCTCAGCTCTGCAGGCTTCAATTTCAATAGCATGTCTCAAATCCATCACTCCTAAACCGCTGCTCACAAGCGGACGTGAGCATTGCAGCAACTCTTTGCCCAGAAAACCCCCGTCTGGCATTCAATGCTTTGGAAAGCGCCCTCAGCCTCGGATGCCAGCTCCCACCCACCGCTCGGCTGGGAGCCCTTGTACGCTCGCAGAAAGGAGCCCCAAATTCCCAAGCACTAGAAGGTCCCACAAAAGGCTCTCCAAAGCAAAGCACTTTAAAGAGGCCTAATTTTCAAAGGGCCAAGGAAGACAAGATTTGAGAAGACACAGACCCTTTAAACTGTGAGGCTGAGCACCCAAGAAGAAACACACCCAAAAGTCACGTTAACTGTGGGAAATGCTAGCCACCAGGTCAAATTCTGCTCTTTTCCAGCACTGCTGTCATTCCAAAATAGAACAACCAACTCCAGTTTGCACCAAGATAATCAAGAAATACATTTAACTTAGCAATACTAATTCAGGATCGCCGTAACATTTTATGGTCATTGATAAAACAGGTACCAGTTAACAAACAACAACAAAAAAACCACAAAAAAAAACCCCAAACCAAAATACCTTCAATGTTATGAGATAGATGAATGACAACAAGGAAGTCATACTAGATTCCACTTACCTTTCCATCTTCTTCACTCAACAGCTTCAAAAAGCATCAGAGACTTACCATCATCCTGGAAGTCTGAGGGAAGTGAAGCATCAGATATCATGGAAGGAGCCAAACTCCAGCTCTGATTTTCATCAGAACTGTCCTGTCCAAAGCCAGCATCGCGCTGATCCTCTCCTAGAAAGAGGAGAGACTGATTTTAGTGGAAAGGACTCATTTCTAAATCCAAATCTTATTGCCTATACCATGAGACATGCTTCCTCCTGGTTCCCACCTTCCACTGAAGTTCTCTACAAAACCCCAAAACGCTTTTGTGGGTTTAAGGGCAGATTCATTGTTTAGGGCCAAGGCAGCATATTCCTGCTGCACGAACACTCATGCCGGATATGTACAGACTTCACACCTGGAGGGCACACAAGGAGGAGGCTGGAAATACCAGTCTTGAGGCCAAACTACCAGAGCTACGTCCAATTCCTGGTTCTTGCCCTCAGTACATGACCTCCGCATAAATCATCCATCTGTAAAATGGAGGACTACGCTACCTGCTTCCCTAGAATGAAGAATCTTCCTATATTGTAAGAAAAAGCTTTGAGAGCCTTAAGTGAAGAGTGGTAGGGGAAAAAAGGTTGTCTCCCTATGACAGGCAGCCACATACAAATTAACAAAGCAATGTGTCTGTGCGGAGGCAGGAGCTATTACCTCCTCGTACTTGATGTTGCATTGAATTTTTCTGTAAGCAGACATTTTGCTAGGGAATTTCCTACTATGCAGAAGGCACTTTGATACTGCAGTGACAGACGTTAATATCAAATTTTAATATAAATGGAGTGCAGCTAGCCTACCTGTAGAAGAAAATACTACTCACCCTAAACAAAGCGAAAAAGTGGTCTTTCAAGCTTTTGCCTTACATTTCCTGAATACACACAGCCCAGACTGCTGATAACAGAGGTAAAGACAGCTGCTTACTCATTCAACACACAACAAACAGCACAAAAGGTGAGTTTTCAGTTGATGTTAATTGTGTTCAAACACTAAAACCAAGTTTTATCTCAGCAAACAGAGGAACCGTGCCCCACAATTTAAATCAAGCACTGATGAAAGGGTACCAAGGGCTGGAACGGAGGGTTACAACGCTCTTCCTCCCACCAAGAAACAGAGTGGAGACACCATTAAGTCTCCAGGAGCAGAAAGACATGACAATATTTTTGATATTTTATTTCCAACATCCCAGGTTGCAACCTTCCCTTGCTTGCTCCGAGCATGAAGCTCTCGGAGACCCCAGGCTCCTGCATTCAAGGGCACATTTTCAAGAAAACTTCAATTCTTCACCAAAAGGAACAATCTGGCTGTGAAGAACATAACATACACAAGATTGTCTTCCCACAGATCAGTTCCTTAAAAAAGCAAATCACACTGGGTGCCAGACACCATGATAGTCTTGCTGATATTATAAGCTCAAAGGCCTTGAAAAACTGATTGAAGATTTGACTTTGAGATTTAGCAAGGGCCTATGGGGGTCAGTGACAGAACAGAGGGGTCCCTGGCAGTCAGCCCTTTAAGCCATTACAACTTTCCTAACAGGGGAAGAGCCCAAGCAGCAATCAAATCTCTTCCCAGCTCTACGCTCACTGGCTGCCAGCAGCCATCCCAGCACACAGCGCAGAATATCAGATTCTGGAGAAAAAGGAAATTCAGAAAATAACTTTTCTCCTTTGGGGAGGCGCATCATTCAGCATCTGCATTCCTAATCTCATGCCAAGAAGCAAGCTGCAGGTCCCTGGCCCAGAAGGGCAGGCTCTGATCCCTCCTGCAGGATCAGACAGCAGCAGAGGTGGTACCGCAGTCTTCCTCCATCCACGGGCTACTTCTAAGTCACGAAGAGTAAGCAATGCTTACGCTTATGCTACAACAAAGTGAAACTCATGCGTGCACCTTCATGAGAAAAATAAGCGATTAGGGGTTAAAAAGCAGAGACCGAAACCCCCCGCTCCGCTGGCCAGGCTCGGGGAAGCGGAGCGCATCCATGAGCGCGCCACTGACCGCCTGACCTTGGAGAAGTCATTTCGGCGCTTTGCTCAGTTGTGCGTGACAAGGGGATGTTTCTTCCCTGTTTTACCGTAGCACTTTGAGATCCTCAAATAAAAAGGCTCTAAAAAGCCTATATAAAAAGCTGCTACCAAACAGCACCAGCTCAGTGGCGTAGGAGAACACAGCACTCATTCTAATGAGGAGCCTTTCTCCGTGCCGTGCTGCAGCGTTGCGGGCTCAACTATCTGCAGTGATGCGAAGATGCCAGCATTAGAAGACAGTTTCCATAAGCCCGTTCAGCCCCTTCAAAAGCACATTTTCTTTCAACCAAACTGCGCCGTATTAAAGCCGGCTCTTCAAGCAAACACCAAGGTAACAGGTGGTCCCCTATAACGAGCTACAGGTGCAGGATTATTGCGGTAACGAGCAAACTGCTCCTGGTTCCCGACTAGCAGGAGGCAGCGAGGCACGGCGCAGCCGCCGCGCTGGGGAGGCACGGCGCACGCATCGGCGCGCGGCTGCGGGAAACCATTTGGAACAAGAACAAGGGCCCAATCAGGAAAGTTACTCGCAAGAATAAGTCACGGGCTTTAACGGCAGGAGAAGCCGGCGCGCACGTCAACCACGGGGAAGAATCAAGCCACGGGTCTCTGTTTTGGCAGAATAATTCCCAGGCATGAAATATCATATAGGGGGGCTGTCGCCACAAATGCGCTCTTTCTTGCTGTCCCCATGCAGGAGTGGAAAGTGGGGTTTCACGTGCTCATGCGAGCTACCATACCCCGCTCACACGCAGGCTGCAGTACGCACATATATGTACCACGCCAAGCACAGCAGGACTCCAAATTGTGTGAACTGCTGCAACACAAATCAACGCAAACAAAGGCATTTTGTTTGGTTTAGTATTAGGAGTATTTTCAAACATCGCTTGCAGTTTCAGTAACAAAAAAAAGATCGACAAAAACTCCGCACACTTAGCTACTTAAAACAAATCCTATTGCCTTTCTATTTGGATTTGCATTATGAGAACTTCTTGTGCTTTAATCCACTTCTCCATAAAGTTTATGGAGCAGCAACAGCTAGTTGAGTCCAAGCAGAAAAAATAACCAACAACTTGTCAGGGGCCAAGCTATTGTTCTCAATGAAGAAAAAACTCATTAGCTTTTAATGAAAACACAGGGAATAAAAACCAAATAGCACAGAACCCCAGCAAATAATTACTCTGCACCTGACGCAAAGCTGCTCTATCTTCCTACTCAAATCCTCAGCAAAATTCCCCAACTTACCACTCTTTGGAGCACGAACAAAAGCAAGATTGACTCTAAGGGAAAGAGCAAGAGGTTTCTTGGGCTTACACCTCATCCAGAGGCTCCCCTGGCACTGTTTGGCTACCCCCAAGCGTGCTAAATACCTGGCTTTCTTGCTGTGTGATAGTTGTGGCACAGAAAAAAAAAAAAAAAAAAAATTATGCCATCTTTTAGCCGTCTGACATTTTCTGCAGAAACAGTTTCTCGCACAGCAGCAGAAAGAGGGGCTTGGAGGCATTCTGTGCAATTAACACGGGTATCGTGCTTTAGATGTAGCGACTCTGAGCAAATGGCAGAGGGGACAGATTGTGTCTCTGGTGATGGGGGTGTCCCCAGCAGAGCAGGGGGTGGCAATTCGGAGCCCGGCGACTTTGGACAGCAGCGCCAGGCAGGTCGCACCAGGTCCCTGCAGGACCCGCGGGCGTCGCACAGAGCTGGCATCAGGCAGAGACGCAGCCTCTGGCAGACCCCCTGCATTGGAGGGGGGAATAAAAAAAAATTACCACGAGGAGAATAAAAAGAACCTAATTAAGCGCTACCAGCAAGCAGCACAAGCAGGACCTACAGGAGAAAGGGTCGCCACAATCAGGGAACACACTGTTGCTTCCTCCTCCGCAACCTGGAGCTCAAACACCGCTCTCTGCGAGGAACGGAGCGCTCTGAACATCCCTTCCTATTTGCTTTGGGGCTTGCAACGCTGGACGGCAAAAATAAAAGCCCCACCTCTGCTCTGGCGTAGTTGCAGGATCTGGCAGATGCCAGGTCTTAGGACAAATGCTAGAAAAAACTCAGCTCAGGCTCTGGTTTTGCTACGGTTCTGTTGTGCGGTGTCAGAACGTGCCTCCATGCCCATCTCCCCTTCTGCAGAAGGGAGGGACAGTTTTTTTCAGACAGACTCTTTTAAGACTAAAACCTCTTACAGAGGCCTCAAAAATGAAGTACCCCAAGACTGAAATTTTTTCCACACATGAACTGGCAAAGAAGTTATCCTTTCTTTAAGCTGCAGTTTGCCTCTCATAGGGGGGAAAAAAAAAGAGCTGAATTAATGCATCCTGGCACACACAGGAAGAGAAACAATCTAAATAGGTGAAAGGGCTTTGTATTAGAAAAAAAAAAATCATCTCCAGTAGCTTGTTAAGGGAACTGCAATTAAGCTTACTTTGCATTCAGGAAGGTCTTTATCTAGGTACCTAGAGTTTCATTAAGCATCTTTTTAGACCATAAGAAAAATCAATACCAAGCGAGTTCCATTTACTCTTTTATGATAAGCTCGTTCATGCCAAAGCGGAAGTAAAATCCCCAACTCCAGTTAATATTCAAGGAAACGAAGTTCCTGCTTTAAAGTAATGACTCCTTAGTATCGTACTACAAATAAAGGTCTCTGATCCAAATCCCATCTGCCTTCATGCTCGACAGTGTTAATATCTCTAGATTTTCAGGGACTAATTTAGCAGTAATGCATTTCCCAAAGCAGAGCTGTAAAAGTATTATCAATACTATGGTTTAATATCCCTTACTACAATCACTTGCTGAAATTATGGAGAATCACATGGAAACACATCAACAGAGACGCACCCACACAGTAAGTACTGCTCACATGTAAATATATTATAGCTTAGCTTTTGGAATGTAGTTAAAGGTCTGTCAACATCGCTATTATAAATTACATACCTTTTTAAACACATTTATGTGCTAGAAAATGTATGATGTTTCTTTTTTGAATGCCTTAAAGGCTTCATCGGCTCCTAAGCGCCCATTTGGGTCTGTGTGGTTGGCTCCTGTGATTAATATGTGAATGGCTGAGGTCTGGTGGATGCAGATTTTCTGCACCTTCTTCATACAGGCTGCTGACTTCCTCACAGCGCCGGGGCGCGGGTAACGTTGTGTGTGCCTGAAAATCCCGTGTGTTCTATTGCACGCCACTGTGATACGCATGTGTGTCTGTCCTCCCCTCCCCAGGCTGTACCAGTAACAGTGGTATTATTTACAAACTACAAGGAAAAATGTCCTTATCTGCAGATCTCTAAGTGTTTATCCCGCTAAATAAATATTTTCTTGGATGCGGAGATCATGCACAGAAGGAAAATAACTTTGTCCCTGGCTCAGGAGGCAAGCAAGGCCACGGCGAGCGCGGGCCCCGGCTCTGCTTATGCTATGTTTTATCAGCGGGACAGGTCCACCTCACGGCAGCAGGGTCAGAAGCCACGCGAGGGACCCGCTGGCACGCAGGAGCGGCCGATTTATCATTGCTTTAGAAGCGTCCACCCAAGCAGGGCTTCGGCTGGCTGACGAGCCAAGCCACTCCAAGCCTAATTTTCTGCGCTCGCCGTCTGGTTTTTGCTAACGAGACGCAGCACAGCGAGTTAACGGGCCGCTAAAAAAACCAAAAAAAAAAAACCCCACTGGTGTTCAAAGGTGTCCGGGGCGCGGGTGCAGTGAGCGCCGGTGCCCAGCAGGTCGGGCTGCAGCGCGCGGCAGCAGCCGGGGATGCGCGGCCGCCCCCAGCCCCGCACCAGCCCCGGCCCCCGACGGGCGGAGAAAGGCGACCGAGCCCCCCCCGGCTTAATGCAGCCCATCAGGCAGGAGCCGGGCAGGGCAAGAGCAGACTCCCCTAAAGCACGGAGAGGGGGAAATCGCAGCTTTCTGGGATGCAAAACCTACTCCTGTTGTCAGGGAGGGGAATCAAAGCCCTGCAACGGCTCCAAGCATTTTATTACACCAAAAGGAATATCGAGTTTTGCAACTCTTGGCTTTGCAAGAGTAAACCCAAAGGAGGCCGAGAAGCTCAGAGCCAGCTGGGGTTAAAGTATTTTCTCTCCCTGTCACATGGCAAAAACAACCCCTTCACAATTATAGAAAACAGAAAATAACCTGGAAGTTACTAATTTGTAGGCCCTTGATCCGATATGCAGATATTCAAACCAAAGTCTTCCCACAACAGATTATGGGTTTATTCCTAAAAAGGGAAAAAAAAAAGCAACAACAACAGAAAACCCAAGTCCAACTCGCACACCAAAAAGGCCACCCCACAAGTGACAGTCAGGAAGCTTGCAGCTCGCAAGCCTTGCCCAAAAGGCTTTGGCAGGGCTGCTCCGTAAGGCAGCAAAGCTTCTCCTGAATCCAGAGAGCTGACGAGGCTGGGGGGGCCCAGATACCCCCCAGACCCAGGGAGACACGAAGAAACGGCTGAGCTCACGCTGCATCTCTCCCATTGCTCTGTATTTCTAATCCCCTGCCAGCCCCTTGTGTCATTCCCGGCTGAGCTCTCCTCTCCGGTTTTCTCTTCCTCTTCACGCTGCGTGCTTGCTCTCTCCCTCCCTCCCTCCCCCCGGCTCCTCTCTCGCAATCCTTGGCACCCTTTCAGTAAAGGCACTGCACATTCTGCCTCTCAAGTGGGCAGCAGCTACACAGAACAGCTGCCTGACAGGGGAAGCACAGCACATTTCAGCCTTGCTAGGAACAAGCCTGAAACCCAGCGCAGCAGAAGATTCCCACGGGACGTAAACAAGTAAACAAGATTTATTCTTTCTTTTCTGACTCGGTAACACATCAGTGAAATACAAAGCCCATCCAATGTGAGCAAAACCAGCCTAAAGCTACCAACACTTTGTATTTCTGTCCACTAATAAATTATTCCTTGTGAGCCTTTTTGAAGAGAGAAGGTTTTCATTTAAAGGATGGGGATACCGAGGCAGAGGAAGATCACAAATCTGCGCTTAGGTTCATCTTCAGAGGTACCAGCTCTGCTAGGAACACAGCAAAACAGCGCCTGTGAAGCCAGAGCCCACGCTTGCGCAGTGCAATAATTACAAACAGTTCTGCAGATACAGTCTGGGATCTAAAAAAAGACGTCAACATCATTGGTACCAAAGAGGAGACTACAGACCAAATAGTTTTGAGTAATGTCCGTTGCAGTGTCAGAAGGTTCAGCATATTTTCTTAGCCAAAACCCTTCCAAGCGAACAAGGAATAAACAGAACTAACCCACGAGGGAGCTGGAGTTTAGCGAGCATATTCCAATGACAAGACACAAGGAGGCTGTCTTGCCCGTATCTGCAGCAATTTTCACTGTTAAGAAAAGATAACTGCGGACGGTGAATGCAAAGACAGGCACGTACAGCAGAGCGATAGGCGCTCCAGGGACTGGAGATGATGCCCCTCAGGCATTTATGATAACGCAAAGGATGATGTGGCAGTTGTGTTTCAGGATGGAGCCCGACTGAAGGGCAGAATTACTGCGTTGTAGATGATTTGGATGGGGTTACTGCTCTACAAACCAAAGCAACACAGAAGTCATTGTGGGGAGAAGGGGGAAGAGAGACTCAAAACTCCGGATTTGAGCCAGCTGAAGCCTTGGAAGACCCAGGAGTCGGGACCCAGTGCCGCACCCCCGGCCCCACCTCGGCAGCGAGGGCTCCGGATGCAGAGGGCACCCATTTCCCCGCTCCCCAGTGAGGCTCAGGAGTGCACAACAGGGCACTCCTTTTCCTAAGGGGTCCAAAACACCTTAATGGCCAAAACAGAGAATTTACATCCCTTTTGCCCATTTTTGTGGAGCAGGAGGGTCTGTTACCCACTGTGAGAAAGTTCAGGTGACACTGTGTGTGAACGCTCTTGTGCTCTATCCCCGCTGGGGCAATTTCTTGAACGTTCTTCTGTTCTGCACGAGCACAGAGCAACGCTTGGGCTGCGTGTTCATCTAAGCACATTACAATAACCCCTGAGATTTCTTTATAAAAAGAAAGCTGCAGCACATTCCTATTACTCAAACAAGTTCGGAAAACACAGAGGGTTCATTTGAGAAGGCTCTCTATCTCCAAAGCTGCACATCAGGCAATTTAGACAATCTAATAATTAGAGTATTTTATTAACTGACCAAAGTGAGAGCAATAGAACTTGTTAATATTTAACTTACTGAGGCTCCCCAAACTGCTGTATATTTAGCATCTTTACTGACATTTTTATACCTTCTTTATGGTGCATTGCTTTATTCTTAAGAGTCTGGTATGCTCTGAACTTCCCCAGGGAGGGAAGCACGGGACACTGCGAATGTGAACAAAGAGGGCGAGCTCTGCCCCAAGGTGTTACAATTGGGATGGGTTTCAAAGGACTACGGGCGACTCAGTAACTCGAACACTTTGATTAATGAAGTTGAGATCTCCAAGAAGCACCTAGTAATCCAAACCAGGAAACTTTCCTCAAGTTCGTAAGAAGTTTTAAATCAATGGGCTGGTTTAAAAAGAGTTCAAAAAGCCCTCCTCATTAACCTAATTCTTCTCAATAAGGGTCATGAAAGTTTTGACATTAACTGCAGAATAACCCAACCCTGCTAGTTGCTGTTACCTGGTCTTTCAATCCTATTATAAATTCTGCAAGTTCTTCATTTGCTGGCTCCAAGTAAAGACTGATAACAGTAAACGCAATTTTTAAATCGAACGACATGTTTATTCTTGGGGGCTTTTCCCTTCTCCTCCCCTCATTTCATGCAATGGACACGCCCAAAAGGAAAGAAGTGCCCAGCGTTTTCAAGAAACACGGAAAAGGCCTTTCGGATTTCCTTGTGCTGCAGCAATATGGATTTCAGTCAAGGGTGAACATCTCCCCCGTAATTACTGTGTGCTCCCCACCAGCTAAACCTATTTCTGACCGCTGCAGAACCACATTCAAGGGTGCTCACGGGAGCAGTGTTGGTCGAGAGACTTCGTCCCAGCCCTGTCTTGGGACAAGGCTGGATGTCAGCACACCCGGGTGCTCTGCCAAGTTTTCTTGCCCTCTCCAGCTGAAAAGTGCCACACCGCCTGTTGCAGCCCTTGGCCTGGACTCCCAGGTTTTAAAAAGATTTTAAAGCTTCATGATGGGGAGGGAAGGGGTTTGGTTTCTGGTTTGAAAACTCAAAATGCAATAGCAACAGTTTCAAAGTTACACATACCTCTTGATTTTTCTATGTGTATCTGCAAATAAAAATGCAAATACACCTCCATACAGCCCTTGCCAGAGCACAGACGCTTGCCTCCTACCTACGACATTTTTCCAAGCAGAGCGTTCTGTTTTCTCCTATAATCGTTACTTGCCTCCAAAATTTGTGCACGATACCTTAGGTAGCAGAATAATTTATAAGTCCATGTAAAAGCAAAGCTGTGCAGCTGCTCATAGTTTGCAAAACTATGAAACAGGAGGGATTTCAATGCAAAAAATACTGTCTCTACACAGATTACTTTGCCCAGAATATAATACACGCACAGAGGCAAAGAACTGCGCGCTCAGATCTGCAGGAAGCAAAGCTTCAGCAATGATAAAGGGAGCTGTCAAAAGTGTTGATATTAAAGCTTTTCATTTTTAAGTTAAAGAACATATGCCTTTGTGTATATTTTATTTTTCATTAATTAACTCTCCATTCCACACACCACCCAAACACTTCTGGGACTTTAGAAGGCATTCCAACAAAAGTTTTTTTGTTTTCTTTTTGTCTCTACGTGTTATGACATTTCAAGGGTTGTAGCTGGCACTCATGTTTATAAAGCAGGGGAATTCCACGCATGGCGATAGAATAGATATTTTAACAATATGTTACAAATATTGTCAATTTGATATTTTTTCCCTTGCGTTTTCAAACACATCATAAATCTAGACTGGGTTTCTGTGTATGAACCCTGCTTACCACTGAGCTGGAGACTCTTGGCATGAATGCAAAGAGGGGTTTTTATAAATAAAACTTAGTAAAATCACTATGCACTCCATTAATTCAGGAACACTCTGCCTCAGCTTCAAAGGGGATCTTTACTGTAAAGATGGTGTTTTTGCTGCTTTAATGATTTGCTACTTGTACTTGTCATAACTACATGAACCAAATATGCAATACCAGGGAGCAGCGGTTTAGGGAAATGCACAGTTCCGTCTCCCATCCAGCTCCGCTTCAGTTCAATTCAATAGATTTGGGGCTTTATATAGAAAAGCTACTTCATAAATCTAACACGAGGCCTTTGTATAATGCCAGTTAGCGAAAGAAAACTACACGCGTGCCTTGGGTGTATACACACCTTGTGCACTGCTACGACATCCAACGCCGGGAACAACCGGCGACCCATGAAGTACTCGGCATCCGAGCCAAAGTAAGTAGGGCCAACGGAGGTAAAATGATACGCACTTCATCTAAATAGTATATACTATGAGATAAGTGGCCTACTAAGACTTTCCACACTGTTACTTAATCCTTTTATGGAACATGAAGGCTCCCAATTTTTAAGTCATGTTTTATCCCGGCTTGTCCCTTACCCCACCTCCCTGCCATACATTCATATTCATTCCTCCCTGCTTCAGAGAGGCAACGTTTTCTGGGGTTAAGGCACAGAGCTGGGAGAAGCAGTAAATCTGGACCCAATTCCTGGACACACCTGTAGATGCTCTGGTACATTAAGCACATTTCTTGAGCCTCGGTTTTCCTAGATTTAATAAATGGGAACAACAACCCTTGCTGTCTTGCATGTTTTGACTACTTATGAATATTTTGAGGAACCCTACTGTTCAGAAAATACTCATGCAGCACTTCAGACAAAACCGTTTGGGATGAATTTTTTATGGGAAAGCAAAAATGTTATCATAAGCTCAGTGAAAATAAATCTGGGTTTATTCATCTATTGGGGCTGTTTTCTTCAAAATAAAGTAAAGAGTTGTTGCCTACAACCGCATCTGCTGTGAGTTTTTCAGTGTGAATGAGTACGTGGAGGCTGAGTTCCCTGTGCACTGCCGTGCTAAGGGGACACCCACCCAGCAGGAAGGCGCAGGCACCCCACGGGAGGATTTGGGGGCACAATTCTTTGTCAGCCCCAGGCTGGAGCCCTCGGCTGGGAGGGCAGAGCCACATTTTCTCCATTTCCAAAGGTCTGTGTCTCCAAGCAGAGTGTTAGAGCGACTTGTGCTCCCGAGTATCTCAAAATACCATACAGGCATCAATGATTTAATCTAATTCACTTCCACCAGTGGCCATATTGTCTTTTTACACTTGCCCATCTTTGCACGTCTTTTGGGTTTGGGAATGGAGAAGCTGAAACACCCCAGTGACAAATTACTGCAAAGTCCCACTCCAGCAAAGCCCAATTTGCAGCCTGACGCACAGCTCTCATTCAGCCACATGTGCACCTTTTCCTTCTTTAATCCCTCCTTTTGCATTCCTCCCTGTCCCTCTGCTCTCTTCCCAAATACTCATCTCTTTCCTCCAGTTTCCCTCTCCTCCTATTTAATGCTGGATTCCCTTGCAGTACCCCAGAACGGCCTGTCGCTGCTCCCTCAGACCATTCGTTTCTTCTAAACCGAAGCTGTTGCAGAACGCTTCCCCTGCACTGAATTGTGAGAAGAGACGGAAACAGCAGAAGGGAACTGGGGGGAGGGCTACAACTGACCCAGGTCCTCTCCAGATTTTCTTTGCCAACTTTCCTTAGCTCTCTTTCCACAAAGGGGAGGTTGCTGCAAGACAGCAAGGGCATGCATACATAAAATATATTAAGTGTATAAAATGCTTCACATAGGCAGTCAGCCCTGCTCGAAAAGGAAATATGAGTCACCCTAGGGCTCTGTTCAAAGAGCACCTAAGGAACAAGGCAAAAATAATTTGTAGCTACACACTACAATCAACAACATCACTTGGTGTATATGAATTGGGCATGGCAACTCATCCTGCGTCTTATGCTCTGTTCAGTGACATCTTTCTGAAACTGCACTGGTCTACCCAACTCATCCCCAAGACAAGACCTGCGCTCCTGTTTCATATACATTTCCGCTTGCTGGGAGGTACCAAGACTGATTGTATTCATTTCAGCCAATACTAGAAACCAACAGGCTGGGATAGCTGGAATCACTGAGATTTTGGTCTTCAGAGGGATTTCAGCATGGCTCCAAGTTCAAGGAGCTCAACAGCCTTTACCAAATGTGGTCACAAGTTGTGCTTAAACCCCTTTAGAAAAGCTGTTTACTAGATACTACAAAGAAAATCCCAAACATTCTTGGAAGAAGCCTTTTCCTTTGCCACATCAGCCTGTCATTTAAATGCACTGGCAGTGCAGCTAGGCAGCTAATTTATGCCTGGTTTTTTGCATCCTCTTACCAATATGTCCAGGCACATGGGATTTATTATGTCTTTAAATCCAAGCCCCACATTGTAGCTCTCTGGCTCTTTTCCATTCAGTATGCACCAACTTCCCATCACCACCTTTCCTTCCCCCAGCAAGGTACCACAAACTGGAGTTGATGCTCTCAAGATGGTGCCCGAGCCCATGTTTTAACTCCCAAGCTGTCCCATCTCCTTAGTACATTTTTTTCAGAGTAGTATAGTTCAAGACGACATAAGGACACATTTGGAGATGTCTACATACCTGAAGACCCAAACACTTGTACGGTGATTCCTACAAGGCATTTAAGCAAGCCAGGCAGTTCATTTACAAATCTATACACAGTTCTACAAACCAATCTTTGTAATATTACTTAGGCTTCCAACTCTACAAAAGAGTAAAGAATATTTCAAAAGAACAAAAGCATCCCTCCTCCACCCTTTCAATTGTATGAACTTTCAAAATTAAAAAGAAAAATCTAATTTTGAGCCCTTTTATGTGTTCTAATCCTCTCTCCCTCTTTTTTTTTTTTTAATTTTGAACACAGCTGTCTGTTGTACTTTCTCAAATGATGCCAGATGCTGGGTTCATCAACCAAACGCATGAAAACAATGGTTTGAAAGCAATTAGAAGCACCGAGGCTGCACCGAGGCTCATATTAAAATGTGATAACACTGTTCTAGTGGGAATTGCAGCGCTGCTGCATTTCTGACATTTCTGTGCTGCCAGACAGACAGGATGTGCTAGAAGTGGGCCCTGATCGAGGAGGTAACATACTGGAATTTATTCCTGGAGTAAATGAAGGATTAGCTGAATTGGAACACTCGCAACGATTTTTATTATGGCCTCAGCTCCCATCTTGTTTGAACACTGGCAAATCCTTCTGTCTGCGCTCACGTATCACAACCGTTATTTAAGGAAAAAGGACAAACCCACTGAACCACACGCCTCGGCTGTACCCAGTGCTCCAAATCAGGAATGGGAGCTAAGCTCCACCGATCTGACAGAGTCAAAGGAGCTCCAGGTCAGCTCTGGGCAAATGCATATCCATCAATTGCCCCAAGTATGCAGAAGTACCCACTGACACAGCTTATGACCTGCAGGCACCCTGGAAAGTTTAAATCATCACCCGCATTATTGCGGAAATGAAGATCAAAGTCACAATCAGAGTCTCCCAGCTTGTTAACAGACAGAACAAGAGATGGTCACAGTCCTGAAAAATTTACAGCCTGACCATTTGTCTACACCTGGAGGTTGATTCAGTTTCAAGTTCAGGTTAACATGAAGCAGTGAGACTGGAGGAAACTTGCTGAAGGTTACCCAACAGCCTTTCCTCTCAAGTCAGTGGCCCACGGGAATATACCGCCCTTTCTGAACTTTAAGCCTCCTCTGGAGACAGAAGTTTTGCAGAAGTTTCCTGCGCTTGTCCAAGACAGTACATTTATGTCAGCACCGCACAGCTTTGTATTATTTGCTTTCAAGGGTAAGGAGAAATGGACTTCTGCTGCCCAGAAAGAATACCAACCCCAGCTCCTGCTATAGCCCTCACTACAGCTTTGCCCCTTTCCACCCCTAGGAACTGCCACACACAGCTACAGATTCAGTTTAAGCCCTTCTCCTTGTTGACCTTGCATAGAAAACACCACGCATGTCCAGCCCTCCCCTGCTCCCCAAGCTCAGAACAGTGAGAACTCACCCCTCCTTCCCCTGGCTTGTACTCACCTCGGGGCAGAAATTCCAAGTGGTACCTAAAAGACCCAAAAAAAAAAAAGACAGACATAAGCATACATTATTTTCTTAATGATTTTTTTCCAGCCTGATGAATAAGTAACAGATGGGGAAATTATGCCAGATGTGCTGCCAGGAACCCAGCGAATGGCCACCACGCATTTTCTGCAAGAAGCTCCGAGAGGAACCACGAGCCCTGCAGATGCTAGCTGGCCCTGCGACATCCTCTGCTACCCCAGGAACCTCCTTCACTTCTCCTCTTGACAAGTTTCAAAGGCTCCCAGCTTCCTTCCATTAGAACAGCTCTTTCCCCAAAAGCAAAGGTTTATATGACCTTTTGCTTTACAGCCTTAAAGGACCCTTCCAACCCAAACTGTGCCACGATTCTGTTCTATGACTCCTCCTCACCTCATCTCACACCTTCCCTTACAGCTGCAGCATCGCAAAGGGCAGTACGCATGCTGCCCACTTCTGGCCATGCCAAAAAAAAAATCCTCCATGATTTCTTCATCTCTCACACTTTGAGCGCACCTCGGGTTGGCATCTGAGTCATTTCAATAAGGGAACAGCACTGGTGAGTTTTGGAAACAGATCAAGCATTGGGGATAAACCACAACGTGACCCATTCACAGGCAAGATGTGTAACAAAGGGTTGGTCTATAGGCATTAGTGGCAAGAATCCAGTATGTAAAAATCCAATCAATTTGTTTCCTCATTAAAAGCTTTCATGAAGAAAATGATTTAATACAAACATTCAAGCTACTGACACAGATTAATTAGAAAACAACAACAGAATTCTGATTAAGGGCATAATATTTATTTGACTTGTTTGCTTTGGACAAAAAAATAAAAAATGTGCACAGATAGAAGAAACTTCCCTGGGAGAACAGGCTTAGTGATAAATAACAGCTGTATTGTATTGGAAAGAGCCACACCACCGTGCCTTGTAGGCACGAGGGCTGCGAGTTTCACTGGGCCCCTGGATGCTCTTGGCAGCGGTCCCCCCCCCGGCAGCTCTTTCCTATCCACCCTATGGCAGCTACACCTTATCTCTGAGGGCTGGAGGAGCAGCACCACCTGTCCAAGGGCAGGGGAACCATCAGAGCAGCTCCAGCCTTTTGTTTCCAATCAGCATTAACTGTTACTCGATATTTGCTTTGATAATTCAAACATTATTCAACATCTGATTTGAGAAGCCTCGCCTCCCTGGGCTCAACCCCTGCTCTGCAAGAGGAGGCACCTGCATTCCCCTGACCCCCCCAAGTCCAGCATCCCCGCGAGCCAAAATACTTTTGTCTCCTGAACAGACAACGACTGCGAGACAAGGACAGCAAAATCACTTCTTGTTTTGTGAACTTTTGTCTCTTGTGCTTGAGAGACTGTCCTAATCTCCCCTGAACATGTTTTAGTGATAACATTTACTGCACTAGGACCAAAATGATTTTCTGTCACTTCTAATTCCAGTTCAATAAAAGTATAAGAGCTTTGTTTCTAACCTCTGTCATTTTTAATACAGTAAAATGGTTTAAAAAAAATGTAAAATTGAGTTCCATTTCCTACTGGACCAGCAAGCCCATGTTAGCTTCACTCTGATCAAATTTAAGGCAGGGGGGGAATACCAAAAAGATGCTTTGCTTTTTCCTTTTTTTTTTTTAGCATAAGGAAACAGTCAAAAATTCTAATCTCATCAGACCAGGATGTGTCTTTAATCTCATGCTTTGATCATTTTCACTCTGGAAAGGATTAAGCAGAGAACGAAAGTTAGTTTAAAATTTAATCTGGAGTGGGGGGAAGATGGTCTTGTTCTTATGGAAGATGAAAGAGTAATGATCTAATTCTTTCAACTGCCACTGACTGCATGAAAATCTTGAATAAATTACCTATCTTGAGAGGTTAGAAGGCACCCGCATACGATGCCAGTGTTTTCAGTATGTTCACTTATAGGATTTCTTTCTTTCCCCCGATGTTTTGTACATGCCTAAGAGGGCGGTGAGAAGGATGGATTTCAGCATCTGTGCTTCCCCCACCCCTTCCCACAGGTAACTTCAGCCTTAGCTACTCAGCGAGTTATATTTTCCCCAATTTTCCGAGGTGACCAGAATATTCTCTCTCGTTCCTGCATTACCCAAGAAGTACAATTATTTGGGCAAAGTGCCCATTTTGCTGCAACAGCCCAGGTAGCAAATAGGGCTAAGTTCAAATACATCTATAGCCGTAAGTCACGTGCGTGCTTATAGATTGAGGATAAAGCACGTTTCTGTGCAGAGGAGGAGGAGGAGGCACTCTGCTAGCAGGAGGAGGCTAAGTCATCTTAGGCCATTCTGCAGAGCCCAGAGCTTGAGGCCAATTCTGATTTTTGTTCCCGATTAAGACAGTACTGACAAGCGTGTTACGCCTTTAACACGCCCTGTCTGGGGGTAACAGGCAGTTACACAACGTTTTGTTCTTGAGCTCTGCAGGAGGTTTACCCTGAAAGTTATTTGCTGTGAGAAATTATGGGACTATAATTTAAAAAAAAAAATTATAGTTGTTCTATATGCCTCCCCCCTTGAGCCAGACAGTAGAAGTTAGAAACCAGAAGCCTAATCCTTCCTCAGCAGCATCTTTATTTTGGAGATTATGTGCCTTGGGATCAGGTTTGCCATTTTCATCCTTAATCAGCAATTTTTAGATCTCACAAACACCAAGACTAAGAAAATGAATGAGAAGCTTTTAACCAGAAAGTCTGGGAATAGGCGATATATTTGGTCATGTCTTAACTGTTCCTTTTAAGCACTTTACTAAAAAAGCTCCTAGCCACCAGCTGTGGGTGGAATCCCCCAAGAAGAAAACCAGTTACAGCAAAGCATAGCAAAGAGTTTTCAGCCAAATAGGAAGGTCCAATTTACATTAGACCTTAAGAAAGTGGAGGGAGATGGGGGAAAAACTCTTGTAGGATGATTAACTGGCTTCAGCCAAAGGAGCTTACAAAGGAATCTATGGAGAATTTTGATGTGATACGTAAAGCAAGGAACTAACCCAAAAATATCCGATTTCCATTACAAAGCCAAAGAGCGAGTGTTGCACTGCCAATACTTTAACAAAAGACATCCTATAGGTATTTCCCCCACCATGGTTCGCAACGAACCACCCACCTCTCTCACCTCATCGGTGCATATTTGGCGCCAGACAGGAAGAAGTCACAGATTTGTTCTGTTGAAAACACAAACTGTTTCTCATGATCATGCAGCCTTTGAGGTTACAAACTCAACAGGCAAACATCAGAGGGGCTCGCTTTTCTGGAAATGTTTATGTTCTTTGCTCCTGAAAAACTCATAGATCCCAGTTCTAATTCATCAGCCTCCTAGTAGCAGTGTCTCCAACCGGACCAAATCAAAATTGCAACTCAACTGTGTAAGCAGACCTCAGAGGGTGAATTGTCATGAGAAACAGTAGAAGAAAATGCTGTTGTCACATCAGAAAGGTAAATTGAGTCACAGAGCAGGCAGGTTTGCCAGAAAGCCTCATCTCCAACAGGAACCCACAGATTAAGCTCTGGCATATGCAAGGATGAAATTTCCCCCCAGGTCAGTATTATTCCTGCCACATTAGGTCTAGATTTGCCCTTTGGTATGAGCGCAAGACTTGTGTTTTCTTGGACCACCAAGATAATCTGGTTTTATGCTTCCATTTCCAACCTTTACACAAAACTCAAGCAGCAGATCTACCCCAGGCCTCTAGTCCTCTGGGGTCCACATCCCATCAACACACAGAAATCCAGTAAGATACACGATTAACTCACTCCCTCCTCCCATCCACAGCTTGACTTTGCTCACCAGCATCCACTGCTTGCAGCAAATCCCAGAGCTGGAGGAGTCAAACCAGACCCATTTGGGGCTAGAAGCAAAAATTGCTGTCTGAAATCTTACGGTCTGTGTTACGCAGGGGGTCAAACTTGATGGTTATAATGGTCTCTTTGCAGCTCTAAAGTCTATAAAAGTCTAAACCCCACTTTCCTCTCAGACTCATTTTCAGCAGGAACCATAAAATAAAGTCAGGTTTCAATCAAATTTCCTCTATTTTCCTGTCCAATTAAGAACACTAATATCACCACAGATGTTATTAAATTAGATATTTCAAGACAGCCTAATTTGTTTGGTGCACAGTATTTGTTGGTTTTTAATGTTTGCAAAAAAAATTTTTAAAAATCAATGCTGTACAAGATTTCAAGCAGGAAAAAAAGATGAAAATGGGATTGGGGAGCTCACCATTAGCAAAGTCAGTTACAAACCACTTCAAATGCATTTCTCCGTTAAACGTTACAGAAGCAGCAGCAGCTATGCAAAGACTCTGGTTACACAATTTCAATCATTTACAGTCCTCAGGTTTCAGATTAACAATGCATTCACAAGGAAATGGATGGGGAAACAGGGGTAATTTTATCAGCTGGAATGGAAAATGATGCAAATTACTGAAACGAGTCTAACCCAGAAGGCACCAAACTGCATTACTGGCAGAGTGAATGGCCACATTCACCCCAGGTATAAAAGCAGGTAGAATATGATAACAGCTGAATTGAATTTGTGCCCCTGCCATGCCATATATTAACACAGAAGAATTCCTTCCTCAGCACTCTCCAAAAGGAGGGAAAAAAGAAAATCCCCTACCAAGATTACAGAATAAATTGGGAACATCCTAACAGAAACTTTACCAGACTTTAAAAAGAAATCACACCGGCTAGCATTAAACTTGACTGTTGAAAACTAAAGGAATGCCTGTGCTCCCACACCCCCAGGCGCAGAGGTACCGGTGCAGGGTGGCGAGAGGCTTTAGATCTCCATTAACAGCAGCTGGTGCAGCGTGCACTTACACATCCTCAGGCCAGTGCTCTCCCCGCCCTGAGCAGAACCACGTCTCCCCTGCACAAAGGAAAAAAAAAACCCCCACAACTCGAGGAAGCTCGTTTTTAGAATGGAAAAATGCAAATCCAAAACCTGCTAAGTGCTTCTGAAGTGACAGGGACTTGCTTTTATTTTTTGCAGAACAAATCTGTATTTAATGGCCAAAGTAAGCGTGAATGAAATCCTGCTCAGCAAGATCGTTTCCTTGCTGAGCAAATAAATTTCAGCTCTCTGAAGAACATGAAGGAGGAGAACAGCACTTTGCCTAATTAAGGACAATGTGGTGGGGCTATAGTCTAGCCCTAGCATTAATGTGCTGAGCTCAATTATCTGCCCATCAGGTCACATTCTTAAATTCCTTTTTATCTTGGTATCACACGTTATTCAGCATAATGAGTTTAATATTGGTAGGAATTACAGGCAGTGCATTTACACTAATGAAGCAAAATTACCCTGAAATTGCATTTTCTTTAATTTCAATCTTAAAACTTTAAAACAAGGTTGAAAATTGAAGCAATAGATGTAGTTAATATGGTTAGAAGTTTATTAAAACAGGCCAAACACACTGCTTTAGACAAAATTTTGGATGTATTTCCATTAGTGAATCTCTTACAATTCTACTGTAATACTTTGCCACAGAAAGTACTAAGTTCAGCCCGATAATTAGGCAAAGTTCCCCTGGTGCTGGAGTATCTACGGTTCAGCTACACCTGTAAACCAGTGAAACCAGAAGCTTTTTGGTTTGTGACAGCGTGCAGGAACCTCATGCTACAACACCTTGCTGAGATTCATAGCGCAACCCCGAGCACACCAAACCAGAGGCAGTCACACTGTGTCGTCTTTACCCTTGTACGTCCATTTGGGGTCAAACCACGGTGTTTCAGCTCCAGCAGCAAGCGCGGGATTTCTTACTGACAGTAACACCGTCAGGGCCAGATGTGGCCAAGCACCCAGCAGGAACTAGGTGATGGTACTAAGTCCAAAAACAAGTATTTATGCAGCTCAGACTGAAATGGAGTATGGAAACATACGCCCGGGCACTGGGAGCATCTCAGACCCCCGCTGCATTCTGCGCCTCTGCACCAAGGGTGAGCAATTTCTAAGCTCAGAGCCTGTGTTTATTTTTCTGAACCTCAGTGTTACGAACAAGGCTCATGGTGGCAGAGCCCAGGCTCCGGCTGAAGATGCAGGACAGCTATGGACTTTTCACTACGCAATTAGACATTTAAACCTCATCCCAGACTTACATTAGAGACCTAAATCACTCGACCAGGCAGGGAGCACGTGTCTGCTGTCCAGGCTGGGAAGCCAAACACGCTGCCAGCCACAGCACTCCTGCGTTTGTCACCCTGCACACAGATGCCAGCGTGGCACTACAGCAACCGTGGAGGTCCAGGGAAGACCTTGGCTTCTGCAGGCTCGCTCTCTTCTGCGGGCCAGGACATCACCTGGAGATGCCCGATGAGTGAGAAGTTTCATTGCAGAGTTAAAGGACCACGTCTAGCCTTTTCCTCACTGGTAGCACAGTAGCAGAGTTGAGAATATTGCCATAAACTTTAAGGAGGATTAGACAACGAGGCAGTAAAACAAGATTTTGGGGGCTTGCTATCCAGAGGTGAAGAGCCTGGTCTACGCTGGAGCTCCTGCTGCTGGTAGGAATGTCAAAAAATAGTCCTGTGTATTAGTTATGAGTAACAGGATTGGGCCTCAGGTTCATGTCAGTGTTTTAGTCACAGCAGAGCAAATTAGAGTTTTCAGTTTCAGTGTCTATTTTGGATTTCCTAGTGGGTGTATGCAAGAAACTCAACATCAATTAAGTCCCTTTCTCTTCATTTCTGCTTTGATATGCAACAGGTCTACCTTGCCCTCCTTTTAGCACTATTACATTTCGCCTCAGGGGGAAAAAAAAATACTAAGAATTTGTTTCCATCAATGCAAACTTGCCTTCCTACAGGGAGTTTAAATGACTAGCTGACTCCAAGGAGATGGAGGAACTATTTATCTCCATATTTTTAAATAAATCCCATTCTCCCCATCTCACCCCCTGCCATTGTAACTGCTCTAGAAGTGTCAAAATGCTGAGGTGAGGTCATTTAACAGCAAGAAGACGGGGTTTTTTTGTTACTGCTCTTGCCAAAGGACAAGAATGGGCTTGTGTTCCTGAGCGGAGTCATGTATCCGATTCATCCCAGGTGTCGGACATCTGCTGCTAGCTCTGCAGCCGGCTTTGTTAAGACACAAGAAACAGCAGCAACGTTCCCAAGGAACAACTTGAAACAAACCCTCAGCACCAACAGACCTAAAACAGAAGCAACTGACAACCTTTGGGGCTTCTGGAAGACAAGCAAAACCCTGCCACAGCACCACATCCTCTGCCTACCCTCCCCCAAACCAAAGCTGCTTTTTAAGCAGTTTGTATCCATTACAAACACTTTGTTTTTCTGTTCAGGACTAGAGCAGGGTCCTCAGCCTGCGGGCAGGACACGGGTAACTGTATGTGCTACTGTGCTGCGAGATCCTCATCCCTCGCACAGGTAATTCCTGGGGACCAAGCCTCCAGTTGTGTTCTGTGGCTTGTTTGCCTGGATGCCATGCAAAGCAATCACAGAAAGCAATTACAAAAAGATATTATCAACAAAGCCAAAGAGATGATTAGGAAAAAAATTGCCAGGACAGGATTTACATATATGTGAAAGTGGAATAGGATCTGAGTTAGTAGGGAGGGGGGAAAAAAAAAAAAAGAGAGAAAGAAGAGAGAAGTGTTTCAACACAACAGTGCACTCTAAATAACCAAATGAATTCTGAAAGTAAAACGGTACAGGGACTCATAACTCAGCCCTATGGTGACAGCCTCCCCACAGCCACTGCCTGCAACGCCTCCGACACAGCTCCTCGAGCAAAAATACCCCAGACTGCCTTGGAAAAAATTATAACCTGCAAACACAATCCACTCCCTACCTACCGCACTTCTTGCGGCGAGACGGGAACAATATATCCTCACAGGTAGCACATGGAGACGTAAAGCCCAACCACTTGTTCACATTACAGTCATCAGCAAACCTCCTGGTGGGGGAACGTTACGAGGCCATGGGGAGAGCAGCGATATAAAGACCTGACGGCCAAGTTACAGGAACAGTTATTGAGACTGGCTCAGGATAATCATACTAGATGAAGCTCTTCCCTTTCAGAGACGCATGTGTCTCTCCCCAGTAGTTGAGCAGTTTACTTATGTCCATTATGAACCCAAATAATGAAACCCTACACGCCGTGTTGTGTTTCGCCCTGCAGAGGTGAAATGCGGAGAGCGGGGCTGCTCGGGGGAGGCAGGCGCTTCCTGAAGACGACGGCTGAAGATTTCCTGAACACCCGCCGCAAAAGCCACAGGAAGCTCCCCAAAGAGACAAACCCGCGCCTCATCCCCAAGAGCAAGACCTGCTTAGATCCTTTCAAATAAAAAGATACAGTCATCGTTACAGTAATCTCCCACCACAAATCATTGCACTAATGGCTCGGGTCAGAGCAAGGACATCTGTATACTCTGTTCTTTTCACCCTTTCCAAATGCCACCGAGCAATAAAACACAAGTAGGAAATCAGCGGTGCCCTGTAGTCTTTGCTCAAGGGTCTCACTTTCCCCTCCAGAAGTACCTGCAATTTATTTCAGTAAGCAACAGGACTGAGGCCCACATCTGAACCCAACCATCCAGAAGGAATTTGCATATTGCCTCTCCTCCTCATGCAAAGGCCGCTTCACCAAATCTGCTTTTTTAAGATGACTTTGTTCCAAAAGCTTTATCCCAAATTGTATTCTTAGGCTGAGAAAGAGCTAAGAGTCAAGGTTGAGTTCTGTGTTACGGCATCGGTGTTTGCCCCAAGGCTACTCGTTCTCGAGCAAGTCCCCAAAGCCACACACAACTGCTGGGAAGCCAGAGGTCCACGGGATGATGGCCATAGCAGCACCTTTCCCCGCTGCTCAAGCACTGTTCACAAATCTAACAGCACACAAAGACAGACCGCCTGCTTTGGGAAGCAAGAACAACCCAGTATTTTTGCCAGGTGCCTCACACGTTTATCAAGTTCCACGCTATTTGGTTTTAATTCATTAAAAACAGACCTAGAGTTGCATTATATGAAGATAAACAGTTGGCACTTTTAAAGTTGCATGCTCTCAGGACAAAAAGCTTGACCCAAACTTCAGGTTCAGAATTCTGCTTACTTAACTCTTTCCATCCAAGAGCAGTACCTGCCAATGAGTGGGTATTTTTCAGAGAAACCACACCAATCTGTTATAAACATGCAATCAAGCCCTTTCTTCTGCAATAGTACAGGACACTGCTACACACACACATTGTTCCTCCGTTAGATATGCTACGGCCCCGTTTTCCAAAGGCTTCCATCTTCTGCGTTCAGCTTGTTTCAATTATTCAGGGCAACCCAGGCTGATAATTACACAGTCCCGTGTTGCTGAGTAAAACTGATGCTTAATTAGCCAGCAGGAAAGATCGATTAAGATACAGCAGGGCATCTTGCAAAGTTCTTCAGTGGGACTGCAGGGAATAGAGTCTGGCTGTGCCCTTCCGAAGGATAAAATTCTCCGCTTCTCAGGGACTCGACAGCAGTTTTATTTAAACTGGATGCTTAGATCAGTCAGCCACCCTGAGTTTTATTGTCAGGTCTTAACTTCAAGTGACACAACTCATATCTTATAACTAGAGCATTAACAGCAAGCTCTGGATCACATTTCTAGCCAAAAATATAATGCAGCTGAGGCTGAAAGTTTTATTTAAGCCTCCAGCAACCTGTTTTCTGTTTATGTTTCTTGATTTTCCCCTAGCACAACAGAACAACCTTTGTTTGCTTCACTCCAAATGATGCAGCTCGTGTTCTCACACAGGACATGAACAGTCCTGAGGACACGAGATTTTTGGAACCCAGATCAGACCTGAGTTTGAATTCAAGAAGTCCTCTTCATTCCTTTTTGCTGTATCAAAGTCCAGGCAATACATATTTGAGTTCAGGAGCCACTTGTGAAATAGGTACTTTCAGCAGCAAGCCAGCAGCACAAATCTTTGCTCACTGTATTGATTTACCCACAAGCCTAAGTATCAAGTGATGGATTTTTTTTTTCCATAAAATACTCTCCAGCACAAGGGAGAAGGAAGAACAGGACAGCATCAAGTAACCCATATGCAAAGCGCTGTACAGACACAGCCCAAGGCATGATTTTTTTTTTACTTTGAAATGCAAAACAAATTCCAAACGAAAATAATGACAACCCTGCAGACAACCACATAACTGATTAAACAGGAGAGTGTACAGACAAGTGTGCAGTGCACCCTCACATTATGCCACGCCCTGAATGTCCATTAACTTTCAAAGCATGGTCCAGCTCGTTGAATTCAGCGTGTGGTACCCCATGGCGTGACGCTGTTCTGAAGCACTTTCATTAGAAAGCAATGCAGATAACAAACCTGGTTTTGACTTGTTGGAAGCCAAAGAGAATTGCATCCCTCTGCTCCCTTGCTTTAGCACTCAAGTTTTCATTCTGCAGTCCATCCGCCAGATAACTTTCAGCATCTGGGAAAGAGAGAATTACAGGTTAAAACCAACCTGTTCTTGTAAGAAACCCAGACTTGGCTGTGCACTGGGAAGCCCTTGAAGCACCGTACCAAGCAGTCTGATCTAGAAACAGTCAGTCTGAAGACTTCATTTGGAGAATTAAGACATTGAACTGATTGCGGATAGAAGAGGATCTAAATATTGCATGCAATTACAGAGCTGCTCTCTAGTTGCAATGGCAAATAAGCAACTGCAAAGAAGCCACCATGCAGAAAAAAGGAAGATGAAGGTGAAACATGGATAATTCTATTGGACTAAAGTGCAACTCCACCTGCCTCTTTGCTGCCCCAAACCCTAAAAATCTGCTGCTGTGAAAGGCTTCTGGCATTATGCAAGGACACAGAAGTGGTTATCCCATTCAGAGGAGCGCTGTTAAAGCACCAGTGCAAGATATCCATGGGCAGTTCATGGAAACCCTACCCTGTGGTTTCCACAAGGATGATCTCTGTAAAGGACAAGCACCGAACAACAGGCTGGTTGTGCACTACCTGCACTTGTCACAACACGGGTTCTCCCGCAAGGTTATCGCCAAAATCCTACACCCTGTGCTTGCTCAACAGAACAGCTGGACAAAAGTAAATACAGTATTCTCTCACCTGGAAATCACATCTATATGCAGAAATTTAACCTGAACTGGAAGATAAAAGAATTAAGTGTCTTCTATTTGCATAAATATTTATGTTCCTTCCAGAAACCTCAAAAAAATCTCATGGAAAACAAAACAGTTCCAATCACACCTGCCCTGTATAGGAGAATATCATTTTGTACTTCAGCAGCATTACTGCTAGTTTCCCCTAGCAGAGAAAAGATTGGCTTCAAAGCGATGGTGGTGTACATCCACAGGCCTCTCCAACCTTCAACTCACGCCCCATACTGTGCCACTAATGTCAGTTTAATATCCTGGTCACAAGACTTTCAGCTCCTTATGCTTCAGCTGCTGGTACAACAGCCAGCACTGTTTAGCACACCCCAGCTGCACAGCTCCTTAAAAACAGCTCCTCCACCTGCAAGCACATCTCAAGATCAAAACGCCACAAGAGAAATTAATACCTTCTTCTGTTAAAATCATGAGCCCTCATCTCTTTGTTGCCTGCTCATGACATACTCAAGAAAGGCTTAGAGCTTGGGGGGAGCTCTTTAAAGCGAACAGCGTAAGGACATGGAGGGGAACAGGGCTGATGCTTGGGCATCCCCCAGGAACAGGGCCCTCTTCCCACCTCCTCTTCAGAGTGACAGAGGGGCAGGACCAGGGAGACCCAACTCTGACCACCGCAGCCTCGAAGGGAGGAGTGAATCCGGACCAAAACATGCCTCCATAACAGTCCAGGTCTCCTTTCTGGATTTATTCAGCTGAAAGCACCAGTTTCCATGGGAGCACTCGCTAATCAGCACATTTCAGCCAAATGCAGGCTCCTCCAGGTCCTCGCTAGCTCCCTCCCCTGTCTCCCTGCCTTCCCTCCTACCAGGAGGACTCCCAGCCCACCAGAACCAGGTCTGCCTCATACCTGCAGCCACCACTTCAGAGCCGAGAACCAGAGCTTAAAGCCTGAATAGAGCGCCGAGATATCAAAGCATCCTAGCCCAGCCCCTGGGATGCGGGGATGCTCCGTTCCCACGTCTCAGCAGATGGGCACCAATGCTAATTCACCGCATCGCTCTCAAACCCACACCTACATTCAGCCGCGGTTTTGGGGGCTCCAGGAACACAGAGGTGTCAGGCCAGAATGCCTATTGATATCAAGTTCACTGCTGGTAATTTAGCCCGAGATGGCCTGCCTGGGAACACAAAGGCTTTGCCAGAGCAGCTGAGTGAAGCTTTTTAAATCCCAGGCCAATCCTGTAATCCTTAGGCTCAGTTTCATTTTCAGTATATCTCTATGCAGTTTTAGCTGTACATCTAAAATACAGTACCAGCTTACGACAAGCCTAACAATGCTGAGGCTTACACCACTTACAAATTACATAGAAAGTACCCAAGTACATATATCTAAGCACGAAGGACGTATCTTGCTCTTAGGAGCTTACTGCTTAAGAACAGATGAGGCTAAAGGGACAATTTATTATACACAAACCAGCATAAAACCAGCACAGTAGAAATGGGTCAGCAAGAGAAACTACATACAGGCTGCATTTCCACAGCGAAGGAGAACAAGCAAGAAAAACAAACTGCTCCCAGAACTTGGGCAAATATCAGCTGCATCCCTCTGTCATTTTTAAGCGCAGATTAGCTCCATGAGTATGCGATTAGCTCTAATACGGTATTTACTTACTGGGATGTCAGCACAGATCAGCTGCTGGATAAGTTATAGTAGAACTAGGGTCACTTCTGCAAAACAGGCAGAGCCCCTTTCAGAGCCAGCCACTATGTTTATAGCACCAGGAAATGAAAAAGAAAGCCTAACCATAAACTCTCAAAGTGGATCAGGAAGAGCAATATGTAAGCAGCTCTAGAGTAAATCACCCTAATGTTAGTTTTACTGCTTGTCGGTAACATTATATTCTTGATGTTTATAGATTGCTCTCTGTGATCCACTCTGAAAGTTTACAGGACTCTCCTTTTCATTTCCTGCAGCTAAAAAGGTAAGAGTGGAAAAAAAATAGTTGAGATTTCATCAAGTGTTTCAGGGGAGTTTCTGGAGGCAATTGCAGTTATCCACTTTAATCCTGCAGGAGATGCACAGCATCATAAGAATTATGTCACAACCACTGAAGTCCAGGTAGTAAATAACCTTTTAATGGCAGCACTAAATTCTAGGAGTTAATCAGCACTCAATGACCAGAGCTGAAAGGTATTAAGATGCCATGTGTATTCTCTCCATGCACATACACGCATTTACTTTTTTTTTTTTCCTCTTTTCTACTCCTCTGCCATCAGAAGGCTGCTGACAGAAATCCTGCACTCCATGCACAGAGGGACTAGTCCCACAGAATCACAATGTTTTAGCCATGCGAGATAATGCTGAGCCAACCAGTCTGCTCCAACACAATCCCTCCTGCAGTTTATCACCCCAGCTGGCTGGGAAAAATTAGTTTAAAAAAGCTTAGAACACCCATCAACACAGAGAGCACAGAGAGTGCAGACACCTTGAGCTTCCGTGAGACTGCATTAATATTTCCAAGATGCATCCCAAGACAGCAAGGGCTTTGGAAGGCTAGTGGTTTCATCCCATCCCACTTGTCAAAATAAAAACTGAACTATCACACACAGTGTTTCTTGACTTTTCTGCAAGCTCAAGAAAGGATGGTTTAATTGTGAAACCACATTTTTCAGAGGAGCCTTCCTGCTCTTGTGGGGCTGAGTCAGAAAAAAACCAAACTTGAGACCTGAAGCAATCTTCATCCGTCCTCCTGGCGTGGACTGAATGGGACACTGTCCCCTATGCAGGGGACAAGAGGGGAACTGAGAACAGCTTCCAAGTCTCAACCCCAAATTCCCCGATATTTAAATTCCAGAGCTACTCATGATGCTACATCAATGCTGACTGTGGCTTATTAGCCCTCACAAAACAGAGCATTTTACTGTTTATTTTTAAAACAGCGTTGAGCCTGCTTGCCTTGCAATTAGCAGCCTCCAGCTTTGTTAGGCTGTGCAGGTGCAGTCGCAGCCTCCCAGCACAGCACCTGCTCTGCCCCTCTCCTCTTGCCCAAACTCCAGCGAGAAAATGGCTTTCCAGCCCTACCGTCGGAAGTGAAGAGGATCAAGCAAGGCAGGCAAAGGGAAGATAATCAGACTGTCTTTGCCTCTGCAAACAAACAGAAGCCCTGGTTTTGTCAGAGATGTATCACATTTTTTAGAACCACTGTTTCAGCCTTCAGAAGAAATTTGTGCTAAACAAACATGAAATACCCTTAAGCAAAAGTAGTTTTAAAAGGGACCTGACTGAGCCAAAAGTGAAGCCCTGTGCAATTAACTGACAACAGTGTTAATGAGAACTTGGATTGCTTATTTGCAAGGTGGAACTTAATACAATTGCTGCAACCACATCTACTCATAAACAGAAAATAACAAGCATTCGCATGCATTGCAGGATTGCAGCGCAGAGAGAATAGCCATATTGTCTTGGCTTTCAACCACTGCAACCTCAGAGATGTTTTACACGATAAGAACACAACTGTTAGCAGCAAGCCGTGACTACCTGCTTTTGTGCATCACATAAACACTCCACACTATGGGCCAAACTTTAATGTAAGGAAGCAGATGTTATTGCCTGTACATCAGTACATGTTTCCTCCTCTATTCGTAATTTTTATTTTAAAACCAAGGATTCCTATGGTAACACATTTTGCAAACACTGTAATAGCTTAAGCACCTTCCTTTCCAGCCTGCGTAGCTGGAAACCTCCTAAGCCACTGGAAGGCCTCAAGACCGTATAGATTGTTAAGACACAGCAAGTTTGATACAGAGGTATGTGACATGCAATTAATCTCCATTCATAGCCTGCTATACCTGTCAGCAAACAAAGGCTGTGCTTTAGAAGGAGATCTGAAGCCTTCAATTAAAAACAGTCAGCTAACAAGAAAATAATCTAAGTTAAAGGAAGGTGGCAGGTGCAGAAATGAGTTGTTTACAAAAGTGTCAGCACTGAACAATAAAGTGCTGCACATCAAAAACGTGAAAGGGTGAACTTCACTGAGGCCCCCATGATTAAAAAACAGAGAAGAAAATTTACACCTACATCTGGGGGAAGACACAAAGCATTTGGAAGAGAGCTTTGACGGGCTTGGAGGCTGCACACACTCTCTCTCTCAGACAGATCCCAGGACTGGAAGTTATCCCGCATCTCCGAGGGGAAGGGGCGAGTGCTCCGTGCTGCCAGGAGCCATCACAACAGGAAACAAAAGGTCAAAGCCTTGCAGCAGCCGGGGCCAGCCCCAAACGCAACCGCTCCGAGCTGCGAGCAGCAAGATGCTAACGACTCCTTCCCCACCACCCACCCGCGGCAGCGATGGCAGGATGTGTCGGTAGCACACGCACGTGGCGTTCAGCAATGGGCTAACACCGTGGCTCCAGCCCGCAACGCTGCTGCCGAGCTTTTATTTACGGGGCGGTTGTAACATGGTCACCTCTACACAGCACTTCTCCCACCAAGCCTTTGCTTGTCACACCGTGGGGTCAGCAATGGTTGCAAAGGTCCATACAGAACTTGCCTATGTCCGTGAAGCATATTTTGAAAGAAGAGTTTAGCATGGTTTCTGCTTGGCTGACCCACCACCTCCACGAGTAGAGGTGTAGCAGTTCAAGTTTGTGACAAAATCCAGGAAAAACAGCTTCAAAAGCCTCCCACCTGCCATCTTACATGCACAGATGTAAACGCTGCCAGCTCTCAGCACAGCTCATCCATACAGATGCTGAGACCTCGGGAGGTCACATTCAAATTATCCAGCTGAAGTGGGGCTTGATGCCAGCACTGCTCTCAGCTGTATCCCCATTTTCAGTAGGGTTGAAGCTTTCCTGAGGATGCACCCCCACCGAGCGGGCTTGCTCGCTGCATCCCCAGCACACCACACAACACTTGCACAACATCTAAAGCCAAGAGATGCCGCTATGGCAGCCACAACAAAAGCCTGCTGAGAGGGCTCACTGCAGCCCACAAGCTTCTTTTACCCTTTGTACCCGCTCCCCTGTCTCACCCTAGCGATGCTCACCAGTGGAGCCACTCAGTACCTTAACCAAAAGCACCCAGCGGGGACATCTTTTGGCCATGCCACAGGACAGCCCTTAATCTTGCATACACTCTCTCCCCCTTACACGGAGTCTGGGGCCACCAGAGCTTCCCCACCCCTAACACAGGCAGGGACCCACCTGCCAGCTCCTAAGCAACATGAGGACAGCCCCAAAACCACCAGGGCAGGCAGCCACATCCCCTACGCTCTCGCTGGGTTTAGAGCCAGGGAAGGCGTACGTAACCAGAGGACCCTGAAACCATCAGCCTTAGAGAAGAAGTAGCTCCCGCAGTCCTTCCACTCCTCTCTCCGGCTCAGCACAGCAAGGCACAAAAAGCTTTTCAGCTTCTTTTTCTGCAACCACAGCAGATTTCCCCCACAAAGCAGAAGAGCAGCAAGGAGGAATTCATGGTTACCTTCCAGAAGCCTCTGAATCTCCTCTGGGATCATGATACCTGCCACCTCCTTTCCACAAGAGTCAAACCTGCTACTACTGCTCCTGTCCCTCAGGGGCAGGAACGAAGGAAACAGGGAGGGCGGGGACACCCCAAAAAAGGTAGGAGGAACGGCTGGGCTCCACTCAGATGCCTCCTCCTCTTACAGCCCCCGCCAGCTCAGCCTAGCTCCTTGCAGGCAGCCGGGGTACCCGGCTCCCCGGGGTGCTGAGCACCTCCACGCTCCCGAGAGCCAGAGCTCCAGCCAGCAAGCTGCAAAAGCACCTGACCCCACCCCAGCAAGAGCACAGCTGAACCTGGGCTCCTGCATGGGCATTTTAATGGGGTGGGGTTAGGAGCCGTCCCCTTTGTTACCCCCCAACTCAGTGCACCTCTGGGGAGAGCCCAGCCATGAGCTCTGCGATGTGTGGCCATCAATTGAAACCTCCCGAGCCTGCTGCTAGCACAACAGGAGTTGGGGATTGGAGCTGTGCCAGGCAAAGGCAGGCTCCCTGCTCTAATGCACAGGGGAAGAGAATGGTACTCGGCTGTTCTGCCATAAAACTTCCCCTCTTCCTGCATCCTGCGTAGGAAGGGGGCTAGGTTGTAATAGCCATTCATATTTCTATGTCTTGCCCAGAGAAATAACAGGGTTGCGCACTTTAACTTGCTTTATGACAGGCAATAAATGCAAACTGCACTCTACAAAACAAAAATGGCATTGCATTAGATTAACCCACAGCCCTGCATGTGCTCCTCTCCTATATAAATGAATTAGCACAAGCTGACTATGAGGATACCGCTATTATTTTTCATTCTTGCATTCCCAAATTTTAGGCTCAATATTGACAAATCCAAAGACAGTCTTCTTTATCTTAAGCTCATCAATGATTCCAAAGACCAGTTTAAGATTTACCCATAGGTTAAGTGTACAGGATCCAGTCCTTACTTTGCAATATCCTGGTATCAAACAAATATTTATTATTACAGCACATAGAAAAGGCTATTCTGAACATGCTTGCCACTTTAACTTTTCTGGTATTTTAGACCTGGCACGTGATCTTTAATTATATTTTCCCAACATAGCAAATGTCGGAGATGGCAAAAAAGGATGTAATCCAGCTGCGCTGGCCGCAAAATACAAAACAACAGAGCTTCACAAAAGTTAGTGCTTGCTGCTTTCAGCAGGGGCACAACACAGCTCCTGACAGGGGAGAGCCGGGGCTGCGTGCTGAGCTGTACCATAACGCGATGAGGCAGGGCCACTCCCAACTCTCCAAGGAGACCCCCTAAAACTGCTTCTCTTGCTGCTTGGCTGTCCTCCTGCTCCGGGCCAGCCAGCCTGCCGCAGCAACTACCACAAGCTGGCAAAACAAAATCTGTAGGGGAAAAGAAAAAAAAGAAGTATGCATTGGGATCCCAGCCTGCAAAGGCTGAGATACACAAACACTTCACTACAGTCCCACTGGCTGCAGTGGGACAATGCCATGTCGTGAGGCTGAGCATAGTTCCAAATAATTGCAGATTCACATTCTTACGGCTCTCTGGATGCATCACCTGGTCAGAATAAAGGTTTAGTTGTTTGGCAGCGGGCCTTGGATACAGGAAACCTGGAGCAGATTCCAGATTTGCCCCAAGCTTCTTGCTTGGTTCAGTCAAGGCAATCTGTGTGTTTCAGGCTTATCTCACATATGTGATATAAGAGCGACACTGGCAAAGGCTCAGAGGGGAGAATGGTGGAAATACATGAGAGGTGCTCCTCCATGTGCTATCAGCTGCTAACATGCTTTGTGACCCACTTTCTGAGACGCGTGGGTGAAACAAGGGAAAAGACTCTGTGATGGTTTTACCTGATTGGTACAAATCAGATAAAGAACAGGTATAAGATGAAGGACAGTGCTTTGTGTTTTTTGGTTTTGGGTGTGTGCCTGCAATTCTAGTGCATCGTCTCTGCTGTAGACAGTGGAGTGAAAGGGGAAACCCTCCCCAAGCAGCTGCAAAGTTCTTCTGGGACTTTTTGGTTGAAACATGCACTTTTATGCATGGGGACAACACCTCAATAACTCGCATATAAATAACACTTGTCAAGAAGGGATGGCTTTAAAGGAGAAGTGAAGACACCGTGACCATGAACATGTTCAGCGTATGCAGCTGATTTACCAGAGAAGTAGCATTGCACTGGTTTCTGTGTAGTCTCTCTGGGTGGTAATGCTGAAATGGCAGCTGCCATTTGGAGTTTAGTCACAAAGAAGAGAAGACAGTGTGTTTTCTCTCCTGCTTAGGGAGGTTCAATTGCTCTCCGGATCCGGGAAAAGAAACACACCACCACCTCTGATTTGTCACTTGGCTGTGCTCTGCACGTACACGTAATTTCAGAACAACCTGGAGACAGACTTCACGTCTGGCATTACCAATCCAGACCTTACAGGTTTCCTACTCCGAGCAAGTTCACTCAGTTTCTGTCTTTCCCCCTTTACCTTGTGCGCCGCTGCGCGGGCTCGCCCACACTGACAACAC
Source organism: Pelecanus crispus (assembly GCF_030463565.1). Taxonomy (NCBI): domain Eukaryota; kingdom Metazoa; phylum Chordata; class Aves; order Pelecaniformes; family Pelecanidae; genus Pelecanus; species Pelecanus crispus. The sequence continues at coordinate 1,291,058 of NC_134660.1, read as the reverse complement.
TGCTGCAGCATATTCTTGATTTTAGCACAACATGTACAAGAAATTGCTCTTCAGCGGGTGCAGAGGTCTTAAAGCACAGGAAATGTCGCCGCAGTTCAGAGGGCCTCACACAGGAGATTGCCTTGCTAGAAAGGATATACATCACAGTAGTCTTCCTCATTACATCTCCTAGTCAGGTATGGTTTCATGAGTCAGGATTTAGAAAATTGAGAGTCTCCTATGGGAGCAAAACGTGCATCTCTGTTAGCTGCCTACGGCTCCTGACACATTTGAGTGGTTTTGATTGTATGCAAGAAACGGGAGCGCGTGTAGGTGGATGCGAACGGTAGATGGATCTGTATATGTGTTCTCACCTAGAGGTGTTTAGGGATAAATATTTAAACACTTCTGTGTAGAAATCCTAGTCAGTTCATTACAGACTACAAATAAAAAGCAGCTGCTTGCTGAGACTGACTAACTTTAAAAATGAGTTTATAAAGGAACGAACAAGGTTCCTTAGATGGAAGAAACTGCCTTCAGATATGCCAGCAAGATCAATGAAACCTGATCAATGCAAATCTCAGAGGAAGAAATGTTCATGCAACTGCAAAGAAAAGGGTCACCTCACACGTTCTCTGCATTTCTGCAGCTCACATAATAGTCTGAAAGCACAGTGTTGTAAAGGGTGAACTAGAAGATACCTGGTCAGTGAGTCGTGCCCACGAGTTAAACCGATTTATCATATTTAGGGTCTGGAAGATATTTTTCCTTGTGTCAAACTAGCAGTGACTTGTTTTGCAGGTGTTTTGTGTGGTTTTCCCTTCCTTTGCTGCCTTGGGTGTGATCACTGCTTAAGAGCACATGGGGATTTCACCCATCAGGTTTCCTGCTGTTGCAGTGTTTATAGCACCAGTCAAGCTCTAGACCTTTTCTGCTCAACCTCTGAGATGTATTGTCGTTGTGACTTTTGGTCTTTGCTGCAGATCTTAAGGTTATCATAGAGGACTGAAAATAACATCATGTGTGGAGGCTGGCACCGTTGCACCCTGGCTGCTCTTGGACCACACATCCATCCCACGGTCCTGGCAGCTGGAGACAGGACCCAGCACCCAGAATGTTCCCCTCAGGCCCTGCAGGAAGATTTTGTAAAGACCAGGTTGACCGTGCAGCAGCTGTTGTTATTATTAAATCCGTTTTACTGAGGAATACTGAGGCAGAGAGCCTCAGCTGCCATGGAGATATAGGTGCTATTACCCAAAGCCTTAGCACCAAGCCAAGCCTTCCACTCAACCTTACGCAGCTGCAGATAGAATGAGGCAGACTGATTCTCAGGCAAATGACTTTTTTTTTCTTGCCTTTTTCCTTGCCACTTTCATTTTTGAATGTGTGAATAGGTTACAAATTCCGTTTAGTGGTCAGCTGGGAAGGAGATGGGGGAGTCTGGCAGTGACTGGCAACTTCCACTGCATCGTTGTTATGTAGCATCAAGCTTTATGGGCTCTAGATGTAAAGCTGCCTCCCTACATGATAAAAGCCCCACCTTAATCATTTTAGGTCCCAAGTTCAGCAGACAGGCTCTCTCCTAATGATATTCTGTTAAATGGACAAATTCCTTTGAAGGCTTGTCTTGCTTTGAAATCCAATTTCACAGGAAGCCAGATGCGATTGGGTGTAGCTATGGAAACAAAGCAGGGCAGCCTTAGAGGAGCTGAGCGATGCAAGGTAAAATGTGAGAGCCAGGGTCCTTTACTGCGCTGTCGGAAATATCAAAGGATCTAGAGAGGTTGGCAGGAGACGTGTCCCTGTTACGGGCTGTTCTGTGTGGCTGGGTACCAGTGCCTGTCAGCGGAGGTAAGCAGCCGGCTGTCCTGTCACGCCGCCTGAAGTGGAGCTGAAGGCACAAAACCGGGGGGGTGCAGACTCGCCGGTTCCCGTCTGCCCCCTCCCTGCTCCTCCAGCGCATCAGGATCTCAGCCTTCCCCTCGCTGCCATTCGGAAAGGTTAACAACAAAAGGGTAACAAGGTTAAACCACAAAGCCCTGGCTGATAACAGCCCTTTCAAGCAGCTGCACTGAAATTAATCTGAAACTTCTAGTAATTAGATAAGATAAGGATGTGTGCATGCTCGTGCAGGCACACGCTGACCCTGGGACACCCATTCCACAAAGGAGGTGGAGGATCACAGGCTTCATTAAACTGGATCAGGTTATTTGTTCACCTAGTCTGGTGCTGCAGCACTGAAAGTGCATTTCCAGCCCTTTTATTCATCTTGCTCAATATCCCTGGATAGTGCACCGACTTGCCCTTTTGTCCTCTCTTCCCGGTACTGTAGCTCCTGCCAATTCAGAGCAGACTCTAATTCTCGCTTTTTCAGAGCAGATGCTAGTCCATCCATTTCTGTATCACAGCTCCTGCCATTCCAGGGCAAATTGTTGGGCCGCTGGGTGTCATTTGCTCCCTCTGACAGTGACCAACAACTCAGAAAAAAGGCAACTTTCCAATCTGGTAATGCACCTGACTGCTTGAATAATGTCTCCTGGTTTACTAATCAGCTATGCCATGCTAATGCTCTGCTGTAATCCCAGAGTTTACATGCTTATGTCATTTTCATTGTCCAACAGCTCGTGTATCTTTTCGTGTGACTAAGTCAGTCAGTTAAAGGTTGGTTACAATCTTCATAAAGCCTCTTTCATTTTTTAAAGCTAAGTGGTCTTCGGTTGTCTTCATAATTCGATTCTGCACCTCTGCTTCACAAGGGCTTGAAGGTTACTGTTCATCAGTTTCTGAAGCCAAAGAGAAACAAAAATATGTCAGCAGCTCTGAGTTATGGTAAACAGATCTGGTCCCAAAGCAAAACTAAATGACTGGACCTTGCTCCTGGCTCAGACTGCCAGACTCTGGATTCATTTACCTTCTAGACATGCTGCATTTTCTCTGCTGTGAAGGCTTCTCGGAAGCAAGCAGGTGCGTTGAGATGTATTTATTAGAGGATCTGTGAATGTATAGTAACTGTTTTTCATCACACCAACGCATTAGTTACAGCAGGACCCCACTGAAATGTTCCACTAGCACACATAAACCCCTGAAAGCGTTTATAGTCTGACCGGTCAAGATGAAGTATAGAAGTATAGATGAAGTATCTCAAGAGAAGACCCTCGGAAAATAAACAAGAGCATTGGTGCCTGGGCTGGCGTCCAGGTTATCAAGGTCCACCCTGCCACTGTCAGCAGCAGCGCTTTGTGCACAGCACCCCAGAAATGGAAGGGCAGAGCCGGAGCAGTTGTTAGCTGAGAGGGGGGAAGGAAGCTCCAAGTCTTAACCCAGGAGCGGAGAGGCTCAGCTTTCCTCCCCTGCTTCCTTCTTCCTGTGCAACACGACCATATGTCAGGCTCAGGTTCAAGTGCAGTGTCCAGATTCATCTATGCTCACCTCATGGTCCCTCGCTGTAATCCTATGGACATGAACCAGTGAAGGCTGGGCACTCGTTTCTTTTTCATACAGCGCAAACATGCTCTCACCGTCAGGGTGAATGGACTCCACTGGTCCATCCACTCCTACATCTCCCTGCGGAGGTGGCATGTGGCAAGGGGGTCTCTGGGAGTACCCACAGTGATCAGGGGGTGGAGGTGGGCTGCGAGGTGATGGCATGGAGGAGGCACCTCCCAAGAGCATGTTCTCAGAAAACTTGTGATCCTGAAGCTAGGTGTGGGGAATGGATAACACCACTGGAATTTTAAGCAGGACACAGCTCTGAGACAGCATTTCTATGGCCTTTGGCAAAAGCTGGCCAGCATCAGGAAGGGAAGGACACTCTGTAAAGGGAAGGATTAGAAAGATAGGGAGCCAGAAACGAGCAGTGAGCTGAGCTCCTGTGGAGGCTGCTGTTCCTCAGGCTGACGGATGGGCTTCAGTTTAATGCAAAGGTGATATTGATCCCTTGCTGTTTGGTTACAATGTGTGATGGAGCTGCCCTCTGCCCTGTAGATGTGTTGTAGCACCTCTTCTCTTTCTCCCAATCCTCATCAAACTACTTTAATGACTCTTTTATTGACAACACTGAGTCTTAATGAGGAGGACTGCCACACACTTCATTAAGGCTGCAGAGGGGACACTTCCTATAAACAGCTCGGACCAAGGGCTGCCATCAAGGCTGAGGGAGAAGGACGGAGTTGAGGGAGGATCCATAGTTCTCTAGAGGAAGGAGAGATCCCTCTCTGCTCCTGAGAGAGAACAAAGGTTTAGGACAAAAGTCCGCGTGATCTGAGAAGCAGTGGATTGAGGAAAAGAGAGATCAGTCCTGGAGAAGAGCCTTGGTGGACACAACGGACGTGACACAAGAGCTCCTTGAATATTTCAGTTCAGGATGAAGGTGAGACATGAAAAAACGTTGGGTGGCTAATGGCTAAATTTAACCTTGATTTTATTATTTGGTATAATTATAACACAGTATGTCTACACTGTTGTGGAAGGTGGTGATGGCAGCGTGTGTCAGACACCTGTGAACAGGAACACAGACAGCAACATAGTCTTGGCTTTGGTACAGTCTGCCAAACTAGCGTTACATGGCTGGCTCACCTGCACTGAGATCCAGGCTGCCACAGCTGAGTTTAAAGCCAGTTCAGAGAGATCTGTGTAAACATCAATCACATCATTACACTTGATGGTCCTGAGATTTCATGGACAGTTCAGTGACATTTCAGATGAAAACTGGACCAGCCAATCTGTGAGGTTTTCTTCATTCTGGAAAAGAATCTAAATACAGCACAAAAGACAGATTTGGGCTCGAGGGTCTGGATTCAGAAGAGACTCAGATATGATGTTCTAATGTAGCCCTGCTTCTGCATTAACATCCATAAATCTCCATCCATCACACAGTTCTATTTCAATTATTGAGCCAATTTCCAGACACTTTTATGATGTATTGTTTGATTTTATTAACTGGAGTGAAGGTTTAAACTCACTGAATTCCCATAGTAATCTTGCCCTGTAACCCTACCCACCTTATCAAATCTTGCTTAATGAAATGCAGGCATCTGTCTTAATGGCTTTCAAACTATGCTATGTAGACTGACCCAGATGTTAGTTCATAAATAGGAATATTTGGAGGTGTTAAACAGGGTAGCTGGAGACAGAGGTAGGTCCCTGAAGTGATCTTTTCTCTTATGAAGAAATCAGTGATATGGGAGAAATTACTATAAATCTTCATGAAGAAAAATGAGAGCCAGAGGCCTGGGGAATGGAAGCGCAGCACTGCAAGCAGCACAGCAATAGATTTGGTAAAAAATAATTTCCTGAAGAAACTGATTATTTTGATAGAAATTTAAAAATCAAACTAGTTTGACTTAAGACCAAAATATTCATCTGAGGTATTTTGCCTGGGGACTATGGTTGCTCTGCTGCATGGAAGCAGGAATTTGGGTGTTTCAGGCTCTATGAACAGGATCCTTAGTCAGGCTGCCTTCCCTGTGGTGCTCAACCTGTCTTGGCAAAGAGAGTATGTCCTCAGGAGCCACGGCACGTCCCGGGAGAAACAGCCGAGGGGTGGAAAGGGGAGCGCAGGGCCCATGTGAATGATTGCATGGAGTACTGGGATTATGGCCAATGTAATACGTTATGTAATAATATTTGCAAGCTGAAACACATTCCATTCCAGGTGATTGAGGGTATTTCATTGTTGAAGAAGAAAAAAAAGTCTTTAGAAAACAAACACTTTTCTTGGGGGGGGAAAAAAAAAAAAAACAAAACCCAAAACAACCTCATTTTTTTTTGCATTTAAAAAATAGCAAAAAGAAATCCAGGCAGTCCTGGAAGCAGCCCTGCAATGTGATGGACGCAACACCAGGGGCTGGCTGCAAGTGTTCGCTGCCTCGCCGTTCCTTCAAAGCTGTGATGGTGAATAAGCCATGATTTTTGTCCCTCAAGGGTTTTTTACTGCCACACTGCATCATCTCAGCTCTTCAGCTTCTCCTTCCCCACAGCTGCTCTTGTTCCATACTCATGAGAAAGAAAGAAAGAAAAACTGACAAGGCTGCATGACAATCTGGTATTTAGTGTGACAGTTAAACTTAATGATATGGGAGGCATGTTAGGCTGTATTACAAGCCCATTATCTGCGAGCTTGGATATTGGATGCATTACATTATTAATTAAACACAAAAATGACTACCGTTAGTCGGCGATCTTATCTGCTAAAAGAACTGGAAGGCAGAACTATTCCCTAAATTCAAGAGCTTATTGTTTCATTCCTGTCATTTTGTAAAACAGTTACCCTTACGTTTCATGCTTGTCAAGCAATCAATGAATGTTTGTAAACTGCTTTGAGATCTTCCAATGAATGATGCTGCCGTTTATAAATGCAAAGTGTTACTACAGTTCATTCATTATGAAACTAAAGGATAAAACTTGCAGATGCAAAATAATTCGCCTTGAAAAATACCCCAAACATTTGTGCAGCTGTTGTTATGTTGCCCCCTTCTGCCAGATGCTTTAAACACTCTTATGTAAGGGACAAATTAAAACATCGCAGAGCTGCCCTCAAGGTGAAACCCTAGAGACACGTTTTAACTAACAGCACTAATGCCTAGCTCTTACACTCTTCATGAGCAGATTTCAGAACATTTTGAGGGCAAATATGCAATCCCTATCCCAATTCCCATGAAGGAGGAAACTGAGGCTGAAGGAAGTGTCTTGCCTGTACGACACTTCAAGCCAGTGAAACAATGAGGAGCAGAGCCCATGTCCTCTGAGTTTCAACCCAGTGCCCTTCCCACTAGCTCAATTCATTTTAAAGTTTACAACCAGAGTCCTCTTCTAGCAACTCCTACTGCAACGCGTATCCTCCAAGGGTGCAACTCTGCAAAGTGCTGGGCGCTCTGGCCTTCTTCCAGTGAAGCACTTAACTACGTGGTTAACTCCAAGCTTATGAATTGTCTAATTGAAAACAGCGGAAATGGTACTTTAAAAAGAAAACAGCCCGGTTTCCCTAATTAGTGCTTCCCACTTCAGGAAAAGGCAGACGGCATCTGCACTAGGAGCTGTGTCACACCGGGCCCCGTCTGTAGGCTATGGAGAAACAGAGGGTGGCACTTCCACAGCCTCACTCCACCTGTACTCTGAACTATCCTCCGGAGCTGCTCATTTCTTCCACTGGCTGTAGAGGCCGTCCATGCCTGACTGCATATGGAAACTGCAAGGACAGGCTCCCTGGATGCTCTGCAAGCACAGCACAAGCACTCTGTGGGTGAGCATTGAACGGGGCTTCTCAGACAACAGCCCAGATCTTGAACTGGATCACCAGCAAACTGCTCAGAGCTTGCTGCCACCTCAAATGTGGATGGTCTCCTGCGTTGCCAGGGAAGGAGCACATTTCTGACATTCCTCCCCACGGCTCTTACCATTCCCTACTCTGATAAACACCCATGCCGAGCTATGGTTCCAGCCATGAGGAAGCACCTGGCAGTCCTGCAGACCTGACCTGCTTCCTGCTGAATGTTCATGGGTGAAATTACACAGCAGATCTCAGGAACGTTAACCAAGTTCCCCAGGGCAGAGTATAGCAACCAGACCAGAGAAGCATCAGCCTCTACTGCAGTGGGACAACCTCGGTAAATGTTACAACTCATTGTCTGGATCCAGCCTACACCAGTGATTTGGTCGAAGTCTGTAGAGTAGCTTGGAATCAAACCTGGGGGTCCTAAATACGGCTTCATCACTCTCACAGCCGGGCTTCCTCTCTTTCATCCCCTTATCACTTCCAAACAGATCCAGGCAGGCAGTAACACTGCCTCGCTGCTGCCTCTGTTTCAGCTTGCAAAGGGACGGTGGTAACTTGTGTGAAAAGTTTGGCCTTTCTTTTGAGTCACTGATTAGTATAAACGATGGTGTGTGCCTTTGGGAGTGGTCATTCCCACTGCAGATCTTTAGCCAGCTAAGTGCCTGATTATCCCACTAAGTCTGAAAATCTCTTTTCCTTCTCTACTTTTCTCTTATCTCCTCTGATGTAATTATCTGCTACTTTGTATTGCACTTCTCTAAACTTCTGCAACCCCCTACTTTTAACCTCCGCTCCCTGTTTCTCCGCTTCTACCCCAGAGCAAATGGAGATTATTCAAGGTGAAAGAGAGGGCAGTGGAGAAGTACCCTTCATCGGTAGGGATGTCTGTGGTGCTGCTGTGCTGCCCCATTCTCTCTCACTCTGCATTTGCATGGCTTTGGGGGATGCACATATTAAAGGGTATGGAGATGTAATCCACCAGGATTACAAGGGTTTACGATTTCAAATCAAAGCCTTACAAAGGTCAGATATCCAACCCAGAGCAAGCTGATCTGGGATTCCAGCTGATGCCTTTTCTTTCTCACCTCCTCCTGAACCAACTGATCTCTTAGTCATGGCTCTGCATCCTCTGTCTACAGCACTCACAGTAATCACTCTTGTGGTGCCTAAACAATGGATCTCTTACACTGAGCTGGGCTCCAGGGGCTCCTGAGCTGGTATGCAAACTCTTATTCTTTGTACCACGATAGCTTTGTTGAATCCTTTCATAGTGCAGATTTCTGCTGGGATAGGCAAGCGGGGCTGAGAGATGCCCCAGAGAGCTTACAGTTGATGCATAAGGCAGGAGACAAGAGAGGGAAACAAAGAGGTAGGACATTAAGGGGTGCAGGGATGAGAGTCTAGTGGAAAATTCAGCTAGATGCACTGGTCCCCAGCCTGTCCAGCTCCCTGGAAGCATCCCTGACTCCTCACACCACAAAGTATGCTTTATTTATGACTCTGTTTCTTGCTTCTAGCTCTTGAGTCCATCCCCCTTGTTTCAACTCTCCTTGCCACAGTTCACATTTTGTCACACCCTTCTGGTTAGGTAAATCTGTGATGCTCCCTCGTGCTGGTTCAATCGTAATCATCATGGTTCTTTTCTTTGTACCACATACTTTAAAATGTACATCTCCAGCTCTTGCTCCCCGCTGTCTGTGGAGGGAGCCTGGATAACTACCTGCAAACTGAACTTGCAGAAACTAGTGTTCAGGGAGAGGAAGCTCATTTTACCTGACCCACTTGAGATCACACAGAGAATCATGGAAGAATCTGGAACGGAAGCAAGCTCATCTCCGATCCCAACAAAAGCTTTAACTACAAACTTCCCATTCTGTGGGGCACTGCTCTGGTTCCCAGCCACCTGCCCTTATCACCACAACTGCTTTTCTCCTGTAGTTTATCTCCTTTCATCCAGTCTCCATCAGCTGGTCCCCAGCTCCCAGCTCTCCTCTGTCTTCCACCAAACGATCAGAGAATCACGTCTGCGAGAGGAGCAGGGAGAGAGCAGTGCCTGGGTCCTGTGTCAGTTTTATTTACCTTCATTGCGCTGCCTTCCATTGCTTAACAGAATAGTTTTATAGCAGAGAAAATTGGAAGCTAAGTAGTTGCCTGTCAGGTAGTGTCTGTCGGCTGTGTGAGAAGCTGACATCGTAGTCAGCTACACTGTCAGCCATCTCTGTGCTGAGCACCAGTCCTGGCTCCAGAGTCCCCCCGCTCGTGCTCTTTCTCTGTGCTGGTGTTTGTAACAGTGCCACTGGGGACTCCCCTTGTACAGCAGCATGCTGCAGTCTCCACTTACATCCATGTGCACTGCACACGCGGCAAGTTAGCTAACGAGAAGATGAAACTGCTGGGATACAGAGCCCAGCGCTGGAGGAAGCCTGGTTTCTCAAACTGTCAGGGACCAGGGACCCCGCTCAGCTCCAGAGCAACATCCCTGATTTCATAGGATGTCAGGGAATTATACCAAGGGTACGTTCAGCTCCAAATATACAGGAGAGAGACATAGAAGAAAATTAAAAGATAATTTCGCATCAAGGCAGACTAGGAGTAAGAGTATGTTTGGCATGGGAGAGACATGGGCTGGATGCAAAGCCTGTTTTGGAAAGGGGGAGTGGAAGGGGAAGGCTATTTTGATGGATCCAGAAAAATGCTGTGTTTCATAATGAGTTTAATACACAAATTCCCTTCCCTATGCTGGAGAATTGCTTGATAAAGATGAGTGAATTCTCTCCCCCTGCCTTTCCTCTTTTCTTCTTCTTTTCTTCTTCTTCTCTTCTTCTTTTCTCCTCTTCTTTTCCCCTCTTCTTTTCCAACCACCTTCTCAGCATCTCCTGGAATTGCCGGTCAAGATTACAAGGTGTCAAAGGGAGTGAAATGAATTTTACCACTCGGCTGCTCGTAAACTTGGTGCCCTGGCTTTCGATATTACAGCACCATAGCCTCTACCTTTAAATATCAGCCACCCACAGAAACAACCTGACTGTACATCGGCAGCAGGAGAGGTTTCCATGGCGACAGGATGCAGGTCACAACCTCTGTAAATGTAATCAGAGCACTGGGACTGCTGTGTGGAGACAGGTTTAATTTCTCCGTTAGTGGGAGCTCTGTGGTCCAACATGTACATAAGCTCCTCACATTGACAGACAACCTGTTATCTTCGGGACGGCGCTGCCTATTGCCAGTCCTCTCGTGCACCTGGCATCTCACCTTAATTTTTAAGCACTGACAGAGCAATTCCACCTGGGATCCAGCATGGCCCAACCTTCGCTGCTCTGGGCTTTGCAAAAGCCTGTTCATATCATTTCAGCTGCCCACTGCCTTTTCTCGTTTCTGCTCGCTATCCCATGCTGGCTGCCTGTGCAGGTGGAAGGTTGGAGGCATAGCTTCGTCCTCTCCACTCCACATCTATCAGGTCTCTCACTCCTCCTCCTTCTGGATACACAGGTATTGCATTGTAATGTGCCTGTCTCCACAGTGCCTACATGCCAAGTGCAATACAGCAGAACAGTGTACCTCGACGCTGTCTGAGAGTCAGACAGCTCTTCAGTAGGGCAGGAGCGTTTCTTATGAGACGTGCTGCAGAGGAGCTTGGTGGGACTGTACCCAGGGGCTTTTACTGAGTACACTGAAGATTTACAAGAAGGGCATACATTGAGTGTTTATAGGGTCTGGGCTGAGGTTATACTCTACAAGACACAGAATTTCTGGCTATTTGTGACGTATACAGAAGCTGAATATTTACCGACTGTACCATATGTTGAGTATTTCCAATAGTTCCCAGCTTTATGCTTTTCCTTACCTTTCTTTTTCTGGCTATATATCTGTCTTGCATTGAAAGCCTCAGTTTATCTGCTTCTAAGGTGCATAAGAACTGAATAGTTCCCATCTTTGAAGATAAAAGCAGCAGCATGTGCCAAACTGTTTTAGTGATGCACAGTGTTTAATAAGCTTTAATTACCGGCTTCTCCTCTCTTATTAAGTTAAGCCAAGAATATTTTAAGCCTAGCTTGTAATAGTATTGGAGATCTCCATTTTCTGAGTCAACAGTTTGCACAGATGACTTTGGAAGTCAAATAGCAATTACTGCTTTCTCTCCTGTGTATTTGTGCATTTGCAGTGAGGAGAAGTTAAAAGCTTCTCTCTAGTAGGAGCCACATGCATTCAGGGGCAGTCCCTGACTGCCATCAGATCTGCGCAGCAGCACAACAGTAGCAAGTCTGACAGATACTGGGAAAAAGGAGTTAAAGGATTTGTTCATTCAGAGTTCATCCAAAATTGCCATTCTTCTGTAGCTTTATAGCCTTTAATTTCAGCTTAACTTTCGCATGTAGTCAAGCCTGTGTTTGACTGGGCAGCTAATGTGGCGTGCATAGATTCCTTGAAACTATGCCTTGAATCTTTGGCTGAGAGAATGCTTCGAAAGCATTCAAGATTTTCAGCATGTGAGCAAGAGTCCGAACCACTGGTTCATGCTTCCCTCACTCTGGCAGCAGGTACCAGCAGATTCTTTGGTCCTTTGCTTTCACTACACCGTGCTGTGCCAGTCTTTTCAAAGTGCCATCACTGTGCTCAGGAGGGAATTTGCTGAGTACATTCACGCAAGTGCTCTTTGAGAGGAACTAATCGATTGCTAAAGACAAAGCTCAGGAGCAGAAATCTCTCTGCCTGTCATCTCTATTATCTTTTTTGCTTCGTCTGCCTCCACACTGTGCATGGACAGAGAATGGAAACTCTGCCAGGATCCTGTGCATCTCAGAGAACCCTGTCACCTGAAATATTATCCTGTCTAGTTGTGTGCAGCAGATTTAGCATTTCAGAGCAGCAGGCCTGAGTTGCCAGTCTGTCATGTGGATTGCTCTGCGCACACCTAGGCATTGATGGTAAAAGGCATACATGCTTGGGACAAACGTTAACCCAAAAGAGTGGGGTGAAACCAAAGGGAGGAATAGGGCTTTCCTGGGCTATTGGTGTCTGGCTTGCAAAAGCCTTTTGAAAGTAAGAAGGGAGAAATAGAAGTGGATAGGGTTGGGCTAGGGGAGATTTTTTCCACCTTTGATCCTCGGATTGTCCTGTTCAGCTGAGTGGAATACAAAGCAAGGGTGTCTCAGAGCTCACACTTCACCTCAGCAGTGCAATCGACGGGAGAAGCAGTGAGCGAGACCGACAGACTGTCACTGGCAAAATGAACTGTCACCTCCCATTTTTCAGAGGCGCGGTGGGATGAATTGCAGCTTTGAACCATGTGGCCCGTTGCTGATTGAGTTCCGCTGTCTTAGAACCCCACTGAACAAGGCAAGTTCATTTCAGGCTGACGTACCATTGCTTATCAATTTTGGAGCCAGTAAAATTAACTGCTTCAGAGCTGATTTCCCCTTTTCTTCCTCTCCTGCTGCCACCTTCCTAGTTTTGTACCTGGAAAGGTCAGTGAATAAATCTCACAAAGCATCAGATGAGATCCATGTGGCCTAGAGAAAGCTTAACAGAGGTGCGGTTCCTAAACTGTGCTGGCTCCAACAGACAGCTGTTCCGGTCGCCAATCTCTAGCAGACATTTGTCCACATCATAAAAAACAAAGCAGACCTTGCTGCACAGTTCAGCACAATTCAGTGTGCTTGGCAGCCTCCGAGGAGTCGGGGGGAACCCAAGTCCTGCAATGACAGCTGTGCTAGAAATCAGGATTGAGATGAATTGGAATGGCTGTGGGAGAAGGCTGGTGATGGAAAGGCAGCGGATGTTCAGGGTCAGAAACAGATCCTTCGCGGAGCTGCATGAGACCAACAGTGCTAAAATACCAAAGATACTGTGAGCCAAGACCACTTTCCCAGAGCTATGCAGAGAAAGGTGCGTGTGTCCCACCTGTTTGATCCAAAGAGTATCCTCAGCCTCTTGCCAGCCTGGGATGTTCATTCTAGTCCCGCGGATACCAGTTCCTGTCTCTGGCGTTGCATTTTCTGTCTCTTCATTCCCCCAGGAATCAGCCTTAGTTGCTTGGCCTTTCTTCTCACCCAGAATTTACATAAACCTGCCCTTCCTTTGCTTTCACATCATCCTTATTTTCTGATATCACTTCTTTCCTTTCAGATCTTTCTCCTTCTTCCCTCTATTGTTGTGTTCAACAATATTCATATTGTGTTCAAAAAACGGGCAGACGTGGCACTTTGGGACATGGTTTAGTGGGCATGGTGGTGTTGGGTTGATGGTTGGACTGATGATCTTAGAGATCCTTTCTAACCTTAATGATTCCTAGTTTTTCCTTTCATTAAAAAATAATGCAGCCACCAAGCCAGGAAACATGAAATTATTACTCTACCCTTAATTGCTTGGGGGGTGGACTTGGTAGTGTTAGGTTAATGGTTGGACTGGATGATCTTAAAGGTCTTTTCCAACCTAAACAATTCTATGATTCTATGATTCTATAATTATGCATCTGCTTCCAAGCCAATGTTTTTGCTGTACAGAGCCTGTGAGCCAACATTGCCTCTGTTGTCAGCCTCCCTCTTGAAGTCTATTTTTCCTATTTGACCTCAAAGGTTGGTCCTCATCAATTGTGTGTCTGTGTATTTTTGCCGCTATCCAGTCATGTCTTATTATTAACACAGGGCAAAGTCCTGAGGTTCATAATAGTTAGTACACAGCTGAAACTTGGTTTAGGATGGAGGAAGCCCTGAGGAATCAGCCCTTTCAGGGCAAGATTTTGGGGGACAAGAATTACTCTCCTCCTTTGTGTTTTCATGAGAGGTGGGCACACATAGCATTCCATAGTGTAGGTCTTTTGCTCATGTGAATCAGGATCACTCCACACTAAGTAGCCCAGCTGGTGGTCAGGTACAACACACTTTGATTAAATTAATGTCTGCTGTAATTCTGTTGGTATCCGGAGAAAAATCTGTTTTGTCAAGCATCATCCACTGCCATGTTCCTGCCTGCACAAACAACCCTAACACAGCATTTCATCAAAGACTTCCTAAGCTGTTCTCAGCCTGGTTCCAGCCCTAGAAACACTCACTATTTTTCCTCTGAATACTTCGCATTCTGTGTCCCAGGCATTTTGGTAAGTGTGCAGAGTTGCAACGAGAGATGGATGGGCCACTGACAAAAGGGGCAGGAGAATTAGTTCCAATGGAAATAATTTAAGAAAAGCTTTATTCAAGATGTCCATGAGTGGGAAGCTCTGGGCCTGTGTCTCACCTTCCTACAGACTGAACAATCAAATGAAATATTAGCACCTTCCACATGTTAACACTACAGGATATCATCCATCTTCCTCACCAGTGGGAAGTGTTAGCTAGCATGGGCCTTTATGAAGCTGATTTCTATATTCCCTTATGCCAATCACAGCTTAGAAACTGTCTGAGTTTGCACTTCAGGAAAAGGGACTGTGAATCTGGGGAGGCAGCCCTCAGGCTAATGGCTACCTCCCAGGCTTTCTTTAAGATGCACAGCTGCGCATTACCTCAACTAGCTTGAGAAATAGCAGCACAATATTCTCTAAATCTTCAGTGAATGAGCTGCAGTGGCAGAGCAGCTGAGAAAACTCGCTGCAGTGAGTCTGAGCTTTGCAGGAGACTTAAAGCTATGGCAGCTGAGCACATGTAGCTGATCATTTGGGCCGGGGGGTTGAAGTTTGCTGATTAGGAAGGTAGTCATGATGCTCCCTCAGGGGAATGTTGGCTGCAGAAGCTGGTCCACTTTAGACTGTGTGACTGGGCTTGGACAGAACTGACGATGGTGACCACCTGGCAGCGATATCTAGTTGTGCAAGTCTCGTGTTATTAGAAAGGAAAAACTTCTGTCAGAAATCCTTCCTTCCAACAGGAGTCAGAGATTTGTTTATACCAGCAGAGACAGAGAACTTTCCACCAGTACTCAGAATCTAAGACTTGACAAAAACCTATTACACAGCACTCTGACTTCGTCAAAAGCTTTTCCTTTGTTGCAGAATCTGACAATACATGTAAACCTGTCCATTATACAGGGCCAAGGTGGAAGGGTTGATATAAAAGCTGTTCCAGCGCCCACTGGAAAGCAGACAATGCAGTAGTGTCAGCCTTAACAGTTCCCTGTGAACTGTGGGAACATTATGCATCAATTCCCAGGTCACACCGCAAGTCATCTTACTCAGGAGCAGCACTTAAAGTGCTGAAAAACTGTGCGTAGCTTAAGAGCTACAGACTGGCCATCCTTGCCCTCATGCAGCCTTCATTAGAGATAAGAGCTTGCTCCTCCAGCTTTTCAGTACTTTTTCTGATTCCTACAGTGAAAGGAGTCTGAACACACACACACACACACACGTGCATGCACACACAGAGCAAAATATAATTGATAGTTTCAGAAGGGCAGAAGCATATGGGGCCCTCCATTCGGAGGAATAGCCACATCCCTGTTTCTTGTATTGCAGCAGTAATAAAACTGCAGTCAATAAACTGAGTCAGAGCACAAACCAGCCTTCTGAGCAGCAGCTCTACCACATTGCAGCTGGCTGAATATTTAAAATATGCAGACTCCTTCCATCCATCTTTGCTCAAGTAACCAAGTCCTTGGGTTTCTGCTGAAGCTCCCTGCTCATGAGGGACAGTTTGACTAATACAGCAACGGATAAAAGGTTTTTCCATGGTTTAAGTATTTATCCCTAATGCTACCAGAGAGTGCTTTTTTAAAGGCCAGCCCTGGGAGGCAAGGTGCTTTAATATGAATCTTCTCTCTTCTATCCAAGAAGAGCCTGCAGGATCAATGCTTGCAACACTCCTTCACAGAAATTAATGCCACTGTGTAAGGGCTTGTCTACATATGAGTTATCCCAGTGAGGCATTCTGCTTTACATTTGCACCTTACTTTATTGCAGAATAAGTTTCACATATAGACAAAAGCTCCTTTCATAAGATCATCATGTCATTAGGGGAACAATTACCTAAACTTTAAAAGCTCACGGGTATTTTCTGACCGTGTTCTACGGCCCGCTGGAGTCTACAGAAGGATTACACTGACTTTAATAGCCATTGGTCCAAGCTATGGGAAAGTAGAATTGATAAGCAAGGACAGAAGAAAGTAGAAAAGTCATTTCTCATATTAAAATTAGAGCTCGAACCATGTTGTGAACTTTAGACTGTAAATAGTACCAGGTCTAAATGTTCCCACAGGTAAGGATGTGTGCATGTGTCTGTGTGTAATACAGCAAGGGAAAGGAGAGCTGAACGGAGAGTAAAACAAGGCATTTTGGGCATTTCAGCTTCCTGCGAATTTACAATTTCAGTAGAACAGATAAACACACAGCAAAGAGAACAGAGAGACTGTCATCCTTCACTGAAGCGCGAAGAAAATCTGTGTCTGAGGCTTCCTCAAAGCTTAGTGTGTAACAGAATGAACTTGACTGTTGTTTTAATTAAGCTCCCATCAAGGCCTGATCCATACAGAGATTATAGAACACGTGACTAAGAGGACTGCTATTTTACTGATGGAAATTACCCTGAAACAATGATCAGTGTGAAGACAGTAGTGAAATAAAATCCTAACCTGGCTTTGAACTTCCCCAAAATGTGAGCGTGAGTTCATTTGTAATTTAGTAAACAAAACGGCCCAAATTCAGTATCAGAATTTGGGAGGAATATTATTAAACCTTGAATCAGGTCAAATGTAGCCATGTGAGCTGTGGCAGCAGTCACATGGTGTGCAGTGGTGTGATGTCATCAATCTGTGTGGCAGATGTCACAGGCAGGCGCATCATTAGTCTTTGCAGGGCTGTGTGATGCATGGTGACACCATGGCTGAGAGGGGCGTGATTGATATTTGGTGCATGGAGCCGTATGAAAAATCTAGTGTGCAAATAACAGTTTTATAAATGCCTTTCTCATTCTATATGCAGACAGGCCCCTGGAAGGAATCTAGGAGATTGAATTAAGCTTTTAACCCTCTAGGCTCTCCTGTCGTTTATTGTTAGGGAATTAATAGGAACGCAGGAATGCAGATGGCCTGCCTGTCAATTCCAAGAGGTGATTTTTCTGATCTTCACGGACGTTTCCAGCATCTTTCATTAAACACTCATGTACCAATTTGTCATTTTAACTGGGCAGGAAAGAAACTCCCGTTGAACTCCTTAGCTCAGGTGCTGTAAGTTAAATTCAGAAGCAGAAAGCCTTGCTCTGTTACATCTGCCAGACAGGCTCAGGGCTGACGAACAGCCTTTGATATCTGTTTAGGTGGGTAGAGGGATTCCAGTAGGATGCTCTGGACCTTTTCTCTCTGCAATCAGAATAAAAAGAGATTATTCAACAGGAATGACAGAAGGCTTATATAGAGATCCCAGACCAAGTGAAAACTTAGGAACAGCAACAGCGTTTTCAAAGGGAGATAGAGAAAAAACATAGGGAGACAGGGTCTAATTCACATCTCGTTTAGTTTAGTGTTCACGTAAGTGGAGATCTTCAATGGGTGTTCATTGTTATGTGAGTAGAATTGGGACCCCATCTTTCCCAAGGCAGAACTAGTCTTTTAAATGGCCCTTCCACAGACCAAATCTGGAGCTTTGTACAATGGGTTTGCAAATGCCTATAGCAGCCAGGTGCACAGCAGTGGGACCAAAGAGCAGAGCAAGGTGGCCTGTGGGTTTCTGAGCTTGGGGTAGTCTGAAGGTACCTTGGTATCTCAGCCCTGCCTGTGCTATAGATGTGACATCAAGAGATATCTGAAATGGGCACGAGTCCTCGCCACTGCAGAAGGCTCTGAGTTGGAAAGCAGCACCTTCCAGGAGCACAGGAGCAGTCAGACTTGGTCAGATACCTGTTCTGCCTGTTGCTGGTGTCAGAAGTTGTAGGAGCAAAGTCTGGCAGTGGGACCCACACAAAACAGGCAGGGACTTTGAGCAGCAGGAAAATGGGCCCAGTAAGGGATGCCCACGCCCTTGCCGACTGCTTTGCCTATGGTGGAGAAGACAAGTACTGGCTACGTGTGCTGCAAGAATAGGGGATCTCTCTGGGTTTTGCCCACCAGGTTACAGCCCCTTCTGCCACTGTGGCTGCTGAGGGTGCGGGGGCAGCCGCCGGCAGCGTTTACCACTCCTGCTCTCAGGGCAGCGGCAGAAGACAGCTCAGCTTCCCAGGACTCTCATCCAGGGGGAGTTATTTCTTCTCATTTTCATGTTTATTTCAATTTTCCATAATAAAAGGGTAAAAATTATCCACACCAAAATGAAGTATAAAGTTGCAGTTTGAACATATGTTTTTTGGTGGTTTTTTTTTTTTTTGCTTGAAGCAAATAATTTGACAGCTTCTCAATCTGCCAAGGCACTTTTAAATAGTTTTAAGCCCAATCAGAACAGATTTAGCGCCCACCATTTTAGTCCTAGACCACCAAGATCAGAGTGAACTTTTCCATTGACTCGGACAGGCGTGGGTCAGGCCGTCTGAGCAGGTGACATGTTGAATAAACGGGATCAAATTCAAACTCCAAGCAAAACCTGGGTGAAAACTTCCGAAAAGAAGAAGGGTGAAGGCTCCTCGCGTGGTGGAAACTCTGACCTCCACTGCCAAGCTTTCCTGAGCCTCAGGACAGCGGGAGGCCTGGTGCTGCGAGAGGGGCCTTCCCGCCCTGAGGCCTCAGGGCCCCAAATGGCGGCCGCTGGAGGACTGAGCAAGGTTATTCC
Source organism: Pelecanus crispus (assembly GCF_030463565.1). Lineage (NCBI taxonomy): Eukaryota > Metazoa > Chordata > Aves > Pelecaniformes > Pelecanidae > Pelecanus > Pelecanus crispus. The sequence goes on along the minus strand of NC_134660.1, from coordinate 1,272,126 downwards.
TACAAGCTGACTGAAAACACCATCACCTGTGGGGAGGCTGTTTATTAAAACGATCTGTGGGGCTATTTCCAAGTGTAATTACTAGGAAGAAAGCAAGCTGTCGTGTCCCTGGTGCTGCGGTGCTCAGGTCCGCAGTAGGAGACGGAGCGCAGGGAGGAGTGCTGCGGCGGAGGGCAGCGGGGCTGGGCTGGAGCTGAGGGCAAGCTGGAAGGCGCAGTCTGGGAGGTGACATGGGCCGTGAGGTGATGAGGCTGAGAGGTGACATGGGCTGTGAGGTGATGAGGCTGTGAAGCAGCGAGGCTGTGAGGCAACGCAGGCTCTGAGGCAACCTGGGCTCTGAGACAACTTGGGCTGTGAGGCGATGCAGGCCGCGAGGCAACTTGGGCTGTGAGGCGATGCAGGCCACGAGGCAACTTGGGCTGTGAGGCGATGCAGGCCGCGAGGCAACTTGGGCTGTGAGGCAACACAGGCCGCGAGGCAACTTGGGCTGTGAGGCAACGCAGGCCGCCAGGCAACTTGGGCTGTGAGGCGATGCAGGCCGCCAGGCAACTTGGGCTGTGAGGTGATGCAGGCCGTGAGGCAACCTGGGCTCTGAGACAACTTGGGCTGTGAGGCGATGCAGGCTGTGAGGCAACCTGGGCTGTGAGGTGACGCAGACTGAGGCGACGCAGACTGAGGCGGCACAGACTCTGAGGCAATTCAAGCTGTGAGGCGGCTGGGGCTCTGAGGTGATTTGGGCTCTGAGGCAACTTGGGCTGTGAGGTGATGCAGGCCGCGAGGCAACTTGGGCTGTGAGGTGATGCAGGCCGTGAGGCAACTTGGGCTGTGAGGCGACGCAGACTGAGGCGACACAGACTCTGAGGCGATTCAGGCTGTGAGGCGGCTGGGGCTCTCAGGTGATTTGGGCTCTGAGACAACTTGGGCTGTGAGGCGATGCAGGCCGTGAGGCAACTTGGGCTGTGAGTTAACGCAGACTGAGGTGATGCAGACTGAGGTGACACAGACTCTGAGGCGATTCAGGCTGTGAGGCAACCTGGGCTCTGAGGCAACCTGGGCTGTGAGGCGGTGCAGGCCGTGAGGCAACTTGGGCTGTGAGGCGACGCAGACTGAGGCGACGCAGACTGAGGCAATTCAGGCTGTGAGGCGATTCAGGCTGTGAGGTGACTGAGGCTCTGAGGCGATGAAGGCTCCGAGGCGATGCCAGCAGCGAGGTGACGCCGGCTGTGAGACAACGCCGCCTGCGAGGCAACACCAGCAGTGTGGTGACTCTGACTGTGAGGCTGCCTCAGTCTGTGAGGTGACTCAGGCTGTGGCACGATGCTGGCTCTGGAGAGCGAGGCCTAGGCCACCATCTTGTGGCACCTGCCCTGGCCAGGCCTCTTAGGCTCTGCAGCACAGGGATGACATGGCCGCAGCCTGAGGGGAGAGGAGCCGCAGCCAGCTCAGCAGGAACCTCCCTCCCCATGCTGAGATTTTGCTCTGGACGTATGCATGGAGGAGGCGATGAGGGACTTTGCGGTTCAGACAGCACAAGGTGGAGGAACAGGGAGCAACGCTGCTTGGTAAGTGCTATTGCCGGCTCTGCCTGCACTTTCTGGGGTGTTTTATCAGCCCGAGGGTAATGCATGTGGCCACACCATGGTTCCCTTTCTTATGGGACTGACCCAAAAGCAGCAAAAGTCATCCTGGTGGTTTACACAGGCGTGGGAGCTGCCTGTGGAAAAGTGCGAGCGCCTTGTGTTCCCAAGATTCCCGTTTGTGGCTTTTTGCCCCCATCAACTCATCCACAGCCCAACAAGCTCCTGGCACCGAGAGCTGGTAGAGCGAAGAGAAGTCTGCCCGGTGGAAATGATCAGCCGAGCTGAAAAAAATGAAGCAGGTTGACTTCATTATGTGCTCATTAAGAAATCTGTAGCTGTAGTTTGTTCCTGTGTGTGTGAGCTCTGGCTGTCATAAACCCTGACAGATGGACAGACAGGCTGAATTATAGTCATAGAGTATAGACTGGGCAGGATCCCCCATTAACGCTTATTGGAAATTGTCATCACTTCAAGCTGAATGGGCTCCAGATGTTGAAACCCTTGTAGGGAAATCTTGAAGGTGAAGGTTAGAGGCTTGTGATTTTGCCTGTGTTGTATGAGCTGCAGCCGTTCCCTTTGATTTATTATTTAAGTCAACAAGATTTGGTAGTAGGGGAAAAACTGAAGAGAGCAACACATGGGTGAGTGTGCCTGGTTCTGAGCTGCTGAAGGTATTGCTCTGCTTTTATTACCTGGGTGTGAGAGAAACATTAAGCAAATGACTGTTGAAAGTTTCACCGGCAAATTCAGTGCCTCGATATTGTCTGCTTTTACAACAGGTAGAGTTTATGTTGTTTGTGCTTGTGTACATTTTCATTTATGTATTTCAAGGGCAGTTGGAAGCCACAGTTGTAGAAACACAGAAGATAGAGCTGTATCAGCTGGTCTGTCATTCACAAGTGGGAACAGTTCCTTCAGTCAGACATTTAACTTTTCTTAGATTTAAAAATGTCCGGTGACGGGGATCCCACAGCTCCCTCAGGCAGTAACCATCCTTACTGTCAGAAAGTTTTCCCTAATGCCTAATCTAAACCTCCCTTGGTGCAGTTTAAACTCATTACCCCTTGTCAAATCCTCAGTGAACATGGAGCATGGTTTATTACCTTCCTTTTTGTGGCAGCTTTTAACATGCTTGAAGATTGATAAATCTCCCCTCAGTCTCCTCCCTACACTCAGCCACTACTTTTGGTCTCTTCATGTAGGTCATATTTTCTAGATCTGAAATTGTTTTGTTACTCTCCCTCTAGACTATTCTCTTGTGGTGTCCAAAACTGGGCCAGCTGAGGCCCTTGTTAGGGCTGAGGAGAGTGAGGAGGTTTATTTTTGTATCTAACATCTCTTTTATGCAAGCCAGCATAATTCTGTTCATGCCTTTTCAGTTTTGGCTCAATGATTCTCCCAGATCTTTTCCTACAAAACTGCTTTCTTGGCGCTTATTTCCCAGCTCGCATTTTTGTGGATGATTATTCCTTCACAAGTTTGGAATTTAGCACTCATCTTTATTATCTTCCCGCTTTCAGATTATTGCTCTTTATGAATTCAAACCCTGCTCTCTGAAGGGCTTGCAGCTCTGTCCCTCTTCCCCATCTTGAAATCATCTGCACCTATGCTCTGTTCCCTTGCCTGAGTTATTAATAAAAATATTGAATAAAGCTGAATTCAGAAGGGGGTGTTCAGATGAAAACTGAGGACTAGTAGCACTTTGCAGGATCAAGTCTTCTGTTTTGATCGCATAAATATTTACAGATACCAGAGCTGTTGCATCACTGAACATGTACTTTGCTCTCAGAGGTCACGTCTCTGGCTTGTTGTGCATGATGCACATTTACCTTCCTCCAGCAAAGCCACTGGGAATGGCTTCTCCCTGCACTATAAACAGGCTTTTTTTTTTTCTTTTTCGCTTATCAGAGTTCGTGAACTGTTCCCTGGGCTGGACCCACAAAGGGGCCTGAGCCAGAGGAAGGGGCTGGAGCAGAGACCTTAAGAATAGCCCTTACTCATCAATAACTGCTCCCTGACAGGGCTGAAGGATGCACAAAGTGGCTTGTCTGTTGTGCTGTCACTCCAGCTGGGGCACAGTCCACAGTGGGGCCCTTGCTCACTGGACTTTGCTGTCCAAAACACCAGAGAAATCTTTTCACTCGCCTTCTGAATGTTTAAACTCCTGTGTTTCTCAGGGGTTGTGTCTTGGGGAACAGGACATTGCCAGTCACCTTTTGGGTTTTATTAGGATGATTGGTACCACTGGAACATGGGGACATTGTCAGGCTCAGTTATGCTACAGACTCAGAGCAGGTACAGCCTTCAGATGATGGACTGAAGTTCTGTTTAAGTCAGTGAAGCGATGCTGATTTACACCAGCTGAAGAGCTGGCCACCAGGGATCCTGACCACCGGTTGCATCCAGTGCTCTGTAGGATGGGTAGATGGGAGATGGCAAATTCCCTCCTGCGGTTCACATCCAAACACTCCCTTTCTTCTTTCAAGCAAATCTTCTTTTCTCCTGCCCGACTTCATGTGGTGGAAATGAGGAGTAATTTGACCAAAAACTCTGTAGTGAAGTCAGAGTTGGGGGAGGGAGGAATAGACACATGATTTTGTTGTTTATTATGAAGTTTGAAAACTGTTACTGGAAAAGTCAGTTAACTTGGGAAATGTCATAAGCTTCAACGTCCAATTCGATACAATGACTGGGACAGAAAGGAAACTTCAGCATCTGCTCTGTGGGAGAGTTTATTCAGCAGCAACTTCAAAGCTACGCTTCGAGGAGGTAGTTAATGTTTCTAAATCCCAGATCTTTTATAACTTTAAACACTGGAAATCAAAAGTAACTCAAGTAAAATCAGGATAAAGGTGAGAAAACCGGGCATTCCTGAAAAGTAAATTTTATATCTTCCTGTGTGAATGTACATGGAGTTAAATCCTAAAATTCACATTCAGACCTTATTCCAAGCAAAACTCCCATGGCAATCAATAGTGGATCCTGCAGTCAGCCAACAGTGTACCTCACACCCTAAGGTTTGATTCTCTTATTTTACTAATGCAGCTCTACAGACTGTAAAGAGTTGTTCAATATTTCTCCAAGCATGAGAGGAATCAGGCTATAATGTTTACAGGCTGTTTTTCATTAAGTGCACATGTACATGTTAAAAGAAAAAAGTATAGCCATTTGAATGTATCACAGTAGTACCTAAGAGCTCTCTTTAGAAAGTGTTACAGTGCTGTTACAACAAGCACTGGGAAATACAGGAGGAAAAATCATCTCTGTTCATGGAGTTTACAGTGTGGACAGATTCTGTCCTTGTTCCATTAAAAGCCTTTTGCCACTGCCTACAAGAAGAGCAGGTTCAGCCTTAAGAAACTTTAATAAATGGAGGGAAAGAATCAATTAAAAAATGGGAACTGATATTTGTAATTATATGACATTAAATCATGCAGAAAAATGTTGTCTCAAATATCGCACTGGCAGGGCATGGATTTTTTACCCTGAGCTTTGCTAATTTCCATTGATTTATTTTTCCTTTATATTTCTTTTCTGCAGCAAGGATGACTGCTCTAGCTAAGGATTAGATGTTTATCCTTTAGTGTGGGCAGGGAGCCTAAGTGGATGGGAGAGATTTCGCAGCTGAAAAGGATATTCTGCTTTTTTAGTGTTTCCTGTGTTTTGAGAATATATAATCCCAGCAGAAAAGCAGAGAACAAGCAAGTGAGCTCCAAATGGAGCGCCATCCTCTTAATCTGAAGACTTCTTAAGTTTAAAAGCCAAGAGTTTTCAGTATTTCTCTTCACAGGCTTGCTCATAATATTTTGTGGGTGGCGATACGAGGTGGAATAATTGCTAAGACTTTATTTCCCTTTCAAACTCTTCTCCAAGGCAGGCAGAGGGTGACAAAATCCCCTTGGTGGCTCATCCCTTGGGACTGGATGTCTGTTGTTGGAATCTCTGGAGCCTGTGGTCTGTTAGTGAGCACAGGGAGTGGCTTTTGGAGCCTGTAAGTCATGTCTACTGGGGCCTTATCCTGCCATAATGACGCATGGGCAAGGTCTTTGTCTGCCAGGATTAATACAGAGAGGTTAAAGGTCCTCGGAACCAGTGGTGTTTAAAACCTGTCTATAAAGAGTTCTTTTCTTGGGTGCTTCTTGCCAGTAAATAAGGCTTGTGCTGTTTCTATGGAAGTTTGGGAGTTTTTTTCATTTTTTAATATACCCTATGAAACAGTCGCTGCAGCTCTATGTGGGGCTTAAGGCAAGCAGCGTTTTGGAAAAAGAATCAAGCCAACCTGTGTCTTCTCAAAGGAGGGGTCCAGAGGAGCTGTGTTTCTTGTAAACCCTTCACCTCTGAATTATTTGCTGACACATGCACGCCACATCACGTCTGTAACTCCTAAGGGCTGAGGGGTTAAGTATCTTGTCACTCCAGTACAGACACCTCACTTGCAACTCCCAGACTTTTTACCAGCCTTCCCCAGCAGGAGTAGGGGATCCCTGCTGTCAAGCCAGAGTGAAAGCTGAGGGCTCTCTCTCAGCACCCCAGAATAGTCTCTGAATGCCAGGCCGTGTGGTCTAGAGGGAAAGGGGAGTGGGAGAGCACTGAGCAGGGGGTCCAAAGAGTCAGGGTCTACTCCAGCTTCTGTCCCTGACCTGCTGGATGATAGTGGGCAAGTAAGTCGCTTTCTTTCCCTGTGCCTCAGTTTCTTCATTTGTTGAAAAGGTGGGAGTGATGCTGTCCTCTGTTATGAAGGGTTTTATGGCCAAAGTGACCAAAATCAGTCTGTAAGAGCTGGGCATTCCAGTATTTATTGCAGCAAAATGGGTAGAAAAGCTGCAGATTTGAGATTCTCCTGCAACTTTCCCTCCACAGAGCTATTCCTCCCACCCCGTGTTCAGTTGCCCTGGCTATGCACGTGTGCTGCACACACACCTAGAAGTGATGAATAACAGCTAAGTTGCAGAGCTGCGTGATAAATTGTTTGTATCGTGCACTTTTGACCACCTCACCTGTGCACCGTGCACGCCCATTTGACAATGTCTGGGCAGCAAGTGCGCTGACACTGTGGCCTTACCCCGCTGACCAACATTGTCTCATCATTTTCTTAGGTTCTCCCATCTATCTGTATCCACCTGCTGTCTTTCTTATCCTTTGATTGTAAGCACTTTGGGGTAGGGACTGTCTGCGTTTGTTTGTAATCAGGAATGAACATGAGCATAGCAACTCCTAACAATCCACAGACTGGATTTGAAATACATCAACAGTGAGAATAATGGCACAGAATTCCTATAACATTCATTGCCTCAAACTTTTGAGTACTTTGAAGCTGACCACATGGCAAGTACCAAAATGATATTCCTTCAGTGGGGGGTCTTACTCCTAGGAACTGAAAAATTGGAGGTGGTTTTAGAAAGCCTTGGATGAGCAGCCATGAGGGTGGCTTGGAGCTCTTCATTTCTAGCTTTGCTTTACCTCACAGCCACCACTGACATTGGGATCTCCGTGCTGGGAACACTCTTCCCTTCCTTTTCTGCACTTTCTGTTGTTGACCTCCCCTCTGGGACATGCGGTCTGGACTGAACCCTTGACCCATTCAAATCAGTGGTAGATTTGCGCCATTGAATGCAAGCAGAATTCAGACCTCTCATCTTATGTTCTTTCATGTCTCTGCTTTCTTAGAGCCAGCAGCTTGCTGTTTATTGTCTTCACCCAAGACTACCTGTAATCGTGCTTATTAACGATCTAAACCAAATTGCACCAAAATCAATGGGAAGATGCTCATTAGCACTGATAGTTTTGGATCAGCCCCTAAAATAAAGGCTTTCCATTTCCCTCTTGCTGTGCTAACATTAACTACTTCATTTCCACAAAGCTTGCAGACAGATGAGCTGAGAGGCAGGGGAGACCCTCAGCCATTGCCCAGGAGAATGTGGTGACGAAGAGAAGGGGAGCTTCTGTTTTCAGATCCATCACTCCTCCCTCCATCCCCTTTTCCTCCTGCCCCAGACACAGCCTTGGCTGCTTTGCAGTTGTTCATAAACACCATCTACATCTGTCCTGAGCCATGAGATGTATTAATCAATTTGATGAGGATGTTAAAGCTTTCTCTTTGCACCTAATTATGGGCTGATTTATAGTACTGGCCTTGTGTTTGATGGAGCTCTCCCCTTGGCAGTGATTTACACGGCATTGGCACCAACCTCTCCATCTCTCCAATACTCTGTCATTTTCTCTGCCCCTCTTTCTCTTTCTTCCTCTCTCCCCTCGCCATCTCCCCCCTCCTCCCCACACCCCTCTGCTCTATGTTCCCTCATGAGAGCCTAATGACATGTTGACAGACCGGTGAAACATTGCTCCCTCTTCACTGCATCTGTCTCTGGCTCGGTGGCTCCCCAGTGCTCTCTGACACGTCCAGATGGAAGGCCTGGCAGGCGAGACAGAGACTCTGGCCATTGCCCCAGTGCAAGCCCTGCAGCTCCGCAGATTTCCTCCTGAAAGTAGTTGATGCAGAGCTCTAGATTCCCCTAGGGGACATCTCCATGCTGGCAGGGATCTGGGCACCCCCCAGCCTGGTTCTCCGGACTCCACTGAAGTTCTCAAATGAAGTAATGAAGTAATTAAATAGCAGTGATTCAGACTTCCACAGTGTGACTCACCCGAGGATCTCCAATATTTCCGGGAGGGGGAAGACAGCTTTTATTTCCTTTTAGTACCAGTGAGGAAACTGAATCACAGAGGCGTTAGGGGGTTGCCGTTTCTGAAAGGTGCAACTGATATAGTCATCCCACTCTAATTATTACCTAGAGGTCCCTCTCCTGAAGTTATTGGGGGAAGTGGGAGGAGAACAGAACAATTACACCAGTTTCACTCATCTCTGTGAGATTAACACTGCCCCAGAGCAGAACCTGTTCCATATGTTTCAGTCTTACCCTTCTTTTCTCTTTTCCTTTTCTCTTTTCCTTTTCCTTTTTCTTTCTCTTTTTCTTTCTCTTTTTCTTTCTCTTTTTCTTTCTCTTTTTCTTTCTCTTTTTCTTTCTCTTTTTCTTTCTCTTTTTCTTTCTCTTTTTTTTCTTTTTCCTTCTTTCTTTTTCTTTTCTCTTTCCTTTACATTTTGAGAGCTGAGACTCTTAAAATAAAGTCAAAGAAGCCTCAGGATATTTGGAGACATACCAAAATAAAGATGTGTTTCACATAGGTCATGTATTACACTGGATCAAGCATTCATGGCTACTGGTACTAATGCAACTCCAACCTCATCACCTGCCTTCTTTTGTGCCTGGAAATTGCAAAATTCACTTTTCTATGGGAAATACTGTTACGTTCCCTGTGTGAGCCAAGATAACAGGCTGAGGGTGGAGAGGATTCAGAAAAGGTTTTTGTGCGCTAACTCTGAATTTCCTAACTCGGGCTGCTTTCAATTAGGAGGTCTAATGTGTCGGGAAATGACCACAGCAATGCGTACTTGAGCTAAGGGCATGTGCTTAAAATCTCCAGAAAATGGTGGGATATTAGATGGCACGCACTGACCCTGAATCCATGCTCTGGTTTACATGTGCACTCACTCCTCTTTGAGTTGTACATCCCCGTTCCCCACATGCAGCTGCCACTTTGCACAGCAGGTGGTTGGCTCTCCAGCTGCCAGATGTACCCGTCAGACCAGATGTTTTGTGTGTTCAAAATCAGCTGCACGTCCACAATGTATAGATGAATTCGGTGGTGTGTGCTGAAATGAGCACAAGAGTATAGAGGGTGAAATCTTCTCCTATCGCATTACTAATACTGTAATGACAATAGAACTTCTAGTCTGTCCCTTCTTGTGAGAAAAGTTTCTGCCAGGAAATTACAGGTAAAGCACTTCTTGCTTTGCCATAATAAAACTGAAGCCTGTTTCCACTTTCTGGGATTGAGTCATCGAAATTCAGCTCACAACCAGACTAATGACTTTAAAAATCTGAACTTTGGAGTTACACCAAAGTTAAACTTGGCCAGTTTACCAAAAAAAGAAGTCAAGGGTCTGAATACGGATATTAGGATATATTCATATGTATACAGTATTCGTGCGTCACTGCAGTTCATGAAACCGTGTCCATCTTGTGAAGACCAAGATCTTGGCTTGACAAGATGCCCTTTGCATGCAGGTGTGCATATGTGCAAAACTACGCGGAGGCTTTAGCCTGCAGATTGCACATGTGTTCCATTGCACTCCATAAAATGCATATTAATGGTGCTGAAGCTGGAGTCCTGTCCAGAGAAGCAGATGCTTGTCGATGGTGAAGCTGGCTGTGCTGAACAGATGAAAAGACATCTCTGCTGCTGAGTGAATTCCATCAGACCAGGAGCAGCTGCTCTAAAGCTTCTGAAAGCAAAAATCCTCATGAATAAATATTAGGAGGGAAAAAATGAGGCTTCCAGAGAACAAAAGGAAGCAGAGGAAGTTACTGAGAGATGCTGAGACCTTTCATCTCAGCAAAATATGCAATTAACACAACACACACATCTCCCCCAGAAAGGCCTTGCATTTGTTCAGGGTGACTATAGGATCAGAGATAAGGTTTCTTTTGGTGAACAAGGAAGACCATAAACTGCTATTCCTCTGCCTGTCAGCACAGGAGCGCTTGGCATTAGTGATTTCACAAAGTTACTGAGTCAGCCTCCTGGAAATGCTCAGCAATCATTTGATCTAAAGGGAAGCTGCTGGGGTTTCAGGTTCAGAAATGCTTGGCATTCCCTTGAAAAAAAGTGCCCATTTTCAAGGGTGGCCATACCTTGGAGGAGTGTTGCATTCCTCTGTGCGTCATTGCTTCCAGGTACCAAAGCAAAGCTGCAGGACCTGATTTCTAGTAGCCCAGTTTACACCTGCGTGATGCAGATGCAGAATGCTGCCGGATCAGCATGCTGCACAAAGGACTGTGGCAATGTGAGGTATGATGCCAAAGAGGACTTGCAGCCTCAGCATTCTCCATCTTTACAAGGTATCTGGTGATAAGGTGAGGCAGAAGTGGCTTCGTCTCTTCTGGGGAATGAAGGATGAGCTCGAGAGCAGATGTGACTCGCATGCTTTCTGTCCACACAGCCATCTGTTAGGCCAGCTTTCACTCAGACTCAGAGATCTGCAGTGTGCTTAGAAAGAGCTGACCTTAGAATATCTGCTGATGGACTGGGCTGTGGGACAGTTGGCTTCATCTGATGTATCCAATCCCTTTGCGCTGCATAAATGAGAACCTGGAAGGATGCTTAGCTGGGGCTTTCCCCTTCCCATGAGCTTCAGAGCCCAGTTTCAGGCAGCCTCCCAGTATGACCTTGAGGACTTACACTACAGCTAGCAGACATGGCCAGCTTTGAGAAATGCCCAGAGCTGTGCTGGACTGGCAGTACAACAGGCAGTACAACAGGCAGTACAACAGTGGAACACGGAATCTACTCTGTAGTTAGAAGCTGAGATACCATTTCACCCGATCACTTTCAAATCCGTTGCTCGGTTATTAATTCTTATGTTTACACTGGTACAAATTCTTCATTTCCACCAGCTCTGCTTGCTTGCGTCAACAGCCAAGAAATGGGCCAGCAGGGCCACGTGAGAACACTGGCATGCCAAGGTGGCCAGGCTGAATTCAATCCCATTTCTTTCAGGAGCCAGAAGTAGATGCCTAGAGGAGTATGTGAAACCTTCCAGTAGGCAGATGTTTCTCCTGCACCCTCGTCTTCACACCCTGCGTGTACACACACTCACTGGAGTCTGTTTGCTCCAGACTTGCAGAAACTGCTTTCAAATGTATTTTTCCTGCCCCCCTCCCCATAGCTCATATTGCTACCAGGAGATGACATGTCACTGCCTCATTGCCATATGACTTGTTACAATTGCTGTCAGGAGTAGCCAGCTTCCTCCTTTCTCATTTGATCCATTTGAACTACTTCTTGGTGGCAACCTGGAAATCTGTTTCTCTGCCTTGCAGTGTGCTTACCCCTTGGAGCTATCAATTTATTACAGATAAAAAAAAAATAGGGATAACTACAGATGGCTCGCAGCTGGAGGGAAAATCAGGCACAAATTTCTGCTGGCTGCAGTTTCAATTGAGCCCAGGGTAATTCCCTCCTTCTGTTTCTTCTGGGTGAAGAGATGCAGTTCTTTCTCTTCCTGTGAGCAGTAATAGGTAGGCTGAATTGGTGCAAGAACAGTAACAGACTGAAGCAATCAAAAAAGTCCAGAATGACTTTGCAGAATAGAATAACTCTTTTGCCTTTCTTTCCCCTTCCCTTCCTTTTCTCTCTTTCTTTCACATTTTTGCACCCACAATGAGCAGGTGCAATTCAGTACTTACAGAGCTCCGTGTGTTCTGAAGGAAGTTGTGCAATAAATCCCCCTCAGAAGAGTGACAACTTCAATTTATCCTATCTCCATGAAATACCTCCCATTCCTCATTCTCATGTCTGTGTCTCTTCTCCCCTTCCCGTTATTTTTCCATCAGATATGCAATTGTGGCTTCTGGTCAAAAATAATCTGATACAGGATGCTGTGTTTAAAAAACAACAATTAACAAGTCCCAAAACACTGGTATCTTCCACTAGACAAGGATCCAGATTTCATGCATGTGGAATCCCTAACGCTATCTCCTATGGTTTCTTGGTGAGTCTGGTGCATCTGGACTCACTCACTTATCTGTTAGATATGAGGAGTTATCTGATTTACAAATTCTGGAGAAGGTACAAAGAAGAGCTATAAATTGATCAAAGGTATGGAGGGTCTTAGCAATGCTGATAGACCAAAGTGTTTAATCTCATGCAGTTTGGAGAAACTGAGATTACAGGGTGGGATGTTGGGTGTAGAGAAAGATATGGGGGAGAAAGGACTGCTCTTGCTCTCCCTGAAAGCAGATCTGAGAGACATGGATAAGAATGTGTTCAAACTGAGCAGGAACACAGAAATATGCAGCTGCTTTGAGAGGTTAAAGTGATGCTGTCAAATATTTGTACTCAGAACGTAGGTTTGCTAATGCATTGTTTTCTGCCCTTGAGGAGGATGGAAGGTAACTAATTATCCAGTGTGTCAGAGGGAATCCCAGGTCTGTTTGTATTATACAGACAGTAGTAGTACTATAACCATGACAGTCTAGCAATTTGGGGTATTTATCCATCATCCAGTGCTATGAAAGTGGCACTGCAGCTGATCCCCTCCACCAGTGAGAACAACCTTTCTGCCTCAAAAAAGATCTAATTTAGTAGTGCATTTAGTTCCCTTGAAAGAAGAGCTGACAGTCTAGACTCCCTCCTGGTAGTGCCGCAAGAGCTACTGGTTGACAGTGACCCTAATAAAAGAGATGAGAGGAAGCCTTTCTTCCAGCACTTGCTCCTGGCAGTCGGACCTCTCTCTAAGCATCCTTGTGGTTGTGGTTAAGCCCCTGAAACAGTTTCTCCTTATCCAGGAAGAAAATATAATATCTATGACCCCTTCTATTCTTGGCCTCTCCGCTGTGAAGATCTCCAATGTTGGCTTTTGCCAGCGTGCTTTGGGGACCATTCCTGGCAGGAGGGGGTTAGGGGTATTGGCACAGAGGTGATTCAGACAGTTAGGAATTAGAACCAGCCTGGCTCTGAGTTGAATTAGACTGCTCTTGATGAGAATAATTCGTGAGCCGGTTCATATGCCTATACATTTTTGCTCTTCTGGGCACTTGCTCTGGTGATGCAGAATTTTTCTGATCACCTATGGTTTCTGGCCTCATTCCGTTCATGCTGATTCTCTAAGCGTAGTCAGCTGCATTCAACTGGTGCTCAAGTTCTTAGCTATCCAAATTGAAAGGGTTTGCTGGAGCTTTTCAGGGAGAGGTGGTTTCTTACAAAATTACCTAATTTTGTATTTTCAAGTGCTTTAGTATTTGCTGTATTAATGCTTTAGCAGCAAGCTGCATTGACACTGCAGCCTAGTGGATAGAGCACTGGGCTGGGACTCAGCAGATCTGAATTTTGCTCCCAGGTCCGCTTGCTGGATGGTTATGAGCAACTCACTTTGCCCAGCCCTACATTCCCAATTATAAAATCATAAAAATGCTGATATCATTTCTGAAATCTACCAGAGAAAACTAGGACTGGTCTGTCACTTATCTTCTGATTGCATTTTATCTTTGTATAATGTGGTATGTGCTGCCAAAGGTAGTTAAGTAAACATTATTTATGACCAGGGCTTTCCAATGCTAGCGGTGTGGCAGGGAATATAAGCAAAATGGCAGTAGGGAAGGTAGAGAGATGAAGAGTACGGACACGGTAGAGTTTTTTTATCACACTATTTTTATAATGGCATATTTCTATCCTGGCATGTCTTCAGCTGGTACAGCTGGGGCAATTTCGTTTCCTTCAGTGGAATTCTGATTATTTGCAATAGCTGAGAAGAGAGTCCTGTTCCTACAGTGAAGTCTTGCTACAACAAGAGCCAGAGGAAAATCAGGTCCTAAAAGGAATTCTGAAAGAGGAATTTCTGCTCTATGTGTCTCCATAGATCGGTGCTGAGGCCCATACATCTGGAGTTTTTCTGCCACTGAGTCGTCAGCTGCCAAGATGCTTCCATATCCTATTTATTCCTAGAAGGTAGGCAGAGCTCCTTCTAGTGTGGATTTTTACTCCATCTGTGAAGACTTTGGTGTGATGGAAAACTAAAACAAAGCCCAAACCCTACAGGACAACCAGCAATTATAGAAGACTTATTATCCTTTCTTAGCTGAAACAGGAGGATAAGATCCCTTAGGCTGGTGAATGCAGCAAAACCGAGGAAAAATGCAGCATCAGTCAATATTAAAAACAAAGTCATGGGGAGCAGTTTTGCTGTGTGAGTAGGATCTAGTGCTAGTGACGGGGCAAGTTTTCTTTGCCAGTATGCTGTGGATCTGCAATTCCTCAGTAAGACTGAGATGGCTCTGTTGCTTTTGATTTGGTTTCCCCGTTGCTTTTGATCTGATTTCCCTTTCAGAAGGCGCGGGAGAGAAGGGCCAGGTTAGCTGGATCCAGGAAGGGCTGGAAGCGCTGATCCACTAGGGTGCATCTGTGGGCTGGATGTCTGAAGGGTGCTGTTTTCAGATGCCAGCTATTAGGCTTTGGGGTTGTTTCTACTGTAACTATAATTAGGAAGGGGGGCTCTTTGTTTATTTAGGCTGAGAGCTTTAAGATAAATGACAGCTCCAAAGATGCTTTTCAGCACTTCATAAATCAACTGCCAGCTGGCCAGTTTCACCTCTGAAATGTCTCCTGCTTTTTTTCTTTCCTGTTTTTTTTTTTTTCTCCCGACTTTGGAAAGATGGTATATCCAAAAGGAAAAAAATCTTCCAGAGAAACAACTGCGATGAGGAATATGTGCATTTGGGGAAGGGGGAGGGAAAATGACGTCATCCTTGAAAGACTCGTGTTCGAAATCCTAGCCCATTGCCTCATTGCAATTTCTGAATTTAGAGCCGTTAGAAGGCATCTTCACTGCGAATTTGCAAAGGGCAGAGACACCCAGCAGACTGACTGACACATCCTCAGCTGCCATGACAGACATTTTTCTGATTTCATTTAATGCCTCTTTTCGCTGTCTCACTCAACACATCCAGAGATTTACTGGTGTTCTTTTTCATTAGCTGAGTTGCTTTGATTCCTGCACAGCTCATGGGATTGTTTGTGCCAAGGACCCAGCATCCCCTTTCTCCAGAGTGAGGCAAGATTCCTGCCGAGAGGTTGTTGACAGCCATGCAGTCTCTGTGGGCAGAAGTGAACAACATTTGAACTCGAACACCATGCACACTTAGAAAAGCTCTGGACTGGCCTCCAACCTCACATTTTGTCTATGTACAAGGGTGGAGTACAGTGCCAAACGTGACTGAGGCCTTGGATTCTTGGAAAAGTACTGACAAAATCTGTGGCGGTTGAATTTTAGGATCCCAGATTATAGGTCTGTGCAATCTGAAGAAAGAGAGTTCTTTCATTTTGGAACTGAATTACAGACTAAACACTATTCTTACAGCAAAGGAAGACAACATTGTCAGTCTAATCCTGCTTTACATGGGCATGTGAGCACAATTAACTGAAACATGGATTCTACCCCAGTGGGTGATACAGGTACACAGACAACAGGAGGGGCACTGGCCCTAGCTGTTGGAACAGGGAAGAGGGCAATTTTGCCTACAGTAGCCACAAGAAAACAGCCTGAATGGAGTCCTGCCTTAGATCCCTCCTTCCAAGAGTCCCTTCCCATGGTCACCATGTCTCCACACAGTGATGGCACATGGGCACATGGAAGTAAATACCAAAAATGATGCAGCAGTCAAGACTTGCCAGCTGTCCAGTTAAACCAGGGTCTCCAGGATGGCCTGGGGAGTTGGGGTGGAAAAGCACGTATGGGAATATGCTGCATGACCAGGGAATGACACTCTCTTGGCAGCAGTGTTAGCAGTATAACCCTGCCCCACTGCTCCAAACACTCACTGAGGGGGCAGTGTCAAAGAACTGTGGATAGGGGCCTAGATTAGTCTGATGGACATTTGGATGGAGGCAAGGAAAGGGAATGAGCACTCTGCCTGTGAAAGGTCCAGCTAAAATAGGCCCTAGATTTCTTTCTAGATAGGTGGTAGGCCTACTACGGCTGTGGGGCATGTTTCTTCTCTTTCAAGCGTGTTTTGCTGGGCATCTAAACTTAGCCACGAATGGAGGAGCCAGGAGCTCTGGCTACAGACCAACATGAATGCAGCAGGGACAAAAGGAAGAAACAGAATGAGTAGGAAATCATGTAAAGAGGAGACAAAGGACTAACAAGGGTACATATAGCTTTTAGACAGAGCCTCTTCAGAGGCTATAAAACTGCGTGAATATCAGGTGCGTGTCACAACATTGCTGAGAAAACTGCACTTAAATTAACTAGATTCTGAGCTCGTGCAAATTGGCCCAGCTCCATTGACCTCTTGTAAACCACAGAGAATAATGGGGGAAAGTTCCTTTTCAAAGAAGAAGTTTAACAAAGGGGCCTAGAAAAGCTCTAAGCACTGGACAGTCTCCACCTGGTTGCATTAAACCAGTCTCTACATTTTTCAAAATCCACCCGTGCTTTAATCTCTGCTCCATTTCACATTTCCTTGTGATGTTGTCCAAAGAAATGCACTCATTGGCAATAAGCTTAACAGTTACCACAAAGCTTAACAGGACCTTGATGTGGCTTTTAAAAAAGCCTAAACCCTTAACTGCTGAGGCCCATGAATTTTTTCTCCTCAGCAGATGTTATAGGGGGACTGAAGCTTGGCAAACATTTGCAGATATGGATAATGTTCATACTGATGGCCTGATTCTCATTTACATGAAACTGCCTTTACAATTCTCTGGCTTGGAAAAAAAAGTGCCTCTAAAGTGTGTGTGAAAGGAATTTATGTAAAGGGACCTTAGCAGGAATGAAAGTCAGACTGCCAGTCTCCCCAGGCAGACGAGGATTATAAATATAGTTAGCTTAGCTTTCTTGATTGTAGTCCAAAACCCCCTGATATTAACTTATCTGTATAAGTCTGTTATAAATGTCAGGTTTTTTCACCAGTAGCCCTTGTGACAGCCACAGATTCTGTCTCCAGATTCCTGATTATCCTGATTGTTAATGTGTGCTGCGATAGCATCTAGAAGCTGTTTTCTGGAGCCAGGACCTTATGTTCAAGCACAGAAGAGCAAAAAGATGTTTAGTCCAGAATGTTTCCTATTTTGCAGGGCAGTACAACCTTGTCACCCAAAGACCAGGTTTGGGATTTTCTTCTTCCCCCTTGATCTATGGTGAAACAGCAGCTGTGACAGTTGCAGCTTCAAGCTCCGAGACTCATGAAGCAGGAGGTGGTGTAGGATGCACGGTATTTTCGGTCCCATCTTGTCTTTTCTTATGTGGAGGCAGCGATTCAAGAACATGTTTTACATATACTGCTCTCAGAGTTCTGTGGATTGACTTAAAAATGTCCAACTCACTTGAGGCATAACAGTTCTTCTTCAGATGCTTATACTAGTAAACTTCCAAACATAATACCCTTACATACAGTCTGATGTCCAGGAGTCCCACGGAGTGGTAAACCAGGAACTGCAAACTACTTGGCTGATCTTAGAGCTAACCTACACTTCAGAAACTGGAATAATTTAAAACCTTGTGCATCCTAATGGGTAGATTAGGTGGAAGCAACCTCTTCATCTCTACTTCATTCAAAAAAACATCATAGAGAACTACTTCTGTGGTTTCTAACTTCGGGAAGAGGACGGTAAGAGGGGAATGTGTTTTTACAAGCTTTGAGGCATTTCCTCCTCTGGTGAAACTGAAGCTGGGCACAACATAAGTGGTGACAGTTTATCTGGAGATGTTGCTGTGTTCATTAAGAGAGGCTGTTGCTGTTTATCTGTGTCTTGTCTGCAAAATCAGGTGTTCAGAAAACAAATTCTCAATGTTGTCAGCATGCTGTAGTGTTAGTGTGGAAAGGGGTAGGTTTTCAGAGGCACTCACCCAAACTCTGAAGCTGGCCATTTCTGGGAGATGCTGCTCTCTCCTTGCAAAAGCTTTGGTCGTATAAAGGAAACCATCCCAACTCTGAAAGAAAATCTCCTTTTTCACTCAGAACTCCATCAAGGACAAATCAGAAAATATTTAAAGCCTTATAGCAACTTCTAAAAATATTGCCTTAGGCAGACTGGTACATCCATACAGGGAGCAATATGAATAATACTACAGGTGAGTCATCATGGATGTGGCAGATGCCTGCCTCTGAGCTGGTGGTTTATGCTTGCTTTATAACAACTCCAGGGCAGCAGGCACTTTTAAGGTGCAGCTTGTCTCCTCCAGAGCCAGAGTTTAGCTGAACTGTGCAGGCAAAGTGCCTGCTGCTCTCCACCAGCTATAAAAGGAGTCTGGATGGCTGGATTGGATGAAAACATACACACTGTAAGCATCTAAAGTTAGCAGAGATGAGTCCCTCTGGTGAAGTCTGCTGGTCAATTTGCTATTGCTGCTTGTTCTTATGTAAAAGGCATTCAGCTATTACTATGATAGGCAGCAATTTAAAATCCTAAACCAATACATGATCGCCCTGTTGCTTTTCCCTCTTTAGGTATGCCACGGAAAGAATAAGCAGGCACTAAAGATAGACTAGCAGGTGGACCAAACAGCCCCATAGCTAAATGATTTTTTTAAATCTTTTAAATTGTGTTTTTGACTTGGAGAAATGAGCTCACACTAAAATTAGAAATGAGAAGATTTAACCTCCACAAGAGTCCACCTCTCTAGCTGTCAGAATACTTTGTCCTTTGCCTGTAGACATGCAAGAGCACCATGCAGCCCTTCAGTTGTGACTGCTGCTCCGGTGGCTCTCAGGTTTTCTCTGCAGCTGCCAGGGTGGCTGCAATTGAACCTGAGCAATCCTGACCACTCCAGTCATCTCACAACCCTGGATCTGGCACTGGCAATGACCTGTTCTGCAGAACTCTCTGCTATCCCCCCCCACCTATGTCTACAGCCAAGTCTGCCAGCTATCAGCAGTCCTTCCTCACACCAGTAACTCTTCTCTGATCCAGCCCTTCTTCTTTCCAGCTCTCTTAACCCTAGTAAATCCTGCTCTGCCCCTTCATACAACTGAAGCCTGGTAGACCGTGCCCAGCTGTTCAATGCTTTGTGAAGTGACCCAACAGCTGGTCGAAACCATAACATTCATCTTTATGAACAAGATGAGCCTGCATTTTTGGGCTAGAAAGATGACCATGTTTGTCATCCTACTGACACAGCTTCTTTTTTTCAACCTAAGCAAACAGTCTGGGCTTGCTTTCCTGCTTTGCCATTTTTCTCTCTATGAAATGCTGCAAACTGACACAATATATTAGTTACTCAGAGATTTCAAAGCCTCGGCCAGCTTCTCAGCAGCCAAGAGCACTTGTTGAGAAAAGGGAAATCAATATGATGAGAGAAGCAGGCATGCATGATTTAAAATAGACCATTTTAAAGTCATTGAGCCTGGTTCTCTTCTGCCTTGTCCTTTCTATGTGACCTGCATGTTCTATGTTTTCACAGTGGTGAATGAGGGTTGCACAGGTAAAAACACTGTCAGAGAGGAAAAGACAGCAGAGCGCTGACTACTAAAGTGTATGTGAGTGGATTTTATTGCTAAAGAGATATCACACCCTCTCCACCCCATTCCAACCCATGTATTGGCTTTGGATAATCGTCCCTTGTACACAGTGCCGCCGCCCCTGCCCCATAACAAACAGTGAACTCCCAGTAATTTAATACAGATGTATCTGAGGCCAGCAACCAACTGTGTGGCTGCAAAATCATGCAATACCCTGGACAATATCCCACTGAGCAAACGTTCAGTTTAAACTGAGCTTTTGGATCACCATCCATTCACTGGCTTTCTTATGACAGAGCATAGAAAAGAGCAAACATCTTGTCTGAAGTGATGCACAGGATTTACAGCGTCATGAATCTGGAACTGGATCAGACCATTGTATCTTCTGGTTTGAGACTCCCTCCAGGAGACACAGCACCAGCTGCTGTACTGGAAGGTGCAAGAAACCTCTGTAAATGCAATTATCAAATCACCTGCCCACAAGGAAACTTTCTCCCTGGCACCCATTAGTTAGAGGGTAGTTTATACCCTTCAGTGTGAAGGTTTATAAACTACAAAACTCTGTGTCTGAACATTTCCTTTCTCTCTCTCTCCTTTTCTGTATTATCAGATGCAGACAGTGTTTCTTACTTGGACTGCTTCTAAGAGCAATCACTTTAAATGTCCATATTAAAAAGTTGGCCCATTATTAAAAAGCTTACCCATTTGCTTCTGAAACCCTAAGTCCCTGGAAAAGCAAAAGACACTTTCTATTGGGGTTACACCAGAGTTTAAACCAGCTTCAAGACATGAACAATTTCCCATCATTCTCTCTAACCTTTCTGCTAGGATGGGGGGGGGGAGGAAGAAATCCCCCCTATTTCGTATCTATTGGTCCCTTGAACACAAGAACCACTTGACCCTTTTGCATAAACTCCTGTTAGCCCCTGCCAGCTGGATCCCATGTCCTGCAGCACTCTGTACACCGGGGGGTATCAAGCAAAGCACAGATCATCTGCTGACTGCTGGGCGGCTACTCACCCACCGGAGAGCAGAGCGTGCTTATCAGGATGCTGCACCTCCAGACACCAACAGCACAATGACAGCAGGACCTGCCTGTGAAATGAGGCCAAGATAAATGATGTATTGCCCTCATCCCTAACAGTGTGGCCCAGACAGAAACCAGGTGGAGGGGAGGGAGCCAGCACCTTCTGTAAACAATCCCCTGTCTCAGCTGAAACAGCTTCAGGCTGAGATGCCGGATTAAGAAAGTGATTCTTGCCCTGGACAGAAAGTTAAAGGGCAGGGGTGATAATGCACTGATGGCCAAAGGTGGCTGGGGGAACTCAGCCATTACTCAGCAGTGGTTCATCTGACCTGGCAGCAGAACATCTGATATCTAAACAGTCCCACTCATCGTGAAGCACTCAGAAACCTCTACACTAAATATTTGATGCCCTTGTTTGATAATGTTTATTTTGCTTTCTCCCCACCTGTGTGCGGCTAATAGGCTGTGAGTGGGGAAAACATGGGGTAGCACATACCAGAGATAAAACACTAACATGTGATCTCTTTTAAACAGAGATTTATGAGACATACTATGAAGCTGACTGGGCAAAAAAGTAGGGAATTTACTATAGGGACCAGTTTTGCATTGGTCTAGATGCCATCAGCAGCATGTGATCTCCCAGATCTTCCCTTTGTAAGAAACTTGTGCAAATCATGACACACTCAGTTGACGCACGATTTAGTACCAGGATTTTGATCAGCCTCGTCTGGGTATCGGTTTCTCCATTTCTGCATGGATGGAAGGGGAGGGGGAAAAGGTGAATTTAAGTCAGTCTCATTTCCCTGTATCTGAGATGGTTCTATACACTCTCATCACTCCGCTGTAGGTTAAAAAAGTTACGATACAGTCATGGTTTATGGGTCGCCCACTGCAGACTGTGCTCTCTCCTTGTGTGAGTCTGTAGCTGACCGGATGATGCCAACTTACAGCAAGAATCAGGGCACCGCAGTTTCCAAGGAGGGAACACTGCCTAGGTTGTAGCCATCTTCATCTAAGCTGGTTGTCCAGAAGCTCTTTACAGTCAGCAGAGAGCTAGTCAATACAGTCAGTGAAATCTAGGGAGTGATTCATGGGACTGGACATGACCTTCTCTAGAAGGAGATGGATGGTGCCCTGGCTCCGCTCTCCGTAGTCACTGCAGTTCCAGTGACTAGAAAGGGAAGCCGGCCCAGACAGAGGTGATGTTGTTACAAACACCCACATTTAATAAAGTGAGTCCTGCCCTTGCTGTCCGAGGCTGCTAGAGACAACAGTGCAAATGATACATTTGCCACTGGGTTTGTAAGTTGATTAGTTCTTAATTCAAGAGGCCCTTATGGCCCAGTTCCTGGAGACTCTTTCACCCTGCCAGCTCTAAGACCAGTTTGAATAGCAAGGCCTCCAGTCTCCTAAAGTACTCCAAAATCCTACAAGGCCTACCCAGCATTTAAATGGGAAGTACAGCTTTCTCGTGCGTGTTCCCTTACAAACCAAGCCCCTCCCCTCCAGTTTTTAACATAAAGGCATTTACCACACATAAGGAGAAAATAGTATGTGAGCTGGTTTCTTTCTCTACCTCATTTGAAAATATCCTTTGGCCCTTTCAGCTTTCATTTACCTATTCTGACAAAAAGTCTTGGCCTCTGGGCTGATGTGTTTCCTTTCCAGGTAGAAAGAACTATGCTCTTCTAAGAACTGACATTGTCTAGTGGTTACTTCTGAGAACCAGAAATCCTGGCTTTCCTTTCTGATTTTGCCCCTGTGTGGGAAAGAGAAAGCCACATTCGTTTCTTTTGCTTCAGTTTCCTCGTTTGTCACAGATAACAGTAAAACCCCGGTTACACAGGTTGCCCCGTTACCATTGGCCAGTAGTTTCACATTCTCAGGCGCAGGTTTAAAAACTCTTTATTAAAAGAAAGAGCTGGCTGTCGCTTTCTAACAGAAAGTAAATAATAGAGCTGATCACGATGCTGGTTCTATTGCTCTTGATCTGAGATAAACCCTTTTTTATCTGCTGGGTTATTAGAAGCACACCTTTACTTGTGAAAGTTCAGGTGAAATTGGGATAAAAGCTGGAAAGGATGCGGGCTATAAGTATGTTTAAAATGTTATCTGTTCTTTCTCAAACATGTCTTTCCAGCTCAGGTATTTACATGCTGATAACCTTTTGGTCCCAATGGTGCTAGAGACTTTGTGCCTTGTATTTCAAAACTGATAAGAAATTGAAAGATGTGGAGCCTCCAAGAAGCATTATGAAAAACAATCCTCCTCCTTTTCCCCAAGTTCCTTGGGTTATTGTGCTACTTGAAACACTGAATTTCTGGAAATTATTTACTGTAGGAAATCTTTTGCCCCAAAGAACATAGGAAGGAGATATAACTTTGAGGACTGATGGAGAAGAGGAGACATAACTGCTTTTCTTATTCCAAGGTTTGGCCTTTGTTCTCCCTTTGATCTGCCACTCTCGTAGATTCCTTCCTATCAGCAGATCAAGGAGAATTTTTTTATCTTGCTGGGAGCCTCTGCTGTTATTTTTTTATTAAAAACCTTTTGCAGTAATATCAGGAGAAGTTTTGCAACCATCTCTGTCTCTTTTGTCTTGTAAGAACTGAACAGACAAAAAAAAAAACCTCCATGTTTTTGATGTTTTAAATAAGCTAGTGAGTAAATGTCCTTGGAATGCTTCCCCCCTCTTACGCAGTAATGTGACCACACCATAGAAGACGCTTTAGCCAAAAAGTAGAAATTTAGCAATGTTGGACATACCTGAGAACAGGAAAGCAGCAAGCTGATGCTACTGCTTGACTTTCACCCAGCTGGTAGATATTGAGAATAAACTTTCTCTGATGTTATATAAAATTAGTTCAGCAGGTCTAAAGCCAAGCAGAAGCGTGGTTTTGCTGTAAAAAAGAATAAACAAATAAATAAGCAAAACGCATTGCAAGTGATACTGTCTGGCACAGAGATAAGTGAATTACTGACACTGGATTCCCATTCCTCGAGATCAGGAAGGGAAGGAACCTTGGCAGGGTGAAACTTCCCCTGCCATTCCCCACCTTATGAACAAACACAAGGGCTCATTCTCCCAGGCCCTCTCACTGGCACCTTTCACAAGCTCTCCATTTAGTGGACAAGAACAAGGAAACTATGGGGGGATACGCAGCTCTGAATTTACTGGCAGAAACACCAGCAGTTTCAGCTTGATGCTGTTGACCTCTGATCACTGTGTTAAGTTTTTATGTTCAAGTAGCTGGTACAAGGCCAATTTTATGAATTGAGTTTTAAACTTGTACAAAGGTCTTCAGAAGGAACAAAATTTAGACTGTTAAGCTGTTGAAATGATGCTGACACTGACCTGAAATACTCTGATCTTGCAGAGACAGAGCCCAAAAGACACTCAGATGCTGAGCAGATACTTTACACGCATCAAATGCATTAGTTTAGCAACATGTATCGTCTTCTTGTGCTTCCATGAATGTTTCTCCTCACTGAGAGATGATGACCACCAAAGACAGTTAATATAATGTGCTTCATCTGGAATACAGTCTGGCACAGCAGGGTACTGAGGCCTTGGCACAGAGACAGTTAAGCAAGCCAGATGAGGTTCCAGTCATACCTTTCGTAGCCAAGACCGTGCAATTGATTTATGTCCAGTGCTGATGATGACAGAAAAGTGCAGGCTAGTTAAAAGAGGGCTCTTGGTGTATTTCATGTATGACTGGACAAAGTTTAACACAGCAGGTCAAAGACATTGCAAAAATTCAGGTCCTTAATAAATACCCGCTTCTGCCTCTCACTCGAAGGCTACAGAGGGCTTCACCCTCACCAGCTTGGCACTGCCCGCAAGCTGCAGCTTCCTGCCCTCGGGCTCGGTCCATGCTGTACAGCACCAGCCAGCCGACCTCAGACCACCTTCACCAGATGTTCAGACTTCAGACAGACCTCGCTCAAACTGGCCTCAGGGGGTGCTCAGACCACCCCTCCTGCAGGCAACACTTGCTGTGCGCTGGCTTCCAGCACCAGCACGCTCCTCGGCAGCTGGGAATTGGTCAACTCGACTGTCGTGTCCTCAGGAACAGTCAGACGGGCTTGGTCCAGCATACCTGAGGGATGTCACTTCCCTCCCAGCTGCAGGAGCTACAGCAAAGGGCAGAAGCCATTGGGCCAGCCCAGCCAGCCATGGTAGCTCTGGTGCCTGCCACTGTAAGGTGCACGAAGCAGAACGTGTGTCCCCTTCACAGCACCCAGCAAAGCGAGGGCCTCGCCCTCCTGGGAAACAGCGCGCACAGTACAAAATGTTATCTCAGTCTCTCCCTGCCTTCTTCCCCTTATTATCTTGAGAGAAAACAAAGATTTTGTGTTTGGATTGTACTATTTGTGGGGTTTTTTTTTGATGGAGCAGCAAAAACAATATTAAAGGCACAAAGAATGCCTGCTGATTTTCATGGCACTATCAATTTCCTCTCCAGCGTGGAGGAGAGGCAGGGTATGGGTCAAGGGAAAAAAAGATTTACTTTTCCTTGATATGCACAGCCTTGGCAACACAGTTGTGAATGTACTGAATTTGTAATGAGCCATTCAAAAAAAGCTCCCCTAGAAGACTTTAGAACTTTGTAGGCAACCAGCCTCCATAATCAAGTCTTACAACATAGCTCGCTACTTCATAAATTTGAAATAAATCATAAAAGGGGCATATTAAAATAATTTGTATCAGTAGGGACTGATTTAAAGCGCAGCTCCTCATCCATCAACGAGATGCTTTCATTTGCTAGCATATTCCTCCAAACTGCGGGAAAAGCTTCGCCAAATCCATTAATAATAAAGAGAAGAGAGCCTTCACAGAGCAAACGGACAAAGAGAAAACGGAGAATAATTCTCATAAACTTATTTTTCTTTACAAGATCCGCTCCAAAAATAATTATGGGAGACAAGCGCTGCCACGACTTTTGATCTTTTATTGAAGAATAGTTTAGGACAAGTTTTAACGCACGAAAATAACAATTTTTTTGCCATTCAGCTCAGAGAGGGTAATACATTAAAGGGGAGGGTGGCTGGGAAAAACATTTTGGAAGGCAGCAAACCCGCCCGCTTCGCTGGGGGAAGTCTGGCGAGGAGAAGATTTATCCTTCGGAAACTGCTGAAGAAACGGGTTCGGGCCAGGCAACGGGAAGGGCTTCCGCTCCCCCCGCCCCCCCCGTTCCTCACCCCTTCGGCTGGGCCGCGGTAGGCGGTTGCGGCTCACCGGAGAGGTGCCCCGCACCGGGCGGCGGGGACGGCGGGGACAGCGGGGGCAGCGGGGGCGGCGGGGACAGCAGGGACAGCGGGGCCGGCGGGGGCGGGGACAGCGGGGGCGGCGGAGCGGGGCCGGCGGAGCGGGGCCGTGTCCCGGCGCCGGGGGAAGCCCGGCTCCGGCGGGCTCCGCTGCCCGGTTTCCTGCCAACTGCAGCCCAGCTGCCGGCAGCTCCAAGCCGTCCTTCCGAGCAGCGCGGCGTTTAGCAGCATTGCTCCAAAAAAGATTTTGTTTGCCCGCGCCGGAGTGCTTTATCAGGAAGGCTTCGGCGTCGCCTTTGAAATGCGAGAGCCTGAAAAAATCCCCGGCTGCTAGAAGGAGCTGTATTTTCCTCACTCTGTCAGTCGGCATTTAAATGTGAACTACCTCGAATCCTTCCGTAGGAAACACAATTAAAGTGTCATTAAGGAAGCATTTTTCTCGTATCATTTTCTATAGTAACCCCGCTAGGCTCGGTGTCTCCGGGCTGCGCGGTGTGCCGACACACGGTAAACCCGCGGGCGTTTGACGCACGCGTTGGGGCAAAAGGGGTTCAAATCGGGAACTGGATTTCAAGCTCCTTTTCATGCCAGCAATGCCAATATCTTCAGGTGTGTCACGTTCAGAGTAACTCACACAGAGAAACGTTCTGTATAGTAACTAAAACAATTTAAAAATTCCTTCCTTTCCCCGAGACATATTAATGATATAACCGAGTTTAAGAGCCACTTTTTTGTTTGAGGGAAAATGTTCTCACCTAAATTATGGAAATTCTTTGGAAAAGGCTTTTTTCTGGTGGTTTTGATCTTTTAGCTTGGCAAAAACAAGGGACTCTCTGAACTCTTAGCAAAAGTTAGAGAGACACTGTTTTTGGACGAGAAACAGGTTGTTTTACCGTCTTTTTTGCAGTGCCAGCTTCCCTATTTGAAATAAGCGGCATGTTGTTTTCTTTCTGGTAACGCTGTCTTCTTGCTGTCTTCCCACATGCAGCTCCGTGCCTTGCTGTCTCAAGCAAAAAGATTGTGAAGACGAGGACAAAAACCCGCTGGGGACTCCAAGCACCCGCTGCTGAGCTGGGAGAGGGAAATACGAAGAAAGTAATTCGGGCGGAGTTTATGAATGAAGGCAGAAATTAAATAAAGGCAGACCGAGGTAAGATTTCCACAAGGTAATATTTCCACTGAACTAACTCTCGGAGGGAGGAGCAGGAGCATCGTGTGAGATTCCCCACCGTCCCCATTTGGGTTTTGGTTTTTTTTTTTTCCTGCGACCAAAGCGCTTGTGTTTTGCCACCTCACCAGGTTGTTTAATCAACAGGGACTGTGATAACCTCCAGAATTTTATAGCCATTAACAAATCCATTAAATCTCATCGGATTAGCTTTATGGCCACTAAAAGGTAGCTCACCTTCCTCATGTCTGAGTTTAAGAGGTACCTCACACACGGTTGTTTGGCAGTCCTGTGTGAAAGGGGTGCGGACTCGCAATATAGACCTCAAATTCCCCTTGTTCTCAGATGCTCTGCCAACGTATTACAAGGGTGCAAATACCCTGCAAGGCTGTAGGTCCTCAAACAGAAGTTCTTGCCGCAGGCTCTGGGGACAAACCCTGCCCTCCCTGAGACCCTTCAGCTCTCAGGTGGGAGCTCCTGCCCCAGGGTCTGAGCCCAAACGCTCTGGAAACTCGCACAAGCTCTTTGCCAAGCCCCCAGACAGGCAGCAGGTGCCCAAGACAAAAGTCTCCCCGGCTCTACCAGAGACCCAGCGCCCCGGACAGGGGCAGGTTCGGCTCCCACCGTGTCCCTGAGACATCTCAGGTCTCTGGGAGCATCCCCAGCTGACCCCTGTTCCCTCAGTCACCCCACAGGGTCGGCCACGGAGCTGCCCTGGCTATCGACCCAGTTGTTACGTCCTTTGGAGCCGCTTCAGATTTGCCTTGTGGTTCTGTCTTTCTTCTTTTTAATGGGAACACGTATGGGTTTTGCAATAAGCCCCTGTGCAATATTTCTGGTTTGCATCAAATTTTGATTTGCTCTCCTGATGAGAGGCTTTCAGGAAAGTGTTTTGTTATTCTTGCTGAGGCAGATTTCAGCTTGCTGTTACCTAAAGCCATCTACCCTGTCATGGCATCAGGCAGAAACAAATCAGCCTTAATTTCACTCATTTTAGGTTTCAGTCCCTTGCCGTCGAATATACTTTTACGTATAAAAATATTGATTCCTGAAGTATATCACATGCAATATATATGTGTGCGTTTTATACTTTATATAAATACATGGGGTTTTATATATATATACACACATATACATATATATATCTCCCTTTTTCCCCCCTGCTGCAGTTGTTATGGTTGTACTGCGTTTGCAGGATTGTACCTTGTCACACCGGCCCCCCGGGCAGAGTAAACGTCCATGAACTATCCACCCTCCCGGAAGGGCTGACCTGTGCTCTCTGCACTGAAAAGCAGCTCCTGCCTTTCTTGCTGTGTCCTCCCTGGCCCAGTGCTTTTTCTTTTTTAACCCCAAATAATTTTTCAAAGCAGCCTCCTGGCCGGGAGTGCTGAGTGCTGGCCTTCGTGAGGGCTGGCTGGGATGCAGAGACCCAGGCTTGACCCCATCTCTGGTCCTCAGGCCAAGCTGGGCCCATCTTTGGGTGAATTCATTTCAGGCTGAACTTTGTGTGAACCTGGGCCCGA
This sequence comes from Pelecanus crispus, assembly GCF_030463565.1. Classification (NCBI taxonomy): domain Eukaryota; kingdom Metazoa; phylum Chordata; class Aves; order Pelecaniformes; family Pelecanidae; genus Pelecanus; species Pelecanus crispus. The sequence goes on along the minus strand of NC_134660.1, from coordinate 1,243,480 downwards.
GGGGAAGGGAACCCGGCAGAGCAAGGCTGACGGAGGCAAGTTCTGAGCAAACCCATCAGCCTGAGTAAATATTGAACAAGTCCATGTGAAGGCTGGGGTTGAAATGGAGCTGTCAGACCAGTGTAAACTGAAAGGATAGGTGAGGCCTCTGAAGAGCAAGGAAACATTTTGTACACTCACTTCTGCAATTGTTCCTTCCACCCAAGCCCTTTGCCCCAGACCTCATTTCACCTGCCTAAGAGGCTGAAGCAACCCTGAAGCTGACTGGCACTGAAATATCTGTGTTGGTGGAAGCGAATGGCTGGGGGGCAGAGGGGCGAGCAAGGGGACAGCACCGTGGGGTGGCCCTTTCAGCGTAACGAGCCGGGAGCATTTTACAGCTGGGGTCGCACATGGGACAGCAGATCGGAGGTCCCCCACCTTAAATCCAGGTGGCCTATGCAGCATCAATCCTGAAAAATAAATATACTCTATATTTGATACAAATACAAGTGCAATACATTGTCTGTAAATATATATAATCCAAATAAACACACATACGCCTGGCTCCCAGAACCTAGCCCGACCGTGCTGCCGGGGCTGTGGGGCCGGGGAAGTCCCCGGAGCCGGGGAAGGGCCGTCGGGTGTGCGAGCTCTCCTGCCCCGTGGGGATCTGGGGGCCGCTGCACTCACCCAGCGCTTCCCACGGCTGCAGGGCTTTTGCCTGGTTCTCCAGGGATTTTAGTGACACCTAAAAATGCATTCATGTCAAAACGTTGAGAAAACTTAGCAGGCATGAAAATCCCTCCTGGTTTACCCGACTTAGGGTGTATCAACTCCCTCGGCAGCATTAGTGCGTAAGCAGGTGCACGGGCACCTTGCTGCCTTGGGGGCACTCGTGGAAGACAGATCAAACTCTGTTTCAGTTCTGACTCGCTCGCTGGGTGATGAAAATATCTCACCCTTGTCCTGCTCTGGTTTTGCTGAGAGCTGGGCAAGAGGTGGCCCCGACTAATTTCTTTGTGTGAAATGAGTTTGGAGAAACCCAGAAGGCTTCCTCCCCTCTTCTCCTCCACTTCAAGGCATCAAAGGCTTTTAGGGGCCGGCAATGGCCCAACCCCGCCACAGCAGAGTCACTGAGAGGAGGTTTTGTCCCCAGACAGAGACCCCCGGGAAGGCTTCACACCTTCAGTGCAAAGAGGCTCCGGGAGCAGAGTTAATAGCAGCCAGCAAAGTGGAGTTGAAAGTAAGGAAGTCTTCAGGGTATTATTATTATTATTATTTTTTGATAGAATGTCCTCTTCTGAGATCAAAAGGGCCTCACATTGTGCGAACAAATGCTTTAGGGAGAGGAGAAACATTTCACACCAAGGGGTAAGGAACAGATGGCCCTGGAGTAGCCGCCACGCCAGGCCAGAGCGCCGGCGCGCTCCTCGGGGCTCTGCGCTGGGAGCAGAGCCAGAGGAGAGGGGCTCCGGGTGTCCCTGCCCCGTCCCCTCCTCCCACAGGGGGACAACAGCTCCAACACGGCGACTGCCATTAATAATTTACACGGTTATGTGTCTTTAACTGGGAATTTCCCCTTCCTTTGGGATATTAAAAGAATAAATCTCCATTAAGACGTGGCTTTGTGTGTGAGTGTACAGGGGGACTTGGCTAATTTTCTTCCTCATGAAAAATGCAGTACCAGGGACGCACAGAGAGACACACACGGAGATATGGGAATGTATCGGATTAGAAATAGCCACATCGTCCTGTATCATTTATATAAAACAAAGGAGCGTGTGTAGACCTCATATTTGTGACGAGGTCCGACTATGGCGCCAGGGCCAGGTGTCGATAGGGACTTCTGCACGCGGGCCTGCGGGGACTCGCATGTGCCTCTCCCCGCGTAGTCTGCGCCGACAGACTGTGGCGAGGAGCACGCGCTCGTGTCCCGTATGGATACGTAGGTACCTGCGTGGGTACTGAAGTACCGGTGCCCGCTCTTTATCTGCTGCTCGGGGTGTGGGGCGGACACGGGTGTCCCTCACCGCTTCGCAGGAGCATCTGTCACCGGCCGAGGGACCCCCAGCCGCGGTGTCCTGGCGTGGCCTTTCCAGCGGGCTCCTGCTTCACAGCAGTGGGTTTCGGGCTCTTGAGACAAAAGGGAGCGTGAGAAACTTGGAGGGAGAGCCGGGGGGGGAAGAGATTAGCTGCTTGCGGCGATCGTTGTTAGAGAAACACGGCTGGGCAGCGAGGGGGCAGAGGGAATGGGCTGCGGGGGAGCCCGGAGGGGGTCCCATATGTAAGGGCGCATCGGCACCGGCCCTGCGGACTCTTCCGGAGCCTGCCTTTGAGTTTCAAATGGGAGCCGGGAGCCTTTGTTGTGCCCGACACCCTGACACGGCCGTGCCCTCCTTTTTGTGCCGGCCTTTCCGCTCCTACGGGGCCGCCGGCCGGGCGCTGCCCGCCTCACCTGGCAGCGAGGGGCTGAGCAGGGCCGGAGCGGGGCCCGGGGACAACAGCGGGGGCGAAAATGGGCTCGGCGGGACCCCACAACGCCCTGCTCCGTCGGGACGGCGCGACCCGGCCCGCTCCCAGCAAGCCTTCGGTCGCGCCGCTCCAGCGCCAGGCCCGGCCAGGCTGGCTCACACCCAACAGGTTATAAAGTCACTCTGGCCGCCTGCGCTTCTTTCCCCCCGCCCCCTCCTCATGTTTTGCAAACTGCTAGTGTAACAAAAGCCTCTTTTCACCTTTTCCCCCTCTTTTTTTTTTTTTTCCTTATCTCTGAGCTAATTGGACACTCAGAAATCTTTTCTTTCGAGCCAGAGAGGTGTATGAGAGGGGGGAAGATTGTACCGCCGGGGAAGAGCGATGCTCTGCCGCCCGGGGACCCCGGAGGAGCCGGGCTGCGGGCAGGGTGCGGGGCCCGGCTGCCGCCGCAGCAGGTACTTCGCTCGTTCCTCGCCCCGCTCACGCCCCCACCGAAAAGGTTTGCAAATTTGCCGAAGCCAGAACAATAGTTTCTCCTGGCAGCCCCTCTGTTTACTTGTTTAGAAATCCCAGAGGCGTTTCGAGGTAAAAAGGTCAGAGCTATCCCCGGGCTCGCCGCCTCCCCCCTCCCCGCCCGGCCCCCCCGGGCCGCGGGCTCCATCCCCCTGCGAACGGGTCTCTGTGTCACTTATACTGTGGAAAAGACACTTCCAGGTGCCGCCTCGGGAAGCTGAAGGGAGGAAACTAAAGCGACGCTTCGTATTGGTTTTGAGGTGGATCGGCCTCACGGAATGTTCCGTATAAACGAGAAACTCGCTTTGCCCCCCGCCCGGACCCCGGGTCCGTTCCAGTCCACGTCTCTGCCTCGGTAACGCGGGTCTGCTGCCGTGCCGGGACGCTCGCACGGAGGGGGAGGAGGATGAGGATGATTTTCTGCTCTCATCAGGCCTCGTTGAGCTGTAAAATACCCCCGCGTGGGGAGCTCCGCTCCCGTCCGGGAGATTTGCTTGGAACGGCCCCGGGGCGGCGGCGAGCGCCGGGCCCGCTCCTGCCGCTGCCGGTGCCCAGAGGGGGGGCGCAGGGTACCCGCAGGAGGCGGGGGCGGGCGGGCTGTTCGGGAGCCTGGGCAGCAGCCGCAGACCTTTTCCTTCCTCCTCCTCCCTCCGCCGCCCCGTGTCGCGCCTTTCCCTGGACGGGAGAGATTTCCATTTCGCCTAGAGTGGAGAGGACTTGCGTGTGGAAAAAAGTAAACTTTATTAGGCTGAGGTAGTTTCATTTCGACATACAGAGTACGGGGAAGGGGGTGGAGGGGAAATGGGAGACTCCGATTTAAGAAACCGCTAGGTTTTTTTCTCGATAACGTTTTTTTTTCTCTTTAAAACAATCTTTTAACAAAAGTTGCCGTGGTTTCCAGTTCGGCCTACCCTAAAGTTTCTCGTGGGGAAGGGAAACAATTTAGCCATGGTTAAATCGTGTTTTTCTCGGACTCCGATAAGCCTAAGAGGGCGGGGGCACAAGGAACCGTGCAGTGGCTCCAAGACTTCAGGCTACGGAGCCGTACAATAAATAGCAGCCAGTGCAGCAGCGCCGGGGGAGCCAAGCCCCGCGGCCCCCCCGCAGCCTTGTTCCCCTCCACCTTCACACCTCCTACGACACTGACCGTTGCCCGAAGTCCCCCGAGGTCAGCCTTCGCCTCGTCCCCTTGTCCCCGACAGCACAACCCGCCCTCCCCCAGGACCAGCAGCGGTCGTAGTCGCGGAGCGTGTAGAAAAAACCCTGTAAAGAGCTCATAGTGCAAAATGGTGGCGGAGGAGCTGCGGTTTCGCTCGGTGTTAGTTCGGGTCTTTGCAGAGGCCTCCAGCATCCTGGGCACCTCAGGTCTCGGCCCGAGATATACACGCAGGAAATCAAAGGGAAAGAAAAAAAAAATACCCCAAACTTTTTTTTTTACAATATCGCGGGGAGGAATAATACATCAAACGTAGGATTCTTGCAGGCAAAAGTCGTTGTGCACATTTTTAAAGCGGGGGAGAACTAAATTCGTTTTACAGTTTCTGTGGGTGAAAGTGCAGTTCCTATAGGGGAGGGAGACGGGAGAGGGAGAAACGTCCCTGAGACAAACGCCTATCGCGAGGGGTGTACGAGGCCACGGCCGCTCCTTTGCAGTCCCGTGTTTTACAGAGGGTCTATAAATTAAGAGAGAGAAACGCGAGCGGGAGGATCGGTACCACAGGCGTGGAGGCGGCCGGAGCCGGCGGGGCTGCTCGGAGGGAAGCGTGGCCTTGTGCTCCCGCGCCTGTGTGCGGACGGGGCTGTGCGTGGGGTGCGTGTTCGTGCCTGTGTGTCTGTCGGGGTCTGCAGGGAGCAGCTGCCCGCCGAGGGCAGCCCCGGGCTGGTCCCTGTGCCCCTGCGGGGACGCGTTTCAGGAAGACACGGAGCTGGGGGAGGCCTCAGGTGAGGTGCAGTTGGACTGGTCCGAGGCTTCGCTCGCTTCCTTCGCAGACCTGGAGGCAGCGGCCGGGGCGAGACCTTCCTTTTCCCTCTTCTTCTGCTTCATCCGCCTGTTCTGGAACCAGATCTTGACCTGGGTTTCGTTGAGCTCCAGGGTAGCGGCGATCTCCACCCTCCGGGCCCGGGTGAGGTACTTGTTAAAGTGAAACTCCTTCTCCAGCTCCGTCAGCTGCTTGGTGGTGAAGTTGGTGCGGATGGCGTTGGGCTGGCCCAGCAGCCCGTACTCCGACACTTTGGCTGTTAACGAGCAAACACCAACAGGGCAGGAGCAGCCAGAGCAATCCCCTCGCTGGGGCGTGGGGGGGGGGCTGTGGGTGCGGGCTCTCCCCCGCTCCGCTCCCCCGCTCTCCGGGCGAGCGGTCCCGCCACCGCCCGGGGCTTCCTGCTCCCGCCCGGACCCTCGGCGACCCCCGGCTGCCCAGCCCCGGGGTGCAAGCTGGGGGGCCAGGCCACCCCTGCAGCGCTGCCCCCCCTCCCCTGCAACCATCGCCCCCGGGTCCCTGCAGACTGCCGTGAAACGTGAACGTGCGTGGGAAGGCGAGGAAGGGGAGGGCGAGGGTGATGATGGGGGGAGGAGGGAAGATCGTGATTTAAGGAAGATTGTGGAGAAGGAAGTTGAACAATGGGGGAGATGGAAGCCACGGCTGTGGCAGAAGCAGGAAGCCCGCAGCGTTTCCTATTCCGAGCTGGACTCGGATCGCATCGGGCCTGCGGGAAACGGAGCTCGGGGACCCTCCGTCAGATGCGTCTGGAAAACCTCTAGCTGGCTTTGCCTCAGCGCCGAGCTGGTGGTTAAAAACACCCAGCAAAGCCCCCGAGCAAACCAAACCCGCGTTGCCCTGGAAGGCCAGCCCGGTGAGCTCGGGTACCAGCCCCGGGGAAGGCAGCCTTCCCCTGCGGGGTGGGCAGCTGCCCCCCGCCTCCCTCCTCCCCGGGCGGGGAGCAGCCTCGCCCGGCCCTGCGCCCCCCGACTCACCTGTCTTGGGCGGGTTCCTCTTCACTTTCATCCAGTCGAAGGTCTGCGTGGCGCCGGCCTTGGGGCACGGCCCGGAGGGGCACGCAGGGTCTTTGTCCTCGTTTAAGGCAGGCGAGGGGTTGCCGTAACCGCCGGGCAAGTAGCTGGGCTGCTCCTGCCCGTAAAGGTGTTGCTGCTGGTACTGCCCCGCCGCCGCCCCCGCCCCGCAGTAGCCCTCGGCTAAGGAGCCGAGGCTGGAAGCCGCGCTGGCCGGGTAGCCGGCCGCCTGGAAGTACACACCGTCCGCGTCCTGCTGGCCGAGGTAGAGCTGGTGGTGCCCGTAGCCGGGGCTGCAGGTTTGGGCTGGGTACCCGGCGGCGGGGGCAGCCCCCGCGAAGGGGCTGGGGCGCCCGGAGGAGGGAGGGTGGTAGCCGGGGCTCTGCGGGGGGAGGTGGGCGGCCGCGGCCGCGCTCCCTCCCGCGCCAAAGCGCCCGTCCCCGTTCAAAGTGTCACTGGCGGGGCTACCTGAGCAGGAGGGGAAGGAAGGGGAGCTTTGCTCTAAATGGTGGTAGGCGCCCGTCCCACGGTTACAAATTGCATACTCTAAGAAGGAGTTCATCCTAGTATTGTCCATCTGCCACTGATGGAGGAGGGTCAGCCTGTTTTGGGGGGGATTCCGCCTGCCCTACAACCTTTAGATAGTATGTCAAAGCTGTAAAACTTCCTTCCATGCCTCGCTGGCCCTCGAACCCCGCAGCCTTCGGCGGGGCCGGGGTGGGGGCAGGGGGAGGCGGCCACGTGGTCCGCCCCAGCCCAATGAGCGAGGGGCTCCTGAAGTTTGTCCCATCTCCGAGCTCATCCATCAGGGCCCTGACATTTGCATGACAAAGGGGTTTCAATCAAACCCTGCCCATCAATCTGATAACAACACGAATACGTCAAAATCTTTCCTCAAAGACTTTAAAAGAGAGGAGGGAGGTGGGGTGCGGGGAGGTGGAGGGGCAGAGGGGCTGGGGGAAGAATTAGAATTACCCACCACTGTTTTAAGTGCTAAAAAGGCCCCCGAGTTACGCGATTAGCCCATTTCGGCAGAACTTCCCCTTGGCCCGACTTAAAAAGAAGGTTTTCCCCAAGCCCAGCTCCATGGGAGAAAAAGACAGAGGGAGAAGAGGTAGGGCGGTGTGCCTGCTCTTCCCCCACGCACAAAGGGATGCTCTTTGCTTCGTTTCGAAACTTTTCCCTCGAAAGTGGCTTGAACACGTTTGGCGTTTTCTGGGCTGAGGAGTCCAATAAAAGCGCCTAAGAAAAACAGGCTCCGTGCGTTTTAATTCTGCCACACGGGCTTTGTGTCTAGGGCCAGTGTGGGTAAAAGCAATGTAATTAAATCAATATTCTAATGAGGCGATGAAATAAAGTTAGGAAGACAGAATGTCTTTTGTCGGAGAAATACCATGCCCAGCTTAGCAGTTGGAGGAACGGAACTAGAAATGATCCGTGTGTCCGCCTGCCTATCTTTCTGTCCACCCACCCACCCGTGCACCTACCCATCTGCACGTTTACTACTGAAAGCAGGAGATGTTCTGAGGGCTTTAACCGCTGCTGGGACTTTAAGCTCTGCTTTTCCATGGCAAAGCTGGTTTGGTCTTTCCCCGAATCTGTGGTCAGGCTGGAGCTTTCCCCTGGCAGAGTCCAGCTGATGAGTAGGTGGAAAGACACTGAATCAGGGCGGCCACTCCACTGCTCACAGAATGGAAACATAGGTAGGCAACGTTTATTTACTCGTTAGCAGAAAGGAGACAAGAGCACCCAACAATATGACGCCCACAGTCATTTGTTACTTGTCAGGATATTTACTGGTTATTCAGCCTCTAAGGAGAACCAGGAGGGCTCTTTTTTTTTTTTCCCCCCCAGGCCAAAAGTTCACTTTGAAAGGCAGAAACACGTCCTTAGTTGGTAGGTTTGGCTGATGCAACCCGTTGGGGTAAGAAGCTGCAACGCCGGCAGCCGTGGCATCAACCTTCCTCCCTTCTTTAAACCCCCCCGAGAGAAAACGCGAGGCTTAGCCAGTTCCAACTCTCGTCCTTCAATAAAAAGAATAAGGAGAAAACTACTTCCAGAGCCGCGTGCCTATTTATTCATTTATTCTGCCGACTTTGCTGATGCTGAGATATTCAAGAAGAAAACCTTTTCGGTTACAATGTTCTCTGAAACTCGCTACCTCCTTTTTTTTTTTTTTTTTTTTTTTTTTTTTTTTTTTTGCATAAAACAACCGAAAGTGATTATAAAGATTCAAAGCAACTCTCATGTCATTCCCCTCGCAAGAGAAACCGGTTTCTAATTTGATTCCAGGAGTGCTTTTTATATTATGTTGCACTCGCGTTTAAATTGAATGCATTATATTTAAACGATGCTTACAATGGATGATTTATGGGTGTAAAATGAAAAAAGAAAAGGATAGATGTTTATTTCGTCCTTGAATCAATTGTTTCGTATTGTCTGATAATTTTCCACCGTGATCTCAACTCCACTGTTACATTAAGGGGATGCTTTATGTCATTAAAATGCAGCTGTCTTCTGGAGTTTGGGAATTAGCTCCGAGAGAGCTCCCTGCTGCGGGGCGGCGGGGGGAGCTTTGCTGTGCAGCTCAGCGCAGCGAGGGCCAAACCGAAGCCTGGACCCGAGGCGGCTCTGCGGTGAAGGCACAGAGTTGCTCTGGTTGATGGAAAAAATCGGATAGGACGGGATCAAAGTTTTGGCCGCGAAAGGCAGCAAACATCCCGAGCCGAGCAGGGGGTGAGATGAGGTCCTCGGGCTGCCGGGAGCCCCTCCAGCCCCGGCTTGCGGGGGCCAGGGACGGTGCTGGTGTGGGAGAGGGAAGATGGAGCCGGGGAGGCGGCGTGCGGAGCCGGAGTCACTTTGGCAAAGGCTTTTTTTGTCCCTCTCTTGAGGCAACTGTCAGACGGCGAAGGATGGGGTGTCGGAGCCGATCTCCTCCCAAAAAGGGGCCGCTGCCCTCCCGCTCCTCCCCGCCCCGGGCACCGGGGGGCCGCTCGCCATCTGCTCCTCCCCGCCGCCTGCCCAGGCCCCCACCCTCACCTGCCGGCAAAGCGCCGGGCAGATTTCGGGGGGCGGCGGCACGGAGGGTGCTGGGCTCCCCCCCGCCTGGGGCCGGCGCCCCCGGGGCTCCGCTCCGCACCCCTTCCCGGCGCTGCCCGGCCGACGGCCCGGGGCAGGGGAGCGGGGCAGCTCCGCGCCAGCCCCCGCTGCCCTCCGGCTCCCGCTTGCTTCCCCAAAGGGACACGGTCTTCCCAAAACGCATGGCTTGTGGCGGCTGCGCGGGATTTTCGAAAGCCGCAGCGTCACCGTGCACGCCGGCACACTGGGAATCGCTTAGGAATGGCTTTTCCAAATTTCCTTCTTAGCCCCTCGCCCTGGATCCGATATCAAGTTACCGCAGTTACTGTTACTGCGTTTAATTCCCCTTCTGGGGAAGGTGTGAGACCCGGTGTCGATACAGACCTTCGTAACCTGCAGGAGAAAGAAATGTCAGATTATTGTTAGCAACCAGTCGCCGGGTGAGCCTCCTTCTACCACTTACACATTTACTGCTCCAAAACCTCCCTTATGGGGGCTTGAGAGCGGGAGAGCGATCGAAGAAAAGGTGTAGGCGGAGATTCTCAAATTATCAGAGCTCTGTCCTACCCCCTCCCCGAATAGTTACTTAGCCTTTCATTATATTTATTACTTGTTTTTCACTTAAGTATTGAGGAAGGCAGTAATTATTCCTACCCCCTGAATCACAGAAGGCACCGTTTTGGGGATGCTGCCGTCTTTCACTCAACAGGATTAAAATAAAATATCTGGAGATGGATGAGGAGAGAGGCTGAGCGGGGGATTTTTAGCTCTTTGATTCCTGGAAAAAGGAACTGTGCTGTCCAGCCCGCTGGTCCGGGGAGTCAAAGGGAATCTCCTCCTTGCCTGATGGTCCAGGTTTCTCGCACGGCACCGGGCGGGACTCAGCAGGGCTGCTCCCCGACCCCCAAGAGCTGCTGCCCTGCTCCCCGAGAGCTGCTGTCCTGCCCCGACCCCCAAGAGCTGCTCCCCGCTCCCCGAGAGCTGCTGTCCTGCCCCGACCCCCAAGAGCTGCTCCCCGACCCCCAAGAGCTGCTGCCCTGCTCCCTGAGAGCTGCTGTCCTGCCCCGACCCCCAAGAGCTGCTCCCCGCTCCCCGGGAGCTGCTGTCCTGCCCCGACCCCCAAGAGCTGCTCCCCGACCCCCAAGAGCTGCTCCCCGACCCCCAAGAGCTGCTGCCCTGCTCCCCGAGAGCTGCTGTCCTGCCCCGACCCCCAAGAGCTGCTGCCCTGCTCCCTGAGAGCTGCTGTCCTGCCCCGACCCCCAAGAGCTGCTCCCCGACCCCCAAGAGCTGCTGCCCTGCTCCCTGAGAGCTGCTGTCCTGCCCCGACCCCCAAGAGCTGCTCCCCGCTCCCCGGGAGCCGCTGTCCTGCCCCGACCCCCAAGAGCTGCTCCCCGACCCCCAAGAGCTGCTCCCCGACCCCCAAGAGCTGCTGCCCTGCTCCCCGAGAGCTGCTGTCCTGCCCCGACCCCCAAGAGCTGCTGCCCTGCTCCCTGAGAGCTGCTGTCCTGCCCCGACCCCCAAGAGCTGCTCCCCGACCCCCAAGAGCTGCTGCCCTGCTCCCTGAGAGCTGCTGTCCTGCCCCGACCCCCAAGAGCTGCTCCCCGACCCCCAAGAGCTGCTGCCCTGCTCCCTGAGAGCTGCTGTCCTGCCCCGACCCCCAAGAGCTGCTCCCCGCTCCCCGGGAGCTGCTGTCCTGCCCCGACCCCCAAGAGCTGCTCCCCGACCCCCAAGAGCTGCTGTCCTGCCCCGACCCCCAAGAGCTGCTCCCCGACCCCCAAGAGCTGCTGCCCTGCTCCCCGAGAGCTGCTGTCCTGCCCCGACCCCCAAGAGCTGCTGCCCTGCTCCCTGAGAGCTGCTGTCCTGCCCCGACCCCCAAGAGCTGCTCCCCGACCCCCAAGAGCTGCTCCCCGACCCCCAAGAGCTGCTGCCCTGCTCCCTGAGAGCTGCTGTCCTGCCCCGACCCCCAAGAGCTGCTCCCCGACCCCCAAGAGCTGCTGCCCTGCTCCCCGGGAGCCGCTGTCCTGCCCCGACCCCCAAGAGCTGCTCCCTGCTCCCCGAGAGCTGCTGTCCTGCCCCGACCCCCAAGAGCTGCTCCCCGACCCCCAAGAGCTGCTCCCCGCTCCCCGGGAGCCGCTGTCCTGCCCCGACCCCCAAGAGCTGCTGCCCTGCTCCCCGAGAGCTGCTGTCCTGCCCCGACCCCCAAGAGCTGCTCCCCGACCCCCAAGAGCTGCTCCCCGCTCCCCGGGAGCCGCTGTCCTGCCCCGACCCCCAAGAGCTGCTCCCTGCTCCCCGAGAGCTGCTGCGGCCTCAAGCGCTTCGGGAGCCCAGCCCCGGGCTCTGCTGGACGAGCAGATAAGGCATGAGGAGGCCATCAGCAGAATCGGGGGGCCTCCCATGCCCCCCGAAGGCGTGCCGTGCCCTGGGCCCCTCCATCCACCCCGGGGCAGGGGGTCTCGGTGTGGCAAAGCCCGGGGCTCGCTGTCCCGCGTGGAAGCACACCCACACCCCCCACTATTACATTGGCAGGGGGCGGCTTTTGCCCGCCCAGGGAAGACCGCGCCTTTTGTCTCAAACCGATGAAGACATCTTACTAAAATAAACCTTTTCTTGGGAGCAGTTTCTCCCTTTTAGCGGGGTGAAGCGGCTCCACGAAACTCGGGGCTACAGCAGCCGGGGCGGGGGGGGATCGAGGGGAGATTTCGCCCTTTACCCGAGACAGACCGGGGAGTTTTCCTTCCAGGCGACACAGAAGGAATGAGGCATTTCCAAAGGCTCCGGAGAGCTCAGAGTCTTCAGATGCTTCGTTTTGGAGTTAAATATAACTCTCTGCGGAGAAAGTTTGTGTCGCGCATAAGAAGTGTCAGCTCTGGCTCCTGGCGGGGTGATTTATAAGAAGCGCTGCTGACGCTGGGGGTGCGTGTTTGGCTGCGGGCTTCGGTATCACCAAAAAGAACTTGTCCCTAGAAATCGTCAGGGAAATTTATAGCCCCGGCATGTGTCTTGGTTAGATCATAGCCTGCTAAAGCTATATTTGGGGCTGAAAACTGAAGATGGAACATAAAATAGTATATGGAAAAATGCTTCAGGGTTTGGGAGTCCAAAGAAACGCAGAAGGAATCCTTTTAATGAGTTACAAGCACCGGGCTGTCTCCGAGCCGCAGAATAAATAGGAGACAATTAAGATAAGATATAATAACTCTTGTCTGCCGCCCCCGGGAGCGGGGCGGGCGCAGCGGCGGGGCCGGCCGGTCCGTGGCCTCCCCGCGGGGGCCGGCTCGGCCTGGGGACCGGCTCCGGGACCGGCTCCGGGACCGGCTCCGGCGCGACGTCGTGGGGCTCCCTGGGCGGGGACGGCCGCAGGTGCTCAGCATCCCCCGGAGGGGACGGGAGCCTTCTTAGCCAGGGAGAGGGACATGGTTTGTGTTCTCGGTCTCCTGACCAACACTTTTGAGTGGAAGATTTGGGTGAGAAATGCCTCTTTCGGTATTTTTTCCTTCTCGGGGTGGCGCAAACCTCTCAAATCCCGCCTCCTCCTGCGCCAAAAGATCAAATTCCTCCCGCGACGGCCCTGGGGAACCTGTCCCGCTCCCTGGTGCATCGCTGCGGCGGTCTCCGTGCGGTGCCCAGGGCAGAGCTGCGGCGGCTCCAAGCCGGGGCCGCACCGGCGAGGTTCGCTGCAGCCCCGCTCCCCGGGGAGGGGGCCGAGGAGCCGGCGGTGCCCGCCGCTCCCGGGGGCAGCCGAGCCCCTCCGCAGCGGGCAGAGCCACGGGCTCCCCAGCCCGGCGGAGCCCCGCTCCGGGCGGCCCTTGCCGGCCCCCGGGACAGCTCGGCGAGCCCGAGGGAGCCTTGCCGGGCCCGGCTGGGCCTGGCTCCGGGCAGCCCCGGGGGGGTGCGGGGCCGGGACTGAGCCCCAGGGGTCCCAAAGCACCAGATCCAGCACCTGGCAGGCCCGGCGCCGGCCAGCTCCACCTGAACCCGCCCTTTAATAAGTGCACGCACTTATTAACACCTTCATCAAGGTTGCTAATATTAGTAGGTCGGCTCTACTGGTATCAACCGGCGTTAAACAGTATCCCGCTGGGGCTGAGGGCGACATCCGCCTGGCCGAACGGAGCGATTCTTAAGTTTCTCCGAACCCTACGCTCTGTATTTTCCCCTTTACTGAAGACAGAGAGGGAAAAAAAAAGAAAAAAGAGGCGAAGCTGGGAGAGATGCGGGAGGTGCCGGGATGGCGAGCAGAAGGAGGTCCCCTCTCCCAGCTCCTTCCTTTGGTGGTGCTGGAGCATCGGGAGCGTTCCTCGAGCGCCGGGCGTGCGGGACTGGGGTGCGGTTAAGCGCTGGCAAAGGATGCTACAGCTCAGCTGAGACAAGGTGTTCCCGGAGGGCCGGAGCCTGGCACCGGCGGCTCAGGAGGAAGGTCGGGGTGATTCCCGGGAGAAGTTAGCTCTTCCCATCGCACACATCAAAGGCTCAGCTCCTGCCTCGCTGTCCCGCCCGCCTTCCCTTCGCAGAAGGTTTTCCTCCCGGAGCCTTTCCCTGGCTCGAACGGGTTGGTTCAACATCTTCAGGGCTTCGAGTAGCTCTTTAGCAAACACATCCCCAGACTAGATCAGCACAAGATAAATATTACTTTAGCATCCCCACAACACGTGCGAGCGTGTCTCGTTTGCATATTTCTAGGTTAATAATCGTGAGGCAATTGCAGTGTTTTGACAACGATCAAGAGCTGAATACGCTTAATATGCTTAATATATGCCCTCCAGTTGCACAGAACAGAAGGGCAGGGTTGCAAATATGCATTCCCCGTTTGTTTGACATTTTGAAGAAGGTAAAGAATGGCTGAACTAATGGCGAAATCTTACAGTCATTCAATAATTTAGATTTTATTGAATATTCCCCTTCTTTCCTCCGACATTTCAGTCTTGCTAATTAGGACAAATAAGAAGGGGCCTGCTGTTAGCAAGGATAATAACTGGCGAGGTTCCATTTATTAAGTCACTTTCTGTGGGTGTAGAATTGATCTGTGGCTGTGACTGGCATGCTTTCCAGACCCGCAGCAACTTTGAGAAGTCATTATGATCTGCAGAAGGGCCCTTGTTAGAGATCTGTATTGATAAGGTGTCAGGGTTTGCGTTGGGGGGTTCCTGGAAACCCCCTCCCCGCCCCGCCCCACCCCGTGCAGGGGGGCCCGCAGAGGCCGGGGTCCCTCCTGTCCCCTCCCCTCCGCCTCTCCCTTCCCCTCCTCCCTTCCCCACGGGAAGGGCGTGTGTGTCTGTGGAAATCCGCTGCACGGGCGACTTGCAGGGAGCTCTATCTAGGTGCACATATCTTTAAGTTGAATAAGAAGCTCCCTTCTCTTGGGAGGCAAAGAGGAACCCGAACGGCGCGGGGCGGCCCCGGGGCTGGGCAGGGCTGAGAGGCCCCGGGACCGGGCAGGGCTGAGAGGCCCCGGGACCGGGCAGGGCGGAGAGGCCCCGGGACCGGGCAGGGCTGAGCGGCCCCGGGGACCCGGCAAGGTTGAGAGGCCCCGGGGACCGGGCAGGACTGAGAAGCCCTGGGGACCGGGCAGGGTGGAGCGGCCCCGGGACGGGGCAGGGCTCAGAGGCCCTGGGGACCGGGCAGGGTGGAGAGGCCCCGGGGACCGGGCAGGGCTCAGAGGCCCCGGGGACCGGGCAGGGCTCAGAGGCTCCGGGACCGGGCAGGGCTCAGAGGCCCCGGGGACCGGGCAGGGCTCAGAGGCTCCGGGACCGGGCAGGGCTCAGAGGCCCCGGGGACCGGGCAGGGTGGAGCGGCCCCGGGGACCGGGCAGGGTGGAGAGGCCCCGGGGACCGGGCAGGGTGGAGCGGCCCCGGGGACCGGGCAGGGCTCAGAGGCTCCGGGACCGGGCAGGGCTCAGAGGCCCCGGGGACCGGGCAGGGCTCAGAGGCTCCGGGACCGGGCAGGGTGGAGAGGCCCCGGGGACCAGGCAGGGCTCAGAGGCCCCGGGGACCGGGCAGGGCTGAGAGGCCCCGGGGACCGGGCGGGACTGAGAAGCCCCGGGGACCGGGCAGGGCGGAGCGGCCCCGCGGACCCTGCTCGGCGAAGCGGCCCCCGGCTCTGCCGCCCCGGCCCGGGGCTGCCCGGCGGCGCTCGGGGCTCTTGGCGCGGGCCAGCCCCGACCATCTGATTCCCTACTCCTGCCGTCCCCCAACAAGCCTGTATTCAGGATTGCGAGGGGGAGGAGGCGAGAGGGGAAATATGTAAAGCACTGGAACAAATGGCGCTTTGATAGACAACGTCTGGCAGTGCCAACGCTGCCGCTGAGTATGTTCCAGAAGCTGGAGATATTAAATAAACTTAAAGATAATGAATAGCCTTCTGTGGTGCTCGGGCCGTGCCTGGATCGCTCTCCCCCCGCGCGGCGCTGGGACCGCAGGGCCGGGGGGAATGGGCGAGGGCAGCGCGCCGGGGGAGGGCTGCGGTGACCCCCAGGCTGGGCTGCCAAGGCGGCTGGCCCGCAGGCGGTGCGAGCCGGGCGCTAGGCGCTTCCTCGTGTTTATGGGAAGGCGTTAAGTAACGTTCACTTGCCTATTTTAGTTGCAACCTACTTCGATTTTCCATATAAACCTCCTCCTTCCCGGAGCGAGATGCTAGCAGGTTCGAAACGTCTGCTCGTTTGGTAGGGAAAGAGGCTGGCGACATTATTAGGAATAAAAAGGTAGCCGTAAAATCAACCCCCCTTTGTTACCGCGGGAAGAGATAATCCAGATCTGCGCACGGCAATTTCGAAAACATCTGTCGAAGGCTTGCTTTATTTCGTTTTATTTCTTTTTACAGCCCGAAGTAGAAAGCCAGCGCGGCTCTGATGCTCCTAAACCAAAATAAAATACCGGGCGAGCACGCGGGAGTTTCCGGACTCCACGCCTTCCCCGGGGACTCGGGGGGGGCCGGGGCACCCGGGCAAGCTCCGGGCACCGAGACGAGCCCAGCCCTGTGCGGGGGCGGCCCCCGGGCACAGCCCCCGGGCACAGCCCCCGCGGGCCGGAGGAGCCGGGCGGGCGGCCCGGGCTGCGCCTTCCCTCCCTGCCCCCAAAGAGAGGGGCAAGGCCGCCGGCGCGGCTGCTCCGCTCCCCTCCGCCGCTCCCCGCGCCATTTTAAGGCCGCCTCCGCGGGTGTCCCCCCCTCCCGCCCCGGCGGACCCCCCCCCCGAGCTCGCCTTTCCGCGCTACTTTCGCGCAAACCCCGCTTGAACGCCTCCCAAATTTCTGCCGTGTCGGAGGAAGCACCGATGACTTAGCAAAGACGTAATATGATTTATTTTGGGTGTCGCCGCGATTGATTCCTGCGCTGACCCCTTTTCATTCATAAGCCTCCCCACCCCCTCTGCCTCACCCTCCCTCCTTGATATATGAGTTTTGTATTTAAAATTACACGTTGCGAGAAAGCTTTGGTAAAGGGCTCCGCGAGCCGGGACAGAGCAGCACAGGCTGCCGTGGAAGGAGGTCACAGATTGCCGAGGCCGGGCGCTGGTTCGTACGGCTGAAAAAGAGGAGAGGAAAAAAGGAAGGCCTCTTTCGGGCTGATCTCTCGGCCCTCTTTCCCCTGCAGCATTTATTTGCTGACTAAAATGCCGGCACGCACCACCCTCCCAGCGTGGATTTTTTGCGCTTACTCAAAATCTTCCCGTTCCGCTTTTTTTTTTTTTTTTTTTTTTTTTTTTTTTGTGGTCCGGGTCGTTCAAAACGCCGACAATTGCGATACGGCACGCCTGCATTTTCTGCTGCAAGAGATGAGAGAAGGAGGAGTGGGCTGCAGGCAAGAAGCAGCGCTGCGGGCCGCGGGAGGGGGGGATCGCCCCGCGGAATGTGCGGGGGCTGCGCGGAGCGGCCGCGGCCCCGCCGCTGCCTTTGTGCCGCCTTTGTCCGGCCGTTCCCTCGCGGGAGGGGCTCCCACTCACAAAAATATAGCCGCCACTGTTAAAATTGGAAACAAATGTCCTGCTTTGGCTTAGCAAAAAGAAAAAAAAAAAAAAAAAAGCGAATAGAAACCGAGCTCAGGGAAAATGCAGACGGAACTGAATGCAGCAAATGTGTCCGAGTCCCGAAGCCTCTTGAAACCTTAGTTGGGAGCAATTTCTTTTGTCTCCTCTCTCACTGCACACGAGGAGATTACTAGGACGGCGTTACTGCAGAGCAGGAAAGGGGAAGGCGAATGATTTAGCAAATAAATCAGCACATTTTCGAAGGAAATATGTGGCAACACACGTTTCTTGGTTTTATAAAGACATTTATTTACTCTATGAAAATAATATACAATAAATAATTTTCCATTTACTATTAAAGGATTTGAATAAATAGTCTACATCTAAAACTTAAAAAGAGGAACGAAAATTCCTCTGGTTTTTTTTTTTTTAATTTTATTTTATTAAGAAATCTAAAAGTCTCATTCTGATTCCTGAGAAGGTCTCTTGAAGGATTTACAAATGTTTTCTCTTGGGGGCTGACATATCTGATGTGCATGAGAACTATCGGGTGCTTTCTTTAAAATAAATAAGGAAAGAAAATAAAACTATAATTAAATACCTGCCTTTAGCAAAACTCGGGCTGTTCTTTCATGTGAGCCTTCTAGAATAAATACTGGGAGGGTGATTCGGGTCCCACAGTGTGAGGAGCTTTAAAAAAAAGTGTTTGGCGGGCGGGGTGATTGGATGAGAAATGGCTTGGGTTTATTTTGGGGGGTGCCCCCCCCCCCCCCGTTGCAGGAGCTCGGGGGGAGCTGGCGGCGGCTGGGGCTGGCGCAGAAACGGCGGGGCGGGGGGGAGCGGGGGCCGCTATTGGAAATTTAAATGCTGTAAATCTATAGCACAAAGTGCGCTCGTAAAAAAGTCCAGGTCTTCCTCGGAGAAGGGGACGGGGCTCTCCAGGGAGCCCCGGAGGCTGGGGGAGAGCCCCTGCGGGAGCTGCGGGCAGGGCTCCGCCGAGAAGATGCTCAGCTCCGGCAGCAAGGGCGAGTCCCGGCTCCCGGGGAAGGCCGGCTCCGGGGGGCCGCCGGCGGTGGGCTCCCCCGCGGCCGCGGCGAACGGCGGGCTCCCGGGGGGGCCCTCGCTGCCGCCCCCCGCCGCCGCCGGGCTCCGCAAGCCCGAAAGCCGGGCTCTCGGCGGGCTCCTCCGCGGGGTCGCTGCCCTCGTCCGGGTTGGGGTAGGCGAGGTCCCCGTCGGGGGGTTCCTTGTACTGGGTCTGCCTCTTGTGCTTCATCCGGCGGTTCTGGAACCAGACCTTGACTTGCCGCTCGGTGAGGTCGAGCAGAGCCGCGATCTCCACCCGCCGGGGCCTGCAGAGGTATTTGTTGAAGTGAAATTCCTTCTCCAGCTCCAGCAGCTGCGTGTTGGTGTACGCGGTCCGGAGCCTCCTGGAGCCGCTGGTGTCTGCCAGCCCCTGGGGGTCTTAAACAGACAGAAAACCGCGATGCAGGGAGAGGGAGCGGGGGCAACGGAGCTCGGGATCCGCGCCCTCCCTGCGCGGGCAGGGCAGAGCACGAACGGGGCGGGGGGAGCCGCTACGGGGCAAAAGAAATGTTCGATTAAAGTCTTCCCACTGTGGAAGAAGGTTGGAAATCGCTCTCCGGTCCCCGTGCCCCAAGGAGGAGAAAGGATTTTGCTCCCTGGCCTCGCCCTGGAGGGACCTTCCCTCTCTGCCACCCTCGCGGATAAGGGGAATTGCGACCCATTCCTTCCTTTTTTTTTTTTTTTTTTTTTTTTCTTCCTTCCTTTTGCCAGTAGTTTGGGGACGGACGCTGCGGGGCTTTGGTTTCGTGATTCCTGTGTTATCTGGCCAATGAGCTCCGGTGTCCGCCCTTCTCCTGCCCCAGCATTTACCTGGACGGTGCTGCCGAAATCCTGAACCAGCGAATTGTGCCTCAAACATTTTGTCCCGGGGGAAGGAGGGTCCCCGGCCAGGGCTGCTGAGCCCCCCGGCCAAGGGGCGCCTCGGAGAGAGGCTGTGGCTTTATTGGGGGGCCGGCGGAGGATCTGGGGGTGCAGTTATGTTATTTCTCCTTGGGGAGCTGGCTCTCCCCACCGCGCTGGGCGCCGAGCCCTGCTCTCCCCTTCCCACCTCCCCATCCTGCCGGCAGCAGCCCCCGCGCCACCCGCCCGCCTTCCTTTCCCCCCTCCGCTCTTCTTTCGGGTTTTTGTTGGTTTGGGTTGTTTTCTTTTTTTTTTTTTTTTCTTTTTTTCTTCCCCGTAGGCTGTAAAAAAATGCAGGCTGGCAAAGAAAGCCGAGCGAGTGGGGCTGCGGCTCAGCTGCCGGGTCCCCCCGCCGGAGCTGCTCAAGAGCCCGGCTCCCCGGCCCCGCTCCCTCGGTGCTTGCGCAGAAGTTACAGGAATTTGCTGGTTTATTTGCGGGGGGGGGGAGGCAGGAGGACCCCCCCCCCGGCCGTGCACATCGCCGCGGGGTATTCCATTGCGTGACAGAGTTTCGGGGGAGGTGCGGGGCAAAGTCTGGCGGGGAGGGGGGCTGGGGTAGGGCTGCTCCGGCCGGGCGGGGGTTGTTTATTATTCGGATCCTCTCCGATTTCAGCAAACACCCCCTCACCCCCTCATTATACGAACCTGCAGGAGATCCCGCGGCAGGGACCGGCACCGAGGAAGATGATGGGGGGGAAGAGGAGGAAGCAGAGGTTGGAGCCTGGGTAGCTTTCTTGGACGATTTCTTCTCCTTCATCCAGGGGAATTCCGCTGCCAAGGGGCCGGCCTGTGCCGGAGGCTGGGGCTGGAGCTGGAGCAGGCCATGGGATGCTCTTTTTTGGCTCCTCGGTCTTGCCTGGCTGCTGGAACAAGGATTCAGGCTGAGGACGGTTTGCTCAAAAGGAGGAGGAATTAATGTCGAGTCCTTGATTGATGAAGTTTGAAATGTCTCCAGGACAGCGGGAAGAGACGTCAGGCACTCTGCGAGCGAAGGCTGGCTATTTATAAACCCGATCTCCCTCTCAAATTCAAAATTCATGGCTTTTCCAGGGCCCAGGGTTTAAAAAGCGGGAGGGGGGGGGAGAGGGAGGAGGAGGGGGAGAGGGAAAGAAATCTGAGGGCCTCAGTTTTTATGGCAGTGATGATGATGGTTCTCGGGCTTTTTATAATTGTTATATTGCTGATAATACAGGCGTATGGGGACCTTGCTCTATTAAACTCGAGACTGGGGCGAAATTGCAGCCAATTCCTGGTCACGTGGCCAGCCCTGGCCAATGGCAGGCGGGGCCTGGTGGCAAACAGAAAGCATTATTTTCTTTAATTGATTAAAAAAAAAAAAAGGCGAGAGAAGATCCCCAGAAAAGCCTTTCCCCCCCACCCCACCCCTCCCGCGCCCCGCCGCCATCCCTCCTCGGCCGGCCGCGGGCTGCGGGCAGGGAGCCGCTGCCTGCTGCTGCCTGCGCTGCCCGGAGCTGCCCGGAGCTGCCCGGAGCTGCCTGCGCTGCCTGCGCTGCCCCGAGCTGCCTGCGCTGCCCGGAGCTGCCCGGAGCTGCCCGGAGCTGCCTGCGCTGCCTGCGCTGCCCGGAGCTGCCCGCAGCTGCCCGGAGCTGCCTGCGCTGCCCGGAGCTGCCCGCAGCTGCCCGGAGCTGCCTGCGCTGCCTGCACTGCCTGCGCTGCCTGTGCTGCCCGGAGCTGCCCGGAGCTGCCTGCGCTGCCTGCGCTGCCTGTGCTGCCCGGAGCTGCCTGCGCTGGCCGGAGCTGCCTGCGCTGCCTGCGCTGCCTGTGCTGCCCGGAGCTGCCTGTGCTGCCCGCAGCTGCCTGCGCTGCCTGCGCTGCCCGCAGCTGCCTGCGCTGCCTGCGCTGCCTGCGCTGCCTGTGCTGCCCGGAGCTGCCCGGAGCTGCCTGCGCTGCCCGGAGCTGCCTGCGCTGCCTGCGCTGCCTGTGCTGCCCGGAGCTGCCCGGAGCTGCCGGCGCTGCCCGGAGCTGCCTGCGCTGCCTGCGCTGCCTGTGCTGCCCGGAGCTGCCGGCGCTGCCCGGAGCTGCCTGCGCTGCCTGCGCTGCCTGTGCTGCCCGGAGCTGCCTGCGCTGCCTGCGCTGCCTGCGCTGCCCGGAGCTGCCTGCGCTGCCTGCGCTGCCTGCGCTGCCCGGAGCTGCCTGCGCTGGCCGTGCCGGGCGGGTCCAGCCGCGCTCGCTGAGCTCCCGAGGGCTCGTAGCCCCGGGGGGCCGGGGTCCCAGGCGTGGGAAAGGGGCTGTGCCCCCCCGAAAGGCAGCTGCGGGCTCGGCGCTGGCAGCCGCGGCCGGCGTGCCCGGTGTGTTTGCATCGCGCAGCGCAGATCGCCGAGCTGGGAAAGCCCGAGCCGGCGGGAGGGTTTGGTGCGGAGCTTTGTGTCTGAGGCTGGGTACGAGCCCGTAGGAAAGCAAGGCAGCCCTCCAGTCAGGTAGAGTCAGACCGCCCTGATTCACCTCCTTAAATTACTCTTAAAGAACCAGCATAACACTCCTGCCTCTAAAGGCAGCCTTAACGGGCCCTTTACGCTTTCTGTAAAGGCCGAACATGCTTTACGGTCACGGAAATCTTCGAAATCACATTTCTTCCTTCCTATTCTGCCCCCGCCCCTCGCAATAAACAGCTCCACTTCCAGAGTTTACAAAATAAATAAATAAAATGAAAAGTCATTTCCCAGGAAGATTTTTTTCCCCCCCTTTTAAAGTGCCCGGGTCCACACAAACCGAAAAGAAGAGAGAAACGATCAATCTTTTTCTCGAAAGACTTTTGACATCTCGGTCTAACTCATTCAGCAAAGAAATTCGGCTTTTGCAGAAGAGTTACTCAAACCAAGAAAGATTTTAAAAGTTCAATCCAAGGGCCTGCATTCAGGAAGTCTAGAAAGTAAAAATTTCGGGGGCGGGGGGGGGTGGAATAAGCTGCCTGCTGCAGGATGGAAATGTGGCGGGTTTGTAGTTTGTTTGTTCAAGCTCCATTTCTCCCATTTTGCAGCAGCGAGGGACTGGCAGGCGGCATTCACGCAGGGAGAAGCCTAGAAACTTTTGTCAGTTCAAGCATCTGCGTGGGTGGCAAAGGTTTCTGAGAAACACAGGATAAATCTAAAGCCCAGGCCGAAGCGCGGTTTAGCAAAGGGGCGAGCAAAATAAAAAAGCGTTTGCAAAACGCAGCTCGATGGAAGGGAGAATTTCCCTAAATATTCCATATCTGTGAATGCGCTTATTGAAATCGGCACAAATCTACTGAATCGGCAAAGCAGGGCTGATGGAAAAATGAACAGTTCGGTTTCCGATCATTTCTTGCTTGTTTGAAGTGGCATTTTGGGGGTCTCGGGCTTCGTCGTGAGGCCGCCAGTTCTTCCTTTTTGAGGGACGGTGGGGTTGGCTGGGGAGCTGGGATACAGAGAAAGAGTTTGGGATGCACAAGGAAACTCTTTCCAGCCGCTCCCAACTGTTCTCGCTGCCTTTGCTAACACTGAATTTGCAAGGGCGGGGGGGAGGAGGTGGAGGGGAAAAAAAAAGAAAGGAAAAAGAAAAGAAAAATGAACCTCTCGGGGAAAGCAGGATTTTTCCCATGCACCACGCGGAGGCACAAGGGGACAAAAATCTCCCTCCTCGAGGGGAAAGGCATCACCTTGTGCGAGTAAATTCGCAGGGTTAGTGAACGATGGAGAAATGCAGGAATTGCCAGACAACCCCGGGCCTGCTTCTTTAATGCAGATTACACCGTGGGAGTGAGGGGCTGTGGGAGAGGGGAGCCCATCGAGAAGCTGAGAGGTGTCACACTCGGAGCCTCGGAACTGGCTGCCTGTTCCCGATTTTAGCTAGTTCCTGGGAATCCCTGAGACAAAACCAGCAACATGGCGACCGGGATGCGAGACAGAAAATTGTATTCAAGGAGAGGGGGGAAGCCAACGAGAGACCCAAGCCCGACCCAAGCTCTGGTTCCTTGAGCCGATCCCAATCAGAGCCTGCACGCTTTTGTGCTTTTAAATTACAGCATCCCCGAATGGTAAATTGCTCTCTGCATGGACGGGCATAACCCAGCCCCGGACCTGGGGAGAAAAACAAGCCCTGTCTCTCTGTTATACCGTTATTTATTATTGCGCGAAGGTTATAATTATTAACCTGGAACTTCATTTATTAAGAGAGATCAGAGGCAGAGAGAAGCACCAGATCATTTCTCATGTGAAGCTTTCTCCACTCGACCTTTTCGTACGCGTGGGGTTACCGGCTGCTCCGCTGCCCGGCTGAGCACGCAGGTGTGCGGGACCCACAGCCACACACGCACACTCTGCTTCTACAGCCCAGCCCTTTTTTTTTTTGTTTTTTTCCGTACCTTTTCCAGCCTTTTCACCCTTTTCTCCCGGCAGCAATCAAATTCCCCCTCTCCTTCCCCCTGCAGGGGCCCTTCCCCTCTTCAGCAGCCACGGCAGCGGAGCATTTCGAGCCTGACGAGCAGCTCCCCCCCTTCCAGCACCATAAAACTTTTATTGCCCCTCGCTGCTTTCATATAAGTTTTCTTAGGGCTTTAGAGCATAAAAAGCAAATTATTCACGGTATTGCCCCATCTGCTTTTGCTGCTGGCGCAGGGCGAGTCTCCCTTTTGCTTGCACCGATAATGTAACCTTTGGCGGTGGCTTTTTCCCCTCTTAATAAGGATTTTAGGTCTGGGTGTTGGTCTAGGGGGGGGGCTGTGCATGTGTGTGCACGCGTGTGTGCACATGCGCGTGTCTTTTAATAATAATTAATTGCAAGAAGTCGTTTCACGTCTCTTCACTTTTCAGGTCCCCGCGTGGAAACTCTGGGCCCTTCTCTTTTTTTTTGTTTTCCCCCTTTTTTTTCTTTTTTTTCCCTTTTTTCTTTCCCTTTTTTTTTTTCCTTTTTTTTTTTCCTTTTTTTTTTTCCTTTTTGATTATTCCTTTCCCTTTGTTTTCATTCGCGGCCCAATGGCAGCGCGGCCCCGGTGCCACGTGACGCCCTTTGTGGCCGCGCATGGGGTGGCCGCTCTCGGCCCGAACCCCCCGGCCTTCACCCAAGAAGGGGTGGTGGGCAGGGCCCCCACTGCCCAGAGCCTGCCGGGCGGTCCCTTTACCTGCGCACCCTTTGCCGTTTTTTTCCTTCGCACGTTATTTATTTTCGCCTTTAAATCCGAGCGATAGGACAAGATAAAATTGATAACAGAAAGTTTATTCCAGAATTGCTCGACAGACAACCCTTAAGCAAGGAAATAAAATAACTACGATAAGAACAAAGAAAGATCTCCAAAGAGGAGGGGCGAGGTGGGAGGGAGGGATTAGCTATAGTTCTTCTAATTCAGGACTATACAATTACAGTCTGGTTCTGCTCTCATGCCTCCAGTAGAACTAATTACATTATTCATAAGTACGAAGGTAACATAAAACTACCGGTCTTTCTAAATTACAATAACTAAAATAAGCTTGTTGTACAATGACAAGGAAACACAATGTCCTTTATAACAAGTAAATACTAAAAAAGTACAATTTGATTCTTTTTTCCTCATATAAATACATAATATTGGGGATAAATAATACAAAAAAAGGAAAATATTTTAAACTGGCTATAACCAATAAATATATATGAATGTTCACCAGAACACACACCTATTGAAGGACGTCTCGACTGAGCCGGACGAACGCCCTTCAAAGTTGTTTTTATACCCATTATATGTAAACTCTAAGTGCAACAAAGATGTCCAGACAAGAAAGCATTAGCAAATACTAGAGATCCATTCACTTCTGCTTCGATTGGAGGACATTCCGTTTGTTCAAATATACCCTGTTTTCACGTAAGGTCAAGAGAAGAGGAGGAAAGAAGCGTAGGACTTCTAAGTCTTAAGATTGCTTTTCTGTTAACGAACCCTAAGAAAAATACCCCCAAAACAAAAAAACCCAGCGGCGTCAAATGGAGCCTTCACGTCATCAGAGGCAAAGGTGGGAAAATATTCAGACCTGTCAACCCTTTCTTCCTCTCTTTGGACTGCTGTTATTGTTGGTGGGGTCTTTTAGGCTTTTCAAAAACTTGTTTCCCAAACCTTTTGCAATTCTTAGACCTCTCTTATTCTAATTCTTTTTTTTTTTAATCATTATTATTTTTGAGAGGGGAGGCAGGGGCCGGAGGGGAAGAGCGTGAATCCCACGCGTTGGCAGGTGTGTATATTTGCAGTTGAGGTGGGGACTGGTGGGAAGTTACTCAGCGAAAAAAGATGGATGGCCTTCCTCTGATGGCTGGAAAGGAGAGCGCGAGGCTCCTCTTGAGGAGGAATCGGAGAGGAGGGTAGTTTTCTTGCGAATCTCTTCTGATTGCATACGTGTACACGTGTGCATGTTTCCGTAGATGCAGAGACACCAACTGTAAAGGCTTGGCTGGCTGACTATTCTCCTTTCCAGTGTCCGAGAACTATCAGTGACAATCTGAAGCTGCTTTGGAAATGCAGGATGCTGCTGCTGCTAAAAATCTGCTAGATTCCCACAAAACTACCCCAAACCCATTTCAGAAGCATTTGTGTTGAAACACAGGAGGTATATCTCTTCAGAGAGAGAGCTGCTCTTGGCAGTAAATACCGAAAGGGTTGGAAATTGTGCCTAATAAAACTCAGAAATAAGAATAGCAAGCACAACAACCTGGTAGAAATTGCCCTGCCAAAGAAAGAAAGAAAGAAAGAAAAGAGCTCAACACAAATGTTCCTGAAGCCGATCCTGCCCTCTTCCCCTCTCCCATGCCCCGTGGCGAGGTCCCATCCGCTTCGCCTGAGCCTGTCCCCGCTCCCTATCACAGGTGGGTCAGCTTGGGCGCCTCTTGGATTCTGCCCTGAGAAGAAGCGTGGTGCGTGGAAAGGTCTGTGTAGGTGGGGTGGGTCTCGCATGGTCCGTGGTGCTGGCTCGGGGGCATCTGCGGAGGCCCGCTGTAGTCCATGTTGGCAGCCTGGTGATGCGGCAGGTGATTGAGGCCGTAAAGGGACGGGCCAGAGGCGGGCATAGAATCCACATAGTTACCTCCAACATAGACGGGGCTTCCCTGCATGCTGGGAGTCCCGTAGGCCACCCCGTTCCCTTGTAAGACGTGGGGGTCGTACTCGGGGGCCGTGTTGGCGTATTTCTGTTGGGAGGGGCAGCCTTTGATGGGGTTTTGGTAGTTAGTTGACATGGCATAGGCATTTTGGTGGGGTTTATTGAAGGAAGGCGGCGAGGGGGCATCATAGTTACTGCTCATGGTGTGCAAGGCGTTCATAAATCCGGCGGAGGATTGCATGGGCTGGGGCGGGCTGCCGGTGGGGGAAGGCCCTCCAGAGGAAGACCCCATGCCTTTCGACTTCTGGTCTTTCTTATACTTCATCCTCCTGTTCTGGAACCAGATCTTGATCTGCCTCTCGCTGAGGTTCAGCAGGTTGGCCATCTCCACGCGGCGGGGCCTGCACAGGTAGCGGTTGAAGTGGAATTCCTTCTCCAGCTCCACCAGCTGAGCGCTGGTGTAGGCTGTGCGGGCTCTCTTGGAGGCCGAGGAGCCTGGGGGGCTTTTCTCGCCGCTGCAGGTTTCTGCTGGCCGCGAAATGAAATAAAAGATAATTACTTACATGCAGAAATTGAATGCATCGTTTCTTAATAAATCCTGGAACAGGCACGAGAGTTCGACCCCCCTTTCCCTCACCCCTTTGCATTAGCCTGCACTCCATAATCATGTCATTTATTAAGAGTTCTGTTCTCCAAAGCTGCCCCTGGTTTATGAAAATTTGATCATGTCATGTAGAAAAGGATTCCAGGGCCATTTGTTTAGGAGTCGATTACTTCCAACAGATAATTTTGAGAAAATAATATTTGGCAGGGGGGCAGTCGCCGCAGAGCCAATTAACACTAACACGGGTCAGCGTTGGGAGATGCTCTGTTTGCCGAGGTACGAACACACACGCACACATCTTGTGTGTGTTGTGTATTTGTGTAACACAAATACTTGCGTGTACATTGTTAAACACCGAATTGCATTTGTACCTACCTTGTTGTGAGATAAAAGTGTATGCAACTGATAAATTACACTAACGTACAGTGAAGTGTGCACTGCAAAGTTTATACGAATATATTTGTCACAACAGTGATATTTCCATACTGATTTTTTTTCTCAATCGAGTTAGAGGTGGGCGTGTATGCATGCAAGAATATCCATGTGTTTATGCATATGCTTTATACATGCGCACGTACACGCAGAGACCACCGTGTTTGCTGCTGTGTCTGGAGGCAGGGAGGTGGGAAGAGAACAAGCGCTCTGCTTTAGCATCGCTAGGTTGAGCAGTGGGTGTACATTTTCCTGTATCTGTACCTACACAGTCAGACATTGGCTGTGTACAACTGCCTGGTTGTATTTCCCTGTGGTGCTCTGGATATGTTTAAAATAAACCAAGTGTGCGCAGTCAGTGCTGCAGGATGGGCCAAGGCTCACTCAGCCTGGCTGGGGCATGCTGCTGGCAGCCTTGGGATCATGTCCAGCACCAGGATCCTCACTGGATCCTCACTGCATCCTCACTGCATCCTCACTGCACCCTCTCCCCCTCTCCCCTCCCTCCAAACAAGACCGCTCCAGCCAGTGGCTTCGTCACCTCACTGTTTAGGAAAGCAGAGGGTTACAAAAGCAGAACAGTGTACCTGTGCTAGGGGAGCTGTTTTTCTGTTTGGAGTTTTGCCTCGATTCTTTCATCCAGGGGAAAATCTGCTTGGTGAGACTGGCGTTCGCACTGAGGTTGGCTTTGCTGGGGGCAGTTTTACTGCTCCCCGACTGGTTATTGCTGTTGCTACTGGTGCTGTTGGTGGCAGGGTTTGGGGGCGGCGAGACGGGGGGAGGCGGATGGTGCTCCTGGGGCAAACTTGGACGCATGCAGCTCCCATTCAGGTCTTTACTTTTTGCGTGCGGGGTTGTGTTGCCAAGAGACTGGAGGGAGCAGGCGGACCTCTGGTAGTCGGTCTCCACGTGAGAGGCTGGCTGGAAGGGCTGCTGGGGACCCTCGTAGCCGAACCCATTGGCACTCCCATAGGAGTAACCCCCAAAGAGCGTGGAGCTGTCGTAGTACGTTGTCTTCTGCATCTCTGGGACTCCCCAAAACGATTTTTGCGGCTACCAGGGTCTTGACACCCCTATGGCAGAACATTGGCACCCCAAGGCCACGTGACAGGCCGTTTCCAGCTGTCTATTGGAAGCTGACCTGAAAGGTTAGGAGAAAACACACAATAATAGTACCCGGCCTATGAATCCATCTTGGGGCCTGAAAGGCCCATGACATGAATAGGGTCCCGCAGAACAGGGCGAACAGATGCTTTGAGCAGATTTTGTCCTGTGTGCAGCCTAAGGAAGCTCAACAAATGTTACAGTGCGAGAGCGTTGAGCTGATTTTGGGGGGTAGTTTTCCTGGTTGGTCGGTTGGTTGCCCCTGGTTTTCCCTCAGAGGATAGCGCCCGAGATGTGTAACTACACACATGCTCTATAAGTGCACGTGGTTTCATCTGTGTACGTCTATTTACTTCTATATTTATCTATATGCATATATACACACCCCCAAGCATACACATATGCTCCCGTACAAATGTGTGCGTGTATACGCATGTAGCTGTGTGCGTCGCGTGCACGTATACACACCCGTGTCCAGATAGCACGCACATTAACGTAAATGTAGGAATACAGAATGGATAATTGCTAGCTACAAGCATGAAAGGAATGAAAGTCTTGCTTTCTTACCCCTGACCTATTCAAATCAGCCGTTCACACACATGAAAAACAGCAAGGCGTTCTATCACCCGAAATTAAAAGCCCGCTAAGTTTATTGTAGGGCCTCTGTCCTGTATATTTGTTTTTAAACTGGAAACAGCAAATAGTCAATATGTTTTATGCAGGTAACGGTGTCCTGACACAGTTGGCTTGATTTGCTGTTTACACAATGTCTTTGGAATTCAGTGCAAATATTTTAAGCAGATTTAAACAGGGGCACGAATTCAAGAATGTGCTTCCTTTGGCCTGTTTGCTAGGCTCTCGCTCTGGTAGCACAGGTTGTGTTTAGAAAACGTCCCCCTTCGTTGCCTGCACTGCTTTGTACTCATCGGTCTTGAATCTGGAACTACCATTGGCAAGATGTGATTCTAAACCCAGTTTAATTGCTGTTGGTTTTTTTCCTTGGAAAACAAACCCGTCACCAGGCCATTTGCTCTTAACTTTCTACCCTTTGATTTTTCATTGTTCCTCCCTCCCTCAATCCAAGCTCAAAAAGTCTAAAAACCCAATCCAAACCCCCAAAATACAAAATGAAACCTTCCTTTTTTCTTTCTCTCTCTGGCCTTTTTATTTTTCTTCATCTCTCTCTTTCTCTTTCTTTTCTCAAAACATAAACTTTCTCTGCCATAAAGGCAGAGCAGAAACACCCTTAGAAATATGAAAACTACCTTGACCTGAAAATAATCTGATGTGTGAGGATCAATCAAGCAGCAAACATATTTTAAAAAGGCAGTGACTTCTCTCTGCAGCTCAGAGTTTGCGAGGAGCCACTGTGCATTTTGTTTTGAAATTGATATCCATTGTATATTTAATTGTATCTATTGTATATTTAATTTTATCTGGGCTCTTTCATTCTCTAAAATAAAATAAAATAAACTCTGTGGAGATAAAGTCTAATGCGATATTTCTAAGTAGTGGGGTTTAACAGAAGCCGTAGCTCGACAATAAATAACATCTTTTTTTCCCTTCCCTGACTGCTGTGTTCTTATGTGGTGTCACATGAAACCTCCGTATACTTAACACAGCCTCAGACAACGCGTCCACGAAGGGACCGCTTCGCTTTTTTACACTGATTAAATCCTTTATGCATTCCCAAATCTGCATTGTATCTTCCACAGAGATGTATTATTGTCTACAGAGAGGATGATATCCTTGCTGGGAGTTATTCTCATTTGCTTTCCTTGCCATGATAAATATGTCTTATTAAAAAGTAGACTCCACTGCCCGAGCCGAGAAGCTGTGAATTAATTAACAAACAGCAGCGCCTTTATTATGAATAGGTTTGCTGAAAATATCTACGAGGGCAGAGGTGGGAATTTCTCCAAGGCCTTCCTGTCTGGCATAGGTTTCTTAAAAAAAAAAAAAACAAAACAAAACAAACCCAAACCAGAACCGAGCAGAGAGGCTCAGCTAAAGCAGCTAAAAATAACAGCGACGATTTTTTTTTTTTTAAATGGCCATAAAATAAATTTACAATCCCCTTTGCCCAAAAGCTCGCTCGCTTGTGGCTTCCACAGAAGATTTGCTTTGTACCTCGTCTCTCAGCGCCTCACAAATGCCGCTCATTTATCTTCGCCGAGGACGGCCGCAATCCTAATTATTTACTCCAAGGAATTGTTTAAAAAAAAAAAAAAATCTCAGGCAGAATGATAAATATTCGATTATCTCCTGTTCCAATTAAACCCGGGCAGGATCCGCGCTGGCTGTTTCATCACGCTCCAAGTTTCACTTTGTGAGCGGTAACATTTAACCACGAACTCTTTGCCTGCAACTTTTTGGAGTGCGAGGATTTAGAGACATTTAAAAGAGGGGGGGGAAAAAAAAAAGTCGGGGGAAGGTGCGAGAGGGAAAGGGCTGCGGGGAGGAGGATGCTCGGGAAAAAAATCAGGCAGGCGGGGGAAAAAGGTGAAAGAAATCTAAGGCAGAGGTATTCTCCTGCAAAGCCGTCCCCTCCATGTTGGAAATCCTAAATTCCCAACCTGACTGTGTTTATGAAGAAGAGCAGCGCCTTTCCCCTCCCCCCGCCCCCTCCCAAGGTTTATTTCCCAGAGCCGGCGAAACCAGGCGTAGCCCCGCTTTTAATTTAAATTATTATTAATAATAAATATTCCAAACATGCCCTTAACAATAGGTCGCCTGCTCAGAAAGAGCTCAAATCCCAGCGACTGCCTTGCGGTGGATATGCCTGGAAAACAGAGACACATTCCTAAAATTTCCCTCTTCCCTCCCCCCACAACCGAGCTTCACCCCAACCAGAACTCCCCAGTTGTAAAGCAGGGGGGAAAAAAAGGGCCCTGGATGAGGGCTGCAAAAGAGTCTCTGCGTGGAAGGAAGCTTAAAGCTTGTGAACTCTTCTTGAACCGAGATTGGAGTCATATGGTCATAAATCATTGGGACATATACTCCGCCATTCACAAAGTGATAGCCTATTTGAGTCCGGCTTACCTTAGTCTCTGACGAGCAAAGCACAGGCAGACATAATATATTTTCACATCCAGCATCCACGCAATCAATAAGCAAGGAATGACCCCCTTCCTTTAAAAACGTTACAGGAATATACGAGAGAGAGGAAAAAAATCCAGCATATGCATGTATATATGTATAAAAAAAAAAGCCAAAACAGAGGGGGAGGGGGCTCAGCCAGTGGAGCTTTCGGTTACGGCAGCTCAAATTGTCTCTCTGTCTCCGTTTGGGGAAGAGGAGGGAAAAAAAAAAAAAAAAAATCAAGATGCTTTCCA
The DNA here is from genome assembly GCF_030463565.1 of Pelecanus crispus. NCBI lineage: Eukaryota > Metazoa > Chordata > Aves > Pelecaniformes > Pelecanidae > Pelecanus > Pelecanus crispus. The sequence continues at coordinate 1,211,973 of NC_134660.1, read as the reverse complement.
GCTTCCAAGATGTGCAGAAAAGCTGAGGGCTTTGAATGGACAAACCCTGAGATTCTAGTTGCCCTATAGACTGGTACGCGCTGCTCACTGATAACAATGGCCTCTGCTTTACCACAGCAAAGGGGAAGAAGGGAAAGGAGAAGGGAAAAAAAAAAAAGAAAGAAAGAAAAGCTGAACACAACACCCCCCCCCCCCCCCTTTTAACTATGCAATGCTTGGCTGGGATTAAAATAATAACGAAAAGAATCCAGGCTACGGGGGGTCGGGGGGGGGCGAGGGGGGAATAAAGCGGAGGGGATATTTAAAAATAAAGATTTGGTTCGGATTGCCGGGCAAAGCCAACGAGCCTCCCAAACAGCGTCACTAGTGAAAAATTATGCTAATTGCAGCCGTGGTGGACAGAGGCCTAGGCAGAGAGATAGCACGGCTCGCCTTTGATTCACGTGTTTAACAATTAGGTGTCAATTTATGCTAATAAACCGCTCCAACATAGCCATAGTGTGTGTCCCCCCCTCCCCTCCCGCGGCCGCGGCTCCGGCACCGCCGGCGCTGCCCCCCCGGCCCTCGGCCGCGCCCGGCGCCCCCCCACCGCCCCCGCTTTTCGGGGGCCCGGGGGGGGCCGGCCCCGGGGGTGCGGGGGGGGGAGCCGGGCGCACCCCCGGGCGCTGCTGCGGCTCCGCGGTAACTTCGGCGTTAACTTTGCGCGGCCCGATGCCCCCCCCCCCCGCCCGGGAGGAGCTGCGGGGTCTGGGGGGGCTCCGGGCGCACATCGCCCCCGGGGGAGGCCACGGCAGCGAGGTGTTGAACAATAAAGATGATTATTATTGCTATTATTAATAACGCCGTTACTGCTATGCAAGGCGCTGCCGCTGTCGCCACGGGAGATTTATGCTTTTCCCCGCTCCCACACGGCTGCCGAGAGCAGAAACTCGCCAAGACGCGTTTTGGGGAAAGTCCGTGACGAGGAGGGGCTGGCGAGTGGGAGGAAGGCAGGGCAAGGAATTTAGGTGTCTGCACTTTTTTTTTTTTTTTTAAAGTGCTACTTTTGTTTCACATCACAATTATCTTCCCTCCTTTAATTCTGGCGCTCACTCCTCTGGGTTAAGTGCTGACGGGGGGGAATTTACGTTTAGCAAAACAAGAAAAAGAGGGACCACAAAGGCTCTTTGGACTTCGCTGGGAAGGTACGACCCGTCGGGGGGTTTGCATCGCCCTTTTTTTTTTTTTTTGTGTGTGTGTGTGTGTTCGTGTGTGTGCACCTTTAGGCTGATAACTCTGGAAGGAAAAAGAAGGGTGTCCAAGTAAACATCTGACTTTTGAGAGGAGTTACTCCGGGTTGGACAGCCAAGGTTTTCTAGGTGATGGATAAAGCCTGATCCCAAGGACTGCGGTGTTTCCAGCTATTGTTCTGGCTCCAGCGTTCAGATCCCAGACGTGAGGGTTTCGACCAGGGGACTCCATTATTGCCATTTCCCCCCCCTCCCCATCTGACTTTTTACGAGCTGCTCCAACATAAATCTTCTGCTACAAGATAGTTCCTATTTTGGAGCCCCGGCGTTGAAATTCCAGGGAAGGAGAGAGGAAAAACAGTCGTGGACTATTCTTTTAAGGACTTCTCTGTAGGTGAAGTACTCTATAGGTTTCTGAATATGGATCTCCACTGGCTTATTTGGAGCACCTAGGCAATCAGAAGCACCTCGGATTCCGCAAGTAACTCCTCTGAAGTGCAAAATTTTGTTTTAACCTTAACTGGCAGCCGAAAAAAAAAGCCCACCCTGTTAAGACGGTCGTTGCACGTTTATATGTTGAGCTCCTGTAAGTAGGTTTTTTTAGGCTCCCTGTGTATTGCCATCTTTGCTTTGGTTGCAGCTTATTTTTCTTTAAAATGTAACTCCCTCGCACTCGTCACGAAATCAGCAGCAAATGTTGCAATCTGACTGGGTTTCCCTTCAAAGGGAGTACAGGAAATATCTTCCATTTAAAACACTCCCTCAAAGTTACGGCCATAAATCACAAAGTTTAAAGACAAGCCAGTAGCAAAATGAAAATACTCAGCTGAAATCCAGGGCAGCCGTGCTTATTCTGGGGTTGGTGGAGGGGGAGGAAAAAAAAAAAAAAAAAAAAAAGAAAGTCACGTTGGGTGACTTTAGAGAAGGAATGAAGGAATGGTTTCGAGCCTGGTGCAGGGGGAGGTACGGAGACACACACAGACAGGGGCCAGGTAGGATTTTCGGCAAAACTCACCAATTCTCGGATGTCTGGTCCAGCAAATACGAGGCAGCGGTGGACTTTGAGAAAGGAGAAGAACTGGGCGGGGGAGAAAGGGGAAAAAAAAAAAAAAAAGTATGAAACTTCGGTCAGAAAAGCGTGGACAAGGGGCTTCATCACAGAGAGAAACCTTTGGGTGGAAGTGGGGAGAAGATGAACAAAAGCCCCAGCAATTCCTGCGAGATTGTCTCCCGTCCCAGTAACCACAGCATTCCCAGCACTGCACCCGTCTCCGTCCCTTGAAACCCCAATATTCCCGTCGAGGCGGTGGGCACCAGCTCCACGGCTGTAGGTCTGAGGCCATCCCCTGTCCCCCCGGCGCTTCCTTCCACCTTCCCCCGTGGAAGCCCCCCGCAGGGAAACGCTTCGCCCGTCCTGGCGACGGGGAGGGCTCGGCGTGAGCCGGGGGGCTCGCCCGCGGCTGCCGGTCAGCCCTGGCCGTAGCTTAGAAATATCGCTATCGGGAGGGGTTCCGCTAAATTCTGCGGGTAATTGCGGAGTTAAATGCGTTTGAGAGACTAAATACGTGCAGTTCATTAGTTCTGGGTTCAACAGCAGGATAACGGGAGGGAAAATAGGAGGCCGGAAAGGCAGAAAAGCCTGAAGGATTCAGAATATGGTTTTTTGTGTTTCTCCGATGTGGTCGGAGGATCGCCACGAAGGGGGGGACGGAGATGCTTTATGGGGTACGAGGACACCGTTCACACAGCAGTGATTTGGTACCAGAATTAACGGTGTCGAGCCGTAAACATTTTTAAAGCCACGCCGAGATTTATCACCGCAACTTTGGCACGAAGGACTCGGAGAGGGAGAAAGAAGGGGAGAAAGAAAAAGCAATCTCATTTAAAAATATTTTCGTTTTGGGAAACATTCAGTCGCTTTAATAATCCTGTTTCCGTTCTGTATGTTGATGTTATTAATCTCAAATAAAAATGTTCCCCTCACACCCCTACTCTGCTTGTGACAACATCCCCGAGTCCATAAATCACCCGCGGATGCTTCGTGACCTTCTCTAGTCGGCGGCCTATAGCTGTATTTTTTATTAGTATTATTATTACATGCGCGCACACTTTAATACACAGCTTTGGCAATATTCCACTTACATCACAGCCTTCCCCGGTTAAATGGGGCTTTTCAGTTCCCTCTGTAGAGTACACACAGAGATTGGCAAAGAGGGAAAGAAAAAAAAAAAAAAAAGAAGAAGAAGAAGGAAAGAAAACACCCTTTCTGCGCTGTGAGCTGAGCAAACGCAGGCTGAGGCTCGGCAAGTTCCTCCCCCGCCGGGCCCGGGAGGAAGGGGAGAAGTGGGCAGCCCGAGGGGAGGTGGAGAAAAGGCAAAATCGCGCTGATGCGGAGCGGGTGCGGGAGAGAGGAGGGGAGAGGGGAGCACGCAAAGAGCCCCGGAGCCGCCGGCGTAAATAACGGCTGCAGCCGGGAGGGCGGGGGGGCCGTGGGCGTTTGTCTTTGTTTTTAGTTTATTCCTCGCAGTACAGGCAGAAGAGGGATGCAGCGAGTTGTTGTTGTTGTTGTTGTTGTTCCCCTCCCCGGTGTTCTTTGTTTTGATTTGGGGGTTTTTGCTCTATTTGCTTGCCGCTCATTTCTCTCTTAGAGGAGCGCAGGTCCAGCCCGGCCCCTGCTCGTCCCGCACCCACCGCCTCCTCCCGGGGGGCTGCTCGCCCTCTCTTGGCCCTTTTTTTTGGTTTTGTTTTTGTCGAAATGGAAGGAGTTTGGGTTTTGCCACTCCACAAACAGAGAGCCCGAGGGAGGGGAGAGCTCCGAGGAGGAAGGGAGAGTTATGGAGGGTCCAGGACCTCCTGAAACCCCAAACAGAAGCCAGCCCGGATAAGAAATCAAAATGAAACGGAGTGAGCAGTGGGTTTGCCTTGACAGATTAGACCTTTTTCTCCCCCTGACCTTTGCTTAGAAGAGCAATAACTCACCAGGTTAATGATCAATCAGCGGAAGTGCTTTGGAATTGTCTCAAAAAAAAAAAAAAAAAAAGAAAACAACAACAAACCAAAGCAGGAACAAGGACGGGGCGCACAGGCAGCCCCCAGGCTCCTGCCGGGCTGGGTGCTCCCGCAGCACCCCTCTCCCGTGGGCCCGCCCGCCGCCCAGAGCCCCGGGGGGGTGGGGTGCGGGGGGGGCGCGGGGGGGGCGCTCCGCCACACCGGCCTGCTGCAAACTGCTATTTTGGGAGCAGCTCAGCAGGGCCGGGCTGGGAATCACCATCCCCGCTTTTCTTCTCCCCCCCCCCGCCCCGCCGCCTCCAAATGCCAAAATAATAGCTTGAATTACGCGCTCACGTGACTGGGACACGTCAAGCTTTTGCTCATTTTGTACAGAATCGGTAAATGCCCGGCTCCCCGCTCCAGTGCCACTAATTCCCGTAGCAGCAAATTCCCCAAACCTCCCGGGCCGGCGGTGCCCCTCGGCCCCTGCGGCCGCAGCTGGGGCTGCCCTGGCCTTTGGGGCGCTCTGGGCCGTTGTCGCTTTTTTTTTTTCTTTTAGTTTTTCTTCTCCTCTTTCGCCTTTAACCTGAAGGCGAAGCAGGGGAGCAAACACTAACGAGAAAAGAGACCGCAGCTGCCACCGCTCCCCAAACCTCAGCGTCCAGCCAAACGGGTGGAAACGGAGGGATTAAAAAAAAAAAAACCGGTTTTGGAGGGACAGGAAGAACGGAGAGGGGCTTCTGCGCCTCCCCGGCGGCGGGGCAGCGCCCGGAGGCCCCGGGGACGGGCTCCTCGCCCCCCGGAGCTGTGCCCGGGCTGCTGCCGCCGGCCCCGAGGGCGCGGGCTCACGTCCAGGCTCCCCGTTTCTCCCCATTTTAGCCCCCACCCTCCTCCTCCTCAAAAAAACAAAACAAAACAAAACAAAACCAAACCAAAAAAACCCACCACCAAACAGAGAGAGAGAGAGGGAGAAAATGAGGATTCAAAGCTTTTCTCCCACTGCCCGCCCTTCGCCTCCCGGGAGGACCAGGCACCCACGCTACCGCCGTGGCCGTTTCTGTGAGAAAAGGAAGGAATTCGGTTATTTTTTGCAGTGATACTCGCCTAAATCCGGGCCCCGGCTGGCGCTGGAGAAGGAGCTGGGCATGGGGGAGAAGGGACCTGGGAGAAGAAACGAGTTCCATTTTACCTGCTTCCGTCCGATAGCTCAGAGGCACTGGCCATTCCTGAGGAGGAAGTCTCAGGACGGGGAGAAAGAAGGGGTGTCAAGGAATTCTGCCTCCCTGGTTTGGGATGTTTACACTGAATATTTACCGGCCGCGGGGAACCGTGCGGGTAGCGGCGAGCCCCGCATGCCCCCGCACAGCGCATCGCTGCCAACACCCCACAGGCGCAGGCACGGCCCCGAGCCGCTGCCCTTTGCTAAAATCCTCTATTTCTGCCAGGGTGTTCGCTCTGTCACCCTCATCACCATATCAAAGGGCTCCCACCCATCCCGGGCTCTTAGTTAATTTTTAATTAGGCGGGAAAGCTTTGGGAACGGCAGCGTTTCACGCAGCAGAGGACACGTAGATGGAAGCGGGGGTTTTAAATCCGATTTCTGCTTTCAGCACGGATGCGAGCAAGGCGGTGCTGGCGCTGGCCGAGCCGGACGCGCCTCGCTGCAACACGCGTGGTTTTGCCAGGGCTACCCCATCCCTACGCCCACGGAGCCCCCGGGCAGCGGGGATACCCTGCCTAGGGGAACAACCCGGGGAAACCCCACTCTTCCCTCTCACCCACCCCAAAAAGCCTCATCTCGGTGCTCCTGGATTTACCGCTGCTGCGGTGCCACAGAGGAGCTGAGCTCTGCGATCCCCCCTCCACAGCCGGGATCAGATTCCCCACGCTGGGGGAAAAAAAAAAAAAAAAAAGTCAGGTTTTGGGGAGGGTGGGAGAAACGAAAACGAGGAGGATGGAAAAATACCTCCCCCCTAAAATCTCCTGTCCCAAAAGAGCAGAAGTGGGAGCACCAGCACCACATAGATCCATACGGTTAAATTTCAGAAAGTGTCCATTAATATCAATTTACTTCAGTGAAAACTTTGGTTCTTCATGAAGTTGATGATTTATGATAAAATCAATTAAATTACGGCCACTTAGGGCCTGCGGTTTCTTCTCAGATTTCATTCGCCAACAGATCAAGCGCTTGGTAAAAAATTTCAAGTTTAGCTGGAGGCGAGTAAAGATAATTCTGAGGCTGAGGAAATTTAATGCAAAGCAATTTTCAGCAAAAAACCAGACGCTTGTGTATCCGAGCTCCTGCTCTCTGCCAATATACCAGGTCGCCTCGGGAAATATTAGACACTGAGTCAAAACTTTTCCAGTTTCACAATGTATGAGGACATTTTTAGAACTGGCAACTTGTCCCGGGGACTGAGTCATTATCTCGCTCTAAAGGGAAAGGAACCAAAGGAGAACAGAGAGGAGATATATATATATATATATATATATATATATATATATATATATAAACTTTCCGGGTTTAATTCGATTTCTCGGAGGTTTTTTTCCCCTCCGTACAAACGATTTTCCTGTCTCGCTCTTAAAATATACATCGGGCGTTCACGAGAGAGGATGGAAGGGGGGGGTGGATTTTTTTTGAGCCAGAAATGAATAGCGCAACTCCATGGAAAATAACGCATCCGATATTCCCACGCGAAATCTCACCCTCCCGGCCGTTCCCCTTCCACTCCCAGAAACTGCATTTGAGCGAAATGTCCCGTTTTCGAGGACACCCCCCCTCCCGCAGCCCCCAAAAACCTTGGACCTTTTCAAAAGCCTGCTATTTTCAGGCTCGGCCTCCCGCAGCAGCCACCACTTTTGCGCCGAACGCTTGGAGCCTCCGTCTTACCCATTTCGGTCAAAGGCACTGGCCGACTGCAAGGAAAAGCAGCTCATCTAGCCAGATGTTTGTTAGCCACATCTGGCCACTACACCCAGACCTGGGGAGGGAAAACCCGCTATGGACATACCCAGAGCTTGGGAATTTTTTTTTTTTTAGAAGCCCTTGTAATTAGGGTCTGCTTCAAGTAAACAAAAAACTTTGTAGGGCCATAAATCACCATCACATACATTCTTCAGTTTAACACCCCGCTTTTGCAACGGGCTTTTGTAGTTTCTTTTTCAAACAAGAGAGAGGTGCTAAACCTTTAGCAAATGCGTCCCAGACAAACTTCGCGGGGGAACACGCTCTTGGAAAGCAGCGGGTTGCGGCCGGTCTCGGTTATGGACCCTGCGAGATAATTTTTGCTCCTCTTCAGCTTCCCCGATCCTGCTCCCGAGGCAGAGCTCTTAATTTGTTACCAGGAGAAAGGCAGCTATAGCTCACGGTGACCGGTGGAGAAGCCTGTCAAAGCTTTCGGAGCAATTAATTATATCTCACAGCGCCGGAGCTGAGAAGGTAGGAAAGGCAGAGCCGCATCGTTCGTTTATTTATTTATTTTAACTTCTTACCTGTGTACTGGCCGACCCAGGACTTCGAGAAGAAGGAGCGAAGCCGGATCGGGGTGGTGCGCGTTCGCAACTGGAGCAGGCAAATTAAGGAGAAGAAACTACTTTATTGCACCCCGGTGGATCTTGCTGACAGCTCTCTCGGACGGTTTGGATCCCCCCCACCCCCCCAAAGCGTCTTTGATTTTTGCGGACTCGCTCGACTCAAACGGAACTGGCTTGACGTGCAGAAAACCAGAAACTCTTCCAAACCAGCTGAAAGTATCGCAGGGCTGCGGCCCCCTTCGCGGAGAGACACCGAGCGGAGGGGGACGCGACGGGGGTGTCGGGGGGGGGGGGGGGGGCCGCGCACGTTTCCCTTTAAAAAAATTTTTAAAAGCCCCCAAAAACCTCCCCCACTCCCCAGTCCTTGGTATCTATCTGGAAAGCTGTTTCTCTTTATAAAGACTTAAAATGTTGCAAGACGGTTATAATACTGAGTGACAAGGGGTGCTGGAGAGAAGGGAACCAAATGGATTCTGGTTCTTAGAGCCAGTAGGAATTGGCCAGCCTTCAATGTCAGGATGCAAAATTGATTCCATATGTCTCGTCCGGAGAAAGGGGAAAAACCGAAGGAAAGAAAGAAAGAAGGAAAGAGGGAGAAAGGAAGGGGGGAAATACAAGTTACGCAAAGCCCACCGGGTTTCTTTCCTTCTTTCACCCCCCCGCCCTTCCCAGTAGCCCCGGGTAAATACCCTGCCATTGCATCTTGCCCTTTTTCAGGGAATATTTTGGGCTCTCGCCTTTGAAGCACAGTGGCAACAAACCAGATCCTGGAGGTTATTTTTAGACTCGGCATTGCTGGAGCTGACCTCAGCGCGGGGAGAGAAAATACGGATCTGGATGCTGGTGAAAGGGCGAAGCGTGCCATGGCGCGGCGTCGGCTCCCAAAAACCGGGAGGGAAGTGCCGGGGGCGGGGGGCGAACCCTCCCCACCGAAAAACAGCGAACCCCAGCCCACCCCGAGCCGGGCAGAGCGGGCGGGCTCCGGGCTCCGGGCTCCGGGGCGCAGCGCTGGCACCGGCCCCGGGCATGGGAGGGGGCTCGGGGGGGCGGCCGGTCCCCCTCCCCGTGCCCCCCAGCCCCAGGGGCTGCGGGCCGCCCTTCCCTATTGATTTCACCGGGACATGCTCGGAGAGAATTTGACCCGAAGTTTTTCAGGCTTCTCTCCTGACCTCTAGATACCGCTGCCAATAAAGCGCTGATATATTTCGCATTGAGTCGGACATCAAAAGGAGACGAAAGAGCAACGAGTGGGGATTTCTCCTTAACCCCTCCCCTCCTAGCTACGCTAAAAAAAAAAAAATAAGGAGTCAAATCTCCACCATCGCCTCTGATTTATAGCCTTCCTTTTCAACTGGGATGGTTACGCGCGGGGAAGTGTTGAAATGTGGTTATTGCCCTTTATTTCTTTCGTCTCCCCCCTCCTCTCCGCTCCCTCCTCCCGACCAAAAAAAAAAGCAGAAAACTTCAAAGAAACCCGGCACCGTTTCCAAACTTTTGCCTGTTTAACTGGAAAGCGGCCGAGCTCTTCCCTTTTGTCTCGCCTGCCCGCGACTGGCGCTCGCCTCCCTTTTTAAATAGGAAAATGAAGCGGCAGCGGCGGCACCGGCTCGGGCCTGCGGCGGGCGGGTCCGGGGCGATGCTGGGGGCCGGGCAGGGCAGACACTGCCCGAACCCCCCTTGCAGGGGGACAGCAAACAAAAAAGAAAAAAAAAAAAAAAAAAAAAAAAAAAGGAAAAGCGGGGGGAAAAGCTGCCTCCACGCCCCGCCGCCGCGGCCGCTGCGCGCCTCTCCGCGCCTAAGCCACAGGTTTCCGCGTTATCCTCCTCTATTGCTCCGCTCCCTGGTCTCCACGCCTTGCAGCTCTCGCCCTCCGCGATGCTTTGATCTTAAATAACTCTCTCCTACCGCCTGCAATAAATTATGAATTAAGGTGCTGTTGACTCATATTTACAGCTTTAATCGCTTCCTCTTTGGGAAAAGACAGGGGATGGCTGGCCGAGAGGGAAAGGGAGGGAGATTTCTTTGGGGATGAGCTGTGATAAACACGGATTCGCTGCGCCGATAGACCAGGAACTTCTGACGAGATGACAGTCAAGGAGAAAGGCTTATTGCACAGGAATTAATGAAATAGCACTTGCTCGAGCTACTCGAAATAGCTTATTGCCGCCTCCCGCCTCTCGAACGTTATTTCTGCCATTTGTAACTCTAAGGCACAATAGCTGGTTTCTCCAAAAACTCGGTTTCAACGAGTTAGTAAAGAAATACAGCTTTAAAAAATGGTAAGGGACGATTTGCTCGTTATTTTTAGCGGGTCTGGGAGAGCAGCGAAGCTGTTGGGCGGCTGCGCGGGGGCTGCGCGGGGGCTGCGCGGGGGCTGCGCGCAGAAGCGGGGGCTTCTGCTCCGGACTTGCCCTCCCAGCCCCGGCCGAAGCCGAGCGCTTTCCCTCGGGGCACCGCTAACCGCAGAGGGGACAAATTTGGGGTTTGGGGAGGATGGAGCCGGCGCGGGTGGGGCGAGCAGAGCCCCGCGGCTCCGAGCCGAGCCGAGGACCGAGGCGCTGCCCCGGGGGTGCCGGGCCCCCCCCGCCCCGAGCCTGCGCGGACGGGGGTCCTGCACCCCCCAGTTCTGCACCCCCCGAGGCCTCTCGGCCCCGGCCCCCTCCCGCAGCCCCCGGCAGCCCCCTCCGCCTGCCAGCGCCCGGCCCGGCTCCAGCCCGGCTCTGGGGTCCCCTCCCGGCTCTGGGGTCCCCTGCCAGGTCTGGCTCCTGTCCTGGGTGTGGGGTCCCCTCCAAGATTGGAAGCTCTTCTCCTGAGCTTTGGGGTCCTACCCCTGTTATGGGATGCCCTCCTGGGTCTGGGGATCCTAATCGTCGTCTGGGTCTCCTAACGGCGGTGAGGGGCTCTTATCCAGCATCCGACACCCTATCCCGGCTCTGTGGCTCTTAATCGCGGTCTGAGGGGTCTGACCCCCTCAATCCAGGGACACATTTCGGGTCCGGAGCCCCCCCTCGGGTCGGGGCTCCCCTCCCGGGCCGGGCCGGCAGCGCCCCGGGGTCGGGGCTGTGTCCCCAGCGCCAAGGCTCGGCCAGAGCGACCCGGGAGCCCTCGGCCACCCCATCTCCGCCTGACATCTGATTATGAGAGGGCGACAATCGCACAAAGGCGTCTGGAGCGGGGATAAATAAAGACCCGGTATTGATTTAAAGGGGGCTGCCGCCCAGGGCGGGGGCTGCGGGGTGGCTGCCCCGCACCGAGCCCGCAGCCGCCCCCCGCCAAGGGCCATTTCTCACGCTCAACATCCCAAACTGACAGGAAAAGCAAGAATACAATAAAATAAAACAAAATAACACCGAATAAAATTGGGGGGGGGGGGGAGAGAGAAGAGAGGTGGGGGTCTGCATCCATTTGAAGCCGACAACTTAAATTAATACGGGGCTTGACAGAGAGTGATGCTCTATTTCTGGCTCAGTCACCGTCCCTGGATCTCCCTTAATATTTAATGAAAGTCGCTGAGTTGCTCTAATTTTGCTACATAAAGGTTTACACTAGCAGACAGAGTTAAATCTCCCCGCCCGCGCGGTGCGAGGCTTGGCTGGCGAGCAGAGGGGAGGGAAGGGAATGGAAGGGGGGAAAAGCGGTGAATTCTCACCCGAGAATCCGGTGCGAACATTTAATCTTTGCTCCTGTTGTCAGTTTTATTGACTCCTCGCATGTTGGAGCTTGTAAAATATTTAAAAACGCGATCTCCCACTTCCTCCTTCCCTTTCAACACTCCCGCTTAGGACCAATTTGGTCCAGTTTGGAGACGGGAGGGGAGGGCAGCCTCCTGACCTCCCGCTTTGCGCGGAGGATGCGCTCCCCGCGCTCCGCCGAGGCAGGGCGCGGTGCTGCCCGTTTGGGACACGCACCTCGTCCCCAAAGCTTCCGCCTCGCTGCCCTGCCTCGGTGGGGGAAGGAATGTCCCCGCTAAAGCTCTCCTGCCTTTTCCATAGGAATCACTGAAAAGGTAACGGCGGCCGGCCAGGTTCCGCTACTCTTTAAGCCTATTTTCGGCGCCGTTTCTCCTCGCAGCGCCGTTTTTCCCGAGGTGAACAGGCCCGGGCTCCTGAGCAGAAAAACATTCCTTAGAGCCCCTTCGCCCACCTCCGTCGTGAGGACCCGTCCCGCGCCCCCCGCCCTCCGGCACCGCCGCCCGAGCCAGAGCCGGGCGCTAGGAAGGCAAGCAAAGCGGTCTTCCCGCTGGAAAAGCCCACCCCATCGCCCGCCCGGAGGGTCCCCCCCGCTCCCTGCTGCGGCCGGCGGCCACCGGCGGGGACCCGCGGCTGCTGGGGTCCCCCGGCAGCGCCCCGCTTCCCGCAGCCCCGCTTTGTTCTGGGTCTGGTGGGCAACCCCCCCCCCCCCGCCCGGGAGCGGAGCCGTGCCTCTCCGGGGCAGCTACCTTGCAGCCCTCCTGCTGCATCCTCTACTTTATTCCTTTCTCTTTTTTTTTTATTTTCCCGTTTTCAGTCCGATTTCTGTGTCTGGTTTAAAATGGGGCACCTCCAGCAACTACCTTGCTTTGCTAAAGCAACCTGTGCCCCTTCTCTGGCGAGGAGTCCTGCCGGGGGGTGGGAACTGGGGAGAAAATGAGTTATCGTTGATAAAGGGATGCTGCAGCGCAGGACTCCGAGCTGTAATTTTTATATTAAGGTCGTGCTCTTTTACTAGGTTTATATGCCAATGAGGCGTTCCCGGTTTACCAAATTTATACAAATCTCTCCTTAATTGGTAATCACAGATGCTGTAATTTAAGACCCCCAGCTACAGAGCTTTCATATTAGCTGCTGATCTATTACTGTAAATCGTCTGAAATAATCAACTCCAGGGAGTGGGGTAGAGAGAGATCCTCGCTCTAAAATATCATCGCTTGCACATCATTTTCACTCGAGAAATGATTTATCTTGGACACCACTATAAACAACACAACTCTCTCACAAACACACACACAATGGCAGCCGCACTGCTGCTGACATGTTTATTGTAATAAATCAAGAAAGGGGGGAAGGAAGAAAAAAAAAAAGGTTGCGAGGAGAGAGAGGGAGAGGGAGAGAGAGGAATATTCCTAAAAATATCAATGAAATGCCTCGATGGGTATAAACACACATACCACCGTGTGAAGAGAAATGGGAGGAAATGAAGACGGCTATTTGTCACATTTTACGACAATAACATTAATAACAAACAATAAATTTACATGGACATATAGACACGCTAGGAATTGGGAAGCCCCTGCTACTTACAATAATCCAGCCCTCGGCGTGGCTTCGTGGTTCCTGAGAATTGTTTTATTGCAGCCTCCTCTCCCTCTCCCTCTCCCTCTCCTCCTCTCCCCCTTTCTCGCTCTCCCTCTCGCTCTTTCTCTCTTTTTTTCCCTCAGCTATAGGCTTGTTTTTTAAAGGACAGTTGAATTTCACGTCAGACACAAGGAGACCATGTCTGCGATTTTCCTGACGAATACATATCTATTCTGCAACCTCTGCATTAATTATTTAATGAATCACGTGATGGGGAAGGGGGAAGGGGGTCTCTCCGTTTCGTACTCAAAGGACCACTGTGACCTTCCACCGGAACAGTATTTTTTTAAAGAAGTTTCGAACTGAGCGAAGCTTTTCTAGCCGGGCAGCGATGCCCTCGCCAGGGCCGGGCTGCGGCGCGGGGCTGGGGGGGGCCCTGGCCCCAGCCCCCCGCTCCCGGCCTGAGCTTCGCTTCCCCAGCCCCGGCCCTGGAGCATCCAAACCCTTCTCTAAACCTTGCCTGGAGGGTGGCGGTGCTGGACCTTGGTTCAGCTGAGCCACAGCGTGCCTTTTTTCCTCCCCCCCCTCCACACTGACATTTTTATTACAATCTGGTACTGAATGGCGCAACTGTTTTAGAGTCGAAACCAGCTGAGAATATTTATACTCCCCGTTTTAAAGAGCTCTGCCCGCCCTTCGCCTCACTTCCAGGCCTTTTCTCCCCGCTGCTGTTATTGTTTGGCCAGCCTTTATTGCATTTAAAAAAAACAAAAAAATCAAATTTTGTCTCTGAAGAGAGCTGCCAAGGACAGGGATGCTGACAAAAAGAAAAGGCTCAGCAACAAAGGGAGCCGCTGGGAAAGGCCGCGGAGCAGGCACCGAGCAGGCAGCCGGCTCCCCGCGTCCACGGGGGAAAAACTGTCACCCGGGGAAGGCAGCGAGTAGAGCCTGAAAGCCCCAGGACCGTGTCCCAGCGCCCCCGGCTCCCCCAGGTGCGGGGGGGGCCCAGGGCAGAGCCTCTCCCCACCCCCCCAAGCCCCCCAGCCTCCCCACCCGCCTAGGGGCGGCTGCACCGGGAACCACAGTGCCCCCCACTCGTGTAGAGCCTGGAGGGAGCTCGTATTAAACGTAAAAATTAATTTAAAAAAGCCCAAACCCGGGGGTTTCCCCCCCCTTTCAGCCGAGCCTAGGGGGCTGGGGGGGGGGGGGGGGGCTGGGCTCCCCCCGGCCAGGAAGGAGCGAGCGGGGAAGCGCTCCGTTCTCAAAAGCTCTCGATTATTTCTGAATCGATTTTATCGAGTGAAAGTGGCTGTCGGAAGAGAGACGTTTGGTCAAGGTGTGGGAGGAAGCGGGGGAAAAATCCGATTAAAAGAGGCTCCCGTGGCTGGGGGGGGGGGGGTCCCACGAGGGAGGAAACTTGGTGGGGGCCTTTATGGGAACTTCAGGTCAATTCAGAAGCCGCAACTTTCGCTTCGCACAACCACTTCTTTTTTTTTTTTTTTTTTTTTTTTCCCCTTAGTCATAAAACGAAGTGTCCCTGTGAATGGAGCCGGGCAAATAAAAAAAAAAAAAATTAAAAAAAAAGAGGGGGGGGGGGGGGAAGAAAGGAAAAAAAAAGGAACAGAGCCATCCCAGGCAGCAAACGGGACAGATACCCCCCTCTGCACCTCCGCTGGCATTTTTGGGTTTGTTTCATGCAAAAGAAGCACCCATTTCGGGTGGTTTTTTTTTTTTTTAAAGCCCCCAGTTCAAAGGGTCGGAAACGCGGCCATAAACAGCGGCTTCGCCCTCCGAGGTGCCGTGATCAAAGCCGTTTTCTTTCTAAAGATAAAATGAACGTTTATATAGTGAGAAAGCGAGATTGATTTACGGATTTAAACACGCCGGTCTTATTGCGGATCATAAATCTGTCACCGGGGCTGAGAAACTCCCAACCCGCTCGCCCAGCCCAGCCGCCTGGAGAGCGACCCAGCGCTGTACTGGGGCGGCCCCCCCAGGGCCCTGTCCTGGGCAGACCCCCCCCATATACAGATAGAGAGACATATATATATTTATTTTTACTTCCTCCATACCCCTTCTCTCCAGTAACCACATCTCAGTGGGGCTGGGGCAGATTTCGCTCTGACACAAGAATCCCTTTTTTTTTTTTTTTTTTTGTCCAATTTTGGGACCGAGAGGAAACAAAGGGGTTCAGCAGCCCGGGTGGGACCGGGGCCTGGCGGGGGGGGGGGGGGGGGCTGGCATGGGGGTCCCTGCTCGGGGGGCCCGGGGAGAGCCCGCCCGAGCACCCCTGGGCCCGGTGGGCTCCTCCGCGCCTCTCCGCGCCGCTCCGCGCCGCTCCGCGCAGGCAGCTGGGCACAGAGAGGCTTTTGAGAGCGCCGTGGGCAGGGGCGAAGTGGGAGGAGGTGCGGGGGGGAGGGAGGGGGGAGGATGGAGGGGGACTCTCGGAAACAAAGGAATTTCTGAAAATAAGAGGCGAGATGAGACGCGGGACGAGGGAGGCGGCGGGCTGGGGGCTCTGCGCCTCCGGCTCCGGCCTGGGGTTGGTTCTCCCCGAATTTCTGTTTGTAAAGCAAATAGCGAACGGCCTGCCCCGCAAAGGGGAGCCGGGGCAGGGCCCCCGCCCTCTCCCTCTCCCTCTCCCCTCTCCTCTCCTCTCCTCTCCTCTCCTCTCCTCTCCTCTCCTCTCCTCTCCTCTCCTCTCCTCTCCTCTCCTCTCCTCTCCTCTCCTCTCCTCTCCTCTCCTCTCCTCTCCTCTCCTCTCCTCTCCTCTCCTCTCCTCTCCTCTCCTCTCCTCTCCTCTCCTCTCCTCTCCCTCTCCCTCTCCCCTCTCCCCTCTCCCCTCCTCTCCCCTCCTCTCCCCTCCTCTCCCCTCCTCTCCTCTCCTCTCCTCTCCTCTCCTCTCCTCTCCTCTCCTCTCCTCTCCTCTCCTCTCCTCTCCTCTCCTCTCCTCTCCTCTCCTCTCCTCTCCTCTCCTCTCCTCTCCTCTCCTCTCCTCTCCTCTCCTCTCCTCTCCTCTCCTCTCCTCTCCTCTCCTCTCCTCTCCTCTCCTCTCCTCTCCTCTCCTCTCCTCTCCCCTCTCCCCTCTCCCTCTCTCCCCTCTCCCTTTTCCTTCTCTGCTCTCTCCTCTTCTCTCCTCTCCCCTCTCCCTTCTCCTTCTCTCCTCCCCTCTCGCCTCTCTCCTCTCCCTTCTCCCCTCTCCCCTCTCCCCTCTCCCTTCTCCCCTCTCCCCTCTCCCCTCTCCCCTCTCCCCTCCCCTCTCCCTTCTCCCCTCTCCCCTCTCCCCTCTCCCCTCTCCCCTCTCCCCTCTCCCCTCTCCCCTCTCCCCTCTCCCCTCTCCCCTCTTCCCTCTCCCTTCTCCCCTCTCCCTTCTCCCCTCTCCCCTCTCCCCTCTCCCTTTTCCTTCTCTGCTCTCTCCTCTTCTCTCCTCTCCCCTCTCCCTTCTCCTTC
This sequence comes from Pelecanus crispus, assembly GCF_030463565.1. NCBI lineage: Eukaryota > Metazoa > Chordata > Aves > Pelecaniformes > Pelecanidae > Pelecanus > Pelecanus crispus. Next base: position 1,195,493 of record NC_134660.1, on the reverse strand, counting down.
TCTCCTCCCCTCTCCCCTCTCTCCTCTCCCTTCTCCCCTCTCCCCTCTCCCCTCTCCCCTCTCCCCTCTCCCTTCTCCCCTCTCCCCTCTCCCCTCTCCCCTCTCCTCTCCCCTCTCCCCTCTCCCCTCTCCCCTCTCCCCTCTCCTCTCCCCTCTCCCCTCTCCCCTCTCCCCTCCCCTCTCCCCTCTCCTCTCCCCTCTCCCCTCTCCCCTCTCCCCTCTCCCCTCTCCCCTCTCCTCTCCCCTCTCCCCTCTTCCCTCTCCCTTCTCCCCTCTCCCCTCTCCCCTCTCCCTTTTCCTTCTCTCCTCCCCTCTCCCTTCTCCCCTCTCCCCTCTCCCCTCTCCCTTCTCCCCTCCCCCCTCTCCTCTCCCCTCTCCCCTCTCCCCTCTCCCCTCTCCCCTCTCTTTCTTTCTTACAAAGCAGCGAACAAACCGGCGCGCACCGCGGGCTTTTGAAGTGAAATTAGAGGGGAAAGCGCCTGTCGGGCCCGGGGCTCGGAAACAGAACGATTAAACCGTGAGAAAAGCAGAAATAAACCCCCTCCTACGTCCCTTCTCCGCTCCCTTCTTCCCCCACCTTTTCCTGCCGGTGCCGCTTCCCGCTCCGGCGGCCGCGGGGCGCGGGGAGGCCGGCGGGGCCCCGCACACGCGGAGTTTCGCTGTGGCGGGGGCTGAGCTGTTGCCCAGCGCGATGTCCAGCCTCGGAGAGGTCAAGGGGTTTGCGAGGTCAGTCCCGGCCGCGATACACAGCTAATCGCCTAGAAAACGTGGCCTCTGCGTGAACTCTGTGCCCCGATCGGGGCTTGCCAGCGCTGGGCTTTGTCTCCCCGATTTGCACCCCTTTCCTTCGCCACGGTGTTCCCGCAACGCTCCCGGGACGGGGCAGCACCCCCCCCCCCCCCGCACCGCCAGCACCCCCAGGACACCGACACTCGCGGGGCACAGACACCCCCGGGACCCCCGCACGCCCCGGGACCCCCGCACCCCCGGCGCTCAGTCCCCTCTGGGACACTGCCAACCCCTCCCCAAACCGGCCCGTGGCACCGGCAGGGAGATCTCGCTCGGAACAAAAAATTTAAAAAAATTAAAAAAAAAAAAAGAGAAAAAAAAAAAAAATTTAAAAAGAAACCACGCGGGGGAACCCCCCCAACGCTCCTAGCCGGGGGCCCGCAGCCAAGCTCCGCGGGGCCGAGCCCCAAACAAGCACAGCCCCAAATCGAGGAGTTAAAAAAAAAAAAACCAAAACCAACAAAAAACCCTCTCGCCACAAGCAACCGGCCTGCAAACTTTCTCTGCCCGCTCCCCTCGCTCACATCGGTCAAAATAAACCGAGAAAACAGAAGGAAAACCCCGCACAAGGATTCACGTCTTGTTTTTCTTTCTGCCCTTTTTTCTTTTTTTAGCTCCTTTTTTCTTTTGCTTTCCCCCGGCTTTCTCGTGAAAGGAGGCAATAAACCGATCAGAAATGCATGCCAAGCGAGCAGCTCTGTTACCTGGTTCGCTCCCACATCCTTTTTCCAACGCCCCAGAGTCGGCCCTCATGGTTTGGGTGGTTTCTTCCAAAGTGAGAGGTCTGGGGGAGGGGGTGGCTTGGGGGGTTTTTGGTTTTTGTTTTTCTCCCCCAAAAAGAAAGCTTTCACCTTTACGATCCAGATTTTATTACTAATATTATTATTTCCCCTGAAGATTCTTGTAGAACTCCGGGTGCTTTTTTCCCAACAGACGGTCTGCGGAGATTTGCTGTTGAATAACAATGGGAAAAGGATAAGTATTTAAAGAAAAGAAGTGATTAATGATTTTCTGTATAATTCTCGCATTTTTCTTGGCTTCTGTCTGCTTATAATGGCTGTGAACTTTTAGGTCCTATAGAAATCTTCTTTTCTCCCCCTTCTATTCTATTCATACTTTCCAGCTTTGATTTGCTTCTATAGACCCCCGCATTCCTGGAAGCATATGCTTTTTTTTTTTTTTTTTAAAGAACGATTTTTTGCCATTCTTAGAAGCACTATCTTGAAAATAACACCCTCTTTACAACCCCAGCAGATCAAAGAGAGAAACAGTAAAATAAAATGCAACAACAAAACACCCCAACCTCAGGCATTACAATAAAATACAGCCCTTGGCACCCTCCCTGGGAGGAAAAAAAAAAAAAAGAAAAAGAAAGAAACTTTAAAGGTTTGCAGTTGCTACCTCTAAAATTGCGATAGTTAACCCAAAATACATCCATAAATCCATTTTTTCAACATCAGAGCGTGCAAGAGACCTGTATCATGTGACTACATTAATATTATTTTAAAGTATTAAAATGTCATTAGAAAAAAAAAATCTAACGGCCCTTTGTTTGAGCTGGGGGCAGGGAGACTTTTGGGGACACTTTATTGGCAAGGTGGTCGTGCGGTGACTTCCTGCGACTGAAGGAATAACACACAAACACACTCCGGCTTTAAATATTTCAAGCCCTGCCTTTGTTTCTGAATAATGCGGGGGAATATTTCGGTCCTGCTGGGGGGTCTCAGAGAATTCCGTGAACATTGAACAAATAAGCAAAAGCCTTTTTTTTTTTTTTTTAAAGCAAGTATAAGAAAATGATTATTTTCTTCAGCTGGTGCGGAGGCTTCCTCCCCCTGCGGACCCCCCTGCGCACAATAGCTTTTATATATATATATATATATATATATATATATATATATATATTTGTAACTTAGAACTGGAATGTTATTTCGTCCTGAACAGTATTTTCGATACTTTCTATGAGAAAGAAAATGAAAATTAATACAAGAGCTGCGGCTCACAAAAGAAGCCATTTGTCTTCTTGATTATCTATTTGCTTGTCAGGCTATGAGCTATCGCAGGAGCCAGCTCCTTTGTAATATAAAAATACACAGAAAACCTGCAAACACCGAGAAACATCTGTGCAAAAATTAGACTCATTAATGCATTAACTACCTTGGAGAAGGAGGTTTTTTGTTTTTTTTTTTTTAAATCGAGAAGTCTCTCTAGAGAAATACAACGCTACATCCATTCCTTACAGCAAAGCAAAGCGCTAATGACTACCCCTGTTTTGTCTGAGACCAGTTTGGGAAGAGCATATTAATATATGCTTAGAACAAATAAATCATAATATGTAAGGCTTAGCAGTACTTAAGGCTGATATACCCTATAGTCAAACATCTTTTGTTTTCATTAGGGAGTGGAGGCTGTGCCATGGACAACAGAAATCCCTGTAAAAAAGAAACGTGCTGTTTAATTAATGTCTTTAAAATAGATTTTTTTTCTCACCGGAACAAAAAGACAACTCCCCCACCCCCCCCGAGAAAAAAAAAAAAAACAACAAACCCAAACCACCAACAAAACCACACAGGGTCAGATTCACAATGAAAAAAAAATTTATTTCCAATTGCGCTTTTTTTGTTGGCGCTGCTCCTTTCCTCTGCCATTACAGGTATCGCTGCACGCCACGAAGGACAAAGGGAGGGGGCGAGGCGGCGGGGCCGGGGGGGGCGGGGGGGCCGGGGGGGCCTCCCCAACCCCCGCCTCGCCCCGTGCTCGCCCCTCCGCCCGTAATTCACATTTTCGGTACAAAACCGGGCCGGACAGCGGGAGAGGCCCCCCCCCCCCGGGCCGGGGGAGTTCAGTGCCCGGGTCCTAACTGACCCCCCCCGCCTCACAATTAACCTGCCGGCCTCAGAACACTGCCGGGGGGTCCTACCTCCCTCTCCCTCCTCTCTCTTTCTTTGCCCACCGCCCATTTGACCTAATTTTCCTTTTTTTCTCCAGCCCCCCCCCCCCGCCCCGCCACTGCCACGCACGACCAGCGCAGCCCCCCGGAGCCCCCCCGCTCCCCACGGTCCGTGCCCGGCGGGGATTTTGGTTGTGTTTGCTGGGTTTGGTTTTTTTCTCCATCGCAGGGCTGTGCTAGAATCGCCGCGTCTTTGGGATGGCGGGGCAGAAACTTTCCGTTTGTGGCTGGTAGGCGAGAAAAGAAAAAGAGGAGGAAAAAAAAAAAAACCGGGGGGGGGGGGTGGAAGAGAAAATCCAGTTCGTCTTGAAGAAACTGAGCCTCATTTATTAAAGTGAGCGCTGGTTGTCGAGGTAATAGCAGACATAAGGTCCATCCTTTGTACGGGAGAGTAAACATGACAAATGGGGCAGAGCTTGGCGTGATTAAAGATGAAACAAGGATCCATCTTAGCCAAATCTGAAAACTACTATCTACAGCCTCCCTTTAATGGAAGAGAGGCACAACAGCACGGCTCTGCTTTGTTGCAGCTGAGTCTCCCTCTGTTCCCCCTATAAATAAAGAGCACCCCTCCTTCCCTCGCTTCTGGGAGCGTTTAAAAAAAAAAAAAAAAAATCATGTGTTCCCTACACACACACAAACTCACACCCACAAACACGCACACTCCATCCATCCCAGGAATAGTTATAGGCTGGTGGCTGGTCCATGGGATCGGGTTTGAGATCCTCCTTGGGGGATCTGCAGGCTGGCAGAGGAGCTGGAAGGATTAGACCTGATCTTGGTATTTGGTAACTTGTGATCTTTTTTCCATTTCATCCTCCTGTTCTGGAACCAGATTTTGATCTGGCGCTCGGAGAGGCAGAGGGAATGGGCGATCTCGACCCTGCGCCGCCGGGTGAGATAGCGGTTATAGTGAAATTCCTTCTCCAGCTCCAGGACTTGCTGCCTGGTGTAGGCTGTGCGGGAGCGTTTCGGTTCCCCTCCTGAGTAATTGGGGTTTACTGAACAAACACAAAGGAGGAGAAAGAAAAAGGAGAAAAAAAAAGGGGGGGGGGGGGGAGGGAAAAAAAAAAAAAGAGCAGAAGAAGAATTACTGAGCTGTTCCTTTAACGGGTCCTTTCCCCCCAAAAAAAAGCATCACACATTCTTTTGGTGGGGGGATACACTCCAAAAAATACACCGCAAACCTTCTAAAAATACCCCCAGAACCTAACTCCAAATCTCCACCTCCATCCTCGTTGCCTGACGTGTATTCCTGTCCAAACGTTTTTACAAGGTCCCCTGGACGCGTTTTCCGTGCCCTCCGCGTGTGTGTACACAGGCACACACCTCTGCTCCAGCATCACTCGGCTACCCCGAGCTTTAAAGCTCCCCCTGCACACATGCAAGCAGGCAAACACAGACACTCCTTTTTAATAAATATCACACTAAAAAAAAAAAAAAAAAAAAAAAAAAAAAGAAAAGGGGGGGGGAAGGGAAAATAGTAAAAGTTGACTCAACCCGCCACTTAAATACAAATTACGAAAACATAAAACTTAACTTATGAAGATTCAACAGCCATAAAAAAAAGTAGCCTGCAAGAAATTGGAGGAGGATGGTAACAGAGACTTCAAAGGCACATGGCCAAGCAGAGCAATAAAAATTTATGGAGGATGTAATTATACCGCTCTGCAAACAGGCGATCGTAAATCTCCACGAATGGTTATTTTACAACTGGTGCAATAAGATTTCTACAAGACTTTGAGGTGCTACTTAGTATAAAGCAAAGCCACTTTAGTTCACTTACCCGTGCTTACATGGACTTTTTTCATCCAGGGGTAAACTACCGGCTCCTTGCAGGAGGAATCGGAAGGGCTTTGGTGCAGAGAGTTTTGGCTGCAGGAGGGCGGTGGGCTGGGGGTGCCCGGCTCGCAGGGCTGGCTCGGCTCAGAGAGGTGGCTCTGCAGTCCGGCCGGAGGATGGACATGACCCCGGGGGGATAACACCGCTGCTTGGTGGCCGGAGCTCTGGCAGGACGAGTAGAGCTGCTCCTTGCAGGCTGACCGCGGCTGGTACATCGCTTCATGTTGGAAAGTGCTCTCTCGCCTCTGGCTGCTGTAATATTCCGGCGAGTGATTGGGAAGGTAATCGCTGTGGGAATACTCTTCACAGGGTGGGAACTTGGGGTCCACATAGTTGGAGTTGATCAAAAACGAGCTCATGGCCATTAATTTCTTAGAATTGCACACACGGAAAAAAAAAAAATATATCTCTCTCCTAAAATTTATTCCTGTCCCCCCCTTTACTCGTTTTCCTGTTTCGTGAAACCCTCCTACTTACTGTCAAGTGAACAAAGTTGGAGTCCATGTGACAGCGCGGGCCAATGGCGAGGTGCCCTGCGATCCCCGGATAAGGAAATCTGCCCAGCCCGGGCTCTCCCGGGGCCCCGAGCATCCCCGGGGAGCCGGCCGGGGCCCCCCGCTCCCCGCCGGCCGCCCCCGGCCCCGCCGGCCCCGGGCCCCGCCGGCCCCGGGCTCCGCTGCGCCCCGCGGGCGAGAACCGGCCCCCCCGGCCACCCCCCTCGGGGGTGTGTCCTGGCCCGGGGCGGGGGGAGCCGGGGGAAGGGAGGCTGGGAAAAACAGAGATCCCCCCGAAAGGAGAAAAAAAAAAAAAAAAAAAAAAATTAAAATAGAGGGTAAAACTGTTTTTTCGGGGGGTTGGGGCTGCGGGTGGCAGCCGCGGGCCCCGCGCACGATCCGCGGCGGTCCCCAGGGTGGTGGCTGCGTCCCGACCCCCCCCAAGGTGATCCGGGAAGGGACATCGCGCCCGAGCCTGGCAGAGATGAATAGGGCTTGCCGGGGATCGATAGGAAATTCATCAGCTAATTCGGGGTACCCGCTCTCCTAAATGACATTTAGCTCGGCTCTGGGATTGACTCTTTTCCCACGCAGCGATGGAAAAAAAGCAGCCCGTCCTCCAAGCAAGAAATCAAGGACTTGGTGAACAATTACAAAAGCGAATTAGCCCAAGTCCTAATGCACCCTCGCCTCGCCGTTCTTGTAATAAAGACGCTTTAAAAGCCCGGGCAGAGCAGCAGCCCTCCCAAAGCCCCCCCTAATTCCTCAAATTCGTGTTTAAACCCGAAAGCGCAATCAGCTCCTCACAAGCGGCAGGAAAGAAAGCAAGTAATTTTTTTTTTTTTTCGGTGTCGGCGCTGAGATTGCACAAACTAAAGCAATAGTGGGATTCTGGCTCTCAAATCGCAGAAATAACGCCCCTGACCACCCCCAACACCCCCCCCCCCCCCCCCCGCCTTCTCAGCTCCGATTTTATCTCGAAGTGATGATAAAGTTTATCGCAGGAGCTCTGGAGTTGAGCTAAGGTCAAATCCGAAGTATTTCTTTTCAGCTATAAAACGGTTTTCTGGTTAAGCCCTTGTTTTCACCCTTTTAGTCAGGGATCTGGGGGGGTGGCTTTTGGGGGGGTTGGGTTGGGTTTAATGCCTTCTGGGACTGTGACCTGTAGTGTTTGTGTCAACTACATATTCCCCTAGATACGAATTTGTGACCCAACTTCCTTTACACAAATTCGGATCTACAGGGTACATATAGAAGACAGATGCATCCTCCTCGGTCAGAGATCTTCGCCTACCGCCATAATTATCTTCTGGGGCAGGGGGGTAAAGTTTTGTGACTCGAGAGATCGAGAATTAATCTAAAGACGGCTAAAAGATTCACCCTTCGGAGGAAAGACGATTAATTAAAGCGCCAACTCAGTATCCGAATAGCCGATACTCGATTAGAGAAAACCGAAACTTTTCTACCTCCTCCTCCATACCTCCTGCATTAGTTTACCGCTGTGCTTAAAAAAAAAAAAAAAAAAAAATCAGCCCCTGGGCTGAATAGATGAGTATAGACGCACAACGAGCCTGGAATCCCAATAATCGTCGTTTAAAAGCAAAATGCCACAGCTCCGTCCCTCCACCCCGAAAACCCAATCACTCTCCACACGCAGCGCCGAGATTTCTTCCATTTTTCGTTCTTGGAGGTCAACCAAGGTTTGGGTTTATACGTGCGTGTGCGGATAAATTATATAAAAAAAAGGAAAGAAACAGATGAAAAGAAATACAGAATGTAAAGGCAGATGGGACGACAGGTTTTTTTTTTAATGACAGGCAATTCTTTTTACAACCCGAGAAAAAGATCAAAGGCGTTTCATTTCCGAAAAAGGGATATAAAGCAATAAAATATTCATACTGTCTAGGTAATGAACCTTCATTCGGAACTAATGAGGGTAGCATCATGTTGAGATTTCGTTTAAAATTACAGTTGCCCAAGAGATTAAAAGTATAGCATCCTCTCCCCCCGCTTTTTTTTTTTTTTTTTTTTTTTTTTTTTGTATTTCAAAAGGCAGAACATTTTTTTGGTCAAGCATCTCCCGAATTAATTGCATTTAAATGCCACAGCAAAGAGGCTATCAGAGAAAAGCTGCGTTTCCCCCCCACATTAAAATTCCTGACAAATATCTTAAATATGTTTCACAAACTCCTGCATTTTTTTTCTTTTTTTTCCCCTACTAAAAATAGTTACAGCCAAGAACGACCGTCCCGTAGTTTTCCCGGACAGACATGCCCGGAGATTTTTCAGGTACTTTCAGGTGAATAGTCGGTTTTCCTGATAAAACGTATAATTCCCAGCTAAACCGAAAAAACCCCGAAGACAGCTCTTAGGAACGAGGCGCAGACGCCCCCGGGCAGCCCCCGAGCCCCTCCGCGCCTGGGCGCCAGCAGAGCCAAGCCAGGGCGCGGGGGTCCCCCGGCCCCCGCCCGCGCCGTGCCGGCAGCGGGCAGCAGCTCCCGCATTTGCCCCCCAAGACCCCCCATCAAAGCCCGCGGCCAAACCAAATCTGCTTGCTCGACGTGTAGATGGGTGCCAGAAAATAATTCTACAGAACCAATCCCATTAGAGCGAGCTTTTGCTTTTTTTTTTTTTTCCTTTTTTCTCCCCCCCTCTTAAATTTTATTCCTCCTTTCCAAGCCCCTTCTCTGATTTATTTTATTGCATTTCCCCGCAGCCGGTACCGCGGCGATCTCCTAACCGAGCAGAGCAGCCTCAGGAGCAATAACTAGGCCTATTCCGTATTTTTAACCCCCTCCCACATCCTTTTTTAAAAAAAAAAAAAAAAATCCGTTTTAATTTTCCTTCCCAATGACACGAGGGGTTTGGCGCTAGCAAACCAGCACCCCTAGCGTTTACCAGAAATCTTCCCCCCACCACACCTCCAAGGGATCCCCCCCTCGCCGCCTCTGATCCCAAATTAAAGGCAGCCCCTCGCTGCCCCCCTGCCCACCTTTCTCCCTTTCGCTGGGAAACCGCCCCACGTCGCGGAAATTCCTCACCGCAAATTTCACCCGGGCTCTTATTTTCCATTTCAAAGCAACCTCAGGCCCGGGGGGGGGGTGTCCCCCGGGGCTCCCCGGCCTGGCCTGTCCCCCCCCACCCCAAGGGGGGCCGGGGGACCCCTCCAAGCCCCCCCAAAGCCCCCACCTGCCAGCGCAGGGGCTGCGGGACCGCTGCGGGGCCGAGCGCCGCTTCGGCCGCCTCTGCCCCCCGAGGAGGGGGCAGCAAGCGGGGGGTGCCCCCCCCCGCCCGGCCGCCCCCCCGCCAGCCGGACCTACCTCGGCAAAACGCGGCTCCTTCCCTCGGAGGGACCCCGGGGGTGGGACGCTGCCTCCAAACTTGGGGAGGCTTTGCAGCGGAATCCCGCAGACCCCCCTGCCCCCCCCAGTCCAGCCCGGGCTCTTCTCTCCCCCGGGTTGCTTTTTCAATGAGATTATTTCTCGGTAAGAACACCAATTTCTCTCTCTCCTTCTTCTCTCTCTTTTTTCCTTTTTTCTTTTTTTTTTTTTTTTTTTTTGTGGGGTTTGTTGGTGCCCCCTCCCCCGCACACCCCCCACCCCCCAGTATAACCCAGTACCGTCCCGCAGGGCGAGCGGAACTGCTGCTGGCAGCGCCAGGAGGCCCTCTGAGCATTTTGGGGTGGGAAACCCGCAAGTTTTGGTATTAATCTCATAGTTTGTCAGTCTTTGTTAAACAGCGAGGCGTGTCCGCAGCGGCGGCCGCCGAGAGCCGCGCTGACCCGCGGTTCACCCCGCGCCGCTCCGCGCCGGCCGCTCCAGGGATTTTTTTTTTTTTTTTTGTATTTTTTTGTTTCCCCCCGGTATATTCCCCTCTCCCCCCGGAGATCGCTCTCTGGAGCCTGGCAGCAACGAGGATGGGGATTTTTTTAATTTTAATTTTATTTTTTTCCCCCTTTCGGAGGCGCGGACCTTTCGGGTTTGTGTTTTAGCGCTAAACTGGGATCCCCCCCTCCCGCAAACGGGGAGCGCGGGGGCGGCTGCGCGGGCAGGCGCGGAGGAGCCCGCACCTGCTTTGCGAGAGCGAAACGCAGATTTAAGCCGTGCCTTTCCCAGCCAGCCGCCTCTATCCTTCTTATTTCTAATGGGGAAAAAAAAAAAAAAAAATCATCTTGGCACCTAAAGGCCGCGGAGCGGCGCGGGGGGGAGCGGCGCTGCGAGGGGGCTGCGGGGCTCCACCGCCGCCCCCGCGCTTCTCCCCGCCATAACGCGGCCAGTTGGAAATTAAACCGGGATTAAAAAGCGAATTAAATTGATTCTCCGGTAGGGGGGAAGAAGAAGAAGAAGAAGAAGAAGAAGAAAAAAAAAATCCGGAGGCAAACCCACCCTGAATTGTGTTTGCAGCGGCTGGCCCGCACCGGGAGACCCCCGGGGCCAAGCCGGCCCCGTCCCGAGCGAGGGGGATAAATCCGAAATATCCCCCAGCGCTGCCCTGCCTTTCCTCCCCCTCCCCCTCCTCACACCTCCCCACGACCCCGCTCCCCACGAGCACGCAGCCCCGCGCCCCTAAATCGCGAGTCAACCGCTGCGGCGCCGGGGCGGGTGGCAGAGGGAAGTTGCGAGGCGGTGGGCTTGGCTTCTGTTTTGGTTTGGGTTTTTTTATTGCCGTGAAATTATACCTGCTTGTTTTAATATCCCGAAAACAAATGGCCTTTATTATCCATTACCTGTTCTATAAACCTGGAGTAGAAATGACTGTTCTAGAGAGATAAGTATAGTAATTACAAGGGCGAGGAGATGGATCACCCAAGTTACAACTAAACGGTAGCCCTTATATAGTGATATTTTATAAATACCAAGCAAATTCATGGCAATTAATTAAAGCCGAGCCTTATCACGCGAAACAAAACGCTTTACGTTCTCTTGAATTTCACCTACTCCATGAATATATCCGCATCGGGAAAGCAAATGGATTTTCCAGAATGCCTTTCCCAGGGCTCTAATATTCTCTCTTTCTCTTCCAAGAAAAATGACCCTTGTTATAAGTATTTAGTCACCGAAAATATTTAAAAGCCGAGGGGGGAAAAAAAGCAAATTTGCAGGGCTTTTTTTTTTTTTCTTCTTTCTTTCTTTCTTTTTTTTTTTTTTCAGAAGAGTTTGCCTTGCTACAACTGTTTGCTTAAGAAGCTATTGAAAAGATCTTCCCCAGTCCCAGTGCAAATAATATTTAGAGTTTGGAGGGTTCAAAGTCTGGCAGTGTAGAAATAACTTTGAAATGCCAAGGGAAATATTTATTATATCAGTTCATTAAACTGTTGCAATGACCAGAGTGGAGTCACATTTCAAGCAAGAAATATAAAACATTTCATTCAAATTCCGACGGAAAGCGTGCTGCAAAACAAAATTAGCTACTTTAACCGGACCGAGCGACGAAACGGGCACTTAAAAGCGCCTTTAAATACACACGCTGGGTTTCTTAAAGCCATCAGTCCATCGATTTTGCCTATATATCATTACTCTAGATTCCCTGCGATTAAGGTAGAAATGCAAACAGTAAATCATGGGCATTATTTCGTGCGATTCTTTTATTTTTTTGGATGAGTATTCGCACTCATACCGAGGACGTATTAAAAAATGTTTGGCGCTGGGGTTCCGGCGCCCAGGGAGGCGGGAGGCAGGCACCTCTCCAAGGGCTTTGGAAGCCTTTCCAAGGAAAGATGTTAGAACACATTTTCACCCGCCGTGTCAGACTTTTTTTCTTTTTTTTTTTTTTTTTTCCTTCTTTTTCCTCCAGTATAATTTAAACCCTATCCAAACAAAATGACGCCGGAATGAAAATTATTTTTTAACTGCTCGAGTTAATATCCTAGAGGGACCTCCACCTAATTGGATTTAATAAATGCATTTCCCCCTATATTCTGTTAATTCGACTCCAAACAGCGTTTCAGGGGTTATCTTAGAAAAATACTAAGAAGTGGCCCGGCGTTTCCTCCCGGGAGCCCCAAATCAATCTGCCTTATTTTCTGCCGTCCCACCGCAGACCCCCGGCTCTCGCCCTGCCCCTCCGCTTGCGGCCGAGGGTCGCCCCCTCCTCGCCACCCTCCGCCGCCGCTGCCCACAAGCAGAGTCTTCCTCCCACCTCGCCCCCTCCCCGCTTTCTTTCTCTCCCTCGGTTTTTCTCTGCACACTGACATCAGTCTATCAGGGTTATACACAGCACTGAGTCACGCACGGCGTAAACTTTTGACCCTCAACTTTTTGACCCCTCGAGCTATAATGCTGTACTAACAAGCCCCCCAAGACCAGAGTTCCCGTCTACGTCCCAAGCAACTAACGCGGCGCTGATTTCCCTATTTCATTTACTTTACTTCAAAAAGAAAAGGGGGGGGGGGGGAACAACCCACCCTGGATATTTCTTCGTGACTTTTTTTTTCTTTTACCCTCCAGGGGAGAACACAAAATCAGAGCTTTGCAAACATGAGATGTTTATCTCCAGCTCACCCATTGCTGTCTTAGATCGCTGATTTTTTTTTTTTTTGTTCCTTTTGCTCTCCCTCATTTTTATATTTAAATGAACGGGGGCGGGGGGGAATGCCTTAAACCACAGCTGCGTTATTTCTCTCTTATTTGGGATTTCACCTAGGTGAGTTGTGACCGCGGCGATTAGCCCCGCTCCGCTTGCCACACACGCAGGTTTTGGGGGGATGAGGAGGCTTTGGGGGGATGAGGAGGCTTTGGGGGGGATGAGGAGGCTTTGGGGGGGATGAGGAGGCTTTGGGGGGCATGAGGAGTGCCTCCGATGGGTTCTGGAGCACCGGAGCCCGGCGCCGAGCAGCGCCGCGGCCGCCCGGGGGGAGCCGGGGCCGGCGCCGGGGGGGCCGCGGGGCTGCGGGGCGCCCGGTCCCGCTCCAGCCCAGCCCGGCCCGGCCCGGCCCGCCGCTGCTGGCAGTGAACTTGGTCTGAAGCGAGCTCTGCTGGCTGCTCGGGGGCGTTACAGGCGAGCGGCCGCGCCGGGTCCCCTGCCCGGGGTCTCCTCTTCCCCCCTGGCCGGGGGTCTCCGGTTCCCCCCCTGGCCGGGGGTCTCCGGTTCCCCCCGCTCCATCCCCAACCCCTCCCGCCCCGGCTCTGCGAAGCCTCCCTGCACAAACACAGCCCCGCTTTGCCACCCAGCGAACGCCCTCCCCCCCAAAAAGCCCGGCGCTGTCATTTGTTTTGACTTGAAGGGTATGTATATATGTGTGTGTATACACATAGGCGCACATACACATGTTAAAAAGAGATAAATCAAAGGGGGAAAAACCGCCTCGTACTAGTCTTATTCTTTCAACGCTCGCTGTCAAAATAGTTTCTTTTTAAAGCTATTTAGGGTAACAGAACACGGAAAAACTACGCAGGGTGGACACCTCTCGAGTTAAGTTATCAACCTCCTTCCAACTACCATTTATTTAATATTACGAGAGGAGAATGGGGAAAATCATCTCAGACACCGAAATAGCCACGCTCTGAAAGAAAATGTCATTCTTAAATCCATTCTGGGGCTGGAAAGAGACCCCAGAGGAGGAGCCAAGCCCCAGAACAGTCCTTTTCGGGTTCCCTAATTGAGGAGGGACCTTTATCAAGAGGATTTTAAATAATCCCGTCAGCTCCTTCCCTTCAGGTCGGACGTGTAATAAAAAAAGGAAGAGGTTGGGGCTGGGGGACAGAAGGAGCCATTTCTCAGCCTGAAATTCAGCTGTGGGGGAGGGAAGGGGGTTTGGGGAGCGGCGCTGAAGGGAAGGGGCTGGGTCCTCCGAAAGCCTCCCCTTCTTGGGGAGGTCGCGGCGTAGGCCGGAGTAACGTACAGGACCCGTGCCAAAAAAATAGGTGAATAACCGGATTCTTCCCTTAAATAGAATGAAAGACAAGAATTGCAGCCCGAGCAGGGCGATTCCCAGTCCCTGCCGCCAGCCCAGCCCCGCCGAGGCAGAGGAGGACCCGCAGCCTCCCAACCTCCATTTTTGCGGCCAAGGGGGGGGGGGGACAAAGAAAAAAGGAGATCCCTTTGGCTTCTCAAAAGCATAATCACCACATTGTTGGTGTGTGTCTGTATTGGAGCAATATGAACCGCATCCAGTCCTTCTCCAGCCCTCCCCCTCTCTGCCTGCCAGCCCCCAGCACGCCCGGGCAGTGGGTCTCGGTGAATTAAAAAAAAAAAAAAAAGGGAAGAGGGAAAAAAAAAAAAAAAAAAAGGAAAGAAACAACACCACCACCAGCACCAAACCCCCCGGAGCCTATGTTTCCCCTAAAAAGGTGACCCGGCAGCCGGGGCCCGCCTGCGCTGCCGTAGGGTGCTGCCCTCTCCTCCGAGAGAGGAGCCGGGGCTGCCCAAGTCTGCTGACCTCGGGATGATCCCTCTTGCCTATGAATTATTGATGAGATATGAGCTCTGATTTCTCTTTTCAGTATGCAAACCCCATTATACTGTTAAAATGGCGATTTAATCGTTTAGAATAGCTTTGCTTTTTTCCAACTCATTTGTGCCCCTTCCTTTTCATTTAATTCTCTTAATTAAATCCTTTAACAGATTTTAATCACTTTTTGTTGAATAAAATAAGACATCATGCACATCTGCAACTAGGTTACCTTGGCGAAGTTTGTTTTTGGTGGGGTTTCTTTGTTTTGGTTTTGTTTTTGGTTTGGTCTGCTGGCTTGTTTTGGCTGAGTTTTTAAAACCCGGGTGGAAGGAAATTTTATTCCGTGTTACGCCGTAGCCAGTGAGCAAAGCAGCTCTGAAATGCACAAAGGCTTAAAAAAAAAATCCTAAAAAAACCAAATAAAAATAAATAAAGCCGGGACATTCAAGACCGCCTGACAGCGGCATCGCACCGCCGAGCTGCCTTTTGCTTTGAGGCGCTCCCCAAACCGCTCTGTGCCGCCTACAAACACCCCCCCGCTTTATTGCTGAACCACCCTGGGAAACAAATGGGCATTTTAGGGGTGAAATTTCCTCCTTTTCGCCCTTCAGCAGCAGCCTGGGCACGGGGGTCCCACGGCCGCCCTGGCACAGGGCCCCGGGGAGATCCCCCAAAAGGCAGCTTGGAGGGGGGCTGTCGCTGGTGCTCAGCTCTTCTCTCCCAGTCCAGGGAGCCTGGGATGGGTCTTGGGTGAGCAATAACCGCTTTGGGCATTGGGGGGGGGTTCCCCAAAAAGTGCCAGCGAGGTTTAGATACTGTTTACTAAGCGAAATAGGAAACCTTCAGGGATGGGGAGAGGCTAAAGAGGCATGACAAGGGGCAAAAAAAAAAAAAAAAGGTAAAAGTGGATATGGTTGCACGCATTTTTAGTAGGTGCGAGGTGCTGGGAGCCAGGTGAGCTCTCAGGGAGGCTCCTCTGGGCTGTGGCGAGCTTGGCACGTCTGGGGCGAACGGCCCCAGCCTGCCCGGGCCACCACGGAGCCCGCTGGGAGGGTCCCTAAGTCAGAGCTTCTCCCCATCTGCACCCAGTCGTGGCATAAAGGTCTGCACAACTACAGGGTTTTTTAAAAAAAAGATACTTTTTTTTTTCCCCCTTCCTAAGTAGTAATCATGTCCTAGAGATTCTCCGTATTCTTAGACCCGATATTAAAGCATTTCGTGTTTATTCTGTCTTCTACAGCTGCAGAAGAACTAATTGTCCCATGTCTGATGTATGCCATTAAAGTGAGAGAAACGATGAAAAATGCAAAGGAAAATCCCCGCCTACCTGCACGGTCAGAGCTCCGTTTTCCTGTTTACTCTCCTTATACTTCCTTTTCACCAGCAACAGGGAGATTTTTTTTTTTTTTCCTTTAAAAGATGGGGGGGGGGGGGGCACCCTGTGCTAAGCCTGTGACCCCTTCCAGGCTGTAAACTGGTAGCAGTGGTACCTCCTTATGCCTCACAGGAACTGGAGGTTAACACCATGAAGGCGGGGGGGGGGGGGGGGGGGCACCTCTAAAAGCCCCAAAACCCAGCTTGTAAAAAAAAAGGACAAAAAAAACCCCAACAAACCCCAACCAAACCCAGATCCCAACCCCCTGCTAGGTGCTGCAGGTAGAGAGCAGACCCCGCGGACAGGGAGCGGGGGGTTCTTGTGAGCGATGGGGAGGGGAGGGGGTGGTATTACTACTCCAGCCACAAAATCCCGTCCCTGCTCCTCTGCTGGGAGCCAGGCCCGGTGCCACCCCTGTGCGGGGGCTGCTAAAGCCGGGGGGGCAGGGGGCTGTACCCGCTGTCACCCCGACCGGCACCCCCTCCTCGCCCCAGCGCCCCGCACCCAAACCGCGCTGCAAATCCCCCTCGCTCCGGCTAGCTTGCTCTGCGCGCCGTTCCCCTTAAGAGAACATGTTGCGTGCAGCAAGTGGTTAGAAATGGTGGTACTTCAGGGAAAAAAAAAAAAAAAAAAAAAAAAAAGCCTTGTGTCTCCTGTGATGGGAGTGAGATTGGGAGGAAAGTTTGCCCGGGACTGTATAAAAAAAATGAGTATCTTTGAGCGGGGATCGGACAGTGATGCAGATGATGGATGGGGAAGAGGCGGATGGACGGGTCTATGGATATACGGACGGGTGAATATATTTTGGGAACACGGTGTTTGTGGGTACATGCGTGCATTGACCGTATGGTAACATTTTCAAACGTACATCACGGCGAAGGGATGTCACTTTTCTTGCCTAAACCGCTCGAATCGTGTGACTCGGTAGAAGTTATTTCTAGTCGCCAGCACAGATCGGAAGGGTACAGAATTAGCAGGCCGTCACTTGGCCGGACCCCAGCGCGGTCACGCACCCCTCCCCGCATCCCCTCGCCCCCGAGCGTTCCTAACCCCGGGCGGACAAACCTCCTGCAGCCCCTCGTGTTTGTGCGGCTAAATTCACCTTTAAAGACCGTGCCGTCGAAGCCCTTTAGGATCCCATAAAATATCTTTATTACCCACTGCAAAGCAGGCGCCCAGCTTGCTCAGAGCCCCGGGAGAGGCTGCTCGCACAACGCCGGGCGGCTGGGTAGCAAAGGCTCCCCGCACCCCGCTTCCCTCCCTCGCATTCCCAGCTTTTGCGTTTGTGTTTACAGGTTTTCAGAGCAGAGGTTTTTCAGGATTGCACTGGCCACCCTCTGACTGCTCAGGGAGAAGCCAGAAGTTCAGATGATGATAGCAAAGATATTAGGAGACACATGGAGCAGGACAGGAAAAACAGCCCAAGGAAGGAAAAGCAATCTCCAAAGTGTGCTAAAGGGGGACATTCTGCTTTGTGTAAGAGAGACGGACATGTGTCCACCAAATGTTGTCTTACCGTAAAAAGGAGGGAGGGAAAAAAAAAAAAAAAGCAGCTTGTGACTGCTCCAAATTCTAGAAATCCCCATCCCCCCAGCACCTCCGCTTTGAACTTTTTTATTAGCATTATTTTTTAAGGAGCAGGGAGCGGAGGGGGGGGATAGATGTGAGTTGGTTCAGGTGTGGACAGAGTGTCCCCCCACCTCTGCTGCAGCCCTGGCGACTTGGCTTTCAAAAGAAGCAGCCTCCCCAGGGTTCCCCCCCTCCCCATTTGGCTCTCCCGCTCTATTTTGCTCTGGTTTGCCTTCTTTTGCCCTGTCCTGCGCTCTCTGCGCGGCCACGGAGCCGCAGCCTCCGGCCGGGGCCACCTGCGCGCCCCGCAGCCCCCGCCGCAGCCCCTCGCCCTCGCCGCGGCAGGCTCTGCTCCCTGCCCTTCCCCGCCAACTTGTTTATTTTCCCAAAGAAAAAGGCTGCTGCCTGCCTTTTCCAGCACGATGTCCCCCTTAGAAGGGGGGAGAAGGAAATCTGTGAGATATCGGTGGGTTCAGTAAGGTTTGGAGGGTCCGTATGCAAACTGCAGCCTCTCTGATTATTTTTCTGTAGCACTTCAAGACAGGCTGGAGACATAACAGCGGTCATTCAGTGTCTCCATATGGCAGAAAGGAACTACGGAAATATGAGGACACTCGTTCGTATTACTGGAAAAAAACGAAACCCAAGAGAAAATAAAAAAGGGAGAGAGGGGAAGAAAAAAAAAATAAAAAGCCCCGGGGCAAAAAAAAACCCAAAAACAAACCAGTCTCTACACAGGCCGAAAGGGGAAGAAAAAAAAAAAAAAGGTGCACACATTTCTTTGGCAAGCAGGTGAAAATAAGTAAAATGGAAAGGTGTTAAGGACCTGAAGAGCGCAGACAGAATATAGCTAATTGGAATGCAAAGGCGTGGGCCCGATTTGTGGCTACTCGCGAGCAGCGTAACCCGCACCGAAACACCTCCAGCAAAGCAGCAACAGCCTCGTCCCATGGCGAAGGACAAACGCAAACTTTGTCTGAAGTACACATGTCCCCCGGCCCGGGCAGGACGGAGTTTGCCTGGCGTGGGCAATGAATCTTTCCAGGTTTTGCTATTTCTCCCGCTTCCACAAAGTTTACTCGCGGGCCTCGAAGCTGTGATGGAAACGTAATGCAATCCCAGCTCTCGGGAGGGTAAGAATTAGGAGCTTCTAAAAGTGAGAAATAAAGCTCTGAAAGAGAGGCAGACCCTCTTTCCTCCCCGCTCAGCCTTTAGCCACATCAACCCTTTAAAATAGTTTAAGCAGATAATATTTCAGAAGAACTTACTTTCAGGACTCCAGTCTATTGGCTCTCTGGACTGAAAACTGGACCCGCAAAACATGTTCCCTGCAATTGCAACGTTTATCTCATCTGGAAAAGTGCTCACCCATTGCTGCCCCTTACAAGCCAAACCAAGCAGTTAAAGTGTCACTTAACATTCTAGAGAATGTGAAATATATTGTACATTGTCAACTCCCCAAAACCATAAAACTAACTTTATGGACCTCACGTGACTTTTGAGAGCCAGTGAGGGGTATCTGTCTGAGGTCTGGGCGATTTTTACGATCTAACTTCTAGATAAAACCCTATCCATTTGACATCTAAATGTCATACCCACTTTTGGTATAGTTTGCTATTGGTAAAAAAAAAAAAAAAAAAAAAAAAAAATCAAGGGAAGGCGAGCAAATGGTTTGGGATCTGACAGTCCACTTCACATCCCTCTCAAAATCACTTAAGAAGTACCTAAACAGTGGGAGATTAAGTTTGGTAAGTTCGAAGCTCCAACTTTCCTTGCTACGAGACAAAACGCCCGGGCTGCGGCGGTGCCGGCGGCGCCTGGCCAAGGCGAGCGGCGTGGCAAGCCCGGGGCAGCGCGCGGCCAGGTGTGACACCTCGGCCGATGGCAAGTGGCCCGCGGGCGAGCCCGCCGGCGGCGGGCGCGGAGCTGCGCGCTGGGTCTTGAGGCGCGGAGCCGAGCGGAGCCGAGCGGAGCCGAGCGGAGCCGGGGCGGGCGCGCAGCGAGCGCCGCAGCCCAGGACGGGCGGTGGCGGAGCGCGGGGAGCCGGGGGGGGGGCGCTGGGGGTGCCCCCCGCCACCTCCCTGCCGCAAATATTGCCGCACGAGCCCACCCCCCCCGCCGCCCTGGGGGACACGGGCGCGCGTGGACGTGGCCGCGGGTACCGGCAGCGCCGGCTTCGCAGCGCTGCCCGTGCATCTCCCGACAGGCGCGACAAGCCGCCGGGGCAGCGTTCACACCGCCTTATCGCGACTTGAAACCAGTTTGTCCGACGCGGCGGGGCGGGGGGAGGGGGGGGGTGGCGCGGGTTTTGGGGAGCGGCGTGGCTGCCGTGCGGTGCCGGGTGCGGGGCGCTGCGGGCACTCGGCGCTGCCCGGCTCCCCGGGCGCTGCCCGCGAGGCCGCGGCTCTGCGGGGGGCTCCCCGCACTCCCCGGGCGCTGCCCGGGAGGCCGCGGCTCTGCGGGGGGCTCCCCGCACTCCCCGGGCGCTGCCCGGGAGGCCGCGGCTCTGCGGGGGGCTCCCCGCACAGCTCCGCTCCGTGCCAGGCGTCGCGGCGGCTGCAGCGTGTGCTGGAGTCCCCGAGGTGGTGCATAAAGTGCGGCTGGGAGCCTTGGTGGGTAGGAGAAACGTTTATTTGACTTCAAGTAAAGCTACAAACAAATACAAAAAGCTTATTGGCAAAGTACTAACAGGCAGCTAGACATGACAGATGCCATTTTTACACATAACATTGCATTCACTCTGCCCACTACGAACCGTCTATTAGTCACATCAGAAATATTTCTAGTATTTACAAACATTAGAGCACTCTATTGTTGGTCCGATTTTATATATTTTTTTTTTTTAATAGTGAAGTTTACCCACGTCTAAGAGTACGTCTCGGAATTAGCCTGGGACTAGAAATCCTGGCCTGAAGTTTGAACTAAAACACAGACTGGACAATTTTAAGACAGAAAGATACAAGAGCTTTTTCTTTTTTTTTTTTTTTCTTTTTTTTTTTTTACATTTTTGTTTGGTTTTTTAGATTTTTTTTTTTTCTGCGACTGTAGTGCAGGAACCCCCGATTTTAGCTTAGGCAGAGAAAAACTCACCCAAAAGCAGTAAACTCAGGAAAGGGGGAGGGAAAAAAAAACCCAACAAATAAACAAACAATCGTATCTGTTCTCAATTTATAAATAAGTTATAACATTTAAAGGGCTCACATAAAACATGCTAGCTTTCCAGAAAGCATCAAGAGAGCACGGACACATACATTTATAAGAACAACAAGAGCATGAGGAGCATCTGGAAATAAAATTTAATTAAAAAAAAAAAAAATTAAAAAAACCCCAAACCAAACAGAACACGACATGAACTCAGTCCTGGGATAACGGTACCATACGCGCTGTTTTAGAATATCAACAACATGCCGAAAAGAAGGTGCCTCACTGTACAGTACTCCGAAACTAAGATCTGCGGCGCTTTATTTATTTATTTACGTATTTCTTCCTCGTCTCCTCTTCTTTCCTCGGTATTCCTCCTCTAGAATTTATGGCTGAAAGGCGCTGCCCGCCGAGGCTAAGCTCATGCTTTTCAGTTTATTATCCTTCTTCCATTTCATCCTCCTGTTCTGGAACCAGATTTTGATCTGGCGCTCGGAGAGGCAGAGAGCGTGAGCGATCTCTATTCTCCTCCTGCGGGTGAGATATCTATTGAAGTGGAATTCCTTTTCCAACTCCAGGGTCTGGTAGCGAGTGTACGCTGTCCTCGCCCTCTTACCGTCTGGTCCAGTCATGTCTGAATAACACGGACAACAGCGGGGTTTGGGTTTTTGCTTTCTGCTAGGGTTTTTGTTATCCTTAAGGCTATTTCTTTTTTTTTTTTTTTTTTTTTTTTTAATACCGAGGTAAAAACATTCGCCGCCTTCCAGCAGCTAGGAAAGCTGCTTATTCCCCAAATAACAGCCCCCCCCTCCTCTTTCTCGCACACCCCCAGACACGTGTAAAACCCCCCACCCTCGGCCCCTCCAGAACCGACATTCGCAACTCGAGATCCATAATTTAACTTGAAATCTCCCTTTTTCGCCTCTGCCTGGGTGTTTCTGGGTCTGTTTGCAGGGGCAAGGGGTTTAACGCTGCTTTCTTTTCTCCAGGAGAAAACCGGGGGCGGGGGGCCGCTATTCCCCGTGTGTCTCCTCGCAATTTTGGTTTTGTCAAGAACAGATTGTCAAGAATACACCCAGCAAAATAAGAGTAGGAAAGGGCTGAGAGACCCATCTGTGCATATAATGCCATTTTAATGGTCAATTCTTTCCTTTCCTCTCCCCCCCCCCCCAAGGAACACCCCCTTCCCTCAATTTTTAAATTACCTTCTCCCACCATCCGCATAGAGCTAAGAGCTCGAAATAAGCGCACGTTTCGCGGCAAGAATAGCGAAACTAAAATAAAATCGCCCCCCCTCCAGGCGCCAGAGGCAGCTTTAAGGCAGCGATCAGAGCAAGAAATACAAAAGCAATAAATAGCTGCGTTTCTGCTCCAAGCGCCTCCGCCGAATAAAGGGAACGGGAGAAAAAAAGGGAGCGGGGTGGGGGGGTGGGGAGGGAAAAAGGGGGGGAAAAAAAGGAACGGAGGAGAAAAAGAGGGGTGGGGGGGGGTGTGCGAAAATAAACAACAACAACGACAAGGACGGAAAAAGAAGTAGCTGTACCATGGCTAATGTGAAGTTTCCTCATCCAAGGGAATATCTGAGGTGCCTGCCCTTCTGTTGCTGCCGTGGAGGTCGCGATGGGCTCTGCCTGCGCTCGGGGGATGCTGCTGCTTATTGGAGTGCCCTCGTCGGCTCCCGAGGACGCGCTGGTCTCGTCTAGTTCTGTGAAATTTGTGTTGGTGGTGCTGGCAGAAGTAGCTTGCTCGGAGGGGGACGGGGCGGGTTTGCCTCCATGGCTCTCGCTGTTGGAGCAGGGCAGGGAGTCGGGAGAAGATAAGGAGCAGCTAGACGCCTGCCTAAACCTGCTCTCCTGAGCTGGAGAAGGGAAACCGCGGGAGCTCTCCCCCACAGCCCCAAAGTGACTAGAGGAGGCTGAGCGGTTGATGCTAAGGTCCATCCCATTGTAGTTGTAGCCATAAGAGCTGGAATGCATGGTGCTTGAATCTCTGTAAGAACCGTTCATGGAACTGCTGGTCCCATAATTTAGTAACTGATAGTCGGGGCCATTTGGGTAGCGCCCTGAGAACGAGTTTACAAAGTAAGAGCTCATTTGGGTTATTTTGGAGGGCTTGATTTGTGGCTCGTGGTCGTTATAACCCTGTGCTTGACGATTTATGATGTATTAATGAATTATAGCGATGCACTGTACTTCGTTTTTGCTATGTACGCGGCCAAATATGGGGGGAGGGTGTGGGTGCGTTTGGGAATCACGTGCTTTTGTTGACCAGTCGTAAATTCTCACTGATGACCTCAAGAGGTAATTCATGCTCTATGGTTACAAATAATGACGAGCGCGGAGCCGGTTAGGCCCAAGTCGGCGCGCGGCGCCCCGAACCCCCCGCGCGCGCCGGCGCCGCGCTCGCGCCCCACCTTGGCGGAGCGCGCCACCTGCCGGCCGCGCGGGGACACGCACGGCGCCCGGTGCCCGGGGGCGGGGGGGGGCGGGGAGGAACACGGACACGGGGGTGGGGGGCACACGGGGACCCCCGCACCCCCAAACCCGCCCCCGCCGGCCCCGCGCCCCCCCCCCTCCCCCGCTTTGCGATCGTCCTCGTCCTCCCTAAAAAGCGAGGCGGGGGGCGGGGTGGGGGGGTCGCGCCGCCGCCCGCGTGTCCGCGCCCCCCGCGTGGGTCTCCTCCGGCTCCTTTTCTTTACTAAACTCTGAATTTCTTCCTTCCTCACGCCGCCGGGGAAGCTGGCGAGGCGGCGCGGGGTGAGGTGCCGGGGGGCCGGGGGGGCCGGGCAGGGCGCTCTTCTCTTCGGGGGGGGGGGGGCGAGGCGAAGCTGCGGCGTGGGGGGGGCAGCGTGGCCGCTTGGCACGATTTCGCGTGGTTATTGTCAGGAAAGTCACGCTTTCTTGCACGCTGAGCGCGGAGCCAGCGATGCGGTCGCACCTTAATTCTGGAAGGTGGGGGGGGAAATAAAGGGGAGGGGGGGGGAATAAAGGGAAAGGAGGGCAAGTCCGGCGTGGAACGGGTCGGCAGCGCTGCTTTTAGGACATCCTCGCTCCCCAGCGCTTCGCCTCCTCTTTGAACACAGCGCTGTGCTACGTTGTTTTTCCTTTCCATTTGCTAACCTGCAAGGAATATTGGGGAGCAAAAGCACTCTGAAATTGGTAAAAACGGTGTGAAAGAGCTCTGCTTTGTTAAGCATTACTTTCTTTTTCTTCTCCTTCTTCTTCTTCTCTTTTCTCTCTCTCTCTCTTTTTTTTTTTTCCTCTCCTCCAAGGCAGTTTAGGAATTTCATATGCTTGTCTGCAACTCATTGGAAATTATGCGCCATATTGAAAGTGACATATAATTATAATAATTACGGGCAATGAAAAGCGTGGCAATAATAGTAAATGTCCTACAGCTGCGAAGCTTCTGCATGAATTGATTTTAAAAGTGACTGACATTAAACCAGCTTGTGGCACGGGGCTGCATTCATACATAGGTATTTCTGGGGGGCAGCGGGGCAAGGGACGGCAGGCACGAGACAGGGTTACATCGCGTTTTCCCCCTGCGAAGCAGCAGAAAACGGTATCCGACACAGGCTGGGCTGGTCGCTTGCTTCCAGTCCTAAATCCCCAGCAGAAAATGCACTTCCTTTCGTTTAATTCCCAAACCCAGGAAAAGTTTGCGCTTTGCATGCACGAGATTCCTCTTTGGTGCGGAGCAGAAACCTTCCCCATCCCACCCCGAGCACGGCCAGCGCTCGCAGGGAGCCTCTGCAAGCGCTTTCAAGCGAAAATAAAAATCTGCTCTTTAAAAAGAGCTCGTTAGACCTAGGGTAGGTTTTCTCCACCTTCCCCCCCTCCCCAAGTGGAGGCTGTATTCCTGGAGCTGGGAAGCTCCTCGTTTCGCCGGGCAAATTCCCTTGAAATCTGGACTTTTTTGCAATACACTTCACTTTGATTTGGGGATATGAAGCGAGGGACCAGATGTTTGAAAGATGCTAGGCAAATGTTAGGTATCTTTGGTAGATAAATGAGAGCATATTTTTGCCTGTTTCCTTGATTTATTATGTATATGGAGAGCGTTTCGTCATAACTCTTTGTACTGTAACAATAAAAAAGAGCGATACTAAAGCAGAATGTCAGCGAGGAAATACTATTGGTGAAAGGTCTTCCATTTAAGATTAGACAAAAAGAGGGAAAACCAGATTTATCTCTCCACTGTAACTTCCGTGTGCCTGGAGTTGCTTGTCCTTGCAGATTAGGAGACAGTGTCAGACAGAGAGGAGCAAGGCTGGCTGTGCAACTCTGCTCCTTAAGAACGGCAAGTTCCCCTGGAGAAGGGAAAGATAACAGCAATAATAATGACAGGGTGGTGTGCGCGAGATCGAAGACTTTGTTTTTATTAGAGAATTCCATGTTCATACCTAAGACAAACTTCAAACACAACACGTACAAAAATTAATAAAATATAACTTTTTGTTCTTGCTGTTGTTGCTTTCGCATCCTTTTAGGTAGTACTCGTTCTTTCAGTAGATTTTCCTTTTTAAAACAAAACAAAACAAACCAAACCAACCAAAACAAAACCCAAAAAACTAATTACAAAGACCCCAGGGCTTGATTAATTTACCAAAGGTGAAAAAAAAAAAAAAAAAAAAAAAAGAAAAATGAACAAAAACCCCCTATGTCAACCGTGCATGAAACATTTTTACAAAATTAAGACAATAAACACCCCAAATGACATATATTGCAGCACTTCCATTAAATACAAGAGTTAGCAGATTACTAACAGTGACACCAAGGGTAGAAACACGGGTAGGAGTCCTTTTTTTTTTTTTTTTTTTGTCTTTTCTCTTTCCCTTTCTTTTCCTCCTTCTCTATCTCTTCGCTTTTTTATTATTATTATTTCCTTTCGGGGGGTGGAGTGGGAGGGGAGGAAGGTCTAGGAAGGAAAAAAAAAATTAAAAAACGCAACTAGAAGCCTGATTTTTTTTTTTTCTTTTTTTTTTTCCTGGACACGACAGATCACTGGGAACGCGAGTCCATGGCATTGGTGGCCCAAACTTTCTAGCTGTTGCCGCTGCTGCAGAGGGCTTGTCCCACCAATGTGCAGGTTTTCCCTGTCCTCGCAGCCAGCCCACACCCCCCTCATCCTCTCGGCTCTCACACACACTCACTCACTCCCTCTCTCTCTTTTTTTTTTTTTTTTGTGTGTGTTTTAAATACTACTTTCACTCCGCCGTTTTCTCCTCCTCCTCCTCCGCGCTCAGTTGCGAGGAGTTGAGCAATTTATTCTCTTTTTTCCACTTCATCCTGCGGTTCTGGAACCAGATTTTGATCTGCCGCTCCGTCAGGCAGAGGGAATGGGCGATCTCGATCCGCCGGCGCCGGGTCAGGTAGCGGTTGAAGTGAAATTCCTTCTCCAGCTCCAGCGTCTGGTAGCGGGTGTAGGTCTGGCGGCCTCTGCGGCCGCTGGGCCCGAAGGAGGAACCTGTGACACCCGCAAAAAAATAGGAAAAAAATAGGGGAAAAAATAGGGGAAAAAAATAGGGGGAAAAAGGGGGAGAAAAAAGGGGAAAAAATAAAAAGAGAGGAAAGGGAAAAAAGAGGGGAACGCCCTCAGGTTTAGCGGAGCCGCGGAGATGCTGGCTAACCCGCGCGGATGCTACGCCCCGCACCGCGGCTGCGTGCGGAGGGGTGCGTGCCCGCTCCCCTCGCCGCCGAGGGCTTTGGCCAAGCCCAAAATGAACCCCAGCGCCGCGACCCCCCTCCGCGCGCGGGGAGGCTCCGCGGCCGGGCCGCACCCGCGGAGGCTCCGCGGCCGCGCTGCAGGCAGCAGGGCAGAGGGGTTAAGGCTGGGCTTGCCAGGCTGCAGGCAGCGCTGGGGAGACAGGGCAAGATCTATCTTATTCCGGGATGAAAAATCGCAAGGTGTGCTCGCCCCCCCGCCCGCCCCCGCTATTTTCCACCCTACCGGCAACTGTAATAGATCTGAGCATTTAAGCAATAATGAAGTGAATCGATCTGCCCAAACTCTGCATTAAAGAGGACACAACACTTTATGTCCCTGCGCTAATGGACATCAATTTGGAACTTAAAAGGCAACAAATGCATCTAAACATGGGAAGGAGGGTGGTGAGCCTCTATTATTTTTCTTCCCACCCCCCCCCCCTTTTTTTTTTTTTCTCCCCCTGATTGAGGAAACAGCACTTAAAGAAGTCATATATCACCAGGGGGAAAAAAATTCTCCCCAGGCAGACTTTTCATTACGTGCGAGTTTCATTAAAAATGTAACCCTCTCCTTTCAAATATTTAAACACTTTTATATTATTTAACTCCAGATCGGCTAGCCAGCGAGAGAGGGAGCTGCGTGGGGGTGCGGGTCCGTGCGCGTGTAAAGTCATCCAGATCTGATTTAGAAAAGATATCTCCCTGTGCGTGTGGGGGAAAGACAGAGACAAATCGTTGTAGCTGAGTGACACGCAAACTGGAATGTGCAAAAAAAAAAAAAAAAAAAAAAAGAAAGAAAAGGGAGGCGGGGGGGGGGACACACGGAGAAATACTGTATTGGGGTTTAAATACGGGGCCGACTTTTTAGCTGGGGGGGGGCGCTGGGAGAAAATACTTCAGCGGCGTGAAGTTTTGGTGCGTGTCAGGAGCAAGTTGGAGCCTCTCGTGCCGCCCAACTTCCCCGCTGGAAGTTTGGGCTCCGAAGTGAACCTTATTCCTGCTTCCCTCGCTCGCTCGCTCTCTCTCTCTGGCGGTAACAAATAAGAAAGGGGGGGAGGAGATTGATGTATTTATTTCTGTAAAAGAGTAAACTCACTATTGCAAGAGTTCATCCGCTGCATCCAGGGGTAAACCGGGGCGGAACACTTTTGCTCCTCGCTCTCTCCGAACACAGTTTTGCTCTGCGCGCAGTCCGACTTGCGCGGCTCGGGGGCGAAGGGCACCTCGTCCAGGGTGGGGGGGGCGCAGGCTGGGTCCTTCTCCCGGAAAAACCCGCCGGCCCCATAGTCACAGGCGGAGCTGCGGCTGTAGGCTCCGTTGCTTTGCTGGTAGTAAGGAGAGGAGGTATAGCCCTTCTCCTGGACGCCCGTGGCTCCATAGGTGGAGGGGTAGTGCCTCAAAGGATCCGCATAGCCCGAGGGATATAGCGGGATCTGTCCCAGGAAGGGCTCCTGCCCCGCCGCCAGACTCACCGGGAAGGTCGAGTTGACAAAATAAGAACTCATTGGAAGGAGCCTGCCGTCCTTTCCCGGCTTTATGATTTGTTGTGTTTTATAGTCCAAGTGGTTTAGCTATTAGTAGTATATCGGAGATTGGGTTTTAGCTGAAGGGAGATGGCGTGGTGCCAGCGAGGGACACAAGGAAATACAACCATCTGATCATGGGCTGACCAATAGCAGGCGCCTGAGGTTGCAAAATAGCACCCATGAGGAGCTGAGATTGCACCAGGGACCCCAAGAACAAACCATCCACCCCCTTTTCCCTCCCTTTTAAACAACAGAAACGCACCCCCTTAACCAAATATATAATATCTGCCGAAAGAAACATTCCCGGCGCGCTCGCGGCTTCATAAATAAATAAACGCGGCCCCGTCCCCCCCCTCCCCCGGCGCTCAGCGCGGGGGTGTGCGGAGCCCGTCTGCGCGGGCGGCCGTGTGCGCGCCTATATGCACTTACACACACGGAACGTATACAAACACCCGCTGCAAGTGGGGGGGGGGGGGGGGAAGTTAATTACTCGCATTCGGAAAACTTTAACCCCTGGTGTTTGCAAATCGTCCTGAAATGTCTGGGCACTTCGCTACAGTGAAAGAAAAAAAAAAAAAAAAAAAGAAAAAAGAAAAAAAAAAAGTTTTGTGTGGGTGTGTGTGAAGTTTGCAAGCAGGAGATCCCGCCGCCTTGATTAACTTAGATTTGCTATAGCAGAAGAAATCGGTTTTGACAACTTATTTCGGTTCATGATTATCTAATTACCATAGATTAGCATTCCCTGTTCAGAAAAAGCCGCGCTCGCTTGAACCAAACCTTCGCTTTTCACATATTGCATCTTTTTCCTTTCTTTTTTTTTTTTTTTTTCTTTTCCTTTTCCCCTGCAAAAGCTCCGTATTCGGGAGATAAATGGAAAATCGAAGTTATTTCCTTTATCCCTTGCTAAATCCCGATCTCCTCCGGAGTCCGGTACCGCATTGTGCCCTCTTGCGTTTTTTTGTTAATACCAAATCTATGCCCGACCTTTTATGGCCAAAAGGAAGCCTTAGGTTACGGTCAAAAGCCGAGTTTATTGATTGTTACGGATCCAGATGTTGTGTTGTTTTTTTTTTTTAAGGAGAGGAAAGCTGGCGTTGCGATGGGGCTGCAGCCTTGGAGGTGCGCAGAGACCCCGCTGGTTTGCATCCCACACCCCCACCCCCCGCCTTGAGCCAGTCCCCGCTGCAAAATACCTATTTTTGCAAAGTTAAAAGGCTGGAAGGGATAACTCCGAAAGTCTCAAGCAATTCCCGGTCACCCTAAAAGCTGCCCTTGGCTCTGGGCTTTGCCTCTCTCGGTTTTGCCCGGGTTTCCTCGCCAGAGATGCGCTCTGCTCTACCTGGTGCATCCCCCCTCAGAGCCCTGTTTGCTCAAGGTAGAGTTGGATCTCCGACCGCCGCCTTCCCTTCTTTCCAATGGGAAAATCAGAGCGATCTCACGGGGGAAAAAAAAAAAAAAACCCAACCAACAACTAAATTCAAGCCAGGACTGTCCCCCGATCATTCGCGTTTTATCAAGGATTTGTTTCCTGTCCGAATTTGTAGCCATCTGTCTGTCGGGGCTTATATGCAGCGAAATGACACGCCTTGCAATGCACACTCCCTGTACTTGAATCTGTGAATGTGGGCGCTACAAATCTAGAATTACATATATTACATGGTGGCTGCGGAGCTGCCAATGCGGCTCTCTCTGACGGAGCTTTAAGTATCTACGAATCTGGTATCTTATTACGAGCTAATTTATTTTAAACATCGTGTTTACAGCAGCGAAGCCAAGATTGTTTCATGCCACGGCTGCAATGAACATTTCGACTGAAACGTAATCCTTATAATTCAAGGAAATAACATGCAAAGGAAGTCGTTTTCCATCCTCCACCCCCTCTCTGACTGATATCTCTTATACTTGTTCTTGCAGAGTTTCCCTTTGTGTATGGAATGGACCCAAACTTACGTAGATCTGCTTTATTGGTATGCAAGTTTAAAAAAAAAAAAAAAAAGTGAGATTGAAAGGGAACGGTGACTAGAGAAAGAAAGAGAGGGGAGGAAAAAAAAAAATCGGATGAGAGCCTGAAGTTAACTGCTTTGCAGGAGCCGAACAGCTCATACATTTGATTAGAGAGTTACGCAATATTTGTAGCTCTGCAAAACCAGCGATTATCTGGCATGATCAGCTCCGCATGCAAATTTGGGGCTAAGACATGGGATGTCCTGATAATTCAATGCGTGAGTACATCTGCTGAAAATGTTTGCTCTGATGCTTTCTCTCACTTCTCGTGATTGCTCTGCAAATAAATCCCTCGAAATAGTTTTGGGAAAAAAAAAAAAAAAAATCCCTCTCCCCCGAGCTTTACGGTGGTAGAATACCGCTTATCCGAGCACCTTTGTGGCTAAAGCGGGCTTGTAACGTAGTTTGGCAGTCGACATTTTAAAAGAAAATTAAAACGCACTAATTGAAGCTGGCCGCTTGCTAATTGCTTATTGCTGACATTTTAGACGCGCTATAGATAAAAAATAATACGTCTTGCCTCTTAGAAGAAGGATGACCCTATGGATGGGCATTTGGGGGAGGAACAGAAGAGAGGAAAACTTGGTTGCCAGCGTGAAAAAAGCCCCAACGCCTGTCATAGTTTTCATCTTCCGGAGGGTCAGGCCCGCGGTCTAATTGATTTGCCACCTATAATACATGTAAATACGAGCAGAGGTCTCAAACCGCACTAAATCTCGGGGCGGTGAATGTTTAGCACGGAGGCGGTTTCTATTCCCAGTTCAATAGCTTTAAGAAAAAAAAAAATTGAATGAAAAAAAAAATTTAAATGTTGGCTTATTAGTGTAGCTGTTTAACAGACGCTCTCCTGCCTTCCCCGCTGAAGTCCGGAGGTAAATCTGAGACCCTTTTTGCGAATATATTTGCTTTGGACGCCTCCAGCGCCAGCCCCGCCGGGAGGGACCCAGGGGCGGCCGGGGCGGCGGCGAGGGGAGCGCGGGCAGCAGCCCCCAGGGCCGCCCGGCCGTGGGGCACCGACGGGCACATGTTTCTGTAGGGCCGCCCGGCCGTGGGGCACCGACGGGCACATCTTCCTTCCCTTAGCCCTTGGCCGCATCTCCGCAAAAACCGGCGCGGGGTTTGCTCAAGCAGGCGGGGAAGGTGCGGGAGGTGGTGTGGCGCGTTTAGCTGCGCGGGGCAGCCGGCTTTCCCCTCCTGGCAGGCATCGCTCACGGGGCAGGGTATAAATACAGATAAAGAGAAGTATTTACAGCGTGTCCGAGCCCAGCTCTCTGCCCAGGAAGGTCCCACTTTGCGCCGCTTTGCCTTTCTGGCCGGCGAACGCCAACCCCACCGAGCAGAGCCAGGCAGATAGATGAGGGGATTAAAACAACACCCAAATATTTCGAAATGCAAACAGAACAGAGCGTTGCTTGTGTGAAAGCTAAACCCGCTAAGAACTTGGTAGAAAGTTCAGTGCAGTTGGTTCCAATAAAAAATGAAACTCTCTTTTTTTCATGTGGAGCTGGAATTCCCGATCCTTCTGAAGTGAGAACACAGCGGGGGTTTCCCTACCGAGGGACTTATTGCAGCCATAAAGTCAAGCCAACACCACGAAAACACTTGAAAAAACCCCTTGTTCCTGGAGTCAGACATAGAAAGCCGCTGGCAGCAGAGAAGCCTCCCCTGTAACGCTCATGCACACCCAGCATCGCATCGGAAAAAAACCCCGACAGAGCCGTGTGCGGCTCCAGGGTTGGAGTATTTAAAACAATGATCCCTGAAGGTGTAAAAAAATCCCCGCTCTCCCCGCGCACAACCGCCTGAAACTTAATTTCCAGCAATTTAAGTTTAATTTACCTGACTTCCCGTGCAGTGCATAATAACCTTGTTAATGGGATCTTTGAAAAGAAGCAATAATAATCTGCCATTGTTCCATTAAAGAGTGCAGCTAATTATTAACAAAAAAAAAAAAAAAGAAGGGGAGGGGGGAGGAGGGGAGGGCAGAGGGGGAGCGGGGCACGGGGGGAGTCCAAATGCATCCAGCCCGAGGTGTGTCCGCAAGCCCCGGGGAGGGGAAGGGGGGGCTGCTGGTCAGCTCATACTGGGGACGCGGGGAGAAGGAGAGGGGAAGGCGAGACGGATCCTGTAATGCGGAAAGCGAATGCTGGGGGGTGCTGGGAATTACAGCATGGAACAAGTTAATCACGGCTGTTGCTGGTCGAAAGAGAGAAACTTTTTTTTTTTCCCCCTTCTTTTTTTTTTTTTCCCCTTCTTTTTTTTTTTTTTTTTTAACATAGTCCCCGGGCACCTCACTTTCTTCCAGAAAATGTCCCTAGTCTAGACGTAAACAGTTGCCAGGAAACTGTGTGGTAGAAGGAGGAAAACGAGAGGGAGAAAGCGAGAGGGAGGGAGGGGGCGAGCGAAACCTTTTAAAATAACAGACACGCATTGTCCCTCCGAAGCCTACAGTAACTTAAAAGTGATTCGTCGCCCGCTCCTTCCCCAGCAGCCCCCCGGTGTGCAGGGCCTGACACCTCCTGCAGACCCCCCCGGAACGACCACCCCGAGCAATGCGGAGACACGGGCCGGAGCTCAGACCCCCGCGCCTCGCGCGTCATTCGCGCACCGCGTTTGGCGACACCCCCGCTCTGCCCGCACCCAGCCACCCCCCGCCCCCCGCCCGCCTGCGGACAGACGGACGCGGGGCTCTATAGGTGCCCGCGCCCATAGGGTTGCGCACAGGCGGCAGCTGCGCACGCCCCTGGGGCGCCGGCGGGGGATGCACGGATCCATAGGCGCAGGCGGGGGATGTATAGATCCATAGGCGCATCTGGGGCGGCCGCAGCTCGCAGGCGGGGGGCACGAACGCGCCCGAGCGCGCCCTATAGCTGGGTGTCTATAGGCGCACCCACCGCCCGCGCCCCGCCGCGGGGCACCCCCCGGAGCGGCTTCGCCGGCGGGGCCCGGCCGGGGAGAGGGGAGGGCAGGCGGGGCACGGGACCCCCCCCCCGCCGGGGCACCGGCTGCGGGGAGCCCCCCGGGAGCCGCCGCCCGCCGCCGCCGACGGTAGATGGCAGCAGACGGCGGGGAATGGGCGAGCCGGCGGCGGCGGCCCCGGGGGGGCTGCGCGGCGGGGGGCCGCCCGCGCTTTGTGCCGCTCCAGCCGCTTCTCCCCAATAAACAGGCAGGGGAGGGGGCCGGGAGGGGAGCCCCGCCGGCAGCAGCGCGGACACCCACCCCCAACCCCTCCGGCACCCCCGCTGCGGGGGTCTCCCGGTCCCCGCACGCCGGACCGGGCTGAAATGGTTCCAAAGCTCTGCCCACAAGTGGTTGCCCACGCAGGATGTGGAAAAAGCGGCAGAAAAGCGTTTTGCAGCAAAGTTGCTAAATTAAATCCATTTTTTTACAATTTTTTTTTTTCTTTACGAACAGCAAAAAAAAAAAAAAAAGCGAGCGCGGAGAGACTTGGGGGAAAGGGAGAAGAGGCGTTTGATCCGACATTAGCGGTGCCCCCCCCACCCCCCGTGATTTATGAAAAATGTAACAGGTTCGGGAAGAAATAGCTTTTAAAAATGACTTTCTGTTTATTATTTCCACGGCTATGCGATCGTTTACTCGTGTCCACACAATATTCAGGCACAGTCAGTTTAGGTGAGATAAATCGTCACGTCATAAAATGGTTTATGCTTAAGTAATGAATCTCTTACTCAATCCCGCTTCGCGCACACAGGCTCTTACATTATCTGCTTTAAAAAGCACCTCGTAACAGCAGCAATTAGCACTGTATTTCACCCCCTGCCCCCCCTCCCACCCCCGAAAATTTTGAAAAAGACACATTTCAAAGGACGGGCAGCTCCGGACAAACACTTTCCCGGCGCGAAGGCAAGCGTTCGGGGAGCGCGGGGAGAGGGGAGGGGGCTTCGCTCGCCCCCCGGCTGCGCCCCGGCCGTGGGGCTGCAGCCCCAGCCGGGATTCCGGCCGGGAGCGCCGCGCAGCCCCGGTGCCACTGCAGAGCGCAATTAAATACAGGGAGGTTTATTGCACCGCAACGTCAGCTTCATTTGGGAGTTTCACGAGGGGGAAAAAAAAAAAAAAATACAATGAGAGCGCTGCGCTCTGGGTTGGCTTCGTTCTTATTATCTTTTTTTTTTTTCTCTCTTTTCTTTTTTTGTTCTTCCCCCCCCCTTTTCTTTTTTTAACTAATTTCCAGAACCTTATTTCCGAGGACTGCCGCGAAGTGCCCTCTCCGAAGAAACCACCCACATAATAATGACCCTGGAGAGCAACGCAAAACCCAACCGGCTTCCACACAAACTTCGCCAAATTACGGGGCTCGCCTGAAGACAGGCAAACTGGCAAGAGATTCTGCGAGGGGGAAAAAAATAAAACACGACAACTACCCACAAAGGGTTTGGTATTTTTTTAAAGGCAGTATCTAAAAGCCTCCGTCACCGAGCTACTGCAAAATCCTTCATTCCAAGTCTACTATCTCCAGGTGACCTTTACAGGCTTTATTTTCCCCTTATTCCCTTATTCCATTTTTCTTTCTCCTTCTTATTCCCTTTCTTATTTTCTTCCTCTCTTTCCCTCTCTCGCTTTCTCACATCTTTTCTCAATTTTCTTTCTCTATTTCTTTCTTCGCTCAATTTCTTTCTTTACCTTTTTTGCATTCTTCTTCCCCTCTCCTTTTCTCTCTTTTCCTCACCTTTACGCCACACTTTTTCCGGGAAATTGTCACTTAAACAGATTTCCACCACCCCTGATTTCTTGCAGTGCCTCCCTTCTTCATCACCCCACCCTTCTCTTTCTCTTTACCCCCTCCCGGGTAGAAAGGAGAGGGAGATGGGGAATGGAATAGAAAAGGCAGCTTGACAAATGCATTTTCTCAAAGAAAAAATTAAATTAAGAGAAACAGATATTATTCCCTTACCTTTTGACGTCCATTTCTGTGGTATAAGTAAAATATATAGGGAGAGAGAGACAGCGTTTGCTTATCTGTTAGCTGACAAATATTGTCCCAACCTGATAGCCGTCGATTGCCTCTCTGACTTGTGAGAGCTTCTTGCATTTCTGTCATTTGCATAGAAAATGGAGTAACTTCCCTCTTTGAAAAATGATAGCCTCCACTCGGTCCAGAATCTCCTCTGCCCCTCCATTACTACTGAGACTCCAAATCAGCAGGCAAATTAACAGAGGAATTTAAAAAAAAAAAAAAATTTAAAAAATCATATAACTCTTTTGCTACGTGTGTGCGCGGAGGTGGGTGCCTATGTGTGCGTGTGGATGTGTGCACAGGCGTCCCCCCCGCCCCTCTCCCCTGTTTTAGCCCTATCGAGCTTATACACAAAAGTAAAAAAATGTAAAGAGGCGAGAGCCCTATAGAGGACACTGATCCGACCCAAGGTGCAGCGGACAGAAGAATGGTGCAATATAACCACATGGGAAATAATAAAAAGTTCATGTTCACGGTTAGCAGTCCACATGACCGGCTCTGGCCAATCCCAGAACCCAGCCACTCATAAAGTTCTATCACAAAGTTGTAAATTTTCATAAAACAACAAGGAATTTATTGCATTTCTTCATGACCGGTTTAACAGCAGTCTTTTTCTTAGCCGCCATCTTTTTTTTAAACAAAAATAAAAGAATATGAAAGCGGGTTCAGGGAATTTTTTCCCCGCTCCGTGGTTGCGAGTGGGGGGGGTGTTGGAGAGAAATAATCGAGTAACGCCTCACACGTTGGGCTGCGAACAATAACGGCCCCCCCAGAATAAAGAGCTTGGGGTTGGCTTTTAAATGGGGGAAGGCACAGTAAAACAGTGGGGTTCGGGTGGGATTTTTGATGCCTTTTTTTTTACGCCATTGGGATCCTTTCTGCTGAAAGGGGCGATTAGCAGATTTCGGGGCGGGGGGGGGGGGGGCGGGGGGAGAGGAAAAAAAATAAAAAAAGCAAAAGAGGCAAATAAAGGCAATAAAAGCGTGGCCGGGGTGCCCATGCCCCGGGCAGAGCCGAGCCGGCGGGGTCCCTGCCTGCCGCGCTCCCCACGGCCACGGCCCCCCGGAGCCGCCGGGCCCCCTGCAGCGCGGGCGGGGGGCGCCGGGGCAAGGTGGGGCCCCCGCCGCTGAGCCGCTGCCCGTGGGGCGCACGGAGGCGTCGCTGGGGCTTGCGTTGCCTTTTTTAATTTTTTTTTTTTCTTTTTTTCCCATGGAATTCTCCTCAGTCCCTGCGTGCCCCCCGGCCGCAGAGGGCCGTGCCAGGGGGGCGGCCGCGCCAGGCGCGGGGGGGGGGGGGAAATTTCTGGAACCTCTGCTTTTTTTTTTTTTTTTTTTTTTCCTCCCCCCCATCCCCGCCACGCACAGAGAGCTCCTGCAAAGAGATTGCACCAAGGGGGTTCACCAAGGAAAAAAAGGAAGATTTCCCTCTCTTCCCCCTTCCCTTCAAGTGGGAATTTGTGTGCGAAAGCCGTAACAGCGGCTGCCTTTCCTAATGGGCTTCCCGTGATGAGTATATGCAGCAAATCCGGATTATGGACGTGGGCGCGCAGATGCTTGACGTGTCACCTTATTTTGGCTAAAACCTGCTGCAGGGTGCCCTGCGCGCCCCGGCTTAGGACCTGAGGTCCCTGCGGTGGTGGGGGGCGGAAAAGCAGGGAGGGAGGGAAGGGGAGAAGGTGGGAAGCTGCCACCGCCAAGTCCTTCCAAAGCTGGCTGCATTTTTTTTTTTTTTTTTCCCCCTTCCCTGTGCATCTTGCGCAACGCATTTGTGGAGTGAATTACGTGGAGCCTCCGCGGGAGGAATCCGCGGCTTTACTGCGCAGCCTGGCAATGTAAATAAACAGGCAGGGGCGGGAGGGGGTGAGGGCGGCGGAGGATGCGCCCCCGCGCAAGTGCTTAAATTTACTCGCCTTTTGTTTTGCATTGTTGATTTTTTTTTTCCCCCCGCGTTTAATTGCTTTAATTTATTTTATGCGCGCTTTGATGCTAAACATTATTTGGTGCTAATGAAAGAGTTCCAGTCCGTAGTAAAGTAATTGAAGGGCGGAGGGAGAATCTAAAAAAAAAAAAAAAACATATATATATATATACTAAAGGCACGGCGATATAGATTGGGTTTCTGCAAATTAGTTACAAGAAGAAGAGAATTAAATGAAGGGGCGCGCAGAGTGTTTGGGCTGGTGCGGGCTCCGCCGCGCTCCTCCTTGACGCTCCCACCTCCTTCGGGAAGAGCCCAGCGCAACGGCCGGGGAGGGGCGGGAGAGCGGCCCGCATCTCCAGAGCCCCGAATATCAAATATATCTGGGGGAATTCGCCAAATCTATTGCAAAGCGACTCAAATTTCGAAAGGAGTGACTGTCCGAAAAAAAGAGAGAGACGTTCAGGATGATAGGTCGGGGCACGTATTAATCTAAAAGCATCTTTTAGTATATTTATTTTACATGGGAAAAAGCAATTCCAAAAGCCCGTGTGTTATTTTTAATAAGAAAAGGGGAAGGAACCCAACGCGATGGTAGATTATTGGAGATTTCCTTTTTATTTTGAAGAATAATAATCACAGACAAGGGGAGAAAAAAAAAAAAAAAGCAACGCGCCGCCATTAAATAATTTGCTACTTTGATATACAACATTTTACGTAGCACAATATTAATTCCTCTTCTTTTTTTCGTAGAGACTTGAACAAGGAAGAAATCCAGGTAAAAATATACACAGACAAAAGAGCATAGCAAGGAGAAAAGAACCACAGAGGTTACAGGGAGAAGGCGTAATAATCATTCGCATTATGTACAGGACTATATACGCTAAGTATAATTTGCATTCAGACTTTCAGGTCACATTTTCTAAATTAAAGGTGCTAATCACGACCACGTTACTTCATACCAAAAAGTACACAGCGAAGTACAAACGGAGATTTACAAATTACCTGTACTATAGGAAGACTCACATAGAAAAATGTGTCTATTCTGACTCTAAAGCCACATTTAATAGGTAGATAGTCATTCTATTGTACAAAAAAAAAAAAAAAAGACTTTAATATAGGTAGTATTTTTTTCAGTGTCAGGAAACACAATGTATCATTCCTAGGGTTTTTAATTATTTATGCACTTATCATTTATCTATTTTAATATATAGTCTTTTTCTGTGTGTTTTCCCCCCCCTTTTCTTCTCGCGTGGGTTTCCACGTTTCCTGCATCCACCTCTCGCCCCTTTCATTCCTCCTCGTCGTCCTCCGCGTCTGGTTTTTCCTGGCTGCTGGAGCCGGAGCAGGCAGTTTTATTCTCTTTTTTCCACTTCATGCGCCTGTTCTGGAACCAGATTTTGATCTGTCTCTCGGTGAGACACAGGGCGTGGGCGATCTCGATGCGTCTCCTCCTCGTCAGGTAGCGGTTGTAGTGGAACTCCTTCTCCAGCTCCAGGGTCTGGTACCTGGTGTAGGTCTGGCGGCCGCGTTTTCTGTCGGTGCCTGGGGAATAAATGCGGCTTTAGAGCAGCTGGGGCTTTGGGGGAGATGTTCTGGGGGTGCTGGCGTGGTTTGCTGCTTTGGGGGAGATGTTTTGGGGGTGCTGGCGTGGTTTGCTCCCTCGCTTTTGTCTTTGGGTGCAGCCCAGCGAGCACCCAGCCACCGCAGTCCCACGGGGGGACAAAGTCCTCGGAGGAACTGCACAACCTGGGACAGCCCTTCTTTTTCTTTGCAAGGTCACCTCATCCTGCTGGAGGCTTTCCCTACCTCCCCCTGCCCCTTCGCAGCCCCCAGCCCACCCCAGCTGCAATTCCCCTTCCTCTAGGAAGAGCTTGCGCTGCTTTTTGTGCGTGTGCCTCTGCGTGCCTCCGAGTGAACAGCGAACTTCAGAAAGTTTCCTGCCCTCGTAGCAGCGCTCAGCCCCTGAGCTCCTGCTTTAGTTTGTGTTTAGACACCAGAAATGTCGGATGTTTGGGGAATAAATACAGAAATACAGTCGAGCGGGAGAGGCGCCTGCTGCCTACGCAAATCCAACTATTTGTCCTCTCAAAGCTGTCATCAGGGCGCCTGCTCGGAAGGTGTGTGATGCTCTTAATTGTTTCAAGGGGCTGTTTTGGGCCCAGCAGCCACTTCTGGGGCTGACGGGGGGGCTGCTACCCCCCGGCTGTGCTTGTGGGGGGCTCCGCACACGAGAAGCGCCTCACCCCTTCCCCCAGGCCCCCCCCCCCCCCCCCAGCTGCCTGCGAGCGGGCTTTGGAGAGGGCCCAGCTCCTAATCCTGCCTTCCACCCGGCACTCCCCGCCGCCTGATTGGAAATAATTCTGCAATATGGTGTTTGTGATCCTGCCTGGCTTTTCTGTGTAAATGCTATGTATATCTATAGCATAACGTATGCTTTCCCAGAGTGCTGGGGATGGCGAACAGCAGCCCTCGGCCTCTCCTCCACACATTCCTCCAGACTCCTCTTCTTCTTCCTTTTCCCCCCACCCACCCCCCCTCTTTCTTTTTAAAAGAAGAAAAGATCCAGTCATTAAATGGAGGAGGGGGGGAAAAAAAAAAAAAAGCAAAATAGCCAGGCTAGCTGTAAAGTAAAAATGTGCAGGTCGTGGAATGTGGGTTGTAAAATCCGCTGAGGGGAGAGCCATAAACTGCTGCTGAATAGGGATGACAACTCTATCTCTGCTCGCTGATGAAATTCCACAAGCGATCGCACAGTGGGCATGGGGCACCGGGGGGGGGACGGGGGACGGGACACACAGGACCCCGCTTTTACGACCGAGGTCGAGTTTCTCTGGTTTTAGGCTCATCAGATCCCAGAGCATCCAGGGTTTTTTGAGCGCCTTTCCCTGCTCCCAACCCCTCTCTCATGTTGATGCTCAGCATCACAGGGTAAAAGGGGGGTAAGGAGTGGGGGGCTTCTTAAGTCTAAAGTCAGATAAAAGCAGAGATGAAGTGTTTACGACCAGAAATATTTGGTCTTTGATAAATCAACTGTAAAAGTGAATGAATTATGGAGCAGGTAATGGAAAGAACTGACCACCAAATAAGCGTGAGGGTGACTCCTGCCTTTATAAGCCGCTCCACACTGCCTGCCCCGCTGTTTTCTTTCCCCTCTGCTTCGCAGGGAGCCTGGCCCGCACTCCCCTCGCCCCCGAGGGCTCCTAACAAGACCCTTCCCGAATATTTGGCCGCGGAGGGAGGCTGGCTGCAGGGATGCTCTCACGTTGCAGCCTGGCACGGCAGAGGCGAAGCCGGGGCGGCTGGAAGATGAACTGGCGCCTTCCTCCCGCTCCCGCCGGGCCGGCAGCGCCTTCCCCCCCCCGCTTCGCGGGACCCCACCAGTGTAAACACGGCCACGCGTGCACAGGGGCCGCTCCGAGCGGGCGGACCGGGGCTTTATTAATCGTTAATTGCCATTAATACCTCGCGCCGGTGCCTGAAGGCAGCGCGGCCGCCCCGCGTTCGGCGGGGCTGGGTCGGACACCCGTGTGCGCGTCCCGGCGTGGGGCGTCCCCCCCCGCTCCGCTGGCGCGCAGCACTGCGCGGAGCACTGCGCGGCCTTCCGCGGCAGCGGCCCGGGGACCCCCCAGCCCCCCAGCAGGGCCAGGCTCAGCACCCCAGGGTCCCCAAGGAGCCTTCCCCAAGGCGCGGAGCACACCGCACCCCTCCGCGGGGATGTTTTTCGGGAGGTGACACGGAGAAACGTGCTCCCCGCCCCCCACATCCACCCGCCCAGCCACCCAGCCACCCAGCCACCCATCCATCCGGACTCCGGCCCGAGTGTCACGGATTTGAGAGCGGGGCTTTTAATTGCACGGGGGATGATGTGTTGCCGTTTCTGATGGCAACGCGCTGCGCCTAATTGCAGTGTCTGGGACTCGGTGGCGAGGGGCTGGCAAATGCAGGTTTTGCAATCTAACAGAAAACAAACCGAGCCTGCAAGCACCTCCCATCAACAGTTTCTTTCAGAATCCATATCTACACGGGGGTAGCACAATCTCCATCCTGTAAATATAGGAGAAGAAGGGGCTGGCCATTATTTCTGCAGCTCTGTCTGTCCTTCCTAAGACAAACTGCCTTTCGCACGGCACATACACAGCCCCGGCAACACCAATAAATATTTAAAGCTAAAAGGATGGCTTTATGGCGGGGGTGGGTGCGCGTGTGTGCGCGCTCTCCCTCTCTCCTTTGAAGATGCGTTTTCGGTGAAACGTCATGAAAGGAGTTGGGGACAATTCCCCCCTCCCCTCCCCCTCCGCCACCCCCCGCGCACGCCAGCAAATAATTTACACTCCCCCCAGCCCCCCGCCCCCCCCGGGCTCCTCTCTTTCGGGAGGCTGGGGCTTACCTGTGCTCCTCATCCAGGGGTAGATGCGGAAGTTACTGTCGCTTTGCAAATCTGAGTCCCTCTGGTCCGTTTTGCTGCAGTTCTGCTTGGAAGCGTCTCCCGGGCACATCATGGAGAGGTTTTGCTCGAAAGGGGAACAGTGCATGTTGAAGGAGCCGGGCTCCAGGCCGTAGCCCGAGGAGTACATGCTGGGGGGCTGGGGGTGCACGGCGCTGCCACTGGAGTAGAGCCCGGGCATGGAGGCGGCGAAGGGAGGCGTGGATCCGGCCCCATACCCCGCTCGCTGGGTGTTGGAGGCGAAAGCGCAAGAAGTTTGCTCGGGAAAGACTCCGGATGGGAAAACCGAACTTGCGGCTTGATATTTAGAAAATAAAGCATTCGCATAATACAATGAACTCATAATTTGGCCGGGTGATTTGTAGGTCGGGACGTTTTAGTGTCGGTTTTACGAGGTACCGTGATATATTACGGAATTAGAGTCCAGATTTACACCAAAAAGGAGCCCTTTTTCCTCCCGGCCCATGTGACGCGCGGGCACGTGGCTCCGGCGGCGCCAATCGCCGCCCGCTCCCTCCTCGGGGGCAAAAAATTGTAGTGCTGCTGGATTTATAAAATATGATAAATAATTGATGCGATATAAAACCCTCCAAGATCTATGCTGGAAGGGGTGAAATTGTGCTGGAGTCGATAAGCAACCTGTAATCAGTTTTCAGCTCAGACGGAGGGAGAAAGAGAAAAGGGGGGGTGGGGGGTAAAAGCACGTTGCTGATAAACCAGCGTCTCCCTCTCGGTCTCTCTCTGCTGGAGGAAAAGGAAGGGAGCTCTATTTATGCCTTTATTGATCCCCTCTAAAATTCCCTCCTTCGCACCATTTCCCCGGCTCCGAGGTACTTTTTCACAAGACTGTACATAATTCCCTCCCCGCCCCCCTTGACCCTCTCCCCCTCCCCGGCCACCCCCCCCCCCCCCAAAAAAAAAAAAAAAAAAGACAAATGTCTCATTGATACCTAATAGTTTCAGGGTTCTTTTTTTTTTTTTTTCCCCCAAATGCCATTCAGCTCTATATCTAATTTATTCCAGTGCCACAGGCTTTGAGCTTCGTATTGAGCTGGCATTTGCTTTTCTTGTTGCGAAAAATAAAGAGTGTACAGATCCCTTGTTCAGCGTGTCAGCGGTTCTGCGGGACTCAATTACAGTTCGAAGTAAAACCTGAGCAGCTGGCTGATTTGCTTTCTGCTGGAGAAGCAGAGAGACCTTCCAAAATGCGATCTGCCTCAATTTTTGTGTTTAGGGGGGAGAGGGGGGGGGGGAGGGTTTAGAAAGAAAGAAAGTCTTACAGGCAGGAAAAGCAGCGCGGACAATGGTGGCTGTGCATCTGGGGGCTGTGCTGCTTCTCCTTCCCCAAGGTTACGCTGCGAGGGCCGGGGGTGCAGCCCCGGTGGCCGCGGCCCTGCTCGGCGGCCAAGGAGCAGAGAGCAGCTCAGCTGCGCGACGGACAATTTTTTTTTTTTTTTTTTTTTTTCAGCGAGATGAGCGGGAGGAAAGGAAAGGGGGGGGACCCAGAGCTGGGCTTCGCCTTGCGGGGGCAGCGGGGTGGGCGAGGAGGGAGGGAGAAAGGAGGAAAGAGAAAGGAGGGGGAATAAACGCACGGACGTTACCTTCAGGAAGGATTTCCACACAGCCTCCCAACCTGTCACCACCCGGGAACTGCTAGAAACAACAAGAAGAGCAGAAGCCATGGCAGTTGCCCCGGCCCCCTCCCCTTCCCCGCCGCTCGCCCGCAGCAGCTCCCGGCCCCGGCCCGGCCCGCCCGCATCTCCCCGGGCACGGGGGGCTTTGGTGGCCGGGGCTGCAGCTCCGACACAATTGACTTTTATTTCCTTTCTATCAAAGTGGTCCTGGAGGAAACGGAGCAGGGTAAAAGAATGATGTCACGGAATTCTCGCTTGTAAACTTTATTGTAACTTTCTTCCGCCGCTTCCAGGTTTAGACAATAGAACAAAGTGATGAAAGAACAACAAAATATATCATTAGTTCCCCCAATAAAGTAATTCACGTATACAGTATACATTCTTTTTCACAGTTAACCTAAAGATCACTTTACAACTTGCTTCACTGTGCGCATGCTAACTAAAGGAGAGAAAAACGCTTTTTTTTTTC
The DNA here is from genome assembly GCF_030463565.1 of Pelecanus crispus. NCBI lineage: Eukaryota > Metazoa > Chordata > Aves > Pelecaniformes > Pelecanidae > Pelecanus > Pelecanus crispus. Next base: position 1,152,261 of record NC_134660.1, on the reverse strand, counting down.
TTGTCTTTTTTTTCTTTTTTTTCCCTTTTTTTGGAAGAGACATTCAAAAATCGTAAAAAAAAAAAAAAAAAAAAAAGAAAATCCCGAACCAAAGGAAAGAACAGAAGTAAGGAAAGTAAAGAGAGAAAGAGAGAGAAGGAGAGAGATAACTATAGCATAAATAGGCAGTTTCATGTTGTTGGGATGTTTGTTTCAATAGCTACCTCCAGTACATACAGATAAACCACAACAAAAAAGGTGGAAAATAAAAAAAAAAAGTGCACAAATGTAATTTCACGTAACTCCTATAGCATTGAAAGCTATGTTAACCAACCCACCCCCCAGGAAAGAAGAGAGAGACAGAGAGAAAGACAGAGAGAGAGAGAGAATTTCACAGTCATGTTTTACATAAGCTATTGCGTTACACTACCACTAGTTAATAACTGGCAAAAGGCAGGAGAGACCTCCCGATCACTTTTGCATACTGTTCATTGTATCAAAGGATAATCAGGGAAGTGGTGCTTACAGCTATATTGTTTTACAGCAATAAAAGGGTTTTTTTTTTTCCTTTCTCTTTTCTATGCATTGTTGGTTTTTTTCCCACCCCTCCCTTACATTAACTGCCATTAACGTGGGGCTCGGGGGCTCTTCCACCCCAGCAGCGCTTGCCTTTCAGTCCTTAAAAATCCTTTTATTTCTTGTCCGCCTTCTGTGCTTCCCCTTCCTCGTCCACCTCCTGGGCTCTTTCCATTTTCTGTTTTTCCAGTTCTTCCTGCTCGCATTTGCTGCTGGGAAACTTGTCTTTGTTGTTTTCCTTTTTCCATTTCATCCTCCTGTTCTGGAACCAGATTTTGACCTGCCTTTCTGTCAATCCCAGGGCATGCGAGACCTCGATCCTCCGTTTGCGGGTCAGGTAGGGATTAAATAGAAATTCCTTCTCCAGTTCCAGCGTCTGGTAGCGGCTGTAGGTTTGCCTCCCCCTCCTCCGTCCAGCGGCTGCTGGGGAATTGCAAAGGTTGGGTGGAAGAGGGGAAGAAGAGAAGGAGGTTGAAAGATACATAAACCAGGCTCGGCAGTGGGCACAGCCAGGCGCTCGCACACTCGCCGCCGCTCGCACAGCCGCGCTCGCACCCTCACACACACTCACACACCCTCACACCCCCTCTCGCACACTCACGCCCGCTCTCGCACACTCACGCCCGCTCGCACACACACAGGCGCGGGAGGGGGAGGAAGAAAGGACTCGCAGGAGCAAGGGCAGGAGGCAAAGAGGGAGAGGGAAAGGCTCCTGTAGAATATTATAAAAGGGAAGATGGTTATAAAGGAAAGGGGTGATGGTGGCGGGGGGAGGGGGGTCACCCACCAGCCCACTCCGAGCAGCCCAGCTAAAGCCTGCACCTCCACACCGGGTGTTACCCGAACCACCACCACCACCACAACAACAACAGACTCCGGTTCTTTGGGATCCCGAAAAAAAAAAAAAAAAAAAGAAAGAAAAAAAGAAAGGAAGGACAACAACAACAACAAAAAAGATCTGCAGCCCGGGGAGAGCCAGCAGCACCACCGAAATCCCAAATCAAACGCAAAACAAAAATGAAGGGGGCTTTTTAAGGCTATAAAAGTGCCATAAACTTTAAGGACGCTTCCTTCCACAGAAAGCCCGGCTCGCTCAGCCCCCAGAAGAAAAGGTCTCCTTCAGGGTAATTAAACTATAAAGCAATTTACAAGTGCAAAAGTTTACCCCCATAAAGCAGTAAAATACAGTCACTGGGGAAGAAAAAGGGAGCGAAAGAAAGCAAGCGAGCGAGAGGGGCAGAAAGCAAGCAGGAGGGCTGTTTATGGGCTCAGGAAATGCCTCCTCGCTGTCCTCTCCATCTCGCCTCACCTTGCGGTCGCATCCAGGGGAAAAGCTGGGTCGGAGAAGGGCTCTGCTCCGAGCTCTCCGCCTCCTCTCCAAGGCCGCTGGCAGCGAGCTTGCAGTCCGTGTACTGCACCAAGTCCGACTCCTGGGCGCTGAAGAGGCTCTGCCTTTGCAAGGGGTCGTAGCCATAGAAGTTGCTGGGGTCCCCATGGCACGCCACGGCGCAGGGATTCTGTTGGTAAGGGGAGCTGGAGAGTGAGGATGCTCCGTGGTAAAACTCCTGGATTTGGGTCGGATGCTGGAAGGTGCCCCCCGTGCTGGGTCCGTACACCACCGTGGGTCTGCCCCCAAGATCCTGAGCGAACCCACAGTCATAGTAATTGGGACGCAAGGAGTCCCCGGTTTTGTATTTGGAGAAGAGTGAGTTGACAAAATAAGAGCTCATTTTAATTTAAATAAGAATATTTGTTTGGAGGAGGAAGAAAAGGAGAAGGAAAAAAAAAAAAAAAAAAAAAAAAAGAAGAAGCCAACCAAACCAGACCACGGGAATCTATTAGCAAAAAAAGAAAGCGCTAAGATGCTAAGCAACGACAGTTTGTGATTTCCAGGAATATAAAAGGAGGATATAATCAAAACTCTAAGCCTGCATGATATTGAATTCTTTCCTCCCCCCCCACCCCTAAAAAAAAAAAAAAAATCGCCACTTAAAGAGTTCTCGCTTTACATTTCCAAGAAGAGATGCCAGTTCATAAACAGTTTTCAGTGATTTACTTCAGCGCAAATGAGTTGTTTCATATTTTGCAGTGTCTTTTCATGATCATTTGCATCTATTACCAAAACCTCATCCTATTGGCTTCTCCTTACTCCACACGGACTCTGCACTGCATGATTGTGAAAGGAAGAGTGTGAGAGAATAAAGAAGGAAAAGCAAGCGAGGGGGAGCGAGAGAGGGAGAGGGAGCGAGAGAGAGAGAGAGAGAGGGAGCGAGAGGGGAAGGGAGAAGGAGGTGGGGTGAATATACGGATTAAATATGTTTAACTACCTACATTAATGAGATATCGCTCGCCTCACAACAAATCACATACCTAGACCACCCAAAAGATTGATTTTTGGGGAGTGTTGGAAAATTAAAGAGAAGCGCTCGCAGTCGTTAATTTCAAAATTTTAACGAGGCAGTTTTAGCCTTTTTAAATGTCAGGGTCGCTTTGGAAAACTGTAAAAGAACACGATTTAATTGCTACCAGTTTTAAAAGGTCCTATAAATGTAATTGGTATTTTAATACAAGTTATCAAATCATACAGCTTCTTACCCTAAACATATTTTAAAACAAACGAGGTAGTCATATTTAACATTTTAATGATCAATTTCCTTATTATTGATAAAGGTTTAACTATCACATGAAGGGAATTGCATTTGTAATAGCCCCAAAAAAGGCTGTAAACTGTTTAACAAACTATAAAACGCCATAAAGCCGGGGATGTTGTTGTTGTTTATACCGCACTACATAAAAGCCGTTAGGATTTTACGAGTTCGTTCCTCTACTGCTATAAACCAGAGGTTTCGATTGGACCCGTCCGCATTACAGCGAGATGTTGAGGTGTCAATATTGAATTAAAATGATGATAGTTTTTCATATATAACATTGACTTTTTGTGTCTCTCCCGCAGCCCCCTCCCCGCCTCCTCCCCCGCCGAGGACTTGCTCAAGACGTGGTCGGGGATGATTGCGAACTCCGAGTATTGTGCGCCTTATCGCAGCCCGAGCAGAACCTTTATGGTCGGTAACTGATGGCTGTTCCCTACCTCGCCCCCTCCTCAATAACTTCCAATTTTTTTTTTTTTTTTTTTTTTTTTCCACGATACTTCTGCTGGAAACTGGGGAGACGAGGGGGTGGGGTAAGGCAGAGAGGCTTTCTGTTTTATTGGCATTTGGTAACAACGGAGCAAACTTACCCCTAAGATGCCAACGCTGCAATTTTCCACCATCTAAACACACAGGGGGTAGATTTTGAAATTCATTTATCGCAGTCAGCAAATATTACCGAGACGTTTTTCAGCTAATATCGCCACCGAGCCCTCCCGAGCCCAGCGCTGCCCCAGCCTGCCTAACGCCCACGACGCCCTCCGAGCCCCTCGCAATGCCAGCTCTATTTTCCAACCTTCAACAGGAGTTAAAGACACTCTTTTAAACCTCTGTTATTTTTTTTTTTCCCCCCTCTTTGCCCTGGGTAGATTTCTGCTGCTTCCCATTGCATCCCTCCGCGCGGTTTGGACGCGAGGAAGGTGAATTAAAGACGGTTCCCCTCGTGCCTGCCTTCAACGGAGGGACAATTTTCAACCTTCACAACATGGAAAAGAGGAAAAAGTTGAAATGTTTCGGTTAGTCTGTCTTCCCAGGGCTTTGGGGAAAAAAAAAAAAAACAACCCCAAACCAAACTGGAATTAAGGCTGGCAGTGGGAATAGGCAGGGAATTAAGAAAGACGGAAAGAAAGAGAGAGAGAAAGAAAGGAAGGAAACGAAGATAGTAACGGAATAAAACTTTAAACCCATCCTTAGAGATATAATTTAAGTAAATACGTTTCCTTTATTTTGTATAGGGATAATTTCAGTCGAGCCTAAGAGCCTTTTCAAGTAATTATTGTTGTTGGAGTACTTGCAGTGGTATAATTAAGGCTTTTTTCCCCCTAAAAGACAAGTTAACATTTTATTTTTCTCAACACTTTTATTGTCGATTGAGCAGATTTTGGTTTCCTCTTTGCACATAAACCCCCAGAAATGGTGCACATAAGTAAATAGAGCTGTGCAGCCCGGCGTGGGGATGCTCGATGCTAGAATTTTCAAGAAAGAAAGAAAAAAAAAAAAGAAGAATCGACTAAAGTATTTCTAGAAAAGAAGCTATCTTCTTCCGTGTGTATTTGGAGGTGTAGGCTCCCATCTAGTCAAGTTTGTAAAGCAAAAAATAGCAGGAATTCCCGTTCGTACGTGGACCCCAGGAAGGCGGGAGTGAAGTTGTTCTTGGAAGTTAACATTTTTATCAAGTGCAGTCGAATTTTATGGTCGTGATGCGATGGTAACTCACCAATGCACCAGAAATCAATGGCGGATCTTAAATCATTCATATACTGTACTCAGATTCCTGATGAAAGGAAAATGTTTCTATTATAAGAAAAAACAAGTGGGGATGTGTGTGTGTGCGAGCGCGCGTGTGTCTGTGAGAGAGAAGATAATTTATAAATACCCAGTGGAGGAAAGATTTATTAGGAATTCACACGAAAGAAAAAAAAAAAAAGAACCCCAAATCCTTTCCTAGGTAAACCTTAACTTTTCACTACTCTGCATTTTGCTGACTGCACGAGGGCAGGATTTTTCTTTATTTTCCCCATCTATTTCTGTTTACATTTCTATTTCATTTTATAGCATTTAAAGGGAGTCTTGAGCCGCTTAGACTTTGCTTTTTAAAACAACATATCGCATCCTGTTCTGCTGTGGCTATGCGTTTAATTTGTTACATTCCTCCCCAGAATGCTGCTCATTGGGCCACGGCCGTATTTTCCTGCCTAACTTCGGAGAAACATTTATTCGGAAAATACCTGTTTGTAACAGTTTGAAAGAAAAACCTATATTGAAATTACCGCCACCGCTCCTTTCTATTTTGTTTGTAGCTCGAATTTGTAGCTGAAGGACCGCAACGTCTGAATAATTTTTGTCTTGCAATTTTGAAGGAACAAAGGCCAAAATACAAGCGAGCTAACGGAGTTGGGAGTTTACATTTTTGCTGCTGCTGCAGCAGGGGAGCATTTATACGTATCACAAAACGCGGTAAGATAACAGCATTTCGGGTTAATTCGCTGGTTTGTAGCGTTTAAATATATTTCCCAGCACATTAAGCGAAGACCTTGGGCAAAGAGCAGTGGCGTTGCAAGAGACGGAGCAAGTACACGGGAATGACCGGTTCAACTTGCAGAAGGCAGCTGCGGGGGGGTCGGCGGGGGGGTCTGCCGCACGGGAGAGGAGGGGCGGGGAGGCGCAGCTCGTCCTAACGGAGCCGGGGAAAATGTCCTGTGCGCGCCCTTCTCCCCCAAACCTGTGAGCCACGCTCCTTGCCAGCCCTTGCAGACGCAAATCTCCTCTTTGGGGATAATTAAGCTGCCCTCCCACCGCCACCCCAACGACCAGCAGACAAAAAAACACGCTTTCTGCGTTGGGTTGGTTTTTTTTTCCCCTCCCCTTTAAACGAACATTTAAAAAAGATGCGTGTCCCACCTCTCAGCGCATCCCAGCGCGGAGCCGGGCAGATTAACTCTTTGGTTTTTGGGGGTCCCCCCCTCCGCCTGACGTAATTTACCCCCGCGGGGGGGAAAAAAAAAAAAAAAAGAATTAAAAAAAAAAAAAAAGATGCGGCCTCGAAACCCGGCGACAGAGCTGCCCCTGTCGCGCTATGTCGCGCCGCGGGGCAGCCCGGTGACGCCGCGATGAAGTCAAGGTGTTACGCGGGGCCGCGCGGCCGGGCGCGGGAGGCGCGCGCCTAGCGTGGAGCAAGGGCGCCACCTAGCGGCGCGGCGCGGCGCCGCAGCCCGGGCTGAGGGCGCGCGGGGGCGGGGGGGGGCAGGGGAAAAAAACCAAAAAAAAGGGGGAGCGGGACGGGTACCCCCTTTCGGATCTGGGGAAATAAAACGGGCCAAAAGCGAGAAAAAGGGGGGGGAGGGGGCGCCGGGCTCCTCCCCCCCGCCCCGCGGCGCCGGGGGCTGCGCGGCCGCGCCCCCATCCAGCCGCTCGGCCCCGCAATAAAAGAGGGAAAATGGGTTTGCTTTTGAAAACCGCTATTGTTTCAAATTCCGAGACTAAACAATTGGTCATTCTGCTCTGGAGGGGGAAGGCCGGGGCTGTAAACCGATAAAGAGCTTCCCAAGCCCAGACGTCTCGCCAGAACTTCGAGTGTGTGAGTGGGGGGTGCCCGCGCGTGTGTGTGTGCGCGTTGTTGTTGTTGTGGTGTGCATGGCTCAGCATTCTGGCAGCCTGGAATTGCTTTAAAGGAAAAAGGAAAAAAAAAAAAAAAAAAAAAAAAAAGAACAAAGGGAATCATCCAGAGCGCTGGATTTTCACGGCATCTGCAAGAGAAGAATAAATTAGCAAAAGTCCCTCCCCACCTTTTCTCTCCCTCCTCCCCCCCCCCAATCTTTTAACTACCCCCTCCCTTAGCCAAAAAAATAAAATAAAAAAAAAAAGGGAACTTTGTATGTGCCTGAAGCAGAAACAAGAGCATTTACACGTTGGGTTTCCCCACATTCCCAAGTCGTTGTAGTAATTTAGGAGTTCCTGAAAGTTTTCTTGCACTGTTTGCTTTACAGCCGTTTAGTTCCTTAACCTTCAGAAATTTATACCCTATAAAGTTTTATAGCGGTCATATTCTTTTATTGCAGCACACTGCACTGAATTTTCCTTTTTTTTTTATGACAAGTTACTTCCCTTTCTCTCTCTTCCCTCAGTAAGCTCCAAATATCTTTCTTCTTCTTTTGTTTTCTTTTCAGAGCTGCCCCAAAGAAAGGATTTTTTTAAGAAGTGAAATATTGCCCTTTAGAGCGCCCATTATGTTAAAAATTAGTGGAAAGAGATTCTCGGTTATGTTTCTCACTACCTGCTTCCTGCAGGGCTGAGCAGGTCTTAGGGTTTGTTTGTTTTTTAAATATAGAGATAGAAACACTTTCCAAGCGCTTGTATTTCTTCACGAGCAATAAAATGTCAAACGAATTTAGAGACGGAATTATAGGAACCGCTCATTGAGCCCTTGGAAAAAGGAACCGCGTGTCAAATCCGAGGCGATGCCAAGCAGGGAAAGCGGGGTGGGGTTTCCCACTGTTTGTTTTGGGTTTCTAATTTTTCTTTAGCCACGTTTTCCTCGGGCGGTAGGGGAATAAACCGAAGAAAGTCAAATAAAGCCAGTCCACTCCGCGCCTGCACTTCTGGTCCCCTAAGGCTGGTGCGGGAATGTAAAGATTAAACCCTCAAACCCAGACATACAGACAAGCGAACGAACATAAAACCCAAGCAACCACCGGTAAATGTAAGCGGAGACTGACGATCTCCAATTTTAAAAAATAAAATAATTAAAAAAAAAAAAGTGGAAACGCAGCAAGTTTGCGTGGGACCAAGTAAGCACTTGCTACACCGGAGAGGAACGATCTCCATTTGTCTCTGGACATTTTTTTTTTTTAAACCTAAGCAAAAATTGATTCTTATAATACACTTAACGAGCCACTAAAGAACGCAGGAAAACACAATGAAAATATTTCTGAAATTTTAGATGAAGCAGTATAACACAATGACATATAGGTGCTGTTGTTCTAAAATCGATTTTTATTCTGGAGCATTAAACATCTCTGGAAAATACATCCGGGCTGATGCTACAGAAGACAGTTTTTCCAACATTTTTAAAGTAAGCATATTTCCTAATAAAATGAGCTAACATTTTAAATTCTATTTAAAAAGAACCTTATATCATCGTCTTAAAAATATCCGCTCTTTACCACGATTCTAAGGGAAGTGAAAAACGTTTCTAGATCCCAGTGGCCGATGGGTTGCAAACATCAATTAAGTCATGGATACGCTTCTGAAAAATATAGTAATGAGGATTTAGGCAAGTCCGCACTCAGTTCGAGATATGAGGAATATATCAATTCAGCATGGAGCAGATTTGAAATTCATCCATCCTTGAGAAGAATCAAACAAAACTGAAAAATTTGACTGCCCAGCATAAACACAGCTAAATCACCTTTTTCAACCCACTATCTTTTTTTTTTTTTTTTTAAATAAATCCGGATTTAGAGAAATATGCTGCCACCAACTTTTTTTCCCCAGCTCAAAATCTCTCCGAAACTGCTTTTCTTAATTGAGTTTCGAGGAAGGAGATTAGGGGCTTTGACACAGGGTGAGGTTCAGTTACAGTTAACTCCCTCCAGCAACAGAACAGTTAAATTTTGAAGCCCCCAAAGAGCTACTTCGTGATGGAAAGTTTTACACGAGAAAGTCTAGGCATTAAAAAAAAAACCCCAACAACCCCCAAAACTTTCTGAGGAATGGTCTTAAACTGTTAAGGTCTGGTTTCTTGTCCAGTGGAAAATTTTTTTTTCTTTTACCCCTTTCGAGAGGAACCGAAGTGCTGGAAATTTCAGTGCAGCGAGGGGCAGCTACTTGATTCTTATCTCTGGATCATGGGGCAGGGGGAAAAAAAAAAAAAAGCAGGAACACTTTCCAAAAACGCAAATCTGCCTATCGCTTCTTCCCAGAGCAATCTCTGTTCAGCAGATAAAAGTGGTCTCACAAACCCGAACGCTCAGGATACACAGGTTTAGTCGCTTCTGAAATCAGATTTGCACTGGTTCGTTCAGATATACAGCAGAAATAAATTTCTTTTCTCTGTTTTTTTTCTTCCCCACCCTATTAAAATAAGCCACCTTCCACTCGCCTTGTTCCTAGAAAGCCTCCTGGCAGCTAAATATACAGATTTGCACACGAAGAAAACGAGAGAGGTTTATTTCGATATTTTCCATCCACTATCAACTGCAGAACTCTTCGCATACTTAAAAAGCCACAGTAGAAACAGAAAACGAGCTTCAACATTCACAGAAACACAACCACGAGCACGGTTTACAATACCCACCATATAATCAACTGGTACTAAACCCCCCCGGCCCCCCCTCCCGCCCCCCCCCCCCCCCCTTCCCAAAACAAAGTTAAGTCTTACAGAGATAAAGGGAAACCAGTCCCGCACGGGCGGGCTGGAGAAAGCTCCAGGGATCTGTCAGATGAGGGCTCGGCTCCGGCCGGCATGACGTGGGAGCGGCAAGCTCTATATTTGTTACTGGAAAGGCTTCTTCGGGCTGAGGATGAGGAGGGGCGGGCAGCGCGGAGCCGCCGCGTCCCCCGGTGCCACCCGCGGGACGAGGCTCCTTCCCCGGGGAGGCGGCGGGGCCCGGCCCCGGCGTGGCACCGGGCCCGGGGGAAGGCGGGTGGCAAAGGGAAAACATGCCGGGAGCTCGCTGCAGGCGGAAAAAAAAAAAAAAACCAAACCCAAAAAAACCAACCCCCAAACCCCAAAGCCCAAGCCCACCCCGAGCAGACCCCACCGACATTCAAGTATTAAAAGCATCTCAGCGAACGGGAGGGGGGAGGAATACACACAGGCTAGGGTTGGCACTTCATCTCTGCAACAGCCTACTGCTTTAGGAAAAGTCGATTCACAATAAATTATAAATATGCTAGCACTAAGAACACAACCTTCCCCTCCCTTATAGCTCTACTAAGGTAGTTTTTTAACTAGAAAATCCCATTCTTCCTCTCCTCTAAAAGTTAGGAATAAGTTGGCAGGGGTTCTTCCGCCCCTTTTTCTCCTAAATAATTTACAATGCGGCTCTGAGAGTGCCCCCCACACACTCTCTCGCCTCCCTCCCCGTCTTTTCTCCTCTTCCAAGTGACCCAGTATAAAATTACCAGATGAGGAGGTTTGCCTGTAAAGATCCTACTAAACTTTCAGGTCAAAGTCACATATCTGCCATGGCACGATTCAGACAAAAATCCCGCATAATAAAACAAACTAGGGAGGGGGGAAAAAAAGGGAGGAAAAAAAAAAAAAAAAAAAAAAGAAAGAAACCCAGCGCGGTTGGGAGTTGGGTTGTCATTAAGCGACTACCCCGGTATAAAGTTGGCGAATTGAAAATGATTTGTTGGGTGCAATTAAACGCAAGTCTTACGAATGTGTCTGTCTTGCAGTGGTTTAATTAAATCGTCTGGTTCCTTGGCCACCTCGACGTGCGAGTGTGAGTGTGAGTGCGGCGTGTGCGCCGGGGAGCTGCGCGTGTTGGAGAGAATCATTGTCCTTAGGTGGAGAAAGAAAGACAGCGAGGGTCTGGGGGGGCTCGGGCCAGGGGTGTTTGTGGCCAGTTGTGTTTGCCGTCTTGCTTTCCATGGAGAAAACGCAAGCGGAGAAAGCTGCTGCTCAGACAGGAGCCTGTGTCTACGTTACACTGTGGGGAGAAGAAAAGAGAAGGGGGCGGGGGGGGGGGGGAAATAGAGGAAGAAAACAAGAGAACAGAAACAAAACCCAGCATGTGTCTCCAAAAAGGAGCTGCAGTTTTGGCCAAGTTGCCTCCTATGTGGCAATGCTAAGAAGATAAAAAAGAAGAATAAGCAACATCTCGCATGCACAGGCGGAGATGGGAACCGGGGAGGGTTTTTTTTTTTCCCCTCGTGTTTGGGGGAGCTGGCAGCACTACAGCGGGGGTGCGCGGCCGCGGAGGCTGGGAGCTGGGGGAAGGGGGGGATGCTGCTTTTCTGGGGTTGGGTTGGTTTGTTGGGTTGGTGTTTTTTGTTGTTTTTTTTTTTGTTGGTTTTTTTTTTTTCATTCTTTGCCCTGTTCCTTGTTCATTTTCTTCATTTTCATCCTTCGGTTCTGAAACCAGATTTTGACTTGTCTCTCACTCAGGTTGAGGAGTCTGGCCACTTCGTGTCTACGGTCCCTCGTCAGGTACATATTGAATAAAAACTCCTTCTCTAGTTCCAGGGTCTGGTATTTGGTGTAAGGGCATCGTTTTTTCCTGGAGGAGCGGGCGTGGAGCCAGCTGGCAGCTGGGTTGGCTGAAAGAAAAGCAGCAAGATCAATACGGTGCAGCGCGAGCGTTTCTCAGAAGGTTTTAATCACGCCATCGAATATGAAGATTATATTATACACACGCGTGTGCGCGCCCGGGTGCCAAACGCTGCCCACCGCGGGAGTGGGCAGCAGAGGCCGCAGGAAAATTGGAAAATCCTGCGGGATAGTCAGGGCTGTCCAGCTGGGGGGGGGGGGGGCGATCCCGAAATACCGCCGCACACGCACCCCGTCCCTCCCGAGTGTGCGTGGGGGTGTCCCGGGACACGCGGACCCGCGCTGTCTGTGCGCACGGACTTGTGTCTCTGCACACCCGTGCCTGTGTGCACACGCGTGTCTGTGCGCACGGACTTGTGTCTCTGCACACCCGTGCCTGTGTGCACACCCGTGCCTGTGTGCACACGCGTGTCTGTGCACACGGACTTGTGTCCCTGCACGCCCGTGCCTGTGTGCACACGCGTGTCTGTGTGCACGGACTTGTGTCCCTGCACACCCGTGTCTGCGTGCACACACATGTCTGTGTGCACGGGTTTGTGTCCCTGCACGCCTGTGCTTGTGTGCACACCCGTGCCTGTGTGCACACGCGTGTCTGTGTGCACGCGTTTGTGTCCCTGCACTCCCGTGTCTGTGTGCACAGACTTGTGTCTCTGCACACCCATGCCTGTGTGCACACCCGTGTCTGCATGCACACGCATGCCTGTGTGCACGGACTTGTGTCTCTGCACACCCATGCCTGTGTGCACACCCGTGTCTGCATGCACACGCATGCCTGTGTGCACGGACTTGTGTCTCTGCACACCCATGCCTGTGTGCACACGTGTGCCTGTGTGCACACGCGTGTCTGTGCACACGCCCGCCCCTGGACGCGCGATTCCGCGTGCACACCCGTGCCCGTGCGCACACCCGCGACCCTGTGCACACGTATGTTTGGGTGCACACGTGCCCCTGGCAGGGCTCCCCGGGCCCACCTACGCCAGGTGAGCACCCACACGCACCCAGAGATTTGCATAACGCCCAGCTGCACGTTGCACACGCTGTGTACAAAGAAACCAATGCAAAAATTAGATATATTCGGGTTTGGTTTGGGGTTTTTTTTAGCTCTGCTTTCCCACGTGGCTACAGATTTACTCCCACAGACACGTCGCGCAGGAAAAGAGCAGAGAGAGGAGGTCTGGAGCAACCTCTGCGTAAATCCTGCCTATTTTTTGCTATGTGGCAAGAAACGGTCGCGATACAATAAACATCCTCGGAGGGCTGGGTGGACTCTGCTGCCGGAGGTCTGGACAGTGTTACCCAGAGACGTGGACATTCGCAGGGCTGCAAAGGCAGCCAAAAATAAATAACAGGCTGCCCGTCACCCTCGCGTGTGGGAGAAGTTGCGTGGGAATCTTTGACAAAAGGGACATTTCGGGAATTAGCCCGCTGGCGGGGGGCTGGGGGACAAAGCAGCATTTGGGGAGCAGACCCCCCCCCAGCGACTCGCCAGTGGTGAAGGTCGCACCCAAAGGTGAAGTGGGTTTCGGGTAAATAATCGAGCAGTTACTAATCACATGCAAATAGGAGCTGACCGTTGGGCAACCGGGAGGCGGGAAAGAGTAAAATGAAGGCTTATAGACAGACCACGTACTTCTATTTTATTTCCTTTGCCTCCTCTGAAATTATGACTGAAGCCATAAACCTTTACACCAATTAAATGGACCATTATAAATATATACATACACACACGCGCGCGCCATCAGAACGCTTCCTCTACGTAAAATGAAATATATTGAATATTTTTTAAAAAAAATAATCCGGTTAATCTTCCCCTGTAAGTACTGCCTCTTACAAATTTGCACGGCTATTTCCTTAATGTAATTGACTTGATCTAATATGCAGAATTAAATATTAAAGAGGAAGAAAGCTGTTAATAATTGATACTGTTAATCCTGCTACCCATCCTTTAATGGCAATGGAGGGCTCTGCTTCATAACAGATTTTTGTTCCGTTTGGTTTTATTTTTTGGTCATATCTCGGATCGTTAAAACAGAAGATATTTTAAACGCCAGTGTTGCTTTATCTATTCGCTATACACAACCCCCTAAACAGGAAAGCGAACGGAAAGAGGTCCTGGCGCATCTTTGCTTTAAAATCCAGCAAATAAATTAACAGATCCCTGCGCCATACACAGGGCAGAGATTCATTATTGCGAAATACTTTCAAAAAACTGAGAGAGTCAGGGAAATCGGTGGGAGTACTTTCTGCAAAACAGCTCCGTCTTCCAGCCCTGGCAGGCTCTCAACATCAGCCCAAATTAAACTATTATTTAAAACAAAATATGCGTCGTAACCACATGCCATAGAAACCACACAGCATCCTCTTAGCGCGGGTCCCTGCACTTACTTATAACTTAATAACGTTTTCTTGGACAAGATTTTTATATATTCAATTTCAGGGACATTGAGCACAGAACCTGGATATTTAATTCTCTCAAATCATTCACCTCACGGTTGCAGTTTGTTCTGGATCTCTGCCCAGTACAATAGAATAGGACTTTCTTTTTGTGTGTGTGTGAGTGTGTGTGTGCCCGTGTGTCTGTGTGCAAGTTAAATGATAGGAAAAAAAAAAAAAAAAAAAAAAAAGTCACCATAACATCCTGCACAAGGAGGGAAGGAAATCATGAGGGGCGAGAATATAGTGTATTTTTAATCGTATGGATGCATGGCAATCTCTGTTGCTGTTCCACGCTGGGGGGGGGGCGGGGGGGGTAGAGGGGGATAGAAGTTAATTCAAGGGGAAAAAGAATGACTGTGTCAGGGCGTCCTGCACAGGCTCCGAGGAGTCCTACCCTCGGCGGGGGCCGCTCCTCTGCCAGTTTGGAAAACTTCGGCTTTCCCTGCGAAATATTTGCCGTGGGGGCGAAGCCAAGTGTCTGCCTTCGCCGCCTGCTCGGGCTTTGGCTCCGGTTTGCCTCTCGGATGGAAACCAGGTACCGACCGGACCGGCACGAGGTGCGGATGCTGATTCTTTCTTACTCGAACGCCATTGTATTATTATGAATAGTACCGTTATTGTAATAATTATTATCATTATTATTAATAATGGCATTATTAATAGCATTATTGATAGCATTATTAAATATTTTCACGGCGAATGAGTTTTTTTTTTTTTTTCTATATTTCAGGGGGAAAAAAGACAAGCCTGCCCGCGGAAAAAGCACATGCTGAAGTTTAGCTGTTTCCCCAATCTGGCTACATTACAAATAAAAGCTAATTAAGTTGGAAGCACACACACACCCCCCTCCTTTTTTTTTTTTTTTTTTTTTTTAACTAGGAAGGAGCGTGGCTTTGAAATATTCATACCCCGAACCCTTGCATTTAATAAACAAACAGCCCCAAATCCCCCAGCGAGCACCCGAACGCGAGGACGCCGGAGCCGCCGCCGCCGCCCGAGCCCCGAGCCCCGACCCCCGAGCCGAGCCCCGACCCCCGAGCCGAGCCCCGAGCCGAGCCCCGAGCGGAGCCGCGGAGCGGAGCCGGCCCGGCCCCGCGTCTGCCGGGGCAGCGGCGACCCGGGCGCGGGGAGCCCCCGCCGCTCTTCGCTTCCCCCGCGTGAAGTTCCCCTCCGCGATTTCTCCCCTTCTTCTCCTTCTCCCCACCGCCGCCCCGTCCCTGCCTCCCTCCCCGCCGTGCCCCGGCCCTTCCCGGCCCTTCCCGGCCCTTCCCGGCCCCGCCGCCCGCACCCGCGCAGATTTGCTCCCGCTTACTAAAGTGGTCTCTGCCGCCGGAGCCAGCGCTCTGCAGCAGGGAGGACGAGTCGCTCCGGCTTTTGTCCGCCCTGGGCTCCGCTTAAGCGCGGAGACGACGCTCATTTTTATTTTTATTTTTATTTACCGGCAGAGACAATGCCACCCCTCTCCCCTCCCCACCTCTCCCCTTAGGTTGGCATCAGCCAGCTGAGACTTTTCTTTAAGCCCTGATTTTAAACTTTACGCAGCATTGTCCCCTTTTATTGCACCTCCTCCAGCTTTTATACTGTTTACTTCCTCACTTTTATAACTTACTTTGATCTGTCCTGTCTTTGTCTTCGCTTCCTTCACAAACTTTATTGTCCTCGAAGCTGGGCCTTTGATTGGAAACGATCCCTTCCCTTGCAGCAGAAGTTTCTAAATTGTACTCCTGTGTTCCCTGTTTATGGACATCCCCGGGACGGCCCAGCAGCGGCTCTGCCTTAACAGATCCCTGCCCGGGGAGGTTCTCTGCTCTGGGCACTGGATCCAGCCAGCTCCGTAGATACCTGCTATCAGATGGGACGCTTTGATGTTGAATATATGGATGGTAGACGGCAGGAAGGGTACCAGAAGAATGTGGATTCAAAGGAGTCCAGGAGGCGCTGAAAACTGGAGGTTTTGGCTGAAAACTACAGGAGGGGAATTCTAGATGCTCATTGTGCCCAGCTTGCCTGGAACTCGTATATTGCCCAGATGAAAATTTAGCTGAAGGCGAGTCTTCACTTTCATGACTTATAATAGAGTCGACATAATAATTGCTAAGAGTCCCAGAAATGGACATTCTCAGACATCATACAAAGCACGGTTCAATGAAGGGAAAAAAATATATAGGACAGATCTAGATTTGTACTCTACCCCCTTCTCCAACTTCCCAGCCAACAAAGTACAGTTGGGCTGCTGTGTTGTGAGCTCCCAGCAAAATGATTGGTCAAACTTTTTTCGTGTGCCTGATAAAGCGTCAGTCTCGGCGTAAATCAATCGAAGCCGAGGGGGCTGCGCTGCGCTGTCATCCGCCCTTGCATTCCATATCAAGGATGGATTGTTTTATGTTTATGCAATGTTGCAAAACGTCGGGAGTTTCGAAAAGCCACCGAACGGGCAGAGCTGGGGCTAATACCCCTTCCCAGATTTGCTCCTCAAATATTGGGGGGGTGGGGGGGTGGGGTGTCTGGGAAGGGGGGGGGGCGGGTTCTTTTTATTATTTTTTTTAAAGAAAGATGCTGATGTGCTCGCCCTGCCTTTAATAACCATCACGGGGGAATAGGGATAAAAGCTATTCTTTGCCACTCGGGCTCCAGAGTACAATAGCAAAGAACCAGAGAATAAGTACGACCCCCCCGCCCCCCCCCCCCCCCCCCCGCCGCGATTTCATATACATACACATGTGTGCGCGCATTACAGGCACGTACACGTAAATGCACGCATGTTCGCGTTTTTGTAAAGAAAAAGACGGATCTAGGTAGCAAGAGTGGCGGGGAGGGTGCTATAAATAATTAACGAGCCAGGATGGGAAAAATGGATCGTTAAGGTGGTAAAATAGCGTGGGTAAATATGAAATCTAAAATGCCACTGGCGTGGAGGTGGCGGGGCAACTTTGACCGGCAAGCTGCCGCGCCGCAGCCCCGGTGTGCACCCCAAGCCTGCCCTGGGCTTTCTGCTCAGATAGACGTCTAAATTTCTTAAAAATATCTCCGCGTATGAACACGTGCCCGCATGTTTCGCGGCGCAGCCTCAGGGTCGCTGTGCCCGGGCTGAAATAGTTTCCCACATTGCTGAAATCAGAAGCCTTCATTTAACTTTACAAGGCTAGTAAAATACAGTGCGCCACTGATCCGGCTTTGTTACAGAATGCCTTAAACTTGTGATGGTTAAATAGTTTAATAAAACTTACATTAGCTTTCTTTGATTTTTATAGCCTTGAATTTATTGCCTGTGGAAAAGAAAGGGGGCAAAAAAGGAATCCCTCGCGTTTTCAGCCGCCGTGCCCCCCCTCACACCTCACATGTATGTGCCCACGGTGTGTGTGCGTGTCAAGCAACACCCCCCCCGCCGCGTGCATTTTCCGCGTGTTTTCGAAAACCCGACGGTTTCGGGATTTTTTTTCCCCGCACCGAAGCGAGTGATTGACGCGGGGTGAGAGCTCGGTGTGGCTGCCAGCCCAAACGATGGGGTGGCGGGGTCAGTCCTACCAAGTTACCACGATAAATCCGTTTATTTATACATATATAGATATATATTATATAGCTAAGACGGTCCGATGGCGTCGTAAACGCTGGATAAGGGAAAGGTGCGCTCTTTGATTGCGGCAAAAGTGTTTTTTCTGGACTTGGGCTCCAGCAGTCCGGATCAATTCGCCCCCTTTAATCTATCACCCCCTGCGCCCTTCTCCCTCTCACCCCAACACTGAAGGATATTTAAAGCGAAGGGCAAAGAGATTTCTAGGAATGATAAATCATGGCGAATCCTTCTTGAGGTGTAAAGGGATGGAAGTCCATATTAACAGGCTAATAATAGCATTGAGGGGTGCTAAGAGCCGCCTGAAATGAAGGAAAAAATGAATTTCGTGTTTCTGTCCGTACGAGCGGGTGTCCGTTTGTCCGCGCCTACACAAAACGGGTGTGGGCAACTGCGCTCAGAGGTGTTTTACCGATACCGGGAGGTTATGAAGGCGCTTAAAAACCTGCACCCCGAGCCCCAGATTTGCCCTTATTCCCGGCAGCGGTGCTTTCCCCAGCCCGCAGCCCGGTGCAGGGAGCGGAGCTCCGCTGCAAGAGGCGCTGGGAGGAAGCTTCCAGTTCCATTAAAGAAAAAAAAAAATCGAGAGGGTCGGGATGATGGGCAGGGAGAGCCGGAGCTTAATGCCGGAGGTCAGGTTTATTTTTAATTTTTGCATCCGTCAGGGTAGCGAGAGCCCCCCGAGCAGCTCAGAATCCCCCCCCCTCCGTGTCGGGAAAGCGGATTCGGTCCGCAGGCTCCAGCCAAGGTGAGGGTGAGGAGTGGCGGGGAGCCCTCGCCAGCCTCTGGGCTAAGCCCTCGCCACGCCAGCCGTGGGCGAGTGCCAGCAGGTGAGTACCCCCACGGGCCCGCAGGCCCTCCCCTCCCCTCCCCTCCTCTCCAGGGGGGTTAATCCAAAGTAACTCCGCTTCACCCCTGTCGCGTTTAAACCGGTGAAGGCAGAGAACCCCCCCCGTGAGCGGCGTGGGGCAGGAGCCCGCTCCGCCGCATCTCACAGGAGCAGGGGTGGTGTGGAACGAGGGGGGAAATCCCTGCTTTTCCCAACTTTTCACGTTTCTGCCTCCTTGGGTGTTTTTGTTTTTTCTTTTTGGGTTTTTTTTTTTTTCTCCCCCTTCTTTTAACTTCCTTGAGAGTTGGGGAGGTTTTGAAATGGAAAGACCCTGTGCCATCAGACATGAAATACGAGCTGGGTGCTCACATTGTCATATTTCTCGGCTTTATTGCCTTTCAGGAATGATTTTTAAAAATCAGACTATTTCGCAAGAGATTCGGAGGGACTCTGCAAATGTTATGAGAGCTTGGGAAGGGAAAGGGCTGATTTAAGTGTGTTGTGGAGATTAAACTCGCTTGGCACATGGAAATGTGTTTATACAACTGATGGATAAACAGCCGTGTTGGTAGCAGGGTGTTGAGTAAGTATAGATGAAATTATTGAACGTTAATTGAAGCAAAACACCTGTTCTCTGTTTGCGAGATAGATTGGCCATGTCTTACCTGTGATAAATATATTCTTGGAAAAAATCCTGGTGCGCCTCCTATAAATAATGATGAACTATGTCAGCATGTGAGTATATAATTTTCTGTAGTATATAAATTTAAACCAAGACGACTCTTAGGAGTGTGGCTGTGAGGCAGCAACCAAGGGTTTTCAGATCCCTAGTGAATGGAAACCTCACAAGAAGATCTGCAAAACCCATTTGCCTTTGATTCTCTGGAGGTTTCCGTTTGTTCAGTAGTTTATTTTTTATCCATATCCCCATAGCTCGTCTCTTTGTAGCCTTTTCTGAGAGGGCTTAAGGGAAGCTACTGCTCCATCCCAGGTCTGCCTGCCCGGAGAGCCCACGTCCTGCGGCATTGCCTGCTCCGGGTGACATTACACAGGCGTTTAGATTTTAAACCCCGAATAAAGCCCATCAGAAAGTACATGAAAAGCTCTTCTGTTCGCAGAAAAAGTCTTGGAGAAGGAAAAGTCAAGGAGAAAGTGACCTCGGAGCAGAGTCTGAGAGTCTAAAAGGACGAATCTTTGGGAGAGAGGAGGCAGGATGTGCGGGCTTTGCTCGGTTCACAAACTGGATTAATTTTAGATATGTGATTGTTGTGAGCTGGTAAAGGGAAGTGGAACTGGAAATAGTTATTAAAAAAAAAAAGTCCGAAGTGGAAACTTTCCTGCTTTCAGAATCAGCGCCAAGTGTCATTAGCTGGGAGGAAAAATTCGGAGTATTGTCAGCTTGCAGTGGAAAGCCAGAGGCTTCTGAACTCGGATACTGTTTATAAATATTCTTTATTGTTTGTGGAGAGAAGGAATCATTTCCAAAGGGCGCTTTGAAACACTCAACTGCCAAGATCCATCCTTAACAAACAGCTCTTCGGCTTGGCATATCTAAGCTGAACCACATACAAAATATTTTCAAAACGCGCCGATTTTAAGTCTGTGCAATTGCCACCTTTTACCGATTTGTAAGTTTTGGCGTGAGAAAGAAAAAAGAGCGGATGAGCCCTTTCTGGCCGGAACCATATTTAACCACTTCTTAGAGGCGTTGTTACCATCTGGGAGAAGTGGCACCTTCGCCCAGCGGCTTTCGCCGCTCTTCGGCCGCCACGGCGGAGCCCGGGGGTGCGGGGCGTCCCCCGCGCCGGGTCCCAGCGGGACCCCCGCCCCGAGAGGCCGGCATGGCGGCGGGTGGGACCTGCCCTGCTCGAGGCACGCTGGCTTCTCCAGCCTAGGCTGGGGAGCCGATAAGGATAAGCTAAGAGAGGATAAAAGCTGAGAGTGAACTTCATGGCTATGGAGAGTCTGGAGACCAGATTCTGAGATAACCCAGCCTTCAAAGGGCTGAGCGTTTATTTCAGGCGATAGAAAACATCCCGAAATTATACTCATAATAATAATAATAGTGATAATCACAACAACAACAACAAGGGAATAACTTTTTTTTTTTTTTTCCCTAGAGCCAGGAAACAGAAATAAAACCTCAGCACAAAGCAAACATAATTTATGAATGATACAGTTAGGCAGGTCTAAGAGGTTATGAAAGAAACTTCAGTCACGGACCCCTCCAAACGCACGAAAGCGCAACAACAACAACAAAAAAAAAGGAAAAAAAGGGGAAAAAAAGAAAAAAAATCCCTCCTGAAGAGTAAAACCTTTAAGAAAAAAGTGAAATAAGTTTCTGTAGCCTAAAAGCCGAAGGATCTACCTTTGCCATTTCCTGTGCTAGCTCTCAGTTTGAATGCTGCCGTCTGTTAAAAATCCGTAAGTGGTGAGGAGGGAGGGAGGGAGAGGGGGGGGAATTCCTTGTCTGAAGAGAAGCAAAAACAAGTTACACATGTGGGCAATTTTCCAAGGACCGAAAGTACACTCTGGCTAAAAACCCCAATTCCAAATGAGGTTTGTAATCTCAGCAGTTAATAAAGCATTTAGATCCCCTGTAAAGTAAAAGCGTATGTGCGTTGGGAAGGGGAAGCTGGAAGGAGAGAAAGTTAAAATAAAGTTTGATTGTTGTTCGGGAACCCGCATTCTGGCTACTAGACTGATCCCCCCCTCGCCTCCCTCCTTGAAATAATATTCAGCTCCCATGAAATAGCTGGGCGCCTGCCTCGCGCCGGCGGCCGCAGATTTTACACCCCGGGAGCTGCTGGTGCAAGGGGTGCGGGTCCCCCCGGCTCTGCTTTGGGGTCACCGCGATGCGACTGCACGAGTGTGTGTGTCCCCCCCCCAAAAAAAAAAAAAAAGAAGAGGGAAAAAAAATCGTCCAAATCGCATCAGTCTGGGAGGAAATGAAGTAACAGCCCGTGCTGGGGAGAAATCTGTCGCTCCCACTCAAGGCAGGGGAAGAGGGTGGGCGAACACACGCACAGGTACAAGAATTTAAGTTGCGATAGAAAGGTTTCCCTAAAACCCATGGCATGAGCCCCGGTAAAATGAAAGGGGGGGGGTTTCCTTTCGGATAGGCGCTTTTCACAACACTTTTTTTTTTCGCCCGTGGTTAGGACCCGTCCCGGGTGGGGGAGCCGCGGGCAGGCTGGCCCTGGCCAGCAGAGCGGCTCGGGGGCATGTGTTGCACGAACCGCAGTCGCCCCTCGCCTGGAAGCGCAGAAATGGGCAGCGCGTCGCAAACCAGGCAATTACTGCGCGGAGGATAAATTTTTTTTTTTTCCCCCCTTATTTTAGCCATCCCCACACAGCCTCTTCTCCAGGTAAGGTCGCTCTTATCTTCCTGATTTGGAAAAGAAGAGAAACAAAGCGCTGCAGGGGCAGCCGTGCCTGCGGGACAGGCGGGACCCCCTGCCCACCGCACCTTCCTCTCCCCGCTCCTGCCTCCCCCAAGCCCTTGGGAAATGAGTCCCAATTCCCGTTTGCAGGCAGCAATACAGACCCCCCGGGCCTGATTCTGATCTTTCCCAGCCCTGTGTCCCCCATTCTCCTCCCTGGCCCTTGTTTCCTGTATTTACGTGGGTAGGGGGGAGATCAAAATCAGAAGCCCAGACATTTACAAGGCAGGTTAGCGGTCGCCTATGGGGACATTATTACCGAAGAGTTTATGATTAACTTTCCCAGATTGTCCTTTTCCGTTTAAGGGCTTTGAGTTAGGGCACAAGCAGCACGTTGTTTCTAAGGAAGGAGTCACAGGGCTTGTGAGTTAGGTAGAAAACTCGGAGTTATTTTACGCTGTTTGCCTTTCCCTCTCCTCCCCTTGAGCGGCTGTTTGTTTTATAGGCGAGATCGGCGCTGCGCCTACAAGAATCACCAGTTTCGTGAATAAAGCACGCACCGGTTTAAAACCCACACAAGTTTTTTGTTTGTTTGTTTTCGTTTTCTTTTAACACTCCGAGTGGAGAAAAAAAAAACAACCTGAAATCCAAGTAATCCCCTCGGCCACAAAAAGTGGCAGCAGATGGTGGTTCAGCCCCTGGATGTGGTATCAAAGTTTAATTGTTCAAACCTCGAAGGGAGATCCAATCCCAGGCTTATTTAGCCGTGGCCTGGACCGTCTGAAATGTGGTTTTATGTGTGTTTGAAACACCGGTGCGGGGAAAATCGCTTCCATGAGCTGATCGCTCTCACACACACACACAACTCTACGGGCTTCCAGTTTGCAGAAAGTGGAATGGGTGGACTCCATCCAGGCACGCTCTCTGACACGCAGGGCTCTCTGCAATCCCTCTTTCTCACACGGATTTTTATAGTTTTGAATTGGTTTCGAGGTTTGGGGTTTTTTTTGTTTTTTTGGTTGGTTGGTTTTGGGTTGTTTGGTTTTGGTTTTTGGGTTTTTTTTTTTTTTTTAATTAACATGTTCCCACGTGCAACACGTTGAGATACGGAGGAAGGATGTGGTGAAAGTATTGTGGGCATCTCTGACAACACCTAACCCCTTTTATTTCGCCAGCTTCGCGGCCCTGGTCCTCGCCCAGGCTGGCCTGGCGATCTTCTCTTTGAGGATCCGTGCCCAGCCATGCGCAGCGCCGCGCATCTCTGCGCGGCTACGTGCGTGCAGACCGCGGCTTGGCGTTTCGCAGGCTCTGAAGAGGAGGGCACGTTTCCTGCGGAGACGCAGGAGCCCCTCGGTGACTAAATATTGGGTAGCCAGCTGGTAGCCAGCCCGTACGGCTAAGCCCACCGTTTTTACCTCCATGGGGAAAGCCCCAGAGCCCCGGCCCCTGCCAAGGCGGCCAGCGAAGCGCTGGGGGATGCGCAGCCGGGCCCGTCCGAAACTTATTTTATCCGTGGGGACATTAAAGCCATGAGCTGGGCGCAGTGCTCTTGTGCTCGCTACAGCCACCTTTCATCCTGTACACCGAGGTGTAGGTCCCAGCTACCAAACCGAGACACACTCACATTTCTTCGCAGCTGCCTGCGTGTTTATATATATATGTGTATATATATATATATTTATGCGAGACACAAACTTTATCGCGCATCCAGGGGGTTTGCTAACGCGGGCTGCCTGTCGCTGGGGAGGGGGGGTTAGCCTCGGAGAGGCGCCGCAGCCTAATTAGACCTTTAATAAGCTCTTGATGATTCGGGGCGTGACTGCCCTGTCTCGCAAAATCTCCCTGGAACGGGGATTTAAACAAAGAACCCAGCACCCCTGCGCCGGCGGTGCCCGGTGCCGCGCCCGGCGGGGGCTGAGCCGGGCTCGGGGGGGACCGGGACCGGGACCAGGACCGGGACCGGGACCAGGACCGGGACCGGGACCAGGACCAGGACGAGGACCAGGAGGCTCCGGCCCCGGCCCGGGGATGGAGGGGGGACACAGGGATGCCGCCCCTTCCCCATCCTTCCCGGGGCAACTGCCCTCAGCAAACGAGACCGAGGAGGATAACTGGAGTAAATCAGGTAGTTTGATGTTCTTGTGTTTAAAATTAAAAGCCCAACAACATGAAACTACCTAATTCACAGAGCAGTTCTAGTTCAGCCTTGGGTCAAAGGCTAAAATTCCCAAGAAAGGCGCCTGGGCGGCCATTTTGTTTGACATCATCTGCAATCTGAACTTTTATAATAGAAAACAGTTGCTAGGAAACAAAAGCAACAAAAGGATCTTTTCAGAGACGAAATAAAACCCCTCCGATTGCACGAAATAACTATTCAAATGATTTCCTATGTACAGTGTCTGGAGCGGATCCCTCCTGCAGGACTTTACAAATAGTTTACAAATAGACCAGAGGAAACAGTAAAATGCTATTGACTTTGAGAAACAAGCGATTATCGCAGCTATAAAAAAGAGCAAAAATTCCTAAAGTTCTTCCCCCACCTCCTCTGGAAAGCTAATTTAAAGGATTTATCTTGATTTATCAAGACTTCGTATTAAAACACTATCACCAGATTTTTTTTTTTTTTTTATCTAAACCTGCCAGCGTTTGGAAAACTTTCCGCAGAGAATAGAGTCAAATCAGTGAGTTCCGGGGAAAAAAAACACCAATTAATTCATATTCTCCTCCCCTGAAAGCAAGTATAACGTGATTCATTTAAAGGGAAGAAAAAAAAAAAAAAGCCAAGAACATATAAATCAATTAAAGCAAGAGAAAAAAAGCGTCATTGTGACTATTTTATAGGTGTAAATAGCAACACAGAGAAACTTATTGTGTCCTTTCCTCCCTCCAACGCCCTCCCCGCGCTGGAAAAGCGTGTTATAAAATAATGACTTGGTGGTGATAAAAGGGAGAATTAAAGCCGAGGAGAGGGGGCCGGGAGGCGGCCGGGCCCCGGGGGCTTTGCTGAGCTGCGAGCAACTTCCGCGGGGGAAGTTTGGCAGGGGAAAAAAAAAAAAAAAAAAAAAAAGCCAGAATTTCCATTTGGAAAAACAGAAAAAAAAAAAAAAGAAAGAAAAAAGGAGCGTACATCCCCAGCCCATGGGTCAGGTCACAAAACAGTTTTATATGTATATATTTATATATGTATAATATAAAGTCAATGTCTTACCTTGTAAGCTGGGGGTTTGTCCTCGAGTGGATTAAATAGCTAAACGGGGTGAGCAAAAGAAATAATAAAGGCCGGAAAGACAATAGGCAGAGACTTGCCCGTCCCGAAAGGGCAAGTTTAGGGGAGTTTAAAAGTTCATTGAAGAAACACATCCTCCGAGTTCGAGAGATGCACGGAGGAGCCAGAAACTTGGCTATAACTTAGCCTCGTTTCATTTGAAAAGCCTTTAAAAGCCTGGATGGGACGGTGTATAAATCTATTGTACCGGAAATACAATAAAACTTAGCCATGTTGTTGAACTTCAAACAGTTTACACCAGGTCGGGCGGGGAGACGGGGCGGAATCCGAAAACAAACAAACAAACCCACAAAGAACAACCACCCCCGGAAAAAACCAAACACCCATTTGAAAGAGAATAGAAGGGGGGGGGCAGTCTCTTTTGGGGGGAATATCGACAGCCTGGGGGGTTGGCTGCGGCTTTACTCTGTGCGAGGTTGGAGCTCTCTAAAGGCACGGGGGGAGGAAAACATCGTCCCGTTCCGCATCTCTGCAGAGGCTATAATTTGAAATTAATATAGATTTTTCTGTTATTTCACAGCTCATCATGCCTCTCTCTCTCTCCTTTTCGAGACACAAGCATAGGCAGGTTCGGTTTAAATCAAACCTGCGGAGGGAAAGGACTTAAAGGTTACCAGAAAACTTGGTTATGTTTACACGCGAGGGACCTAGAGCACGCACATGCCATGTGTGTTTGCAGACATGCGTACATACAGCCTGCTGTACTTACATGCACCACACCTATGATCGTTTTGAAAGTTGCCGAATATTTTCTATTTCCTACAAAGAGGATTAAAAAAAAAAAACCTCTAGACCCACAGCTTTACTTTTTATGCCAACGCAATTTGTAAAACAAAAGTCGTAGCCACACTTGAACTCGTCCTACTAAAAGCTCTTTCTTTCAGACAAAACAGGCGGGAGGAGTGGATTTTAACAGAGCTTTCACTGCTGCGACTTGGAAATGAAGCATCCCCCCCGCCCCTAAATTGCAGATTGAAAACATAAATAAAGAAAAGCACTCAAGATAAGCGTGAAAAACAAACCTGCATGTGCCATTTAATTTCACGATTAGGTTTAAAATAAATAACAGTAAGGGGAAAAAAAGAGGGAAAAAAAAAAAAGAAAAAGAACCCCAAATCTAAGTAGGTGATGTATTAGGTTTAATTCGTGGGCTGGAATAACAATTTTAAGGTAATGGGATTTTTTTTTTCCCCTTTCTGGCTATTGCTAAAGTTTTTAAAGACATTTAAAATTCAGACGTCAAAGACAAGTTAGAGCTCTTAGACAGTAAATGGATGTCTTAGCTATAAGATAACTGCTACTTGTCAGGGGAATAAGTGCTAAAATAATTAATAGGCTGGGATGGGAGGGATTTCAAGTGTTTGCGCGAGCATATATCAGTAAATGTATATATGTGTACATATCCATTACACACACGCACTTACATAATAGAAGAATCTATTACAGATCATCCAAGGGAAATGGCACTGAATCTCCAGATCTCATTACGGGTTTCTTTGTGACTGGCTTAGATCCTCACAAAGCAGTATTTTTATTAAAATATGGTTATAGCGGCTGGTTTCCGCAGTTCCCATTCATCAGCATCAGCCTTGGGGAGCATTTGGTGCCCGCTCCTGAGGAGTCACGCGGATATTCCCGAGCAGAACACGTTACAAACGGGAGGTGCTTGTCGCGTTTAGAGGAAAAAAGATTAAAAATTTGGCCTTAACCCCCCACCCCCCCGTCCTCCCCCCGCTCCGCATGGCTGTGCCTGGGTATGGGTGGGCAAGAGCTCGGCCTGGGCGCTTTCTCTCCTTCTCCCAGCCATCCGTCAGGCCGAGGGACACAACGGCACGGCTCGCGGAACCGCGCCGTGCCATTTCGTACCCACCCAGTGAAAAAAAAAAAAAAAAAAAAAAAAAATTAAAAAAAAATTGCGTGAATGCTTGAATGATTACGGCTCCGGTAATAGCAATAATAAAAGAGGAATAAATAGCAGAGACGGCTCCGCGGCTGGCGGGGCTGCGCGGGGCCGCGGGCTGGGGGCGGCGGGGCCGGTGGCCTCGGGGCGGCGCTCGCCAGCCGGGCTCGGCCGGACCCGCAGCGCCTGGGCCCGGGCCCGCTCCGCAGCGCCGGCCGCCAGCCCGGGGGCAGCTTTTGTTCCTCTGCCAGCGAGAGGACAAACATTTTCACTGTTTTTTTTCTTGGTTTTCCTCCTTTTCTTTTTTTTTTTTTTTTAGTGAAAGAAGGGAAAAGCAAAGGGAGAAAAGAGCTTTGCAATAAAAATTAAACTTTCTGCCTTAAGGAAAGCCGCATTAAAATACGAAAGCACCACCCCAAACCACACGTCCCCAAACCACATGTCCCCAAACCACACGTCCCCAGACCACACGTCCCCAGACCACACGTCCCCAGACCCCCTTAGGGCTCTTATGACCCACGCAAAGAGCTTGGCCATTGCGGGCGGGGGAGGGGTGCCAGGCGCGGGGGGGCCCGCGGCCCCGAGCGGGGGTGGCCGGGGGATCCCGGCGGCCCTGGGTGGGCACAGAGGAGGGCAGCGCTCCTCGCCCCACGCCGTGCCCCGGCCCCGCGGCAAGGCCGCGCCGTGGGCAGCCCAAAACCCGGGCGAACCCTGCGGTTGCCCTCGCCGGGCTCTGCGGGCTGCTCCGGCCGGGAGAAGCAAAACCCCGAGGGCAGCATCGCCTCGGCTACTTGTTGCTGCGGAAAAAAAATCCCCTTTTTCCTCCCCCGGCGCAAGGGAGACACGAGTGGGGTGGAACGCGAGCCCCTCGGCCCGGCCCCTGCCCTCCCCGTCGGGGCTGGGCTGCAGGATTTGCTTTTCCACCTTCAGCGCCTTTTTTCGCCCCCTCGAAATCACGGTGCGCGGCCGGCCACGCTCCCGCGTTCCGGGGAGCCGGAGCCCCTGGTTTGATGGGCTAAGCCCGCAATTAGGCTTTAGTCCCGGGCAGGGAAACCCACGGCATGGCCCACGCGTGTCCCGCAGCGCCCCTTCCCCTCCGCACCCACCTCCCGAGGAATTAAGGAAAGCAAACTGTGCAAAGCCCCGGGGTTAAAAGCAGGATCCAGGTTAAAAAAAAAAAAAAAGTTCCCTTCGCTGCTCCAATTAATAGGAAAACTCCAATTAATAGGAAAGCTGCAATTATAGGAAGGAAAAGGCGGCGGGAGCTCCCGGGATAACTCCCGGCTGCTTTGCAGGGACGTCTGGAAACCCGGACAGCGCGGAGAAGCGAAACGAAAAGGCGACTGGGCAGCGAGCTCGCTCGCCAGCATCGCCCCCAGCAGCCGAGTTTAATCTGGGGGGGCCGGAGGGGCCTTTGCGGGCTCTCGGCTGAGCTCAGCCCCAGCCCGGCCCCCACCAAACCGGGGGGACGGGAGAGCGGCTTCGCTTGGAAAACAACTAATTAGCCCCCGCACAGGCGGCGAAGTTCCCGAGTTACTCAAATGAGGCTTCCTTTAATTAGCAATAGCGGCTTCGGGCGGAGGGGCTGGTGGGCTAAGCCCTAAAAAGTAATTTTTACAGGTACAAAAAGAGTCAGAAACGTTGGCTGTCGTTAAATAAAATAAATTAGCAAAATATTTTGGAAAGCCGACGGTCAGGCAAGATATCGATCGGTCAAGCGCATTTAACTTGCTGAATTAAACCTCTCGCTTCGCCAAGACCCTTACACGTCCAACAGCTCCTGCGAGAACTTATTTTTGCCCCGTATATTCGCGTGCCAGAGAAATATTTCTAAACTCTTCGTTTTAATAATTTTCGGGAGAGTTTTTGTTTCGTTTTTAGGAATTCTTTCGGTTGCTGAATTTCGGGGTAATTTGAATTACACTTAAACGTCTGGAAGAGTTCTCCGTTGGAAAAAAAAAAAAAAAGAACAATATTGATGAAAAGTCTCTGGAAATGAGCAACAGAAATATATCCAGCACCGGGCGGTCGCTTAACCAAAATACTCCATTTGTTCCTATTCCATCCATTTGTTGGGAAATTCAATTAAGCCTGGCTACCTTCAATTATTTACATAAGCCCTCTGTCCCGGCGGCTTTAATAGGTTTCTTCTCTGGTTCTCAGCATCGTTATTAGAAATCCATAAAGCAGGGGAGGGACAGGAAATTAAATGTAAAGGTACCTCATTACGGCACAACTGCTCTCCTAGCTCGGCTTCGCTGCGGCCGGACGCGAGCTTGGGCAGGCGGAGAGGAGCACATGGCGACAGGGAACGGCTGAGGCCCCTCAGCGAGTGGACTTGGCAATCCTCTCGAAATGACCTTTTAGTTTCAAGTCTAGCAAGCAGCCGTCCTTCCCATCCCACCGGCGGGCTCGGAGAGTCGCAGAGAGGGGGGAGAGCAGGGAGAAAGGAAAATCGTGGAAGCGGGAGAGCCACGGAAATAGAACGCGTGGGCTGGGTGATGATGATTATTATTATTTTAAACTAGGTGTGCGCTGGGAGAGGCTGACACGGGGGGGTTTATTCCAGAAGGCTTTCCCAGCCTCCGAGCCAAGCGGGATTTCTCTGCGGCGAGCTGGAGCTGCGACGCGGCCGCCGCCAGTGCCGGCTCCGTCGGGCGGGTTGGAGGGTCCAGCCAAACAGACAAATAAATAGGCGATGCTAATGATGAAAAGTCGGATCAATGATTGAGAAAAATAGTCAAAACTCCCAGCAGAGACTCTGGCGGCTGGAGAAGGGGGGTGCGAGCGGCTCTGCCTCCGACCTCCGTCCGAAAAGCGAGCCCCAGGGGTTTTAGAGGACGGAGCCTGAAATGCTCATGAAAAAAATAAAGAGGGAAGCAAGCGAGTCTGCTCGCCCGGCCAGGGAGCCGCTAGCCGTTTGCTGCCCAGGCGTCTGCAGCTGATGAGGAGGATGAAGCATTCCCGGGAAGCTACATGTGGGAAATTATAAAAGACCAACACGGTGCGAAAACCGCCTCCCTCTCCAGCCTCCGGCGAGGCCGAGCCCGGCTCTCACTTACCTGGCCGTGCCTTTCCTCTCTCCTGTCTTTTTTTTTTTTTTTTTCCTAAAAAAAGCAAACGCTTCCCCTCCCCTTTAAAAATACCAGGGAAATAAATAAGTAACGGCAGCCCCTCTCCTGCGCAGGGGCATCCTTCCACCACTTGTTACAGCCGAGCTCCGGCTGATTCGATTTTATTTTTTAAGGGTTTTTTTTTTTTTTTTTTTAAATCCTAGGGACTCCTGGTTGAACGTTAGTCTGGCTTGCGAGCGAGGGTGCTGTAAATTAATTTTTAACCAAAGGGCCATTGTGTTAGCAAAGGGGGAGAAAAACCCCACCTTCCCTCCCCCTGTCTAGACAAAATCACTCTGTTTTGACGGCAAACTGCAGGCTTTCCCCGCTCCTCCCTGATTCCTGCTTGTTTGCCTTCTTCTGCTATAAAGCAGGGGAAGGGAGTTTAATTTTTATTGATTTGTTTTACCCACCTTCGACAGGTCTAAAGATGGAGCTTCCTGCCGCAAAAAAAAAAAAAAAAAAAAAGACTTTATCTTCTCTTTTACTTCCCCCCGGTCCGTACGCAGGCTCCGGCACGACGGGCACCTCCAGATCCCCCCGGGCAGCGGTGCCGAGCCCCTGCCCGGGGAGGGGCGGCCGCAGCCGGGGGTGCAGGGGGAGCCAGGGGAGCCGGCATGGCCCCCCCGGGCCGGGCGGGGGGCAGGGGGGTCGCGGCCGCGCTTCCCAGGCAGGGCTCCTCATCTGTGCCCACGGGGGGGGACGGGGGCGAGCAGGGCCCTTCGGGGCTGCCCCGGGAGGGGGGGACACCCCGGGCGGGGGGTAGGACCCGCAGCCCTGGCTGCTGGCCGCCCGTTTCCAGCCCCAAAGGAGGTGCGGGGGGGCTGGGACACTCTCCCCACACCCTTTGCAATGGGGGTGGAGGGCGGGGGGGGGGAGCAGGGGCGGCTGGGGGAGCGGGTCGCCGCCCCGGCGCTGCCAGGGGAAGGAGCGGGCTGGGGCTTTGCAAAAAAAGATATTTTGGGGCAAGGGGAGTGGGGGGGAGGTCTCTGACGATTGACTTATCTGTTAGAAAAGGCGTCTGCAGGGGAGCTCACCAATCCGGGGCGGCCGAGGCTGCTGAGCCCATCCCCCGGTGTCAGTTTTAATGGGAAACTTCACTGCTTTGCGGAGGGGGGGGCGGATTTTTTAATATAAAGCCCTGCAGCTACCGCCGGCTTTCCCCCCGCCCCTCCCCGCTCGCTTGGCTCCGAAGCACTTTGCTCACATCTCTACCTCCAGCCTCCCCATTTTTGGGGTGGGGGTTATTTTGGGAAAGCCCTTTGCCCGTGGCTGTGCCAAGGCACGAAAGCCCGTCCCCAAAAATAAAAAATAGGAGCGAGAGTCCCGCGGAGAGCTGACGCCCCGCTCCCCGCCCCGAGCCCCTTGCAGTGCACCTTGCTCGCGGGCTGCACACGGCTGCGTGCACATAATGCCGTGCACCGGGTATTGGACGCGAAAAGGCCGTGGAATTTTTAGGGAAGGGCAGAGGACCCGGCCCCCGGGCGGGGGTTCCTTGCTGTGGTGCCAGGGCCCGCGGGGTAGGGGCCGGGAGGTGACACGGAGCACCCCAAAGGCCGGGGGACCCCGGGATGCGACCCCCGGCCCCGCCTCGCCCTTCCCGCGGCCAAAACCGCAGCTGGGGTCGGGAAACGCCGCGGGCTGCGGTGCCGCACACGCGTGGGGCTGGTCGGGCTGCACCCGCAGCGGGGGGACAGCGGGCAGAGCAGCCCCCCCGGGGTGTCCCCCCCCGTTCCCACTCAGCCGGCTTCTTTTTCCTACCCACTCCCGCAGGAATTCGAGTCCTTGGCCGGTGGCCGGATGGGGACCCTCCTCCCCAAAGCAGGGGCTGAGGGGGTCCCCAGTTCGGGGGTTGCGTGGGGGGCTTGCCTAGCACAGAGCAAAGCCGGGGGTCCCAGAGCATGGCGCCCAGCCCGCTCGCTCCCTCCTCAGAAGGGATTTATACACAGGATTAAATGCCAGGCCGCACAGGACGATTTAACCATCAGCGCGAATTAATTCTGACTCTGTCTTTAAGAAAAATGATGGTTTGTGGTACCATCCCCTGCGAGCCTGACACCGCAAAGAAGAAAAGAAACCAAACCCCGACAGCCCCGGCAGGGTCCCGAAGGCCCGGCGCAGCGCTTCCAAACCGGCTCGGACCGAGAGCGTGGAGAAAAGGGGAAATGTGGTTCTTCGTTAGACTCTGTTTATCCAATTTCTTCACTCGTAATGCACCTTCCCTTCTGGAGATGAGCCTGCGGGGACGGGGTACTGTTGGGAACTTACTAAAGCTCGTGCCGGCAGGAGGTATTTTGCAGTTGCATGTGGTTCTATACGCGCAACACACTCTCAAAAATATAAAAATATGCCCATTTAAATAGCTAATAATGAGCAATAACGGGCGGGGGGGAAAGGATGAGCAGGATTTTACAGATTTTGCAAACCACAAGTATAACCCAAAACTCCATATAGAAAAAAAAGACCCCAACCCAAACCCAACCAAAGCTCCGCCGTGAAACAGCTGAGGGAGGGAGAGGGGGCACGTCTCCGAGAGCTCGGAGCCCCGCAGGGTCTTTGCCCCCTTTGCCCCCTTCCAGCCACCCCCAGCCCCGACACTCCCCCCCGGCCGGGACCGACGTGGGGCAGCGCGCAGGACCCGCTCCCTGCTTTTCTCCGAGCCACAGCCCTGAGCTGTGAAATTGGGGTGGGTTTCCCCATTTCATCTCCTTTCCGCCTCCCATCTCCTACTCCAACCCGTTCCCCACTTGCTCTCGCAACAGCCTTTGCACAGAGTCCTTAATTAAAAAAAAAAAAAAAAGAAAAAGAACCAAAACCCCAAACTTTCTCTTCCAGGGTCTGATTCTGCACTGGGGTCCCTCGGCGGGGACTTTTCCCTCCAGCCTCGCCCCCTCCTTTTCCCGCAGGGACCGAAGTCCAGCCCCGCTTTGCACATTGATCCTGTGAGCCAGAGGCACCCGTGGGTGCCCCCAGCGAGCTGGGGCACAGACCCAGCGCGTGCCCGAGGGGGCCGTGGCCCCCCCAGTGCCAGGCCCGCCGCAGCCCTGGCCCCGCTCCCCGCACTTGCTCCCTCGTCGTTACCTTCTCCCCATCACCGGGGCCGTTGGGGAATCGGGGAAGAGGGAACGGGAAGGATAAACGGGAGCAGGACTTTGAAAGAAAAAGCCCAGGACTGAGGTTTCGGGGTGTCTCGGCTAAAAGGAGTGAAGATCTGCCTTTTTTTTTTTTTTCCCTTTTTCTTTCCTTTTTTAGCAAAAATCTGTTGGTCAGAAAATCACGAAGGAAAAGGCACCACCAGGAAGCTGGGGAGAGGGCAGGGAATGTGATCAGCCCTTGGAGAGGACCCTCGGCCCTCTCGAGAGGGTTTTTTGTGGAAGTACTTGAAGGATGAGAAATGTACCTCCGCAGGGAGAGCTGGAGAGGGCTCAGGGTGTTATCGCCGCCCGGGGAAGCCGCTGAAGGGCCCAGACTAAATACACGCTGTTAAGGCGGGTGGGGTGGGGGCTTTGCTCTCCTTTACTCCAGGCCAAATCCTGACAATCACTCCTCAATTTGACTTCAGCCGGGGACCCCGTCCCCTCCCCACTCTGACGAGCTTTACTAAATTTAACTTCGCTTTCAACTTTTCACGCCGAAGCCCTGCGGCTGCAACCGTGCGGGGCCTTGGGGCGGCGGGTGCTGAGGGCGGGGGACACGCGGTGAATTTTGCCACATGATGCAAATCACATGAGAAACAACCCCAAACCGCTGCGTCCCCAAGTTTGCTGCCGGCAGGTATTACCGTGCCTCGTCGCCGGTGCCGGAGGCGAGCGGCCCCAGGCTGAGCATCCCGGGCCCGGTCCGCTCCGGCAGAGCCCGGGGCACCCCCGGTGACAGCCCTTGTGCCCCTGGTTCATAACAAAACCCTCCTTGTAAAAGTCACTTTACATCTCCTGAGCCTGAACACTACCAGGTGACAACTTTTTACGACCCGACTCCCAGGACACGGTTTCATTTTATTCCTGAACTCAACTCTCCGTCCCTTTCTCTCCTGGCTGTCTTTCCCAGCAAGAGATCCCTCCGGGTTTAGCATGAATTTAAACATTCAAACCTTGCAACGAGAGCCGATTCACCACCTGGCCTTAACACGCAGGATTTTCAGACCATCTGGAGTTGAACTCTGATTCCAGCCGGGGGGATTTTCAGCTTTTTAAAAGTCCTTGGGACCCCTGTGATGGTGGGGAGAGCCCCTCCGGCAGCAGCAGCTCCGGTCTCTGCAGGAAGGTGCTGGGGCTGGTTTGCCCCGAGGGTCTCCCGGCCCCGGGACATCCCAAGGGTTCCTGCTCCCTTGCGGGCCCAGCAGTCCACGCAGAAAAATCCCAACCCAATCCCAGCCTGGAGCAGCCGGAGAAGCTCCTCAGATGTGTTGCTTTGCTGTTCTTGCTGGTTTTCCTTCTAATTACTCGTACATTTTGGAGTTCGAAACAGAGCTTGGTGGGGAGAGGAGGAGGTGAAAGAGGGGGAAGCGGCACTGGAAATCCAGGCAGGGAAAAAGCACAAGAGCAAATCCATGGCTTAACTCCCCTTGAAAGTGGATGGATATGAGCCCTCCTCTCCCCCTCGCCCCCCCATCCCTTGTCCGGGGACCTTCGCCTCTCGGGTTTATGGTTCTCCTCTGTGTAGTGTCAGCGTTTCACACCCTTGATGACACAGCCTCCCCTTCTCCAGTCCCTCTGAAGGTTTGGATCCCAAATAGAGCCAAAAAAAAAAAAAAAAAGACTTCTCCAGCTCTGTGATTGTTCCTAGTGCTTGGGAGGTGGCGCGGGTCTGCCCGCTAGTCCGTCAGTTATTCTTTAGATAAAGAAATAAAATTAAAAGGCCCCCAAATCAGAGGTGAGTCCCAAGAGCAAAATGAGACCAGGGATCCCAGCAGCAGAGCTCGGCGTCTCTCCCCTCCGACAGAGCAAAGGCAAGTTGTGGCACCATCCTGAAACTATTTAGCCCGCATCCATGGGAGATGGGGGCCTTTTAAGGTCTCTTCTCCCTACCCCACCCCCAGAGCCACTACCCCTCATATATTATTTTTACTAATGTGGTGGGATTTTTTTTTTTTTTCCTTTCTTGGAGGAGGAGGGATTTGTGTAGCCAGATCCGAGGAATTTGGAGAGGGGGAGAGAGAGAGAGATCCCCCTGTTGACTAGAGAGATGTTGTTCTTGGGATTAGAGATGTCTGACCTTGAAGGTCACAGGTCACGGTCTTGAATAAGGAGCAGGAGTGCTAGGCTGGGATTGAAACTTGAGGTGCGTCTGCTGGAGATCACAGGGAAAGGTCTTCCAAACAAAGAGGAATGCCTCGGTCAGGGTGAGAAAGGACAACTTCCCCAAGAATTATGGGCTCCTTCCGGATGGTCGCATACCTGCAGACCCCCCAAAGGATGCGCCGTGGCTGAGGGAGGGGAGAAAGGAGGGGAGAAAGGAGGGGCAGGATGGCTGGAGCCAGAAGGCCCCATTATTTATTACTATTTGCATTCTGGGCAGGCCCAGAGGCCCTGATGCTGGCGGTTTTATGGAGATAGGTGCTGTGGAGAGCAATAAAAAGAGCATCCCACTGTCGGGGCAGGGGTGGCTGCCCAGAAGCACCTTTGCAGGAAGGGAAGAAAGGAAGAGATTCCCCCAAGGGCAGGGAAGTAACACAGAGGCGCAGCAAGAGTCTGAGGCTCAGATCTGTGTCCAACACAACTGTGACTCTTCCCTCTGTGAGATCCTGCGGAGCTCTGGGGAGTTGCTCACAGCTGTATGCCTCAGTTTCCCCCCGGGAATGCCAATCAAAGAAGCAAAGAGCACTTCAAGCCTTGTTTCAGGGCAGCGAGGTTAGAACAGACTACAGAAACCTTATTTCTCCACTGGGATCTCCATCAAATGAGGAAGATAGCATCTTCAGTGGTCCAGAGCCATCTGGCCTGTGCCCCTGGACCCTGCAGGTTGGTGCGTGTCTGCTTCTGGGTACCTGTGCACGGGCTGTGGCCCTGCTCCGGCCAGGGGATGAGGTTATGTGGGTGGTGTGAGCCAAACCATGGCATGATCCTGCCCTGCCGAGGGCCCGCACTTCTCGCCAGAAACCAGCCAGCACCTTGCGCCGCTGGCAACAGATCACTTTGGCTGTTCAACACGGCCTTAAAGTCCGTGTTCAAATGCATGCAGGTCAACCCTGGGCCAAGAGGAACGGAGCACACAGGAAAGCGTTTGAAGATCCAGGACCTTCTACAGAACCTCAGCCCACCTCCCTGAGGGCCCAACAGTTGAACAGACTCAGCTCCAGGTCCTCTGCTGGGGTCAATACGGTCTAAAGGACCTCAAGGACGAAAAGCCCTGACTCTGTTTCAGCTTTTTTTGAAGAGAGCAATGAGGAGCTCATCCTATCACCCCTGCACACCACGCACGGAAAGCTCTGCAGTAAAGCTCCCCTGGGCAGGTCTTGCTGCCATGCTTAAGCCCACCCTTACGGCCTTGTCCTTCCCGTTTCGGGGCCTGGTGGTGGGGAGGGAAGGGAGAAGGCCGGGGCCAGCAGCCCCCAGCCCCGGGAGTGGCCCCGAGCGACGCTAGAGGGAGCCCCGGGCTCAATTAATTAACGAGCGAGAATTAACCACGTGGGAAAAACATTGGAACTCGAGAGGAAGTGAGAATTAATTTACCTGTGCTATTACGGGCATTTCAAGCTGCATTTATGCCGATATTTATTTAGAAAAAAACCTCACGTGTGTAGCAGCGAGATTGCACTAACCTGAAATGCAGGGAAGGAAACGGCTTTGTGCATTTGTGATCTGATTCGGGGCAATTTGGGCTCTAATTGATTTAAACGGCTGTCAAAACTGCTTTCTCCTCTGCCTAGGTATTTATTCTTCACTGTGAAGCATTTGAAGGAAAGCAGAAGGCATCAATCTGTCTCCAAAATGCCTTTTTTTACGCCCATATTGATTTTTGAAGTGCCTCTGGAGGAAGGGGATATGTAGGGAATAAATGTTGAGGACTTCGGCGTTTCCCAGCCTGGCCCAGCCGTAAGCTCACACCAGAGGCCAGAGCAGAGCTGCTCCAGGGAGGTCCCAGGCCTGATCCAGAGCCTGCCGAACGCAGAGGGACCACAGCCAAGGGGCCACGGGAGCGGGTCGCAGAGGCCAGGGGCGCCCTTGGCTACCGGCCAAGCGGCTGCAGCAGGGTGCCCTGGTTTTCGGGGTGCTTGTAGGCTGCTGCCTGCATGCAGAAGGGTCTGCCTCAGTTTCCCCTTCGCCTTCCTCCCTCTGTAGCCTGTCCTGCACGGTGCAGAGCTCTGCTGCGGGTCCAAAGCCTCCTGAGGGCCATGAGGGGTCTTCGGGCGTTGTAGCAGCCTTGAGCAGAGCTCCTGCGGGTGGGGAAAGGGGAGAGCAGCCCCAAAACAGGCCTCCATGGCGTGGTGGAGGGGCTGGAGCTGGGTGGTGGATGAGCTCAGGCTTGAGTGTGCAAACCTGAACCAAAAGGGAGCTCAGCAGAAATGAGGTCATAAAAGCTGCTGTTGGGCTTATTTATTATCATTTTAATCTTATTAGCAACCCATTCAGTGGCTCTTTGGAGAATAAAACACTGATATTATGTATTTGTCTTGACAGAAACCAACCAACCTTAACAAAAATGAATCACTTGATAAAAAAAAAAGGGCGGGGGGGAATGAAACCTTTCTGAA
This sequence comes from Pelecanus crispus, assembly GCF_030463565.1. Lineage (NCBI taxonomy): Eukaryota > Metazoa > Chordata > Aves > Pelecaniformes > Pelecanidae > Pelecanus > Pelecanus crispus. The sequence continues at coordinate 1,114,569 of NC_134660.1, read as the reverse complement.
GTTCTATATTGTCTTTTTAATTAACTACTCTAATATTGCCTAAGTGTGTAGGAGGGGGAAAACTAGAAAGTAGCAGAGATTATGTAAAGAGTTTACTGTATCCCATGTCCTAGGTGTAAATAATGCTCCTGTTAATTTAAAACCAAGGCTGCCTGTCTTTACGACTTCACTGCACTCCCATTAGCTGTATCTTTATACAGTGTCATGGGTGCAAATAGATTGGGTTGAAAACTTCCCCCAGAGCCACTTTAAAGTGACTTCTAATCTTTCCCTTTAGTGGTGTTAATTCAACTTCACAAGAGTGTTTGAAGCACCATTAGGCAGAGAAATGGACCTTCTCTCCTGCTGGTGCCCTTATCCAAATAGCAACGTTACAAAAAAAAAAAATCTGTTTCATATCAGGCCAAGTCTCTGGGGCTCCGGAGAGCAGCTGAAGGAGACATGGGCTTCCTTTTTATGAGACTTAAATACATAAAGGATTTATGCTTTGCATTTCTGTATCGCTGCCCCGTGGAGGTCTCCAAGCACCTTGGAAACCTCCTGCCTCAGCATGCAGGATGAGTGGCAGCAGCTGCTGGAAATGGGGACTGAGAAAGAGCTGGGGACACAGCCAGAGAAAGGAAAGAGTCCATGCAACCCAGGCTGGCTACGTGGTGGCATGCTGCTCTGTGGGGTGTTTTTTTTAACAGCAGGACACCGAGGAAGGGTGGGAAGTGAGGTGCTGGGAAGCCCCACAGGTTTCGTGGTAGGCCATGGTCATGTCTGTATGCCTGTCTGGCATCCTATGAGTGGGTGATGGGGATGAGCAAAAGCCACGGCGTTATCTGTCCTTAGTGGGAATGTGGCTGGGCATTAGCAAGAAACTGCGTTGCAAGAGCTGCGAGACCCAGCAGCGTCGGTGCTGCTGGTGGAGCGAGGTTTGTCACAAGCATCAGCCCGGAGCACCGCCCAGCCCCTCTTCCAGCACCCAGCCCAGCTTCCAGCGCAGCCCAGGAGCAGCTACCTGGGGAAAAGGGGCATGCACAGAGTGCACCTCTGCTGAGGAGAATGCCCCAGCCTCCGGCAAGCAGCAGGGTAAGAAACTCTCTGACCTGGTGGCTCTGCCTGGACCATCATGATTGACAGCTAAAGTTGAGTGCATTCCTCAGTAATCTGTTGGATCCCTTTTTGACTCTCATTTGCAATTTTGGCTTCTACAACCTCCAGTAGCAGTGAGTTCCACAGTGCAAGTGCACATTTTGTGTGAAACAACCTGTCCATGATCTGAAACAGAGAATAAATATTCCCCTGCGCCCTTCCCTTCCTGTTCCATGCTGGGAGAGACCTCCATCACCCTCCACCTCAACCATCCCGCTGTTCCTGGCAGCTTGGTCAGCAACGGATGGTGAGGTTTCCCCAAGTTTTGGTGGAGAAAGTATTTTATTACAGGACATCTGGCCCAGGAGAGCCAAATTGTCCCTGGGGTCTGGCAGGTGCAGGATTACAGCCCAAAAGGAAGGATTGCAAGGTCGTGGGATGCGACTTTCTCCCATCCTCCAGGAGAGGGCAATCCCTGGATGGAACTGAACTGAAAAACACTGGTTAAAAAGAGATGCTTGGGAGGATTTTCCTCTTTTGCTGCTCCTTCCAAGCAAAAGCTCAAATTACTGTGATGGAGGAAGGCTGTAAAATGGAAAACGCAGATGGGGAACTTACAGGGAGGGTGGGTTTGGGGTAGGCTGTGTTGCTTTACACAGTGGCATTCATGAATACAAACTGGCTGTACGAAAAGGAACAAGCAGAGTTAAAAATAACCCGGAGTTTCTTTTGAATCAGTCAGAACTTTGTGCTGGGTGATCCAACCAGAAGCATGTCTCACCATTTGTTTTCATGAGGCTTGTGTTGAATTTATCTTCCTTAATATTCTTTCTTTTTAAACCCCAGACAGAAGGTGCAGGTGTACGTTGGGTAAAACAAGCAGATCTATAGGTAGCCTCTCTCTCAACCTCCTCCAAATACTTAATTTCCACCACACACACTGGTTTATTTATGCAGTACCTTCTCACACCAGCAATGCGTTCTTGACCTGCCCTGTGGAGACAGGCTGGTGCGCAAGACCCTGGCAAAAGTTCATTCCAAGTTTTATTTTGTATCTTTGGGTGACACAGATCAAATAGCTCAGCCTCTCCTCTGTCTCAGTTTCCCCATCTGCAAAATAAGGATCACGAAACTGTAACGTTTTGCAAGATGCCACATTGCAGAAGCCATGAATTAAACATAATTTTCTTCAGATGTCCTCTTTCCCAAGGCGGCGGTGAAGATCCAAGCCACTATTTCAAAAGCGTTTTATTCTGAGTGTGAGAGGTGTCCCACGCGTTCCAGTGAAGCTGCTTTGGAGCATGGCCTTAACTTTGCACTTGAATGTGTCCAGCAGCTGGCGGGAGGGGAAGGTGGGGAGTGGAAAGGGGTCACAATGCTTCTGAGTAAAGACACAACCCGCTCGAGGAGGGCTGCCTAACACCTCAGTGATTTCCCAACTACTTCCAGGGAGAAGGTTTGGAAAACCGAATGTACAAGTATTGGAAGGGAAGTGGGCATCCCACCGGGCCACTTCATCCTGGTGAGGGTGTGTGGCTCAGAGAAATGTCTGGAAAATAAATGAACAAAACCTTGTTAAAATAGTCCATGGACCATCCTGTCTCTTGCTAACTGTTAACTACAGAAAGCAAGCAGGAATGAGAAAAAACCACTCAAGCCTGGGAGAACTGGAATGTGGGGCTTTTTGGCACAAGCTGAGCAGGGGAAGTTTCCAGAAGAAACAACATGAGTGAAGGATTATTACGAAAGGCCAGAGTGTCAAATCTGTGCTGGGAGTTAAAAGGAGCCCATAAAATCCACTCACCAGAAATGGAGCCAGAGCAAGGTCTGGAGTTAACTCCTTAAAGTCTACAAAACAGTGATAACCATCAGGAGTGACTTTCTTTCTGTGAGGTGCAGAGTCTGGGCAAAGTCCCATCTTAGCCATCACCCAGAAAGCTATAAAGAGGAGAAAGGCAGATCAAGCAGGTTGATGAGTGTTTTATGCAACGCAATAAATCCAATGTCCAGAGCAGCTCTCCTTAAACTCCCCTTTCATAGCCATTTATAAAGATTCTTTCAAAAATAAAAGAGAATCATAACAATATAACCCAGTTATATTATAACAATATAGTCCATATGCACCTAATTTTACCACCATTATTAATAAACATGATTGCACTGCAGTAGCTATGTGAGGCCAAACCCTACTGGGGACTTGCAAATTGATTGCAAAGTAGGAAAAAAAGAAATTCCAATGGCTTTTAATTTTTTTTCCCTGTTCAAACCCTTTGCAAACACTGAGTGGTGAATCCCTGCAAGTTGCACAGCAACTTCTCCTCTTCTGTATAAATACAATGAGTTCTTGCAGTTATTTGAAGACTTACTATTCTAAAAAAATGGAGTCTGAAGAGAAATTTCAGAGCATTGCCTAAATAATATGTGAAAGTGGGGCAAGACTGTAGTGTACCATGTTCTTCACTTTTGTGATGGACAGGACAAGAAACAATGGGTTTAGATTGCAGCTAAGAAGATTTATATTACACATTTTCAAAGATTTTGTATTTGCAAGGAACAGAAAGGATGGATTTGGAGCCTGAAGGTGGTGGGGCATCCCTGACGCCGGGTGGATACATGTCAGTGCTAACAAGGTAAAACTGCCTGAGACCATGCGGCAAGCTGGGACTGGCACTCCAGTCTCACGCAGTGGGTACGAGACGCATTCTTACAGCTCTCAGCTCCTGCTTTCCTTGCAGAGTGCCTTTAGTGGCCTCCTATCCCCTAAGCCAGGAGCAGCTGAGTAGTAGGTTACAGACCAGCCCCGGCCTCTCCCCACTTCCCCTTCTGCTTCTGGCCTTTGCATCCCGACCCTGCTCTCCAAATGCGCCAGATGAAACCTGTCTGGAGGGAGCGGGAGGTGGGACCCGGCTGCACGAGTCCTGCCCTCCGTGCACAGCTTTGGCTCATCTGCACAAATCAGGGAAAATGGGAGAAGCAGCAGGGTCTAGGAGATCACAAAATGTTGACCTGAGAGTTGCTAGTAATTCAGTCCTTTTCGGATCACTGGTGTTCGGAGACATTTTGGGAGAAAGAAGAAAGCATGTGGCCAACATTTTCAAAAGATTTTGGGTGCTCCCCTCGAATGGCAGGTGCTCAGCCAGAAGAAATGACTCCAGTTTAACACACACCAGAACAAATATCGTGCCTCCAACTCAGAGGGGCAGAGCTGAAAGGGGCAATCAAACTGAGATGCTTTGAAAAGACAGAAACAAGTGTAATACGGAAGCAAAGGCAAACTAATGAAAGTCAGGATGAATTTATGAGGGACCTTAATGAAACACGTGGACACGCAGAAGATGAATCCATGATGTTTAAGCTTTTAAGCCTGCAGATAGTATGGAACTCACATGATTGGAAAGGTAATAAATTTCCTAGCAAATGGACAAGATCATATTTGCACAGAGAAAACCTTTGCCCAAAGCAAGCGTGTGTGGTTAGCGAAAGATTCAATTAGGCTCTTTAATGCCAGTTGCACAACTGTCTTGTTCAAAGACTTGTACTATGTTCTGTCAAAGGTTGCACCCCTTAAATGGTAACATTTACGGATTAAAGTCGAGCAGCTCTGCTCTGCCCGACAGATGGGTCTTGTTCCTTTGATGAGAAAGATCACAGAGAAAATGATAAACAAATCATGTCCGACTCCATACCCATAGTGACAGAACATACATAATAAATGTTACTTTTTGCCTAATTACCCAGAAAACGCTCAGGCAGCGCACAGGCTGCAAAGGGAACGCGGGAGGCTGGGCGATGATCGGGAGCTCTTGGGTTTGCCCGCCGCCCCGCAGCAGCACCCCTGCCCAGATGTGGCTCGGAAACCCTGCCGCGCTGCTAGGAGGGGGCCGAGCGATCCCCACCGCGGCGCCAGCAGGGGTCGGCAGCCCGGGGGGGCCCTCCGGGCTCAGCCCCCCCGCCCTCGGGGCCGCGCTTGAACCCGGGGCCGGCAGCACCGCGGAGAGCTCCGCGCCCCGACGGGGCGGGCGCTGCCGGCTGCGCGGCCGCGGGAGGGGCCCGGGGAGCCGTCTATAGGTACCTATACGTGCCCCGCACGCAGGGGTGCGCGGGAGCATCCCTCCGCCCGGGCGCCGACGCCCAGGGCTTCTCCGAAGCCGGGTTTGGCCGCGCTGGCTCCGGGCACGGCTCCGCCCGGCCCCTCCCGCGCGGGTCCTCCCTTCCCCGCGGGGTCCGGGGTGCTGCTTTTCCAAACCAGCGCCCTGAGGGACCCCCCCAGCCAGGCTCGGACCCCTCCCCGCGCCAGGCAGCCCCGGGCATGAGCAGCTAGAGCGGTACCGGCCGTGCCCCCCCCCCGCCCCCAGCCGGGCAGGGCCCCCCGCGGCCGCGCTCCCCCGCAGCAGCGCAGGCGTTCACCCAGCGCAGTTATTTGGGCTGGCGCTTCTCTCCTCAATCCCGCAGTTATTTGCTCGTAGTGGTGCACGCAGCTGCCTGCAGCCACTGCGCGACGAGGCGGAAACACCGCCGCCTTAAATTGCAAGGGGAAAGTAACAGCACCGGCTTGAATTACAAAAGTAAAATAAACCCAATAATAAGAATAAAAAAGATTCGCTCGCCTCAAGCGGTATTTAACACAGAGGGACAGAAAGAATTACTTCTTCCCACAGAAGGGGAAAGATCTAGAAGCTGAGCGGTGAAATGAAGGTAGCAGAGGGCTGCCGTGCCCACGCAGGGCGAGGGGTCCTGCAGGGACCCTGCGGCTGCGGCGCAAGCGGCTCCGCTTCCCCGCGCTCTCTTTAAAACAGATCATCTTGCAGCCAAGATCCCAAAATTGCAAGTGTCTTTGTTTGCAAGCCAAACAGATGCGCAAGGAAAATTACCAAATAAGCGGTGGTTTTGTGCAGGGAAGAAACGGCGGGGTTTGGTTTATTTTGTTTCCCCCAGCTATAATCACAACTTTCTGCAAAACAGAAGTTGAGGACCATGCGAAGTGGCAGCATGAGCTAGCACAGCGTAAGGAGAATTCGGGTCGTCTTTACCTTTCACTTCCCACCGGCGAAAGTGATTTCCTCTCCGCTTTTCCTTTAGAAACTTGGGGCTGCAGGACCCTTCTTATCTTCAGTGATAATTCGCTATTGTCATTTAACGGTGTGTGTCCGATTCGCTTTCCCCTTCTTCAGTCAGGCGGCGAGCAAAGAAAAGCCTCACACACACGGAGAAACCGGTGCGGGTGATTTAATTGACCCTGCGGGAAGTGTAACCGCAAATAGAGACAAATAATAATTTGTAGCCTAAAAACTCGGTCTCTAGACCGAGGGAGAGGTTCACTTCTGATGCCGGGGGAATAATAGCGGCTGTGGGTGTGAATTGGTGCAACGTTTTCTACAGCGTAAAGGGTTAATATAAGCGCGAATATTTTTTACGGAAATATTTTGAAGGTTGAAACTTGCATTTTGTGAAATCGTTACCCCCGCGAGAGCGATAGCTCTGCGGCATTATTTTTAAAAAATGCCTCCTTATTATTTGCCATGTGTGCACGTAAAAAAAAAAAAAATACCCAAAGAAAACGAAAAGAGGGAAAACGGAGAGGCTTTCGCAGAGCTTTTGGGAAGGCGCGGAGGCGGCAGGGCCGCAGGAGCGGAGGGACCGCGCTGCGGGGTTCGCCCCGAAACGGCACGGGGGGCCCCGGGGCGGGGGGCTTTTGGGACGGGGGTTGTATATTGTAGAGTTGCCGGTGTCCAAAATAAAGTGGAATCCGTTTAATCTGCGAGACCCGCTGTTACACTGAATTAGGGACTTTTTTTCCGCTGCCTTTATCAGTTTCTTTTCTTCGAAAAGAAAAGGAGCTCGGGTCATTTTTGTGCCTCTCTACGTCCACAGCAACGGCCCCCCGGGGCGTTCCGGCGGCGGGGGAGGCTCGGCCGCACCCCCCTCAAGGCAGGACCCCCCCGACCGGGGCTGCACCCGCAGCCCTTTCCCCGGCCCCCCCCGGCCGGCTGAGCCCCTCAGCCGCTGCCCGTTTATTTTCGGGGGGTTTCACCTGCAGCCCCCGCGCCCCCCGCCCGTCGGTGCGGGGACGCGGCTTTGCCGTCGGAGCCTCTGGGCCGGGGGGCGAGAGCCGGGGCCGGGATTTGCCGGGATTACCCGGGGCCGGGATTTGCCGGGATTACGCGGGACATGAATCCCGGCCGGGAGCTCCCGGGGGGGGCCCGGGACACCCAGCTGCAAGCCGGGCTGCCCCCGCGGCGCCCGGGGGCAGGGGGGTGCCATTATTTCATTTATTAACCCATCATCCCCAGCCCCTTTCCCTCTCCCCGGCTCCTTTCCCGGAAAAGCCCCCCCCCGGGTTTTCCTTGCCGCGTTTTCCCTGCGCGGCCGCGGAGCGCGGAGCCGTGGGGGCCGGGGGGTGGGGGGGTGGGGTGGGATTTACGATCCAGCCCGTTGGAAACCGAAGCACCGGGATTTTACTGTAAAACGTCGCGGCGGCCTTTCCCGGAGGGGACTTGAGGCGAGGAAGTCTGAGAATGTCACTTAGGCAGAGTTTGTCGCCAAAAAGCCCTGCTCTTGTTCGGGCGGCGATAAATTTCCCCTCTGGCACGGAGCAAATTGAACCGCGGCGGGGGGGAGCGGGGGAGGCTCCGGGACGGCCGGGAAGGGCTCGCTGCTGCTCCCTTTAATTCTCCCAGCTTTATCCCTGGGGTCAGATCCAGCCCCCCCAGGCGAGCCCCCCCGGTAAGAGGGTTGCCCCGGTGCTGTGACCCCCCCCCCCGTTTTGTCAGCCCCTGCACACACGGGCTCTCTGCTGGGCAAGGGATCTTGATTTATATCAAAGCATTATCGGGTTGAATTACGCTTCCCCAGGGTGAGAAGGGTCAGGCACACGCGAGCACCCCCAGCCGGAGCTGGGAGGGGGCACGGGCCTTTGGGGTGGGCTTGGGGGGACTCAGCCCCACGCATCATCCTGGGGCTCCATCGCGCAGAGGAGCCCAGGGCCTCCTCCTCTCAGCGGAGGGTTCGATGGTGAAGTGAGCAACAAGGGTGAGAAACGCTCCTGCACGGTAGAGATTCGCAGGAGCATGAGGGGAGAGAGCAGAGAAACTAGTGTCCACAAATTCCCTCGAAGAATTTTGGTATCTTGCGTCTCACCCCACTTGCATTTGACGTTTGCATCAAAAGAAAAAGTAAAAAAAAAAAAAAAAAAAGGAGGAAAAGTGGTAACTCCCACTGATTGTGGTGTGTTCTTCTATTTTTTAAGACCAAACAGGGAGACAGAAGAAAAAAAAAAACAACAGATCTGGCTGAGCAGACATCCCTAGTTCCTAATTAATTTCTCCTTCCTCCCATGCAGGGCTACTCTTGGAGGTGGCCAGGCAGACGAGTGGAGACCTGAAGCCCCCAAGGTGCTGGAGGTGGGGGCTGGCAGACCTGTACCCAGCACCTCTGCACTGCCCCAGCACCAGCAACACAGCTCTGCTCAGGGCAAGGGCTGCAGGGAGCAAAGCTGGAGCCACTCCCGCCCCGATTCCGGCAGCAGAGGTGGGAATAAAGTGTGTTTCTCGTAGTCTGTGTCTAGAAATTCCACTTATTAAATCAGTCCTGCTCTCCTGCGGGGTTTTGCTGAGGTCTGTGGTTGCTGCTCAGGCTTTGTGACCTTGCCCCACATCAGCCTGGCGAGCCAAGAAGAGCCACTGTCAGATTGGCCTTTGCCTCTTGAAGTCTGAGAGAGGAGGGTTGGAGAAAGCTGGATTTCGGAGACTGGTTAAAGGGAATGGCTAAAAGAGGCTTACATTTTGGGGGAGAGCAGCCCTCTGAGGTGGATGGTCCTTGAGGCTCTCGGTGGCCCGGCCCATCGTGCAGCCATTCTTCGTGCTCCCGCCAGCGTGACCCAAATGCACAGCATCTCTCCAGCCTTTCTCTGAATGCTGCAGGACCCCACAGGTTTGCTGTATTTCACAGTGCCGCTGACCTGCTGCTGGCAGACGAGCGACATGCAAGGCAGATTTCGGAGGATTTCCTTGCAACTTAGACTATAAATGACATCGGCCCTTTATATAGCAAAGTTCCACAGAGATCTCTGCGTAGTTTACAATGGCTGTAAGAGGTGGAAATAAAATTAGAGATGATGGTAAAGACAGAAGTACAACTCAAACCTCTCAAGTCCCAGGGTAGTACCCCAACCACTGGGCTCTTGGGTCTTCTGAAATACATTAATTCCTTTACAGCAGAAGCCATAAACCAAATGCAGCTCAAATCTTGGGATTTTTATTTAAAGCACTCAGTTGCAGGCTTTGAATTCATGCTGAGAACAGAGACAAGCCAACATTTATTTTTGTCTTTGAGAAATCCTAGTCCTGAATGTTCCCCTTTTCTTCTAAAACTTGGGTGGGGAAGGGGAAGAACCAGCTTGATTCTGGGAAGTATTTTGATAAAGAATAGCTACACTCAAATTCAAAACCTGCAATTATTTTATTGAGGAGATTTCCTAATGCAACTATTTTATCTCTCCGTGGAATATTAAGATGTGGAGCGCAGAGGAAGGTAGCGGCAGCGGTGAGATGTGACCAATACCGAACACCTTTGGTGCGTTTCCAGTTCTGCTCCGTATGTACCGCATTGTTTCATGCATTTGTGTAACCCTAGGTTTAGTGGAATGTGCCTGAATGATGGTTGAGCGCAGATGTAGGAAAAGACTGCCAAAAGCACTCCAAGAAAGGACATGGGACTGGCAATAAATAGAGCTGCATCAGCAGGAATGGGGGCTACGAGCCCTGGAATCTCGCTCCAGATTTCACATCCTCTATGGACTGATGATGGTGGGGAACTTGGGAGAGGGACAGGAAACTGGGTGGCTGGTGTCCCAACACCAGCAGCTCAGGCATAGGCTCAGCATTAGATTTAGCAACAAAAAAAAGAGCAAGTGGGAAATCAGAAGTAAAAAAATTTGTGGGTGGTTCAATGGTTTGTGTTGAAAAATACTATCTTCACTGATTCACAGTGATGGGGGCTCGGCCCAGGGCACGGAAAGCCCCGTGCAGAAGGGTGAGGGAAACTGCGATTCCCAGGTGCCAGCAGTTCTCAGCGCAGCCAAATTCAGACTGAAGGGGTAAAGCAGAATAAGCATAAGCATAAGGAAAAGAGCTCTCACACTCTACCATGAGCTATCCAGACTCATAGAATCATAGAATCATAGAATCGTTTAGGTTGGAAAAGCCCTTTAAGATCATCCAGTCCAACCATTAACCCAACATTACCAAGCCCACACTAAGCCAATCAAGGGTAGACCAGACTAAACCATGTCCCAAAGTGCCACCTCTGCCCGTTTTTTGAACACTTCCAGGGATGGGGACTCCACCACCTCTCTGGGCAGCCTGTTCCAATCCTTGACCACCCTTTCTGTAAAGAAATTTTTCCTAATTTCCAACCTAAACCTCCCCTGGCGCAGCTTGAGCCCATAACTACTCGGGGACTAACAGAGCACAGGGAAAAGCTTGCTCTGCCTGGCTCTCCCTTTCCTGTCCGAACTGGGACTGTGCAGGGCTGTAGGAATGAGCTTTGTCCTTTTTTTCATTTGCACTGAGCTGAGTCATTGTGGAGGAAAAGCTCATTTGTTAATGAGAACAAAGTTATAAGGTTGAGACTGGAATCTCTCTGGTTGCCAGTTAAAAACACACGCTGACTTCCCTGAGGTTCCTCCAAAAGCCTCAGCTGAGGTTCCCAGCCCTGGGGCCTCCTCAGCCCCCTCCTCGCGGGCCCGGTGGAGCTGAGGGCAGCCCCACTCGGCTCCAGCCATGCCCAGCCCCTCTGGGCAGCGAGGCAAGTGCCTGGGTCCCTCCCGCTTCCCCTGGCAGCGCAACGGGCTGCGCAGGGCGCGCGTAAACCCCCCCGCCTGGCCATCGCCTGCCCAGACCGCAGACAGAGCCAGAAGGTACCATAAAGCTTAAGGTGTGTGATTTTTGTGTAAACATTTATTTAGATGGCGGTTCTTTGGTCTGCTCAGGAGACTCTGTACCTGGGGCACATTCGCCGCTGCGTACAAGCCTTCATGGTTCTTTGCAAACCCTCCGAAGTTCTGGGGCTCTTGGGGCTAAGGAGTGAGGGAGTTCATGCAAATAAGAATAGAAAAACAAGAGTCTTTATCAGAGACGGCAACATACATTAACCAGCGATTCCCATAAAAACACCACCAACCCCTCCTTTGCTTGCAAAAACCTTGTGTCTGAGGAGCTGCGACACCGCGGTGCTCGTTTCCCCCCGTTTACACAAAAGCACTTTCTCTTTTAACGTCGGTGGGAAGGAAGGTCCCAGGCTGGGCAAAGACGCTGCTGTGAAGGGCTGGAGATGGGAAAATTGTTTCTGACGGTTCTGGAAAAACACACTGAAGCTATCTCAGTGCTAAATGCCGGTGCCTGACTTCTTGCAGGGAGAAATAGGAACAAAATAATTGTTTAGGGCCATCTGTACAAGGATCAGATCTTTGCAGGAAAATAATCTGAGATCTAGGGTAGGCTGATATATTTAAAAAGAAGAAACAGGTAATTATTCGAAAGTACGTTCAAGAAATACAGAGATGTTAAGCACTATTTTATATCTTGGGGGAGATAGATGGTTGTTGCAAAAAGGGTGAGCCTTCAAATGACAGGAAACTCACCCCAACCTGCCATGTAATTCAGCAGAGGAATTTTAACAAGAAGCACCTGCCTGTCTCTTCTAGCTCAGCACTGGCCTTTATGGCTTTACACACATTGTTAAATTTAATCAAGCACATCAGTTTACATATTGTTTCTAATGATTAAACTCTCTATGGCTGGATTTTACATATAGGTGAAGGTACTAAGGTGTATTAAAAATTAAAAAAAAAAAAGTCGATCAACCAAAAACGTGCGGGCTGTTTACGTGCTCTGCCCTGAATCAGGAACTTGTATATTCTCAGCACCAGCATCCGAGCATTCGCGCAGAGTCTTGAGGAATATCATAGGCGAGAAATGATGAGATGGTAAAGCCATTTGACTTAACAACCGCTCTGCGCTTTGTGTCTGCGTGACACCGGTAGAAGCATTAGCCCAGCAAATGGTCCCCACGGGTAGCCCAGCTCAACCGCTTGCGCTGCTGGAGGACCAGCACACGGCAGATTGCAACGTGTTTGCCACGACGCGTTCCAAGTTCAGAGGTGAGGAAATGTTTTGCGCTAGCAAACATTCTCCAGGGTTAAAAAACCAGCATCCAAAAAATGGGAGGAAGCTAGTGTTGGAGGGAGGAGAGGAAGGAAGGTCGGTCACGGCTTGGGAACCCCGGCACAAAGAGGGGGTCACGGACCACGCAGCGCGTCTGAGGGTGCTGGACCCGCTGCTTGAGTGCTCTGCGTATAGCCGGCTCGTGCACAGTAGGTTCCAGCGTGTCCCAAATGCATCAGACTCACGGACCTCTGTGGAGTTAATCTATTCCTACTTTCCTTCATTCCATATTTCTGGATGTCCAAAAACCATGACCAAATTCCTCTTCTTCCATCAAGGCAAAATTTCTTGATGGATAAAGAGAACAAGTTGTGAAGCCATGAATTCCCACTTCTTTCTCAACTGCCTGGCTCAGCCTCATCTTCACAGGCCCATGGGGACCATTTCTGGGTGCACAGATGAAAGAACACAAGAGCAGACGCTACTTTGGCTATTGCTTGTCCATCTGAAAGACATTGTCTTAATAGGCCACTGCTTGCACAGGACAGATGGGGAGGAGACAGAGGAATCCGCTGTAGGAGAAGGAATCTCAGCTGCCATGGGAGGAAGCAACAGCTCCATCCCCAGTGGATCTGCAGCATCGGGTCGGTGTTTCAGCACCGTCGACCGAGGGATATTGTGGAGGGGCAAATAGGGGAAGCTGTAATAAGGTGACATAAAATCATGGCTCATGCTGTAGAAAGGCTCTGCTTCATTCCTTGCAAATGTGCATGAAACGATGGTCCCAGTCTCCTCCGCACTAAACTCGAGGAGATTGCTTTGAACTTTAACCAATGCGAGGGACTGCACAATTTTGCTGGTGCACTTTAGGGGAATTGCTGTTGATTTACACCAACGGAAGCTCGGGAGCTGAAGAGAGCGATGGGGAGAGGTGCTCGCTCAGCCACCCCTGCAGAAGGAAAGGCTCGCCCTCGTCCTCAAGGCCAAATGAGCTGCTCCTCAGCACAGCTCCTGGCTTTTCCGTGCATATTTAGATCTTCTGCCCCGGACAAAAGCTGGAAGCTGTTGCTCCCAGAGCTCCCAACGCTGACAGAGCCCCAGTGCGTTCAAGAATTTCACAGTGCAGGAAAAATGGCTTTTTAACATAATTTAGTTACGTTCCACTTCCTGCCTCTCCTGTTGCATGTGGTAAACTGCTAAAAACCCAAAATATGTGAGAATAGAATATGGCTATTTTTTTTTCCAGGAAAGCCAATATGATACTTATGTTTCTGATAAATTTTATAAAAAGTCCTGGCTTTGTGTGCGGATGTGAATGCATAAGCAGGTACCTGAGACAGTGACTGCTAAAGCAAAAGGAAATTTCTTTTATATCACTTCATTAATTTGTGGGGTGGAGGCAAGATGAAGGCATATAGCTATTTTAATAGATTGAAGACAATTTTTTGCAGGAAGATATTTCTTCCAACTAGCCTTTTCCTGATGGGATTTTCCAAGCCAGAAATGTTTTCCACTAACAGCCCTTCAGGTGCACAATGCCCACCCCAGCACCCTCAGTTATTTGCCCCCGCAGCTACTGCAGCCATTGCGGCTGCTTGCGGCGCTGGAGGACAACCCACGTCCCATGAGGCGCTCGAAAGCTGCCTGGTTTCAAGCCAGGTTAAGCTCCTGTGTCTCATTCACCTGCTTAAAGCAGTCACTGAAGTATCCTGCTAGACTGAGACTTCAATGAGGAAACGAAGCCGTGAGTCCAGGCTACTTCTTCTTTTTTTTCATTAATTATTGAGTGCTGCTGAAACACGTTGCATGCAAATACAGAGCTGTCTGTGCTTCCACCCCTCTCCAGCACATCAGTGGATTTCAGTGGGAAGCGGCTATGAAAGCCCACGCGCTCGGTTTCCATTTTCGGTGGCTTAGCGTTGCTGTAAGCTCCGTATCGGCTCCTTTTGTGCAGGCTTGGGTCTGCTCCTGACATTTCCCCACCTCATTCCCTTTCGCTTTTGCTGTTCCTGCCTGTACCTGGTTTCTGGGTTGCAGACCCAGGATGGGCCCCTGATGGTTGCAGGGCTGTGCGAGGGCGAGTTGGGGTTAGAGGTGAATTTTAGTAAATCAAATCTTTTCGATACTCTGATAAATGGTCCTTGGAAGGTGACCCAGGTGGGACCTGGGCTTCTTCTGGCCACCGCACACACCAAGTGTCCTGTCCCTCAGTGCCCCAAGCCCCCTTGCTAGCCTCATACCTACGCATCGGTCAGGAATTAATGGCATTAAAAAGCAAAACCAGATCATTTAATTTGGTTGCTTTATGCAGCTGAAGATAAGCACCACCAGGATTTTCTTTCCCTTCTCTGTGCAAAAAAACCCCCGTAGTCTCATAATAACCAACACACTGATTTCTACGTATTTTTCTTCATTAGGTAGTACCCTTCCTGCAGCCGTACAGAGAGGCTTTCTTACTTGCTTATAAAAATTAAAAGCAAGTGGGAATATCCTCAAAGAAAAAACAAACAAACAAACAAACAAAAACCCAAAACCCAAACCAAAACCCAAACCCTCATTAGTGTAAATATCTCTTCGGTGAAAAATAATATATCAGCCTTGGGTGTTTAGGGAAAAAACCAACCCTACAGGTGCTGTAAAAAATATATGGGGCTGCAAATTATTGAAGGGGCCAGGAGACACTTGCAAGGTGAGCTCGGGTGCAGCCCGGGCTTCTCTCTCCGGGTAAAATTGTGCCTGAAATGTGATTTTTTCCCCCTCCCATAGCCCGTGCTCCGGTCGGCTCCGGCATCCCTCGGACGGAGCGAGCGTTTGCGGGACTGAGCAAACCGGGCTTTTCCCCCTCGTTTCTCCGCCGGGCTCTGGTTCCTCCTCCTGCCCGGCCGGGAGCAGGAGGAATCGCCTCCTCCGTGCACTTTCTTGCACGCAAATCGGTGCCGAAGAGGGTGGTGGAGGCTGCGGGATGCGGCGAAATGCAAATGGGCAGCCTCGGGTTGTTCATTTATCGTCCTTTAAGGGGGACAAAAAAAAGTGTTTAGCCGTCAGAATAAAGGCAAACCGGTGCTTGAAAGGAACTGAAAAGAGCCCCTTTTTCTCCGTCTTTTGGTCGCAACAGAAAATCGCGCACGGATCCGTAATGCGGATATTTCACAGCCTTACGGCGGACATTAACATTCAGCACACGGTTCTCTGCAGTAGGAATGAAATGGTTTTGAGTGTGAATGAACAAAAACCCATTAGAAACCCATGACTGTATTAAATTTCAGCTCGGAAAATCGAAATATTTCTCACTTGGACGCTTACTTGTGTAGATCAGAGCAAAAACCCTAACGGGAAGAATGCTTTAGTTGCTGTTTAGGGAACGTTTCATCCCAGTGGCACTTCCAGAGTGGCGTGAGACCCATCAGTGGCGAGTCTGCTTGCAAACAATAAACCTCTTTAATCTTTTTTTTTTTAATTTTTGAATTTTATAGAAAGCAATTAAGTCATCTAGCAGAGAAAGATAACATTGATTTCCTCGGAAAATTAATTACGTTTTGCCTTTGTGCAGAGTGTAACACTATGATATATCGAAAAGGCATTTCCCTGGCAGTGCTTTAGAGTAACGAATTTCATTTTAAATTTATTGCATGTAACTACAGCGAGGAGTTTTCCTGTTTTGTTTACAGGTCTGAAATTACATGGTGATGTACAGCAGCAGCAAGATCACGTCGTCTCAGGGTTTGAAATAATAATGGTAAGAATAAAAAAAATTAAAAAGAAAGAGCCGCAGAGCTCCTTTTTATATTGTATTCTATTTTGGGGCTCAGATTAGGAAACGAGTGGAGTGAAGACGTAAAAAAATGTACCTTTGATTGTGCTGGAGGAGAAGCAGGGAAAGACAGAGAGCAGTCTGAGGTCCCTGTTAATGACATCCCGTCAAGATGCTTGTAAGACCCAAGAATGTTTACAACGTGGGCTCAAGTTCAATGACAAAATCCTTTGAAGGGGAAAGGGGAAGGGAAAAAAAAAAAAAAGCAGCCCAGACACTTTGTGCAGTGGGCATGAACTTGAACAAAAGAAAGGAGTTAAAGGCTGGGGAAGGGGGGAGGCGTGAAGGAAGGGCTCGGCGAGGTGTTCCCACTGCGCCTGGTTCTGCTTTTCTTGAGCTCGTAGGTGGATCTTTGGTGCATTTTAACTTGATTTAGGGGAAAAACAAAGGAGGGGGAAAAGGAGAGGAGAGGAGAGGAGAGGAGAGGAGAGGAGAGGAGAGGAGAGGAGAGGAGAGGAGAGGAGAGGAGAGGAGAGGAGAGAAGAGAAGAGAAGAGAAGAGAAGAGAAGAGAAGAGAAGAGAAGAGAAGAGAAGAGAAGAGAAGAGAAGAGAAGAGAAGAGAAGAGAAGAGAAGAGAAGAGAAGAGAAGAGAAGAGAAGAGAAGAGAAGAGAAGAGAAGAGAAGAGGGGGGATGCCAGCGTGGCGGGTGCCCACCTCGGGGCAGATGAAGCCCCTCCAGTGACTCTTTTAAACCCAATTTTCTCACCCAAGAAGTTGAACCCAATTGAACCCAAATTGCACCCGCGCCCCCCGCCCGCCCGGCACCTCCCGGGGCTGCTCTGCCCCACATTTTGGGGTTGCTCTGCCCCAGGTTTGGGGTTGCTCTGCCCCAGGTTTGGGGCTGCTCTGCCCCAGGTTTTCTGAGTTTCAAGTTCAACGGCAAAGGGAGGGGGCGGGAGCCTTCACCTGGCCCGGCCCCCCGGCAGCGGCTCCTTGCCGGCGTTTACGAGGATGTCGGGCCCTTCTCGCCCTTTGCTGAGGCCGCCGCGTGAAGGTTTTACAGCTCCCCCCGCCACTCTCCTCCCCTTCCCATCTGCATTTTCCGCCCGGGATGCGGAGCTGGAGCTGAGGACGGGGACTGGGGGCGGGGGGGGGGGTCACGTCTCCCAGTTTCAGCCCAGTTTCCCACTGGGGCGGGGATCCTAGCTGGGCTGGAGGAGTCTGGGGGCTTCCAGCCGTTCCAATGCGGTTTGGGGACATCGGGGAAAGATTCTCGATTTGGGAGGGGGGGTGGGGAGGATGGGGAAAAGAGAAGCTTCTCCCTAAAAGGATTAACCCCTAACGCGCCGCAGAGGGGAGCTTTAAGAGGAGCGTCCCTGCCAAACCCGTAAGCAGACCGGGTTTATTTTGAAGTCGCGCTGAGATGCGGGCCATGGGAGACCGCAGCCGGAGTTATTTTATTTTATTTTATTTTATTTTATTTTATTTTATTTTATATTATTTTATTTTATTTTATTTTATTTACTTTGGGGGGACGTCCGAGGGGCTTCCTCCTGTCGGCTAAAGCCGCTTCGGCTTTGCGGCCCCTGCAGACGCTCCGAAATCAGGGCGAGAAGGTTCATTAGCGGTAACCCGGGGGGGAAAGAAATGCAGATTTTGAGCTTTCCATCCCCCCGCCCGTTCAGCAAAGCCAGGCGAACTTCCCCGGCCGCTTTCTAGCGCGGGGGGACCCCGGGGGCGCAGCGCCGGGACCCTCCCTCCGGGCCAGTAGTTCAGAAACTAAACCCGAGTCGGTTCAGAGCCGAGAGATTCAGCGCAGGATGCGGGGCGGGAAGAGCAAAGTGTAACCGGTCCCTGCCCCGCACCGCGCCGGCTGCGGGGGCCATCAGCGCTGCCGCGGCCGGAGGGGCGTTATAGGCGGGCAGCGGAACCTATAGGCGGGCAGGGGAACCTATAGGCGGGCAGGGGAAGCTATAGGCGGGCAGGGGAAGCTATAGGTGGGCAGGGGAAGCTATAGGCGGGCAGGGGAAACTATAGGCGGGCAGCGGAACCTATAGGCGGGCAGGGGAAACTATAGGCGAGCAGGGGAAGCTATAGGCGGGCAGGGGAACGTATAGGCGGGCAGGGGAAGCTATAGGCGAGCGTTCCAGGCGAGCGCAGGGACCCACAGCCCGCGCAGGGCCCGCACACGCGGAGCCGCGCGGTTTCCTACGCGCCCCTGCGCTCGCGCCGCCCCCATCGCCCTTTTTCCTCCTTTTTGGGTTTTTTTTTCCCGACCGGAGCGGCCGTCGCGGGGCCGCCCCGCAGCCCCGACGGCTCCCCCGCACGGGGCGGGGTTTGTTACGTCTGCCCCACCCCCCTCGCTTACGTCACCGCTCGGAAACGCTCAGCCCGAGCGCTATTGGCTGTCTCCCTCACGGAGCTTCTGGCGTCACGGGTGACGTCACGGGCGAGTGACGCCCGCCCGGGCGGGGAAAGGCTGCACCCCGGGGTGCCGCCGGCACCTCCCGCAAAGCGCGGGGCGAAAAAATCTGCGGAAAACGGGGGAAAACGGGAAAAAAAATCCCGGGAAACAGCGCCCGGCTCTGCTCCGCGCCCCGCCGGGAAGCTGCGGGAAGCCAGAGCCTGCCCAAGCCTGAAATAGTTAATGACTACGTCATTAAACAAGAACAAAACCACTATTTTAAATTGTCATTATTTAGGGCACGCTGCAGTTTAACGCTTCGACTTTATAAACTAAAAGGCGGGGGGGAAAAAGCAATTTTTTTTTTTTTTTTTTTTTTTTTTTTTGTTGGTTTGGGGAAAGGGCGCTGCGGAGTTTGCTGGCCCGTCGAGGGGCTGTGCGGGCTGTGCGGGCTGTGCGGGCTGTGCGGGCAGGTCGAGACGCGCCGCTGCTGCGGGGCTCTGCGGGCCGGCTCGCAGCTGCCTTCAAACGCCGACACTGAACAAAGCGATCGTGTGCGGGGGGGCGATCGTGCCCCGAGCGCTGCCCCGGAGCTGTAAATCCCGAGAGGAGCGGAGAAAAGCGCCTGTTTGAGCGTGTTTACTTTCAGCCTATTTATTCTGTTGAAAAGGACGACGACGTTTCTCAATATTGACCAAGACCATTTAGTATTATGCGGGAATTATCTCAGCACATGCTACGAAACGTATCGCTAGAATCCTGTAGCAGAAGAAGGAAAACGCGTGTGCACACGCGTGTGAGCACGAACGAAAGCGTGCGTGGAATTGTCCGAACTGCTTTTGCCTGTACCAACACATAGGCGTGAACGCAGATCTGACTGTGTGTACGTACGTATACAAACACGTGTATATACACCTTTATCTGAGTATATATTTAGATCCACACATCCAGTACTATATTGCGTGTATACGTGCATACGTTTGGGCAGCTGGGTATATAGAAACACACGAACACAAATACCGTATATGAGAAAAGGTAAAATAATGCGTGTTGCTAAACATGTGCATGTGCATACGTATATTTTATACATAACCGCGCAAAACCGTAGTACGAGCCTTCATAAATGTGTGCCTGCGGGTACATATGTGTCATACGCGTAGACTGTACATTCACGCAAACCCGCGCGTTGAGGCGAACAATTCGCGTGGGTTTCTACGTAACACCCCCGGACTATATTTATTCTCCCTTAGACGCGCATTTTGATACTTCTGCCTGTAATTAAGGAGATTTTTTTTTTTTTTTTTTTTCTGCCAGAAGTACGGCTTTTCGTTTCTAAAGACCAAATTCCCTGTGACCCCCGCGGGCAGCCCCGCTCCCGCCGCACGCAGGCGAGCCGGGGGTTGCGTGTGGGGGGCAATTCATGCAATTAGACAGTTTTTTTCTTAGCTTTTGGGTTTTTTTTTTTAAGCGCTCTGAGGGTGCGGGTCAAACCGAAGCGGCGGGAGGCGGAGGGAGCCCGACGCGGCAGCGGCGTTGTAAGGCCGGAGCAAGGTGCCCGGGGTGCTCCGGGTGCCAAGCGGGCAGGGAGGGGGCAGCTCCCCCCCTCGCCCCCTTTGCCGGGGTCTCGCCCCCTTGGCGGGGGCAGCGGGGAGCGGAGCCCAGCGCCCTGCGCGGCCCCGGCGGCGGGGACGGCTCAGCCGGAGCCCCCCCGGGGGGGTGGGGGGGACACAGACGGGGACCCCTTCGGGGCGTGCGGTGGCCGTGTCCTCAGGGGGTGCTGCTGCTGCTGCTGCTTTTGATTTTGGCCACGACTTTTTTCTCTTTCACCCGCCGGTTCTGGAACCAGATGGTGATCTGGCGCTCCGTGAGGTTGGTGGCGGCGGAGATCTTCCTCCTCTTGTCGCGGGTGATGAACTTGCTGCTGGCGTACTCCTTCTCCAGCTCCTTCAGCTGCCCCTTGCTGTACGGGACCCTCTTCTTGCGGCCCCGGCGGAAGGAGCAGCCCTCGGGGGGCAGCGGCCCGGCGGAGTCTGGGCGCGGGGAGAGACGGGGCTGAGCGGGGCCGGGGGGTCCCCACCCAACCTGCACCCCCCTACACCCACCCTGCACCTCCCTGCACCCTCCTGCACCCCCCTACACCCATCCTACACCCCGTGCAGCCTCCTGCACCCTCCCTGCACCTCCTTGCACCCACCCTGCACACCCCTGCACCCCTCTACATCCACCCTGCACCCCCCTGCACCCCCCCACACCCATCCCCCCCGCACCCACCGCCTTTCCCCACAAGCAGCACCCTCCTTCCCTGCCGCCCCCATTTCTTCCCTCCAGCCTCCCTGACAGCGATGACATTTGAAGACAAATCAGTTGTATGTTCTCCCTATTGATACTCAGAGGTTGTTTTTCTTCCCTGAATTTTTTTTTTTTTTTTTTGGGGGGGGGAGAAATCCAGGTATTGGCAAAACACCGACGTGGGTGAGACCCGCGCGAACCCCCGCGTACTCGCTCCGCGGTTCCAGCGCGGCCGAGCGGGGCCGGGGGCGAGTTCAACCCCACAGCGGCGTGGGGCGGGCGGGGGTGCGTGGGACGGGACCCCCCACCCGCCCCGTTCGCGGCCCTGCACGGCGGGGGCCATGCGCACCCCGGCCCCTCTGAAGGAGCCCGATTCCGGGGGGCTGCTGCCGGGCTGGCCCTGCCCGAACCCGGATAATATCACCCTGCACGCGGGAGTATCACCACCTGCACCCCGATGGTATCACTATCTGCACCCGGGAGTATCACCCCTGCACCTGGGAGTATCACCATCTGCACCCCGATAGTATCACCCCTGCTCCCGATAGTATCACCATCTGCACTCCAGTAGTGTTCACCCCTGCTCCCGATAGTATCACCCCTGCACCCCAACAGTATCACCATCTGCACTCCAGTAGTATTCACCCCTGCACCCGATAGTATCACCATCTGCACTCCAGTAGTATTCGCCCCTGCACCCAATAGTATCACCCCTGCACCCGATAGTATCACCATCTGCACTCCAGTAGTATTCGCCCCTGCACCCAATAGTATCACCCCTGCACCCGATAGTATCACCATCTGCACTCCAGTAGTATTCACCCCTGCACCCGATAGTATCACCCCTGCACCCGATAGTATCACCATCTACACTCCAGTAGTATTCGCCCCTGCACCCAATAGTATCACCCCTGCTCCCGATAGTATCACCCCTGCACCCGATAGTATCACCATCTGCACTCCAGTAGTACCACCCCTGCACCCGGGAGTATCACCCCTGCACCTGATAGTATCACCCCTGCTCCCGATAGTATCACCATCTGCACCCGATAGTATCACCATCTGCACCCGGGAGTATCACCATCTGCACCCGGGAGTATCACCCCTGCTCCCGATAGTATCACCCCTGCTCCCGATAGTATCACCATCTGCACTCCAGTAGTACCACCCCTGCTCCCGATAGTATCACCATCTGCACTCCAGTAGTACCACCCCTGCACCCGGGAGTATCACCCCTGCTCCCGATAGTATCACCACCCGCCTCCCTGCTCGGAGGGCGACGGGTTGCGAAAGGCAGCGTTCACCCGAATTACTGTTTTCTGAAGCCCAGCTACCGCGGCTGTCCCGGGCCAGCTCGCAGGCGTCCCGGGCGGCCAGAGCCGCTCCCCAGCCCACGACGTGCCACCCCCGGCCCCGCTCCGCCCCGCACGGTGCCCGCGCTCGCCGCCGCCAGCCCCGCGTACCTGCAAAGGCGGATTTCAGGAGGTAGCCGGCCTGGCCCTGCTCCTTGGGGCAGCACATCTGGCTGCTCCAGCCGCCGCCCAGAGCCCACGGCTGATGGTACCCGTCCACGGGCAGCAGAGCCTCATGCCGCGCCTCCCCCGCGCCCCCCCAGCCCCGGGACCACCGACACGTCCAGGTAACCGGTCACGGGCTGGTAAGGGGCCCCGTAGCCGGGGTAGAAGGCGAACTCGGCGGGGCGGCTCTGGAAGTCCTCGCTGCCCGCCGCGGGCTCCAGGTATTTCTCGGCGGGGAAGGGGCCCTGGGCCGGGCCGGCCTTCAGCGCGCTGCGGGGGACGCGGCAGGAGTAGTAGCCGCCGCCGAAGTAGCCGTAGGGCAGCGGGGCGGGGGCGGCGGGGCCCGGCGGGGCGGCGGGGGGCGGCGGCGGGGCGGCGGGGCACGGCTTGGGGGGCTCGGGCGGCCCCTCCGCCGGGAAGCCGGGGTTCACCCCCGGGGGGGGGCGAGGGGCCGCCGAGGGCCGGGGCCGGCAGCAGCCCCCTGCCCTGGCCGCCTGCGAAGCCGCCGGGGGCCAGGAGCCCCTCCAGGCCCGGGGGGCCGCGGGGCTCCGGGGGCTGCATGGGGGGCGGCGCGGGGGCCGGGGCATGGGGAGAGGCTGCTCGGCAGCGCCCGGGCACTGCCCGAGGGGGGTCCCCGGATCTTTTTAAAAGGCTGCGAGCTGCCGAGAGCTGCCTTGCCCCGCCGGGCTGCCCTGACGCAACGGCCGGGGGCTGCCTCATTGGCTGCCGCTCGGGGGGAAAAGGACGGAGAAGGAGGGAAAAAAAGCCCCCCCCCCCAAAAAAAAAACCCAAAAAAACCCCACCCAACCCCTCCAGCCCCAATAAACCCCGGCTGCAGAAATTGCGAAAATACTTTTAGTGCAATGGGAGGAGGAGGGGGACCCCCCCGCACGTGACAGGCGGGGACACGGGAGGCGCCTCGGGCGCTGCATCCTGGAAAAAAAAAAAGAAAAAAAAAAGAAAAAAAAGGGGCAGAGGGGGGGAGGGGGATGAGGGGGACGAAGGGAGGGAGGGGAAGGGGAGGGAGGATCACGAACGGCGCGGAGGAGCAGTCCCCGGTGGAAAAATCCGGGCTCAGATTAAAACCACCTTTTTTTTCCTTTTTTTTTTTTATTTTTTTTCTTTGCGGTGTGGCCCCCTCTTCCCACGCAGATCCGGGGGCTTCTGCCCTGCGAAAAAACCCGGCCCAGCCCGAGGAGAGCCGGGAGGGCGGGCAGCCGGGGGGCACCGATGACCCCCGGGGACGGGGCCCCCCCCCCGCCCCGGCCGCGCTCTCTGCCCCTGCCCGCGGGTTTTATCCCACGCACATCGTCGCGCCCCCCCACTTTCAGCTGCAAAAGGCCGAAACCGGTATCCTTGGAGAGGGGGACAGGGCATGGCCCCAAGAGCAAGGAGAGAGGGGAAAGGGGGTCCCCGGTAGCCCGAAAAAATAACCGCGGGGGGGGGGGGGGCGAGCTGCTTGCACGCAGCGATGGCCACGCACGGCGCTGGCGTGGCCCTGGGCCGGGTCTGCGGGTCACCGTGGACCCCGGCCCAGAAGCATCCCAACGGGAAAGAGCCTGGAAAAAGGGAGGGGGGGGGGAATAATACAGCGAGCCCTTTGGGGTGCAGGGGCAGCAGGCAGGTGGGGGGACAGGCAGACGGGGGGAAAGACAGACGGCCGTGGCGGTGAGGGATTGCACTGGTCTGGAGAAATTTGGGGTAAAGAGCTGCGGGCCGCGGATGGGCGCTAAGAAAGGATCCAGGTACGCGGGGCTTCAGCCGGCCGTGCCCGCGGCACCAGCACACACAGCCGCCTTTTTCTCTCCTTTTTCTCTCGGTTTTTTTTTCCCCCAAAGGCCCTGTCTGAGGAAAAGCTTTGCCGGAATTCCCCCCAAGGCAGCCTTGTTTCCTTCGTGCGAAGAAATCGAGAGATTTCTGCTTTCTGACTATCAAATCGCAATAAAAATTCTCCTTCTGCCACGTCTTGGGGCCACCAAAGCAAGGAGCCAGCCGCCCAGAGGAGCCGCGACGGTGTTTGTCACGCAGGGACAGAAATGGCGACAGAAAATCAGGGTGAAAAGCGGCGATCGCAAAGCCGGCCCGGACGGGGCAAAGCCCCTTTTCGCTGCGGGGCAGCCCCCCCCCGGCCCGGCCAGCCCCGCTCCCGCATCCCCTCCTCAGTCCCAGGGAAAGAAAGAAACCGCATCGCGAAGCTGCGTCTTCGCTCCTGGCTCCTTCTCGTCCGCTAATAAATCCCGGGTTTCGCCGAAGCCGACGATTTTCTTTTTCTGGAGAAAAAAAAAAAAACAAACAACCAACAACAACAAAAAAATCCCCGTGTTTTTAGCCTTCACCTTCCCGATTTCAAAGCTTCTTTCCTCCCTTTCCGTAGTTTAACGACTGCGCTCCGTCTTTGATGCCCTTTTTCTCCTCCTGCGCTCCTGCCCTCGCCCCATTTGCTCCGCACCAGCCCACGGCCACGGGCGGCCGGGCGCTCGCCGGCGGGGCAGCTCCCCGCCGGCCCCGTCGCGGAAAGGTCGGGCTTAAGCCGGAGGTCAAGGCCAAGTTGAAAGTTAAAAGCCTGTTGGCTTCGGGGCTTCGCTGCGGCTGCCCCGGCCCCGCCGCCCCACGGAGCCCCCGGGGCGGCGGGGAGAGCTCGGTGCCCGCGGCGGCTTCGCAGGGAGCAGCTCCCGGTGTCCGGGTGGAGGCTGGAGCGGGATCCGCGGACACAGCGCCTTGCTGCAGGTTTTCCTGGTACTTTTCTGCCACTTTATTTCCTTTTTTTTTTTCTTTTTTTTTTTTTTTTTTTTTTTTTTTTAAATCCAAACCGGGGAAGAGGAGGAGGAGCGGGATCCAGCGGCCGGCGCGCCCGGGCACCCCGGAGCAGGAGCGCACGGAGCCCCCGGTCCGTGGAAATACGATTTGATCCCGTTTCCCACCGAGCCCTCGGGTGCGTGGGGCCGGCGGGCTCTGCCCCCGGCAGAGGCAGCGCCGGGGGGGGGAAGGAAATCGCCTTTTTCACCCCAAATCCTGCCCTTCGGCTCATTTATTCAGAGGCAGCACCGGTTTCCGAAAGTGCAGCGTACCTCGTGCTCTTCAGCTCGCTTCCCTTCGGTTCGTCTTCTTTATAACACGGTCGGAAATTTTCGAGCAGGCTTTGCCGTGGACATAGTTTAAAATGCGGCTTCCAAACTAATCCTAAGGTTTCCGTTCTTTGACAATTTTACGGAGAAAATTTCAGTGTAATATTTAAGGTCACAATAAAGCAAGAAGAAAGGGGTTATTTTAAAGGAGAGGAAAAAAAAAAGGATTTCTTTTACTAGTTCCCCTCTCCTCTCTGTGATCGGGCTTAAAATTATCAAATGCGCTTATTAGTTTGCAACTATTCTTTTATTATATTCTCGATAGGATCCATTTAATATTTATACCATCTGGAATCCGAAAAACCTGGGGAATAACTTTTTAACAGTCTGTGATTTTTTTAAGCAATTGAATTTGAGGCCGTCATTACAAAATACAAGGAAAAAAACCTCAAAACCAATCCAAACCCCAAAGCAGTTTGAAGGGGGGGAAAAAAAAATTGGAACTACTTAAAGACTTAACGTTTGGAAATAATCAATTGTTGGAAAATTGAATTCTGGGTCTGGAAGGGAGCCCAGCTCTTTGGTTTCTGATTTTGGCAATATTTCTGGGAAGAAAAAATCAAATAAAGGCAAACATTTTGATCTTTTATTTCTTTTTTCTCCCTTCACCGCCGGCCCCTCCTTTCCCACCCCACAGGCATCCCCGGAAGCCCGGGGGATGTAGGTGCGAATATTTCTCTCCCTGATGCCTGGAGGGCCAGAATCTGTACTTTATAGCGCATTTCTCGTGGATCCTTTGAACAAATCAGCTGGCATGGGAACAGAGAGCATGGCCTGACTTCTCTTTGCTCTTTTTATCCCCGCTCCGTGCTGAAGCCCCGGCGCTGCAATCACTGCAGCGCACTTCTGACACCCCACACACACACACTTTTGAGGGCGACACGTGGGGTGATTTCAAACTCGGGGTGTTCGGTTTAACCTGGTTTTCGCTGTCCCTGCACCTCCCAGGTCTCCGCTCCCCTCCCTGGGCTGGACCGGGGGCTCCTTCCCTGCCCTTTAGTTTCCCTTTGAGAAAGCGGGAGGGCCGGGCTCCACCTCGGCCCACTCACCCCTTGCTCCCAGGCTGTCCCACCTGAAACCTCCAGATTGGGTCTCCCTCTCCCGCTCGCCAAAATGGCAAACGAAATACCGTGGTGGCTCCCCAAAGGCCGCAGCTGCTGGTGCCCCCCGCTCCCAGCCCCAAACCCCACCACCGCCTCGGAAAATGCCCCTCCGTGAGCCCCCTTCCCACCTCCTGCACCCCCCGCTGCAGTCCCGGCTCCCCCGGCCCCAGCTCCTCGGCCAGGGAGGCTGAAACTTCAAAGGGGACCAGCCCTGAGCCCGCGCCTGCCTCGGGAGAGGAAGAGGAGTGGTGGCTCTACCCGCGGAGCAGAGGCCTGGGGGGAGCGGAGGGGCTGCGGCCTGGGTGCAGCTCGTGGAGCAAATGCTCCTGCCCGCGAGCGGAGAGACAAAATACAAATGCATTCTACAATATGTTTGTATTTTATCTCTCTGTCTACCGCAGATAGAGATGTTTGATTATCCCCGCATAAATGCAGCTGGGCGTCTCTGGCCGTGCTGGCTCTGCGCGCAACCCAGCTCTTCAAACGCCCTTTAAATACGGCAAAAATGCGCGCCTCTGCGCACCCCATCCCCTGTACATGTGTGTACGTGTGTCGTGCACCACGGCTGTGCATCCCGTCCGTCCCGCCCAGCCGGAGCAGACCTTGCGCCTGAGCACGATTCCCTGTGGGCGCCGAGCCCGGCAGTGTGCGCCCATCGCCGCACGCACCAGGGACGAACTCTGTGTTCCCCAAGTTCCTGCTCAGCTAAAGCAATTTATTTCAGCTGTTGTGGGAGAAAAGGGGAGTTACTTTGCGCCTGGCTTTTAAGCCCCGCTTCTGATGTTTCATTTGGTAGGAGCTGCTGGGATCCTTCCCTGCTGCTCCCTCCACCGCTGCTGGGATCCGCAGCCGGGTGTGGGTGCTGCGGGCAGCCTGCGAGGGGGCACAGCTTGACCGCGTGCGTGGAGGGGCTGGAGGTGAGCCACATTTCTGGTGGAATCAGGAAGATTTTAAAGCCTGTTCTCAAAAACGTGCCCTGCCGGAGGGGAAGCTGGTGGTACCCAGCCAGGGCAGGAGCAGCTCTGCCGCACCGGGCACATCACTGCTGGGGCCCTGGGCATGGGGCAGCCCGGGGGTGGGAACCAGAGGAATCCCCGTCCCTCGTAGCACAAACGCACAGGCAAAGCTATAACCGCGCCGTGCCTCTGCTCCAGCACAGCCCCGCCGCGCTCGCTGGGTGGTTGCTCTCTTTTCTGGTATCTCTGCTAGGTCAGAGATTTCTCCCTAGGGTAGAAATCCAAACATAAGAGCTTTGTCTTTCAGACCGGGCCATGGATACCATGATCTCCACGGAGGGCCAGGCCCTAACTCACGTGCCTGGCGTGATTCATGCCCTACGCCAGCGAAGCCTCGCTGCGCTCAGTAGGACGGATCATAAATCACAGGAAGATGATGAGCGGTGGCTGCACCTTGTCCCAGGCTGGGCACCGGAGGTGCTCAGGCCGGCAGGACGGTGACTGGGGTCCCCAGGCCTGCAGCGACCACGGCAACGGGAATTATGTCTCCTGCTATTCCTGGCAAAACCTCCCCAGGCCTTTGGGTCTTCAGACAGGTCAAATATTGGGGATCTGAACTCCTCAGGGCAGCCACACTGTGGAAATGCCCCACGGAGGTGTCCGGGGTGCAGCGTTGCTGCTTTTCCGGCCGAATCTTGTGTGTTTCTCACCTGTGCTGCAGGGAGAGATCTGGGTATATTCAAAAAGTGACCAAGTGCTGCATTCAGGCTTCTTCTGCCTTCCTGACCCCGGCAGCAGATCAGCAATGCCTAAACGGGGTCACCCGCGGGCACAGGGCCGGGCTCAGCATGGCCCCGGCAGGGCAGAGACCACGGCGTGCTGGGAGGCTTCGGGATGCAGAGGCGGCCAAGAGATTACCACAGTGGCTGGAGGACCTGTGCATTGCCCTCAGCGCTGCCATTGCCATTGCCGCTGCCGGATCAGGTCTGGAGGTCTCTCCTGCCTCCCCTGCTCACTGCACTGCAGCGGGGGGTGACTCCCAGCCAGGACAGACGGACACAGCATGGAAAGGGACAGAGCGTCACGCCGGCACCGGCCTAGAGCTCTGGTGGGCCCTGGGCTGCAGCATCGTGGGGGACAGGGAGAGACATCCCCATCCTGGTGGGTTTTAACGCATTTTTACACATTTCTACTTATTCCGTAATTCACGGGTTGAGAGCAGGGCTCCTCCTGGCCCCTCCTCAGCCCCTGCATCCAGTTTGAGACCCCAGCGTGAGGTGGGAAGATCGACAGGGAAGGGCTGAGAGCACAGCACGAGACGCGCGTCGCTGGAACACTCTGAGGCCGAACCGGGCCGGCGGAGCCCCTCTTCCCCGATGCTGCCCCTTCGCCCCCCTGCCCACCCTGCCAGGCTCAGCCAGACGGGGCGGGCAGCAAAGCCCCCGAGCATCCCCACTGCTGGCCCCGCATCCCCGGCCCCCGCTCCCCACCGCTTTCGGCTGCTTGCACCCTGTACCTCGCTGCCCTCCGCAGAGCCCACGGGCGGGCCGGGGAGGGCCGGGACCCCCGCGGGTGCCCCCGGCTCTGCCCCCCCGGGCTGGCGCTGGGCGCCGGGCCCCCCCCGGCTCTCCCCGCAGGGCGCCCGGGTCCCCGCGGGGCGTGGGCGGGTGTCGGGGGGCGGGGAGCGGGGATGGGGGGCTCAAAGGTCGTCTCCGCCCCCTCCCCCCTCCCGCCCCTTTCCTTATTGCAGGGGCGGCGGCCGGGGCCGCCCGGTGCGGCGGGGAGGAGGAGGAGGAGGGTGGGGAGGAAGGCCGGGGAGGCAGGGAGGGAGGCGGCGGGGGCAGACACGCAGCCCCGGGCTGCAGCGGGGGCTCGGGGGGCTACGGCGACCTAAAGAGCTTTTTAGCCTTCAAGGGAACCCGAAATGCAAACCCAGGTATTTCCTGGCATTTTTTCGAGGCCGGGCTGGCGGCTTCCCCGCGGCGCGGCCCCGGCTGCTGGGCTGGCCAGCTGGCGCCGAATCCACGCGGGTTTGGGGGATAAAGGCGTTGCTGCGAATCCGTGAAACGCCCACGCGTTACTCGCCAGAATGGTGGAGGAAGAATAACGCCAAGCGTTGGCCGGGGGGCGAGTGCCCGGTGCGTTCGCAAGGCGTGCCGGACTACATCGGTCCCAGGCGTGCACGCCACGGCGGGACTTGGTTGCGGGAAGGACGAGCTCGGATGCTTTCTGTCCCGCTCCGCAGAAACACCCGCCCCCTCCCAAAGGGCAAAGCACAGGGAGAGCCCCGTCCCCCGAGCCCGGCGGTCGCGGCGCCTTCTCCCGGTTTCGGGAGCGAGCGCTGGGGCCGGGGGCTCGGGGCGGGGGGCAGGAGCCGCAGGTCCTGTGGCTGCGGGAATCACGGCGCTAGGGCTGAAGGCAGCCGCTCCGAGCGGTGCCCCGCGGCGGCAGCTGAAGCGGGACGCGGCTGCCCGTGGCCACACGCCCCAGCTCACCCACCCCGGCGGGGGTCCCGGGTGGGCGCGGTGCCGGTACCGGCGGTCGCTGCCCCGAGCGTGCCCGTGGCAGAGCAGCCAGGGCGCTCCGCGGCTCCTGGCAGCGTGAGCATCCGTGCCCCGAGCCGTTTGCACTCGTTTTCCCTAAAAAACAAGGAAATTCCTCGTGTTTTCCCTTCGCCGCCGCGGTGCGGGTAACACCGCAGGCGAGCTGCGCCGCAAACCAGCCGGGACGCTTACCGCGGCCACATCTCCATAGAGCTTCTGGTTTTTTGGTTGTGTTTTGGTTTTTTTTTTTTGACCCAATACCCTTTTTGACCCGGTGCCGGCTCGACTCACGCCGGCCCAGACCCCCCCGGGATTCCCCTCCCTGCCCTTGCTGGTTTTCCCGGTGCTCGGGACACGGCAAAGCGCGGAGCTTCCCACGGGGGGAAACCACTGCTTCCACTCTGGCCCGCGGGGAGAGCAAAATTAAGACCCTCTAATTACAGCCAAGACCCGATATCCCTTTGAGAGCTTCCCTGAGAGGTTTAAGCAACTGAAGCGCATTTATCAATCTATTCCATTAATAAGCACACGAATTACCATTGACCTCAACCATGATGCTAGTGTTGTTAATATCGATACAGTAATAACTATATTGATAAATATTACAATCTTACCGCATTACATACGTTATAATAATACTAATTAACGAAACATCATCCCGACGATCCGCCTGGTTAAGCCCTGCACCCGCACAGCAGCGCGCGGGAGGACGCCGTCGGGGCAGCTCCGCAAGCACCGCGCTGCTGAAGCCCCAAACCCACGTTCCCTCTGTTGCAGTGCACGCAGCGGATAGGAAAGGTTTCTTGCTCCTTCGTTTATTAGTGCGTGCCAAAACGCAAAAAAAAAAACCAAACCAAAAAACCCAAACCCAAAACCGAACCCCAAACCAACAAAAAAAAAATCCCAAACCCAAACCCCAAACCAACAAAAAAAAAAAAACCCAAACCCAAACCAACAAAAAAAAAACCCCAAACCAACAAAAAAACCCCAAACCAACCCCCAAACCAACAAAAAAAACCCAAACCAAACCCCAAACCAACAAAAAAAACCACCCCACCCCAAAACCCCAACAACGAAGTACTGAGCTAACACTGCAAAACAGAGAAATAGCTATAAAATCGGTTAAGATTTTTGTTTAAACCTCTTTCCTCAGGTAGCCCCTGTGCGGCCGGAGTTGCCCTAACCCCCCCCCGACGGGCAGCTCCAGCTCGCCCGGGGCAACCGGCTGGGTTGCCCCTCCCGTTTGGGCGCCGCTAGCTCTGAGGCTCCCCCGGGCCCTCTCTGGGGGTCCGCTCCCCCCCGCACCGCTGCCGCCGGTAACCGGCTCCTTCCCGCGCTGTGGGCTGGCGGAGGGAGCGAGCTCCCACCCGCGAAGGTAAGGGCTTCGTTTTGTGTTAATTATCCCGATGATTAAAAATGAGCCAAAGTTGAAGGTGCCCGGGGTGCCCCGGGGTGCCAAGAGAGCCATTAATTTCCGGAGGGGTTTGTTTGTGAACGACTCAGCCTCCACCGCTGAATTGTGTTTTACTTCGGTTTCATTTTCTTCCCTTTTTCTTCTTCCCAGTAAATTTATCCCACGGGGTCCGGGGGTCCTTGGGATCCCGGGCGTGAACAGGGGATAGACCCTTGGCTCTGGCTGGAAAAACTCAAAACTTATCCCGTTGGGTCATTCGTGTCCTCATGAAACGTCAATGGAAATGGAAAAAGGCATCTTTCAGCAGCCTTTCCCAACCCGATTTATACCTTTGCACATCTTAATTTCCAGGCGATCTCTACGGCTTCCTGTCCTCCAGCAAGGAGAATCACTTTTCTTTCTTAATTATCAAACAATCAGGATGTAAAAAATTAAACAGATTACCGTGGTCATAAATAAAAAAAATAAACCACACGTGCATGGCATTAGGAAAGCTACGTTAAAGATTTTTTCTACCGTTTATTTCTGTGTGCACCTAAGTTACTTTCCCTTGTTCCCGTGGCTGGTGCAATTCTTCCCAGACACAGTTCTCCGTGTCTCGTGCCAGGTGTTCGTGCCCTGTTTGGAGTCGTCTACAGATCATGCTTTCCACTCAAAAATGCCCTGTTTTCAGAATTCTGATTTTCTTAGCTTGCATGGTATTCTTAGAAGTCTAGATATTGAACCACGCGGCGCCAACATTTCCAAAGCAGCCGCGGGTCGGGTACGGCCAGCGCCAGGCACACGGCCGTACGCCCGGGCTGCGCCCCAGCTCCCTGCGGGGACACCTCGCAGCCTCCCCAGGAGCCTGCCCTCAACATTTTGGTGGTCCCGGACCGTGCTCTTCTCATTTTAGTCCAATTCTCGCTGCTGATCAATGCAGTCAGGGAATAACTCTGATTTCCAAAGCATAATATAGGGAAAAAAAGATTCACCATGCCAGAGTTATTCACTGCCACACTAGAAAGCCCTTCAAAAAACATTTTCAGTCGTTCCCTTCCACAAATGCCCTTCCTGCATCATCCAGACCAGCTTCTTTACAGCAAGAGAGGCGGACTGTTTGCACGCGCTTGCACACCCATGCCGCAGGAGACTGCATTGGCCGGTCACTCTCTTCCCACTGCCAAGGTAATCTCGGCTTTGCAATACCTGTGCCCACACCAATTCATATGCACCAGGAGAGGCAGATCTGGGTTCTCCCTCCTTGCGTAGCGTGTACACCACATCAGAGCCCTTCCAAAGCACCCGTCTGACAGATGGTTCACAATTAATGTCGCCTTTCCGCTGTCATGATGTACAACTTCTCCTGCTGACTAGTCACGTACCGCAAGACATCAGGCAGCGCCGGATGGTTTTATGAATGCCAGGACCAATAAATGCTGCTTGCTGGTCCTCCGTGGTTGTGAGCAATGTTGCCACCCGTGTGACTTAATGTAATCACGCATTTCTGCGCCCAGGCCCCAACTGTTAAAAGCAGGGTGTGTGACATTGCCATCAGTGGCTTCCTCTTTTCCATTCATTACTGAACACGTGTCAGGAACACTATCGGTTGTTGCTTAAGAAAAGAGATTAAGAAGTAAATATCATTTCCTCATGGCTGGTTTACTGTAACCATCTCTTCTCTTGAGCTCCCCCTTTTTTTACTGCCTGCAAAGACGACACTTTCCTTAGACCATAACGGCTGGTACCCTTCCTAAAGGTAGAGGGGTTTTATCTTGGATATTCCAAAAACTCTGTATTGGCTCCCCCTGACCCTACGCTTCTTGGGTATAACAACCCAGCGACTTCAGACACAATGCCTCTCCTGGCTCTGCTGTGGGGAAGGAAATCTAGAACAGTTTCAGCAGAAAGGCGTCAGAGCACTCCACAAGCTACATCCCTCCCTGTCTCTGCCAGAATATAAATCTTCAGATATATGTTGTAATGAAAGAATCCATCCCATATGCACTGGAACTAATTAAATCCCAATCACATGTTCCTGACGGAGGGGATGTGCCTCGGGAGCGGCACAGCTCCTCCACGCATACGAGCGGAGACTTGCACCCTCCTACACAGGCTGGTAGCTGGAATTGCAGGCCCCTGAAAGGTGCTGAGCAAATGTTTTGGCTCCTGCCCTGCGTTAAGCCTCTGTTATTCTGGTGTTGCTCCTGTTGTTATTGTACTAAAGCCGGGGTGGGTACGTCTTCTGCTGCTGCACTCACCTTTCTCTCTGTTCCGTGGGTGTATCCCGAGAGCCCTGCCCTAGCCTTGCAGCAGGTTATCCGCATTGCTTGTGCTGGACTGCAACGGCTTATGGTCATGACTGGACTGTGTTAAAATTGAATTAACTGGTGGTCATTCATAGGATGGAGGAGGACTGACCGTCCGCAGCTCAGCCTTAGCAGACCAGTTGTCTAAGAAGGGGCTCTCTGAAGTCAACCCAAAAAGACCAAAATTCCCCCGATGTACCATTTCTTTTGGGGAAGCAGGAAAAATGGAAGCCCAGGCTTGTTGTGCCACTAGCTCTTGAAACGAAGCTATCAGAGGACAAATATTATCTACACCAGCTGAAAAGCAATATGAATGGAAACTGATGCAATTTTCACATGCAGATAAACCCTTTAATCTCATTTTGCATAATTGTATTGTTGCAAAGGGATTATGCACTATTGAAACTACAGATATCCTCTAGCCTAGATCATTCCTCGGAGCCTTTAGTTGACAGTATTGCTGTATATAATAATTATAGCTCATGATCATCTTACTTTGCCCAGCTGTTATTGATATAACTCATCAGCCAGACGTTGTTCTAAAAACATGCTACTAATAAATGCCACTGAAACCTGCGTGCATACAAAATATGAAGGAGTGAAAAATAATAAACCTGCTGCAATGAATGATCGGAACAAAGCAATAGTCACATACAGTGAGAGCTGAAAGCCCTCAAGGCAGAGACACTTGGTGGAATTGCTTCCAAAATACACAATTCAAAGTGGGCAGAACAAAGGAGGTTTGGCTTCTCCCAGCAAGGAGCCAATTTATACCAGAGAAATCAAGGAGACGGTATATGGTATTTGCACACAATGGCATATCTGAGCTGCATTAGCCCTGCGCACCTCCTCGGCTGCGAGCTCCAGCCGCAGCAAAGGCGGGGTGAGAGCTGCTGCGCTTTACAACAGATGAAGCTGCCAGCCCACCCTTGCGAGGACCTTCCCCACAGAAAGACCCTTTTCCCTCGCTTTTTCCTCTTTGCTAGCTCCCATTTCATGGGCATTAAAATGAAAAACTGGCATCGGCTTCCTTCTGCCAGCTTGACTTCTAGGTGGGAAGCACTGACACGTCAGCACCGTCCTGCCTGCCCCCCGGATGAGCAGCAGGGAAGTGGCACATGTACAAGCGCAGATATTGTAAACCATCTCTTCCGAGCCAAATGAGGTGAAGACAACTGAACCTGTACTTGCCCTTAGCTGAAGGGCAGTGTCAAAACTCCATTTTCTTTTTGATTAACCCTCAGATTAAGTAATTTAAAGGGAAGGAAAGTGATTCTGCTGAGTGACACTAATTTCAGTCTGATTCATTTTACAGTGTTGTAAAAACAATTATGCGCCTGGCACCCTCCAGAACACTGAACACTGTTCAATAACCATCAGATCTACTGAGATGAAACTGATACAGCTTGTTAGAGCATAAACTTATTGAAAATGTGCTTTGCAGCCAGACCAAGCGGACAGTGGCTTATTTTTTTTTTTGTAATATGAGCTTGGCTGGTTTTCCTCAACTTAAATAAAAAGGTGCAGTTGTTATAGTCTCTTTTGATCAGATTTTTAAAGGAGTCTAACTCTGGCTTGGCACTTAATTGGATTAATCTGATTTTTCAGAAGTAATAACCATCTGTGGGATTATGTGTTAGAGGCTTTCAAAGGACTAAGCTTTTGTAACAGCTTGGGACAGATTTTTAAGCATTTAGCCATTAGGTAGAAGCCAGAAATGGCCAGCTCCCGTTCAAGCCATTAAACAAAAAGTGCATTCCTGGTGCACTTGCTCCCAAGGTTATCCCATCCTGTCTAGCTCGCCTGTCAGGGCCGCATACAGCACACTGAAGAACTTTCAAAAATCCAGTTCTTCTGAAACCAGCTGCTTTGCTTTGCTGGTTCCTGACTACATTTACAAATCTGGCCATTTTAATACCTAAACTGATACCACTATTAAACCAAAAAAGGAAAGTATTAGTTCATATCCTTTTTCTTTTTCCACAGTGACACAAGACAAGAACTGTACAGCTCAGAAACTTCCTTTATGCAGGCATAGAACCTCTTTTATTGAGATTCTGCTATTGAAATAGATGACTTCGAAAAAGAATAGCTCAATGAAATTCACTTTTCCAGAACTGAGGTGAGCGGTGACGGACGGCCTGAAGGTATCCAGAGAGGTGCAGTGACACAGACGATCACCTCAGCCGACTAGCAACAAGCGTGCCTGTTTCCCTACCCACAACACTGTTGTCATAACCGCATTTTCCCAATCCATTAGCGATGCTTTGTGCAGACAGTGTTTCTAACATGGCATGCTTCATTTTCACATACGTTTGGTTCCAGAACTGAAGGATGAAAAAAAGAGGTACCGATTGCCTTGATTGCTGCCCCTCAACCTTTAGTTATTATGCTGAACGAGTGCTTCTTCCTTCTCCTTTATGCATAACTATTCTTCCAGTATTTAAGTCTCTGAAAAACCCTGAAATTTCTCCCTCCACCTGCAAGCAGATCTCCTTTCAACTCCGAAATCCCTCTGCCTTCCACTGTGTGGGTATTCGCACAGCCATGAATCACCGTGCTGAGAATCTAGCTACTAGAAAAAGAGCAAGGAGGCAATTCATGACCCCTTTCCAGGCTCACATAATCCTTCTCACAGTGACCTGATTAACCACATGTCATATATGTGGTACTTTCCAGCGACTTACATTGTACTGTACTTTTACATAGGAACAGTCTTGGAGTGGGTAGCTTTATTTCTACCAAAACTTCTATTAAGGTATATGAAAAGACTAATATTTTATTTATGTCCTACATTGGAATTATCTTCCTTAACGCAGGCACATCTGTCTCACAAGGCTAAATAGCTTGTATCAGGAGCTGATTCAAAATCAGATTGATGGTATGGACTAAATTCATTCTTGGTGCAACATTGCTGAGGTCAGTGAAACGCAGAGCATCGGCTCAGTCTGTTACAGAAGGCTACTGTTAAAAATGAGCTAAAAAACCGTGAGGATGAGACACTGGTTACCTTTTAATTTTCTTTCATGCTGCTATTCTGCTGGGGCAGAGGTTTTCATCCCTTGCTCGGTCAGCTGCTCATTCCCCACCTTCCCTCAGTGACTGCCCACTTCGAACTAAAACAATTGAACAGCGAGGAACTGAACAGCAAACAATTGAACAGCGTCCATAGCCACCTCTGCAGCAGACCTGGAAAGTGCTGTAAAGTTGTTAAAAATCACAACAAACCAGCACGTTTTCCCCCCAGCATTTTTCTAACATAATTCCACGGGTGAAGTTCAAAGTATGAGTGCTGAACACCGGACGGGCACGATTCACAGCAGTAGGCTACAGGCACAAGGACGGAGATCAGGCAGAATGAGACGATGGATCATATTTGTTCTGCTGCTGGTAGAGGAAACATGAAACAATAGCCTCAAATCCTTCTTCTGTCAAGGCAGATGTGAGTGCTTTGGACAGGGGCAGTGCCTCCTTACCTACGGTTTTGTTAATATGTAGTAAATAAATGTAAATTTTCTGAAACTGGGTTTGAAAAAGAAATCGCCTTATCCAGTGAAGCAATTTGTCAGATACATGAGGTCTTTTTGCCTCTAATCAGATGAAAACTAGGCCAAGGAAGGGCATATCTGTGAGTGGCTGAGTGCTCTCTTAACAGGGTTAAGTGCAAAATGAATGACTCTCAATGGAGCAATATAAACAACAAGCCCTGCCAAACCCCCAGACTTACAAGATCACAGTTGCTGTTCCTCCTTTCAGCCTCTTCCACCTTTTACTCTTCATGAGCCTGAGGAGTGAGACTTTGCTATACCACATTAGTGTATTTATTTTAATGCTCTTTACAGTTTTATGAAGAGTCAGAAATGTACAGGTTTGTTTTAAACATATCTTGCCCGGTGAAGAGAAAATTTTCAAGATGTGGTGCAAGCACTCAGCTGCTCAGCTGAAGTTCAGTACAGAGAATTTTCTTCCTCACTAACTAGATTCCACTAAGCAGATCAGACACCACACTGGCATTCTTCACCAAGGATTTTTCATTGAGCAAAACAAGAGCTGGCAGCAATCAGATACCATCATAGCAAGCATATATACACCGAGTTCCAGCACAACGGTTTCACGTCAGGACACCCACAAACTCCTGACATTTATTTTTTAAAGGCAAATTTCACTGGTCACCTATTGATGGATGTTAGGTGCTTAGCAAAGCTGTAAAAATGGAAGGAATTGCCAAAGAACATATTTAAAAAAAGAAACAACAAAATGGTTCTGTCAGTTCCTGATGAACAATGTTGTCTACAGAAGACAGGAACTCTTTGATTTGAGGAGACAAAAATGTTGGGAGTAGAGGTTTGCTCAAGCCCCATAAGGAAGGAAATACAATAATTAGTAGATTAATGGTATGTTCACACTACAGGCTGAAGCTTTTAACAACCTAGCTCAGATTCTGGAAGTGATGTAGCTAAGAGAGAGATGCGTGTTGTCAGTTCTCAGTGAAGTAAATTAAAGATAGCTCAGACATTGCTTCACAAGGGGGTTCCCAAATTCGCTTGCTCCTCCACGCTACAAACCTGCATGCAGAGAAGTGTTTCGTTATTTTGGTGGTACTCGCTCAGCATTTTAAGCGACCTATGTGCCATTGGTCATAAAGACATCACAGTCTGAGACCAGCTGCTCCATACTAGCACTGCAAGACTGCAGAACAGATGGATGCTGTGGAAATGGACTGAAATCGTACAATGAAAGAAAGCACACCCTCGCCCACCAGCTTGTGACACTCCCCCCGCAGATTCGATTAAACCCATGCTTGGGACCGCTGAAGAACTTGCAAAACAGATCCCAAAAATCCTCTTCCTGGCAGTATATTTGTCCTGTATTGTCTCCAGTAACGACAATGACATGATGGTCAAAATGAAGGCAGCAGAAGCTAGCACCCTCAAGGCTTTCCCTTCTAACTATAGCTTCTGCCAAGTCAATACATCATTTCCGAGACAGTTCTCATACGCTGAATATTGCTGATTAATCATCTAGCACACAAAGCAAATCTGTTCCCCTCGTAGCAGCATTCAATCCTTCATTCCTAAATCACTTTAAAATTAAAATTAGGAATCTTTTTCTCTTTTGAGCCTTTCCCTTAACATCTGTAAATAGTATGCTGAGGATACAGTGCTGAGTCAGAGGAAGAAAAATCACTTGCTGAGTAACTCACCTCTCTCCTTACTCCAGTGTGAAGTCAAACCTAGCAAGTGATGGGGCCCACAGAAAGGCACCATTTTTCACTGAACGCACCTCACTCCCGGCTTGCTAGCACCCACACTCTGCAGAATACTTCTGGAAGAGGTGACGGTTCTTGGCCAGACAGATACTACCACCTAGTTTCCCCTCCTCCTCTTCCTTTGTCCTCAGATTTATTTGTAGCTTTGACTGTTCGTGACTTAGGACACACTATGCTATTCTTTGCGTCAAATAGCTAGTATGCTGCTGCCACAAGCCATTTAGTATTTTCATACGGAGATTAAGGTTTTTAGAGGACTGGAATTAGAAAAGAGAAAAAATACTGTGAAAATAGCCCTCTGAGTGTTTTTTACTTCCTAATCTGACTCTCTGATCTGTTGCAGGGTGATGACCACGTACTGCACGATCTCTTGGGTCTGGATTGGAGTCGTAGCCAGGCAGCAGCTCCAAATATTACTTGACATTTGCTAAAAATCATACCTGGTCTGGAGCAGCAGAGACAATGTCATTCAGCTTCTCTGAGCTCACAGATGGGCTGAGGGAATGGGTCTGTACCGGGTCCTCAATCACCCACGCTTGCCTAGAGTTGAATGGTGTTTGTACCGTGCGGCTCCAGGAAACGCCAGAGGACAACTTGTGAGCCCACTCTATCCCTTTGCACGGAACTTTTTGCAGGAAGCAGAGCCCAGAAACTGGGCTCTGTGTCTGGTCCTGCTGCCGTTGTTACTAGGACTGTTAAGATACAATAGCTGACGTGAAAGCCTTTCCGAAAAGATCCCTCACCTACCTGCCTCAGCCTGCATACAAACTGAAATCCTACCCAATCTGATGGCAACCTAGAACAGTTTGTATGGTGTATTAAAAGTTAAACATATCCCATGGGTGACAGAGACGTGTGGAGCCAGGCCAGGGGATGCACTATGCTTGATCCCAGCATCTAAGGT
This sequence comes from Pelecanus crispus, assembly GCF_030463565.1. Taxonomy (NCBI): domain Eukaryota; kingdom Metazoa; phylum Chordata; class Aves; order Pelecaniformes; family Pelecanidae; genus Pelecanus; species Pelecanus crispus. The sequence goes on along the minus strand of NC_134660.1, from coordinate 1,074,767 downwards.
CAGAGGTGACATAGGAAACCTGGAGTTTTGCTGCTGGTTTCAGCAAGGATTCGTGAACAAGTCACTGAAGCTGGAAAAAGAATCACCTTCTTATCCAGTGTGTTCTTGGTAGGGTGATGCCAGCCGGTTTTTATATGTGTTGCAAAGAGGGAAACACGCTCAGTTTGAAGTTATAGCCTCAGGTTGAACGCGTAGTTGATACCAATCTAGTACGTGCTAGGAGTAGAAGAGGAGGAACCGGCATTAACTCGCTGTGCTCTGAGAACCACAGTCTGCCCCTTCCGTGACCAAGTAACTCCCCCCGAGGGTAATGGGTAACCCTGAAATACTCCTGCACGCAAAGAACTGCAGTGAAGCTGGCCACAAAGGCGAGGACTCCTGCAGGCAGGCAACGCTCCCCGCATCCGTCCGGGAGCACGATCGCTGTTTTCCCACCGATTCGGTGTCGTCTATCCCCCTCTGCCGGCCACCCGCCCGGCCCCGGGAACCCTCCAGGAGACCTGCGGGAGCCAAACCGGGCCCAGACTGGTGGGAAGAAAGAGGCTGATGGTGGCAACCAACAGGCTGGAAGAAGAAGAAGAAGAAAAAAAAAAGACCAGTTAATACACAATCATATTGCAGGATCAAGGAGAGACTTTTACCAGGGTCCTCACGCAACCGGGGCTTGGATTTGTGATCCAAGAGAACGCCAAACCCGCGTCTTTCAAAGTGAGCTCTGCCCTCGTGCGACTGAGGAGCAGACCCGATAGTTCCGTTTCATAATAGCACGTGCTGTTATCCGTATTTTAATAACAAGATCTTCTACAGGTAGCCACATCTGGCTGGTATCACAGCCATATTTCTGCATGCAGTTATTAAAAGTGGACAGTTTCCTAGAAAGGGCAGAATATTGGAAACTTTGATAACAAACACAAATGTAACTGAACTGCTGTATTTCTACCCTAATACTGCAATAGCTCAATCTCTGTAGTGCTTCTTTATATCATTGTAACTGTATTCATGCCTAGAAACTTCTATTGCTCAAACTTACTGAGTTAGAGCAATCCCATTTCCTAGTACAGGAAAGGATTTAGGAAGCAAAATGTAAAGAAGAAATGTATACTCCTGGATCACCTTATAAGAGTTATGCCTTGCACAATCACAGCACTGCAGCTGATTTATTTACAAAGAAAGAACACAGAGGGAACGTTGCAAGAGAAATGCTTGCAATAGGAAAAAAAGTTACTTCTAGGTAAACTAATATAAAACTGCCTATCACAGCTGACAAAGATAAGTACAGAGGAGATGTAGTATTGTTATAGCACAATGATCTAAGATTACAAGCAAAGTTTGAAAGGAGTGATAACATCTTATTAGACAAATCAGTGTAAAAGCAGGAAAAAAAGCAGGAAAAGCAGGGAAAAGCAGGAAAGCATTGAATCTCAAGACAAAAATTGAAACAAATCCAATGTATGCTGTCAAGCTGGAGTACAAACTCCTGCCTGTGGAGTTTTCTTCCCAATTTTGGTGTCCAGTTCTGTTACTCACCTGGGCTTCTTCACTTGATTTATTCAACAGCAAAAAATAGAGTGCATTGGGGAAACACAAAGAGATGCTTCGAAGTCTTAAGTCAAGCATACGAAGATGTACAAGAAAAGGTAAACACTACCCCCTCTGGGAGTAGCTTAGAAATGTTCTCTCCTTTTTACCTCTTACTACCAGTGTTGTCTTCTCGGGCAGAATTAACTCGGTTCTTGTTAATGGAATAATTTGTCAGATGCATGCATACATTATGCTGTAAATGAATGAACAAGAAGCAGGGTTAGAAAGGTATTAGCCTCCTCCCTTCTTCTCTACATGATCCTGGTCACACTGCCTTAATGTACAAAGCATCTTAATTAAGCACAGAAGATTTAATGGCACTAAATATGATCAGCCCTATACTGATCCCATTACTCTAAAGAACCCAATAAATGAGGCTCAACAGTTTCAATTTCACTTCACTGCAATCTCATCAGCATTCCAATTCCATCACTTCTGAGAAATCAGCAGTTTCAATGGAAGATAACCCTCTTTCTCAGTCAGGCCCCATTCTACAACTACTTATTAGTACAGCTAATTCAGTGTCGGAATGATCCAGAACTGCATACCAGAACCTTTTCCAGCCATCAGTTAAGCCACGACCTCTTTTCATAAAGAAGTAAACCGAAATATCTTAGAATCTAGGACTTTTTCTCCTTCCAAGATTCCTTTTTCTTGTAACTATCTTTTTTTTCACAAGAATGGTTCACAAAAAACGGTACCAGAATAATACAGAAAGTTAATTAGGTATGTATTTATAGAAGTACTAACCGTGCCAAAACTTGTATGCGGCACTGATCTGGATAATATAACAGATGCTGCATCCTACTACAGAATCTGCTCAAATATTTCATGCATAATTTTATTTATGGCACTCAGATACTACAAAGATGAATTACTAGTATTTATGAAGTGCTTAGAGATTCTCAAGAGAAAGATGCTTCGGACAGTCGAACCATTATGATTTCTCTGTATCTCTGGTTGCTATGTATTGAACTGTCATTAACTTCTGCTAATAGGCTTGTTTACTTACCCAGCTATTATGCAAAAGGTCAGCGGATGCTGAAGTAGCAAAATGCGCAAGGCCTTCGTTATAGACATGCAAGGCCCTCATTAAAGACAAATGTCACAGGATGTCACCAGCACATAAATCCTCAGATCAAACTTCAATCTACCAATAATAAAAGGCTGGGAAGGAGAACACGAAGCTGATTTGCTTCTAAACTTGCTTGAAACACATGAATAACACTGGTAACTCATTAACCGCTACAGCAAAGGTGACAAGCCTCGCTGGTGTCCCTGCTGAACTCTTTTCTATGCCAGATATGCTTCTACCGTAGTCTAGCCTGGTGCTGAGCTGGGAAAGATACTGCACGCATCTCTTACTGGGGCGTACGGCCCTAACGCTGACCAAACTAGAGCTTGGGTCTGCACTACAGCAAGTGTTCGCAGGTTCTTTACTTAATTTAAAGCTGTAGCTGGTCTTTGCACAGCTCAGCAAGTGTGTGAAGTTCACTTCAGGCATGAATGCTTGAAGGAACGAAACACTGACAACAGAAAAGGAGCCTGTGGGTCAGTCCACCCTATCTCCTGCTCAAGAGGATCTGATTTCCTGCTTGCTTTTTCTTCAAGCCAGAGGCTCCTTGTGTCCTTCCTTCCATCTCTTATTATTTTTTCCAGAAGTTCATAGACTTTCATTCTTTCCTTGAAACATTCCCTACAAAATAACAATAAGGTCAATGCCAAGTCAAACAAATTTAGCCCATAAAATAAAGTGTGTCCAAAGGTCAACAATAAACCAAAATAAATTAAGATTTTGCTCCTCAAATTATTGGAAGTCCAAATAACTAGAAGCTTACTGAAGTTTTTATACTAGACATCATTAGGGAAATGACTTAAAAGTGTCAATCAAAACCACTTTGGTGAGAGACTTGTTTAGAATAGGGCGATAGGGCTTAACGGGACTTAAGAAAAATGAGTATCTTGTAAGCGCTCATTCACTGATGAGGGATAATGTTTTGCTTGTTCAATTCATCTATCCCAAATGCCCTGAATTCTTGTCAAGGTGATTCTGTCTCAAAATATTAGAAGTCATTTCTGAACAAGAGTTTACAGAATAACATGTAAAGTAGACATTTTTCTTTTGACAGCGATGAATTCTTTTGACAGTGATGAATCTGAAGAAAATGACCAGGGAATGCTATTTATGGCTGACTGACCACAACAAGGCAAGGCTGAACTGGATATTAAAACACCAGCTCAGTGACAAAGCAGCAATCTTGAAGCATGGAATGGAGGGATTACCCTTGAGACCACGTCCTGTCCAGGTTTCACGGCCTTCTCAGGTTTGGTGATGAAGATGCTGCTGCCCTGACAGCCAGAGTCCAGTTTACAGATGGCAGTCTTGTGTTTCCTTCATCTGCTCTCGGGCCACAAATTGTCGTAACTATGAGGAGGGAAACAGAACAGAGGGACACTACAACAGTTAGGAAATAATTGCATTAAAGCTGCTTTCTAATGGAGATTTTCTAGGCCTAGGTTTTCAAACTATTGCAAGAATTTTGCAAATGTGTAACTTTAACTGTAGCAGCAAATAGGATTGTAAGAATATTGCAAGATTAAAGAATCGGGACTACTTTCCTTCAGGCCTCTGCACTTAAAGTTTTAAGTGACAACTACTTATTTTTCCTAATTTCTTTCCCAGCACTAATTTCAAACAGAGAAAACTATTTGCTTTCCTCTAGCCCCAGCATATTAATGTTTGCCTAGTATTCAGGAGAGGCTTCTAATATGCTGGAAGTGAGCCCCTTCTGACATGCAAATACTAGAATTTAAATCTGATAGCCAAAAAATAACTGTGCCAAGAAGAAAGTCAAGCTTGAAGAAGGGCTTACTCTGCAGGAAGACACTGAGAAAGAAGTTGAATTCTTTTGGGAAGAGCTTTACCACCCTGCTCATGTTCCTAGCCAGCAAATACTTCCTACAGATCCCACTTATTCCAGGGAAGTGGCTAATTTTCTGGGGAAAGAAGTCCAGGGGGAAAAAAAAAAGCCATAAACAACTATTTTGATATTCACCTTTCTGATTGCAAAAGAACAATAAAGGGACCGTCACATGCATATAGCCTAACCAACTCACACGCGTAAGCACTTGATTATTTTCCATTTCCATTAACCGATCTGTTGAGACGGTACAATCTGTGCAGCGTGCCACTCACTCCTTGTTCTCGCTTGCTCCCCAAAAGCCATACCCACCAGCAGCTCCATGCACTGCATTGCGGAGCAGAAGCAGTTTCAAGAGAACGAAGATTTGTAATTCCAAACTCTGGACTCAGAGGGAGATGAGAATTGCTGTCCAATTACACCTTGGCAATCAATCAAGGTGGATTGCTTTTGCTCACTGTGGATGTATTATTTACAAACTCTCTCCTTTAGATGATAATCTGGGCAATTAGTCATACACAACTACAAACAAACTGACAATTTCTTACTGTTTCAGAAGCTTCATACTAGCTAGCAATAACTGCTAGAACAAACACTTCCATTGATATTTCTGATGAGTGGTGAAAAAACAAAGATTCCTGAAATACAAGTCTGAATAATGCTTTATTTGGATTGGGAATGGAGCCATTTACAGTGCTGCTTCATGTTCTTCTCGCAAGGCACAAATCCAGAAAATACTGGCAAGAGCTCACAGACATATTAAGTTTTGACTTCTTGCCTAACTTCAGTCATTATGAGAGAAATATGCATTACGATCACAAACTAGTACTTCAGAAAGTTTAGACATTAGGGATAGAACATACTCACAGAGAGCAAGTGTTAGAACAACAGGGGAGGCTGGGGCCAATACAGAAAAACTCTAACGACTGTTAGCACGTCTGCAGTCAACTGCATCAGCGGGGGAATTCCGAGACAGGCTGCCAAGCTTTGTGCGAAACAAGACGCCCAGACACTAAAGCTTTTCATTTCTAACAATTCAAGTGATATGTTAAAATAATGCCGTGACCCCTGTGCAAATGTAAATTCACTAGTCCTTTAGGAACCGACACCACCACAATTATTTTGGCTTCCCCGCCCAGGGGGCGGCCCACGCGCCTTCCCAACGCTCCATCCTCGTCCCAGGAGCAGCCTCCACAACCCCACCGACCCATCTACGGCTACAGCGCAGCTCTCCAGGCACTTCTTGCCAAGGCTTCACCCCCGCGCTCCTCACACAGGACTCGGCATTAATTCAACGCCAGCGGGAGACTCCCCAGGCGGGAACCGACTGCCCGGAGCGCCCTGGCAGAGGCCGCGCCACCCCCACAACCGCCCTCAGCAAGGCCCGGAGGCACGGCTCCGCTTGCAGCGAGGGCAGCTCGCACCCCGCGGCACCGGGGCGCGGCCCCCCGGAGGTACCGGCAGGGCAGGGCCCGGCAGGGCCGGGCCGGGCCGGGCCGAGAGAGCAGCGCAGCCCTCGGCCTCCCGCCCTGGGAGCCGCTGAGGGAAAGCCCCGCGGCGCGGCCCGCCGGCTGAGGGGAACCGACCCCCGCCCCCTCCCGCCTTCTGATTGGGCAAAACAACCAGCGCTCCCCCTTCCGCCCCGCCCCTTTATTAACATATTGCCGCTCCATTGGGCCAAGCGGCCAGAAGGCTCTCTGTTTGGATAAAAACAGCGAGGGGGCGGGGTTGTTGTTACGGCAACGGGAGGACGCGCTGGCGTCAGGCGCGCGCGCATGCGCATGGCAGCGCTGCCGGCCTCCTTTCCCGCCCCCAAACCAACGGCCGCTCGCGGCCCCGCCTCGCCGGGGGAGGCGTGGCTTCATTCGAACGGCCGCAGCCAATCACAGCTGTGAGGGCCGGGGTAATTTGAATATTCAGGCGGGGCGCCGGGGCTGCGCGGGGGGTTCTGGGAGGCGCTGCCTGAGGGGCGGTTTGTGAGCGGGAGGCGGGAGTTGGCTGGCGGGGTTCGTCCCCTCACGGCCGGGCGGGTCCTGTGGTGCGAAGCCGCTCCCCGCCTGAGAGCCCTGCCCCCCTTCACCCCGCAGGCTCCGTGTGGAGGGCTGGCAGCGGGGGCTCTGCCTTTGGGCCGCGGTGGCGTGGGGTTTTGGCTAGCTGAGAGGCGAGGGGGTGTGAGGGCCCAGGCAGCTTCAGGTGACAACATGGCAAAGCCCTTGGCAGCGCCAGATACCGAGCCCTAAGCAGCAATAGGCATACAGGATCTCCCTGTCAAGAGTTTATCTGTGAGGCAACAAAGCTCATCGCGAGGCCCCGCGCAGCTGCTGGCCTGGATGGGGCTTCAGGGCTCGGTTTTAAACAGCCAAAAGTTAAAGATTGGGCTGCACTGGCTCTGTGCTACCCCACCTCTGGGCTGGTGGTAGCGCATAGGTCCTAGAGCAACCTTGTGTTAAATCTTTAAAATGGCCCCAAAATAATGCTAAATAAATAATAACGAATCAAAATTACCAGCTTTGTGACGCTGGAATTAGACTCCGAAGTCTGTTGGTGCTGCTGACACAACGGGCGGCACCATTTACATCCAGAATTTGCAACAGTTGTATGAATTCAGTTCCTGCTGCCATGGAAACAGGCTGAGATGGCTGAAAATGGGGCAGGTTGTTCTAAGCTAATTGTTCGACACACACAAAAAAGCTTGGATTCCCTTTTTTTTTTGTGATACTGATTCCTTTAAACTAACCTGCTCCATTTCCATGGCAGCCAGCAGCAGATTTACTAGAATTAATTTTAAATTTTACAATCCTGATATGTGTCATAAGGTTAAAAGAGTTTTCCAACATTTTCTATAGAATTAAAGATCCAGTGAGCTCCTCAGATTTATCTGAGCAATCTGTAGCATACTCAGTGCGATGCATTCAAGTGATTTATAGGTATATAGAGCTCCTACATTAAAGGAGCGTATTTTTCTCTTCTGCTGCTTGTAAACACAAGGATTGGAGTCTTTACTGGGACTAAAGAAGTTTCCATTCAGGATCCTGCAGTGGTGCAGCTAGTCTATCTTCTGTCTCTCGTTGGGCCACATGTTTTAGGATAAAGTGCAAGAATCGCACGTTTAGGGGTTGCCTTAGGAAAGTTCACTGAGAAGTACGATTTAATATCTCTTTCTCAGTCAACGTCTCTTCCAAAATATCTTAGGATTGTAACTCTGAGTATTCTTACAAGATTCTTCCTTTAAGAGCAGAGGGGCGTGTTAGTAGGCAGCTTGCAAGAGAGTCTGAGTGTCCCCATTTTGCCCGATTTGTTAAAAAACCCACCAGTGTAAAGCAACAATAACATCTCAAGGCGCACTTTCGAGGTATAGTTCTGAAAGGACAGAATACAGGTCATTAAAATTATACTAGCAGAGAAGGAACTTCCTGAAGGTGTAAAAACCACTGAGCCACCTAAAAAAACCCCTAATGTTCTCTGTTTTATATAAGGAAAAGCCCCGCTTCCAAACCTTCCTATGTTTTGGAGCAGCTCTATCCTAACAATAGCCCTCTTTAAGGAGGGATCGTCAAGTCTAATGACTCCATTAAGGCAAGCGTGGGTTCATATATACTGCTACAACCAAGTAATAACTCTTAGGAATTAAAAATCCATATGGCTCTCTCAGCTGTACTACATAACATGTGCAGCAGCTGCTCTGAAAAATATTATAACTTATTAAAAAATGAATTAGCTACACTGTATGGCTTACAAAACTGCAACTTATTATTAAATAGAAACAAATCTAGTGTAAAACACGCTCAGAATCTTCAGGCTGACCATCTTTTTTGTCTTTTTCATTGTCACTATGTGTTTCTGGTTGCATTTAGATGCCGTAATCATGACCAAGGCCCCGCAGGAATAGACATTACAAAAGCGCATGCAATATTCCAGTCTCATCCTGTTACTGGGGAAGGGAAGCAGGCAGGGGACGAGACGTACAGATGTAAGTGCCTCAGGGCTTGAGTTATCAACTCACTCTCGAAGCAGCTGCTCCCACTGGCAAATCTCTTATGGATCAGTAGAGGAGAAGTACAGCCTGATGAACCCCACCAGGTTTTTCCGGCTGGGAAAACCATTGGGAAGGGTTAAAAACTCCCTGGAGTCTGAAGGGCATCAATCCCTTCTGGCAGCCATCCATTTTTTCTCCATCCTGGCTCACTTCTTGTGCTGTTCAGCCTTTCTCAAAATGAATGTTAAATCTGGCGAGGGAAAGGGGGATTATGCCACAAATTTTCTGAGTGACTTTGGCCAAATTCCTTCATGTCTGCATAACTGTTTCCCCGTCTGTAACGTAGGGGTAATATTTAATTACATTATGTGGAGGACAAGTCTCGTAAGGCCTGCTTCTTCAGCGCTTGTCATGTGAGGTTGTAATGCGAAAGGAGCTCTATTTAAAGTAATTAATTTAGGATCTGTGTTGCTGATGGCTTTGCTGTATTTCAGACTCTCAGTGCCAGACTAGTAATTATATGAAGCTGTAAGCCCTGGGCACTCTGAAGCTAGTAGAAGCTTTGTCACCGATGTAATTTTTTATTTATGTTACGTGGTCAGCCAGGGTGCACGCCTACATTTAAGCCTAAACTGCCCTTGCGTACAAATTCTAATGAGCTCTGGCACCTCGGAGGGCAGAGAATCCACACGATCTCTTATATAGGGCCCCCTGCAATCTTGTCTGCTTTGAGTGGGACGGGCACAAGCGCGGCTGTGCCAATCCTAATATATTCCATAATATCGTAATATCCAACGGATATAATATCACATGGCCAAAGGAGAATGGGCGAGTGAGCTCGGGTTCCTTCCTAGAAGGCTTTAGTGTTGTGTACAGCAGGGTGCTGCGATCTGAGCAGGCAGCGGAGCCACAGATATTTGGGGGATGACTAAGTGCAGGCCAAGGGCCATGCTTTGTAGGAACCCAGTTTCTGGCCAAATCCAGCGAACTACAGAAACATTGCTATTTGGATCAGGACGCGGTGTTAGATTTTCCCTGAAGGTAGTTTGGGCTGGCTAGGAAGGTTAAAAGATTCATCTTGAAAAGCAAAGTCCTCTTTGACTAACAGCAAGAGACAGTCTCTGCAGTACCACTGCGCTCGCTCTGCCACTTAAATTGCGATCAACACCTAACAAAACCCTCTACTTGCCGAGATTTACTGCTTCACAGACCAACGGAGCGAAATGTAAACTGCGATACATCCGTCTTTATTCCACAAGCATCCCTGGTTCTGTTATTCCCTTCCCCGGTCCCCCTGGATGAATAGCCCTTTCCCCTCGCCGCGCTGAATAGGCCAGGTGACTGCGAAACCGGCCACCCAGCAGATGCTTCCGCAGTACCAACTGTTCCGAACCCCCCACCCCATCTCCAGGCTTTTTTTTTTTTTTTTTTTTCCCCCCTCCTTCCCCCGTGTCCTACCAATCTAGGCTGCCTGGCACATGCTGCAAGCTGCAGTCCCACCGGAGTGATATTGTGATGGAAATGAGGGAGGGGATGCGGGCAGAACTGCACAGATTTACAGCACTCTAAGGGTTTCCATTAAAATCCTTGACAACTTGTTATTTATGAGTAGACCAACAGCTCTTCTAATATCCAGGGCCTAGACCCCATTCACTTCAATAATGCTGGTTTGGAATAAATGAGCCAGAGGATGGAAACCAGTTCGGTTAGTATAATGGAGGAGGCTAATAGCTGTTTAGAGAAAACAACTGATGTAATTCTGGGACCCAATCCTTTCACCAACAAAACAATGAAGGTTCGATTCTTCTGTGCATTTCACGTAGTGATTTAATTCGGTACAAGGAGGGTGATAAATGGCAGCGTTTGGATTTCGTGCCGTTATATACCCACTGAGCACTCTCTATTTGTACTAGTGCACTAGAGATAAAGGAACTCATTGACTCCTGAGCAAGCAGGACTGGGTCGCTCTGGATCTCCACTGCAGAACAAAGATAAACAACGTGTCCTTACAAAATAATGCAAGCAAAAACCCCCTCTGCGTAAGCGTAATACCTTCATTTTTCAGTCTCGCAGGGCCCTGTGGGCATTTCTTTCCCCAGATTTTTCTGGGCTGCCCCGCCTGAACCAGTGTGGCCGTTCTGTCCAAGTGTCCTTTTAGAACATTTTTTTCCACCATTCCCTTCTCAGCTCTCTTCCCCTTCCCATCATTGATGTGGCAAATACAGAAGTGGCTCCACTTACGAAGTAGGCACAGGACTGATCCCTGAAATAAGGACTTCAATGACCAAAACACTTTAAACCCTGGACGTGCGTTATGCTGCTGTAAAAAATTATTGATCTCTTCTGCCATGTCTTAAAATCAAACTGACAAGTTGATTACCGAGTATAACCACTCAATTGCTGGCTTGTACGCAGCTTTCCTCTTCCTCCTTTGTTCACCTGCATCTTGTCTATTTACATTCCTTTTGTCAGGAATCTTTTAATTTCCTTCCAGCTTCCTCTGCCCTCCACGGGAGCCTCATTAAGGTGAAGGGAGGAGAAGCGGCAGCAGTGCTCCCAGACCGCGTTCTCTTCCGTGGGGTGGAAGGCCGCCAGATGGACCCTGCTCCATGCCTCTGCCTCCCGGACCTCAGCGCGGTGATTTTGGAGCAGACTGGCAACGCTGATGGTCCAAATTGTTCTGCAGGAAGAGGAAAGAAGACATGGACAGATGAAGAGGAACCAGGAGGAGAGCGGGTGGAGGAAAGAGGCCGTTCAAGTGAGGAGGGGGACTGCGGCTGTACAGTCGTGAATCCTTTCTGAAAGAAGCTGAGCCACCGGTCCATTATTTCAGCAGCCTTCCAGATACTTGGACTTTCAGGGATGAAATAGTCTGGGAATCTGGAATCTGTAACTGCCTCCCTTGTGGCCAGTCTCTTTTTTCTGCACCAAAAATTACTTTTCCCAGGCAAAACAATGTTCTTTCCTGCGAAACGAACTGACCTCAGTCGGTATGTGATGCCCTCTGTGACCACAGTTAGCAGCGTGTCTGCAGCGGAGAGATGTTATCATCTGTTTTGTGTTTTACACATACAGAAACGTACCTGTTAATTGGAAAATGATGTGCCATGGACAGGGACAGACATATTCAAAATATACGCTGGGTGAATGGGAGAGAAAGCCCAAGGGGAGAACCAACTTCTTGGAAAAGGAAGGCAAAGAGTCTGACAAAAATGAGGGAGAGCCAGAAGGACCAAGCAGAGGGAGAAGAGCTCTCAGGCTGAGTGGGTTTGCCTGGAGGGAACAGAAAAGGCTGCGCTGCATGGGAGCAGTGATCGCTCGTGGAAAGCAAACCGGGCCAGTTCCTAAGCTGGACCGAACTGATAAGCCCTGTAAAGGTTTAAAAAGATATATATTCAAAGAGATTTGGCCCATAGAGTACGACTTCTTCCTTTTGGATACATTTCTAATGAATGTCCATTCAGATGCTACGTGAGTTCGGCTATAAATTGTGCCAAACCCCTACTGTCCCTTTTGAAAATTTATTCCAAGGCCCTTATCCAATACATATCTATGTAATATTGGATCTCATCCAAAGTATAACTATATCTAATTATCAGCCATTTGAGCTACTTCTGTATTAAACCATAAAATTGAGATAGGATTGAAACCTCTTACGATTCCAAAGGCTAAATGCAGCAGTAACATAAATAATGCTGTAAATTACAAGCAAAATGAAAACTTGGTCAGAAAATATATGATGTAATTTGTGCTTAGGGGTAAATTGGTCCCTGGCTGCCCAGGATAGGGAAGGTATGACCTGCATCGGGCCGAAGCGTATGGCTGGGAGTCTGAATCCGTGTCATTATTACAGGAAAAAAATGGCATACCTTAAAATCCTTCAAAGAGCCAGCATCCTCATGAGATTTATTGCAGTCTGACCCCCTCTGCCGGTCACCCGCTTGCTGCCTGTCCCAGGGCCGGCACCTCAGCACAGGCACCGAGATTTGTAAAATGCTAGGAGCAGGCAAGTGGAAAATGATGGGTACCAGCGTAAGAGGGATGGCGAGGCAATTCGGGGGCACCGACCCCGGCACCGGCAGCTCAAGGACATAGGTAGCAGTGTGACATAACTCTAACCCCGGGTGACCGGGTTTGGGTTTAGGATATGAGCCGCTAAAGCCAGTACTAGCAACAGCGCAGAAAGGAAAGAGGTCTGGTGACTGGCATTTGGGTGAACTACCAGGGTTTTAGTAAAAATTGCTTTTGTGTCTCTCCACATTTGATCCACTTCCGTCAAGGTGCAAAGCAGTAAAAGAAGAAAAATGTAATTTAGAATGGATGTACGGGAAAAGGTTGGGGGAAAAAGCATTTTCTTGAAAAACAATGTTTCCTGAGGAAACAAGTGTTCAGTCAAAAATGAGCCTCATTTTGATGAAATGTTCAATTGTCAAAACTGGGATAAAGCTAAGCCAGGAATGTTGAGATACACCAATCAATAATATCAAAACATGTACAATACCAAGTATTTTTTAAATAATATTTTATCATCCCGAATGAGGTTTTCAGCTTTTTCTCCTAGCCTAGGGAAAAAAGGTGTTGATACGCTGGACGTTCCTACGACACAGAAGAAATCCAGCCAGCTCTAGGCGTTCAGGTCAGCACTGCTTGGAACGGATATGAACAGAGAGATCCCATACAGCTCATTGTACTTTCCTGATTCATTCTTGCTATCCCATACTATCCTTTGGCCTTCACGATATATTCCCATGCTGTGAGGAGCTGCTGAGGATCAACCAGTTAAATATGTGCTTTCTGTTAAACAGTCTCACTACCCGTAGGGATGCCACGTTGCACGCTAAAAGTTATTCAGAGACGTGCTTAAGTACTTCGTTAGACAGAAGCTTCAGCAAGTAATTGAAAGCCCGCAAATAGCTCCCTTAAGACCCCATCAGTTCCTCCCATCTATTTCTTTAAGAATGAATAGATATAGACATCTTTTTCAAAGATTTTCTCCATAGAGCTTTTATTTTTGTTTGCTGTTATTTTCTTTTACAGGTTTTTTAAATAATGCTTACCAGTATAGAACATCTCAAGACAGAAATACTCTATTTAAACCTAGATTGATAAAAAGTTTGTGTAGAATCAAAACAGTAAAACATTTTGAAGTCTTTGTTACTCTAAGTATTCTTAAAATCCTATGTAAACTTCTTAGGATTTTCTATTGCTTTGGATATTCAGCAGGAAACACAGTCTAACACAGCTGGGTAATAAACCTTTACCCATTTGTGTTTGCACGGAAAAAAAGAGGTGTTAATCATAAATTGAAAATCTCGAACTAGAAATAAAAACAGTAACTGGATAATCTGTGCACAAAGCATTGTAATATCCCAAGGCACTTAGTTTTGAATCACAATGTTTTGGTTTGAGAACAGGCTCTTCTTGTTAAATCAAGAAGCTTTAGAAGCATAAAAGAGAAATAACCCAAGTTCTTAATTTCCTTTAAATGAGGATTGAGGATGCCCAGTTTCTGACTGAGAGCCCGTTTATCCTCTGTGCTGCCAAGACAACTCAGCTGCTGCTTTTCTGTGGGCCCCACGCCATACCGACCTTCCCTGTTTCAGAAATTTCAGGTTTGCCTCATCACGAGGTGGATGGAGAAAACAGTGCACGTGCACGTTAAGGTTGATGACGGTGATTCAGTTTCAGGACGGGGATGCCCGACCCGATTTCTGTGCTGGTCATGTGCTGCATGGAACAGACAGCTCAGAGTTACAGCACTAGCGGCACAGTCAGTCTGGTCTGGGTGATCTTCCTAGCATGAATCAGGCCCATACAGTGATTCTCGTCTATTCTATACTGCGGCCTCTGCCACCTATTCTACAGAGCAGATACGAATTCAGAATTATTCCAGGCCATGACAAAAAATATGGTCATCAAACACCTGCTTATTGGAGTTTTCAAAGGTCTTATTGCAGATTGGGCACTCCAGAAGATGGCTCTGCACATGGGCCTCATACTGACTTGTTTCAATACCTTCAGGAAATACATCAGCACACATGGGGCATTTCCTTATAGAAGCCTGAAGCACAAAGCAAATGCAAATAGTCAGTTTAAAAATTATATTCAAAGAGAAGAAACAGAAAAGTTTAGGAGTCAGATATTATCACTTTTGGACAAGTCTGTCTGACTTCTAATACTCTCAAGCTTTCAAATATCTCTGGGCTTCTCTAAATAGCGCTTAAAAGTCAAGAGCTTCTGCGAGGTACTCTAACTTTCCATCCTACGTAGCACATGCCCATGTCTCCAATACGAAATGAGGTACTCAGCAGCTGCATGCTGCTCATTCTGACATTAGATGCTGCCAAGAGCTGGTCCTTAAAGATTAAGGTCAACAGAGTTTCTTTCTCTTCCTTAACACCAACAACTGTTATTAATTCTACACATTAAGCGTATGTGGCTCCATTTTGTTGTCCGCTATCTTACCAAGTCTAAACCAGTATGTAGACAATTGGCTACAGAGCTGAACTTGGAGTTTTGTATTTCAAATCACTAATTTGTGTGCAGTCCCGTCCACTTTACTTACTACGTCTGCAGCTCCTGCCCCCAGGTTTGCTCCTGAAAGTAGAAAAAGAAGCCATTTTAGCCACAACAAAATCATTAACAATGTAATGTGCTGATAACTAGTAATTCTTGAAACATGAGGATGTGGCTCTGGATCTAAACCTCTGTATTTAGGACTACGGAAACTGGACGTAAGCCACAGAATGAGCTGTCTCACAGCTGAGTAAACTAGCTAATAGTTGTCTCTCTTGGCAGAAAATGAACAGACAGCTGATCACTTAAGTCAACTCTTAACACCTGGCAGCATTTTGCAGCTGCCAACTCATCTGCACACATGCAAAGCTGCACAGAGGTGCTGCTAATAATGTCTTTTGTACAGCATTCAATTCGAGAGGGAGAATAATTTGCTGAGACTCTACCTGCCACGTATTTGTGGTTTCAGACTGTCCTGGTTTTGGCTGGGATAGAGTTAATTTTCTTCCTAGTAGCTGGCATAGTGCCGTGTTTGGGTTTAGTATGAGAATAATGCTGATAACACACTGATGTTGTAGTTGTTGCTAAGTAGTGCTGACACCAGTCAAGGACTTTTCAGCTCCCCATGCTCTGCCAGGTGCACAAGAAGCTGGGAGGAGGCACAGCCAGGAGAGCTGGCCCAAACTGGCCAGAGGGACATTCCATACCATACAGCGTCATGCTCAGTATCGAAACTGGGGGGAGCTGGCCGGGGGGCAGCGATCGCTGCTCGGGGACGGGCTGGGTGGCAGTCGGCGGGCAGTGAGCGGTTGCATTGCTTGATTTCTTTTTTTCCCCTGGGTTTTGCTTCTCTCTCCTGTTGTTCTCCTTTTCATTACAATTTTTATTACTATTATTATTATTTTATTTCAATTATTAAACTGTTCTTATCTCAACCCACGAGTTTTCTTACTTTTGCCCTTCCGATTCTCTCCCCCATCCCACCGTGGAGGGGAGGGTGAGCAAGCGGCTGCGTGGGGCTTGGTTGCTGATGGGGGCTAAACCACGGCGCAGGCAGAATGCCAAGCAATCTCACCACAATATGGATTTCCAAACAGAAGGCCTCCTACTTGAGGAGCTGGACTTGGAGCTTGAGCTTGTGAAACAGCAGAGAAGGAAGAAACCTTTTTAGTCTGTGAGAGACGCCTCAGGAGTCTGTCATTCTCTTCCCGTAGTTTCTGCCAAGGTACAGAAGGACAGAATGAATTTCCAGAAGCTCAGGAGACCGTTTCAGAGAAAAGTCATGCTTTGCACTAACATAGATCCTCTTAGAATCAAAATTGGTCTGAACTTCTTTTAGGTAGCTCAGTGTTAGTCCTGCTTGACTGAATGGGAAAGTGAGGTAAGGAAGGGCAGGGATCTATTCTGTGGCCTGCTCAGAAAGGCAGACGAGATGATGACAATAGAGTAATGCACTTTAAAAGACAGAAGGCTATCCTGAAGCCATGCAAAGTGAGGAACAAAACTGAGCAGTCATTGCTTAGACGGGACAAAAAGGCTATGTGCATTTAAACAAGTAACTCCATTCATTTCAGTGGTGTCAGAATTAAGCTAACATTACCATTTTTTTAAAATCCCTGTGCTATTATGGGTAAACCTGTGGTTCTGTGGTGGGGGAAAAAGGTGCAAGTTTTTGGACCCTTCCTCTTAGGCTGTTCCGTTGTGGCAGCAACAACATACTATGAGCGCACA
This sequence comes from Pelecanus crispus, assembly GCF_030463565.1. Lineage (NCBI taxonomy): Eukaryota > Metazoa > Chordata > Aves > Pelecaniformes > Pelecanidae > Pelecanus > Pelecanus crispus. Next base: position 1,058,042 of record NC_134660.1, on the reverse strand, counting down.
CATGCGGTCATTTGTACGTGCCCGCAGACAGCCTGGCAGCCTGGCTTTAGGTGATGGTCCACAGGCAGGCACAATTAGCGATCCGTTTGTAGAAGGGTTAATGGAACTGAACACTAGACCGAGAGATTAGTGTCATATTCAATACGGGAGAAAGGCCAGGGAGCTGTGCCAAGTTCTCACCTGATTTTCCTCATCAGCTTCATCCTTTTTTGCCTGCAGAATCTGAAACAAATGCTTCTGTTCCTCAAGTTCTCTCATTAAGTCATGGTTTTGTTGCTGTGAAGGAAGAGGTTTACTTGTTAATCGTGGAAAACTGGCAAACAAAATGATGATAGCTCCAAGCACTGCAGCTGTCATACACTACCTGCCTCCTGCTGCATTTATTACCAACAAACCAACCTTTGCTTTCAATGGGAGTCTTACCATCTCATAGTTTGTCACCTAGGATATCTCCATGTCACCACTCATGCTCTGTATTTTCATTACAAGATGCGAGATGACACATGACCTCCGAAGGGGACACATGACAGGTCAAACAAAGAGGGAGGCTGAAGAAAAGGAACTCATACAGCTGAAAAATCCACCCTGGCAGGTGAGAGCTATCCAAGTCTGCCAGGTTTCCTGATGCTGTGAGACTTGCATTGATGGTGGATAGCCAGCACATCCTTAGGAATTAATCTTGTAGCTGACTCTTGAATTAAATCAGTAAATTGGATAAGCTAGAGTACTTAGGGATTCTGCAGTTATTCTCAAAGTATCGCTCTAAGAATCCCGAACATTTGGCATCACAGCAGAGGTAATCACATCATCTATTTTAGGCATCTAATTTTCAATGCCAAAGTCAGAGTAGAGCCTCCAAAAGCTTCCTGAGTAGCTCATACAGAGAGAGAAGCACCTTTAGAAGGTCACTCAGGGCAACAGGCTAAAGATGATGTGGCAGCCTCAGTCATTGCCAATGACGGTTTCCTCAGTAGGGAGAAATGCTGCAGTGTGCTGCCCCTTTCCTTTATATCCTTCATATTCCTTCAAGGAGTGATTTCCAGTGCTGAGGTTTGTGGATTACTTCTAAAAGGTGCAGAAGTTACTGGAGAAGAGCAAGCCTTTTGTCCGTAAACTTAAATTTGTTATACATATACATCTGCAACATCACAGGGGAACTGTGATGGTTCTGCAAATTGAAAGAAAGTGGAAAACAGTGCTGTCAGTGGCCCTCAGCTCCCCTGCACAGGTACAGCAGAGCGCTGTGCTCAGCCCTTCGGGGACCATCTCCCCAGCTGCACCCCCAGAAACGCTGGGCACCTGCCCGTTCTGCAGACAGTGGGACAGACAAAGTGAGGGTTTGGCCTCTGCCCCCTTCAAGTATTCCATGACTGCATGTTCAAGCTCCTTATTTTGCTCCTTCTGCACAGAAATCCCAGATTTTCACGAGCGGAGTTGCAAAGGGGTGTCAAGAGAAGGATGAGGAGCAGAGCACCAAACTACAGAACAGAAACTTTGTATTGTTTACAGCTTATTTTGGTGCATTCGGAGCATATTGCATCTATTTTATTGATTATTAAACGCTAAATTTTAGATACTAAAGATGAGAAAGAGACAGAGAGAAGACCAGCAAGGTTGCCTCCCCACACCAAGTACTAGTCAGCTTCCTGTTGGAGGCAAAATTAACAGCATGTAGTCTGGGCAGATTTTGGGTAACTGGTTTTATTTACCCGTAAGTCCCAGTCCTGAAACAATTTCGCTTAGATGCAACGATTTGCAGTCAGCCAAATATCAATCCTGAATTCCCACTGATTTACTTCATCCCTTGAGATGACTCAAAAGAGATTGAGACTGAATTTTCCTGCTACAGAGAATCAGAATGACAATGTCTAGTTATACAGGCATTTCTTCCAAAACTAAAACATATGTGTATAAGAATATATGTATACTCTAGGAATCTGTCAGATGGTGCGTTCACAGAACCACCTATGTGGACAGCCACACCACCATGGACATTTTTCGTCATGGAATCCCCTAGAGTCTTGTAGGATTGAGCAATATTTGTACCTGCTCACTGCCAAGGATGCCTCAGCCTCTCCGCCCTGGCTCCCCCAAGCACCGTGATACTCAGGGAAGGCTTTACCTGTTGAGTTCTAGCCATGCGTAACTGGCGATTCTCTTCCTTTAAACTTTCAAGCTGCTGTGTCTTGTCATGCTCCATATGAGACAGGTTTTCCACTTCTTTCTCATAACTCAGCACTTGAGACTAGGAAAAAAAGAAGGGTGTGCAGAAAGTGAAAATCAAACAGCTCTGAGTGAGGAGCACAGGCACCTTCTGCTGCAGAAGGCAAAGCTCCAGAACCCACGGCTGCTTAAATTTCTTTTCTGCCAACATTTTTCCATTAAATCCTTTGCAGAAGCTGAGAATAGTTACATGGGGATATACTGGAGCTGATGTATTCATCAGAACACAGTATTCATTCGTACGTTCTCTGAGGAGCTTTCTAAGTTTCAACATGACACTTCCAGTCTGGGAAGTCAGAGAACAAAGAGAAAAACAGAGTCTCTATAGCAGATGGTTAACCCATCGTTCTGGGTCTCCTGTCTCCCAGACCTAACAACCAAGCTATTTTCAGCCTACCTTCTCCCTTCACATACCTCCCAGCTAGAAGTCTTGTTTTCACCCAAGTATTGAACATAATTTTAGAATGGTTTGCAAAACAGAACTGTTTTCTGCCTGGATCCTTAGCTAGCAGGAGGGGATTTTGGTCTGATTTTGGTCAACTTAATGAACATGCAAAGGGGATGTTTTTAGGGAATAAAATCCTTAGTTTTATTCCCTTCTACCCTTCCTTCCAGAACACAGATTTCTTGAGCTTTCCTGGAGGTCAAATCATAGCAAAGGTTGACACTCCTAAAGAACCCAGGCAATCAAAAAAGAAAGTCATGCAGCACATATTTGCTCAAGATTGCTCAGCTCTCTGTCAGTGGCAAAGCAAAGCAAGAGAGAGCAGCTACACATTTGCTACCTGCAGCTGGTCCATGTGATCCAGGGCTGTTTTCAGTCTGGTTTCCAGGAGTTCCTTGTCAGAGGTCACGGTCTGAATTTGTTCTTTGAGTCTACTCAGAACAAATCAAAACACATCATACTTTCATGGAGGGAAATTTAATCCATAAAGGCAAGGTGCTTACATGAAATCCTGTTCTGAGATACACTGTAAATACACTTACTGGTGCAGTTCTGCCTCTCTGCAGTCATCCAGCTCCTTTAGACGTTTATTTTCCTTTTTCAAGGAATCCAGCTCCAGTTTCTCTGTGTTGCTCCTTAGAGACTCTAAATTATTCTGTAGCTTCTGAAAATCAGAGTGAGGTTGATAAGAGGTAAATGGGACCCAAACAATAGTCCTGCTCTGCACTGGAACTGCAAAATCCCTTCCATCTGAAGGAGGGAAATCTCCCCTTTGCATCCTGACTACTCTTTCAGACCCCATTTAATTTATATTAAGCCCTGAGCAAAACTGAAGGAGGAAAAGATAATGATAATGCCATTTTGGGACAGCCTACAGAACATTTTTGAACACTCCCCTCCCATACGTTCCTGACTTCTGTGTCTGCTCATGCCTCTTGTTCATCATTATTGTTCTTATCACAGTAGAGGTGTTCTAGGATTTGGTAAAGGATTAAAAAGATAATATGGGGAGAAACCTCTTTAATTTTCTCCTGGAAGCATACAGTGGAACAAGACCTGACTCAGTCCCTCTTCATCTTTCAGACTTAAGGCTCCCGACTTCTTATATTAACTTTTTTGCTTACCTGTATCTTGTTGAGCTCTTCCTGCAGATCGGTGTTTTGTTTCTGGAGGCTTGCACAGTGTGCTTTCAGCTCCTCATTTTCTGTACGCAAATTTTTGTTTTGTAGTTCAACCTCTTCCACTTCTCCCTAGCAAGCAACAAAGTTGGTCGGTCATAACAGAAGCACTGAAAAGCTACATTCCAAAAAGCACAGCGCGAAGAGCAAGGAAAGGTGAGCTCTGCAAAAGGGAACAGCATGTACCGCCCCGTGCCTTCACTGCTAGCGCAGACCAGACTGCTACTGCACTCTCCCAGTCTGTCCAAAGCTGACCATCAACCCAGTTCTTGGATACTGAGCACACACTACCCCTGATCTTTGGAGATGCTCATTGCCTTCTGTGTCCACAGAAGTCAGCAGAGGCCGAGATTTGGGGCTTTTTGCAGTTTGCTGGATTAGGACCATGTGTGCAGTGTAGTCATTAACAAAAGGGCTGCACACAAGACACTGCAAAATATGAGTGCTTGGCTTCACAGCACCTCGCTTATTGTCCACGCACATGCTCCTACTCTCTAATGGGAGACTGCTTCCACGAAAATGGCATTTTCATTTAAAAATATTCAAAAGGCCCTGAAAGACTATGTATTAAGTCGCCCCCCATTACAAAGAGCTCACAATCTAAGTAAACTGGTCTGATAAATGGTGGGTAGAGAAACAAAGGCTGCCCAAATTTTGTGTGACAGATCAGTAGCAAAGCCAAGAATAGAATCCAAGGATAGAATCCAAGTTCTAGCTTGGCATCCAATTCACCGGATCACTCCGTGTCAGCAATGAGCATATGCCAATAAAAGCAGAGGCAGGAAAAAGCAGGGGAAGAGAGGACACCTACCTGCGTGGTCACCACCAGGATATCGTCCTCAGTCTCTGCTCGGAACTGGAAAGGCACACTGGCTCCCCGGACCATGCCGTCCTGGTCGATGTAGCAGAACTGGTAGTATTCGTCATCTTTCGGTAGGTAGTAAGCTTCAGACAAACACAACCACCCCATCAGTTTCTAATTATTCAAGTCTCTTAACTATATAGGAGGTAAATGGGACCCAAACAATAGTCAGAAAGTGAAAACCTCAGAAAACTGAGACATCCTAGTTCAATATTGTTCCTGCACCATTAGTCATTCTTTGTGCCAGTGATAAGAACACAAACAATATCACTCAGTCAGGATGGCAGAATTTAGCAGATTTGAAATTTTGTGATTTATTATGGGATTTGAAATAAGTCTCCCAAAGCACGGTCCTACAGATATTCTGCAATTGCGAATGTAATGCTTATTGGTGGCAGCAAAGTGGGAGTCCGCGTGTGCGTGCCTGTGTGTGCACATGCACGTGCATTCCCTGAGTGACCCGAGCTCCCGACTCACCTTTGAACTGGATCTGCTGCTGCACAGCGGTATCGCTGTGCACGCTGCTGGGCAGAGGAGCCCACATGAACGTGTAATATTCCCGGACTGTTTTCCATCCCACCTGCAACAGCAAAATTGTTATATGGCACCACACAGTTCATGTTTATCCTATGGTAATGGGACTGTATTTCCACATAGATCAGTTACTGGGAGGACTTTTGCATTGATATCCTGACTTCTAAGAGTTGTGGTCTATCCAGGAAAGGATAATCAGAGTGTTCGATTAGCCTCGAAGCTGTTCAGGTCACAGCAGGTCTGGCACTTTGTCCCTAGGCACAATAAAGATGTTCCATCACACGAGGTTATTACTGAAAAAAATTCCCCAGCCCTGTTCTATCAAAGCCCAAGCTATTTGTTTCTGCCTGCTGCTGCCTCCTCATCCTTGGCACATCTGGTTTCACAGCATGCACTTACCCGGAAGATGCCCACCCAGTCCTTCCTGCGAGGAACGATGTTCTGTGTGAGGGTGTAATGACAGGTTATGTCTCCTCCGGGAACATAAAACTTCTCCACATCGTTAAAGACGACCTGGGAGAAGTGGCAGTTGTCTAAGAGGACAGCGGAAGTGGGAGGCTCGTCTGAGGTCTCATCCATCGTGGAAGTCTACGAGAGGAAAGAATAAGGGGATTATCTCATCTTCAGATGCTGCCAACATAGTTGTGTCCATGAAGGGTATGAAGAGGTACGGCTTGGGAATGACATAGCTGTGAGGTCCAAAAGCTCCTACACACACACCAAGGTCTCTCAGCAAGGCACACGAGCTCAGTGAAGTCCCTGCCGCCGTGGCCAGGCTGCTCCTGACATCCACGGCAGCTTGCAGATCCTCTTTAGTAGACGCGTACGACTCTCTCATCTGACCGCTGCTTCCCAGCCACGGTGCCTGGAGCTCTGAGGCTGCCAGCGTGGCCCAGCAGCCTCTCCCCTGCACGGGATTCCATGAACCAGCCCCACTGACTGTCCTACAGATCTGCTACACGGGAGAGGCAGCGGTGCCTTGCAGCAGCAGAGGCATGCGTGCCTGCTGGTGGGATCCCACGCTTGAAGACCCTGCCGGAACACCGGCTGTCCCCACACGCAGCCTCACATCATGTTTTTCACGTGATTTGACACTCCAGGCACATCCCCACCATATGTATTTAATGTGGGGGTGCATCAGCTCTTCTGAAATCTGGAGACTAGCACATTGCTTGAGGAGAACAGAGGTTTCCCTGCATCAGTGAAACGCTCCGACAGGAGTACAAGACAAAACCAGCAGCTTACAATCTATCATGCTAGGAGCTCCAAGACTTGTGCAGCCCCAGCCCTAACACACTCCACCTTCACTGGCCGACCGTGGCGAGACACACTCATGCTGGTGATAAGCAAACTCAGCAGCTTCCCCATCTTCTGCACTCAAATCCAACACACTGACTCGACCTCCAAATACAGTATCTTTCATCTTCAGCCTCCTGGCTCTGAGGGAAGAGAGGTACCTTGCTAAGCTCAGCTCCCATGGAAGAGCACGAACGGAGGAGATCCTGGTTAGGCAGGTCACAGTAGTTCCGTCTCACAAGCCTGTGTCAAGAGGCTATTATACCCTTGCTACTCATGACTCTTACGCTGAAACCGCAAGATGATTCTTGGTATCGAAATGAGTATGTTGCATGACAGGAGGGTCAATAAATAGCACTAGAGCTTTTGCATGAGTTATCTATACCGAAAACTTTGCAGCGCGTTGTGACACTACAAATCACACCACATAAACCTGTAGCGGGTGCACCGATCAGAACCGTATCCGACTGCCAGGAGCCTAGGCAGGGCTGGAAACAGAACACTAAATCACCCTCTTGTCACTACGTCTTGCAGGCAGCCAGGCTTCACCCCTGGCAATCTGTCAAGGGGCTGGCAAAACCCTGCCGCCAATCCCAGACAATTCAATTCCAAGAATCCAAAGCAGAACCTTCTCAGCTGATCTTAGTGACAGCAGCAGCGAGCAAGGATTGACCTTAGAATGGAGGGAAAGTTCATCATGAGCACCCATCCCACTGGAGCATTTCAGGTCAACTCCAATCCAGAAGTTTCACATGGAAATGAACTCCCTGGAACCCCGCTTTTTTTTTTTTTTTTTTTGGCATCACCCAGGAGATTGTCTGTAATCTGTGCCAAAGAACAGTCTGAAAATCAGGCAGAAGTTTAGATGGGGATTGTGGGGCTGTGCTCGGAAAGGAAAAGGTATCCATGGCTGGAAAGAGCAGTGATAGCTGCACTGACACAGGCTGCCTTGGGAGGATGGAGAATTCCTGCTGCTGGGAGCGGGAGGCAGGGCAGACCCTGGGTGCGGATGAGGTGCAACGTAGGATGACCAGGGCTGTGGGTTCGGTTTCTCAGTGAAGCGTAGGAAATGGTGTACAGCTCACCCAAGCCTCAGCCTTTATCTGGCTGATGTCGATCTTTCCTACCCTGACGTGCCTTACGGTTTGCAGTTCCTGAACACCAGGGACCTCCTGACAGCCACCAGACAGAAAAAAAAAAAAAAAAAAGAATATAAATCTAAGGACAGCGCCTTAATCATGTCACTGCATCATTTCAGGACAGGACACGAGCCCTTACTGCCACAAGGGTTAAAAGTAACTTGCACAGTCGGTGCCTGGATGCGGCAAAACAATGCATTCTGCTGCGAAAAAAAATGGTTTTGGTGAAAATAATTGTCATCTTGAAGGAAAACAAACCCAGAGGTTGTGCAGAGCCTGCCGATGGCAGAGTCTGCAGTTCATTTCCAGGAAAAGATGGCAGGAAGTAGAAGGTGGGGGAGGACATTTTATTAACGTTCACTTTTTTGTTACGCCAGCGAGGCCGAGGGGACTCGGGGTGCCAGCACCCCGGCTGCAGCCCGGGGCCGGGGCGAAGAGCTCGGGAATACCTAACGCTGCTCCGGTGTCCACGGCCCGGCCCCTCTCCGGGGACCTTCTGGGGTTTTTTTTTTCCCTTTTCTTTTGCTGCTGCTCTTTGCTTCTTCCATTGCCCTGCAGCGCTGCGAAGATGTACAACAGCACGGATTGCCCCTTCTCACGTGAAAACGACTGCCAGCCGCGGTGGGACAGCGGGACAGACAGCGGGACAGACAGTGGGACAGACAGCGGGACAGACAGCGGGACAGCGCGGCCCACCTGCACCGGGCACCCCGCCGCCGCCGGCAGCGCGTGCCGCGGGGGGCCCTCTCGGCGTCCCCGGGCGTGGACCGGACCGGGCTGCTCACACCGCCCCCGCCCCCCCCCCCGCCCCGGGCCGGACCCCCCCCGGCTCCGCCGCCGCCAAACGAAAGCGAAAGTGTCGCCGCCGCTTGGCCGCGGGGCAGCCCCGCTCCCCCGCGTCCCCCCCGGGGAGGGGGGGGATCCGGGTCCCCGTCACCGCCGCCCCCCGCCCCACTCACCGAGAAGCACGGCCGGGAAGCTGCGCGGCTGCGGTGGAGAACGAGAAGGCGGAGCCCGGCCGGGATACCTCCCCCTGGGCGGCCCCGGCCGCGCTGCTGGCACTTGTAGTTCGGGGCGGGAGTGCCCCCCGCCCCGGTACCGGTTGCGGGGTGGGGAGAGGCCGGGGACGCCGGTGCCGGCCCCGGTGGGGAGGTGGGTAAGGGCTCAGGGAGGCTGGCAAAGCGGGAACTTGAAGCGCCGGTAACGAGCTACGGCCCGGGGGAGGCCGCTCCGGCCGCTCTCCGCCTCCGGGGCGCCCCGGTGAGCCGGACACCGGCGGCCTCGGGCGGGCCCGCCGCCCCCCGGCGCACCCCAACGGCGGTGCCCAGCGGCTGAGGGTGCTGGTAGCGGGGCACGGAGCCGGGCCCCTCCCCGGGGCGGCGGTGCTGAACCTCGGCCCCGGGGCTGAACCGGACACTTTAATAAACAGCGGGAAAACGTTTAAATATTCAAAATTATCTTTGAGGAAAGACTCGGAAGGGCGGGGCGGGCTCACGGGCCAGAGCGGCCGGGCCGGGCCGGCCGCCATCACCGCCCCGCCTCTGTGGTAACCTGCATGGTGCCGGGAGCGGCCCCGCCAGCCCCATGGTCCTCTGGAAGACCTCCAGGCCGCCAGCCAATCAGCAAGCACGCAGGGGAAATAACCAACCAATGACGACCCGCGTGGCGACACCGCCCTCCCGCCCCCTTGCGCTATCCCGGATGCTGGTGGGAGGAGCTCGCTCGGCCGCAGCCAATGGGGAGCGCGGATGTTGTCCCAGGATGCCGCGCGGCCTGCACGGCGGCAGCCAATGAGCGCGGAGGACGTGGGGGGGACACGGCAAGGTGAGCGGGGCGGGGGCGCTAGGCTCCCCTCACAGCCGCCGCCGCCGCTGCCGCCACCACCCCGGGTGGACCCTGCGCAGGTGGGCCCTGCCCTGGCCCTGCCGGCCCGGGCGCCGTGGCCCCTGTCGGCAGCGGGGAGGGACTGCGCCGGCCGCGGGGCAGCGCTGGGCCCGGGCAGCCGGTGGGGACGGCGCCCGGCCGTGCCGTGCCCTTCGCTGGGAGGCGGCAGCCGCGGAGGGCGCGGGAAGCGTCGGTCCCTCCGCCGTCTCCCCGCGTCCGCCGGGGCTCGACTGGGCTTGGTTGGCCCTTGGCGGGGGCTTCGGCAGCTCTGAGTCTGCCCTGGGAAGCGCCCAAACGGGGATTAACGGAGGGCGGGCGGCGGCGGCGGCGGCGGCACCCGGCGTCGTGCGTGGGGCCGGTGGGGAAAAGCCTCGGGCCCAGCTCGGGGGTGCGGCTGAGGAGAGACGCGTGTCAGTCCCGAGAGGGAGGCGGTGGCTGGTGGCAGTAGCGTTGGGTTGCCCATTTCCTTTTCCTTTTTTTCCACCCCCCTCCTTTATTTGCATTAGGTCAAGCAAAATGCAGGCTCCTCTGGCTCTCGTCAGCTCTCCAGCTCTGGTAAGTCACCTTTTTTTCCCAGAGGAGCACAATAATAGTGGGGATATGTGATTGTGAAGCCTTTCTCTGTGGTGCTTGGTTCAAAATGCTGTCCTGCATGCCCTTGGCTGAGATGGGATTGTGGGGGTTTGTTTTACCCTGCATTTAACAAGGAAGGGAAACAAGGTGACCTCTGGTGACTACCGTCTTGGTAGATGGGCATTGAACTGCAGGCCCAAGGGCTTCTCTTGAGATAAGCTAACATTGTCACAGAGGTACTCAATCACCCCTTTCATTCGAGGTTTGAATCAGGAAGGAAACGTATGGAACTGCAGTAATGGCCAAGCTGCTGTAGCACATACTGCACCTTCCGTGCTGCAGTGTGTGGCCTGTGGTAGTTTACTCATGGACTTAATCCAACTGGCTAAAGTAGAAGTATCCTATGTTTGCATATGCCTTTGCTTTTTAGTCTTGTTTCATTCGTGAGATGTTTTAAAAAATTCTGAGACTGTTCCTCATAAAATAACTGCTCTTTTCTGAGGGTTAGTGTGGACGCATCTAGCTACAGCAGTTAATTGTTAATTGATTTTGCTTCAGTTCCGGTGCTGCTCCAGGGCTCTGGCCAGACCAGCTTCAGTGTCTGTTTTCAGCAGGCCTGCGGTTCAGACTGTACAGGTGAGGCTCTTGCATGGTAAACTGGCTCCTGTATTTCTGTGCTTGCTGCCTGTGATACATGATGGTTCCTCCCGAGATGGAGGAGTAAGTTTATTTACCAAGAGGATGGCTAGTACGGAGACATCGCTTCTAGCCCAGATCGGTGATGGCTTAGCAAGGTTGGCTAATCTTGCTCTGCCTTGAGTAGAGGATAAATGGTGATCATGTTTTATTCAACTTTTGTATTTATGATTAAAAGTGTTGTTAGCATGTTTATTCTCTTGTATCCCACAGCCAGCCGGTGTCTCCCACCCACAGCTGACCCACCGCGAGTTCCAAACCAGCGCTGTTTCCAGGGATATCGACACTGCTGCTAAGTTCATTGGTGCCGGTGCTGCCACGGTCGGGGTGGCTGGTTCAGGAGCGGGTATCGGGACGGTGTTTGGCAGCTTGATCATTGGCTATGCCAGGTGAGTAAGGTGCCAGGCTGGCTTAAATTTATTCCCATCTCCCAGCACTAAATTTAACAGATTAGTAGAGCTTTCTTGGGGATGTATATCCAGCTCTACACGTGTAGTGTCTATAAGCAGATACTGCGTTTAACTGAAGCAGTCCTCCTTGCAATAGAAAGTGGTTGTTATAATCCGTTATTCAATGAAAATAAGTTAGAAAGCACCTGGATTGTTTGAGTCCACCCTGTACTTACTTCTGAACGATGCAGCCGCTCTGTGGAGCTCTGCCCGCCTCCAGAAGTGAAGCCCTAGTTGTTAGCAGGAACTGTTGCTTGGTGCTGCCCAGGCAGGTGACACTAGCCTTCAGGGTTCAACGTGTCTGCATCCCTGAAACCAGGGAAGAATCATGGTTTGCTTATTCCAGCCTGTGGCTGCCTGCTATAAAACCAGTTTGTGCTCCTGAATCCGTTGCCTGTGTGATGTCATCCTGGTTTTCTGTGACATGGGCTCTGGTTTGGGTGTTTTTTCTCACTGTGGATCCTTTTTTTTTTTTTTTTTTTCCTCCTCCTCCCTCCCCTCTCTGGTCTGTTGTTTCCCCCTCCCTGTACAACACACAGGAATCCATCTCTCAAGCAGCAGCTTTTCTCCTATGCCATCCTGGGCTTTGCCCTGTCTGAGGCCATGGGTCTCTTCTGTTTGATGGTGGCATTCCTTATCCTCTTTGCTATGTGACAACTTCTGCTCCTGGCTGCGGCTTCCATCACTCTGTCCTCTGCGGTTTGAGTCTACTTCCATCGGAGCGTTCCAGACTGACAATTAAAGAAAAGATTTCTCTAAATAAACTGGTGGCTTTATTTTTTGTTTTTCTTATGTTCTGGTCCAGTGCTGGGGAGATCCTTGGGTGAGCTGAGGTATTGGTTGAAGAGGGTGATATCCCAGGTATGGGGGCACCCACCAATAAAGGAGAAATGGAATATGAAATGGTGGTGGGAGAGGAGGAAAACTAATGTGAAGTCAGCAAGATAAGAGAGGTTGTCCTTGAACAGCTCAAATCTATGCAAAAATCCCAACAAGCATTGCCCTAGGAAAGCAAATACTTCTAGATGAGCTGACAAAGCATTTTTTTCCTCATACTGTTGTTGCCAGTGCTGCACATCTGCCTTTTGCAGCTGAAAGAGGGTGTGTAGAAAGGTGATGGGTGCAGGTGAGTGTGCTTGGAGGTGTATTAATGGTGTCTGCATAACTGAATTGCCAGTGAGTGCACGAGGGTACGCGCTGCCCTGTAATCTGGAGTTTCTTTTGCAAAGAAGAGCTGGTTTCAAGGTCACGCTGTTCATGTGCCTCCTCAAAGCATCAGTTCACACACAGGACCACAGCTGAGCTCTATTTCTTCCCCTCCCCCCCCCCGCAACAGTTAGGTGCTTCAGCTATTTTAGCGATTGGCGTATGCTAGGCAGGAGCAACTCTAAAATACAGCCTGGACCTTGGAGTTTGTGGTAAGAGCTGTGCCTTTAAGCAAGGCGAGCACCGGGGGAGCTTGTCTGGTTATCTGCTTTTGGTGATGGAATTAATGCGGAATTGAATTACTGCAGCTGCTCTGCGTGCTGAAAGCCTCTGAAGCGTGGCTGTGGCCTCGCCGGGGCTGCGGGCGCGGTACGGAACTGCTCTGTTCCTTCATTTTGCAATCGCTGCTTGCGCCCTGTGAGGGGAAAGCGGGGGCTGGGAAGGATTTGACTCTTAAAACAACTCTGCTGGAGGCTTCCTGGAGAAACGTGGCTCCGAAACCAACAGCAACTCGAGGGAGCCGCGCTGGCTGAAGCAGAGAGGAGAAATCCCCGCGCCTGCAGCCAGGCTGCTCCTGGGAACGCCGGCGGGACCCGGCACGGGGGGTCCGGGGACCCGGCACGGGGGATCCTGCGCCCCGGGGCCGCCCCGGGCTCTCGGCAGCGGGGTGCGGCTGCGGGCGCGCTGGCTCGGGGAAACGACCCCGTCCGCGGCGGCGAAGCTGCTCGCGTTTATTCTCCCTCTGGAAGGGCTTCGGGGCTGGCGCGGTGCCGGGTGCCGCCGGGCCGGGCCCCTTCCCCGCACCCCCCCCCCCCCCGCCGCTTTTTCCGCCCCCAAAAGCCCCGAATTTGCGCGCCCGCCGCCTCCTCCTCCCGGGACACCCCCACCGCAGCAGGGGGCGCGCCGCTCCCTAGCGTTACACTCTAGCCGACGAGGAGGCGGCTCTGTGGCAAGGGGCGCTCTGGCGCCGGGGGAGACTCTATGGTGGCCGGCGGGGAGCGCGCGCCGGCAGGGGGAGGGGGCAGCGCGGGAGGCGCCGCTCTGGCCGGGCGTCGGTGGTGGAGGCGCGGGGCGGGGGCCGCTCTGGCCGGCGGACTCGCTGGTGCGGAGTCCCGGAAGCGGCGTTCCCCGAGGCCGGGCGCGGAATGGCGGAGAGTCCGGCCGCCGAGGAGGCGGCCCCGGCCGCGGTGCTGGCGGCGGCGGCGGCGGGCGGCGGTGGCGGCGGCGCCTCGGCCGGCCCGGGCGGTGGAGCGGGGAGCCCCGGTGTCTTCATCCCCGCCGAGCTGTGGGCGGCGGCGGGCTTCGGCGCTGCGACGCCGGGCGCCGGTGTCGCCCCGGGGAGCGGCGGGGCCCCCATCGCGGCGGCGGCGGCGGGGGCCGCGCTCCTCACGCACTCCGCCTTCTGGGACCCCACGGTCAGCGGCGACTGGGACAGCGAGCGGCCCAGCCCGGCCTGCCTCCTGCGGATCAAACGGTGAGAGCCGCCCCGCCCCGGGCCCGCTGGCTGCGCCGCGCCGCCGGCTCCCGCAGCAGCCCTGCGGGGCGGCCCCGGGCCGAGCCGGCTGTGGGCCGGGGAACCCCCGCCGCCCTGCCCCGGCGCCTGCTGCGGGGGCTGCCCGGGCGGAGAGCGGGCAGGGAGCCGGGGCTCCTGGGGCGGCAGAGCCGCCTGGCTCGTCCGCGGTACCCTCGAGGCGGTGGCGGTCCCTTGGGCCTCGCCACCGGCCCTGGAGACCTGGCCTCGGGCCTGGGGACAGGCCCCGCTGCTTCCCTGTGTCCCGGGGCTTCCCTGGGGACAGGCCCCGCTCCCCGCCGGGCCGCGGGACTCTCCTTGCCCAGGCGCTTGGGCGAGGAGGGAGGCTGGGATCTCGCCTGCACCAGAGCCCTGGACCCACCGCCCTCCGGGGTCTCCTCCTCCGTCTGCTGTTGCTGGGGCACTTGGCAGCAGAGCTCCTCGGCGCGTGGCACCGATCCTGCCCTCGGGATCCGCTGCCTGCTCCTCGGAGGTGCCGCTAAATGTGGAGGGGAGCAGGCTTCTCGGTCCCCATCAGTGGTCGGGTTAAGATGTTTATCCTAAAGCTGCCCGTAGCAATCCTTCTTCCTGCTGGTGCCCACCCGTTTGGCCGCTCTGACTCTTTAAAGGATCATCTGGTTAAACCTGACGTGTTGATAGCCTTTGATACAACGAGGAATACGGGCTTGTATTGTTAGACGTGCTGGCGCTGTTTCAACAAGTTCTTCCTCTTCCTTCAGAGCAAGTATCGCTGCCTGCCAGGCTCTTGCTCATCCTTGTTCTAGAGCTTTTATAACGCCTTCCAAAGATGGCACCAGATATTTGGGCACTTTCCAATCCAAACGCCAAAAGCACTGGCTTTGTAACGGTAGGCAGGAAGGCGAGGCTCTCCTGTTGCTCTCGCCCTGAAACCTCTCTGAACTCCGGTTGCTTCCCAAATGGGAAGGTCGAGTGAGAGCTTGTCCTGGAGCTTGGCGCAGCTCCCATTATGAGAGGGAGTTTTTTTGGTGATGAAGGTACTTGGTGCCATTTGGTTTATCTGTATGCTGCACGGAGTTGTAGGTGATTTTCGGTTCATTTAGTCCACGCTCCTGAGGAAACAAGGCCGCTGTGATCAAGTCCCGTGTGTATGTGCATCCTAGCTGCTCTTGAACTCGCTGTCCGATTAAACCCAAATTTGTCGGAACAGTAACGTTCTCAAAGGTGGTTGAGTCATGGTATGTTTGGGGAAAACAAATGACTGGGTATGCAAAAGGAATCCTGTAAATAGTCTGAGTGTGAAGAAGGAAAACACGGGGCGGGAAAGGCATCCTTTCAACCACAAAATTCACCTAAGAGAACTTTTAAACGACTGCCTGAGGGGAATTTAATGGTTGAAGTTTTATGCACCGCAGCCGATCTATGGTAGAATACGCGGCAGCAGACGGTCAGGGTGCGCTTGGTCCGATGCCTTGTGCATTGATTCATTGAATGCTGCGTGTGCCCTTGAAATCTTGTGCGCAACTGTTTTTGGGGATAAGCTGAAAGAGCTCAGCCAGAGGCAAAAGAAAAATGTCTAGCTCTTTACGAGTTGCGAGTTTCCGTCTTAAAAGTCTGTCCCTTTGCATCCATGCACAGATTTGTCATCCAGAACATTCTGTGCCTTGAGGGCTGATGAAGGCCAAGGGAGATCTTGACTAATTCCCGTTTCCTTTGTTCAGGGATATCATGTCCATTTACAAGGAACCGCCCCCGGGAATGTTTGTCGTGCCTGATCCCCATGACATGACCAAGGTAAGAGAAGATTTGGAGCTGGTTCAGCTTTCTGCTTCTCTGTATGTTGCTGCTGATGGCTGCTTTAAGGGTTTGCCCAAAGGCAGTATTCCCTTGATGTTTTGAGAGAAGTCAGGGTGAGTCTTGCAGGAGCATAACTAGGCTCCGGTTTTCTTGGTGACCTTGAGGTGGGCTGCATTTAAAGTGGGAGGAGGCTCTCGAGGAAACTGGCTCTGTGGAGAGATATCCTCACAGGGATCCGAGGAGCTTCCACAGATAAAGCCAGCTCTGCTGTAGTGGCCCTGTGAACCAGTGGGCTGCTGATCCAGCTCGTTTCATCCTACCGATGCTTGAAAAACAATCAGTAGAGCAGCTTAGAGAAGAGGGAGCTCCATGGAAAGCTGTTGGCCATGGGGGGCTTCTCGGAGGGGCTGGAAATGAGAAAAGTCTGCTGGCCACAAGCAGTGCTATCTATATCCCGCCTGTGGAACGTGGAGATGTTTAATCGCTGTGAGCTGGCAGCGAGATGTGTCCCTGCACCCGGGCCCTGTCCTGCTGCGGAGCTGCCCGCCGGGTCCTCACAGGTGCCAGGGTCGCCTGCGGGTCTGAGGCCACCACGCCGCCTCAGCAGACCCACTTTTTAGGGACGCAGGCACGGCTACCGCCTCTCCTGCCCCGGTTCTTCCCCTCCTGGCTCTCAGGGTTTTCCAGGAGTGGGAATTTCCCATTATCTCAGAGAGAATGCAGTGAGCTGAGAGGCAGAGGTTGCTCAGTGTTCTTGAGCCGGTGTGTTTCTTGGCTGGTGCTGCCCTTCCTCCAGCCAGCGTCACCTGGTCTGGCTGTGCCGGTTTCTGAGAGGTGTGTGTGTGTGTGTGAGGTTGCTTTGGTTTTCCCTCTGCTGCGCACTTCTCCCACCCCCCTGACAAACGTGGCGTCCCCCAGATTCCCCCAAATTCCCCCCATGTAAGCGCCTGCCTGGCTTAGGGCCCCGGGGTTTTTGGAGGCGGCACAAAGGGAGTGTCTGCAGCGCCAGCTCCCACCTGGGGCACTTACCTGCAGCTCTGGCTCCCCTCAGCCTCGGTAGCTCACAGTGCCAAAATGCCCTTCAAGGGAAATGCGGGTTTGTAGAACACCCAGCCTTGGGGCTTTTAACTGAAATCCCGGGGAGGTAAGAGGATCATTAAAGGAGACTGCTTGGAGCACTTGGGGAGTTGAGCTTCCTTAATAGCCCAAAGGGAGTAGATTTCCTGCTATACAATTGGGATCTTTGAGGGTAATTAGCATGGAGAGAATAGGGTCTTAATTTCTGATCCTGGCAGAGGAAATTGAGTGATTGGTTTTAATAAGACCAAATCAGCATGAGACCATAAAATTGAGGAATGCTCTAGTTTTGGCAGAAATTCTGATTATTTTTTTTCTTTCTAAAATTAGATTTTTTTTTTTTTTCATATTTGAAATCTTTCCTTTTTTTTTTTTTTTTTTTTTTTTTTAAGCAGAGCTTACCAGCTGAACTGTGATTCAGTCTGGTTTGGACTGTATAGAGATGTATGGGAGGCAGCTGTTGTGGACTCTGGCCAAACCTCGCACTGGAAACCTGCTTTGCACATTGAGTGTGGCAGAGGGGAGAGAAGTGCGCAGCAGCGGCTCCGGCTAACGAGGGAAGGAGGGAGGGTTAAGTATGGCCTGCACATGGCGTGTGCTTGTGGAAGACGCTGCCTCCGTGCTGCTGCCTGGGTGGAGATCTCTTGCCTTCGGTTGGCTTTGTTGAGGATTTGACGGTACTGCACAATTTTGAAATGGTGCGCAAGACGGGCTTTTGTTTTCCAGATTCATGCATTGATCACAGGCCCATTTGACACGCCTTATGAAGGGGGTTTCTTCTTGTTCCTGTTTCGCTGTCCTCCAGATTATCCCATCCACCCACCAAGGGTCAAACTGATGACAACGGGAAATAACACAGTGAGGTTTAACCCCAACTTCTACCGCAATGGGAAAGTCTGCCTGAGTATTCTAGGGTAAGAGGAGACTTTGGCTGTTTTGATGGGAAATCAGGAGGTGGCTGCAGGCTGTAGTCTGCCTCGCGCGTCCTCCACAGTGTGTTGTGCCCTGATCTTGCCCCAGACACGTGCTTGGATGCACCTTTACGCTTCTGTGAAATCGTGTACAGAATCCGAGTCGTAAAGCAGCGCAAAGTCCTCTACTGGAATTGGAGTCTAACTTGCCTTTAAAAGCACCTGAGGACGAAGCGGGGGAGGCATGAAGTTCAGTGGACGCTGCCGCTTCTCCCCTGCTTCCCCTTGCAAAGCCTCGTCCCGAGCGCTGTGTTTCTTCCGCTTTTGCGCTTTGCAGCCTGATCCTTAATGTTGTTTGAATGTAGGTTTTTGTGGTTTTAATTTCCTCTCTCTGTGTGGGTTTAAAAATAAATAAATAAAATTAAAAGCCGCTAAGAACTTCCTTGAGAGCCATTTGACTGCTCTGGGCTTCCACCTACACATGGTATGTGGGGCTGAGCAGTGGGTGTAGTGATTTACAAGCGCTGCTCCCATGCTGCCTGTTCAAACGGGCTCCACCGCTGCAAATGCTTGTTATTCACCTGCTTGATTTTTAAATGCGTGAAGGTCCTGGTTGATTGCATGGCTCTTACGGCTCTACTGGAGGAACCCTGGCCATGGTGTGACATTCCCAACCCCAGCTGTGACAGTTTCAGTTACCAGTAAAGACAGGCTTTTGCTGAGACTCTGGACTGGGGTGTTAGTACGTAGTTCCTCCTGCTGCAGAGCGGTAGTAACGGCAGCCAGGTGAGGAAGGGGCGGTGATGGCTTGAGTTGCTGTAGGGATTTGATCAAGCAGCAGGAGTCTGAGCACTGATGTGGTTATACGACTGCCTTTGCTGGGATGGTTTTGGCAGTGCCGTGCACGTGCCACTTGCACCAAAGCTGGTCCAAGTAGCTGATACCCAGCGGCTGATAGATACTGGCCTCGGGGCTGGTAGAGAGATGCACTGTGCTGGGAAACACCTTCCTCAGCATAGGAGCCTTCCTCATCCGGTGAGTTGGATGCCAACACCTGCAAAGCACTGAGATGTGTAGGGCATGTCCGTATCTCGGGGGTCTGAATGCCCAGCAGCTCCCACACAAGCTGCTTTGTTGCTCATGCAATTGTAGCCCTGGCATGGAAGCAAAATTATTGAGGAGTGAACAAAGAGCCTCAGCCTTAGCGGAAATGGGAAGCATGGAGGGAGCTGCAAATGAAAGGATTTAGGAAGAGCATATGTGGGTCAGCACATCCTTGTTCAGCTCACAGGGAGACAGGTCTGTATCTGGAACTAGGATATTAAGGGCAAGCAGCAGAACAGCTTTTTCTGCTTATGCTGTTCTGTGCAAAGGCTTTTGCTACCCTGCGTGTATGAAACAGGCACCTTATTCCTTTAGCAGAGCATCCGTTAGTGCTTTTGATGGCAGTCCTTGTGCTGAGTGTTTGCATTACAGACTGTACAAGCAATGGCCTTGTTTGAGTCTTAAAAACCAGATTTCAGTTCTTAAGAGTTGTTGGGTTTGACTTATGGTAGTGCTGGTAGCTTGTCTTGCTCCAGGCTGCTGTGCGAGAGGATAGCCGTAGCTCTAAGTGCCCTGTAAAATGCTTGGAAGCGTTACTTTTCCTCAACTCCTGTGTGACGCCCTGGCTGTGTGAGCAGCAGAGTGAAGTTTACCAGCCTCTCTTGTCTTGCTCAAGCTAAAGTACTTATTTGTTTGAGAGAATAAACTACTTTGACCTTGAAAACTTTCTCAGTGTCCAGGGCTTTCTATATCTGTAGCAGCTGTTTCTTTTCCTGTCATGTTTCTGTAAGGTATAGACGTGGTTTCCCAAGCTTTCTGATCTTTGGTAGTTGGAGGGATGGTGCTCACTGGGCCAGTCCTGCGTTGTTAATTGATGGTTTTCTGTTTTAATGCCTCAGCACTTGGACCGGGCCTGCGTGGAGCCCAGCACAGAGTATCTCTTCAGTCCTCATCTCCATCCAGTCTCTGATGACTGAGAACCCCTATCACAATGAACCCGGCTTTGAGCAGGTGAGAGTTTGGGGTGGATCATCTCTGGTTCTGCAGCTATTTGTCTCTTCCCTCCCCACCTTGCTCCTGGTGGCAAATCCCATTCTGGAAACGGGGACAAAAGTAGGTTATGTCGCTTGGCTTCTCCAGCTTGCTCTGCCTCTACTCAGAGCTTGAGGGGGAGTTGCAAGCCAGCTCCGAACCGGAGGCTGCTTAGCTCGCATATGTGTAAGGTAACAGAAGAGCAAGAGGCATTCGAGAAGTTGCCGGGGAGATGGGGTGGCTCTTCATTTCTCTGCTACACGAATCCTGAAATGGCTTCCTTGGGACATACTGTCACGCAGGAACCAAACTGCTTAGGTTTTCATGGTCTCCAGCATCTCGGAGAGAGGCAGGTTTCTGTGCTAACTTATCGGTTGACCTGTCTCCACAGCTGTGTGAGTCTGAGGCTCTGGAGACATGTAAAAATCTTGCCAGCCTTTCATTTGCAGTATAAATTAGCTCAGCGTACACAGAACAGACAAAGCCATAGCAGGTTCGTGCACCGGTGAAATTCATCAGGCCCAGGAGGAGAGACGAAGAGCCATTGCAGTTGCGTGGACTCACTGGCCCAAATTCTATTTCCAGGAGAGGCACCCCGGGGACAGCAAGAACTATAACGAGTGCATTCGGCATGAGACCATCCGGGTAGCAGTGTGCGACATGCTGGAAGGAAAGTGTCCCTGTCCTGAGCCATTACGGTATGGAAAGGAGGCATGGAGGAAGCATAAGAAAGTGGGTGTGGGGAAGCAGAATAAACTTCTCTGGCTGCCCTTCCTGAAACCCCGAGAATTGCTTCAGGGAAGAGCAAGTCTTTAAGTTCTCCCTGGTCCAACGAAGAGTCATTTTGTTTCCCCTGAAGTGGATGGCTGCATCTGTGTGGAGCCCAGGAGCTGTGCATCGACAAAGGCTGTGTTAATGTGCACAATGGCTGCATCCTCTGACTTGTGTTTTGAGTATAAATGTGCCTTGTCTTATGGGGGGCGGGGGGGAAATCTCGGAGGGAGGGGAGCGCAGCTGTTGTGGAAACATGTGCAGAATCTCTTCAGCTGCAGTGATGCCGCCGTTCGTTTTGCTCTGTGTCCTGCCTCGCTGTGCCCTGTTAGTTGTCTGGGACGCCGTGTATGGGTGTCCACACTGATTACATGAACTGGGGTTCAGTGGGATGGGGTGACCCGGGATGATGTGACCGTTGTAACACTGCCATTTTGTGTTGACTGTTTGCTCTCCCTTTGCGTTCAGGGGCGTAATGGAGAAATCCTTCATGGAATACTACGACTTCTATGAAGGGGTGTGTAAAGAGAGACTTTATCTCCAAGGACAGACAATGCAGGTGGGTGGCAGACAATTGTCTTGTTGATAACACGCTGCCTTAGATAAGGGTATGTGGTTAGTGACAAACAACAGTGTGCAGCACGTAGAGGTACCTGGCGTGGATCTGGGTCTTTTCTATGAAGTGTATATTCTAACTTTGAATCAGCCATGAAACTCAGACCTGGAGACGGTCCTGTGGATAAAACACTGCCTTCCCCAAGTTCAGAGTACGCACACGGTGTTTTCAAGGCTGTTAGACTTCTCGGAGTGCTGGACCTGAGCCACTCTCCAGGCAAGCAGGTACTTCTTTCAGCAGTGGAACCGGTACAGTTTGCTTTCGTGTGGATCTGGTGTTAAGCAGGGAGGGCACATGCAGGTTATTCAGTGCTGGTGGCAACTGAACTCCATTGCAGTGTTTTCCTGTTGGGTCCCTGGTAGAATTTCTCTTTTTCTGAGGTTTCTTCGCTCACACAGCAGATAGGAACTTTTCTTTGACACTCCTTGTTCTGTTAGGTGAGACTGAAAGTGGCTGCCTGAGTCAAAAGGTGCTGGAGGAGGACGGGGTGGGGGAAGAGTGACAAGACAGCAGTGGCATCTAGACAGGTTGAATACAGGGGCTTGTTTCTGCAGGAAAGTAGACTTTAAAGAATAGATTGCCAAGCTATTTGCATATGAACAGATGTGTCTTCCTCCCTCATCAGCCACCTCTTGTCTGACTCATTGAGAAATTCCACTGCTAAGAAAAGATGGAGGTGGCTGATTTAATGATCTTGTGTCTCTGAGCCCTTTTTTCCTGTCAGTGCCTTCTCTGGCTGTGTGATTCATGAATTGAAAGCATTCGCAAAGCAGGAGAGTTGATGTTTGGGGTGAGAAATTCCCATAAGGAAGGTCTGTGTCTGCGGAGAGTACTGAACTGGAGGCTGTGTAGTGAAGTTTGGTGACATTAGAGGATTGTCAGGTGCAGCCTGCTCTTGTTTCTTCTTCAAGGAGCCAGGGCTCGGTTGCTTTCTCCGTGGGTTTATGGACTGTGGCCTGGGACTGTGCTGTGTTCAGTTCCCAGAGGCAGTGACTGCTGTGGTCTGTTTTCTGCTCACTTGTAAATCGTAGTGCAGGAAGCATGAACGCAGTGTGCTGGAGGGATGGCATTGTTGTCTTCGTTACCCTGTATTTAAAATGAAGTCACTCCAGGCTCAGTATCAGTTGAGTGCTTGCCAGATGTGCTGTGGTGTTAACTCTGGGGCTGCATGTTGGCTTGTACCAAAGATTCCCGTCAGGTAGGACAGCCTAAACTCCACCACCACCTTATACAGCCCTGGCAATGTGTCTTTGACCTGGGACAGGGATAAAAGCAGCAAATGTTAAATCATCTCCAAAGACTTTCTGCCTCTGACTTGGCTACATCTCAGCTGGGGGCCTTGATTTAAAATGAGAATAGCGATGCTTTCATTTGGAAAGGGTCTGTAGCACTAATGTAAAGTGTGGTCCAGCTTTTGGCCTCTGGATTTTAGGGGCTTTCATTTGGAATGATTTCCCTGCCTCCTTGGAGTGGGCCTGAGACCAAATCTTTGAAATAGTTTACTTTTTCAAAGCTGCTAGTAGAAATCCAACCCATGTCTGCCTGGCCTTTCCTCTGTTTTTGAAGTTTGTAAGGTTTCCCGAAAGAGACTCTAAACAGAAATGATCTTCAGTCTTCAACCTCTGCCGTGACAGTGGAAAGTTTAGGGGCCTCTCTGTCATAAGATGGGATTTAACCCTTATCGTAGGCCATTTGTTGCCCAATTACTACGCAGCTTTTTTCTTTCTGCCTCTTGCCAGAAGGATAATGGTCTATATTAATAGGCTTATCTATGGTTTTCTTCCAGGATCCTTTTGGTGAAAAAAGAGGCCACTTCGACTATCAGTCCCTATTAGTGCGTTTGCAAGGAATTCGGCAGAAGGTGCAAGAGAAACACCAGCAGGAGAATACAGAAATAGACTCTGAGAGCAGCTCCTCTGAGACAGAGACAGACACTCAAGGTTGCTCTAAAGCTTAGAGCTGCGTTAACAGCGGAGAGGCCAAGCCGTGGGGATGTTCTGTCTTCACACTCTAGAGTACCCCTGACAGACTCGACAACCAAATCAATGCCAGAGCGGAGAAAACCGCGGGATATCTTCTGTCGCCTTTTACTGCTCTGGTGGATAACGCTGAACGAGAAGACTTCATGCTAGACAAAGCCAAGCTTGTGACAGGCTACTCTTAAAAGGTACTTACTATGCTAGAAAGCTGGAGCATGTGGCATCAGGTTATTTTTTGGAAACACCTACACTGGTTGTTTTGGGTTTTTTGGTTTTTTTTTTTTTTTTTGTTCCATTTGATTAAAGAATGAGATCTAGACTGCAAATCCTCTTTACAGCTTTTCTGTTCCTAGACAGTGAGCCCTTCCCTGGGGCCATGCTGAACGTGGAGCTGTAGCTGTGGGAGCGCTTTGATGAGTCCAGGGTATGACAGGGCCCACGCACCGTGTGCCCAGGCGAAGCCTTTTTGTGCGGGTTGGGAGAGATGGAGCCTCTCTGCTCTGTGGAGCCCATCTACCTGATGTCTTTCTTCTAGACACTGTTCTAGACAGACCAAAGATAAAGAGCAGTGGTGGAATCTGGGCTCCTTTCTGAAAGCTTTACTCAAGCCCTGGGTGACTTCGTCCACTGAGACTTCAGGCGCAAAGGGGCGGATGAAAATGGAAACTGCAAGAATCCGTAAACCAAGTGCAGGTGTGTTCATCCTGGCGTTTTGGGGAAGGGAGGGTGAGAAAATCATTGGTCAGAGATGGGGGGAGCACTTAAAAATAAGTCTAGTTTGTGTATTATTTTTTTAAGGTATTGATTCGAATTTAGCCTTCTAGAAATACTTTATTCTCGCTGCTCTGAACAGAGCTGTTTTGTTTCCGTAACTGAAGTACTCTTTGCTTTCCACCTCTCTACTCGGTGTAATATTTTATTTTCCTCCCTTCTTCCTCCTGCCACCTCACTCCCTGCTGCTACCTTGATCCATCGGATGGAAACGCTAGGATAAGGGGCAATTTTGGCTAAGGAAGCCACTCTTTCTGGGTGGAGCTCTTCCGAGGTGTATGCCTTGTTACTGACAAACTCCTTTGCCAAACTTGGCCGAGCGCAAGCTGGCCAAGTGTTGTAAAGTTTAACACTTCAGTGCTTTGAACATTTTAAACAGCAGCTTTTTACTGTGAGCGAAGGCCAGCCTCTTGGAGAGATGTCTGCTGGCTGCGAGTGCCGTTACAGCAAAGATATATTCAGTGTGACTTGGGTGGAGGTGAAATACCCACTTTCTCCAGGTAAATGAGCCTGGTGATGATTGATTGGAGCAGTATAACATTTTGATGATAAAGAGCTTAATCTACTTTTTTTTCTTTTTTTTTTTTTTTTTAATTTTTATGGGAGCTTTGATAGAAAGCTAAGCACAAAGTTGCACATTGTCCTGGGCCCTCTCCCAGTTTCCTTACACACCTTCCCACCAGCTCGGCCCTGTTTCAGACTCGTAGTGGTGGGAGAACTTCCAGCGCAGTCATCTTTGTTCTAAAAAAAGCGCAGAATAGAGGGGCCAAAAGACCCCTGCTGTGCGCTGTACAGAAAGGCAATGCCCCATGCGTCACTGAATTATTTTCGGTCTCTATGATTTATATCAACTCTTGCAGAACTCAGAAGCCTGCACACTGCTGCTTAAGCAGCTCTGAAAAGCCAGAAGGTGGAAACAATTCAGAATTGTTAAGGTGCCGTTTAACAACTTGGGAACCTTTTTTTTCCCTTTAGCAAGCAAACTCCCCTGGGTCTGTCGTTGGCTTGATTTAGACTTAAACCCCGTCTTCCCTCGATGGAAAGCTGAGCTGTCATAGGACTCGCTCAACACATACACCAGATGAGAGTAAATAAAGCGGTGTTCACCTTGAGATGCGGTCTCAGGGAGGCAGAGGGGTCTCCTGAGAAGTCATGAGCTGTGTCCTACTTTACCGCCTCTTTAATCCCATTGTAAATGTCACGTTGTTTTTCACCGTTCAGTAGCGTTGTGGGTAGAGCTGTGACTCTGCTGCCTTCCCAAGGCAGAGCTGGTTCTGAAATCTGTTTGTGATGCATGTGGCGTTACCATCCACCGATACAACGAAACAAGAAAATGCCTTATTGTGGACACTATTCACATAACTAGCATGTGGCTGTAAAAGAGAAGTATTAGTTTTATAGCTCTATTGTTGTCTGTCCTACCATTTCTGAATGTTTCCATTTCAAAGTGACAATCCTCAAATGACTGCTCTAGGCAGAGATGTTTTAGCAACAGATTTTTAGACCTAATTGAGTTGAAAAATATATGCACAAGAGTCACTCTAAGATACCTTGTTTATATACTATTGTACATAAGATTTTTTTTTTTGTGCAATAAAGTTTGTTTTGGCAGAATCTAGACTGTGGTACTCCTTAGTGGAACAACAACTCATTCACAGAGCAGAGAGGACTACAGAACAGTTTCTCAGTGTCACTGCTGGCTCTAAGATTCTTTAGCTGGAGTCACATTTGCATCCTCCAAGACTGCAGTTGCAATAGCAGCTTAGATCATTTTCCTCTTGCTGTGACAAGGTAATTAGTTGTCTGTAATGGTAAGCAGCATTTCCACCCACAACAGAGGAGAAAATTCAGAGGTAAGCAAGTACGAATTAATCCTATTAAACTTTTCAAGCTAGACACTTTTTACAAAACTTTTATTTCAAGTCCGCTGTCCCTGTGTTTCAGGTGATATGCAAATAACCTCACAAGAAGAATTATATACAGGCACAGAACACGTAGCAGTCAAGGTATTGCCTCCTTGGCTTCCTCTGGAGTGATTTCCTGAGAGTACAGCTCTGTAAAGAGAGCAGGCAGCCAGTACTGAGGTTCTCCTGCTGCCTGCGTATCCAGCCAGGCCATTCCTTCCTTCAGCAAGTGTTCCTATACAAACAAGAGCAGAAACTGTGAGTGAAACTTCATTAAATGGCTGAGAAGCCGTTCACAATAGAGGCCTGACCCCACATTTATGCTAGGGTAAGGGAGGGCGTAGAACTTGGGCTACAGTAATTTTTACTCAACTTGACCAGGACAACTATAGTTCAGGCATCCAGCCATGCCCACTGTGCACATTTATGTAGGACCTGAGCTAACAAGATTCAAGTTTTCATGGAGATTAGTGAATCCACAGGAATATCTGCAGCTTCTGACATCCTGCTTTCCTCAGTCTGTGTTTACGGCAGTGTGTACTCTGCCTTTGGTCTGCCAGCTAGCTTAGGATCCCCTGCGCGTGCTGTGATAACGCATCCGCTGCCGGGCTGCGGGAGCAGTGGCTCCACGCTGTCACTGAACTCCACGGTGCACAAGAGACCTTCATACATACCAGCACTTGCTTTGCGCGTTCCGTCTCCCACTTCAGACTGGACCTGATCTCACTGACTGTTACATAGCCCTTTTTCTGAAATGAGAGGAAAAATACTATGTGCTTATCATCAACTTAAGTTCATCGTTTAGAAGAGCGTGGACAGCTTTGCCTATAGGCCTGGTCTAATCACAGTTCCTTGTCACGGAAGCAATAAGGTTTTTCCAAGGTGGTTGTATTTTAAAATCTCCTGGCTCAATACCTCTGCCAGCTGCAAGACGACAGTGTGATCCATGTTCAGTTCAGCTGGTACAGACTGGATCAGATATGTTCCACCAACAGGGATAATCCCAAAGCCATTCCCCAAGACCTTCAGTTTCTTGATTGCACGAAGGAGATCGTCCCTGAGAAGCAGAGGTCAATGCAAGGCTTTAAAGCGAGAGCCTCTCTCAAACTGCACGTTATGTTCTGTAAATGAGGAAGACTGGACGTGCAGAAGCTATGAGCAATAATAGCTCCTTGGAGCTTGCTGCAGTTTCAGGTAATCAACAGCTGAAAAAAATTTTATAAAGCAATTTAGGATTAGTTTGCATATCTGTACCCCCTTCAGAAGTGCAGACTCGCATTAGAGACATACTTGTAGCACCTGAGCTGCAAGTGCTAAACTTCAAGATTCAGCCCCAGTTAGCGATCGTGGCGAGTCGTGTCCTAAAATCTGCTTCTGCAATGACATGTATCGGTCCCTTCCTCACAGCTCAAGAGAGCGCAGCAGCTTCAGCAGACTGTGGCAGTAAGAGAGCTGGATTTGCAGGGGACTAATTGTCTCCAGCTCAATGCAACAGTCCTTTATGCCTTAGGGCTCCCAGAGAAAGCACGCTGATGCTTTCTGAAATGGTTAAGTCATTAATTGTGGGTCACATGTAAGTGGCTCCAGTGCTAGAAATCAAATTTGGAGTCCAATTAACAGCAGCGCCTTCAAGTGCTGCTGAGATCAGTCACCCCCTTTTCTTCCCTGAATGCTGATGCCCCTTTGCTGTAATAGACAGACACTCACTGGCTGACATCCTGAGCAAACTTCCCCCTTCCCTTCAGCACTTGCTGGTGAAGTTCTTCCAGTGTTATCAGGCCTAGGGGTCAACAAAAGGAGACAGGAAAGCATTACTGCGTAGCAACAAAATTACTGCAGCAAGAGCTGTCAAGGGTCCTTTGTGCATCTGCCCCTGGCTCACCCCTGCCTTCCCTTTTACAAGCGGCTGTCCATTGTTCCCGATACCAAGCCTTGGGCGAGATAAGCATCGAGTCACTTCTGTTCCCAGAACTAAGGTGCAGCAGTCAGCTGTCACCTTCTCCCACAAATGGATTGGACTCAAGTTTCAACTGGCTTTGCTGTAGCCCATTCCTGGTCCAGACTGCCCTTTTGGCGTGAAGAACATCTACTATCTTTTAATTCGGCACTTAGCACTGGCATTCCAACTCTTCTGGATATTGCTGTGATCCTCTAGAGACAATCTTACTGCCAGGCTCAAAGCAGTAACTTATGTTTTGTACTCTTTCAAGACTGCCATTGATCCCTGCTCCTTCCCCATGACGCTGTGAGTTACAGTTTTGTGAACTAAAGAGGGCACAGTTGGTCGATTTCTGTAGAAATCAATGACTGTGGGCGATTACCAGTGGTGTAGCTGTAACATGTTGTAGAAACAAAACAAAGCTTTTTGGGGACAACGAAGACAAAACTGCCATCTCAGTAATTTGTGAAATCTCGTAAAGAACACTACACTGAGCCACGTGACTCATTTTCCACAGGGAAAAGGTATCCTCCTATTTCCTGTATCTCCTAGAAACCAGACATGGCAGGATCCTCACCTCCATTCCTGTGTTTCAGAGCCAGGCAAACTTCAATGATCTGCACACCCAGTTCATAGTAAAAGTCTCCAACTCCCAG
Organism: Pelecanus crispus; assembly: GCF_030463565.1. Classification (NCBI taxonomy): domain Eukaryota; kingdom Metazoa; phylum Chordata; class Aves; order Pelecaniformes; family Pelecanidae; genus Pelecanus; species Pelecanus crispus. The sequence continues at coordinate 1,029,571 of NC_134660.1, read as the reverse complement.
CATCTCTGACCAGAATCCTTTACCAGCTGTGAAGTGAGAAAGGGGAAAGCGGTTGGACCACTGGCAAAAATACCCTTCCTTAACAATTACTGGTGCGAAGCAGACTGCTCGCAAACCTCGCTGCAAGGACTCTCAGATCTGCCAAGGAAGAGTCTCCATTTTGGTTACCTCCACCTGTTTTCCCCCACCCTTTAAGTAAATAACACCCAAAGGTACATTACACCAATTCACAAACCCCAAGAGCCAAACAGCACCAGCTTTCCTCATGGAAACTTCAGCTTCGCTGCGAGCTGTTTACAGTATGAGAACAGTGAGATGAATCCCTAGTCATTAACCCCGGCGCCTGTTCCTCACATGCCAAAGGATCCACTCCGATTGTGGCACACATATCCTGGAACTGGACCCGGAACTCGGGGTTTTTACGGATCTCTTGTTTGTGTTTGCTGGCAAACTCTTCTAAGTTGGTCTTAAACATGTCCAGCTGCTTAGACATCTGAAAGAGAATTGCAGAGAAGCATTTCTGTCTTAACACACAGTGCAGTTTTTCTGTAAGCACAGCTCCCAACAGGCACTAAGTGAGCAGAGTCCTCAAGAAACACTCCGGTCTCTGACGTGCTGCCTACCCAGTGCAGATGGCCCCAGTGGTCTTAAAGGAAGGAAACAAGATAAAAATCGCTCGACGGAATTGGAATTCTCTACATGTACGCTTTTAACACTGAATACAATTTAATGTCAGTGGAGATAAGACAAGGCAAAGGGCTGTTCTGATTCCGGGGACGGGCTCAGAAGGGGGGCAGCAGTTACTCTGTGATGTACAGGGGCAGAAACGGTTGCACAGAAATGAGATGTTGCTGAGGGCTCGAGAAGGGAGGCAGAGCGAGACCTGCAGCAAACATCACAGCTCTCTGACGGAAAGGCAGCCTAAGGGGTGCCATTGTTATCCGCGCTGCTCGTGGATAACGCTCTGGGCGCCGAAGCAGAGGAATCGAAGCCCAGGTTTGCGGCTGGGCTCACACCCACAGCTGTTCCCGCTGCCAGGGCAGGGGCGGAGCTTCCACCTGGGCCAGCTGGTCTTCGGCCAGGACCGTCCCTCGCTCCTTGTACTTCGCCTGCAGGAGGAAAACGGGATGATGGGGACAGCACTGAAGGAGACACAAACCAAGAACTGAAACCAGTCGAGGGAGATGCTCCTCAAAGATGGATGAACCGGGAAGACACGCGGCCCTGTGCCCTGGGCAAGCGGGGAGGCTGCCAGGACGCTCGGAGCACCCCGGACGTGGAGCAGGGCTGTGAGGACGGGGATGGCCCCACCCGGGCCTGGCACACCCCACCCCAGGGCCGAAGGGGCCTGGCACCCCCTCACCCGGCACCGATGGAGCTTGGCAGCTCCCCACCCGAGACCTGGGGGGCCTGGCACCCCCCCGGGGGCTGGCAAGCATCCCCCAGCACCCCTCACACGGGGCCTGTGCCTCCCCACAGGGGCCCGGCGGGTCCCGATGTCCCCCCCATGGGCCTGGCACCCTGCCACGGGCCCGGTGGGGCCCGGTGTGTTCCCCCCCACCACGGGCCGGCCCGGCTGCCCACGGACCCGGTAGGTCCCGGTGTCCACCCCCCCACGGGCCTGGTACCCCCCCCACGGGCCCGGTGTGTCGCCCCCCACCCCCCCGGGCCTGGCACCCCCCCACGGGCCGGCCCCGCCGCCCACGGATCCGGTAGGTCCCGGTGTCCACCCCCCCACGGGCCTAGCCGCCCCCCACGGGCCGGCCCGGCTGCCCACGGACGCGGTAGGTCCCGGTGTCCACCCCCCCACGGGCCCGGTGTGTCGCCCCCCACCCCCCCGGGCCTGGCACCCCCCCCACGGGCCGGCCCCGCCGCCCACGGGCCCGGTGGGTCCCGGTGTCCCCCCCGACGGGCCTGGCACCCCCCACCCCGGGCCCGGCGGGTCCCGGTCCCCCCCTCCCCGGACCCAGCACGCCCCCGGGCCCGGCGCCCCTCACCTCCGCGAGTTTCTTCTTGGCGATGGCGCCCGCGCCCACCCCCCGCCGGTGCATCCCGGCCCCGCTGCCCGTCGCGCTCGGCCTGACGTCATCTCCCCGCGACGGGCGCGGTGACGCACGGGGGGGGCCCACGCACGGGCACCCACGGCTCCCCCCCCCCCCCCCCCGCGGGACGGGGACCCCCCGGGCACCCTCCGAGGGCCTGGGGGGGCATCGGGGGCCTCAGACCGCGCGGGGGGGCGTGGGGGGAGACCGCCGGGGTGGGGGAGGCCCCGTTTGGGGGGGTCCCCCCGGGAGGGGTTGCAGCCCTCAGGGGAGGGGGTGCCAGCCTCCCCCGGGGCGGGGGGAGCCCCGATTTGGGTGACCCCGCGGTGCCGGTCGGTCCCTGTTTGGGGAGGGGGTGTCCCCCCGGGGGAGGGGGTCCCGCCGGGGGCAGGGGAGCCCCGGTTTGGGGGCCGGGAGGGAGGGCGGGTCCCGGGGAGGCCCTGGGAAGGGGGGGCGGGCGGGTGGCTGCAGGGCCCGGCTCCCCGCGGCCCCTCGCCCCTCGCCCCCGGCCAGCGCCGGGGTCTGAGTCATCGCGGGTCCAACCCCCGAGACCCCCGAGACCCCCGGTCCGGACCTTTCCGGGTGCCGGTTCAGCCGCCGCAGGCCGATTTGCTGGCACAGGGTGTGTCGTGACTCTGGTGAGCCTTGTTTGGAAGGACACTTTTTTTTTTTTAAGCAATTTTGAGTAATATTTTATAGTCCATCCCCAAATCAAGTCTTATCTGAGTCTTATTTCAGCTTCAGACTAAACTCTTTATTGCTTGCATTAGCAAAATAGACGATATGCACAGAACAGAGTGACTATGAGACATCTTCCTCCTCCTCACGTGTCTTGATAGGATGAAGAGTGAGCTCCTCGGGAAGGTCCTGGACTTACAGAGTCCTAACAGAGCAGAAGTGGGAGAGAAAACCATAAATTCCTGTGGTGCTGCACTTAACCCCCTTCCCTCTGGTTCCTGCAGGACACGAGGCAGCAGTTACTGCCTTCTCTACCCTCCGGCCCCCTCTGGTACCTTGCAAATCCATTCTGATAGCAGGACGCGTATCAAAGTTAGCATCTAATAGTACCTACCTACGTGTTTTGAGGAAAATCGGCAGCTGGTTAGAGGAGGGAGATGCAAATAAGCGTTTCTCCGCAGGAAAGGCTGCAGTATGAGCTCAACAGTTATTTGTTTTCTCTGTTCACATTGTCTGACCGAGCTGCATGGAATTGTCTGTAGCACAGAGCTGCCTCTTATTTCGAACCTACATTTATTCATGGCCAGTTCATCCCTTTTTGTTCTTGTGCCAGCTTCTGCCATTAGCATAAACAGCTCTTTTCTTGCTCTCTTTTTTTATAGACGGTGACTTTGTCTCTCAGCCTTCGTTTTCCTCAACCTAGCGTGGGATGGGCTCGCCATTCCCTTGAGCCTCCTCGGGGACCTCCCCTGCACCTTTTGCATCCCAGTTTCTTGTGTTTCTCTCTGAACGCCTTTCACAGCAGTGCACAATGCACAGAAAAAGTATTTCCTGTTAAGTGCTCTGAAGAACACCACCTTTCCTCATTAAAAAGGGGAAAAGGATTTACTAACCTCCCTTCTCTAGGCAGTCATTTTTTGAAATTTGTCTTCCCCTGTGTCTTTGTTGTATCAATGGTCTGAAGATACTTTTGCAGAACCAAACTCTGGCCGGAGCTCTTAACTCTCCAGTCAAACCCAGCTGAGCTGTGCCATGTAAGCACTCAGTGGTTATATCTCAAGAAATCCTAAATTCGTGGATTGAGCACCGCAGCAAGTACCGTTGGGGACAAGGGCTGGGAAAGGACCTGTAGGGAAGCTGTTAACAGCAGGAATAGGGAGAGCCACCACTCACGTTGGTCTGCAGAGATCGGCCGACATCAGCCATGTCAGAAACTCCTGGTTCAAAACATCCTTCAAACCTTCTGAACCTTCCGGAGAAGTAAAACTGCAAGAAATGTGCCATGCCATAAAGACAGAGGAGAGGCAACAATCCAGATGCAGCGTGAAACAGCCTCGTATCCCCGTCCCTTCAAGTTCGCAGGGATATTTTATTTTCCTTGTCTTCTAGTATCTTTGACTCAGATAAACCCGCAAAAAAGCTTTAACATCTTTTTGACGTGGTGAGCTCTTTGCACACAACAGCGCCTTGATCTTGGCATGTGAACGTCTGTCAGGCTTGGGGCACGAGAAGGAGTGGGCCGGTGACCCCCTCGCTCCCCACCTCCTCCCAGACCCAGCAGGCATCAAAACAAAGGCAGAGCGTGGGTGAAGCCGCATCTATGCTCCAAACTCACAAAGGAAAGTCTTTGTTTCCAAGAAGGACTTTCCCCTGCAAGTCGCATTTTTTATTTGCAATTAAGGAGATTAAGTGAGACACTAGAAAACAATTTTTTTTTTAAATGAAGCTAGTCAAGCCGATTAATCTCTAGCATCAAAGGTTTCCTTTCTCCCCTCTGCATGTCTGTCCCCCCCAAGCAGGTTAGACAAACATCTGTCAGGAACAGTTTAGGGCGCGTTGATCCTGCCTTGGAGCAGAGGTCAGACTGAATGACCTCTTGAGATCCCTCAAAGCCCTCGTTTCTTTGATTCTGTATTTTCCGTATGACTAGCAATTCTCGGTGTCTGATTTTCTGAGTGCTTGGCCTGAGACACCTCTGTGAACCATAACTGTGCTCATTTCCCCCACCCCAGGTCATCCCCAGCACCCTGGTTTCTAAAGCGGTTTTCATGCAAAGGCTGCAAAAGACAACAAATGCCCCCAGATTCTTGTTCTGGGTGACTGTCCCATGACTCCCTGTAGTTAGAAATTCCTTTTTTTTTTTTTTTGCCAGAAGACACTAGGATTGTGTCTGAAGGATGTGGGCTGTGTGCGGTAAGTGCCTTTTTTTCCTTCTTGCCACCATTTTAGGACTAAGCAGCAGCAACCTGTTAGGTTTTGTAAAATCCCCTTCATGTTCAAGAAAGGAAACGTATCCCTCATTCATTTGTTGGTGGGTTGGTTTTTGGTTTTTTTTTTTAAATATAGAAGGCGCCTGAGAACAGATTTTTCTTTGGACTCATGTGTCTAATTTGCTTTTTGAACATTTGTGACATAAGCTAAGATTGGGGGAGGTGAAACAGGCTATTGACAGGCTGTGGATGTGCTGACACAGCACAAAGCCGCGCCGCGCCGAGATGCACAAGCGTGCTCTCAGCCAGATGGCTGGGGCGCGGAGGCACGAGCGGCAGCGGCACAGGGCTCCATATGGGCTCGGTTACCTTGCCCGGTGGTACCTGTTCCGAGCCAGCTCATATCGCCATCATTACCGTGATCATGATGATTTTAAGATGATTACATCTTAAGAAAAAGAAAAAAAAAAATCTGCCTGAGTGTCCCCGGTAAAGGGGGATCAGAAACAGAAACAAACAGGGATCAGATCAGAAACAAACTGGGAAATTCCTCCTGGGCCAGGCAAGCATCCCTCCTGCATGGTTTCACGTTTGGATGACAGGCGTCTGTCTCATACTAAGAGCTTGCAGCAGTGATACGAGGAAGAACTGGTTTGTTTCTTTTTTTAAAAATGAACCGGTCAACATGCTGAGAGTGTGAACGAGTAGGTGGGGTTTTTTTTCCCCCCCTGTGGGTTGATTTGATCAGATCAAAATATTTTGCAGAGATGTATCAATTTCATCTCGGTTTTCTTTTCACTGGGGAGTTTTCTTTTGAGAGGGCTTTGTTTTGATTAGGTCAAAGCACTTCATTTTCATGTCTCCGTTTCGGTGGTGTTGGGATGTTAGAGGAGCGGATGCGCTTCAGCCCTGTAAAATGTCCATGCTTTGACCTTATCAAAGCGCTGGGTTTTGATGAGGCTGTGCTGACATTTTCAAAACCAAGAGACCCCAATCTCTACTTTTTCTCTATTAAAAGTCTATATTTTTGAAATTTGTATGTTGTGAGAAGTTTCAAAATTAGGGAGGCTTTTTTTTTTTTGTCTTTGTTCTTTTCCTCACTCACGAGACCGAATTTCAAAACGTAACATTTCCTTTTGAAATCAAAATCCTCTCATTTTCCTCTGTGACACCGTCACCATCGATACCTGCCCCCAAACATTCCTTCCAAAGTTAAACACTTTGGGGACCTCATCCCTCCCTGCCACCGGGCTTTTTCTATTCCCCGATCTCACCTCTGATTTTTCTTGGCTTTCAGAAGCCAGGCGAAGAAGTCTTTGGCTTCCTGGGTGCCCAGGTCCAATCTCTGGCCGTTCGCAGCTGATGCTTGGGGCTCGGCTTCCCGCTTGTAGGGCTCGATGATGTCGCTGGAAAAGGCGAGAGGGGCCGGTACCAGCCGAGGTGCCACAAGAGGGTGCCAAAATGCTGCTTTTCCACAAAACCCGGCTCCCTCCCGCCCCAGCTACCAGCAGCCAGAGAAGGCGGCGGTCCCGGACAGGGAGAGGGATAGTTGTACTGTGTGCCGACAGACCAGAAACGTTTCTAGCACTTAGAAAAATAAAAGCAAAAAAGAAAACCAGCTCTCTAGAGAATCACTGCTGCAGTCCAAGAAAAATATCCTCGGCCCTACATTCTTCTGCAGCCATCAGTTGGCTGACGACAGCTGTAAGTTTGGATCGTAGGAGCGTTGGAAGTCTACACACTTACTCGCTTTTCTTCTCCCGTCTGGCTAGCAACCATTCCACAAAGTTCTTCTTCAGCATGCTATCCATCGTGCGGCTGTAATCGCTTGCCAGGGTGGCCTCCGAGTAGCGTCTTTGCACTGGTCTGGCACTGGGAGTCCTTATGCTTACGCTGGGGAAAGAGCACAGAGGCAGTGAGCCCAGCGCGGGGCGGGAGCACGTGCTGCGCGGGGTTGTGCTTGGGCTACGCGCGGTGGCCCATGCGGTCCCCCCAGTCAGCAAGGTTTTGTGATGGCTTTTAATCTCTCTTGGTCCAGGTGACAATTCCTGCAGGGTAACACGAGGAGATGGCCACAGAAGGGGCTAGCATGCTCCTCATCCATTTTGCTGGCCGCTAACACAGTTGCAGCTCAGATTTGAGAACTCGGGAGGAGGCGAGGTCAGGACATTTGCTGATAGTCTGGAGCCAGTGTGGTTTTCCCTGCCGTAGCCTGATTCACATGGACTTTGGCTGCGAGCTGAGGCACCAAGTGTGCCCACCTACGGCCAAGGAAACCTTCTCCTGCGTCCTCAAGAGGATCGGGGTGGATGGCAGGAGACAAGGGCTGACCTTGTGCTGATCTGACAGTGTAGACATAGTCAGCGGCTACCTAAGTTAGCAAAGGATTTCAAGGCTGATCCTTTTTTGGTACTATTATCTGGGATTTCAGCAGCACCTACTGCTCCAGTAAGGATTCTTTTGGATAGTCTCAGGTGGTAGTTGGAAATTTTGTAGCAGGAGTCAGGGAAAGAGAGGGAAAGTCTTTATTCTATACCTACTTTCTGTAACTGGTCATATTTTCAGAAGCTTCCAAATACTGGATGCCCTCTAGCCTCGTTCACGTGAGATGATTACACCTTGTTTCTAGTTCTCAGCCAACCTTCTTCTCTTCCTGGTTGACTTCCAGCTTGTTCCTCCTAACCCAGAGCCATGAAGTTTGTAGGGAAAACTTGGGAGTTCCTGGCTCTGGCTCAAAGGCTCAGGGCTTTAGTTTGATATCTCTTTTATCATTTGCTCATCTCTCTACAATTGGCTGTCTCTATTTTCTGAGATCTCCCTCAGGACTCATGTTCTCACCTACTTACCAAGATGCCAATGGAAAAAGCCCATTTGCCTCCAGTGGGGAGCTGGAAAAGGCTCAAAATACACTGTGAGCTTTCCAAAACACTTACCCCGAGACGTTTTCTTCCATCAAAACAAAGCCCAGAGAAGCGAGGAGCAGAGAGAGAACCTTGAAAGACATCATTTTCTCTGCCGGTTTCTCTGTTCAAAAGCAGGGGGCAATCCGGATGCCCGTCCCCTGTAACGCATGGGACACGTAAGTGGCAGGACAGCGAACCCAGAGGGATGTGCGGCGGTTGGGCACGTGCCTGTGCTTGTAAATATGTTTCTTCAGTCCTTGTGCTTCGAGCAGCTTTCTCCATCCTACAAAGCCCTCTTCTGCCGTTCCCAGTTAAATTACTTTTTCAATGCCAACGCTCTTTCCCACCGTGGTGTCTTTTAATGTCGGTTCCCTATACTTTTATTGTAACCATCAAATTCATTGTGGGTTGCGCATTCCTGGAGGCAAGAGCTTTGTCTTCCTCCATGTTTACAAGCTGACCCTGTGGGTACCTCATTGTGCTTTGAGGGTCGATTCAATCTTGAGTACGAGAACGGGAACGTGTGTGGATCAGGCAATTCAGTAGCAATGGCATCCTGCTTATCCCACACTGCGGTTCTGCAGGATTTAGGAGCCTGATCTAATTTCTGAGAGATTTTGTGTTGGGATGCATAATGCCTTATGTAGGGACTGGAGCCAGAGTCAGGGAACATCAGTTATGAAAAATATCCCATGGACAGTGACAGGATCAGATGCCAAGATTTATTAGTTTCAAGCTGTTCCTAGTCCTCACATCCACAGTTCAGCTCAATAGCCCTTGGACATTTGAGCTCTTTTAATTACTATTCCAGCTCTGCAAACTCCGTACAAAAATGGTTTTGATCATGGCTCACATATATATTTTGTTGTCCCTCACCTCACGCTTTGTTATAGCTATTTCTGGAAACTGCATCGCAATGGAGAGCTGCTGCTAAGAGGAATAATACAGTAACAAAAAGAAAAGTTCTAGATCGGGACTCAAGTATCCCATCCTTCAAAAATTTATTCATACATTGATAGAACTTCACTCCTCTAAGTAGTTATTTGTACTCTTACAGCAGCCCAGTTATTGTTTTGGAGAGAGCGAGAATTTGCAAGTTTGGATGTTGTTCGTAATTGTGGCATTTTTTTATTTCTGGAAAATTGTGACATCTTTTACAAATGTTTTCAGCCCTTCCTATTAAGTGAGAAAAATACAAAATGCGTTACATGATCTCAGATACATCAAGTTCTGAGGAATGATCTTAAAAGCAAAGGTGTAATATTCTGAACACGGACAAAATCCCTAAAATACTTAGAGCTAAAGCAGTAAAAGACAAATAGTTACAGAGCGTGTTAACAGCAGAAGTATATTCCATTATACAAAAAGCTGAGGAGCATTTTAAATGAAAACGGAAAAAAAGTCATGATTAAATAACTGAGGTTTTCCCTCTTATTTGCTTTTCATTTCATATATTGGTGATATAACTGTGGGTATGACGATGGATCTGAAAATATCTAAGTTGTGCAAGAATATTGTTCTGCTTAGGGTAATTATTTATGGTGCTAGCAGAGGAAATGCCACGTAGCCTTAATTTTAAGAAAGGGCAGTGCTCCTTGTCTGCAGAATTTACCCAAACGGGGAGGAAAAGCAGCCCACATTTTCAGAGACTGTTGAAAAAACATTTTTTTAATTAATAAAAGACCCCTTTGCCTGTCTGACACTGAACTGGAGTAGTCGAGCTCTGCTAGCCCTGTCTGGCACGGAGTTTGCTGTGATACCTGCACTGTTTCGATCCCACGATTTGACTTCTTCACCAAAGGAGGAGCGACTGATGGGATCTTTGCAACATGAAGGTCTTCCAGTCCCCTGTGCAATACTGTCTGCTTTGGAAGAAGCGTTATCCCTGCTTTATCCATAGCTGGGAGGTCCCAAAAAGCAACTAAAACCCAATTTCTCCTCATTTCCCCATGTAGGTACAGATCCCAGCCTGACATTTGCCACGTGCTGAATCCTCCTCTCAAATGTCGGTCCTTCCCTTCACAGCCCATCACGCACCGTGCTGCGGGTCTTTTCTGCCAAAGCTACCAAGGGAACGGCCACGCTTGTACCACTTTGGGCAAAACTCGGCCAAGGGGACGGGCTGCTCCTGCTCTGCCACGGCTGCTGCCCGACACTTGCAAGCACTGCTCGCTCCCACAGTTATCTTGGGCAGGAAAAAAAAAAAAAAAGAGTAAAAAAATTAGAAAGAGAGACTGACAGACATAGAGCTGCTTACCTTTCTCCTTCTCTGAAGCTGCCTGGAGGATTTCGGCTAGTTCTGGTGCTGAGGAGACCCTTCAGGGCTTTTATACGCGTTAGCTGTGCAGGACCAAACCCCCTTCCATGAGGTAAACAGGAAATCAAGCACCTAATCAAAGCAATTCAAACCCACTTAGAGCTGCTTCATTAGGTCCATTGACCTACAGAGCAGGAAAATAACCTTTTAAAATATGTTTACATTAATGGCAATTAAACATTACTGTATCACAAAATCAAGAATGAACATGAATTGTGGGTGTAATACATATGGCATTGGCCTAAACCTTAATTCCACGTAGCACCTCCTTCTATGGTGAAAGCTTTCTTAATTTCCATCTTTTCTTTGGCCAAGTGTAAGTGCTATCTTGGAGAGATCCGCTCCGCTCCTTCTCTTTCTTACAGGAGGAACAACTTGGCTAAAATCAATACTCCCATCATTGTTATTTTTGTCACCATCAAGTCTGGGCATCCCAACTGTGGTCTGCAACTCCTTGTGCAAACCCCAAATGCTGAAAACAGCATCTGTGCCCCAAAATGTGCACTCTAAGAGGAGGAAACCTGGGTGGGGAGTGGCAGACAGGAAACTGGTAGGAAATGGGGAGGCAGCATTGGTTAACGAGGTGCAGGGTGGTGGCACAGCAGCCGCCTACGTGGGCTGAGGGAGAGCAGCTGGACCTGAGCACCCATTTGGGCTTTTTGTGTCCTGAGTGAGTGATGGAGTGTTTCCCTGTGGCTCTGTAGCTACTGGGGACATGGGTCAGCGAGGCCACCACCTCCCCCTGCCCTTGCACAGCTGGAGCCAGGAGAGCAGATGTTCTGCAGCTGTTAATTGTGCCATCAGAGTCCAAGGGGTAAATCCACCTCCCATCAGCTCTGCTGTGACTACGTGCCTGGGAAGATATTCTCCCCGGTGTCTGACCTGCCCCGCTTCCCCCGCGTCTCTCGGGGGGGACCGGACCCGTTGCATTTTAATATGTAAATCCTGTTCAGGGACTGCTACCAGGTGTGCGCCCGCTGCTGCGGGATCCCCGTCACACCCGGCTCCGATCTGTTGAAGGAGTGGGGCAGGATTACGTTTGTGGCAGGATTACGTTTGTGCCAGCCTAACCCCCAGCTGAGCTCCGCTCACATCGTTGCCGAAGTGAAGCAGTGCCCGTGGCGGCCGTGCTGGCTTGCAGAGCGCAGTCCTGTCCGCAGCTTGGTTCCCCCAAGCAGCCTGAACTTCTGCAGGAGGTTACCCAACTTATGACCTTCCCCTCTGGTCTTCTAGCTTTTTTTTCCGGGGGGGTTCAGCAGAGCTGCTTGGAGCAGTAACCCGCACACCTGGATGCAGGAGGGATGTGTGTGCATCCTCCCAGGTTTGTGCTGGCTCAGCTACATCAGGGATTTGTGTGGGAAAGAAGTAGGATTTCTGGTTGACAGGGCTGAGCAAGAAGCAGCCCTTAGTGGGATTGCACTAATAATGGCAAAATTGAGGTGTCGGTGGTTTCAGCGTGGGAGAGGGTTTCGCTGTGCTGGCACAGTGCCCCCGGTGTATCCTGTCCCAAACACGTGCAGAAATCCAGCGTGGTGAGGTACGTGTCTCCACACAAAGGCTATCCATTCTGCAGTTCCTTTCTAAAAAGCGGTTTTTTTTCTGCTTTTCTGAGAAGCGCCGCTGCGACACGCAGGCGGATACTGGCTGGTTTCAACCCCTACCTGTATTCCTGCACCGGGAGACCACAGAGCGGAGAACGAACCGCATCCAGCTTACCCCGGCGCTGGCAGAGGCGAGCTCTTGCTGCTCCGGGTTATACAACTCCCCAGCACAACCAGCCTCTCCAGCAAAAAGTGTTGCATCTATATTGCACTGAGATAAAGGCTCAGAAGGACATTGTTAAGGTAGATTAAGAGTTCGGTGCTATTAGGGAGTAATTACTGCTTTCACAGGAACTACTTAGCACGTGGCTTCGTCTTTTAGCTAGCAGCGCACAAGCATGCCAGGGTCTCCGAAAGCTTTTCGCCCATGCAGAAGCGTCGTGCCTGCTGTAATAAATGATGCACTATAATAGTTACAAGTAACCAATTTACACTCCTAGCACAGTTGCTAATCGATAAAATGGAATAGTTTACCCCGGTTTCTTTATTATATGTATTCTGGGTACTTCACTGCCAGCCAACTCGGCTATCTTGTTTCTCCAAAGTGCAACCTATTTGTTTTCCTCTCATTAAGTGCCTCTGTAGGATATAAAGTTAATAGAGTGAAATAAATATCCAGCAACATTAAATGTTGACCCAGGGTTCACAGTTACGGTTATTTCAGGGCATCTGCTCGTGATGCAGTTCGGACAGCAGCATCACTCTGAAATTTCTCATAATCTTTCAAACAAAAAAACCCTGGACATGCAGATGTTATTTCCAAAGGCAGGTGGGCACTGTCTGCATTTTGTTCTGTCCGCGTGATATCCACTGATCGATGCCTAAAACGCTGAACCTCTGCGTGCCAGTTCAGGTCTGGGAAGCGCAGAGGCGACGAGCGACGTGCTGACCTCGTGCCACGTGCCCGCAGCTGCTTTTTCCCGGGTAGCAGAGGGTCCCATGAGCGATGCAAACCTTGCTCTTGTCCAGCCTCAGCCCACCGCAGCCACGGCAGCGCTGCCCTCGTAGCGTTATCTGTGGTCTGCTGCCTTCGCCGATAACACAAGTCGTTTCACAAGCTTCAGCTGGGTCCCGGCTTGGGACAGAGGACGCTTTAGCTTAGGTTTCACCCAGCCGCGGCATTTTTCTCCCTGCAAATTAAACAGGAGAGCCAGGGCTGCCCTGCTTCGTCCTGCCCTGCCACACAGTGCTTAGTGAGCGGGCTCTGCTCTTCTCCGCAGCAGACCTGACTCGAGGAGTTGGTGTTTCAGGAATTTGGGAATGCGTTGGGAAGATCACAGCTGCGTTACTGAAATGGTCCTTCTGCTCTGCTTTGAGACGCCGAAACATCTCAAGGGCAACTTTGATTACAAAGCATTTCAAGTATTAGATGTCCCTGTAATCATGGAAAATAGGGCTTGAAGTGACCTTAAGAGGTCATCCATTCCCTCCCCGGCTCCCAGACAGCCTCAGCTCTGCTTAAATCTCTCGGAATGGACGAGTCTGATCCATTCCCAAAAGTTTTCAGAAATGAAAATGCTGCAAACTTCCCAAGAAATTTCTTAGTGTTTAGATCTAAGGTCTCGCCTTCAGTGGCACAATTTACACCTCTCTCCTATTCCCAGCGCATGTGGTAAGATTTTCCCTTTCCCTCTGGAGCAGCGCTCTTCGGCTGCTGTTCTGCGTGGCACTGCTCAGGGCACCTCAGCTCTGCCAGAGACAGATTTCAGGTGTTGCACGTCCCAGGTGCAAGTAACGCTTTCTGCTCCATTTTCTGTGCAAGCATTAGGCTGATCTGAGCTTCCCAACTGTATCCGGCTACGACTGATCAGTGTTAGCATTTGCTCCACTCCTCAAATCACAGGGAGAGATGAAGGAGGGAATTTTAAGTTCTTCACCCCCATCCTCTCCCTGAAATCACAGGCATTGGAGTATCATCCAAACTCCGGTCCTGATTCAGGACCGATTCTGTTCTTAACTCAGCTTTGCTGCTGTCAAAGGCACAGAGGCGCGAAGCTTTTCTTGGGAGCTCATTTCTCTCCCCAAAATACCAGCAACGTCTCACAGAAGGTAACTCTCACGTGCTTTATTCTCCCTCATCCTGTTGCACCTTTGCAGAGCACAAGTCCTAAACATGAGCATCTTTCAGCCCGTGTCCAGCTTTCCCCCCGCTTCCCGGGCTGCCTGGGGTCCCGCTGCCCGCTCGCAGCCTCGGCTGCCGTACGGCATCTTCTGTATCTCGTGCAGCAAAGGCTGGTGCTGTCAGGAGGGGAAACCGCACACCCCATCCCGGGTGCCAGGACGCTGCCAGGAGGTTCAGACTTGGCGAAAGCAGCGTTGGCTCCAGCTGAAGGCAGCGAGGGTTTGTCGGGCTCCTCGTCCCATCCCTCGTGCCTAACCCTGCCCAGTGGTCACGTCGAGCTGCGCTGGGCACAGGAGTGACGGGCTGGATGGATTTACAGGGCACCCTTGGCGTGAGGAACACCGCTTCGTCCGCTCGTCTGGGTTCAGACCTGCCTCCCCCTCCAGCGCTTGCGGGAATGGAACAGGTTTTTTCACGATGGCAAAATACCAGATATGTTTTTAAATGGCAATACTCCCTTTTAACTGCAAACAAACCCTAGGGCCTTTTAAGGCTCCAGCGGTTGTTCCTGATGAATTCATCTCACTGGGATGGCTGGCTCAGAGCCTTCCTGATTGCCGGTTCTTCTGGGGGGGGAAAAAAAAACCCACAACAAGTAAAAATGGGAACCACAAAACATGGAGAGGATGGACTTCTCCTTGTTGCACGCTCTGCTTGTTTCTTTTTTTCTGAAATGCTTGACGTACCCCCCCAGAGCAGGGACCTACAGGACAGTAACTGCTGTAACAAAAAGCCCACGACAGCACCTGTAACATCCGTGCAGGGAAGATTGATTTGGACCACCGAGCTGCATATAAAAATAAAATCTCACAACTGCAACTTTCACCTCTGGGTAGTGAGCACTGTCGCTGCTTCCCGAGGCTGGAGGGATGATCCGGACTTGCTCTAGCATTAAAACTACCTGTGCTTTACCCTGTTAGTGCTTTACCTTGCGGCAGATCTTAATGTGAAAACCATCCTTTATTCCCCCTTTGAGCAAAGATAGAGCCAGAACTAACCAGCTGGGGAAGTTGGAGTGGTGGAGCTGCAGGAAAGGAGAGGAAATAATCAGTCCCGCTAAATCCCAAGTCTGTACCAGCGGGACGAGAAGCTAGACAACCTGGTCCACGGCAAGGCGCCTGCCCAAGTGGCCGGTTCAGTAACGTGAAATTATTTCCATCTCGTGCCCTTGCTGCTCTCCTAACATCACCTTTCCGGCAGCCCAGCAGTGCTGGTGCCCCGGCACAGGCGGTGGGGTATGGGTCAAGGTTTCGATTGTGAAATGACCTATATTTTTTAAAGCGACCCACAACAGAAAGTGTTGCTGCGCAGCTTCCCACCTCCCGGGTTACACTTGTTTTGGGTATAAAGAATTAGGCAAAAATGCAACGGTATTAGGGGCTGAGCCTTTCGTTGCCTCCTGCTACAGGGAGTTTAAAAAGTGGAGGGATGAAAAGCAGCGAGTGCTGGAGAGCCCGCTGTTCTTTGGGGGATTTAAACGGTGACTCGAAATTATAGGGCCCCCAAATTTGTCCTCACGGAGCATAAATCTGATATAAATGCATTTATTTCAGACTGGAGGAAATCTGATACAAATACCTACAGTTACTGAAAGGAAAACATTTAATCTGTGCTTTATAAGTGCTGCAAATGTTTGGAGGGGGGTTCAAAAGATCAGCTCCTACTTGAAATAGGGTCAGGGGGAGTTCAGCAACGGCAGGACTCATCCCCCACGATGCTCTCTCGACCACGTTACTTTAGTTTATCATTGTACCAAGACCAAAACTTTCCCTCAGCCCTCCAGCCATCTGTAGGAGAAATGGCTGCCCCAGGTATCTGTCCAGCTGCTCTCGGTGGTTTTTGAGGAAGAAAAACTAAATTGACAGGTTAGAAAGATCTGCTAGAAAGAAGTGGTGGCATATTCATTTGGGGGAAAATTGAAAATTAAAGGGACTATCTGAACAGCAACATTTCAGGGCTCATTCTGATACGCATTTTCCTTTCCTCGCGTTTCGAGTGTACCGCTCACCCAAAGAAAATGACTGCAAACCCCAACGTTAACCGTTTGCATTGTGGGGGAAAACTCGAAATCTGTGCAAAGCAGCTTGCTTTGGTTGCAGTTGGAACATTTCTCTGTGTGTTTGCAGACCCCAACGGGGAATTCAGGTTGCTGCTCCAGGAGACCTGGGAAGCGCAACCAGCCCCAGCCCTGAGCGGAGCTGAGCACCCCGCTCTGCTGGGAGCCCAGAAACTGCGGAGCAGCAGATGCAGAGGAGCAGCAAAGAGTTGTTTGGTTGTGGTTTTCTGTTGGGCTTGTTTTAAAGAGACTCCAGCTCTTTAGTACCAGAACTAAAGGATTTTTCAGGATGTGAGTCGATTTTGAAGCCAGAGTTTATTGCAGTATTTGCTTTGTTTTTAACTGAAGCACTAAAATGTTTAGGGAATAGGCAGCTCTTCCAGCAAGTTGCAGGTTTAACCATTTCCATCTTCAGCACTGCTGCTTCTGAGCCTCCCACCCCTCAGGGAGCAGGGGGGCATTTCCCTGGCTCAGCCCCTTCCTTGGGGCTGGGGATGCTCCCCTGCTCCTCAGCTTGAACAAAACATCATTTAAATGCCAAGAGGGTGTTTGAAATGCAGAGAGAACCGGGGGGTTATTAATAATCTACTTCAAACCCTAATTTTGTTTTAAAGCAAACTATTCATTTCATAGCAAGCTTGATTCTTAACAAATTTATCAACACAAGCTTTAATCAACTGGATCTTCTTAGATATGAGCTGCTTTTTCCAGTCATGAATATTTTCCACATAATAAAAACTGAACAAAAGGTGGTTTAAACTGGGATTCCACTTAAGTAAAGGGAAATATTTCCCAACTGTAACCCTCACTCTCCTTATTCTGTTGAATTTTCACCTATGTTTTAAGGACAGGCTTGCTCCATATTCAGATTATTTCTGCTAGTTGAGATTTGATTGAAACAGATTCTATGAAAACAAAATTCTTTTTTTTTTTCTTTATGACCTGTGCATTTTACTGAAAACTTTCAGCCCATATTTATTAGATAGTAATTAATACATATTTTCAAACTTTTGAAAATGAAGACTTTTTCAAAGTTTTATGGGGTTTCTAAGTGCATCTTTAATGTTGTCCAAATTAAATACCAGTAATATCACCAGAGATTTAAAAAAAAAACACCAAAAAACAAATTAAAGAAAGATTCAAATGATACGTGGCAGAAAAATAACAGAATATAATCTGTTCTTGTTTACTGCTAATCTGTCATAAAGATTATTTCTATTTTAGATATTTTCTGCCTCAGATCAACAACACTGCAGCAGACTGCAGTAATTACACCCTTTCGTATGAAATCCCCATTTCAGTGAAATCTTAGCTGCATTATTTACCACCCGGCTTCAACCTTCTCCCTTAAGAAATTTCCCCAAAGTCCTAAGTGGTGACAATATTTATTTGAACTTGTAGATAAATTGTAAAAACTCATTAAGACCATTTCTGCCTGACTCAAAGATTTAAATCTTTTAAAAAAAAACAACTTCTGCCCAAATCAGATTTTATGCATAAAATCAGAAGCAGCTTTGCGTTGATAGGAGAGCGGGGCAGTAAAATTTGAAAATGTTTGTAAACTCTCAGACACACACAAAAATAAACCCCTCAGAGTGATTTTTCAAGCTCCAACCCAATCTGAGAACATCCTGGGCGGGGGGGAAGGCCACAGAGGGTTTTACAAGTGACAGCGCCCGGTACGAACTCTTGCTCAGCCCTTCTGGCTCCAGAAATGCCACTGGGTTCCTGGCGCAGTTGCTGGGAGCAGTGGAAGCAGCGAGGGGCGAGCTGGTTCCCTCTGGGGGGACTCTGCAGAGCTGCTTTTGCCCTGGCTCAGCCGGGGCACCCTCGCCCCGCTCCTGCACAGGGGTGGCTGCAGCTCTGTGCCCCCCACAGCCGTGATTCGGTCTCTGCTGTTTGCATTCTCCAAATACCTTGCATCTGGAATGCTCCAGCGAGGGGAAGGAGGTTGACTGATAGCCTTTCTTGTTGCAGACCTAAATTGAAGACTTCCCTCTTTGTTTGGATTTTTTTTCCTTTTTTTTTTTTTTTTTTTTTTTTTTAGGTTGTTGGTTTCCTTCATTTCATTATTGCAGAGGATTATGTTACATGGGGAAGGTACTGGGCAAACCAATAAAAGCAACAACAAAAGTATTCTGGCCAGGATCAGAAATAGATCCGAAGCAGATAGTGGATCATTTATTTTAGCTGTGTTTGTGGGGGACACGTACCAGTGGAGGAAGGTGCACGCTCAAGTTTTCAGCCAGGGAAGGCTTGAAGTGCACTTTCTGAGCTGCAGGAAATTTATTTCCCAATTTCATTGCTCTCTTCTTTTCACCTGTGAATTCTGAGCTTGGATTACACCCTGGAAGCCTCAGGAACACGCACATGGACGCAGCAGTGCTCCTACAAAGACTCCTCTGGCTGATTTGGTTTGGTACTTTCAGGAGAGCCAAGTAATGCAGCTGGAAGGATGGGAACCAAACTTTCCCTGGTGAGCAGCATCTACATGTTTTTAAGGCAAAGATCCCGGGGTAACAGCGTGGATCGGATACAGGAGGGAAAGCTACAGGCTTTTTGCTTTAAATGACCGTTTCCCAGGATTTTTATAATTCATTTTAATGTGTTTCCTAGGAGGCTGTAGCACAGAGCACACAGCAATGTCCTCGGGCACGTGCATCTATTTCTTCAGGTTTATACAACTTCGGACTCCCGAGCAACATCAGATTTATTTACTAACAAATTCTCCTCGGCTCTTCCTCAGCCGGGAGAAAAACAGTAAGAAAAAAAAAATTACCTAATAATAAAAAATATTTAGCAAGAGAACCCAGCACATCAGCAGCCGTGCAGCAGCGGGGGAACCCCCGAATCTGCCGGGGGTCCCGGCCGCCCCCAGCGCGGTCACCCCCAAAGGTGGGGGGGGGGCGCGGAGCCGGCTGCGCGGCCGCGCAGGGAGCGCGGAGCTGCCCGGGAGAGCCGCGCCCGGAAAGCCCTGAGCCGAGCCTTCCCCTCCATGGGCAAAAATCCTCCGCTCGGGGATTTTTTTTTTTTTTTAAATTTTTTAAAATTTTTTTTTCGCATTTTCCCCGGGGCGGGGGGGGGCAGAGCGGGGCAGGCGGGGGGGTCCCGGAGCGCAGCAGCGCACGGCGGGGCCGGACCGAGCCCGGGCTTGCAGCGGGGGAGGGGGGGGGACACGGCGGCCGCCCCCGCCCCTCCCCGCCCGCAGCATCCCGGGCCGAGCCCCCCGCGCACCGGGGCTCCCCCGCCCGCCCCGTCGGAGGGGCAGGAAGGCGGGGGGGGGGGATGGGGCCGCGGGGGGGGGGGGGGCTCGCTGCTATTTTCAACGCATCTTGAGCCTAAAAATAAAAAAGTCTGCAGCGAAGGCAGGCGGGGGGGCTGCTCCGCACACGCCGCTTTGCCGACGGGGCGGCCCCCCCCCCCCCGGCTCAGGCCCCGTCGGGGAAGGGCCCCCCCCGTGGGGCCCTTTTGTGCCGGGAGGAGCCCCCCCACCCCCCGCCACCTTCCCCGAAGGCTTCCGCGGGGCTGCACATGAAGGGCTTAAAACAATGCCGGGGACAATAACCCCCCCGGGGGCTCCCCCGCCGCCCGCCGGGCCGGGCCAGCCCCGGGGGGCGCGGGCGGGCCGGGTCCCGTCCCCCCCCCCCGCCCCATCCCCAATCCCCTGGCGCCAGGGGACCTCCCGGCCCCTTTGATGCCGAAGTTTTTTACACCCAGAAAAATCCCATTGAGGCACCGGGGGAAAGGGGTGGGGGAGGGGCGCGGTGGGGGGAGGGGCGCGGTGGGGGCGGGGGGCTGCAGCAGATGGGAAAGTGCCTCCGACGGGACGGGGCTGGGCGGGGGGGGCGGACGGACGGACGGACACCCGCGCGGGCCGGGGGTGGGTGCGCCCCCCGCTCGGAAGGGGGGTGCGCGTGGAGGTAAATAACGTAGTATTTAAATTAAAATAAATAAATAAGTGGCGGCCGCCCCCTCCCCCCCCCCCGGCCCCTCCCCCCGGGGGCCGGGCCCTCCCGCATCACCACGTGGCTTCCTCCAGCAAACATTTTCACTCATTTTCCAGGTCGGTTTTATTTAGAGGCGGTGCCCGGCTGCCGAGAGGCGTCCGGTGACACTCCAGTGCCACTCCGCCGACTTGGGGGCCCCCGCGGCCGGCGCCACCGCCCTGCCCGCCGCCGGAGCCGCCCCCTCCCCTCGGACCCCCCCCTCCTCCGGCAGCCACCGCCCCCCGCCCCGGAGGAAAAAAATCCGTCGAGAAAAAAAGAGGGAAAAAATAGGCAAAAAAACACCCTAAAAAAAGAGGTTGGGGGTTCTTTTTTTTTTTAAAAAAAAAAAAAAAAAAGCCAAGCGGCCAAGCGAGCCCCGAGCGCAGCCCGCGGTGCGGGGCGGCTGAGCGCGGCCGGAGCCCGGTGGAGCCCCCCCGGGAGCCGCGCTCCGAGCCCCGCCGCGCCCCCGCGCCCCCGCCGCCCCCCGCCGCCACCATGAACAAGCTGTACATCGGGAACCTAAACGAGAGCGTGACGCCCGCCGACTTGGAGAAAGTCTTCGCCGAGCACAAGATCCCCTTCAGCGGGCAGTTCCTGGTCAAGGCCGGCTATGCCTTTGTGGACTGCCCCGACGAGCAGTGGGCCATGAAAGCCATCGAAACTTTTTCGGGTAAGCGGCGTTATCCCGCCCTCCTCCCCCTCCTCCCCCTCCTCTCCCCCTCCCCAGAGAGCTGCGCACCCCCCCGGGGCTCAGCGCCCCCCCCCCAAGGCGCCCCCCCCCCGCGCTCCGTCGCGCCCCGTCGGGGCTTGCATCAGCGGGCGGCGGCCGGGACCCCGCTTTCCCTCCCCAGCGCTGCTCCCCCCCCCCCCCAAAAAAAACCCCAAAAAGCAGCGTTGGGGGGCAAAGCGCGCCCCCCCCCCGCAGCCCCCCGCCCCGCCGGGCCCCCCCTCCCCGCAGGCCGCGGCGGGCTGGGCGCGGGGGTCCCGGCGCGGCCCGGGCGGGTGGGCTGGGACTTTGGCCATTTTGATTTGAAACTGGGTTTCCTGGGGCATGTGATGTGTGGAGTAGCGCGAAGGTCGCCATGCTGCTCGCACGGAGAGAAAAAGCTCCCCGGGAACAGAGAATTTTTAAAATATTTGAATTTTTTTTTTTTTTTCCCACCCCCACCTCGGCCCGGGCGCCCCCCGCCGCCCGCCGGGCTCTTCCCCTCTTCTCCCCCCCTCCAAAAAAAAAAAAAAAAAAAAAAAAAAATTCATCATAATAACCCAGCAGCACAGGAACCCACTCCATTTTCAAAGAGAAATCCATTTCTGCCATGGAGTTACAATTTTTGAGCCTTTTAATGGGGGGCGAAGAAATCTGCCCGAAGGACTTCTTGCAGGGATTAAACAAGGCGGAATTAAATAAAGGCAAAGAATTGGTCTCAAAATATTATTCCTCCTTTTCTTTCGCTCAAAGCAGGATGAACTAAGGAATTAAATATTCCTAAGGAACATTGTCCAGACAGCGAACTCACCACTCCCTCCCACCGCTTCCCATTTGAAGCCAGTCTTATATTTAATAAAATGCACTTGTAAAGGAATCGGAAAATGTATTTGTGCGTAGTTCGTCGTAATTTGAATTAAATTGCGAGGTTTCACGTGATAGTATGTTATCCAAAGCTTTCTGACCACTCCACCCAGATTTTAAAAAACAGACACATTTTGTTTTTAGGGAAAGTGGAGCTTCATGGAAAACAGCTAGAGATTGAACATTCAGTACCTAAAAAGCAAAGGTAATACAGTGTTTTAATTTCTTTTTTTTAAAAATTTTTCTTAATTTCTGTTGGGGGAAAAAAAAATTAACGTAAGATAAAGGAGGCAAAAAAATTATACCCAAATATGTGCATGTGAAATTAGAGATGTTGGTGATTTGGCTTCAGATACGTCCCCAGCGAGGTGAGAGGCAGTTTTGAGGATCAACATTTAATTTCTTTCTTTCTTTTCTTTTAAAAGAAAACTTCCTCTGCGAGCAAGTTTGTTTTTTTTTTTTTTAAAAAAAAAAAGAAATGGTTAAACAATTATCCAGCAGCTCGCCCAAGGTGATGGATGGCTGAGGCGTTTTGGGTTGGGATTTTTCAAACTTGTGGCACTGGAAGAATTTCCCAGCCTTGCTCGGCTCCTCTGCTGCGAAATGGGCGAAATCTTTTGTTTTCCAAGAGAACTGTAAAATTTAAAAAAAAAATCACAAAAAAAAATTTACAAAACAGTGAAATTTGCTGGGATTTGATGGTGAAGACTTAAAGAAAAGAGAAAAAAAAAAAAACAAACCAACATGGGGCTGGTCTTGCCGTGCCATGCCGGGGAGGGATTTAAAACCCGGCGAGCGTGGGGCGCTGGCCTAGCTCCTGCCCATCGGTAACTTTTATTTCGGGGCAAGAAGCCCGTTTCTTGGCAGTTTCCGTCTACCTGCCCAGCGGCTTCGCCCGCCGCCGCCGGCCTTGCCCATCCCGGCCCTCTCCATCTTCTTGGCCCTTTGTTGTTGCGCGCCGGGCTGGCGTGCAGGACGCCGGAGCAGCGCCGGGCTGCGCTCCCCGGCCCCGCTGGGCCTCGTAGATGGGATATAAAGAGTATTTTTTTTTTGCAGAGACCCCCCCCCAGCTCAAGGAGGGGCCGCCCGGGCTGAGGGCGAGTTAGTCCCCAGCCCCAAATAGTCCACGTTGGATCGTGCAGCCCGAAACCCGCGTCGGCCACGTGACGAGGCGGTTACTTCAACGCCCGGGCGCGGAGGGAGGAGGCGAAGCCAACTCTTCCTCCCCAAACTCCCCCGGTTCCTTCGTCTCTCGACGAACCCCGCCTGGGCTGGGCGGTGGGAGCCCATTTTTGGGGTCACCCCCTTGGCCCTGCTTGGGGGGGGGGGGGGGGGGGGCTGCCAAACTTTGCAGTCCCGGCTGCGGCGGAGCGGGCTCCCCCGGCCGGGGCTGATCCCAAAGGCAAAAAAAAAAAAAAGAAAAAAAAAGTATTTAATAGTTCCCTGGCCAAGTTTTTATTATTTTTAGCGGGGTGGTCGGTGGTGCCCGCCGACTTGCGCGGAGCACGGGGCGATGAAGGGGAACGTGACCACGCTCCGAAAAATCCCCCCTTTTTTTTTTTTCTTTTTTCCCCTTGGTGCTGCTGGATAATCAGTGGGCCGGGGGGAGCAGGTCTCGCCCCCCCAGGAGCGCAGGTTGGAATTCCTGCAGGTGGGAATATTCCCCTGGCGTCCGCAGTCCCAGGCGCGGGGGGGCTCTGCCGTCGGGGGGAGCTCCTGGGTCCCCCGCGAACGGGCCCCGCCTGGCATGTGGCTGCAGCCCCCTTGCTGGGGGGCTGGGGGGGCAAAATGAGCCCCCCCCCGCGAGTGCTGCTTTTAAAGGGCCAGCAGCCGCTGCGGGTGGCTCGGGCCGGGGGTCCCCGCGCCCCCCCCGCGGCCGCGGTTACTTTGTCTCGCTTTGGGCGAGCGGTTTGGGTTTCGGGGCAGAAAAAGGCAACTTTTTGGCAGCTGCTTGGGAACTTGGCAGGTTGGTTGCCCCAGACGACCTTCGGGGGGCAATTTGGTGCATTTTGTGTCCCCCCCCCGGCCCTGGGTAAGGGCTGAGGTGATGGGGGGGGGGGAGCTGCCTCAAAGGCGCCTTTTTTTTTTTTTTCTTTCCCTTCTTCTTTCCTTTCTGCTTGTTTTTAAGACTGGATTTTCCAGTTTAAAGGCACATAGAACAGGAAATGGTTAATTAAGTGTGAGCAGGGAGGACAAAATCAGATGGGTTTGGTGGGATCTAAACCAAACGTCTCCCCCTCCCCCCCCCCCCAACCTGATATTAATTTTTTTCTTTTCCTTCAGAAATGTGGGAAAACAAGTCAGGAGCATTGGTGTGCTTCCCAGCTAATTTATAAAATAAAAAAAAAAAAGTTGGCTTTTTGGTTGTGTTTTCTTCTCGTTGGAAGTGCAAATAGGAATGCTCAGGAAAACTGATTTGGGCGTTCTTAGAAATGAGTGTGTGCGGTGCAATTGCATGTTGTGAATACACCTCTCTTGCTGGGGTGTTTCCTTCTCTAAAACCTCTCCTGTCCCTACAGCCACCACAGAAATGAGCTAAAACGCACTGGGCGCGCTGAGAGGGCGCAAGGAAGGGTGATGTGCGTGCGTGGCTGCTGCACCCAAACGCCCAGGAAGGCCAAGCTGATCTGGAGCTCTTTAATTGCAGTGATCCTTCAGACAGCGCTTAAAGCTGCGAATTATGTTAATGATCACGGGGAACCATTTTAACGAAATCCTTTGGAAGTATCAGACTGTAAAGAAAAGCCAGTGCTGATAAATATGTCGTTTATTAAAAAACCTGAGTTTTAAAGTTAGTTTGGATTTGTTTAAAGTTTCTCACTGCTGTTCGGGAGTTATTTTTGCTTTAACTTTGCTGATAGAAAAACTTGGAGAAACTTAACAGGATTTTTAAAAACCTCTCAAAGATGATTGCATGCTTTATTCTTCGGGAGCTTAAAAAAGAAAAGATTCTTTAAGGAAAAAAAAAATTCAGTTTTCCTACTTGAGGTGAAGGATTGGCTTGGGGGGGTTGGAACGGGGAAGCTGAAAAGCCCGAAGTTGATGGGGTCGAAAGAATGAATGAATGAGGAGAGGAGGAGGGGTGAGGGGGAAAAAAGTGAATCCATCAAGCAGACATTCCAAATATGAGGAATGTGGAAGTGAGTCGACCAGAGAGAATGAAACCAAGTAATTGGGGGGGAGAGAGGGCTGGGCTGCTAGGAGCCCCTAGACCTCCGAGGGCGCGGGGGTCTTTCAGCAGGGGTCATTCACAGGCAAGGTGCAGGCTCGGAGGGTCCCTGTGCTCCCGAGCAGAGGTGGCAATTATTAAATGTTCATGACGTGGGGATTAGTGTGGTGCACAGAAATGGATGGAGAAGCCTTAAAACTGGCTTTTTTTTTTTTTTTTTTTTTAGTCTTTGTTTCAAATTCATGTTTTCACACCGGAGAAATGTTCGCTTTGCGTGTGCGTAATCGTGCAAGTAATCGTTTGTAACGAAATATTTTAAAATTTTTGGTAACGGAGAGTGTGATTTCTTTGTTTGTCAGCATTAATCAAAAAATGCGCCTTTCTCCCTCCTGGTGTTTGGATTCTCTGAAAACTGAACTGAAAAAGTTTGCTAGTTCTTTTCCATTAAAATAAAGACACTGTCTTGAATGCTGAGACAAAATATGCTTTTAATTCAGTCTTGAGATCATTCTCTTCCCCTTAAAATGGGTCTGGTTTACAAGTTATAGTATCATTAAAAAAAATTAGCAACACCTTGTTTACAGCAGTGCTTGGAAATTGAAAGGCAGGATGAATGCTCCTTTCTGAGGATGTTGCATTTAATGGCATTGGGTTTGTTACTACTTTTTTGATTACCAAAAAGGGTAACAATCTGGAGTTGTTGTTTGCTTTAGTTTTGTGAGCCCCCAGCTCTGAGCTGAGAGCTCTCTGCTGCTGATTTTACACCGCTGAGAACTGTAGGCATTTGGAAATTAATGTTTTGCTGATTTCCAGCTAGAAAAACTAGAAGTAATTTGTCATTAAATTAGTCATTAATAATTTGTCAGTAAGTTTCGTCCATGAGGTTTAAAACTGAGATAATTTAATAAATTTTAACATACCTGGGAGAAAGAAGATATTTACCAATTCACAGCCTGAAGTGAGAGAAATGCCTTTATTCCCCCTTTCCACGTAGGAGCCATAACTGGCAAATATGTCCAAGAAATTGCAATTTAACCGTAACCTTTGTAGCCTCAAGTTTTGTTGAACCTGTAGAAGATGGAGCCCATCCCGTGTAGATGCCCTTTGTTAAGAGTTTGATGGTTTTTAAATTCCAAAGAAAATAATAAATTGAATTCCCTAGAGAACCTTGGTGGCGATCGCTAGGACTGAATCCGCTTCTCCAGTTGAATTTGTTTCTGTCTTTGCCTTTTAGGTTAAAAACCAAGCAAACAGAGATATGGCTGAGGGAAGTTGGGGTTAAAGTACTCGCTTTGAAAATTGAGACCTTTCAGAATTTAAAAAAAAAAAAAAAAAAAAAAAGGCGATTTCTGCCCCCCCAGCCCAAGCCCCCAGCGATGTTAATGTTTTCCAGAGTTACTGGGAGGGTGTGGGGACAGTTCAGGCTGCTCGGGGTGGCCCAAGGTTGGCCCGGGGGGTCGCAGCTCCAGGCTGGGGCAGGAGGAAACATCTCCGGCCCCTTCTCCCTGCCGGGGTTACCGGCTCCAGCACCCCCTTTCCGCTGCCTTCCGGATTTGCTGGGTTTGGGAATGGAAGGTGCCTCTCTCGATGCAGGCAGAAGGTGTGGGGTT
Source organism: Pelecanus crispus (assembly GCF_030463565.1). Taxonomy (NCBI): domain Eukaryota; kingdom Metazoa; phylum Chordata; class Aves; order Pelecaniformes; family Pelecanidae; genus Pelecanus; species Pelecanus crispus. The sequence continues at coordinate 1,003,307 of NC_134660.1, read as the reverse complement.
TTTTTTTTTTTTTCTCTGCTGCTTTTAATGGTGCCACTGGTTTTATAGAACCGTTTTGATAGGGAGAAGTGGGAGCCTAAAGCAAACGCGTAGGGAAGCCCCCAGGGGATGCTGGTGTCTCCCCCTTCCCCAAAATTAAGGAGGGGAGTAGGAGAAAACTGAAAAATTGAGGACCCTGAGACCTGGAGGTTGCAGGTTTCTTGTTTTAGGGGGGAAAAAAAAATCCTTTTAAAGAGGTCACAGAGACTTTTCTGGGTTGGTTTTTTGGTTTTTTTTCTTTTCACCAGAGAGGAGCTTTTCAAAAGTTTTAGGTGACAGCTCTCATTTTCACTGTGAGCAGAGGCATCTAAAAGCGCAAGCGAGGATATGGGTGAGAGGGGACCCCAGCTGCCGGGCAGACCCTGGTGCACCCGGGCGCAGTGGGGAGGAGCGGGCAGAAGGAGCAGTGGGGCAGCGAGGAGGGCGGGCAGAGCTCGCAGGCTCCTCGGTGACCGATGGGTTTGAGCCTTTGTGCACCTTTAAATTCCTTCTTCTGCCCAGTTTGGAGCGTGGAAAGGATCTGGTCCTGCCCCGAGTACCTGGTGGGGTAAAGAATGCACTTGCCCAGCAACGCTTAAAAAATTTAAGAAAACAAGCGGCACAGGAGAAAAATGCATCAGCGACGGGGCTGATGTCCTGCATCGCCCTGCGTCCGCTTGGGATGGCTTTAGCTGCCGCAGGGAGAGGCGTGAGGCGTGTTGCACAGGCAGTTATGGAACAGTCTGCTCACCAGGAAAGTTTTTCTTAACCTGTATTTTATGAAATGAGAAGTCCAGACCCACGGGAGTGTTTGTCCACTCCGGAGATGTGTGGCGTTCTATCCCGGCTGCCTTCCCAGGTCGTCCGCTCGTCACCAGTAAATGTGCGAACCATGCGGGGAATTCAGCTCAGAAATCTTTGCTGGGGTGTACCTGCAGATTGCAAGTTTGCCCTGGCGGTTGTGGAGCTGGGGGGATTGCAGGGGGCTCGGCCGGAAGGTTTGCCTTGTTTCTGCAAGAGTGCTGGGCGGGTGTCCATGCGTCTCCATCCATCCGTCTGTCCTTGCGTGTTTTCTGGCGAACCATGGGCTGATGTGCCCAGGCAGCACCGAGAGCCGCGTCCCTGCGGAGGGGACGGGCTGGGGGAGCGTTGGGCTTGGCCAAGGTGACCTCGGGAGGTGCCTCCCCACCCGAGCCCTGCCCTGAGCCAGGGCAGAGCTCTCGGACCAAAGCAAGCTGGAGATTTTACGCCACTCGTGCGCTGGCGGTGCCCCTGGGAAGCTGTGGGAAAGTTAATGCAAGCTGGCATTTTAGGTTGGTTTTCTTAAAGCCAGTGCGCGCTTTCCGCTTCTGACGGAATAGCGTGCTGAAGGGGAGCGGGAACCGGTTCCCCATCGGTTTGTGTCCGGTGCCCATAGCCTGCTCTTGAAGATGCTGGAGCCATCTTCATGGATTTAAGTATCTAGATTTAAAAGAAAAAGTCATGCTTTAAGTGAAACCTGCTCAGTTTTCTCCTCTGGACAGAGTTAGCAATGGATGGGGCTTTCTGGAAAGGGTCTTGTGAGGGTTGGGGTCCTGCAGCCCTTTTCTGGCTCCTGCCAGCCCTTCCCGGAGGGGACGCTGCCCGACTCTCGGCCCCTTCCCCGGGGTTTGGCTTCGTTTTAGGAGCATCTCAAGCGAAGCCGGCTGCTTTTTGGTATCACTGCGGCTTTGGGGTGCCGGTGCCTGTTCGGAGGGGAGGCTTTGGGGTACCCGGGTGGTCTGCATGTGTTGGGAAGTGCTTTTGGGAAACGGTTTATCCTCCCTGTGCCGCTGCCTCGAGTCGAGCCCACTCCGGCTGCCTTTACAGCCCCTGCATGGGAGCTTCCCAAGGAGGCTAATAAAACCCGAAGAGCGGGGGGACAGTTTATTGAGATTCTGGCTGGAGGCGAGGGGCCAGGAGCTGGCGGAGCTCGGTGGGAGGGAGCGGGGACGTCAGTGGGGACGGTGCCGGGGACAGGATGGAAGCAGCCGGGAGGGCACTGCCAGGGCAGCGGCACAGGGGCGAGAGCATCCCTGCTCCGCTCCCGCCTCCTGATGCGAAAGAGCAGGGGAGCGTAGCCTTCCCGTCAGGAAAAAAAAAAAAAAAAAAAAAAGAGAAAATAAACAAACATAAAAAAATCTGTCCGTCCGTCTCAGAGGAGCCCTCGCGATCCGTCAGGAAATGGGTCATTTATTTTATTGTAACTGACACTTGGGAGCCCTGACATGGTCAGAGCTGAAATTTCACACTTTTCTGGCTACTGTAATTGTCTGGTCCGTATGGAGCAAACCAGTTTAAGAAAATAAAACCCTAATCCACGGGCATCCCCGGCAGAGCTAGGTCCGCGCTTTATTTTTAAGAGTAATCCACCAGGTTGCGTTTAAGATGCTATGAACGCGGTCCGCCTGTAATAAAAGCAGCGCAGCCCCGTGCACCAGGAACCGCTGGGAGCTGGCAGGGCTCCATGCGGCGCGCGGCGAGATGCAAATCCCGCACGGTCCGGGGGTATTGCGATGTGTAAACAGCACTTGAGATTACAGGGAAATTGATTTGCACAAAAAGGAGAAAGTTTGGACTCCGATGAAGGTCCCGCTGTAGTTTCCTTTTTTTACAAAGTTAAAAGCGGAGAACCTGGGCGAGCAGCCTCCCGGACCAGAGCGTAAAAGAGACAGGAGAATTGTGATCTAGAGCCGAATAAAAGGGAAGAGAATAAAATAAATAACAAAAAAAAAAGGCTCTTGGGGCCAGATTTTCACCCACAATTGGAGCCAGATTTTTCCAACTTGCGTTTAAGGCTCTAAGTAAAAGCTCCGTTTTCAGAAGTGATTAGCACCTGGTGTGCTGAGCACTCTTGAAAAATCTGACTGTCAGGATTCCTCCTTATTTCTTGAGATTTGGAGCCGCCAGCTGACACCAGGGCGGTTTCAGCAGTCGCTGCCCCCCGGGTCCTGCCCCTTCGCCCCCCGAAGCCGCGGAGGCGGCTGCTGCTGCCCCAAGCCCCCGAGGACGGGGTGGGTGCCGGGTCCGGAGGAGTTGCTTGTCCCCCGCCGTCTCGGCTCTTCGCTGCGCGGAGAGCCGTCGTGCTTAGTGCTTGTGGCGAAAGGCTTGTCAAACTATTTGGGAATTCTGGGAGTGCACCTGGACGAGGGGCGGGGAGCTGCGGATGAGGTGCGGAACAAGGGGCGCCGAGCCGCCGCAGGGTGAGGTGGGGACGCCCGAGATGCTCCCTTCGTTCTCCCCGGGCTTCGTCACCTGCGAAGCACTGCCTTCGCTTAAACGCCTGCGCGATCCCGAGCTGCGGGCTCGGACCTTCTGGCTGTGCCGCCCGCGGTGCTCTGCCTGCAGCGGAACGCTAGCCGTGCTCGGGCACCGCAGGCGAGAGCAGCGCTTCCCTGCCAGGCGGCACGAGACCTCGGGGTGGGTGAGCTCTGCGGCTCTGCCTTCTGCCCAGCGCTGTCAGCCTTGGCCAAATGATTCCTTGGTGAATGCTGCTCACGGCCAAGCGGAATCAATCACCGGAGTGGTAGTTGTGTATGTGTATATATCCGCACGCATACATATGTGAGTACATATGTTTTCTTCGCTGTGAAGACATTCATGTGTGTTTTGTGATCTCCTGTGGTTCAAGCCTCCGGCATAAAAGTATTTACAAACAAATTGATCAAATGAGCAAAGAATAAAGGAAAATTGTGATCTCTCTAAGGAAGAAGAGCTTGTGGCTGCTGTAGGCTTTATGGAGTTGTTTGTTGGGGTGTAATTTCACGAGAAGCCAAGAACCTCATATAAATGTTGTGCTTTTAGGCTCGGATTCACGAGGCTCCTAAGGACGTGCTTTTAAACAGGGAAGCCATCCTTTTGAAGTTAATGGGGCTGCTTCGATGGTAAAATGAGGCATGTGCTGAATTTGAGCCTAAATATACAGCTTTATATGAACTTTATATAGTCATTGTTTAGCGTTCAGCTACAGCTGAACTAATAACGCGACAAATTTCTTTGACATCTGCAGCCTCTTCTTGCTTATGGCAGAGATGCAAAGTAGCTGCGACTTTTATATGTGATACGTACTGGGGGCAGAGAATATTTGTGACTTTTCAAAAGCTGTGGCTTGAATGAAGAGCTTCCCGGTGAGCCTTTATCCGCCCCGTGATATTGTTCCTGTGCCTTACTGGCTGCACACCCCTGCATGCCTGGCACGGATATTTGCACAGCGCAAGTTTTATATTTAGTTTCCCCAAATACTTGTTCATGCAACTTTGAAAGCTACTTTCTGCCACTGTTTGTGCCAGTAAAACTTGGCGATGGTGAATGTTTATGGAAGGCAGACAGGAGAGAGGGCACGAACATGACTGAGGGGAATTCACTTAGGAAGAAATCCAGATCAGATATTCAGACAGCTTTGTGCTGGATTTCCCTAATGGCGCATTGAATTTGTTTGGTGTGTGTTTGCTGGGTTGGCTTTTCACGTTGCCTGTGCCAAAGTAGTGGTGGGCTTTAAATGGTTTTGCTTCGGCACCGCTATTGGCTCTGCAAGGAGGTGAAGAGCAGTGGAGCAGAAAAGCCCCATCTTTGCTGTTTTCCAGCTCCTGCCCTGTCCTACCTGAGCCTCAGCCTTTGCCTTCTCTTCTTCATGACCCCCCCTTGCTCAAAACACCCAACCCCAAACCAGCAAACGTAGGATGTCTTCCCCTGTCTGGAAACTTTGCAGCTCCCCAGCTCCGGTGGGAGGAAGGAAGCAGCCGGGGGGGTTTAGCCCTCTCCCAAACCCGAGCCGATGCCTAAGGAGGAGCACGGCCGCATCCGTGCGGGCTCTGCTGGCTTCCTCGGGCGGGCTGGCCGAGGTGGCTTTGTTGGCATCTTTCGTCCTGCGCCTGGAGGGTGACTTTTGTGGGCTCTGTGTGAGAAACCTTAATTTCTCATTGTTCAATGAAAACGTTAGACCGCGTTTTCTTAGAAGAGTTTTGCTTTGCCCTCACCTCCTTTCTGAAGAGGAAATGCAAGAGAAAGCGAGTCTGGCTTCAACCAGATTTGGTGAAGAACTCGGTTCTTCTGTTTAAAATTTGTGCTGGAAATGAAGAAGTAGAAAAAACCAGCCTCACTTGTACTTTTTCGTGTCAGTTAGTTTCTGCTCTTTACCTTCCCTTAGACAGAAGAACGGAAGCATTTTGATTTCACTTGCAGTTTTCAGTGGAAAAAACATCACAGCTTTACCCCGCGCAGGGCTGAGCCGCAGCCCTGGCTGCGATGCCAAACCTGCCGCAGATCCTGGTGTCGTCCTTGCCTGGACCCAGCAGTGCTGGTGCCAGGGCCAGAAGGGGCTTGGGGAGCTCCCGCCTGGGATCTGGGCTGGGAACGTCCCGGACGCGATGGGGAGGAGCGTGCTGCTCGCAGCCCGGGCTGCTGGAGGTCTGACACCCCCCTGCCACCTTCCCACCCACACGGGGAGGACTGGCAGGTCTGAGTACGTCATCGCGGGTTTTAACTTGAGTTTTGGCAAAAGGGTCTCCACCCTTGAATTAAGTTCATGAGATAGTATAATCCATGTTGTAACTTCTGGGTTCTCCCTTTATGAGTCCTCTTTGATCTTGGAGGGCTTGTCTGCGTGCAATTGCTGCACTGGTTCAACCTGATTTGGCTTAAAACAGGCTCGGTGCCGCTGGCGCAGAGCCCTGCCCGGAGACTCTCCCGTATCGATTTTAGATCCAGTCTTATCTGACAAATCCGTACCTGCCAGGCGCGAGGGTCTGCGGCACCGTGCCGCGCTCCGGCGCTGTAACGTCGCAGCGGAGCAGCCCTCAACGCCGCCGGTCCCCGCGCTGCCGCCGCCGCCTCCCGACACAGACCTCAATCAGAGAAACCCGCAGGAGTCACAAGCAGTTTTGAAACAAAACTCTTCCTTTCTCACGCTGGTGCTGGCATGTGCTTGTGCATCTGGAGTTGTCAGGGCCCTGAATCCTTGCAGCTCCCCTCAGCCCTAACGAATCCCTCCTTATTTCCCCTGCTCGAAGCGCTCCGAGCCTGCGGAGTTTGCAAGATCTCTAGCGAGAGGCCAATACCCCACTGTCCCGGGGTGGTGGTGGCTGGAAATACAGAATAAAAAGATGTCCCTGGCCACTTTCTGTAGGCAAAATTCTACGAAACGTATCTGACTGACACCTGTCAATCACCCTGGTAATGAAGCTTAATTATTGAGAAATTAGAGTGGTCTAAGACCCACCCAAGAGCTTGTGCTGATGGGGTTTGGGGTTCCCGCTGATGCCGACTGCGAGGGAGCTGCCCGACGTTTTACTCAGCTCCTTTGCGAAGCCTGAACTCATCTCAAAGCATCCCTGAGCCTGCGGCACCACCAGAGCCACTGGAAACCAGTTAGAAGTGCCTGCCGGGCACCGGAGGAGGGCAGAGGTGCCTGGCACCATCTGAGTTTTTATTTTCCGTGTTGTTGGATTTGGGGGAGGACGGTGGGCTGAGCCACCTCCCGTGGCGGTGGCTGATGCCGCAGCTCCTGGAGGCAGGTGGCTGGGTGGGAATTCGCACTTGGGACCTTTCCTATTCCAAGTCGGCCCTGGTGGGTGAGGGAGGATGCTCTGAAATGTGCATAATGCACAAAAATGCCGAATGTGCTTTATCTCGTGTGCTCGTATTCAGGTTTTTCTCTCGGCGGCAGGAGCGGAGGGAAGCTAACAGCCGGGTGGAGTTGGCAGCGCTCCCTCTGACGCTTTGAGGACATGCAGATGACGCTGCGTGCTCCCTTGCTCGGCTGCCTTAGAGTTTGTTGCGCTGTGCTGCGCTCCAAAGTGGTGGTCTCGGAAGTGCTTCCAGGTCCGCAGGTAAAAGATGGGGCGAGGAGCAAGTCCCACTTCTGCCACCCCTCCGCATGTAATGGTCTGCAAGAAAATTTGCCTTTAAACATCACATTTGTTGGCGTGTTCATAGTCCGGCCAGTGCCAGGTCAGGGCTCAGGCTTCATTAAGGTTTTTTTGATGGAGAACTGAAATTTTTGATTTTTCTTAAGGGATGAAGGTCCCTCAATGTGGCTCACTGGCTGCCGGGTTGCAGCGGGACCGAGCTGCCCCGCGGCGGGGGGTGGCTGGGAGGGAGCCGGTGTGTTCTCTGCCGCCCGTCTGTCCGAGGCAGTGCGTCTGTCCCCTTGAGGCTTGGGGATGGGTTGCTGGTTGTGGGAACCCACTTGAGTTTAGCTGGGCTTGGCTTTGGGGCATGTTCAGAGGATCAGAAAGAGCCTTTCAATATGTGGCAACGCGCCAGCAAATTAGAATGGAAAGATAATGCAAAATGGATGCATTGTGTAAAACTCATCCATCTTTCCTCTCTATTACTTACTGTTAAACTTGTCCTGTCTGCAGATACTTGATGTATTGACTTTGGCAAGGACTACCTGCAGAATTCTGGGGATGATTAGAGTCTTCCTCTGGGCAAGCTGAGCACAAGGGCTTTTGAGATTTCTTTGAGATTTCTTGCATCTTTTGAAACCCCGAGGTATTGATTGCTCTCAGAGGTTGGCACGTAGCTGGGTGGATATGACGTGTGCTCCATGCCAGCACCATCCACCTGGGGTCAGTGGGGAAAATGAGGAGTGGGAAGGTAGCGCAGCAGTTTAATAGAAAATAGGGGATATAAGCCAGAGCATTTTTCCCAGCTCAGGGCATCAACCAGCCCCTTCCTTCTGCACCCGGGATGCAGGAGCTCTTCTAAAAACAGGAATGAGTTCTCCGAGGCTTTCAAAGGGATGCTCGTGGGCAACTTCTCATTCTCGGCAGCTCCCTGAAAAAATCTCATCAATTATTAGGCATGATTCTCCATGTACAAAGCGGTTCCGAAAAAGAGCTAATGGGGAGAGACCAATTAGACAGATTTATTAGCCCAAGATCAAATTCTGGTTGCTGAGATGATTGATGGAAAGGATTAATCACATCATGCTTGCTTGCCAGAGATAACTGCTCGCCAAGGCGAGCGAGTCTGTATGAGACTCGTGCGTGGAAGATGTGTCCGTGTTCCTCTGAAATCCCCCGGCCAGTTCACTTCTGGGTCCCTCCAACTGCAAGAAGCCAAATGTCTTTGTTGGCTTGGCCTGATCTCCTCAGGAGGGGCCTCTCGGATCGTTTCTCTTCAGAGGATGAGCCCCGTTTTCTCTCGGCTTTTCCTTCTGCTACTGTTGCTTTAATCTTGTCATTATACATATTTGCATATTTCTTTCTCAACCTCCTCTTCCTTTCTTTCCACCCCCAAATCTCTTTCCCGCCAGCCCCCCCAGCTCTGGCTTTGCTGTTGATGCGTGGCTGGGACTGTCCTCTCCTCTCCTGCCTTGGCCGGGTCCCCCAGCGAGCAGCAGCCACTGTGGCCACGGAGGCTTTTCGCTGGTGTGTGGCTTACAGAGAAGTAGTTTCTCTGTGAACATTTAAGATATGAGAGCGAGCAGGTCACTGGGGTTGGAAGGAAGGAAGATGGCAGCTCGAAATAACGCAAGATGCTTTTCGAAGAAAGGGTGTTAGAGTTTAAGAGTTAAGTTAGAGTTCGTTGCACTGACGGCATTAAGTTGAGGTCTGGTGGGTGAAGGTGTTTTGGAGGCAGGGGGATGGGTCTCTGGGAGACCTTTGCTTTTTATTTACAGGAGATACAGAAAAATCATTGTTTAAATCAGTGATTCCTGAGCAAGAGCTCTGGTTTTAGGCTCTTTGCAAACTCAGGGGAACTTTCCCACGGTTTCTCCCCATTCCCACACTGAGGTTTTTCTTCCAAACCACGAAGGCGCCAAAAATTCAGCCTGGACCTGCTGCACCTTCGTAAGGAGCTGGGTCAGGAGGTCTGGATTCAGCAAAAAATTCAAATATCTGTCTCTGCTTAAGTATGACTCAAACCTTAGTAATGCTGCATTTGAGGAGGGAATCAGGATCGCTGGCCTTGCTCGAGCGTCACCTGGTGAACGTGTGTGTGGTTTTTTCCTGCCTTGCCAGTGTGTGAGTGCTTCCAGCGAGGACCTCGTGTGCCTGGCCCTGCTGGGAAGTCCATGTGTCGGTGGGTTTAATAGTGCAACAACCGACCGGCACGTGGGGAAGCCGTGAGATGCATTGGCTTGGAGTGCGTTGCGAAAGATGGCAAATCACAGGTGACGTGCCTAAAACCCGGAGGCTGATCCCATCCAAGCGGGCGGACGACGGTGGGTTGTGCTCAGAGGTGTGGTAGGGATCTGCTGTGGGCTTCCAGCGGGTACCTCCTTTTTTGTGCTTTTGTTTCCTTGTCAGTGAAGGGAGCATAGGGACACTATTCCTGCTTCACGGAGATGCCGGCAAATTGAAAGCCTATCAATTTATAAGGGAAAAGCAAGTAATTTCAGCTACAACTTTTCTCCGAGTCCCCCTGGCAACGTTTGTGTCTTAGCAACCACATTTTCCTATTTAAAAATGTTTAAAACATTAAAAAACAACAACAACAACACATTAAGTACAGGATTAAGTGCTTTCCTGAATCAAAGCCTAACTAGATAAATGAAATGCTGTTAATTGAATCAGGGATGCACTGTGTTTTCAGCCCCCCAATTTGCATAACATTTGCATTTGATTGCAAAGCCATCATTAATGTTGTTCAGTTCTAGTAGGTCCCCCCATGTCTCTGGCTTTGACCGTCCTCCTCCTGCCCCGAGGAGCTGCATAGATGGTTTCGGTAGGAGACAGCCAGGACGGGGTCGGGGAGCGCCCGGAGCTTGGCCGTAGTCTGCCATCAATGCTTGGTCCTTCAGCGTCGTGGTGCCGTTGGTCACCTCGGCGTCGAGGAATACGCGGTGGGGGACGGAGAAGGTCCAGGAGGTGTTGGATATAAGAGAGATGCTGTAGCCAGCGTCCCACGGAAAGCGTGTCTGGTGTATGTGCGGCTCCGGTGCGACTGCAGAGCCTGATCCGCTGCTGCTGGCACCCAGATGCTGAGAGATGGGGGCAGAGGACCAGCAGCGCCTGCTGGCGTGCTCGGGGTTGGCCCTTTCTCTAGCAGGCGTTCACTAAACCAGCCCCTTGCTTTGGGGCTAGAGAGAAAACAAGTCGTCAGGGCAAAACCTGGACCAGCGGAGGAAGAGGAGGGAAATCCACAGCGCTGGCTGCACTGGAAATAGCCACGCCGTGGGGCTGTTTCACTCGTGGGGGTAACCCCTGTGCAGGGCGTTGTTGCCCTCTAAAGATGAGCGTCGTGCTCCGGTGCTGCAGGTGGTTGAGTGTCTGTTACCTGCAGACCGCAGGGAATGTCGTTTGCGGCTACAAGCTCAGAGCACGATAGTCGGGGTGACCCGAGCATCCTGCACCCTCTGTCCTCCTCTCCTTCCCTGCGCCCACCGCGCCGATCCCTCCAGCTGCCTCCGTGCTGCCGGTGATGCTCGGGGCCGAATCCTGCTGGTAAAACAGCCCCAGTCCTTCGGTGAGCCCCTGCCTGCAGCGCCAGGTCCGCGTGCCGCGGGGCAGGGCAGGGAGGCACAGCCGCAGGGTGCGCTGAGGAGACGCGGGCGTTATCCCAAGCTCCGCTGCCGACGCGCTCAGCGGCCGTGGGTGCAGCAGCGCTCCTCTCGGAACGCCTCTCCAGCTTTTCCGTGCTGGGAGAGAGCAGCTCTTGCCTCGGGTGGGCCCTGCGGCCAAAACTGTATTGGGAGGAGGTGGCAGCAAGTCTTGCCGGGGCTCCTCGCCGGAGGCAGGGATGCACCCGCGCTGGTGACGGGGCAAGGAGCGGCTCTGCCCCCCGCCAACGCGTCGCCTGGCAAACGCCGCGCGGGGCTCGTGCGGAAGGGCAGGGAGCCCTTGGGCGAGGCTGGGCCGCGCCGATGCTGCTTTGCCGTTGGCTCCGGCTCGTGGCCGCCAGCCCCAGCCTCCCGCTGGCCCCCGGCCAGGCTGCCTGCTCCTAACCGGCTAGTGCCCCTCTCTTGGGTCCCTGCCACCACCGCCACTGTGCCAGTCCACTCCGGGGAATTACCAGCAGGTTCTTAATTAAGCGGGAGGCTCTGGCCACCCTCTCAAAGGCATTCTCTGGGGATGTGTCCAGGGGGTGAGAAAAGAGCGATCCTGATGGCTGAATCTGCACTTGGATGTTTCCCAGTGAGATTTAAAAATTAAAACCCCAAACAACCCACCCCTCCCTCCCCGCCCAAAAACTGAATTTGGGATTCTTAAAGATGATTCCGCTTGCCTGGGTGACCTGGGTTTTCTGCGAAGGTTGCGGCGGGTCCCAGTCCGTCTGCGCTGCCGACGTGCCGTGGGCACCTGAGGCTGCACCGAGAGCCGGCGATGCCGTGTGGGCTGGGAGGGCTCTGGGTGCCTTAGGGACACAGAGCAGTTCCAGCTGGCTCCGGGGCTGTCGGAGACCGGCAGCGGGGGTTTTCTGAGCAAACGGGGATTTCCTTTGCTGCCACTTTTTCCCTGTTTCACTTTGGTTTTTCCCTTCCGGAGAAGAGGTTCTTCCTGGTGCACTTTGGGTTTGACCCGCACGGTAGCGATGGGCACAGCGCGAGCGGGCGAGAAATCTCCGTGGTACCTGGATGTTGCAGGATCCTCCGTGGCACTTTGCTCTGTCTCTTTGCTTTTCCTCCCAGTGAAGTTTAACCTCTTGGTGTGCTGAGCTCTTTAGAGAGCTGGCTGGAAGAAAACCCGAGGAAAGCCTTTGTTGGAGCAGATCTTGGTGCTTGCACTGCTCGGGGGTAACGAGGGACTGACCCGAGCTGCTCATCTGCGGTGTGGCTCCGTGATGCGGGTCCCATCACAGCCTCCTGTTACAGTCCGGTCGCATCAGGTTTTTTTCCCAGTGAGCCAAACCCAAGGCTGGGGAGGGTTTACTGAGAGCATCAAAATATTTCAAAGGTCTCACTTTGCCTCCCGGTTCTGCAGGAGAGCCAGCAGATCCGCAGAGGGCTGCCAGGCATGTTGGCAGGTTTTCTAGGGCTGAAGGACGGACGTAGTGGGATGCTAAAATCCTGTTATCACAAATAGCACCGTTGGTGCGGAGCAAGAGGAGGGCGATGCCGGGATCCATCCCTGGGACGTGTGGTTCCTCTCCCTTTACAACCCTGAAGCTGTTCGCCCTCTTCTCTCCACCCCCATTTTTTTTTCTTACCCGCACGTGGGCAGAAACCATCCAGATCTGCAAATTTTTACCGGGTCAATCAGTCCGCTCTGGCTCACGCCAAGGATCTGGGAGGCTCCTGCCTTCAGCATCCGGCAGAGCTGTTGCCTTCTCCCGCGGGCTGGAGATGCCGGGGCTGGTCCGTGGCTCCTGCCCGCCCGCGGGGCACGAGCACCGGTCCCGGCTGGCAGCCGAGGTCGGGCGAGCGGAGGTTGCGAGAGCCCTTCAGTGGCACGGGAGGGAGGAGCTCCCGCCTTTGGCACATCACGAATAAAAAGCCAGGGAATCGCCGTCTCGCGGAGTTATTTATTTGGAGTAAAGTTCCGCTCGTCGTGGAGCGGGCAGACCGGGGCTGTTGCATTCGGTGGTGCGAAGAGTGGCATTTTGTGACGAGGATTTAAATACGGCGGGACCTGCTTCTAGCAAAGCGAATAGTGGGGTTTATTTATTCATGACTTCCTCTGTAATTCTAACCACAGCTGCTGCCGAGCGCTCGGACGGAGCCGGATTCGCGCAGGGGCTGTTCATCGGAGGGGGAGGTTTCCACCCGGCATGGGGCAACTCCACGTCGAGCCAGAGCTCGCTGAAGGGCTGATGGACGCGGCCCCGATTCCACCCTCCCCAGGGCAGGATGGGCACTGATGGAGATGGGCCAGGAGTCGAGTATTCGGAGCGCTGCCTCATCCCGGGATTTCATGGGACTCCGCTCTGCTTTGTGCAGCTCCCCGCGTTGGGCTGGTAAAAGACCCGTCCCCCTCCGAGCGTGGCCTCCTGGGGATTTAATACCCGCCAGCGATGGAGGCTGTTAGGAGCGGCAAATAATCCCAGTGGCGTGGTCGCGATGGGAGGAATTACCGGTTAATTAACATATTAATAAAAGCACAGCGGCCCCGGTGAGGCACGGAGCAGCCCCCTCGCCTTGCCGGCTGGCGCGGATGTGAGCGATGCTCTGCCCGGGCAGGCGTGCCGGCAAGCTCGGCGAAGGAGATCCGATTCGGTTTATTTATTTATTTTCAGTGGGAGAAAATTAGATGCCACCAGCAGAATTGCGGTGTGAGGACATAAATGGCTCTTTTCTCTCCATAGCACGTTGGATTCCGGTCACGTATGTGCAGAACACATGCTCTGCCCGTGCAGATGCTTGTAGCTATCTGAAGAAGTTTCCGTGGCAGGGGTGGGCAGTGGGAGACCTACGGGGTTTCCTCTGTCACTCCAAATCCTTTCGGCCCTCCCCGGACTGTGACATTCCTCGCATTCTGAATTTCTTAATCTCTCTCCCGTTCATTTTGGGATGCGGATTAGCGTGTAAACGAGAGGTCTGGTTTCAGAGCGTGCTCCCCCCCGCTTGGCTTCCTGCAGCCCCCCGCCACACGCGGCACTTTTAAGGGTTGCGTTGGTCTCCTTTTCCCCCATCCACCCAGTTTGCATCTGTAGTAGTGACAAAATTTGGTGTTTTGGAGCCTTCCCGGCGGCTGAGCTATCGGGAGCACTGAAAATCCATTTTTTTTTTGTGCTTCATTTTGACTTTTAGAGGGGAGAGCAGCCCCAAATCTGGGCATCCCATCCCTCTGGTCTGAATCTTTGGGAAATCTTTGGTGACTTTGGGAAACATCAGTTCTGGTTTTGTTTGAAACCCAGCCGGCCTTTTGGGGGATTTTGATGTGTGTGGGTTTGCATCAGCAGCACGGATCGGAGGGGCTGCTCGAGGCTCCTGCTTTTACCTCGCGGGATGAAGGGGCTGAGGAGGAATCCTTACCTGTGTGGCTAAATCCTGCCGATTGCTTCGGGCCGGTTCATGCTGAGACGACTTCTTCTCATTGGCAAATGAGCTGAGCCACCTTCTGAAGTCATGTCATTAGAAGATAAGGATCTGGAATCTCATTTTCTCTCCTTTTTTGGATTATTTCATGCGTTCATAAATACTTCGAATTTGCAGCCCGGGTCTGTGCTGAGCAGGTCTGAGGGTATTTACTCGATATAGTGCCGCGAGCGCCGAGCTGCCTGCCATGGTCATGGCATTTATCCTCCTTTTCTTTAGGCACCTTAAAATTCAGTGGTTTTGGTTATTCCTGAGAAACGGAGGCCAACGGGGGGGCCTGGCCATCCGTGGGGCGTTGGCACTGTTCGCATATGGATTGCACCCACAAAGCCGCATCCTTCGAAGCGCTGGGCGCCTAAAGGTGTCATTGCCTTTAGGTGGGGGCTCCTGGGGTGTCCAGCGGCACATCGCGGTGCCGGCAGCCGCACCGGAGCCACCGGCTGAGCCCACGGCTGCTCTCAGCTGCCTGCGGCAGCTGCAGGGCCAGGGGCGGGAGTGGGGGACAGCACCCCCGCGGTAAATTTGGCATGGGAATTAAAAAAAGGGTTTCTATTTTGGGAAAAGTGAGGTTAGGAAGAGCCAAAAATGTGAGTGGAGAAGCAGCCCAAGACCATCTTGGGTGGTGGATGCCCGTGCCTTGATCTGCCCAGTTAACATTCACCCAATTCACCCGGGTTTTCGGATGTGGTGGTGATGCTCCAGCGGGTCCCGCCAGCGGTTGGTGGCATCCCCAGGGCCGTCCCTCGGTGCAGGAGGGCAGGTTACGTGAACGCACGGCTCCCTTTTTGCTTTCTAATCCTTCTATTCAGCCTGGCAAAAGTCTCTGCCTTTCCAGCCGTGCCCACGTTAGGGCTCCAGCCAGTGCCGAAGGGTCGGGGGGACTTTGGCATCTTGTTCTCGGTGAAGTTCCCGGCGTAAATCCAGCACCGACCGGGCTGGGTGTAATTAGCCAAAAGCCACCAGAAACCCCAATAGCGTATGGAAATGCAAAGCTTGGTTAGATACATCAACGTGCAACAGTTTGAAGCAAGACGGCCGCGTTTTGGACACCAAATCTGCTTTTTAATCGCTTTTCATTTATTTCAGGAGCCGGAAAATTCAAATCCGAAACATCCCACCCCAGCTGCGATGGGAGGTAAGAGGAGCAAGCGGAGAAGTGTAGATCAGATTTAAGGACTAATTCCCCCTCAGGTTCCAGTACTTGGGATTAAAGTTTATTTATCCTTTTCTTTGCTATTAATTGGGTGTAATTACACTAGGTGCTTGCATCCATGTGGCTTATTCCTCTTCCATTACAGGAGTAAATTCAACTGGTAGAAGCAACATAAGCTACACCAACAAAATCCCCATTAATAGCAGGGTTATATGATTTATCTATTGTATAAGGAGCGAAATGGATCCTTTTTTCCTGCTGACTGCTGGGACTTTTCCTGACTCTTCCCCCGCCACCCCAGCTGGCTCCGAGGCCCCTTGGTCCAGCGTCCTGGGGCAGGCAGGAGCTTCCTTCGTCTAATTGCTTGTGAAATCTTAATGACTAGAAAGCTGCCTTTATTGATTGATTCTATTTCCCTGGTCTGTCCTGACGTTCCCAGTGTAAAGTGGCTTTTTTTCTCCCTTTTCCAGGTTCTGGATGGTTTGCTAGCCCAGTATGGCACTGTAGAAAACTGCGAGCAAGGTAGGACTGAAAAAAGAAGCTGTATTTAAGATATTTTCTGCCCCAGCTATTTTTGGGGGAGAGGAGGGTGAGGATGGACACGTGGTTTTCCTTTGTCAGCAGGAGCCATGGCTAAAGATGTCAAGAGGTCTCAGCCTGGTTTCTGGGGCTATTTTTTGTTCCCTATTGCTAAAAGACAGGTCCCGTGCAGTGGCTTTGGGCAGCGCACGTGGGCGTCCCCGCCTCAGGCGCCGCGTCGGTGTCGCTCTCACCGCACCCGTGGGTACCCACAGCAGCCGCGCCGGGGAAGGTGCAGGATGCTCTCCCGAGGCTGGCCGGGGACGATCTGTCTCTGCTCAGCAGATTTTATCTCCGCCTCTAATGGCGATCAGTTGAGACAGGAGGTTTAATATTGCCCCCGGGATGTTTAATGAGAATAGAGTTACCATAACCCTCCTAGAAATGGAAAGGAGGGCTCAGAGGAGCTCCTGGGACCGTCCCTGGGCTCTGGTGAAGGATAGCAGGATGGATTTGGCTTTGGTTGCTTTGCTGCAGAGCGCAATGGCGTACCGGGATCCTTTGCGTAAGGCAGGAGGGTCTGTGCTGCCTGGGATGAGTCCCAGCGTGGCCTGAGCCCTTGGACACTCTTCTCCCTTGCAGGAGAAAAATGTTTGCAAATCCCTGGGGAGCCCCAGCAGGGACTTGTCCGAGCGGGGACCCCCGGTTTTCGGGGGCCCTTGGCGTTCGCGCCGCCTCTCTAACTTCTGCCTCTTTTGCTCGCAGTGAACACGGACAGCGAGACCGCCGTTGTCAACGTCACCTACGCCAACCGGGAGCAGACCAGGCAGTAAGTGCCCCACGTCCCCCGGGAGCTCGGGCTGCCCTCCCTGCTGCGGCTCCGGGCCCTTCCCTGCTTGCAAAAACCAGGATTTCCAGTGCTGGGAGTCAGATTACCCCAGAATTCATAAATTTTGGCTAAAAATGCAGCCAATCTTTGAGGAAACCCCCCTGAACTCTGATTTTTTTTCCTTCACCTTCAGATGAAAGCCCCAGAGGATGTCCATGTTTCTAGGCTTTTCTCTGCAGTTCAGAGAGTAAAACCACAACTTTTTGCTCAAGGAAAAGTAGAGACTTTCCTGTACTTACATGATTTCAGGAGTTTTGTCTCCAGAAAAAGTAATAATAAGACCAAATGTCATAGGAGCTGGTAGGCATCAGGCAACACGTGTCCCCTCTGGCCGATGGCCGTGTCACTGGGGGACTTGCAGCTCCATTCCCCGTCCTGCCCGGGGAAGATCAGGCTCTGCACTAAATGCAAATGGAAAATGAATTGGGTTTTCACCGCTGCTTAGTTCACTTTCCTTTTGCCCTGACGATGGGCCCTGGAAAGCTGGAAGAGGGACGGGATCAGCACTTTCCTTGGAGGGCAGCCTGGAGGAGGGTGGGGATGGATTGATAGGTTTTTATCCAGGAGGGTTTCCGTCACCGAGGCGGGCATGTCTCAAATGTGGCCACGGTGGCTGCGCCGCCATCCCTGGGGACGTCGCCTGTGGTCACTCCCCAAAGCGCCAGCTTCCAAATGGCCGCCTGGCCGGTAATACTTCAGCTGTCAAAGCCGTGGCTGCTGTGAATTTGCTGTGGTCGCGTGCGTGGCCACAGCAAACCTTCATGGGGGAACCGCAGGCTTGTTTCACTTTGTAATAATGTGGGGCAGGGTCCGGCCGTGGAGCCCGGCAAGGGGAACGCTCCCGGTGTGTCCTCCTCTGCCTTGCCCATCCGCACTGGCCCTGCGCTTTGCACCCCACAGGGTGAAATATTTGGGGTTTCTTTCAGCAGGAAGCAAAAGAGTTCTGTGCAAGTAGTTTTGCTCTCAGATCTGCAGCCCTTCTCCCCTGCTTTTTCCTCTTCTGGGGATGCATGTGCTTCATCGAGCATTTCTCTGGTCCCTTTGCATCCTGCAGGGACGGGGCTGCTAGCAGGAAAGTCTCCATTCAGCTAGTTTGAGAAGTTTTTTGGGTGGGTGGGTTTTTTTGGGTGGTTTTTTGGGGGTTTTTTTTTTTTTGCGAGAGTTGAGTCACTGACCACTTTCTGGAGAGCTGCACTTTTGGTTTTCTCTGTAGGAAGCCAGGGAGGTTTGAAGGAGCTGTGGAGAGCAGTGGCCAAAGCCATCACTTTGCTCTTGCTGCCAGCCCCATCTATCGACAGCTTTCAGCTCTTGCAGTCCCTGAAGTCTCGCCAGGAGAGGGATTTGAAATATCAGCCAAAAATCATAAAGCGGAGGAGACGTGGGAATCGCTCCCTGCACGATCCTGTGCTGCACCCATCGCTCCCATCCCCTCCCCTGGGTGCTCGGAGAGGTTCCCCTTAAAATACTTTGGCTCATCCAGGCTGGGTGGAAAGTCCTGCCGGGTCCCCACGGCGTCAGTGACGTCTCCTTTCCCCGCTCCCGGTGCTTCCTCACCGGGCGTTATGCCAGGGAGGGCTTGGCCCGTTTTGGGTCGAGCTGATGCTGATGCGCTGCCGCTCGGCGTGGGAGCGTGCCGGGAGGGACCCCCACCCCAACCCCTTCTCCCCTTGCAGAGCCATCATGAAGCTGAACGGGCACCAGCTGGAGAACCACGCGCTGAAGGTCTCCTATATCCCCGACGAGCAGTCCGTGCAAGGGCCGGAGAACGGGCGGCGGGGCGGCTTCGGGGCACGCGGTGCTCCCAGGCAGGGCTCCCCTGTCACCGCGGGGGCACCGGTCAAGCAGCAGCCGGTTGATATCCCCCTCCGCCTCCTGGTGCCCACCCAATACGTGGGTGCCATCATCGGCAAGGAAGGGGCCACCATCAGGAACATCACCAAGCAGACGCAGTCCAAGTGAGTCCGCTCTCCCACGAGCCGGTTTGCACCTTGCTGAGCCGAGCGGTCTGCAGCGATACGCAAGGCTGCGTCTTTTTCGGAGAACGGGCTATTTGAGGCCGCTCCAGCTCTCCTGCTGCGCAGAGCAGCGTGTCCAAGAGCCACCTTCCCATGCCCTTCCCCAGCCAGGCTTTCTGGCTGCACTTCGCGCGTCTCCCTTTGCCGGGGCCGCTCTGGCTGGGACGGGACCCGGGCAGGCACGTGGGGAGGTCGCTGCTTCAGCCGGTCTCGTTTAGCACGAGCTTCTTGAGCTTCACCCGCCTGCTCTTGCGTTTGGCCCCTGAGCTTATGTTGGCTACGGCTCTTGTCCCCCAAGGAAGGCTTTATCTAAGATGTGAAGTCATGGACAGCCCACCCTGTCCCCCAGGCACGTGCTTGTTCCACCACTTAATCGCTCCTGTTGCTTAAAATAAATAGATGCTGATGCCTTATTTGGATTTCTGTGATTTGAGCTTCTAGCCGCTGCGCCCATGTTGAGTATCGAGCCCAGAATTAACTCCTCTTGCCTTCCCTGGGTGCATATAATCTTACAGTCGAGTGTGAGCTCCAGGCGGTTCGTGGGGAGCGGAGCAGCCGGCGCTCGTGCTGCCGGGAAGCCACAGAGCCGCTTCCCCCGCCCCAGCGCCCATCCCGTGCTTGCAGGATCGACGTGCACCGGAAAGAAAACGCGGGAGCCGCAGAAAAAGCCATCAGCATCCACTCCACCCCCGAGGGCTGCTCCGCCGCCTGCAAGATGATTTTGGAGATCATGCAGAAGGAGGCCAAGGACACCAAGACGTAAGGTTCCCCCTGCCTTTCTGCGCCCGTGCATCCCACCCGTGGCTCTTCACTGGGCTGTGGTGCCATCCTAACGCCTGTGACGCTCCCAGGTGTGCAGGAGCTTTGCTTTGGGGGACCCAGGGACTCCAAGCAAGGGGACTTGAGCTTCCCTCATCCCTCTGTACCAAATCCCTCCTCTTCTGGCTGCAGTAATCCTTCATGTTGGTTTTTTCCCCATTCCTCTCTCAAGAGCTGATGAAGTGCCTCTGAAAATCTTGGCCCATAACAACTTTGTGGGGCGCCTGATCGGCAAAGAAGGGCGAAACTTGAAGAAAGTGGAGCAGGACACGGAGACAAAAATCACCATCTCATCGTAAGGCTCCTCGCTCCCTTTGGGGGAGCCAGGGCAGACCTTCCTCAGGCCGGGGTGGATGGGGAGGATGAGGAGGAGACGGGTGATGTGATGAGCAGGCAGAGATGCCTGCCCCTCAGCTGAGAAACCAGCCTGTGGCATGGGTGCTTTACTCCCCAGAGCTCTCTTGAAAAATCTTGGCTCTATATTTTTGGCTCTGTATTTTCTGTATTCACCTCCCCGTCCCTTTGGTGCCCCCCCCGGTGCCTTGGGTGTCCCTTCCCCACCCCTTCAGGGCTGCAGAGCTCAGGACCGGCTGGTTTGATGGCCAGGACTGGGGTTTTTGCTCTTAAGCCATGCTTTTGGGTGCAGGCAGGGTGGATTTCCCAGTGCCAACCACGATGCTGGTCCCCACTCTGACTGGGACCAGGCAGTCCCAGTGTGTGGTCGCAGTGGCAGCCCGTGTCCCTGGCACCCCAATAGCACCCATCAGAAGGACTGGAGGACGCGGTGTAGCACGGGTCGGGCAGGGCAGGGTCTCGGCGCTGACGCTGGCTTTCCCATCAGCTTGCAGGACCTGACTCTGTACAACCCCGAAAGGACCATCACGGTGAAGGGCTCCATCGAGAACTGCTGCAAAGCGGAGCAGGAGATCATGAAGAAAGTGAGAGAAGCCTACGAGAACGACGTGGCCGCCATGAGCGTGAGTGGGGTTCGGTCCTGCCCTGCGTCTCGGCCGATGGGAGCTCTCTGGGAGGATGTCCTGATAAAAGCAATGAGCATTCCTCTCCTCTCGCCCTCAGTTGCAATCTCACCTCATCCCTGGCCTTAACCTGGCTGCGGTTGGCCTCTTCCCTGCCTCCTCCAATGCAGTACCTCCTCCGCCGAGCAGCGTCTCCGGGGCCGCGCCGTACAGCTCCTTCATGGTGAGTGAACACCCAGCAGCTCAAACGGCTCCAGGTTCCAGCCCGGGCATCTGCCCGGTGTGCAGAGGACCTTGCGATGGTCAGGGTTACGCCTTCCGCATCCTGTGCTGTCAGCAGCCCGGTCAGGTCTGGCGTGGGTGCAGGGTGCGGTGTTTTAAACTATGGCAAATGCGATGGAGAAGGTGCTCGGAGCCCATGGGGTCTGGTGCTGGCTCAGCCCTGCACCCTTGGGAGAGGTGTGGGCATCACTCTGGGGGGAGTTCGGAGCCCTGATCCCCGTGGTGGCACTGTACCCTGGACGGTGGCACTGTACCCTGGATGGTGGCACTGTACCCTGAATGGTGGCACTGTACCCTGGATGGTGGCACTGTACCCTGAACGGTGGCACTGTACCCTGGACGGTGACACTGTACCCTGGATGGTGACACTGTACCCTGGATGGTGCTACTGTACCCTGGATGGTGGCACTGTACCCTGAATAGTGACACTGTACCCTGGACGGTGACACTTACCCTGGATGGTGGCACTGTACCCTGAATAGTGACACTGTACCCTGAACGGTGGCACTGTACCCTGGACGGTGGCACTGTACCCTGAACGGTGGCACTGTACTCTGGACGGTGACACTGTACCCTGGATGGTGCTACTGTACCCTGGACGGTGGCACTGTACCCTGAACGGTGGCACTGTACCCTGAATGGTGACACTGTACCCTGAACGGTGACACTGTACCCTGGACGGTGGCACTGTACCCTGAACGGTGGCACTGTACCCTGAACGGTGACACTGTACCCTGAACGGTGGCACTGTACCCGCAGCCTCCGGAGCAGGAGACTGTGCACGTCTTCATCCCCGCGCAAGCGGTCGGCGCCATCATCGGCAAGAAGGGCCAGCACATCAAGCAGCTCTCCCGGTTTGCGAGTGCCTCTATCAAGGTAGGATTGCCCCATGGGGACCCCCCTCTGCCTGCACCCACTGGACGGGTGCTGTTCTGGCTGGGAAAAGCCCCTGCAAAGCCCGGGCAGCAGGGCTGGGGGCCCGATCCTGCGGCACGGGGGAGGGAGGGCATGGCTGCCACCCTGCCCGTGCCGCTCCCCGCCGCAGCCGCTGTCTCTCCCCCCTCCAGATCGCCCCTCCGGAGACGCCGGACTCCAAAGTGCGCATGGTCGTCATCACGGGCCCTCCGGAAGCTCAGTTCAAGGTTCCCCCGGCGCTGCCGCCACCGCGGGGAATTCGGGGTGTCCTCTGCCGCCCCGCGGAGCCGGGAAGGGAGGAGCAGGGCAGCGACCCCAATATTGAGCCCCCCAGTCTGTGGCTGGGTAAACCCAGCATCAGCTCTCCCAGGGGCTGAGCCGCATTGCAACCCCAAGGAATTTCATGGGATGTCATCCCAATTTCATCCCAGTTTCATGGGATGCTGTCCCATCCCGGGTCCCGGGGATGAAGACCCGCTGAGCCGGTGGGGACGTGTAGGGGTAGGACATCTTGGGTGACGCCTGACTCCGTGCTCCCTCCCCTCCGCAGGCGCAAGGCAGGATTTACGGGAAGCTGAAGGAGGAGAACTTCTTCGGACCGAAGGAAGAAGTGAAGCTGGAGACGCACATCCGGGTCCCCGCCTCGGCCGCGGGCAGGGTCATCGGCAAAGGGGGCAAAACCGTAAGCTTTGGATGGGGATGGGAGCACCCTGCGGGGTGGCTGCTTCGTGCCGGTGCCTGGGGACATCCCAGGGCCAGATTTCCCGGTGGGCCGGCTGGGATTTCCCGGTGGGCCGGCTGGGATCTCCCGGAGGGGCTCGTCCTTCCCGCACAGCGCGACGGGGTGGTCTCTGCCCCTTCCCCGCAGGTCAACGAGCTGCAGAACCTGACAGCGGCGGAGGTGGTGGTGCCGCGGGACCAGACCCCCGACGAGAACGAGCAGGTCATCGTGAAGATCATCGGGCACTTCTACGCCAGCCAGGTATGGCCCCGGCAGCTCCGGCACCGGCACTGGTGGATTCTCAGGTGGCTCGTATGGGGTTGTGTCCACGTGTGTACCCTCCCGTGGAATTTTTCCCCGTGCGTGGCCGGTGGCGTTTGCAGAAGCGGGTGACGGCGAGCTGCGCCCTTCGCCGTGGGTGATGGTGGGGGACGGTGGGGGAAGGAGGGGGAGCTGTGGGGGTGTGCGCGCGCACACAACATGGCTTCCCAAATCCAGCTTCTGGGGGAAACGGCGCTAAAAATAGGGCGGGAAGGGATCTCCAGGAGCAACTTGCCTCAGCCCTGCTGAACGCCGTCGCATCTTCCATGACGTGCAAAGCCGTGTCCCTCGCCCCCGGGGTCTCGCCGCCCCCCCAGCTCCCCCCTTCGCTCCTTTCATCCGCAGATGGCTCAGCGCAAGATCCGAGACATCCTGGCCCAGGTGAAGCAGCAGCACCAGAAGGGACAGAGCGGCCAGACGCAAGCACGGAGGAAATAAGAGCAGCACCGACACCAACGTGAAAAGCGGAACAAGCCAATGCTGGGCTTAAGAGTGGCTGGGAATCAGTTACCGTAGACAGATGCTAATTTTTTCATTAACCGATTAAGATTAAAAGGCAGTTTGATTGGCTTCCAAGGTAGATGGCTAGGGTAAAAAAAAAAAAAAAAAAAAAAAAAAAAAAATCAGGTCCGTTTTTAGCTCCACGTGCCAGGACAGCTACTTAAATGACGCGAGAGGTGCTGCCGCGCGCCGGGCCAAGCGGTTGCTCTGCCGAGGCCGGCGCGGTGCCGGGGAC